>NC_139735.1:16904771-18113560 GCF_964211835.1 Anser anser | reverse complement strand
ATTCAGTTTCAGTGCTGTTGACAGCTACTTAGACAGCTGAGGGCTGAAAGAAAAGGGTGTGCAGCGCCCAAACAGGAGAGGAACAAACCTACATGATAAAATGCAACCTTTTTCTTACATTGACTTCTATCTTCTGATGAAGAAATCTTACAGTGGATTTCATATCTCCTTGACAGAAGGAACTGGTTTAAGAAACCTTAGAGTCATAGGAAGCATTTACTGTGTATGATTCAAAACATCAGGAAAACTTTAAAGTTGCCTAACTCCTCTCTCCAGACTCTACAATTTCTACAATTTTCTGGAAAGAAAATAGAGTATTGTGCAAATATTGGTCTCTAGACTGGACTCGATTTGTAATTAAAAGTTCTCATTGTGTCTTTCCACTTCTGTCGCCCCAGGGTACTCTCTTAACACCCTCAAGTCAGAGGATCAGTCTTCCCACTAGCATTATCAGACAGTTTCCTTTGGCACTGTGGAGAGGCACTGCTTCGATATAAATCCTCAGTAAGCAAAGAGAGGGTTTTTCTGTTATACCATATGAATCACTCCCATCAAACATACAATTTTAAAGCCCATTTTACAAAAGCAGTTTGCATTTCTTGATTTTTTTTTGCTAATATGAAAAAAAAAACTCTCTGACAATTATTTTTTTTCTTTTCGACATTCTAAACAAAAAGTCTTGTATTCCTTTTATCAAAGTGTTTCTCTTTGTCTTTACAAATTTTGACTGAAATCACATTTTAGGCATTTGAGATGGACATTAGGAGTTATAAAGAAAGTTATGTTCACACACATCTATATATATAAATTTCAAGCAAAAGACTTTGCATAACCTTTTGTAGTCTTCAGTACAGTTAATACTACCTTTCCTTCTTTCATACATAGGATATGCAGGATTGCATTACCAGCAAATCAGCATCTTTAATAAGCACACATTGAAGTAAATTTGGAGCAGCAGTTGCACAAGTTTAGGTTTCAGTAGAGTTATCCAGCAAAGAGCTTTATTTACCTGATTCTGCCTATTTCAGTAATACCCAATACGACAGACCAACAGCTCTTCAGCAGTATTTCACCTGCTGCCGTTTTGCTCTTGGGAGAAAGTTTCTTCATGTAATTCTGACCAATTTTCATAATCCTAACATAATTCTTCTTCAGTACCACCATTAGTGACTTCTCCTAAATGAGGAATTTCCTTTGGACTCATTTTGATTTCTTGCCCTATTTTGTAAAGATTATCAAACGTATTTGAATTTCCATTTCTGTTTCCTGGTAATACACAAATATTTATTAAAGTAGACTATTTGTATTTTTTTAAAAAAAATCCACCAGGCCTCTTCCAAAACAGCCCCTATGCTCTCTCAGCAGAATATATACTACTGGTATGTAATAATATTGTCCTATTACATAAAAGTAGGTATTTAGTGGTTTCCATACAGTTCAAAATTTTGTTAAGGAAAAAATATATCAATTATGAGAATTAATATACCATATCAAATTGAGTTTCATGTTATCAGCTCCAGTGTTTGATGAAATGTAGATTCAACACTATTTTAGAGGGAAATAATGTTATGATCTTCGTAAATAAACCAATGAGAAAATAGCACGAAACAACATACTAGCATTAAAGCACCATTACGTCAGAAATTTCACTGAGAAGTTGTTCATTTCATTTAAATATATAGAGTGGCAATCACTTTTTATGCTGTCCTTCCATGCACTGAAGAAACTGCTTGTGAAATATGCTTGATATTTCTGAACAGTTAAGTTAGTAATATCTTTTTGTAGCAATTCATTTTATTTCCATATTACTAAATGATGTACTGAGAAGTGAAAATGATTAAACTTAAATGTCACATTAAAGTTAATGCTATAGGACAGGCTGACACAGAAGAGTGAGCACAGCATAAAGATTTGTGAACTATTTATTCTAGAAAAGAAAACCAAATTCTTTATTGTATGTTCATGCTGCAGATAGTGAAGAGGTTCAAGTATTTTATTTTAAACATAGTCCTGCAGCTGGGCTGGGGCAATCCTAAGCACAGACACAGGTTAGGCTGAGAATGGACTGAAAGCAGCCCTGAGGAAAAGGACCTGGGGGCATTGGTTGAGGAAAAGTTCGACTTCAGATGGCAGTGTGGGCTTGCAGCCCAGTAAGCCCCCCGTACCTTGGGCTGCACCAACAGCAGCGTGGGCAGCAGGCAAGGGAGGGGATTGTGCCCCTCTGCTCTGCTCTCGTGGGACCCCACCTGCAGCCTGCGCTCAGCTCTGGGCCCCCAGCACAAGAAGGACATGGAAGTATTAGAATGAGTCCAGAGGAGGGCCACAAAGATGATCAGAGGGCTGGAGCACCTCTCCTGCGAAGACAGCCTGAGGGAGTTGGGGTTGTTCAGCCTGAAGAAGAGAAGGCCCCAGGGTGACCTCATTGCGGCCTGCCAGGGCCTGAAGGGGGCTACAGGAAAGCTGGGGAGGGACTCTGTCAAGGAGTGGAGTGATAGGACAAGGGGTAATGGTTTTAAACTGAAAGAGAGTTAGGTTTAGATCAGATATTAGGAAGAAATTCTTTATTCTGAGAGTGGTGAGGCCCTGGCCCAGATTGCCCAGAGAAGCTGTGGCAGCCCCCTCCCTGGAGATGTTCAAGGCCAGGCTGGATGGGGCCTTGGACAACCTGGTGTGGTGGGAGGTGCCCCTGCCATGGCAGGTGGGTAGAACCAGATGGTCTTTAAGGTCCCTTCCAACCCAAAGCACTTTATCATTCTATGATAAACAAATATATATCTATGGTTTAAAAAAAAATAGAATGTATAAACATCTTATGCCATTGCTAAGAATAAACAAAATCAAACATGTTTGCTCTCATTATTAAATGTGTTTTCAGACATGATGGTAAATTAAAACAGATTAAAGTATCAGTTCTGGACAGTACCTGAGCCAAATATTGGTGAGTTGGATTTGATGCGGCACACAAGAGGTTAATGTCAGGGTGAGCATTCAGTGGGCAAACAAAAACATAATTCATTTTGTGCTATGGAGAACCCTAATGATGCCATGTTACAAATGAGACACTGAAAAAAGACCATTAACCACTGTTGTGGTTTAACCCGGCTGGCAGCTAAACACCACACAACCGTTTGCTCACCCTCCCCCCTCCCTCTCTGGGATGGGGGAGAGAAACGGGAAAGTGAAGCCTGCGAGTTGAGATAAAGACAGTTTATTAAGACAGGAATATAATAATAACAACAATAATAATAGTGATAATGATAATAGTATTAATAATAATAATGTGTAAGAAAACAAGTGATGCACAACGCAATTGCTCACCACCCGCTGACCGATGCCCAGCCTATCCCCGAGCAGCCGGCCCCCCACCCCAGCCAGCCACCCCTATATATTGTTTAGCATGACGTCAGATGGTATGGAATACCCCTTTGGCCAGTTTGGGTCAGCTGTCCTGGGTCTGTCCCCTCCCAGCTCCTGCTGCACCCCCAGCCTGCTCGCTGGCAGGACAGAGCGAGAAGCTGAAAAGTCCTTGGCCTGGTGTAAACACTGCTCTGCAACAATTAAAACATCAGCATGTTATCAGCGCTCTTCTCATCTGTTATAAATGACTGAGTCCCAAATAGGATTACAATCAAAGTTTACAATTTATTAAACGAATAGAGGCAAGCAAACAGCGCTGGGTGCGCCGGGAGTCTCTGCTCCCCCAGGACGCACACCTGTTACGTAAGGCGGCTGGTTTTGATGCTCCTAGGCTAATACATATTCATTACTACTTCTAGAAGAGGCAGGGTTATTATAATTGGTTTCCCGAATCCGAAGTCCTCCCAGGTGCACCTGCTTATCAGTCTCTGTTAGTCTTTCGGGGGCCGCTCAGACGGGGAGGCTCATATTCTTCCTCCTTATCTAGTGGTCTCTTGGCCAGCTGTCAGAAGTTACTGCACGTCCGTGCAGTCAGCAGTTTTTCTCTGAAGAAATCCCTTTGTTCTCTTCTCGCCTAAACCCAGGCCTCAATGTTAACCCTTCAAACCCCTTAGTGGCACGAATTGCTGGACCATTCCTTACATCATCCTAATCCAAAACATAGCACCCTACCAGCTACTATGAGGAAAAATTAACTCTGTCCTAACTGGAACCAGGACAACTACTAATAAAAATGATGAAGGGCTGTAAAACTTCTCAGGAGTTTTAGTACTATCCTTTGGTATCATCTCAAATAATCTGTGGCCTAGTGGACAAATTGCTCTGGGATACTGAAGAACTTTTCTCCTGCCATTAATCTTTAACCTCCAACCAAGGCGTATTTGCAGACAATTTACAGCCATTTGTGCTGTTGTCAGGTTATCTTAAATTGCCCTCCTGCGCTCAGGGTTCATTCCCTTCCCATACATACAGAGGCCAGGTCATAAGGACTTCTCATTAGTAACAGTATTCTATCCCTCCTTAACTACAAAACACTAAAAATTAAATTTAGAAGCAGTATGTATTGGAATAATTTATCATAAAGTGAACAACATGATAATTTTCTTGGGCAATGTGTCAGTTTTTTCGGATCAGATGCGTTTTCACTTACACATTTAAGATGACAGCAAACAAAAGGTAAGCTTGAATAGAAAAAATAGCTTTATGCAAATATACTATTTCAAGTCCTGTACGCTGAAATACTACAAAATTCTTAGGTTAAATGTCTCCTTTATGTAAGCATGAAAAACTATCAAAATAGCCACTTGCCCTTTTCTGGTACTTGGAAACTGAAGGGATGCAAGACATGGACTCCTGATGGCTCTTGAACAGGAGACCTTTATTGCTATTTTTCACCACTACATATACTTTCCCCGTAGCCCCACATGCTGTCCATGTGCCCGAATCTGTCAATTGGCCACTGCCCAAAGTTCATCTTTAACACTGTAGCCAATTTACTTTACCTCGACCTTGCTCAAGTTTTTGATTCTACCGCTGTTTTCCTCATTATCTCTAACTCAGGGACGTACGAAACAGCACAAAGCTCCCTGCAAATTCCTTTCCCACAATTCCCCCCTTTTTATTTTCAATCAACCAAATGCTTTCGATAGATTTTTCTATCAATCACTGCAGACACTGCAATAAGCAAGGTACAATAAGCAACAGGGTGAAAATCACAAGCAGAATTACGATTGTAAAGTAGCGTGCCTACTAGAATCTACATCAGTCAACAAGCCACTGAGTGCTAGGGATGTTGCTTCACAGCGATGCTGCATCTCACTCGCACAGCACAATCACGCAAAGAGGCCTCTTGCACTTCTCATTCATACCACAAAAAAATATCACTTAAAATAATCTGTCCACAGCTTCAGGAGGTCCTTGTCTACTCCCGTGGTGAGTGGCTGAGAGTGGAGATCCCTCCGAGGAAAATGCTCGGGGTGCACCTAGGGGCATCCGTTCCACAGTCAATCCCACAGCTGAGCAGAGTGGCTCCTGGTGCAAGGAAGGATGCTATGATAGTTTTGTATAATTACAGCAAAGAGATGCATTGCAATAAGGAGCAAGTGTGGAGTTGACCATATGTTTCATGATTTGTTTTTTTGCCTGAGCAATTAAACCTTACACATGCTGTTGCTGTTTCACATCCCAGGATATCTAATTCCTGTGGCTCTAGGGGCACTTGTGGCAAGTAGACAGTCCAGTCTTTGTTATCAGCCAGGTTCCCCACCAGACATGTCGTGAATCGGTTGTTAGCACCAGGCCAGGACAGGCACATCGCTTCTTGTCCTGTCATGTTGGCAAGGGTGACCCAGATGCTTTGGCATGGCTGGATGGAGACCCAGGGCTGGCAACAACCGATGACAGCTGCGATTGTGAGGAGGGGACCAACCATGGCCTTACCCCCCTTGCTGGTACCCATCTTGGTCCGTGACCTGTGGAGACACAAGCATACTCTTGACCCCAAGTTATTAGAGGCTGGGGTCCCTCCCAAAGACCTGTATTTAAATTTTTTACTATTACTAAGGCCTGCTCTGACTGTGGCACCCGTGACAGTGCAGAATTCATATTTTTGTAATGTTTTACTATGGGCAGTACCTCTTTGTGAGGAAAGGGTAATGATAGGTGAGTCATTACGTGAAGTGCCTTTCCCAACCTGTTCTGTGGTGTTTCCTGGGTGTCTCTCCCTTTTTGTTTATTTGGCAGTGTTTTCAAGGTGTGATGTGTGTGCTCGACAATAGCTTGACCCGTGGGGGAATGAGGAATGCCTGTGATGTGTCGGATACCCCAAGTTTGAAAAAAGGTTTGAAGGGAGTGACTACCATAGGCGGGGCTACTGTCGGGTTTTATTTCTTTTGAGATGCCTAGCACCACAAAAGCAACACAGAAGTGAGCCTGGACATGGCGACTAGATTCACCCACCGCAACTGTCACCCAAATAGCATGAGAGAAAATATCTACCGATACGTGAACATATTTCAAGTGACCAAATTCTGGAATATGCGTTCCATCGGTCCGCCATAACTGTAAGGACCGTAGACCTCTATGGTTTACAATTAAAGACAGGGTCAAAAGATGTTGTTGACAGTCATGACATGTTTGGACAATCAATCTGGCGTCAGTGATCGATACAGTGAATTGTTTCGCCAAGACTTTGGCGGATTGATGGAAAAAGGCATGGGATAACTGAGCTTGCTCCAGCACCTTAGGCACCAGGGCAGTCAGGGTCATATTAGTTAGCTGGTCAGTGTGTGTGTTACCCTCTGCAAAATTACCAGGTAACATGGTGTGGCTCTGCATGTGAATAATACAATACAGGTGCACTCGCTGCTCTATCAAAAATAACAGCTCTTTAAATTTTAGAAACAATTTTTCCTTTGGGATATGTCTCAAATGTGCCCTCTCAATGTGCTGAGCAACACCTACAGCATATTGTGAGTCCGATACAATATTCAAAAGTACTTTTTTTTCCTTTTTTTTCCTCTTTTTTTTTCCTTTTTAATTTTCTGGCTGCAATGTCCTCAATCACTGCATTGATTCATCGCAAATCATGCAGTAATCTCCATTTCCTGCTCTTCTTCTTGATAACAAACACTGGTGAATTCCATAGGCTGTTTGTCGGAACAATATGTCCTTGTTGGAGCTGTTCTCGAACCAAGTCCTGCAGACTACTGCTCAGAAAAGAATCAGTTGAGCAATTCTAGTTCCCTTTGGTATTGACAATGGTGGAGACAGTGTCCAAGCCATAGTTTGGATTTGTCCATTATAATCGGCATCAATTATCCCCAGTAAAACAAACAATCCGGTGAAAGTTGTACTTGATCGTCCTAGCAGCAATACACTACAGTCATTCCCAATTGGTCCTTTGACATTAAATGGAATTTTATGAACGTGAGTACACCGCAACGTGGCGTCTGTTACTGTGGAGGCATCTACTCTGGCACTCCCTCTGGTTCTTGCTGAAGGGTGTCCACAGTGGTAACCGTGGCAGCGAGGTTGCAGTGTGGAACCCTGCTCCACCGCGGTACTCCATGGGCTGCAGGGGGACAGCCTGCTTCACCATGGTCCTCGCCACAGGCCGCAGGGGACTTCTGCTCCGGCGCCTGGAGCACCTCTCCCCCTCCTCCTTCACCGACCTTGGCACCTGCAAGGCTGTTTCTCACTCCTCTCCCTCTCCCAGCTGCTGTGTGGCGCAGTGTTTTTTTCTTTTTTTTTTTTCTTCTTTTCTCTTTCTTACATCTGCTCTCACAGAGGCTCAAACAACATTGCTTATTGGCTCAGCTCTGGTCAGCAGCAGGGCCCTTACCAAACGTGGGGCAGCTTTTAGATTCTTCTCACAGAAGCCACCCCTATGGCCTCCTGCTACCAATACCCTGCCACGTAAACCCACTACATTCCAATATACTCTTACTTTACAATTATCACAATCTTCACAAACTTCACTTACATCAAAAAAAAAAAGAATTCCCCACACCAAAATAAATATAACATCATAACAACACTGACAAGGTGGACAATTTACACACACACCACCCCTCCTCCCTTCACCACACTAATATGAAACATATTCCTCACAATTGCTGCTTTCTTAAATTCTTCACAACTATTACATTCATAAAAAAAATCCAGTCCATGTTTTGCCCGTTACTTCTCTCGACTATCATCCTTATCTCAAATTCCTCGAGCCCCATGTTGGGCGAATAAAAACCATAAGAAGTTATCACGGATTTGGGGTAGGAGGTTTAAAGAAACCAATCTTCCAGCAGTATCAGACAATAAATGGCACAGAAACTATAGTAATGCTGAGTCATACTGGAGCAAACAATTTGTGAATAGCATATGCCAACAGAAATGTGCTTGTGCCAGCAGCCCTTTTAGATTGCAGCGATGATTCACTGAAACCAGGTTTGAAAAGAACTGCAGTCATGTCCACACCACTTGACACAGCCGGGTAGAAGATTCCTAGAGATACTGATGAAATTCCAACATGGAACGAAACCCCTACAGCACCACATTCTTTGAAAACTTTTTTCAGCTGCTGGGATTTATTGAGCTTGTGTTCACCGCTGAGATCTGTGGCTGCCTTTTCAGGGGATCCACCCCTATCCTTGGCCGAGCTGCCGGCGGCGGCCCGCAGCGCCAGCAGAGGGGCCGGCGGGCTGGGGGGGCGCAGCCCGGGGCGGGTGGGCAGCGGCGGCGGCGGTCGGCGGCGAGCGGGGAGGCGGCGGCGGCGCTTGCGGCCGTGCGGGCTGTCGCGGAGCGCGGGCGGCGCGCGGCTCTGGCCGGCCTCGGAGGGCAGACGGAGCGGGGACCCGCGGGGCCGCGGGCCCGGGCGCAGCAGCAGGCGGAACACGGCAGCGCCCGGTGCGCGCGGGCGGGCGCCCAAACCGGAGAAACGCATCAGGCGGCGGCTGGGCGGGCGGGCGGGCGCCCGGACCTGACAACGGGGCGAGCGGCGGCGCTGGCGGCAATCGTACGGCACCAACAATGGACCAGTCATAACATTTCCTAACGATGACTGAGTAAACGGTGCGTGTAACCCATATGTAGTCACAGTCTTTCTTAATTCTTTAATTAGGTCCCAGTGGAAGGCATTATATTCATTTGGACCGCTGGGTCGCACCTGTATCGGGAAAGCCGTTCCTACCGGGTCCCCGTCCCTTAGCGCTTCCCGGCGCACCAGCTCCCCTCGTTCCCGCGGGCCGAAAGCTCGGGCCCGCAGGGAGGCGTTATGGGGGCAGGCAAGGCGGGAGCCGAGGGGCTCAGCGGGCAGGGGCCCTCTTCCTTGTCATCCCCCAGGTCTATCAAATTGCACTGCTCTGGTGACCTTGCAGGCTCTGATCTCGGTTCGGCTGCTGTTATTGCCTGGGCAGGGGCGTTCTGTACTTCCTTTTCTGCCTGCCACGATCTTAAAGTCTCTGTCACCAGCCGCCACGTAGTCATCACCTCAGCAGCATTAGTATCCCCACTGGACGCTGCTTCCCATATTTTTTCCCCCACTTGGTCCCAAGTTTTTACATCAAATACTGTGGAAGCCAGTGAGGGGAACCCTTGTTTTCGCAAAAATTTCAATAATAGCTTTATCTCAAACGGATCAGATTTTACTCCCCTGTCCATTAGGAGTTGCGTTAGTAGTTTCACTATAGCCTCTTCCTCTGCCAAAAGGCTAGCTCCTTGATCAATGCCCAGCCGCTCACCTGTCCTTCAGGTGATGTCCCGGGGTTGAAGCTGCAGTCCAGCTGCGAGCTTGATTCGTTTGGCTAGGTTCCCTTCAGACGCTCGTGCAGCGCTGCTCCTCCCCTGTCACGTCGGGGTCACCATTTGAAGGGATGCAAGACATGGACTTCTGATGGCTCTTGAACAGGAGACCTTTATTGCCATTTTTCACCACTACATATACTTTCTCCGTAGCCCCACGTGCTGTCCACACGCCCGAGTCTGTCATACAATTGGTTAGAGACCCTCAGACACACGCCTCGAGCCAGCCAGCAATTGGCCACTGCTCAAAGCTCATCTTTAACACTGTAGCCAATTTACTTTACCTCGAGCTTGCTCAAGTTTTTGGTTCTACCGCTGTTTTCCTCATTATCTCTAACTCAGGGAGATGCGAAACAGCACAAAGCTCCCTGCGAATTCCTTTCCCACAGGAAACAAAATTACTTTTCACATCATTTTTTTCTTCAATTCAGAAATGTTAAACTACTTTCATGAGATCCAAGTACATTTTCTTTACATCCAGCATGGGTATGATTTTAGTTAGCTTCCCCAGAGAAAAGTTACATTAAGTATGAGGCAGAAGAAACCCACTAAACTGCTCTTCTGGACAACCTACCAGGGGAGGAAGAACAGAAACCAAGAGTGAAAACTGCCTGCATGCTGAGAAGGAAATTTGGTTGAGGACTGCCCCTTAGATGCTCAGCATCATGGCAACCAATTAATCTGTGACAAATTTTTTGAAGTATTCTCCTTGTGACAACAATTACATGGTCTCATGTCAAACATGTATGTCAATATATGTCCTACGAACAAATAGTTAAGTGTTCTGGATAAAATCATATCCTTATTGCTTGCAGATGCATTACGAAAGAAGAGAGCTTCAGGGGGTAAGTTCTGAAGCAGGCATTCTTACCACCTGTCCTATCCCACCATAAACCCATCCACATGGCTGGAAGGTTTCTACTGGAACATTTCTGTAATGCAGCACTAAACTACATGTGAACAAGGTTACCTTCCATCAAGCAAGGGAAAACATTTTCCTAGCAAGAAAGCTTTTGTAACCACTTCAAGGTATTTGATCTGACAACTGACTAAATTTGCATGAAACCACCTTTTCCCTCCTATTATTTGTTACAGGGCTTTGTTATTTCTGTGCTGCATTCCTGGAAATTCATGAGTCTGCATTAACAATATCTCTGGGAGGTCTATGAGGGCTGCAAACCCAGGCTTACACAACTGCCTTACAAGAACTAATAACAAGCTGCTATCACCAGACTTCGTTATATATATGACTGACCACTTAGAGAGGTGTTTCAAGTACACCAGCAGTTTTTGACCTTTCTTGACTACCCTCTGACTTTTAATCAAAAACAAGTAAATGTCACATTTCTCTTATTTAATATTTATACACTCAACAGCTAGCGACTTATTTTGCATCTTAATTGCTCTCTTTGTAATTCTAAGATGTGCAGTAAAACCTATAAACTCCCAATTTTCAAAATGAATGGCAGAAACATAGTGTAAGAAATAATTAAATCTCAACAAGCTGAATCCAACGAAACTGCCACAGAACAGCACAAAAGCTGTAAGTTAACAGCACCTCTTAAAATGCTCTTTTACAAGCCAGGAGAGTCACAATCCTCTCTCTAGTAAACAGAGCAATCCTTGATGAAAGCTCAAGATTTCTTGATATTTTCTGTTTAAAGATATTTTTTTTCCTGTGGTAAAGATAAGTGTGGATTTTTCTTTCTTTCTTTCTTTCTTCTCATACCTATATAAGCACCTTTGAAATTCAAGGGAGCTCTCAGCAGTACATTTTCAAGCCTTAAATTACCATCTGAGGTACATATATGTCAATACTTGTCCATAGAGAAAGGAGATTGACTTAGCTCTGTATGATCTAGACAGCATAAATTTAGTAAGAGACCACGGAAAATATGACAATTTACACCACCAAAGAACCTGTCTGCACTAGGCTGTTGCCCTGCTTTAAATGTTAGAGATGCTTGATGTAGTATTTCATCAAGTGACACTGGACTTTTTACATACATGTTTTTGCATGCATGTACATACATATATACGTACAAATAGATTTCTTATATTTAGCTATATAACTGAGAATTTGCCAAGTATCAGTATTCTAAGGCTGAAATATTATCAAAAACATTTCTGCTTGGATAGTACTTCCACAAGAAATTCATATGACAACTCAGTAAGGTCTTCCATAAATCACAGCAGTTTATGCTACGGCATATAATTGTATTAGTCTTATGTAGCATTTTTACGGCTAAGCAGTAAGAAGAAATGTTACAAACATAAATGGCATCCCCTGTAGACAGAAAAGCTATATTGAAAGTGAAGTACTAAAATGGTGCCATTTTCACATATTCTCTGCCTCTCAAAAAGGAAGAATTCATTATCGGATATTCTCAATGGGATTCCAATAGTAATAACAGTATATTTTTGCATTCATCACTCATCTGCCATTGGAGGAGAACTACTAAAGATTAAGAAGGCTGAGGCATGGCTTTAAAAGAGAATGTATAAGAGAAGTGCATATGAAAGCAAACTTTTACACATGAACAGAAAATTGCAGGTTCCTTGAACATGTTTTAGCCCTGACTTTCTATAGTGCAGCCTGAAAGATCATTTTCCTATTTCACAAGGCAGCTCCCTAGCTGCTATACCTGCTATTAACAGAGCCTCACCAAGAGCTAGGACACCTTCACTTGAATTCTGCTACCTTTTCCCTTTATGCTTTAAGATCTTCTGAACAAATGAAGTCATTACTAATTTCAGGAAGTTGGAGTACCCTTGTTTAAACAGTGTACTGATATAATCATTTGCTATTCCCTCAACGTAACCACGTATTTAATTTTGTGATTTAGAACAACTGAAAACTCTCCCAATCTTGCATTAAACTCTCTAACATGGTCCAAGCTTTGCTGCATCTGAGTTGCTTATGGATGTTCTTGCTAGTTCTCATTTTTCTAGTTTATAGCTCCAGCTACATGGCAGTCATTCAGTAGCAGTTCTTCTCTAACACAAGCTACCTGACTTCAGTTACACAGGCATTCCCAATTCACATTTGTTCTTGTTATTTTTCATTTATTTCTAAAAAATAAAAAAAAAAAAAGAAAGAAAAGCAATTTCCAACTGGCCTTAATATCAACACATGAACCCATTTCTTACATTGCTCAATGGAGATATTTCTCCAAACCTTGCTCCCATTGTGTCTTACATTGCCTATTTCACTGTCTTACATTGCCTATTACATCCTATTTATAACCCCCTTTTGCTGTGACCATTCAAAGAAGAGCTCAGCAGCTTTGTCTGCTCATTGCCTCCTATTCTGGCCGAGCTCACTGACACCTCTTGGTCTCTCTCCATCATCATCACTTTCACACGTGTGACTACATCACAGAGTATTACACACACACAAAAAAAAAAAACTACTAATTTTTAATTAGTTCATTTGAGTATTGGAAACAATACAGTTGTGGCTTTATCAGGCTCAACAGAATGAAGAAGTAGGTGAAGTGCAGAGAACGTGTACCCTTTTACTTCCATTGTAATCCATTTGGGACATGCAGCAAATTTGCATTTTCTCTGTATCTCATACATCTGAGTCTTGATCTTTGACTTAACATTATGATACTAAAATTAAACAGTAAATACATACTAAATATTCGAGCAGCACCACCTAGCTGTTCAAAAATTAAAGCAAGACTGTAATAAGCCCTAGTTCTCTTTATGGTTCAGAATACACATATATAAATAAGTATTTCTGGCAGTGAAGCATTCACCTTCATGGATCTTTGATGGAGACGGTGCAGTCTGTTATTTAACAGAGCTCTTTAGAATCATAGGGGGCTGGAAGTACACAGCCTTTCTTGCTTTGTCTGTAATCAGAACTGCCCACAGTGCTTCATCTTCAGCTATTTTCTCTCTCCAAACACCAGGCTTCCAGTTATCTCCTGTAAGGTATCCCATAAGAAGGTCTGTGATTAACATCCAGACTATCTTATAACACAGCATGAGACAGTAAAGAAACACACTTCTTTGATTATTAATCAAAGCATACACCTTTCCATTTTTATAACTGATTAATAACTGTATGTCTCTAACCACTGTTATTAATTTCTAATCTCTATCAATATATGTCTCTGAACACCAAGCACAAGACACTTTACTAACATTCAAAGTTACCAAACTTTGAGGCACTATTAGTACAACAGAAAGCACAGACTTTGAGTGATTGGATTTTTGGAAAAGATAATGTTGAACTTGCTCAAAGTATGATAGAGACCTACCCTGAAATAAATGACCTCAATAAACATACCCACAGCTAAGAAACCAAAGGATCCTGCAGAGTTTTGTGACTTTGCTCTTTTCAGCATTGCAGTCATGAGACTGTGAATTTTGTCTCCTTTTGAGACAAAAAAGGCCATTGGTAGTCAGAATGAGAATAAGATGAGCGTTTCGTTTACATCCTGCATTGAGCAGGCTTAAGTCAAGGTGACATTAGGTTTCACTCAAATATTTTTCTTGAATAAAGTATGTCTCTTTTTCAAATAGGATTTACAAAAATAATTTCACAATTAGCATCATAAAGATGTGACACAATATACATACATTTAATACATTTAAAACAACTTTGTCTTGAAACAAAGAAAAATTACTTGTCTCCTTCAGGCTCTGGTTTACTTTGCAATTATTTGAGATGACCACTGCTAAAGCTTGCCTGTTTATGTATTCATTTTTTCTAATAGAAGGTTGCTACTGACCACTTACATGGTAACAAAAGAAAAAGCATAGCTACCTTCTCACTGTGACCTTGAAACCTGGAAAGCAGAATACATTTGAATAATTTAACTATGCATAGCATCTGATTTTGAAAATGCTGAAGTCATGTAAATGCTGATTAGATTTTTGGCTAAGTAAATCCTGTCTACTTGCACGTAATAATCTGTCCACTTCTGTTGCACAGGTCTTTTCAATTACACCATATTACGACAAAAATATAAATATATGCACATAATATGCATATGAATTACCCACACAGTGCTGTATTAATGTGCATGTTTCTATATTCAAAAGCAAAAACTTTACTTCCATAGACAAATTATAGCAATACACTCACCCTGCTGTATTATTTTCAAACTCAAGGACTGAAAAAGTCCTTGAAAAGAAATGCCAGCAAGAAAAGTCATGAAGTTTGTGCCCACCACATAAGGAAATTGTCATCTCTAAAGGGAAAGGGTTGCATATATCTTAACAAAATATATATAAATATTAAACTGCGTGTGGTACTAGACCTTTCACAAGGGGTTTGTGACTGCAAACAGCTATGACAACAACCAGCTCTTCCCATGAAAGCTCTGCTGCTAAGGTTGGCTTTGAGAACTAGGGATCCCTCACCAGCTGCCACCTGCATTGCAGCACTGAGATTTGCCTCAGAGCTGCCAGGAAAGAACAAGGAACCTATACCCACTCTCAGACCCTGATCCAAGCAAGAGACCTTGGGGACAGTTGGAAAGGGTCCCTTTCATTTCACAAGTTCTATCAAGGCTTTTCTTAAATACAAACTGAACGGCATTGAAAATGTAAAGTCGCTTCTTTCTCACAAAAAACTGAGCTACAGTCAACACTTAAAAAAAAAATCATCTGACTGGTTGGCAAATACAAGTTTTTACACTGAAGAAAGAGGTGATCTGTACCTGGTAAGCAAAGAGTATCTACCATTAGTCCCTTCGAGTATTTTCTTATGCTTACGAACTTCCTTAAAAGGCTGACAGAGGTCAGTTTTCTCCAACCCAAAGCCTCTGA
This sequence comes from Anser anser, assembly GCF_964211835.1. Lineage (NCBI taxonomy): Eukaryota > Metazoa > Chordata > Aves > Anseriformes > Anatidae > Anser > Anser anser. The sequence continues at coordinate 18,098,062 of NC_139735.1, read as the reverse complement.
AAGTGAAATTAGCATTTTTTCCTTAGACTCCTATACAATATACAGGACTGAAGAGCAAATAACAACGTAATGACATGAATAATAAAGGCAAAATGCTCTGGGGGAAGAAAAAAGCCCTTGGCTGTCATCTTACCAGGTTTCTTTTGCCTTCCCTATAAGGAAAAGAACTTCAGTTATGCTGACAGAAAATAAATTACTATGTTGATCACCATTATCAGAGGCTGTTGAAGGATGAAATTTTCTAGTGGCTAAACTATTCAATACAGCTAAGAAAGGACCAAGTGTGTTGCATAGCTCATCCCAATATACAGGATGACTTTGGGGCTGTATCATTATTTTCAGCAGCTGTAGAGCACTGAGCAGAGAATGCCAGTAGCTTAGGCATTCTCTCTGCTTATTTATTAGATGTGAGCAGAACTGTTCCAATGCAGTTTTAACCTCATAGTGAAATGGCAACTTAGGGAGATCTCTTTCAAAATTCATCTTTCATGATCTGCATGCAATTCTGCACCACAGCAGAATTCTTATAGGAAATAAAATCACTATGCATCATCTTTAGGTAACAATGCAGGTGTTTTAAAGTGCCTACAGCCTCTCAATAGAGCGCCTTGCTGGCCATGCCTTGAAAATCTGGTGTAGGAATGTTGCTAATGCTAAATAATGGTACTGCAGATTTCTTTTTTTTAAACAAAACAAAACTATGAACTATGCTTTGAGGCTAATGACTAGAAAGTTTCCTTAGAGTGGACTATAATAGAAGGGCAGCAGAATCTTTCTCTACAGAACACTTTGACATTGAACTAATTTTTAGCCCACTGTGTACAGCAAAAAATATATGTTGACTAGCATGGTATATTTATGACAGAAGACTGTCTTCTACTACTATGAAAATGGTTCCATCACTATAATGTGAGAGGTACTACTGTTCCTGTAGCATGGGGAGAAAATAAGAACATAAAGCAACTAATCAAATATCCACATTTATATGGCTATCTCACCTTGCTGCTGCTAAATTGCGATACAAACATATTTGGTCTGCTTTAATAGAAAAGATCAAGCATAATTTAATAGCTTTTTGAATTTATCCTAATCTTCAAATGAAATATGTTGAGTTATAATTGTGTGATATACTTCTTACTTTTCTTGTAACGTAATAGAACAATGAACTGGGCTCCAGGAGACCTGATAATTCAGTTCCTACCATTGGACTAAAGGTTCATCTATAACAAAATGTTTTCCAAGTCTGAAAACATGGCTCTTTACTTAGTGAGGTACTCGGGGATGTTAACAGCTTATAGTCAGGGAAGCTACTGGATTGATAATAGCCTATTAAAAGAATCATATTGTTCACTCTATGTAAAGCATGGTACCAGCAAAATCAAGCCAATGCTCCCTGAAAACTTCTCACTTCAGCCCCGAAGAAACTTTACCTTGTGTATTCTGATCATCTTTTTCCCTTATACATTTTTTTTGGCTTTTGGCACACCATGGAAGGGTGCAGTGAGATGATTTGACAGCATATCATTTACTAAAAGTTGGCAGAAGTTTTTAAGTTACATACAGAGCAAAGAATATCAGTTGGAAAGACCAAGAAACCACAGAATGGTAACTGTACACAGCATGTTTCCCCTGCATAATTAATATTACAACTGAATTTTCACATCATTGTAGTAACTTTTCACATCCTCTTCCTGCCAGAAGAGATACACGGTACCCAAGAGTAATGTGTTAATTTTAGTCTTGAAAATGAGGGATAAACTCCTAAGCAAGTTGCAATGCAGGCACCATTCATGCACATATCTATATTGATGCACAGATACTGTGAAGGGCACATTAAAATGTATAGCATTGCAGATAACTTAATAGTTCAAATGCAAATTAATTATACTATTATCTGTCCTTGGAATGTTGCAAAACTGATGTACTCCCCAATGTGAAAGTGAGTTTTGCAACAGTTTGTGGACATATTCCTTGTACACGTGTAGGCATATTCTTAGCTTTCAGATCTGTCTCTTAATTTGACAAACATGGCCTGTTTTTCTAGCTTGTCAGGATTAAGTACTTGCTTTGTTTTAAAAATAAAAGTAAAGAAAAAAAAATACCCACAGTCACTTCTCCAGGAATTTTCTCATTTCTTGCATTATGAGCTCATACAGATACCTCAAATTTGTACAATGTTTAATCACAGATTCCTTGACAGGTACCATATCTTTCTCAAATGTCACAGACTGAGAAATTGGAAATAGCAGAAATAACCCTATCCCCCTTCTAGATGTTTGCTCTTGTAACCTAAATATTTCCCCTTTCCTTCTCTTCCCCATCACTTGAGTGTTAGTTCAAGGAGAGAAGCACTGGCATAATAATTTCAATTTTCAAAAACGACCTGCTATATAATCAGCTACTAACTTCAACATGTCTGATGAAAAATTTTCCAAAGACAATGGCACCTACTAAATAGTATATAAATGTCAACGTTACCTCACATACAGCATTCTGAGAGCCAGGTGTCCAATGCTTTGTCCTACAGTCAACCAAGCAGAGGGCAGGGTAATGCAACTGAGCCTGGTAGCCAGGTCACATTCAACAACCCAAGTATTTTTACATAAATCCAGTAGACTAAATTTACTACTGATCTATGCCAATTTTTATCCTGTTTAAGATGAAACAATCTGCTGTGAACAGCTTACATTTACTCAGGGTATTGCAACTGGCACACCTTTGTGCCAGTGAACAAATTTGAGCACGTTAATTAATACAGGATACAATCTTATCCCCCCCAAATCAATTCTCACTAAGGTGACATAACCTTATTGACCTCAGCACTGGTTTGCTGGGACTATAATCAATTCCGGATGAGCAGAGACTCTGAGAAATCTTTTGGTTTTGACCAGATCGAAATATCTTAGTACATATACAAACGTCAGGACTGTTTTGATCCTGCTGACAAGAAAAAAAAAAAAAACAAAGGTGTCTTTCCTTATAAGAGGGGATCCTCAAGTCTCTCAGGGCTATCTTGATGCTCGCAACACTAGTTCCCACCTGCAGCCAGGGAATGCTCTCCAGCGAGTAAAGCACATGAGCATCATCCACTGAAATATCTCCTTTAATTTTCCTGATACTTTCCAGCTGTTGATGTAGATTGATTTAATACTTCACCTTAAATTTATCTTTATTATTGATATACAGGAATATTGTCCAAAACACAATTCAAGATTAATCTTAATGGCTTCTTGCCAGCAAGCCACATGGACATTTTGCAAGACAAAATGTACAATAACTGTTCTTGAGCAATTTCCCTTTTCCTGCCCAGTATTTCAAAGCATGATCAGGGACCCACTGGTGACCAAATGAATGAAGTACATTAAAAGTCTCTGGTTGAAAGCAGTCAGAATGGCTTTACTGGAAAATAAATGAATTTTAAATAGAGCAAAAATACACACATCATGCCACTATATTTTATGTTTTTCCCTTGTAGACTAACTCAATCAAGAATAAACTAATAAATAAACAAGGTCCCTGGAAAACATTGTCATTTGTTTTATTTTAAAATATCATTGTGATCTTGGATTTTGTTTGTTTTGGTTTTGTTGTTATTGGTGTGCTTTTTTTTTTCTTTAGCAGAGAAAATCAAAGTTATCACAAAGATCATGCCTTTTGTGAAAGCATATGACTTTTGCAATATGAGACCCCTGCGCACAATTCCATGGGAAGGTATATTGTCCTTCCCACTCATTTACTTAGGCTGTCAGCCAGTTCTAAGTCTATCAGGCACACAGCCTACACAAATTATGAGTTTACACAATAAACACCATCTTCTTTCACTCTGTGTAAATACAGATTTATTACGTTATGTGCTGGCTGCAGTTTTTTAAGCCGGTGTCAGTTTTATTATATGGCAAAACAACACAAAATAATCTCTGTGTTTATTTGACTGTATCACTAACTATCATTTACTCTAGAGGACACTTCTCTAGGCCTCACCTTTGTTATTCACAGCAGAAAACTGACAGAATCTTGCCATGATATTTGGAAATATTGTTCCCTTTTAACAGCCTTATATAAGCAAATCAAACAGCACTTAAGGACACTGAGCAACAGAAGTTCTGATGTCAAGCTGAAACCGTACATTTTAAGAATTTGACATCTATCACTTTTTAGCAATTTCAGTAGAAGACAGCCTTTGTTCCCAGAATCCTAGACTTCTGAGCTGAAAAGAGCAAATCCTACCTTAACTTACAGAATGTAAAATTAATTTTGAAATGAGATGTAAACAGCAATTCATAGCATAATAGGATAACAATATGCCAACGTGATATTTTCAGAATAATACACACATTTGCAGGTGGGTAGGAAACAAGATGGAGGTAATCATATACCTGACTGCATGTGTAGTTCAGTGTAGTCAACCACAAGGAAGCAATTTATTTTTGCTGCTGCACTGAAGGAGAATTGGCTTATTTATTACTTACTATGAAAAAGCACTGGCATAATTTAAGAAAATACATACTTTCTATTAGTAAATAACATTTCATGAATATTAATATGTCTTCACTTTTCAAATGATAAATTCTGCTTCACACAAGATTACCAATGCTTTTCATTTCTCTAGATATCAATTGTCTAAACTGTATTAATATGAATGACATGATTTCATGTAATTGTTCAGTTAAATGAAAAACCATATTTGGCCAAAAAGGCTAATGTCTTTCAGCTACATCACAGCAGATATTATCACTAGCACTTAATGGCTATTAGCATGATGCAAAGTATATTAAATTTAAACAATGTGCTAGGTTGCAGGAGATCTCCCTAAAACAGCTGGTGGGGTTATGGTTTGGTTCCTTTGCAATATGATCACTAGTTTGTCAATGAAATCAACGTACACATTTATTTTTAGCATCTTCAAGATGCATATCCTTCAAACATGTTTTCAGTAGACAGAAACAGCAGCCCCCTACCCCGGTCCCTTTTATTTAGGCATCACACTGCTCCGACATACACTCTGTCTTGAGATAAATGTTTATGACTATGCAATCTTTTTTTTTTTTTCCCTTCTCCCAGACCAGACCTATCTAAGGAACTAAGGATAATACAACAGTCTCTAAGAGCACATATGTCCCCATTAGTTTTAACACTCAAACCCTTTATGAACCAAACCCCTGTCCCTGAAATCCCAAATCCCAACTGCTGCTTTAGTTCGTGCCCTGAAGGCCCATGTATAGATGAGATGAGTTCCTCCTCTTGTTCATCACAACCCAAGACTCCTCAAGGACATCACAACTGCAGATGGTGATCCCAGATATTCCTGCAGTGGACTTACGTACTCTAAACTGGTCAGTGTTTTGATCGTTGGGACTTCTGATAGGTGCGAGGACGTCCCAGCTCCAGGTCAGGTGGCCTTCCCAGCAGAAGCTCCAACTCCAACTTGTTTCCCGTGCTGTTGTATGACACTCTCTGGTCAGCCTCATCTGGTGTCTAACAAAGCTTTCTCTTTCCTGGAGAGATAAGTTTGAGATGCTACTGGGGTGGTAGAAGTGATGGATAACCCCCTTGGAGGGATGACCTCCATTCCCAGTAGACGTTAGAGCAGGAGCTACTTTACTATGAGAGCCAAGTCCAAAGCTTCTCTAATGAGCTTGATCAATGACAGTTGTTCTTCTCTTCTCCTAAACAGTGACAGCAGCAGAATGCTTTTCCATTTCACCACTGAATAATGACTAAAGAACTTCATAGAGAGCACTGCCTCTTTTAGATGGTGGGATGGTGGATAAGGAAGAACAAACATCAAAATGGATGTTTGCCAGAAAGCCTTTTGGTTGCACAGTCCCTACTGCCAAGGTAGACTTCATCCTGTGCGCAGTGAGAATGTAGCCAAATATCTACCATGGGCACAAAATATGAAAATAGAGAAAAAGTAGCAGCACATAAAGGTCACTTTACTGCACAGATGGTAAAAGCAATACAGAATATGTGACTGGCCATTTTGCTTAACTAACAGGCACCTAGAATCATACAATATCCCAAGTTGGAAGGGACCCGTAAGGACCATCAAGTTCAACTCCTGGCACCGCACAGGTCTACCCAAAAGTTTAGACCATATGACTAAGCGCACAGTCCAATCGCTTCTTAAATTCAGACTGGCTTGGTGCAGCGACTACTTCACTGGGAAGCCTGTTCCAGAGTGCGACCACCCTCTCAGTGAAGAACCTCTTCCTGATGTCCAGCCTAAACCTCCCCTGCCTCAGCTTAACACCGTTCCCACGGGTCCTATCACTGGTGATTACAGAGAACAGGTCACCTGCCTCTCCACTCCCCCTCATGAGGAAGTTGTAGACTGCAATGAGGTCCCCCTTCAGCCTCCTCTTCTCCAGGCTGAACAGGCCCAGTGACCTCAGCTGCTCCTCATATGTCTTCCCCTCTAGGCCCTTCACCATCTTTGATCACCATCTTTCACCATCACCTGATAAATCTAGCAGAGTCATGAAATAAAGCCAGCTTTTTGGCCCTGCCACTCCAAACTTGGACCTTCAGCCAATCCTAATCCATCAGTACACACACGCTATAGATCTCCTTCTAAGTCATTTCTGCTTGTTAGTTCCAGCCCTGTCCCCAGCTTCTCAGGATTTGCAGAGCCCATCACTGACACCTGAGGTTACATTGAGCTGTGGGAGCAGCTGCAGTGGTCAGAGCAGCAACACAGCTCAAGGGGTACTGCCCAGCGCTGCTGTGCACAAACTCCTTGAGATGCGCTCCACATTAGCAGGCTGTGATACATTCCTGCACTGCACGGCAAGGCATAACGATACTAAGGCTATAGTTGGAGATTAAAAAAGGATTGAAGAACTCAAACTTTGTGGTACACTGGACTTTGCTTCTTTCCAGACTGCAACTTCAAAATTGAATTTAAAAATTTAGATATCAAAGTAAAAAAGTTTCAAACCACACCGCAGACACGCACAAACACAACAGTTTAATTTCATTCAAAGAAAAAATCCCTTTCAAAAGGAAAAAAAAATAGAAAAAAGAGGTTCTCTCAACAAGCTCTCCTCCACACAGTTGGCAGCTATGCATTAAGACTCAGCCTGCACACCACACGGAATCGGACTGATCCTGCCCTGCATGCCCCCACTTGTCCCAGTTTGCCTGCCTGCTGCCCCCAGCTGCTGCAGCACCTCCCCACCAGTGGGCCTGGAACCTGAGCAATCTGCTCTGACCCCTACTGCTGAGCTTGAGCAGCACCACAGACTTTTGCCTGTCTAAACCTGAGGCAAAGAAATAAAGTAGGCCACGTACAGTAAGTAAAAAGCAGTGGAAAGTTACCAGCTAGGAGAGCGAGGGTACAAGTGGCACTGAGAGGCCAGGAAGCAAAGGGGGCCTAATCAAGACCTGGCAGACTGGAGTCCTCATCATCGGCGTTTCTCCTCGGCAGCCGTCCCCAAGCTACATCACCTGTCTGCTGCCTTAAGAAGAAGAGAAAGAAAGAAGCACCCTGTACTCCTGACACCTCATTACTTAAACATAAACTGAGTTTTCTTTGTGGGGGATGTAACAATCCAAAATTAAAGATCCTGGCAGCACTGCTGATGGGCTCCACATGGTGGAGACGCACAGGTTTCCGCATGGAGGTGGTTGGCATCAGAAGCCAGCCTGCATATCCATGGCCAAAATTAGCGTTCCAACTGCAACCAACACTCACATAGCTGCGATGAGTCCTTTTAACAAGGAGATAAGGTAGTTTTCTAATCAGAGCATTCTTTGTATTATGAGCCAGTACGCTCTATATGAAATAGCTGCATCTCAGCGCTCTCAGTAGGCAAGGGCATCCAGATGGAATAGGATGCCTCACAAGAGGGAGAGAACAAGTTCCACTTCAGTGAAGAGCAGGTATATTGTCAGCCACATTTCTCATTTTAAGGATTCCTATGGGCAGAATTACAACACATTTTTTGGCTTGTTCTCAAACCATCCTCAGACAGATCACCCGGAACCCAGCCACACTATGCCAAGTAATTCTGTTGGAGAGTAATGTTACCTGACGTACCCAAATTGGGTGCAGGTGCTATGTGAAAGATGAAAGCAAAAACTTAAGCAATGCTGTATATCACTGGGCATGACCACAAGAGCATGCACTTCAAAATAAACAGCATCACTACCCCCTTTACACAGAGAAAAACTTCACAGGTTTCAGGTGCCTATAAAACAGGACAATATAGAAGCACGTTCCAAGCAATAATGAAATATCTTTATTACATATTCAAAGGTATTCTTTATTTTTTCCTTTTAAAAGAAATAAGTATGTATATAATTTATAATTTATCGGTTTAAATCATTTAGCCATAACAATGCATGTACAACTCTCAGTCAGCAAAAAATACTTAGTCACTCACCAAAAGGGTCAGAAAAGCACAATCTCAGCAGAAATTATTCCATCATGTCAGAAACCACTGTGCAACAAGGTATTTGTTATATCACCAGATCACTCAGATTGTTTATTTATCTTTACAATGTCTTTACCTAAATAAAAGCCAAACCCCCAGCCAATATAAATAAGCACAGCATCCTTGCAGCTAATAAAGTTAAACTGACTTGTATGGAATCTCCTGAGCTACCACACAATGAACACATTATATATATATATATATATACATATATATATATATACACACATACATACTTACACACACACACAGACACAAATGAAGTATATAAGCCCTAATCTCATCTTCATAAAGCCTCTAACACACAGAAGGCCTATCTGATGATGACTGGAACTAGCAGAGAACTGAAATGCCACTAATGAAATAAAAGAAAAAATCTAAATGCTCGATTGAATTTTCAAGAGCAACGTGTTATTTCACTCTTCTAAATATTAAAATTGCATGCACTACTTAACATTGTCCATCTAGAAGCGATCAGTTGAATCTGTACCTATTTTTCACTCCTCACTTTTACCACAGATCACTTATTCATGCATTTCATTATTGTAGCAGACTTTGAGAGGAATCAAGGAACTAATCAACGCAGATTAGATAGTATAGTTTAAAATTGCTCTACACTTTAAATTAAGCGACAGCTATACAGTAGTTTTTGAAAAGATGTCTAAAACCGAGTAAAAAGAAATCTGACAGACAGGACACAACAACCCTCATTTATTTCCTCTTATTTCAGAAAAACATTTTCTAGACAAGTTTTTCTTCCCTTCACAAATAATTAGCCCATACCCTTTTATAGGACTCACTTTAAAATATGGTTTTAAAAAAGCTGCTAGAACAGTTTTACTGCAGTCAGAAGAGCTCACACCCAGCTTACACAGAAAGGCACTGGTTGTTCACCAGTCTCTGCCAAGTTCGTGGGCAGTGATGTTGACCACTCATCCTGGCACACTGGCCCCTGAAACCTATGGGTGCGAGTCACATTGCCAAACGGGCTTCACTCTGAGCATGGACCGCTGACATGGTGTTTGCTCCTGCTGAAATACTGAGTCATGACCTAGGTTATCAACAGTGCAGGTTCACAACGTATTTATGGGAGCTATGAACTCAGGTTCTAATAGATAGATATTTAACAGGATTTGGTTCCCCTTCAAAAGTACAACAGTTTCCAAAGTTGAAAAATCTGGTATAAGAACAGAACTCTTCAGCAAGCAACTGCAGATTACGGTGGTTGAAATACATGCTGATAAAAATAAAAAAGTCACTTAAGAACAGAGTGAATTAAAATAACTGCATCAACAAGCTTTCATTGGACTACTCAAGTAAAATGACTTACGGTTTTAGATTGAAACCTATAGTATGATTTTAAACTGATCAGTTTTTCATTTACATGTCTGTTAAGTGTGGGGTTTTGTTTTGTCTTTTTATTGTGTCTCAATAGGAAGGTACTGTACCAATTTTGCAGTACACAATTGTATATAAGAGCTTTTGTATATTGACTTAAGGGTGCGTATGCGTACATGTATAAACTCTTCATAAATACATTTTTACACATCATTTCTCTTCCTGACCAGTTGTTCAATAAATATAGATTTTGCATCACTACAGGTTTATTTTCTTACCTATATTTGTTCTGCTCAGGTCTTGTCTGCCATATAGATATGATTTTGTAATCCTGATTTTTCTGGCTCCTCTATTCGTCTACTTCGTTTTTGATCCTAATTTTCTGATGTACCCAAAATCAGACAAAGGGAAAAGAGATTTGTAGCTGTAGCTTCAGCTTGGCATCCAGAACAGCACCGTGTCCTGAACAAGACACTGAATTCTTGAGCCCCAGCTACAGTCTTGAACAGCAACAAGTGCTTGACAGGATGAATCCAAAGCTAATCAAGCCATTACTTAACACTAAGCTTACTGGGTCACTGTTCTCTTCAGACTGTGTATGGCGCATCCCATATAACCACTAAAAGGCTGGTTTTTATCCAACTGGTTGTAGGCATCATTGCAGCTGAAATCAATCATTTAGGTTTATTCTGACCTACCTACTAATCTTTTTTATTAGTCAAAACTGCACTTTGGCAAATTAAAAAGAGTATATATGTGTCTGAAAAGACATACCAAGGTCTGTTATTCTTTCGAATTCTTTTTACTTCCAGCTTCAATAATGCACTCTTCATATTCCTATACAATTCCCATTTTCCATATGGGGAAAAATTCAAAGCAGTATCACCAGCAAAGCAGTAGGGCAAACACATGAAATGGTTGCCCTCTTGTGGTATTTCCGAGTACCTCCAAACCATTCCCCTAACGTATTTGAAAACTAATAAAGGCCAGATTCCTACCTGGAGCATTTGATGCAACAGCCACTAAGAATGAAAATGCTGACATGATGATTTGGGGTTCTGCTGTGGTTCTCAAAACTGAGGCTAAATAACAGCTAGTCTAAGGAACAGTTTATTTTCACATGTATTTAATAAGACATTCTTTCCCTGAGATGTAGAAAAAGCATACTAATGAATTTTCCTGTGTGTATCTGACAGTCAGACTGTCACTGGGAGAACTGAACAAGCACAATTTTGATTCCGTGCAACTCAATGTATTTGTAAACACAATAAAAGGAAAAAAAAAAGAAAAAAATAAGAAACACCTGTGCAATTTCCAGAATAAGCCCCAAAGAAATAATAAACTGGGCTTTGACTCAGAAAACAATTGGATTTCTAAACAATAGGGTGTTTAATTGGAGGAAACATTTCATTTCCAGATCAAAGGAAGGAATTCATGGAAGATGTCTAAGCAAGACCTCTACAGCTGAGTCAGAAAGGGCTTCATTATCTGTTTTTCATCTTGTTAGACTAGTATTTCATGTAATTAAGCTCTGCACCTGTTACTTACAATCTTACAATCACTGAAGTGATTAGTCCAGCTGTATTTATATTTTGAGTAAAGTTGATTTTACTTCTGATTTCTTCTTTTTATTCCAGCCTTGACAGTAAATTTACTTTGCAAAATATCACTGGGATTGGATATGAGGCCTTGTGTTAAAATTAAACTACCAACAAACCACATTCAGATCAAGCTGAATTAGGAAAAGAGATGTGCTAAGAACTGGCTTTGGAAATCCTCATCTTACAAAGATGACTGAGGAAATTGGCAAACCTATGAAGAAAGATGGGGTGCAGGAGAAAGAACAGTCTGGGAAGTCATTTAGATATAACTACAAAAAGTCCTTTGCAAACCTTCACATTTAAAATCTGTGTTCATGAAGCCAATTTAAAAAAAAAAAAGCTCCATGTCAGGAACAATTTCCATGTGTTTATAACATGCTTAGTATAACAAAATCCATGTGGGAACTCTTAGCCGTTCTACTACTATAGCAGAATAATTATTTTAAACTATACAGATCTGATCTTTTTCTAAAGTACTCTACTATTACACACGAAAAAATATTTTTCTAATAGCAACCACTTGCTACCCCCTCCAAGAGGAACAGAAATCTCTCAACAGACTAATTCCCTGCAGGTTCACTTGCGTCTCCTGATCATCTCCTCATTTTCTCTGGTAATTCTCCTATTTTTCTCCTTAATGGAAAGAGTGAGCCGTTGGCCTAACAACTGCACAATATTTTTGCACATGTGAACTGAAACCACACAATTAAAATTTCCAATACATAAGGTCCTTTTAATTCTTCATCTTCATAAATCAGTAGGATTAGTTGTGAGGAGATGGAGCAGGCTTTTGCCTTCAGCTCTATGCTTTGCTTAAATTAATCATCCGTGGTAATTTTTATAAGTAAATTAACATTACAATCATTTTTAACTGTGTAGTATTGTTCATGAAGAAGAGCAAAGGTCAGGTAACTGGGAGGGCTAATTGGTCTCTTCCAATGCCCCTAAAAGCAAATACAGAGGCCAACATTTACGAGAGTAAAGAGGGGAATAATAACAGAAGCTTTTTCAGTATCAGAGGTGCTCTCAACCTATTTTTCTACTTTATTTCCTGTCCCTCTTTTGCCTTCCCAACACATCTCTTCTGTAACTTGTCTCAGAATTACTTGCTACAATTGTAGGTGATATTATAGCCAACAAAACAGCACAGTAATTACATTCTGGAACATGATACTTTTCCTTCTCCTCTGCTAAGGAGAAGATCACACACTTAATATAAGCTGATTTCAGACTAAATAAAAAGTCTGCATAATATCCAATCCTTTATACACAAAGTCTGTGACAACATGAGAGAGAGAAATCTCAGAATCAAGTTGGTCATGATATAACAACATCAATTCTAGTGCTGACTACCAAAGACAAATCAAAAACTTGGAAAAACTTTTACTTAAGGAAAACTGAATGAGCCAACAACAACACCTGAACGTGGGAAAAAAAACATCCAGCTAATAGTGTATTGGCAATTCTAGTGATGCTTCATCATTATTATCCAAGAATTGCTGTACATTTCAAGATTCAAATTGTAAAATCATTTTGAGAACTCAACTGTAGCAGAAAAATTTGTGCTAAGCATAGCAAGGTGACCACAGGTGTCCCCAAGCAATAGAGGGCTGTCCAGAGTTGGGTGTTAGAGCAATCTGCTCCAGAGTGCAGGTGGAACTTCAGGAACCTCACAAAGAAATTAACTAAAGCACCTGGGTAATTTTCCTGAGTGTCTTCAGGGATCCACAAAAATCCTCACCTGACTGCTTAAATTGCTCCAGCTAAGCTTTATCTAGAGTCACCAGGTGCAAAAGCTGCTCCCAACTACAGTGTGACATGGCCATCTGGACCTGTGAGGATCCTTCTGCACTGGGCTGCTCTTCAACCACCACACTCTGCTCTGCTGGTAAAACATTTGCATTTTCTCGCAGTCTTCATTTCTTAGGTCAATATAAAGCAGAACTACTAATCGTAAGCATATACAGCAGCTGTAACGACAGGTTGGTGGGGAGGGTATGCCTTTACAGTAACAGAATATTACAACTGGCAAGGAAGAAGGAAGAACAACATTTGCAAGTCCTGCCTAGACCATGTTTCACACAAACAAGCTGATCTATCACAATCACTTTTCCCATTTGTTCTCATGGGAGATGCTACTGGCAAGGACATTTTCCAGGAAAACCAAGCTACAGAGCTTTCAAAAGTCAAGCCAATTATACAGCATATACCTCAACTGCACCCCTTTTCCTGGCTGATCTTCAAACACAGAACTGGGCTTTTAAAGTAGTACTCAGATAGCTTGCACCCCATTGCTCCTCCACCATTTCAGTTTAATTATGATTTTAGAAAAAGGACAAAATATGCCCTACTATATTCTTGAGGCATGAGATGTCATGTAAACAGCTTGAAAATGTATTATATACAGGAGATTTCACACAAAATACCCACCTTAATTCAACCAGGTGCATTTCTGAAGTTGCGCCTTTTAATGCTGCTATGCACACACAGTTAAGTTTCTATCTAGTTCCTATTTTGTCTTCTGCAATAAAGTGTTGACTAATATATGAAACTGTTCAGGAATACCTTCTTCAGTCACAATATTCTTCATGGGCATGTGCCACTACACAAAACAAAAGAACCACGAAGACTAGCTTTGTACTGAATTAGCCTAAAATCTAAATTAAACATTGTTTAAGAACAGATCAAGCAAGATACTTCGGTTTTGCTTCTTCTCAAACCATGCATCTGGATTTCTGTCAAGTAGCATTAGCTGTGTGCTCTTCAGAAACCTGTAGTGCCCACTTGACTCTAAATAACTGGAGTTATTTGACTGGAGTCAAAGCTGCTGGAACAAGAGACAAGCCATCAGGTTACTGCCCAGAGCGGCTTTCAATCAAAATCTACCTGAGGAAATTCATCCTGCTCTGTTCATTCCACGCGCAGTGCAAAATTTATCTGCTACTCTCTGAGGGATCTCGAGAACATAAAATGCCCATCAACTGTATATGACAAGGCTAGCAGGTACTGACATTCTCTTAGCAGCTCTCTGCTGACAGCAGCTATAATCTGCATAAGCCAATTTGTAATTTTCATTTTAGATAGTATTTAGGTAACTGCATGGTACTTACGGTTTATGCATTTGAGTCCTCATAGCCCTTATGATCACCAGCTTCACCACACTTTTGTGAGCTAAGTTCTACTTTTCCCTTATTTAGAAGGCAAGAGACTAAATGCTTTCCTAGGAGCAAGCACACACTTTCTAGCAGAAATCTGGCATGACACACCGGATCCAAACATGCACAGTGCTTTGTCTGAGAGCCCTGGCAGCAGAAGAGTCCTGGCCTGCCAGTCGTGACCATATTGCCTGGGGCTGACCCCCTCCCCACGCGCACAGCGACCATATGGATTATGCACAACACTTTTTCCCAGTTTCACCAGGATCCACGAGACCTGTAGCCTGGACCTTCCTCTCCCCATTTTTTTCAGGTCAATGGATCTACAATAACAAAGGGGTCGTTCGGTGAACCTTGACAGAAATGTGTATTTATGGTGTGACACCATGGGGTGTGCTGGGTGCCTGGCACAACACAGCACAAGGTGTGCAGGGTCTGCAGACTACAGCTGGAATAAAATAGCATCGTGTGCAGAAGGAGCCAAATTTTGTTAGCCAACATTTATGCTACCTGACTGGAGCAGACTGTCCTGTCAGCCATGTTTGGATCGCCTCAAGGGCAACCCAGGAGACAAGTACTGCTCTTGGGCTCAGGAAAAAGATTTGAGAAAGAAAATCAAGTGAGTCAGACTAATGACACTGATTCCCAGGCAGGCCAAAATGCAGACAACCAAAATTCTGCGTGACAGGGTAGTCTTCAGCTTTGCTCTTTCTACTTGCTTTAAGCACTAAGATTCGGCAAACAGGTACTTTGCACCACAGGTACTCCTGGTCCAGCTGGAAGGACACCAGGTAACAGCAGGAACAGTGATGTCAGACCCTGCTACTACTTGAGGTCACGTCAGAACAAAACATCCCACAGCTATTAATCATTTAGAGCAGCTCCAAAGGCTGATATTTGGGTGAGGAAAGACTCTTGTTTGGATGGAACACCAATAACAAAGAAAGTTTTCAAAAATAACATTAACCCAGATGGTTTTGTATACAAGTTACTTGCAAAAGCAAATGCTACAGAAATCGGTTTATTCTGCAATAATACCAAGGAGATAATAGAGAGGCTGAATTAGTAAACGCTTTTTGGTTTTTATTGTACACAGTCCTCAACGCTTTCCTGAATAACACTTCTTTCTTGTGTTCACAAAAACAAGTATAATCCAAAAATTTCTCTAATACTGATGTTTTATAGAAGTGTTATCTATAATTGGAAAACCTTGTTTTCCTGATAGTGTTAACTGTTTACATTAGCACTCCTTGTGAGGTATCTGCCCCAAATAAAACAATATTTAATTTGTTCCTTGCTTCTTAGTGTTTACATTTAACTACTGCAAATGGACAAGATAACTGAACAGCCAGAGGAACCTAGATCTTCAGACCTTAACCAAAGATTTTCCACTTCCCAAGCAGAACACTTGCAGCCTGGCTCACACTTGTGCATTTAATGGACTCCTCATCAGTTAGCAGCAGGCTGGATTTGACCTATGAAACACTTACACGTGTCCTTCTGTTTCCCCAACAAGAGATGAGGAAAAGTTTCTGAGGCAGCCAAAGGCAGCAGAAGGCTTTCTCCTGCTCTGGCATGACCCAGCAGACACTCCTGCTGGGAGAGGCAGCAACACTGATGGTACAGAGGAGTTATTTTTACTGCACAGCCCTAAGATAGTGGTATTGGCACAATGAACAGTCAGCAGACTACTGCATACAAATGAAGACAAGTGGTCTAGACAAGGAAACTATTTCTTCAGTGGGCGTCGTACCCGCGCTAAACTTCCTTAAATGGCACCCTTGAGCTGCAATAATGTCAGTTTAAGGTCCGTGCAGAATTGAAGGGAACATTCCTGTCCTCTGAGTCCTCAGCCAGTCTGCCTGCCCAGCCTTGTGCCAGCCCACACACTCACAAGGCCAGGGAGCTTAAGCAGCCAAAAAAGCCAAGCCAAAATACAGAGGAAAAAAATAGTTGTTTTCAAAATCTCACCCCATGTCCTCACAAGGTCTTCTGTAAACACAATAGGAGGGATGGGAGCTAACATCTAGGGGTACATATGGTAGGTTTACACTCTTCAACAGTCTACAGACTTAGAAGCATCCTCACAGCCCGCATTCAGCTTCATGCTTCCACCATAGGCTTAAGAAGGGAAGGTATGTCTTCTTGCTCCCCTCCACAATACGATATCTCTTTAAACAACAGAGATTTCCCTAAACTCTGAATATTCAACACAAGACACCAGTTTGGTCAGCTAACATTTTCTTACAGCTCCACTCAGGAGGCATCCCTTCCCAGCTCTGTACATGAGGTACCTGCATAACTGACATGCTGATGGATAAAAAATAGGGTCCTAGTTTATCAGGGTGCTTTACCAGAGGTCTAAGTTTACCTGGTGGTTGCGGTTTTTTTGTTTGTTTTGATTTGGTTTTTTGGACACAGAAGGAAATATGGATAGTTAAAAAGAAAGGCTACAATTTTATTTATACAGACCACAGTTTCCAAGCTGGGCATGCCTAGTCAGCTACATGACTATGGACTAGCAATAATAAGGCAGGCAACTTGAAACAACTGTTTTTTGCAAGTTAACTGCTTTTTTCTGAGATTCACAGTGACCCTAATTCATCTGCAATTTTTTTAAGCTTTGGACTGGTGCTTAACCATAGCCCAGACTTCGCCAGCCTGTTTCCACAACTTTCATCCCTGAGAGTTGAGTTTTAGCCTTCTCACCATAATAGACCCCCTAATATTTCATATTTTCCCATAATTCAGTTATTCCATTGCTAACAAAAATAGACTTTCTTTGCTATTAGAAGTTCTGTCTCTTACTTCGTACTTGATGACCATCTGCAAACTCCTGTTGCTCTGGAGATAAACCGGATGATTTTCAGATTAGCCCAGCTTTTCCAAGCTCCACATTTCCCTCCAATTGTACCTGGAGTGAAGCCTACAATTCCTCTGACAACACCCATAGCACCTCTGGGCCACTACATATTACTTGATACTGTTATATTCATAGCATTGTCACAACTGACATGTTCAAAATTATTTATGATTCATGATAGGCACATGCTTGATCAGTACTTAAAAAAAGAGGCTTACGTACATAAAAATACACAGAGCTGCAGCTGACCTCCTAAGCCAAACAAAACTTCTTATAAGTGAATGGAAGTTAAACCTTGGGAACTCTTTTCTTCCCTTAGAAATGTTAGTTACAGGAATTTAGGTCTGCTGAAACAGAGTTATGTAATTCTTTTAATCCTGCGGTATCTTAAAATATCTTACTGTACTACCACACCAAGTGCAGGCACACAGTGGGCATCAGATGTTTTTCTTTGTGAAAAATCAAGGAATGGAAAAATGTTCCTTTTATATAACCTCTCTTCTCTTAAAACAAGCTGTTCTTTTCCTTGTGTTGTAGAAAAATAAGTGGATTTTTGTTTGGTTTAAATTCCTGTAAATTCTCTTGCTTTTAAAGAAGAAACAAGAGACAAATCATGTTATTTCTAAGAACTATATCCTATACTTAAATGATGTACATACCCACTCAGGTATGTGAGAGCACAAAGTTCAGGTGAGGACTACCGGAAGAAACATACAGTAAGACTTGGGTCACCTTCTGTTTAATTACCTCAGGCTTTCCTGCAGTTTCAGAGGCTTGTAAAATTAATAAAAAGAACGTTAGTGATCTTTATCAAATGTGACCATATGGTAAGGCTGTTCTTGAAAAATTTAAGTTTTCAAAGGAGCAAGCAAGCTTTCCTGAACTTATTTGAAAATGTGTCTCATCACAATTCCTTGCATTGCTCCAATACCACATTAAGATTACCTTACACCTCTTCCTAAGAGCTACCCAGATCAAGAATACATAATATGCATGTAGAAGAGTACTTCAGCTAAAAACAGCTAGTCCGTGCATAGAGTAACTACAGGATTTAATCAGGAAGTTGCATTTTTTCAGTCAAATGGTTTTTGGTTTGTTTGTTTTTTTAAACTGTCTCTTGTTCTGTCATTTGTACTGCATAGGTGATTCCTCCAGCAGAGTCATCTTAGCAATGGCTAAGGGTATCCTGGCTCCCATTCAGGAGCCCATAATTTTAACAAATCCTCAACAGAGCAGAAACTGCGATGGGAGAGGAAAATAGGAGTAGGCTTTGAGAGCAGGAGCATGCTTTCTGTATTCTTCAGGCTGCTCACAAGTTGGTGCAGCTCTGTACAGGTGTGCTGGAGTGTCCACGGCTATGTTCTGCCAAGTTACGTGTCTGAGCTTCCACACTGCAAACAGGTTGCACTGGGTTCTGCTATTTAGCAAATTAAGAAGCTCCTTTGTTGGAAAACCCTAGTACCAGAGGAGAGAAGAAATATAATGTTTACCTCTCTATTAATATGAATAAAGGTTAGGAGGTTAGGATATGATTTAGTACAACAATAAGGGGGGGGGGGGGGGGGGTGTCACCAAGGTGACTATGGGAGGCAGTAGAGATACAATCCCAAATAAGCCACATTCTCCTGTAGACTCTTCCAGGATTTCGTTCCACACAGACCTTCACAGGGTTGTATTCCACAGCAAAGACAAAAACATCTGCTGATCTAGCCTAGCTTCTGCAATCAGCACATTTAAGGCTAATTATGACTTCTGATAATGTTTTTTCACATCCTGAAGAGCAACACTTGAAATGTTACGACAATTACTCTGTACACAAATTCAGGATCAAGATACTAACAAAGCCAGTTAAACATACTACAATGCTTCACTCAGGCCAGACCAATATATAAAGAAGTAAATCAATTGATAGGCACATCCTATATTCTTATGAGAGGGCAATTCAGACCCTTAGGCCAGGACTGCAAGTTACCAGGTGATTTTTTTATTATTATTATTTTTGTCTCAATTTATACCTTGTTCTTTACTTTCCAGCCAAGGTGTAGTAATCTACCTCACATTCATTGTGACTTAAGGACTTGATATTACTACCTGTTTGCAATTATCTTCTAACAATCATTTGTTGCTTCAAAATAACGGACTGTACCATAAATCACCCTGAACCTTGGTGCACAGAAAGACCAGATAAGTATGCCATCATGGGAGCTAAGGAACTTTCACTCAGCTTTAACTCTTAGAATGTGAGTAAAGCATCAAGCCAGCTAAATGCACTGCTAAATACAGCCTCAGATATACACTGATCAGCACACACCCTGTCTCTTGTTAGCTTGACTGCAGTAGCTGTATTAATACAAGAAAAGACTGTAGAAATAGATCCACAGGGTATACAGCTACACTTAGACTGCTCATAAAACCTATGCCAGTCATCATATTTAAAAAGACTATTACCCCTTAACTGTATTATCATTTTGCTAAATTGTAAGACTGAATCCAAGTACAAAGAAAAGTAGCCTGAAAAATAGAAAGGTTATTTAAAAACAGGACAAACACTATTCACTTTCACCTACCTTTGTCAGACTGAACACTCCTCAAAAAATATTTACCACTTCTGATTACTCATATCACTTCAATCTCAATCACAAACTACTCAAAAAAATAAAAAAGGAATTGCATAAGCTGAATATTTTAAAGCTGTTTTTCATTTTTATAAAATGCCAAAAAGACACAAAAAATAACCACTGAAATTTCTCATCAATTTCCCGGGGATGCTCTCACAACAGAT
Source organism: Anser anser (assembly GCF_964211835.1). Lineage (NCBI taxonomy): Eukaryota > Metazoa > Chordata > Aves > Anseriformes > Anatidae > Anser > Anser anser. The sequence continues at coordinate 18,077,885 of NC_139735.1, read as the reverse complement.
TATGCATAGCAACAGTATTAAGAACAAGCTTCCAAGGCTTGTGGATGACACCAAAATTTAAGACAAAGAAAATAATAAATGACCATGCAAGCAGCTTTAAAAGAACTTCAATCATTTAAGCGATTGCTCCAACAGATGGGAAAAGCATTTCAGCACACACAATCGCAAAAACAATTTGCCTAGGAGCAAGCGACTAAGCCAAGAAAAGTGTACTAAATGGGACAATTATTCAGCACAGTGATTAGAAAAAGGATTTGGGTGCTTAGTGTGGAAAAGGAAATCGTTGAAACCATTGGCCCAAGGAAAGTAGTAAGACAAAAGACTGAAGTATTTATTAGCAGTATCAGATGCCAAATCAGTTATCCTCCTAGTGTGCAAAACAAGGTGCTAGCCAGCTAGCACCCATCATTCCCTGGCCCACAAAAAGGAAAACAGATGTTTATGTAACTAGAGATACTCTTCCTTCCTTCTTTCTTTCTTGAAACAGTCTCTCTCACTCCCACCCTGTCTCTCACAGTCACATAAATTTTTGTGAGTTTGCAATCCATGAACTGGTACGCACGTTAAATCTTTTTTCCTTTAAATCACTTTGCAGCCACACAAATGCTGGGGCCATCACAAGGCAGACGCTGTTGCAAGTTTTAAAATAAAAATAAATAAATAAAAATTTCAAGTGACCAGGCACAATGAGGAGGGTTAACATCATTCAAACAGCATTTCATGCTGTAATAGCTCACCTTGTACACAAGATCATGGCATAGAGTCCACCCTGGCTCAAGAGTTTAAAGGCAGTTCATGAAAGAGATGATGCTTTTTGCCCCATAAAAGTATTGCATTTCACTAATTTCACTAAAACTGCAGTGTGAGAGTCAATAGGATATGTCACGTAGACAAAGATTATTCATCTCAGAAGAGACTATACCAACACTGGCCCAGTGCGCTTCCTAACAGTGCTGTCTTAGGGATACTGGAGAGGATACACATCTCACCTATGTTCATTTTAATTGGCTTCAACATTACTTATTCTTATTAGAGATTTGTAGAGCCACTGATCCTTTTCCACCACATTTGTTTCACACTGTTGTGCTTTTCTTAAATTAAAAATAGCTCTTTGTATGTTATAGCACGAGCTTGTATCTCCTGAAATCAATGCCACAATTCCAGAGTTAGTGATCACACTGCACTCCTTAGAGGAGTGAAAATTAGAATGTAAATTATAACAATTCTTTTTAAAGAAGTTCCCTGCACCATAAGAGGAATTAGTAAAATTAATTAGCAAAATCCAGTGAGATGGCACCCAAATGACTGTTTGAGACTTCAAAGGAATGTTCATCTTAAAACCAACAGGAATTGAAATCCTCTGAACAACACAACCCAACTATATCAGAGGAGGATTTCAAAAAGGCAATTCAGACTGTATTTTTGTCTGTTCAGTAAACATTTTAACAGGTAAATATGAAAACTTAAAACATTTTCAATTTAATGCTAACTGCAGCATGTAAATACTTACGCATATTACCTTGGTAAAGCAAACTGAAATAACCTCTCTGCATCCATTCATTAACTTCTCTCCTAAGAAGGAATGGGGTCACCCTTCACTGTGATAAACTGTAGTCAGGGCGAGTAGTTTAGATGCAAATTTCTGTAGTACAAATGTCTGAAGTTATGTGAAATCAACTCTGTACTGATTCCGGTAAGATATCTTACAGACTAAGTGCTAACAGAGTTTTAAAGTGAACAAATACAATTATCTTCACAAACCAGTAAGTGCAACAAAGCAGTTGTTCACAGTGCCAAATACGCAGAGGTAACAAATTTTTCTATAAAATTATATTATGTAATGCATTGAAATAACATATTAGGATCAGAGTTAAAATTCATAAGATTGATATAAAAGAAGTAATTTAGAGCAGAGGAGTGAGTAAATGCTCAGCAAGTCTTAGTTTTCCTGTTTCTTAAAAAGGATATATTAAATTCACGTGTATGTATATATTTCAGGACTGTTGAGAGTTTGCACAGGAAATTATTTCTCACTTCAGAAAGAGACTGTTCTAAAACTTAATTATTATCGTGTCACGACATAACTATGCTATTATTGCATAAGAAACTATATTGAGTCAATAGCTCCTAATGAATAAATATAGGAGTATTCAACCAGTAAGTAAATTTTATTTACTTACTGATTTATAATGTGACTAAAACTAACCCATCCAGCAAGCTCACAGAGTTTGCATATGGTTTGACCAGGTGATATTTCCCATTATATACCCTATCACTTCGCAATCCTAAATGCAATTTAAAGCCATGATACGAAGTAAGCGTAGATACAGAGGCACAACAGTACAAAATGACAATTTGAATTACTGTTGATCTAAAACACTTCTCAGCCCTAATGTCAATTCACTAGCCTAACAGGCATGGCAACTCAGCAATATATGCAAGAAAAATAAGGCAATCAGCCAGTGCTCATTTCTTCTGGGAGAGAGAAAAAACTTGTGTTACTTTGCCTTGTACATAACACCATGAGAGCCAAAGAAAAGGTTTTATACTAATACACAATATTTTCGTACTTACTTGGAAACATCCATTTTATGGCTTCACCGTGACAGTAATTACCTACTGACACAAAGATTACATGTTTACCTTTCTTTACAGATTAGTAAGAATGACAAGAGGTGCTGTATATATTATACACAGAAGATCATAAAACTATTCATTAGGTTCTCATCTGGTTTACAAAACTGGGTTCCAACCATCCAAAACATTTCAGTATGTTAACTTGACATACAGAGAGTCTACCTTGCTTCAGTGAGGTGATAGCTATACATAAAGTCAAGCCCAGGGTGACAGTCACCCTAGATATGAAAAACATATGCTCTATCCCCTCATTAAATATTCACTTATAATTAATCATGTTCACGTGTTTGCCAAGTCAGAGAATATCCTGTAAATAATAAATGTAAATAATGGCAAATTATTTTATTACAAATAATGTGTGTGTGTGTATATATATATATTATTTCTAGCTCAACATATTATATAGCTTCTCAGGTTTTAAGCAACCTCCTAACTTTTCCAAACACATCACAGGATGTAAGCTTCTCACAGACAAATACACAAATGGAATCACACAATTTATAATAATACATTCAAAACTTGCTAATGATTCTTCTCATTACAATAGCAAGTATCCTTTGCAGCCTCTCAAAATTATATAGTTCACTCAGAGGACCTACTACTCACATGAATATTTAGTGAAGAAAAGTTAGACACCAGGATGAACTCAAAAATATTAAATAAAGTCAGTAGGAGAATGCATGCACAATAACCTACAAAAATTCACCACAAAATACACCACCACCACCCAAAAGAGCCACAACAAAAACTCTGACCTTTTTTTCCAGCTTGTCAAGGAAGATCTGTAAGTCTACTTCAAAAGGTAGGCCTGGGAACTAAATTGCATAGCTCTGCTAGATATTATAATCATGGCCAAAAAAGATATAATGGGTTTGTGGCATACTACAATTTTTCCCCCAAACAATCTCTAAATAATTATCACCTACAGAACAATAATAGATTATCACCATCTCACAGGACAATTTAAATCCACACGAATGACCTATCACCTCTTCTGACAGCATGAACTCTTATTTTTGTTTGTGTTTTTTTTAAACTTAAGTCACCTACACAACTAAATCAAATCCAAAGCAATTGTTTTCAAACTCATTTGTGGATTCCATTACAAAGACAAGCTGTGCATCTGAAAGCTAGTCTTGTTCTGTTAATAAAAAATAAGACTTCTTATTATAGGCCTTAACAATATTATGTTCCTGATCAACAACTTCTTGAGGGGAAACAGAGAGGAAAGTGCCAGTCTCTCCTCCTTGGTGACTGGCGATTGAATTCCCAGGAATGGCACACAGCTGCTCCAGGGGAGGTTCAGATGGGAAACTAGGAAAAAAGTATTTACTGCGAAGGTGCAGTACTGCAACAGGCTTCCTAGTGAGGTGGTTGATGCCTCGAGTCTGGCTATAACTTCTGGCTAGCTCTGAAGTGGTCAGGCAGTTGGACTCGCTGATCTTTGTAGTTTCCTTCCAACTGAACAGTTCTGTTCTAAAACAAAAAAAATGAAACCCCACATATTCTCCTCTTCCACAATCATAAAAATCCTATAAATCATCTTGAAATATAAAAATACCTGAATCCACTGTTAGATTTTCCCTTCACAGGGTTCTCATATATTGGTACTTTAGAAACTGTTCTTCTTCACCTCAAATGCTAATCAGATTAATTTCCATTACAATACTGATAAGTAAAACCCATGCTAATTGCTTAGTTGATCTTCTTGGATGCAAATTTTGATTTGTGTGTAACTTTTCAAGCCAAGCAAGAAAGTTTGTAGGAAGATTCACATCAAAAATGTATGCATTTATTCCAAAAGATATGCAAACTAGATTAGATAATTAAAACCTGAAAGAAATGCATCTAAAGAATCCCTATTTTGGGTTCTGCTTGAAGCTTCAAAACAGCAGAAATTCACAGTAGCCGGCTAGTTCCTAGACTTTCCAGGAGCTACAGAAAATTATATCAGTTGAATGGTTTTCTCCCACCATCCCTCCCACCCCATTCCTTGCTTAATATCAAAATAGCTTTGTTTCCATTCAAGATCTGCAATAAGTAATGGCAAAAAAAAAAAAAAGGCATCAAAACACTCATTTTGAAAGTTGCTACAAAATAATGGAGTAAGCTAACTTTCTGTATAATTTTTGAAGAGAGGAAAAGGAGAAAAAATATTTGCAAAATTAGAGGAACATAAGCCATTAATTAAAATATTATCATTTAAATTAAACTACCTTAAAATAGGAAAACACTCAAGCTTCCAAACCACAGAGGCTGAGAAAAATGAAGAACATGACAGTAATTAACGGGAATTTACAGCATCCGCATATCTAGCGCAATGCCTGACTAATCTTGAAGGACTGGTTACTAGTTCCTGCTACAGAGCCCCAGTGAAGCACTATTGTCAGATTATTGTAAATAGCATATTAGATTTGAAAAATGAAAAATCTATCAATTGGAATTCAGATGCATTACACACAGATTCCTCCGTGCTACAGCATATCATACCATTCTTAGTATTCAAGTCACATGAAAACATTTCTTTTTTGTTTTTCAGTGGTTCAAGGTCAATTACAAGCCACCTTGTAGCTTGGCAGAGCTTAAGATACTACACAAGCAACTAAAGCTTAATCAATTTCCTTTTAGCACTTCTAAATTGCAGGAAAATTACCAGGACCTGCTTAGCAGCGTATCAAGGCAGAACAGAAAGTCACCCAAAAACACTGTTTTACATTTATCAGCTGCTATTCCATTCACAAGAATGAAATGAAATATTTTTTCTTAAAGAAATTACATATCCTTTGTTCACATTGAAATTTTGATTAAGACCTTTGTTACTACTTATTCTTTAGATTTTTGGGGGAATGTTGAGTATGATGTTTCTCTAGCCTTTGTTTTAAATTATTGATGGATAGTCACTGATGGTGGGGAGGGGGTAGGCTTGAGAGAGACCTTGCTTGTTCCTATGTTTTCAAACTTGATTAGTCATGGAGTACCTATACTGAAATCTTTAAACTGCTTTGTCATTTTCGTTTACTTTAACTTTGACAGACGATCCTTTTACAAGTGGCAATAATGAAACTGCTTTTGGAATTAAAACTTGTGTATTTAATAGAAAAAAAGTAATTTTAATTACAAAATTGAAGTTTCAAGGGACAAAAAGTATGGTAACTAATACTTATTAATAGTTATTCATGATGAAAAATTAGTCAACGTATTTTTGAACCACTATACTGTGATTTAAGCATGAAGTCTCAGAGGTAAAACAGTGAAGAGTTGAGAAGGAAGGGAATGCTGGATTCTAATGTACTTCATTAAATTCTAGCCAATAATCTTAGTATACATTTTGTCATTCGTTCTGTTAAGTACTATTTAAAACATTAGCTGTCCTTCTCTTCTTTCAAGCATGAGCTCTTACACATAGGAAATTCTCTGCCACTCCTTCAGTCAAATCCTCACATTTACTAGCAAACCAACGTATTGTCATTTTTGTGCCCATTTGGATAGTCTTCAAGTGTTTGTAATTAAATGTATATTATGTCTAGTTTACTCTTTCCTTTTTCAGCACAGCTTTAAAGCTCAAGTATGAACTGAGAAACCAGTTAAGACTTTTTTAAATGGATGACCAGGTTCAAGTAGTTGCAATGTTTTGCATGCTGACAACGCAGCTGGTGAATTAAAATCAGACGTATCCATGACCAAAGAAAATCTGCAAGGCTTTTTAAAACTGGTGATATCTTGAATGTGTGTTACCCACCCAAGGAAGTATCTGCAGCTTGTGCCTCAACCTATACTTTACTTTTTACTGCATGATGATACGCATATAGGCAGAGTTTTATGGCAGTTTTGAATACTGAAAAGACCATTACACCATTTTGACTTGGAGCTAAGCCAAACAAGCCTATGATTCAGTACTCCTGAGAGGCTGTAGATTGCAGCTGGGATGGGGTCAGCACTCTGAGCAATGACAGGAACCTCTCAGCTCAGTCTTACCACCAAACAAGTTGTAATACAAATCAGAGTTTCAGTGAATTCAGCTTTTTGAATCTACAAGCTATTTTCTCTCTATCCCCACAGGGCATTCATAGTTGTTCTCAAACCATGTACAACTTAAGATGATCTTAAAGACACGAGGACTGAAGTATGTTCAGGGTGGATTTTCCAAGGACCCCCTGTTGCATTCATGTAACCAACATGAGTTGTCATTTACCTCTGCAGAGCTAGGCCAAGCAACGAGCATTTTTAAGCTTGTTTTAAAGTATTTAAAAAAATAAATAAAAAAACACACTCCAAACCATTATACAATCTGTTCAATGTCACCGAAAACCAACAGCAGAGAGAAATTGTCAATAAAGCGTAGAATCATTCAAACTCAGTGCTGCAGTTTTAAATTAATAAGTTTTCAGAAACTCCACTGTGAAATTCAATGATCAGCAGAAAGCTTTTATGCATTCCACCTCTGAGTTGCATGTGTATGTTGCTCACAACACTAAAGGAGAGAACTTAATGAGGAGCTTTCCAGATTTGGATGGTGTATTGATGCCTTTTCACTGTCTGGCAGTTGTTGCTCAATAATTAAAAGGCAGGAATTGATCTCTCTCTCTACCATGTTTTATCTGTAGATTGCTGATGTGTTTCCTCTGCATTTTGATTCACATCATTGTTGTGGGTTTTTTAAGTCTACAATTTCAAAAGTATCCATGATGTTGAAACAATAGAACCTGACAGGGTGTGTCCTTGGCTTTTCCTTTTTAACTTGCCCCATACATTTCTTTTCTCCCAGTAAAGAAATTTTATCTTTCCCATTAAATGTACTGGGGGAAGATTCAGGAAAAAAATACTGGAATTCATCCATATCAACATAGCTAACTATCAGACTGCATTTAACATTGATGAAAACTCATCTTCATAATTTCACTTCCTTTGGTTTATGGTAAATTCTGCTGTAACGTATGATAGATGGTAATTTACAACACTTCATTAAGTCATGTTTAGCATTTATAACATACCTTACAAAAAATTAAAGCCAAATCAGGGACACAATACTACATAATGACGATATTTCCCACAAGGATAATACTCCCTAAAACCCTGGACATCCCTGATTCCAGCTGATTTTTGTGTTGTCAGTACTTGTGGCCTTGCAAAAAAAAAAAAAAGGCAGCAGGAAGGCTTTGACACATGTCAAACCTCAGCTTAACTGACCTATTTGAATTTAAATTAGGAAGAGAATGCCTCAGAGGGGAAGTACGTCAATAAAATTGTGTAGGCTTGGGGCCACAAAGCCTTCCTGGAATAAATGCAATCGTCAGGGAGCTGAACCAGAGTAGTTTGCCCCTCAGTGATTTCTGTTTAAAATTAAAAACTCAAATTTAAATTCCCTAACGCCAAACAGAAATAAAATGGAAAAAAAGCTCCTTCTTTTAATCAGCCTCATTCTAATAGAAAAGAAGCCTCAGAGGAAGTTAACGCTTCACATTCTTTTTTCTTTCCTGCATGCTTCCCTTTTGTAAAAATAAATACATCAATCAATCTTCGATTCAATTTTCAGATTAGGACAAGCAGAGTACCACTGTTACTTTCACCGACTGACGCCACAAGTGATCTACCCACCTTTTCTCTTGCAGCATAACTCACAGACTAAGGTCAAATGCTGAAAGCTCAAAGATTTATAATCACTTGCAATTCAGTTACAGTGAAAACTGAAAACATTTGAATAAATATTCCTGCAACACTCCACTAACATAGCACATACAGCTGAGTATATAGAACAATATACAGAAAATAAGATGACATAAGAAAAATAAGATTTTGTTTAAAATTTTATCAGAACCTCCTACAAACAAAGGTAGAGGGCTGGTTTTCACCAGTTTGCTTTGCTTGAAAGATTCATGGATTTCTCTGACACTCTGTCAATCAAAGCTACAAAGTCAGATGATGTATTTAAAACAAAAATCTTTAGGAAAAGAGGTGGTTTTGCCTGGATGGTTCAGATCTTTATCATGAGAACAAAAAAAAAGTAGAAAATACTTCAAAAGATTTGTAAATAAAACATTCTGCCTATTCAAATATTTTTTCCCTCAAACGGTTGATTAAGGCTTTCAGATCCTCTTCCTGGTTTGGGAAGAAACTTATTTACTCATTAAAATATTAACCGTATTCCTCAAATAAGAAAACAACAACCTTTCCAGATATAAAAGACATTGCCAAAGTACCCTACACACTCTTAGTAAAAACATGTGCTTTAGGGTAAACAATCACAGAACATTTTAATAAAACTATTTTATTATGGCATAACATCAGACAGAATACATAAAAACATAATACTACAATTAAATTTTGTTATATTTACTTTATTAAGACCTAATTTTACAAACTAACTCAGTTGTAAGCTCCAACCATATCTTCATTTTAAACTAAATTCTTTGAGGTCAAACCAAAAGCATTAAAAATTGATTTTTATTCCTCTTAGATAAGACAGCATGTCTTCATTGATATTAAATGCTATTACGCAAAAACTCCAGTTTTGAAAAGTGCTCCACGCTAATTCAGCTCCTCCAAAATTCAACAATGTATCTCAAAAAAAATTGATAGCAGCTAATCCAAAAGCAAAAAAAAGGCAAGTAATTTTCAGAAGAGTGCCAACAATAATCATATGACCTTGTTTCAAAAGCTTGAAAAAAAAAAAAATCAGCAATAACATCTGACAAATCTTAAAAAAAAAATAATAACCCAAGTAATGAAAAGACTGAAGCTACATATTTCTAAAGTTTTACTGATGTGCTGTGTACAAGCTATTCCAGATTGTCTCAGAACTGGAGGATAGGGGAGGAAACAAGGTGAAATGGACCAAGCTTTCTCCCCTTGAGTCAAAATTAAACATGTTCCTGAGGGTCACCCAAATGGACCTACCATTGCTAGAGCATTTGCCTCTAACTGGAGTACTTGCAGAATGGATCAGACTTACCTTTGGTCTACCTGCTCAATATTAGTCTTTCTCTCATGACACCAAAAGTGAAGGATGCTGCTGTGCTATTGAAAAAAAAAAACACTGAAGACTTCCTAAAAAAGTATAATGAAGTTTGGTATCTTATTGCAACTGATGAATAAACCAACAAGAGTTGCTTAGTTACTGAACAAAAAACAATAAGATTCTGAAGAAGTTCTTTACACTTCTCCATTTGAGGAAACTCTCAATCCTGGATGCTTTGGGAAATTTCAAAGTTTTCAGAATAAGAGTTTCATTTCAGCTGGAATATATTTTAAAAGAAATATCTTCATTCATTGTTGATATTTACGTAAGTCACATAAAGTTACAGTCCTTAAACACTGTAAATAACTGTTCGTTTTGTTTTCAAAAGAAATCAATGTTTCTGTCCAAAAATGACAAAAATACTTCAGAATTGCCATGTTCAATTTTGATTTAACATTTCAGTTGATATCTGGAATACATTAGCCATGAATAAATTCAGAACTTCTGAAGATGACGACAATGAAATCTTCCTTCTTCCCCAAAATATAAAATTTCCCATTTTTAATAGAAAAATTATTCTAATTTGAAGAAATTATTTTGCATGCAGACTACCATTCTTTGCTATGGACTCTTCTCAACCTTAGAACTGCCACAATCAACTTCAGAGAATAAAAATAATTGAATTTTCTGCTCTCTTATAGGCTTAGAATATGCCTGGCATAACTGTGCATAAAAGCTTCAGAGATTTGTTTTAAGAGATGAAAGTTTCATCTGTATGGCACTCTACCTAGCTCTAAAAGCATGTTTAAATAACACAGAACAGAACTGGTAAGCAGAGTTAACCAATGACTATAAAATGCTCACTGGTATGTTCATTGGTAGAAAGCATTATAAGAGGTTAAATATTGTCAGTATTCAGAAATGAGTATTTTCATATCATTAAGTGGAAGAACAAAAATAATATGTCCTACCACAGAGCAAATGCTCCATTCAATATATATATATATATATATATATGTTCAACAGAATATTAAGGAGAATACATCACAAAAGCTGGAATTATTCATTTTGTTTGTGACCTTTCAAGCATCACTTGTTCATTAACATGCTATGCTCCATATGGAGACTAAGCAAATATCAATTCCTCCAAAATATTAAAAAATGTTGAATCTATTATTAAACATGCCAGTACCATGGAACTTAATAGCTCACAATGGTTCATATGGAGGACAGTTTACAGCAATCAAAAGGTATTCTCCAAAAAGAAACAAAAAACAAACAGATTTCAGGAAAATTTGTTGGTGCATGTTTGTTGGATGCATGAATACCTTATCAAATTTACCTTTAATTATATATTTTGCTATATATAAAATATATTTTATATAAATTTATACTTATTTTGTTAATTACTTTATAGTCCCATCCTTGACAATTTTGTGCTCTATACTATGCTCTAGTTTCACAGTGTTCACTTATAAGTCTCCATCTGACACTGTTCTGATGTTTTTGTGTCTTCTCACAGTTTTTCACAGTATTGCCATACTTGGTGTGACAGTTAAGACTCCAGAGGAAATGGACAGAAACACAGAAAGAACTTCAGGAAGTTCCTGCACAGAGTATCACTCACGGCAACCTTCCTTATGTACGTTCCCCATTCAAACCTTAGTGTTTCTCTTTAATTTAATCAATCCTGAAACCTAAGGGCTTGATTCAGCTCTTAAAAAAAAAAGTAGAAACTACAATGTCTACTAATTTAGAGTGGGATGAACACATTGCAGACCAAGATCAGACTGCTAGAGGTAACAGTCTCAATCTTAATACAACTCTGACCCATCAACTATTTCATTCTGTCTTCCTTCATTTCCTCCTGCTGCTAGGAAGTACCTGTAGGAAGCCCTGTTGCACTTCATTTTGTAGTATAGACTGGTATTTGGACAGTCTGGCTCCCTTTAGAAGAAAATTAATCATCTAGGTAGAATAAACACATGGCTACTTTGCAATCACACACGTTAGGATTCCTTAGTACTTCTATATTTTGGTCACTACTCGTGCACATTGGAATAACAGTTAAAAGATGGTTGTCAGCATAAAAGGGGTAGGTCTACAAACAACATACCACAAAGCACACTTCCTAAAGATTTTAAATTACTGTATAGCGGTTGCAGCTCAAAAAAATTCAGTTTTATTTATAAACTTTAATTACACAGCTACCATGGGTATCATATGCTATACCCCAGTCTTTAATCCCCTGACAAATACTCCGTAGGCTCAAAACCAAGCCTCGAATCATACAGCCATAAAAAAACAGCGATATTTGTAATAAGGGAAAACCAAACTGCCTTTAAAAATCCCACAGCATTTTCCACAGAAATGAAACTTATCACTAATGTCCTGGCCAAAATCCAGCTTGGGTAATTATGTTCTCTTACCTGAATTTCCCTAACAGCTATTCATTTTCACCACCTGTCCTAAAACACTGTGAGCAATTTTAACTAAATTCTGATACTGATTCTAGACAATTAATGTGAAGTTGACTTACTTGGTCAAGTTTCATGGAAGAAAAAAAAAAAACACAGATGTTTTGCTGATCTTAGAGCAGTCTTCTACATTTTCTCAAGTGTCACAGTCTTCCTCAAAATCCGTCTTAACTTTTGAGACAAGCCTACGGGCAAGAGCTTCAAGTCAGATCCCTTAGCCAGCCTGCCTTAGAGCTAGGAAGTCATCCATGTCAACCTCAGGCCTCCAGGGCAATCAGGTACAATGCAGGGGCCAGCAGACTGCTATGGAGAAAGGAGCCTGAAGTTGGGAGATGCCCCATTTCTGCAATGGGGGAAGGACTTAAGTCCATCAATTTCAGTAAAGCTTAAACATCATAGTATACAAAAAATTGTCTCCTGCACTAACCAGCTTGAAAATTCAGGAAGCATGCTCTCCGTTCAAAATGGCTCAGTGCTTACCAAAGTATGCCTGGGATTTCTGTTGTTGGGGTAGTAAACTTTCACGCTTCCTTGGCACCCAGGCATCTGGGAAAAGTTGGGGTCTCAATCTCCCACCCCCCACACACAGTTGTGCTTGGGCACACAGTCCATTTCAGTCCTGCTGATCAAATATCCTAGTTTTTGACCAAATCTTGTCACTAATCAGCACAATCAGAATTTGGCCTCATTAAGCTGCTGCGTTTTGTCCCAAAGCTGTCTGCAGATTAATTGTGTATGTCAAACAAGGTGAGGTTTCTAAGGAAACATTATAATTTCTATTACATCAGTTGATGCAATTAAAAAATATATTCATGCTTCTGAGAACACAGGCCTACCTTCATTCATTCTTCAGTACAGATTGTAATGTTTTCACATTCTATCTAAACCTGGAATCTCTATGGAAAAGAAAGTGGTGAAGGAGCTGGGCCAATTTTGCTATTGCACTGAGGCTGCCTCATCCAAATAGTTCATTCAAAGTAATTACTATTTCCACTGAGGATATGTTTGTTGCAAACTGTTACTCTAATTTCCAAGTTAGGATTAGCTCTCCTGAACAAAGGTAGTATCACCTGAAAACCCAGCTGTATATTATAGTCTGCACCTAAAAGGTAAAACCTTCATAGGATTACCCTGGCCATATTTTGGTTCCTAGGCAGCTAACAAATTTGTGATGAAAACCCAGACTAGAGCTCAGATTTATGGTCTGACTGTGGATGATATGTCATCAAGATTTATTTTAGGTTCAAACCTGAAGATACGTTTGTAGCTAAAGACTTATCTATAATTCAAATAAATAATAAAAGACACTGTCCCCCACCTGGTGTTTGTCTTCTTTGCATCCTTTCACCACAATGTTTACAACCTGACCATTACATCATCAAAACACGTCTACAATATTTCAGAAAAAAATAATAATCAATACACCCTACCTATTCTGTCAGTGAAGATTTATTTTATCAAATGAAGCACCCATATTAACTGGATTTTTAATGAGAGATATTAATACACATAAGAGAAATAACCTAGAGGTCATTCCAGGCAAGATCAAGCCACAGATCCATTTGCTTCATCCATTTTAAAAGACTGGGCTTGAACAATTCATAGAAAATGACAAAATCTCAACATGAAAAACAGAGCTTCTGGATCTCTTCAGAATTAATTCAAATTGGTCAGGGCATGAGTGGGGGGTTGATGGGGAACAACACACAGCACCTCTACATGCCAGACAGGGTCCTACTGAACGTCAATGAAATCACAAGGCTTCCACAGAAAAGCTTCCATCTGAACTTTTGTCTTTAATAGCTGCCTAAAGAATATATATTTTATAAACTTAGCTTGATATTTTAAAGCTTTTTGGAAACTACAATATAATGGCAATAGCATTCATAATTCAAAACTATATGAAAGTACCATTTTTCTTTAAACTTCCTATTTGAAATTTTCATTTAGTGGCTCTTGGCTCTCATGAGAAATAATGAATAAAGATACTATATTTACATGCTCCCCTTGGTCATTTATTTTCTAACCTGTTGATTGAACAGTGCTGACTGAAGCTGATATTTTCTGGGCCCTATTGATAAGGTATTTAATATGTCTCCTAAATACTACCTGAAATCTGAACCATGATTCTCCAAATGGAGTTAGGATACTTTCTTCTTTGCAGTGTAAAGTGTTTCATGTTTTCTAACTCTGAGCATTATCTGCCAACTTATTTCCTGATCACCCTATAGGTCATTCTACAACTGTTCTCCTACAATTTCAATTTTTACTCTCAATATTGCATCCAGTTTTGTCACTTGGCTTTAGTCTCCAGCCACACTTTTACTGTAGGCAGCAGTACAGTCTGTAGTACTGATGAAAACAGGATTTACCTGTCACCTCACTTGATTGTTCTTGACATTTTTCTCCCCAGTATTTAGTCAGTTACTAATCCAGAACAACTTCCTCTGTTCCATGACAGCTTTGTTCTTGAATAGCCTTCTGTGAACACCTTTCAAAAGCATTTTGGGAACCTTTACATGCTGCTACTGCATTTCTATACAACAAGCCAGTAACCCAGCCAGAGGCACGGAGCGGGCCTGAGCACTGCCCACACTGGTAAGCTGTTGGCACAGCTTGAAACAGGCATGCTTGTACCCCAGCACAGGCAGCAGTTTCACAGAATGGCCACACACAACTTCAAGATGGTCTGGGGGCACACTCGTAGGCATGCAGCCTTTTTGGGAAGCTGAGAAGGGTTAGCTCCAAGGAAATCAACTCAACTGCCAGAGTCCCTTGGACAGGCCCATTTTCTGCAGTCCTAGAGCTGTTACCCATATCAACCAGATCATCTTTACACACTTGCTTATGAATTCCTTCTAATGATTAATCTTGACTTACTCATTATATCATTTTTATCCATGTATCTACTAAATGTATTATTTACTAGTTATCATTACGATAATTGTCTATGATACTGGGCTTTCAGTTATATGTGTATACCGTTGGTTTTTTTGTTGGTGCGTTTTGTTTTGTTTTCTATTTGTTTGTTTTTATTTTGGAAGATTTGAGTTGAAGAGTCAAAGGTAAAGGGGAACCAAGGACACATAACATATAAGAACTAATAATTTTCCTTTTCTGCAACAGAATTGACTCCTCAATCCCTCATATGCCGTAACACTAAATAAGATATAAAAGAGATGTGTTCTACCCTCCAGAGAATTATGCATAAACAATATGGTAATCATTATGCGCATAGAGAGAGATACCTTGTGTCAACCTAAACAGTGGCTAGCCTATACCTCATGGACACATTTTTAAAGCTATCCCCTTAAACTCCATGAACTGAATTAAACCTTGATATAACCTCACTTACTTTAGCAACGTTAAAGCAAAAGAGAATGCAGTACTTCACGATATCACAATGTGCAAGATGGCAGGCTTTATCAGAACTGCCATCTGAAGTACTATAAGATAAAAATAAATGACAGTGAAGAGTACAAATAACACAGGCTGATTAGCTCGGAAGGTTATCATTCTATACCCACTTAATTAGGCAGAGATAGAACTACATTATTTATGAACGTAGCCACTAGCTGATACACCTCTGACTGGCCTACCTCCTAATGATGCAAGATATCTGTTCATAATGAGGTGTACTTTTTTTCCCGAAAAAAATTGCAAGTCTTCAATTAAAAGCTCCTGAGGAAGTGAAGAAAACTCATCACAGGCAGCTTTGAAATAATTTGTGCAAAGAATTTCCTATAAATGATTCTTCTTTGAACCTTGGTAATTTGAAAACTTGCTTATGGTTGGCAAGTCCTGATGGACTCACGGAAGAATGTAAAACAGCAACAGGAAATTAAAAAAAAAAAAAAGACAAGTAGTAAGGAACAGGCTGACCTAGAATTCAATGATGAATTGGCCTCTAAAGTATTCTAAGAGCCAAGTAAAACAAGATCTGTGTTTCTCTTCTCTCCATCTTCCAAAGCCTGTAATACTTACTTTTTAGCGTAGTTGAGGAATTTACATAGCTCTGTTTCCTGATAGTTGCTTTTCCCCCAGTTGCTCCCAGTCAGAACTGTGTATAGCATACAGAACCAACGCATGTGCCAGGAACCACTCTTTCTAAACCAGACATACCAGAAAAAAAACTTGGACAAATGAACTGTACACGTATCTTATTAATGTAGAAGCTGGGGCTTTATTCCACAATAAATCACAGTGTAATACTGAATTCTATGTTGATGTCTGTGGAGCTTTGCCCTGTCTTTTTTAAACAAAAATCTTTTCCTTGAAACCTCTACATTTTAACAGCCCATTTTGACCAGTGCAGGAAGTAAAAGGGAATAGAAGTGCATTGTACTAAACAGATAACCTGTCCGCAACAACATAAAAGAGTGTTCTAGTGATCTATAAAGGCCAATTGGCTGAAACGTGTCTCATAATATGCACAAGCCACTTTCTATCCTGAGATTGGCAAATAGCTCTTCCCTGTTTTGACAGAGCCCATACAGCAGGTGTTTAAGTGGTGTCCCCCCGCCTTTTTTTTTTTTTTTAATAAATCTCCAATATAAAGTGGAAATTTTATTTCAGCTGTGTTTGCATCATTAGCTTGCTGGCAATCATATAAACCTAAATTATCAAGGCAAGCAGTTTCATTTATTGAGACCTCTTGCCGGAAAAGAGCAGCAATCAAATCAGTCAGCCCAAATTATCCTTGACATTAACAAAGGGCTCTGGGATCATTGTAAGAAATGACTTTCTTCTATTACCAAGCTGATTATGTTGTAGATGCCTCTGCAGCATCACAGCACAAAACCTAGATTAAAATAAAAATGTTTATAAGAGCATGTAATTTTCATTGCAACTGTTTGTTGTATTCAATGTTTTATTAAAGCATGCTAAATATACATTATATGTGTATGCGTAAAGTGCACACATGTGCATATAAAAGCTGTAACAGCTTGTGCTTACTTCAGCTAAGCAGCCGTGCAACAGCTCAAGCAAACAGCCCGGCTCCAGTCCTACAGCCACAGGGAACAGAGGCAGCCCTACAGACTACCCATGTCCCGTACTTCCGTGCCCCTGCAGAATCTGGGTCTTATCTTTCAGAGACAAGAATGAAGCCAAGATTTCTGATGTTCACAGGCAGCACTAGTTTCTCACGCACAAATTCTGAGAGCTTGATCTAAACCCATTCTAACTCAGGACTCCGTGGTATAAAAGTATACAGGGCTCACATGTATCGGGGGAGAGCAGGGAGATCAAAGATATTGCGATTTCTCCTTTTATTGAGAAAAAAAAAATCCATCTTCACTGTCATACTCTTACAAATCAACAAAATAATTCACAGTGAAAGGACAGCCTCTAGCCTTTAATTTAATGACTCTTATTCTTGTAACCTAGGGCCCAAAGGACACTGCTATTTCTGAGGAAGTTAGGTAACAGGTACCAACCAGGTATTCCAAGCTCATCTGCCAGCATTAATTTTGTATACAAAAACATAATACAATAAATGATTTCCAAAAAACGTTAAGGAAACGCTTCAATTATTTCAGCTCAAAAAAAATAAATAAATACCCACAGCTGTCAGATGAGTAAGAGAAAAAGTAGAATAGAAAAAAATATATATTCAAGCTTCAAAAGGAATATTAAAAAAATCCCTACTGGGACTTAAAATGTATTTAAAGCTAGGGAAAAAAAGTACTGAAAGCAGCCCATAAAATATTAGATGCAGAGGGTTTTTTTCCAGATGAATATAATGAGCTAAGAGAAGAAAAGCTTGGTGACTAAGGAGAGAAATACGCTAGTTCAGGATCCAGCTATGTCACAACAACAGTGCATTTGTCTAAAATTACAGGCTCATTGTGCAAACAATTTTACCAAACTGAAATCTAGACTGTACAACATTTTCCAGGGTATATACTGGTCAATTGAAAAAGCACCAAATTAGAGTGAAAATTCCTAATCATTCTCAAGCTCAAAGTTTATACATCTTGAAGATGGCATTATGGTTAGCATAACAATATTAAAAAGCTAACACTGATTTTAGACAGTCCTCACCTGCATTCACTACACAAGCTCTCTAATAGTAGGTAAGAGTATGAAATCATTTACTACATATTCTTCTGTTGCATGTCATTTACCATGTTTTCCTCTGTAAATACTCTGACTTGATGTGCCAACAGCTTTCAGGTGTTTGTCTGCAGTTCCTTCTCCCAAAACGTGCACTCTTCTGGACAGATTAAGGGGTAGCCAAGTATGGTTCACATATGCTTCAAATACAAAATTGTGTATAGCTAGATTGGATTAATTTTATTGGTTCCTGGACCCAGCTCTACCTCTCATAACTACCACCATCAATCATTGTCTTCCTAACTGTAAATCTTACCATGACACAGCTCACTTTCTACTACAGTTTGGCCAATAACTGTCCAAATCATTGTAGGGCCCAACTGAAATTAGTGGTTCATTGTAACATATTTTACAGATAAAGCAATCATCAGCCTCTGTACTCAGAATATAGTTTAAGCAAATAACAGACCACGAGCACAGAAAGATATGGCAGTTTGCCCAAAGACACTCAGCATGTCTACAGCAAAAATACTAATATCAGTCTCCTGAATCCTAGCCACTGATGCAGCCAGGAAGGGAAAGAAAAAAGAAAAAAAAAAAAAAAAAAAAAGAAAAGAACACCACACCACAAACAAATCACTGGGGCAATTCTGTTAAAGTTTCTGATCCCTTGCTTTTGAACTGGTTAGGAAACAGGCTATTCCTCATCTGCTCCACTTTAGCATAAAAGACGACCATAAGGATGAGATGAGTTTTCTTTGTTTGATTCTGTATTCAAATTAGTGCACCAGATAAATTCATACACCATTTTTGACACTTCATACTCTTGTATCAACAGAGGTGATGCACTGAAAATGCACAGGCAACTTTCACCACATTCCTTAGTCCATCACTATTTTATGACCACAAAAAGAGCTACTCTGTCTTAGCCAGCTCAGCATCAGCCTCTTCGCTTTGCCAGTAAATGTCTACTGAAATACAGGTAGATTCATGAAGGTGCAAAATAGGTTAGATACCAGAAACAATAACTGTACTTCATCATGACTTTACATGGACTTGTTTGCCTATTATACAACATAGACAAAAAACTTAAATACCATCTGAGGAGCAAAGACCAATTCACTTTCATAAAGGGAATCACTCGCTTTTCCTACTGCAATCTGATGCCAACATGTTAAAAACCAGTGTACTGAAAACTTAATGTTAAGTTATGATTACTTTTTAAGATGAAACAGATCTTGCCTGGAAAAGAAATGTTATGTCCTTGAATATAGTTATAATTCCTTAAGGAATAAAATTATATTCTGCGTTCAGGAAACACTTAACAGACATTATAGATATCACTGATGAGGACACTGGTCAATTGCTGGGCAGAATCAGAAACAAGGAGAAAAAAACCTTTCAGATGGCTTGTTATAATTAAGCACCGTGTTTTAACACCATATCCTGCATTTAAATTACATAAATGTTACCAAACCATACCACTTTTCTTCATTTTATATTCTTTGCAATTTGATCTGCCCCATCTTAGGGGGCTTGAATAGGTTGGGTCTAGCTGACACAGAGTTGATGTAGGAACTTTTAAGCCACTTCCTTATGCTATAGTTCTAGTTAGAAGAACACAGGGATAACTTGGGCATGAACAACCTGCTACTCACTCCAAAAGTTGTGAAGAAATGAAGAAAGACAAACTGAATGCCTGTTGAAAAGCAAGCTTTTAGGTGTGAAGTCAATCTTAACAGGAATTGGGGTTTCTCCACCCCAGGGTCATGTTGGCAGAAAACAAACCCAAGAGACTCTACGACAGTGAAATGAGACCAGTGCCCCTGGGCCCCACTAGAACCACTGCACTGTCCCACCCAGCTTCCCTTCTGGACCACGTCCTCTTTGCCATGAAACAGGGAAGTTATACAATTGATAAAACTGCATATACCCATATATATATTTCTGGTATAGAGTTTCAGTATGAAAGTCCAATCGGTTTCCACACTGTCACTTGGTTTTAAATTATAACCAGATCAAATAAAGAATATTTTTCCTTACAGACTTGCCTGCCTTTTCGTTGCACAAGGAGGTTTATGCATGATCTAGAGGAGTTCCATTTTTAGTGATTTTTTTTTTTTGCCAATTTTAGTCTCATTTTCATTGTCTTAACTCCAATACAGACAAACAACTGACAGAGATTACATGCAACCTAGAAAAACGGGTGCATTATTCTCCATGATAAACACACTCCCTCTTTTCAGAAGATCTCATTAATTTCTCCTGCTGGGAAAAAAATATTATCCATCTCCTTTCAGTGGTAGCATTTTATCAGCAAAATCACTGAAAGTGACAATAGTGGGAAGACATGCTTTAAAGGTTTAAGACTGGTCAACTATGTCATAGACAAAAATATTCTGCTAAAATAACCATAAAAATCTTAACAGTTTCAGGAGAACATGGATGCCTCACATTTTAGGAAAGTGCAGCTGTACAGCAGTTGTCATCATGATGTCTGGAACACAAGCACTGAAGAGCAGAAGTACACAAGAAAACATCTCTTGTAGATACTACTACATGAGCCTGTAGCAATGCTGTAGCACTGACAGCAATTTTCTTTTATTCAGTATAAATGGGTTCAATTCAACTCATCTAACCACTTAAGTTCCTTTGTGAACCCAGGGAGTGGGTAAAAACTCATCTGAATGATTCGCAAGACCCCACTCCCCCCGCAAGCATTTGACTAGTGTGTCAATCAGTTCATTTACTGTACATTAGTCTCTGAAGAAAATTCACCACCTCTGACATCTCTGAAAAAGAACCCCATCAAATCAAGAAGGCTACATTACTGAGGTATTTTGCCTTTCCTGGCAGCTTCTCACTCATGTCCCCACAAATCTTGAACTCGCTAACACTAAAAGAAAATGGAGGGAATATTTTGCAGAAGATAAAAATGCTGTTGTGTCAGACTATGACTGCAAATTTCTTTCTGACCTTCTATCTTGAGGGAAAGATTTAGCCAGCTAAAGGGATTTTCTCCTGAAATTAAACCTAGTGCAATACTTAAAGACATGCTGCAATGAATCTCCTTGTCTCTTTAATCTCTCCGATGAGAACATGTTGTGTAAGAACATTTCTCCTACTTGCTCTTTCCTTCTTCAACGGCTTACCTTTCTGCCTTCAAAATAAATATGTAATTGGTAATTGCTATTGGTGTCACTTGCAAACACACCTCTAAACGATATCACATGTCATCGGTATAGATATATATGCTGTATTAAACAACAGTATGGGCTTTCAGTTTTTCCATGATAATCAATTTTAAATTCTATCTGTATTCCTCCTTGTCAAATCAAGTGTTCAAAGCAAGCCACTACTAACAAATCTATCCAATTGCCACTGTTCATTGTCTGATCTTGGTTAGAAACTGGAAATAAATCTAAGCAGCTGATCATCTACCATGGACGTTAAGGGATGTGTGTTATTTATTCTAGTTAGAACACTTCAAATAATACTTGAAATTTTTTTCGGCGATATTGGTAAATTAATTTCCCTGAAAAAATAGACAAAAGTTGTTTTTCTTATGTTTTCTCTAAATTAATGAGCATTTAATTTTAGACATATAAAACTTTTAGCAGGACAGAGAGAAGCCAACACTTAAGAGCACCCTTTCTTTACAGACATTCTTACAAGATAAAAGAAATCTTCATTCAAAATCCAAAAGAAAGCAGATCAAACTCATCTAAATCTTGGCCTCTTGTATCAGGATAGACACTCAAAACTTTTCTTATCTCATCATTTAGTTAAAAGAGTTATGAAAGGGATAAAATGAATGCAAAAGTCGTCCCGTCCCCCCCCCCCCCCCCCCCCCAATCAAATAAACCCTTATACAATCCATTTTAAAAAGTAAAAAAGTATTTTCTTTGGAAACAGCTTTCGACATTTATAAATATATATATTTATTTATAAAAATATACATATATATATATATATTTCCCCCAACAAAAAATGCAGGGAAAAATTATTTTCATTGGAAAGTTTCAGATCAAAAGTTCATAATAAGTTTTAAATTTTACAGTCATTGTTAAAAATAAATTCAAGAAAATACTTCAAAGCTAAACTGTTATTCATTTCGCTATATGAAAGGAAGAAGAAAGTTAAAAATAAAAATGTAACGACTTTTCTCTTCTAAATCCTACCAAGAGATCTGAGGATGATGTGTGTCTGCCTAAGAAACTTAGTGAAATCACTCGGTTCCACCCTCCTGCTAAAACACATTACTAAATACAAACCTGAAATGACTGAAGAACAGTCTTCTCCAAGTGAATTCTAAAAGCTTCCTTCTCTAATTTCTTTTTAATGGAAGCTAATAATTTGCTCCCTATCTCTCCTTTCTGTAAAAATATATTAAAAACTAACAAAAAATTTTCCACCAGAAGTTTCACATGTATAACAAGTTTACATGAAAAAATAAAGTGACAAAAATTTGACAGAAACACACAAATTTCTACACAGATATTAAAGAATCATATATACTAGACAGCCTTTTATATACTGAAGATTAATGAATTAACAGTGTTGGAACTTTAATTCACATTTAATTAAGGAGAGGAAATGAAACTTTTTTTCCCCTCAAGTAATTGAAATTACTGGGAAGCTTTCCAGTAGTTTCCCAAAGTCATGGAAAAGACTACTACAAAGAGAAAACCTGACAATGATGTTCCTGGAACTGTAATTCTGAATAGACTATCTGCCTAGGAAAAAAGGCTGAAAAATGCAGTCATCAGCGTGCATATATAATCACATTATGATTTAATGAGTGAAGTAGCAACTTTTAGTATTTGATTCTTTGTAGTGTTAGCTCAAGCTGAACTCTCCTTTCTTAAGCACGCATTTTTTCTGTAGAGGGTCTTAGTTTAATTCATCTCGGCAAAAAACATGTACCACTAGAAAACAAAATTCTGAAGAGCAAACATGGCACAAAGATGCACAGAGATAGCACAAAGTAGTTGAATATAGGACAACTTTTAAAGAAAACAACATGACCTTATGTGCCCAAATATGCTAAGAGTTTGCATCATCTACTAACAGATTGTGGCACAAAATTCTCCCAAAATGATTCATTTTATTTAACAACAACCAGCTGCTCAACATTTCAGTCAAAGTTCAAAGTCAGTTTAGGTGGCTTGTGGCAGACTTCTATTCTCTCAGGAAGATAATTTACAGTAAGCTTTTTTCGTGTGACAAGCCAGTTACAAGTCAAAGTTCCTCCTGCCTGGGTTTTTCCTCTAGTTCAGGAAGAGTTGCTTTAAAATAGATCAAGAGAGAAAACATTCTGAAATTATGCTATTTGAAATTATGCATTCTGAAATTATGCTCTGAGTACTTCTACTCAATGGTAAGCAGTAGATTATGTTTTACTGCAAATCAGTTCTGAATTCATTAGTAGCTTTTAAATCTTTAAAAAAAAAAAAAATTAGGTACGATTTCCATGCTCTTCACAATAGTGCTATGCCTATCACTGCCAGCAGCCTCTGATCTTATCACCAGTAAAAAAAATTCTATGCAAGAACAAAAACCTCCATCTTGTTTCAAAATGCTCAAGCCACTGCAGATCAACATCATGCATTGTAGACACACTATATTGCAGGGGACCTACAGCAGGAGGTACAGCTGGTAAGGAGTGCATCAGAAAAACAGGCGGACACCTGAGCAGTAGCTAGAAACTATTCCAAGGGAACTGCCAAAAAAAAAAAAAGAAAAAAGATAAACAGATAAAAGTGAGCAGTGAGCCGGAGCTCTGAGTGCACTAATGAAGGTCCCTACTGCCCGGCAACTTCCCATTCCAAAAGCACACCCTGCCATTTATTATCTTCTATCACATTTATCATTTTCCGTATTTTGCCAGACCAAACAGTTTGCACAGAGTGCTACTGATGGCATGAAGACAGCAAAACACCAGAAGGATTTCAGCACTTAGCATGAAGTGGAGACAGAGGTAATGCATTAAAGAACTGTTTCAAAGTTTTAAATTCAGAAATGTTCTTCTTTTTTTTTTTTTTCCTCCCAGGAATCTTGGAGTTTTAAACTCAGAGTTTTAAGAAATGATTATCAAGTCTTAGAAAAACGTTATCAGGGCAGATGTTGAAAGAGACTGATCTTTGTGTCAGTTTCGCAATAACAGCGATTAGTTTTATTAGGCATCTGGTGAAACTAGAAAGCAAAGAAAGAGGTCAAAAAAGAATGCTTCATGTCAAATAATGCCTGAAATACTGAAATTGAAGCCTTACATTCCATACCATATTTGCAAATACTAGTTCAGAAGGTTTGGGGTGAGTTTTTCTTGTTTGTTTGTTTGTTTTTTGTTTGTTTTGCAATGGAAGATGGATCCCTTTTTCATGGTAACTACTTTGAAGCCAAACAAAAAACCTTTTTTCTCCTAAATGGCTTTTTTGGATGCAAAGATATAAAGGTCTTATCTGTGGGAGGGTAATTTTGTTCTTTGAGTAGATTATTTGATCTGTGCTGGCACAGTTCAGTGCATGTTGAGAAACCTAACATTCTGTTTCCATTTCCAACACTGTTCAATGACACCTCTAACCCGTCCCCCCTCCCCCCCCCAAAAAAAAAGATTTCTTAAAATAATCTTGAACTATCCCCTTTCACTTTTTTTTAATGAAATATGTGAAATTGCATTCCTCTTTCTTCCACTGTGCTTTCTTTAAAATTTTGCAAAACCTAAATGAATTGTTAAACTTCAAGCATCATCAAATACATATTCCACCACAAAGGTTGAAAAATCTGTCCTGGTCCAGAAAAGGTTACGTACCTCTGTAAAACCAAGCACTCATAGACATCTGGACTGTGAGCTCACTGCATTCCTCTGGTACAAGACCTAATTCATAGAAGTAGCAAAGCTTATGATGGGATAAAAGTGTTAATTTTCATAATTAGAAAAGTAATTATTGTAATTATTGTTGTCAGCTGCACTAGTACATTAGGTACAGCACCAGGACTTGCTTTCCGTGCATTCATGCACACTGTTGTGTAAATGCCAGTCCAAGTACATATCAGATGAACCCCAACATCCAGTTAGAATGGGATCAGAACGGCACCACCTCTGCCACGCACTGTAAACAAGAGGAAGTGGGATACACAGACAGGGAGGGAGCAGCGTAACATTCCAGTAAGCTTTGGACTGTCTGGGAACTAAGGCTGTCAGGCAAACACATCTTCCTTGCAACGTAAACTCAGCCTACAAAGAGCTTACGTGAGCTCCTGACAATGTTTGATAAACTGAGTGCGTGTATTTTCTGTGATGTATAATTTATAAATCATTAATTCATAAAGCATCAAACACTTGAATTCTCCACATCCAATAAACGGAATGCTTCATTTGCATTGAGTTGGCCCTAGAGCCACTGAAGGCTTCATTTGCATTAAAAACTGCATCTACATTTCCAAAAGCAGAAAGAGTGTGAAGGAGAAATCAAACCTCTCTAACAAAAGAGCTCTGGCACTACCAAATCAACTTCATATCAAGTACTGGGGGAGGCAGGGGTGCATGTAGAGATTGTGACTTGGAGCCATAGAAGAGACTTCTATCTGGAAGAGATTAAGCAGCAACAGAACATCAGTTCTGGGATGCTTGAACCTATTTACATGTATGCCCTTATTACGCTGCTGTACCCAGAGTATATAAGGGCAAGTGTATGCTTCTCTCAAGGGAGCAATATTCACTAAGTGATATAGAATTGCCTGAAAATTGAAGCATATGCCATCTCTTTAAAAAAAAAAAAAAAGAAAAAAGAAAGCATGCTAATGTTTTTCAGCCTACGGCTTGAAGTATCATAGAGACTTAATGCAAAGAATAAGTTCCAATGCAATTACAGTTAGTGTTCTACGTGAAAGTGGTTTGCATGGCACAGTCTACCAACTCTCTCAACTACTTTCGTCTGTTTTGCTCAAGCTTGTTATACTTGATCCTTCCAATTTTATATATATATATTTACAGGTGTGTGTGCACATATATTAACTTCACTAGCATAAGGCATTCTCAAAAATCTTTGTTATGCCACCAAACTGGAGTGAAAATACATGAGGTCTTCAGTAGGAAGATGGGAAGTTTTCATTTTAAAATGCAGACTGTAAATTTAGAAATCAGAATAGCCATGAAAGTTCTGACCTACTGAGAAACATTTTGGAGAGAATAAACCACAGCAGGAATATAAAGCTTATGCCAGGTATCTGTCAAGGTAGTCAGAAGAGTCACATCCCTCCCTTCACCAAAACTTCACAAGCTTTTTGAACTTCTTGGCACACTGCAGCCTTTCAAAGATAAGTTTGTGTGTATGCCTCCATTCAGCTGGGTAACAAATAAAATGAAAATGTATTTGAGCAGATAAGAGCACAAGCAAACATCGAGTGAAAAATCTGTATCCTTGAAAAGAGAAAGCATGTAGTAAATATTAAGACTAACTTCTGAAAAAAAAAAAAGAAAAGCAAATACTATATTCCTCCTTCTCTAACTTTTAAGATTCTATGAGCAAAGTCCCACTTCAGACCCTTACTGTTATACTGTTAGGAGACTTTATAATGAGAGAAAAATGACAGAATAGTAATTTTGCTCACAGAAAACTGAACTGAGCACGTTTTTCCCACGTCACAAACTCCCCAAAGATACCATTCATTACCAGCCACTTCTGAAAAAACAACGTTCTTTTTCCTGAAGTGAAAGATATTCATCATTAATTACTGGTATGAAGGTACTGCAACAAACATGTTATTCCATTGAGCAGGTGAAATTCATTGTACAGGTAAAGTCTATCTCAAGAACAAGCACCCCAAATACTCTAACTAGCCCATTACCACTGAAAACATAGTTTGTTTGGGGGGGGGGGGGGGGGACTGAAAACCAAAACAGTCCATTATACTGATTTATTTCTATTTCAATTATAGAATAAAAAATTCAGCTCTTCATTTCAAATGTGATCAATTCACAAGTGTTAAACTTGCATAGGTAATCAGCTTCAGTTATTAAAAAAAATGAACATAAAATACTTTAAAAAAGGGATAAGAAAAGAGCTGGATACACAGTTTTCAGGACTTCAAAGCAACGTTTTCTTACAGACACAGCAGGGATTGCTTGAGGTAGGATATCTTTACTTGTGCAATACACACTTGTCATAAGTACTACTAAAAGGGCTGACTTGCAAAATAAAAAAGATTGTATTTTAGTCTAAAAAGTAATTAAGGACAATAAGAGGAGCACTAAAACTGATGAGTTTTAAAGGTGAAACTCCTTTAAGGTGAGACTGTTACTAAAACTCAGTGACTTGAAGAAAAACTTATGACAATCTAGCTCTCTTTTCTGCGCTCAGCATTAAAGTCACAAGTTCTGTGACTGATCACCATCACTTTGTACTTTATGTAGGACACAGGCAACAGCAATACAAGTTTTAAATGCCTTTTCACTAAATCTTCAAGAAATGTAGCTGATGGCATATATACAACAACTGATGGCACAGAACAGCCTAGCATTATTTATAATGCTTTAAAGCTAGTAAAAAATATATGTTGAATGGCATAAGCTCTTAGAAGAAACTTGCAGTTTGCTGAAATTTTGCAGCCTCTATCCAAAAAAAATATTTAAACAGAAGACAGTAGAGAAAAATAACAATCATTCAGAGCTCCAATTACGTTTATTTTTTGAAAAACAGAGTAGAAGATTTGTACTAGTTTTTGCTGGAATACAGTTAATTTTCCTCAGAATATCTTGTATGGTGCTATGCTTTAGATTTTTGGTGAAGACAGAGTTGAGGACACAACCATTTTTTTAGCTGTTGCTGACCAGCACTTGCAGAGTGTCCAGGCTTCTCTGTTTCTTATGCTGTTCCCCCAGCGAGGAGGCCAAGGATACACAAACAGTTGAGAGGGGACAGAGCCAGGACACCTGGCCAAAGTGATATTCCGTACTATGAGACATCAAGCTCATCAATAAAAGCTGGGGGTAAAGAAAGAGGAAGGAGGGGGAGACAGGGACATTCAGAGTGACCGCGTTTGTCTTCCCAAGGAACCATTCCACAAGATGAAGCCCTGCTTTCCTGGGAAGAACTGAACATCCGCCTGTTGATGGGAAGTACCAAATGAATTCCCTATGCTGTGTTGCTTGTGCATACAGCTTTTGATTTGCCTATTACCCTGTCTTGATCTTAGCCCACAAGTTTTCTCACTTGGACCTTTCCAATCCTCTTCCCCATCCCGCTGAGGGAGGAATGAGCAAGTGACTCCGTGGGGCTCAACTGCCTGCTGGCCTGTGGGTTAACCCAGAGCACCTGTACGTAATAATAACCATTTCTCAGCTTTAATAGCTTGTAAATTGTTTACTTACCTTTCTGTAAAGCAATGATTATAAATGTCATTTTTTGTTAATGAATAGCCTTAACAAAGCATCACATTACTATGAAGCTATGATCTATTGTTCATAAGGTTGCTCATCAATTAGTAGATTCTTAGAAGACTAACATCTACAGTATCACTAGTCATATCTTTGTCAAACAATATATCCAATATTTCATAGGACCTGTTATTATTGCATCCTTCCAAGCTGTAAGAGGTGACGGCAAATCCAATTCTTCGTAAGGGATAAGAACAAAACAGGAATAAAAACCTATGTAAAACCATGTTACCATACAAAATATGGCAAGATTAATGCATCACTTGGCTGTGGACAAATTTAGTCTAGAAATTAAATTGAGTGCACTTTATGAGCAGAATAAAGTTTTAGAAATATTTCCAATATTCCAAGAGTAGCAGAAAAAAACTGAAATAAGTAAACAGTAAATTCCCATGTTGAAGCTGTATTTCTTAACAAGAAACTAGTTGGTTATTCATTTCTTTGTGCACAACAGTTAACAGTATATCATTTTGATGATATTATTATGGTCCATCTCAGACTGTCAAAAAAACTTATTTTTCTTCCACTGCAACTGGACAGTACACTGAAATAAGTCTAATTACCGTACCTTGAAGCAAGTGTGAAATTTTTTCCTGAGTTATTAAATAATTGATCTTAAATATCCCAGCAGGAGAAAAGTTATTCTTACTTCCTGTTAGCTTTGCCACTTCTCTGAAACTTCAGCATCATGATCTTGTGCCAAAGTTCTAAACCCTTAATGCAAGCCTGCAGGCAAATTCTTGCACCCAGCATAACTTAAGTACATTGCATATTAATAGAGATGACTGCTTTTCTGTCTATTTCTACAAAAGACCATAGAAGACAAAAAGAAAGAAATGAAAGAAAACTTGCCAATGCTACACTTTTACCCCAGGTCTTTCATCTAAATTCAGAGATTGAAAGAAGTGTTACCTTCTCTCAATTGTAAATCAACCAACAAAATGCTAAAACATAAAGCAACACCCTCCTATTGTTCGGTTTTACATTTTATTTTCTCTCTATGTCAACATGCTTGGCAAAATTCTCTTATTTCTTTGCATTGCAATGTAGCAGGAAGATGAGTCAATGTGATGACATGAACTAGCTTGTTCCTCAGGGGAAACTAACATAAAATTCTCCCTTCTTGGTTATGTGTGTAGACAGTAGTGCTAATTAGTTATTAAATGATTCTAATTAAAACCAAGCAGATTCATCCTAGATTCCCTCAAGTTAACTCTGATTAGTGGCTTTACACAGATTTTGTCTTTGCTGAAATGATCACCAGTGAAAATCCCATTTAGGCAGCAGTAAATTTCAGTTTGCACTCAGAAGCATAAAAGCTACCTATATTTCACTACATCCTACCTTTAACATCCTAGTTCTGCTTTGTTCTTTCTTTGGGCTCCTGTATTATTACTTCAATGCATCTGTAGCTACCAACATCTGTAAGAATTAAACAAGAGAAACTATGTAATAAAACTGCTCTCCTGCAATAGTTGAGTATGGGAAGAGTCCGGTACAAAATATCTACTATTAAGAACCTTGTACGGATCTTACAGGCATTCAGGGCTTGAGCAAGCTGATTTTCTGAAAGCTACAGGTGGGAATACTTGAAAATGTACGAAGACTAACATATTCAAGATAGAAGCAAAGAAAATCTTTCAGCTATATAAACATTGGTAACTATGCACTTGTTTGCAATATTTATTATATCAAAAACCTTCAAAAACCCAAATCCATTACTTTACATCTTCTCTTATGCTTTTTTCCTCAGACTAATCCATTACATCCTCCGTTCTCAAGCACTCTTACAATAGCAGATCTTGAAAAGCTTTTGGTCTCTATGGTTCCTCATAGAACCTATCAGACTTACTCCAGTGCTTTCATTCATTTGACAAATTGCCAGAATTTCAGAGTTAAAAAAACGCAACAGCTGGTATAAACTAAAGGCACCCCATCACAACCTAAATGTAGAGCACTTGAATATAATTGCTGGATGTTCTCTAGGGGGAAATATAGTTAATGTGCCATTAGTTACAAGCCACTGAGTCAGCCTGGAAGTTCTGAATGCTGGTATAGATGTGTCTGTCAGTGAAACTAACTTGTTTTATAATGTAAGTGATCTCTAGGCAATGAAAGAAGCAAATAAGGAGGACTTTGTTTTGTTTTGTTCATTTTTATGAATACCATCATACCTATTTTAAGCATATATCCTAGAATAACAAAGTATCATGGAATGATATAGCAGCCGTCCATCCAGCCGATTATACCATGCTAGTCTTTATACTTTAGCAAAGCTATTTTCAAAATGCAGTTTGCAAGTGTTTCTTGTAATGGCAAATTACAGCAGTGTGATAGATGGTGTAGGGATATGAACTCAAAAGACAGAATTTTCCTTGTTCTTTGCACATCTTAGTCTTAAAATAAGGAATTGTGCATTACATACCTATGAGGAGTGTATGCACACGTTTAAGGGGGAAAAAGAGGAAGGAAAAGTTACACAGCATAAAGGATACATACATAGGATCATGCATAAAGGACCTGCATCATTCACATGCTCTTATATTACATGAACTACTTGACAACAGGACATGGATCTAGCCCAGGTGAGATACGGTCAAAATTTCCCCTCTTTTTCTTAGATAAGTAGTATTCTCCTCCAAATCAGTATTTTCTGGCAGAACAATAACAAAAGAGAAAGCTCTCTCAAAATGAAGATATTTTATGGTGATTTGTAGAATCTGGGTTTTGTTGTTGGCGTTTTTTTTTCGTTTTGTTTTGTTACTGAATGGTTAAAGCAGCAGAAGCTTCTGAATTTTCTGTGTAGCTCTTCAACAGTTTTACGGCAGTGACAGCTTAAAGGAATGGGGGACAAGACAAACTAGAAAGAAGCCTAACTTATTTAGTCTCAGAACAAGAGTTTCAGCAGAGCTGTTACTCAGCTGTACTCTTACATCTCATCTTCTACACTACTGTTGCACATGGGATACACAGACTAGCTCACACTGCAAAATTCTGAAAGGAACAATCTGTAAAAAAAGAAATTACTTCCTTCTACAGTTTCTACCAAAATGGCTTCATACGAGTTAATCATTTCTCATATACATGCTTAACACCTGTGAATGCACCTAAGTTATAAAAACTAATGTATCAAAGCATAATTAACATTGCATTTGACAGCAAAGATCTGTTTTACACAATCAAAAAAATCAAATGTACCATGCAGTTTCCAAAACAGTGTGACAAGTGTTGCAAGCAGATAAGTATGCTCCTAATCTAGCAGCAGAATATCTCTGATGATAAAAGCTAACAATTTTGCCCCACATGGAAAAAGTACTGGAGAGGATTTTTGACTATGAAGTGGTGAAAGAGAGAGAGAAGGGATGAAAGCACAATCTCTACAGAGTCAGTAAAGGCAACCTTGTAATGTAGCATGGGATTCTCAAGATCTTAGGAACAGTATTCTCATACCCGTTACCTTACGGAAGTCTCTGATCGGTATAACATGTATTACATGCAGTATATAACATGTGCAGTTGCACCCAAAAATCTTAGACCACTAGACACCATTTATACATACATGTTTTTGCTTTGTGTATATACACACACACTGTAAAAAGACAACTCTGCACAAAAGAAATATTGTTCTGGAACATATGAAAAACAACATTCTGTTGAATTTTAAAGGATTTGTAATCCACTGAAACAGAACAGCACAGATTCACACAACTTCAGAAGCTGGGGCTGGTTATGAAAGAACTCACTAGAGACAAGAGGAAATCGTGACAACGTTTATCCCAACACTATCCATGGAGATGAAATGTCTGAACTGAAAGATTAAAAGTATTAACTTCTGCCAAATACGTTTGATTGACTTCCAGTGAATCTAAAAGTCAGCTGGTAGTACACAATCTGGATATACTTCTTTCAAATATAAATATACACACACATATATGTTCAAAATATAAAAAACTGAAGGCAGATGGAATACCATCAAAGCAAAAATAAGCTCATTAATCCCAGTGGGTACCTTCTTCTGTCAGATAAGAAAGAAGTACTTATGTGAACTGTTCAGAAGATTAATCTGAAGAAAGTATATGGCTGTTTTTTTGGGGGGTGGGGGTGGGTGTTAATAGAAAACACTTTCACTTAGGTTTCATCTGTTGACTGAGCTGCAAAAGCAGTACTAAACAAGTTATGCATACATACATCTGAAGCTATTCAATTTCAATACTGAAACTTCACAACACCAAAAAATCTGATATTGTTTAATGGCTTCTTTGAAATTCAGTGGCTGCATTTCATGAATTAATTCCTTGCATTATTAGAATACGCTCTCCATATAATAGAAGACAGCACTAATGTGTAATAACAGCTTACACTGGTTATAACATCTACGTTACCAAACACATTTTCATAATTTATTTCACTGTATATAATTTAAGTATGTCTAGTTACTATAGAGATTCTTCAAACACCCTGCACACATACTTTCCTTATTTCAGGAAATAAGGAATTTCAGCTTCACCTGTTAGATAACACAGAATCCTGAACTAAAATGACAAAAAATTCTGCATCCTGTTGTCATAGCAGCAAGCAGCTTTTTGAACCCCAGGCCAGTGAGGAGGCTGTTATTGGAGTCCAGCTAGGTAGATTACCTCATTCACCCATCTGCTTCTGCAATGGGACAGAAGGGAAAGCCTGCACAATTTGTGGTCCACCCACACCTACTGCACCTCAGTCTGATGCTTTGTATGTGCACTGACTAGAGCTTCAAGTAAGCAAGTTTTAAAGCAGAACCCAAGCTTCTTTCACCTTTAGTTACTTAGAGGTCCCAATCAAGGCCAAAAGTAGAAATTAGCACACACACACATTCAAAAATATACTTCTAAAAAAAAAAAAAGCAAAAATATGGTTTTAATGACAATATTAACTTTTGAAACAAATCCATGCAGCAATAGCTGGTATCCTGCTTTTGATGCTCCAACTACAAACTCATTCAACACGCCTTAGGCTTTCTGGAATGCCAAAGAAAGCAGTAGGCTTTATAATGTAAGCTTAAATAACCCTAACCACCTTAAATAACTTTTCACAGCCTTTACTACATGCTTTATAGCAACTTATTTGACTGAAGTGAAAGTTGAAAGCCATTCACTGTCTTGCATTAGACTGCTATAATGTCTACATTTGACATGGGCCCTGTTTTGACTCTTCCAACAGAAAGCATTTTTTGATCCTGCAGTTGCAGTCTTGTCACAGGTGTGCCTAAACACTGGCACAGACAGTGCTTGCTGTAAACAATTTTAACAATAAGTACACTGCAAGTTGTATTAACTCCTTTTCTCCAGAACCCAACGATACTAGTCACTAATATCAGACACCCACAGCATACATATTTCTTCCTCGTATTGTAAGCCAAGAAGGCTATTCTGATCATTTTTATTCATGATCTCCAAAGCCAGTCAGACCCCAAACGGATAATTGAGTATTACAGACTAAGAAAATCTGATGCCCCTGCAGACTGCTACAAGAACACTTGAACAGCAGGGCCATCACAGTTCCCACAGCAGAAGCAATGACAGAGAGGGGAGTGACCCACTTACAGACACCTGACTCTTAGTGCTGTGCATCTTCTCTTTGATATGCTTTGAGTTGGAAATACTCAAAAAAAAAACTCAGGTCTAAGTGTCCCAAATCTACAACTTTTCATCCAACTGTCCTAAATCTAACTTTTCACAACCTTGGCTATCATTTTCTGATGTGTTGTTCGTAAAAGCATCTACTGGAATGTGGAAAATGGTCATGAACAGATCTAACTCAGCATGATGTTACGATAAAAGCTAATATCTTTTGGAGTTCCCCATATTTTTTTGCTCAACTGCAAATGAGAAAACAAATGTTCTCTTTTGGTAGCTTTTCGACAGTATTTCTCTTTACACCTCTTCCTCTTCAAACACATTAACTGTAAGTTACAAAGCTAAATGTGTGACAAAGGAAAAGAACAAAGTGTGCATAGAAATAGACCACATGAATAATTCAGTCTCTGCTTTCACTTGTTCTTACTGCCCATGTTAATACTTAGCGTTCCTCTCTCCACTTTGAATAAATGGATGATAACAGCTTGACTTGGACAATAAATCTCCAAATTTCATTCCTTTCATTAAATTTACACAAATACAGAAGAAATATAAATGTCAAGTCTCATTCACATTTACTAAGGAAAAAAATAAACCTTCTTATGAAGTGAAAGTACAGCTGTACCTTTTAGCCATACAGAAACGCCCTTTTGCCACAAGATGGTTAGGCTGGCCAAAACGCATCAAAGTATACACCTTAAAGAGAGTTTGCAAGTATGTCACCTGGAAGCGTCAAAAGTTCAGCAACTCTAACTCCTTAAAATCAGCTCACCCTGATGAAGGAATCACCTGGATGAATGAGAACGATGCCAGTCAGATATCAACTTCCTCTTGCTTTGCATTAGGACAGATAAAATATAAAGGGGAGAGGAGATAGACACAGGGACAATCTGCTGGAAAGACTCTGCAAAGGCAAGAGGACCTGCATTCAAGTCTCCACACCTGATGTTCTCAATGATGCGCACACAAAGGAAAACCTTTGTCTCCCTATGGTAATGTTTCTGCTGAATCAGTCCACCTGCTTTCTATACACACACAACAGATCTAAGAGGCATATTCATACTAAGCAGTATCTGTATCTTATACTACAGGTCACAAATTGTAATAAGCCCATTATGCACTCTTCACTGAGCTAGTCCACCACACAAACTCCAAAAACACATTTCCAGTGTTGCTCTGATTAAATAAGAACTGCTCAAGTCCTCTATCTTAATATCATATATAGCTATTAAAGGTTTCCTCCACTTGCACAAGGCATGGAAACTTCTTGTTAAGTAAAAGTCCACTGTAGCACTCATCACATTTGTGGAGCAAGTCTGGTTCATAGAAACCAGCAATACACGAACATACAAATTAATAAATATAAAATGGCATTCTTTCCACCCTACCAAATTCCCATCCCCCTGCTTGCCTTTCAGTGTTTTTTCTCAGGAGCCCATAAATACAGAAAGAAAAGGATAATCCCAAACAGACTGTTGCCTCAAACCAATAAAGAGAGGCATTTCAGACTGATTTAATTACTGCAGTGATGCTTGACCCCACAAGGGTGACCCAAATACACAGGGAATTTGCACAGTCAAAGATAAGGAATTTCATAAACTCATCTCTGTTTAAGACTTTACCTTCAACTTAAATTTCCTTCTACCCAGTTATCATAACCGAACATTTTTGTTCTACAAGGGATCAACCATTCATGTAGATTTAATTTATGGCAATTTAAACTGTGTCAGAAAGTTAATAACTTAGGAATATTGCATGTGTCTCTTCGTGAGTTTAATCAGCACCCATTAATGTGCAAGTTATTTTTGCCTTTCTGTTATTCACATGTTTTAAGCTGAAACTACATTTACCTTGAGTGGAAACAAACAGACTCATCAGACCTCAAAATAGATACTTAGCTTGCCCAAACTCTTTACTCACTTTTAGAAGTGAAGAAATTGCACTTTTCCTTTGGATTTTCCTTTGTGTAACTACAAATCAATACTTGCACAAAAATAAGAAGAAAGTGAAATGAGATCTAGGCTCTTGCACATATATTGATAGTGTCTGTGAATCTCATTGTCCTCATCTACCACTATAAATCAAGAAAAAACTCAGTGGATGACTTGTACCTCAAAGTGGCTTTACTACAAAATGAAACTGGTACAAGAAAAAAAAGAGGTTGGGTTGTAAGTTAAACACATTTATAAGTGCAATATCAGCAGATGAAATACTCGTTTCTAATGTACAGATGGGTAAGAGGAAATGTCAATATTCCAGAAAACTATAGCAAAACAGGCAGTGCGTTGAAGCCATATGAAGGAAATGGTGGCACTTACGCCCTATGAAGCAACTTGGGCTTTTAATTATAAAGACCATAAATCTTGTGTTTACTGCATTAGATGTGGATTTCGCTCACTTTCAACTTACAAATCTCTAGAACATCTGTTAAGCATGCCTCCTCTGAAATCACAGCCCTCTCTTGTTAATGACCATACAACAGGTGATACAAGCCCAGCCATTACCTGAGCAGTTTGCAGTCTGTGGTATAGATTGGAATTTTTTTATGGTTTCACAGAGACACAGCTGAGATGTTATCTAAAGTAAGTGACAAATGAAAGATGAAAAGATTTTCCCATTTCTACTCAGCTGCATTTTTTCTTTTTTCTTTTTTTTTAATCTACATTAATAAAGTACCAAAGACTTCTAGAAAACTAAATTGCCCGGTAAGTAATTGTGCTAGCCATTTATAAATATTAACAAAAGAAATGAAACAATTAAGACTGATTTCATTGATTATATTTTTCCCTAATAGAACTAAATGATACAAGTTCAGACATAAATCTAATCAGTACCAATTTTTACAAATGTACATTGACTCCATTTGCCAAAAACACACTTTCTCAAAAGAGATTTATTTCAGCAAACTGAGGTTTTGAAGTAAAGAGCAGAGCAAAAATAAAGTATTAGCATTAATAATTACTAAGAAAGGAGAAGAAAATCTCACTAAATACATTGCAACAGTGGGAAGTAGAACAGCATTTCAGTGCACAAATGTGTTTTCATAGAGCGTCTTGCAGCCCCTGATGCCTGAAGCGGTGGATTAACCTAGTTTCTGTGGGCATAAAACTAGAATCTATTGCTGAGTGCAGCTGTCAGAGCCACCTGCGTAACTCTGGCTCCATTCAAGTCTCAGAAGAAAGCCAAAGGGTGATTTCAGGATGCTTCAGTGTCCACTTTAATTCACATTTGTCAAAAAAAAAAAAGTGACTAATAAAAACTAGGGAGATTGACAGCTGCTAATAATGTCTGCCTGGAAGGTTCCTTATGCAAAGTTCAAATAATTTGTGCTTGTCACATTCTTCCAGCATACCCAGTAATGTCAGTTTGACCTTTGTTTTTACTTGCATACCTGAGATGGCCTTCCCCACCTTGTTTAGAGCACTTTAGGAGCAGTCAGGCAGCAAGCTGCTATTGCCAAGTTGAAATAACAAGCAAAGGCAATTGCATGGAAAAAATTCAAGTCTCACACAGATAAAAGAGAAAATAAGATAGGGTCCTCCAGCTACCAGCAAGTAAACTTCAAACAGTTCAAATCAGCACTGAAAGTTCAGATGCTTGTCTAGACTCTTTCAGATATCCTCAAATTTAGATCTGGAGCTGAAATTAGGCTGACTTGTTGAAGTTTATCTATTACAGCTCACTGCGCTCTACTTCCTTGTTCACTTAAGTACTGCAGAAACCCACCTGATTTAGTCCTCGACTGTACAGACGCTATCCACACAACATATCCACACAACATATCCACACAACATGAAAAACAAACATTGCAGTTAAAGACTTGCATTTCCTTTATAGGACTTGTGCATGTCTAAAGACACGTTCATTCAACAGACTACAAAAGCCAGTGGTTTCACTGGCCTGCCTACTAATGAGGCTACGCGGTAGCCACCAGGCTGACTTGGCTTGTGCCAGAAAAATTTCCCCAGCTCCCTGTTTCTGGGAGCATTAGCACATTCTAGACACACACACAAAAAAACATTTTTCATTTTCTGTATCAAGAGCTCATGAAACCTACAGAAAGCAAAGTTCGGCAGGTTCCCAAACATAGGCTGAACAAGAACAGAACATCCTGATAAGAGCTCAAATTTTCAAAGCCAGTGGAATGAGAAAATAAGCTATCTTGTAGTATGCTTCAAGCTTCCCAGATAAAGTGGATATGCTGAAAAAAATAACCAGCAAAACAATTTTTGTAAGTTTTGAAACAGCTCAGTAGGTAACACTGAAAATATTTCCTTTTCTTTTTTTTTTTTTTTTTTAAATTCACATTACTCCAATCCAAATTAAGACCATTTTGATAGATACCTCTGGCCTGTTTAAAAGAAAATGATGCTGAACCACAGAATCACAGAATTGTAGGGGTTTGAAGGGACCTCGAGAAATCATCGGGTTCAACCCCCCTGCCAAAGCAGGTTCCCTAGGGCAGGCTGCCCAGGTAGGCGTCCAGACGGGCCTTGAATATCTCCAGAGAAGAAGACTCCACAACCTCCCTGGGCAGCCTGTTCCAGTGCTCTGTCACCCTCACTGTGAGTGAAGAAGTTCTTTCTCATGTTGGTGCGGAACTTCCTGGGCTCCATCTTGTGGCCATTACCCCTTGTCCTGTCCCCACAAACCACTGAAAAGAGGTTGGCCAAATCCCTCTGTCTCCCACACCTCAGGTATTTATACACATTGATGAGATCCCCTCTCAGTCTTCTTTTCTCCAGGCTGAACAGACCCAGGTCTCGCAGCCTTTCCTCATAGGGAAGATGCTCCAGGCCCCGTATCATCTTTGTGGCCCTCCACTGGACTCTTTCCAGGAGATCCCTGTCTTTTTTGTACCGGGGAGCCCAGAAAACCCTCCCTCCATTTTTTGCATTGCAGAGGCCTTTGTACATAAGGACACAGTTCAAGATATTTAAGCTAGCTCTAAAAGATTTGGCACATATAATAGCTATACTACAGCAGCATTGCATCTGGATTAGATAAGCTCTGCTGAGAAGATTTCTCTCTGTGCAGCAGTGATCTGGGTGATATATCTTCAAACACACAGTATGATCAGGCTCTCAGTGCCAGACAGCTGTGCCAGCTTTAGGTAGCAGCTGTAGGAGCTACCTGTAACACCTCTCGTGCTATGCAACAGCTACAGAAGGACCAGCAGAACAGACTGTGTGAACACCCCTCAGTGAGCCCTCTTACATTTATTTACTTTTAATTAATTTAATTAAAAGTAAGTGAAACCTTTCTGCTCCGACAAGATTAAGAGCATCCCCAACCCTTTCTGCCAGCTCTGGTTTGTGAGCAAGCTTTCAACAGACATCAGCATCCTAAACCCACATACCTATCTCTGTAGCAGCCACCCGATTAGAACATCACACACCCTTTGATAAATCTCAGTATCTTCAGAAGAGTAACATAAGAGAGAACGGGACCATCCCGACCACCGAGCCCAGGCCTGGGCCAAACGCAGCACTGCTGCCCCTCCGAGCCAGAAGGGAGCACGTGGCGCTGAGCTGAGCCAAGCTCTGCCCCGCAGCCCAGGCCATTCATGCGCGCTGTATGCATCCCTAGAAATTCTGCCTCCTCCCAGAAGTTCTGGATACTGGGACTTCACAGTTTCAGATCACAAGTTTGCCTGTGTTCATATTACTGTTAGATAGGAACAGAGTAGAAACACAGATTCAGAAGTCTCCTAACTAGCTAGTACTCTGAACCCAAACTCCAAACACCGATAACTTAGATATACGTTTCTACCCACATCCAGAAGGGAGCTGTGCTGCAGTCCTCCACTGTTGCCATGACTGAACTCCAGTGTTAAAAACTTCCAAGTTAGCTCAGAAATAATCCATGCAGTTTATTTCTGTTGATCACTCACAACTTCTTTAAAACAGGTTTGTATGTAGTAAAGCTTACAATACAGCTTCTACTCAGCATTCACACATCTTGACCAACATGGCAATAACTTCATGTTTTTCAAGCTGACTCATCCAGTCGCTGTGGTATTTGTTTTCATTTAGTCTAACTGGATACAGATGCTGCTCTTCTGATACATCTTATTTTTATAAATAAATTTGCAATGCAATTAAATAAAATTTATAACCTGAACCCTTATGAGTTTCTTGTTCATAACCTGAGTGCAAAATGGTACCTGAGATTTACGTACATTTGTTATGCACACAAAATTCCTTTTGTTTTTTGACTGAAAGTAGTTCTGGAGTCTAAAATCTAAAAAAAAAAAAATTACTTTGTGTTTTGCTTACTTGGAAAATGATCATTAATTTCAGCACAGAAAATATTGTTATTAAAAATATTGAGTGCTGTCTTGGGTGAATAACTCATCTATTAGCCTGGGATCAATGTAAATTAATCTACTCAGCACCATGAAAAGGCTGTTTCTGCTCCTTATGTTGCATCAGGGTAGGAAAAGGTCTGATAAAGAATGGATGAATAGGCAGAACAAATAATTTGTCATACAACTTCCTTTTAGAAGCAGAGTAATTAATTTAGATAAATTATATCAAGCGTCCTGCATTTTATATGAGAATTTCATTAAAGTAATGACACTTTGATTAAGTTCCCCTCTAACACGAATTATCTGCAGGAGAAAATTAGCACTTTCATTCCTCTTCTCTTCAACATCCTCTAACAATTCCTGGCTATCACCAGCTCTTTGTAATCAGCCAAAAATCTCTTCTCTGACTCCAAGCCTATGTAGTATCCATATCATCACCATCTACATAACAGCACACAGCAGGGCAACCCATAGACAGCCTTGTAAGATTCCTGCCTAGAGAACCTAGAAATTAAGACCCTTACTAATGCCCACAGCCCCAGTAAACATCTTATTGGTAACTATTTGGATATCACACTTTTCTTAACATTGAATGGTTATATAGAATTAAACTACTGCTGAAATCAAAACCTGAACCTTGTTCCTGGAACTATATCCATAGAGAAGACAGTTACAACAGCCCATTCATTTTCTCATGACTTCTCCCTTTCATTTCTGTGGTCAGTGAGAGTCTCTCGACATGCAAAAGGAAACCTTCAGATCAGCTGATTTCTCTCTGCTCACTATGAAGGTATTTTCACAGTAAGCTTATATATCTATGATGTTTTATAAACCTGAAGTGAAAACATTTCAGCCATTTACTGCAAACGTAGTCAGAAGAAAGCCATTCAGTATATGTCACCCAAAATCATAAGATCAGGTCATGAGATTGTTTTCTCAGATCCTGAAACGATATAGCAGCCAAATTATCCACAGCAGAAAGCCCACCTGAAAGGTGGGATCACACATTTTCAGGTGTGACACCTAAAGAGGAGAACTATTAGAGAACAGGTCCCAAAGTGAGCGTACCCTCTGGGTAATAAGGAAAGCAGATATAGAATACTATTGTGAAGTGCAGTATGTTGTAAATTGTTCAAGCTAGTTTGCCAGAGGTTTACCTGAGTCTGTTTTTCCTAGAGTACCATGGGTTATAAACCCTGAAAGTTTATAGAGGCATCTTCTATCATGCTTCATTTGTGAGATATGAGGTTTGGAAGACAGACAGGTCTTGCATATGAGGGGAACCAGAGGGACTACACAACTTCCATATATAAGACACCAAACTCATCCCAGAAAGGTTTTCATCATCCACAGTACTATGATGCTGATCAAGAGAAGGGAGAGCCTGCATCCAGCAGACCCAAATAATTTTGAAACAGAAGAGAAAAAAAACAGATAAGGATAACTATATTTATCAAAAGGAAGCAAGCCAAGGTTGTTCAGAAGATTCACAGGGTACCAGTAACATACATGCAAAGCTGAAATCATTAAGTAAATTAATGCCACAAGACAAGAGGTGCCCTTTACACTTAACTTTCTTGCCTCCTGAAAGCCACATTTACCTCCAGCCAGTGATGTCTGAAACCTATTTTCTTGATAATTAATTTTAATCTTTTTATCTTTTACTAGACCCTC
This sequence comes from Anser anser, assembly GCF_964211835.1. Classification (NCBI taxonomy): domain Eukaryota; kingdom Metazoa; phylum Chordata; class Aves; order Anseriformes; family Anatidae; genus Anser; species Anser anser. The sequence goes on along the minus strand of NC_139735.1, from coordinate 18,035,722 downwards.
TTCTGACAAGAAAAAGAAAGAATGCCTCAGCAACAGTCAGTCAGTGAGTAGCTGAATTGCCAATGTCATTTCCACATTGTGTAAATTAACATTTTTCAAGATGGTAGGGGAAGGACCAGATAATATGAAATAATTCCATGCAAGAGTAAAAAGTAATTTTTTCAAACTAATTGGATCTTCAATCCTGATTTTTTTCAGCAAAATGAGAAAAGCCACATTTAAAAATCAAAGCTAAAGCCTTTTTAAAGAGTTCTTTAATCTCCCAGAAGGGAAAAATAAAGGGCTACTCCTGTAGTCCAAGTTTTAAAGAAGAAATGCATTTCAAATGGCCATGAACTACTCTTGATCTCAATCACTCTATTGTTTTTTCCTCTGACATGAGCTACAATACAACACAGCATCCAAAATTAGCTGTTCTGCCCCACCTCTATTTAGCTTTATAAGATATGGAATTTAATTTGCAAGACAACCTAAAGGACACCTGGTCTTTGAACAAATCCTGCTTCTTCCCTCCCCCCCCAACCCCCCCCCCCCAAAAAAAGGCAGAAAAATAATGTACATCAATCACTTAAGAAACAACCTGCTCCCATTGGAAAAAAAAAATACATATTTAACATTTTATTTACTTAAAGAAAAATAGGGTCCAAAGCAGTCAGTTTCTCCTTACAGAAAAGATCGAGAACTGTGAGCATTTAGGTGCACCAATGCTGCAATTCACAGCAATGGCTCGCTTTCCCAGTTTGATACAAATCAAGAGATGTAAGCTAGGGATTTCATGCAAAAATTCTCTTGAAATTTCAAAATGAATATTTGATGATTCCACAAACTTCTAGCACCATCTCTTCCAAATGGAAAAATGTCCAAACAGAATCAGGTGTAACGGTAGGAAAAAAACAGTGATATTTATCAAGTTGTAGCTACTTTGAGCTATTTCTTGATTCTTACCCAAGTCATTAAGTTTACAGTACTAACTCACACTGTTATCAAAAACCTGGATTATTTTGGACTTACAACATTCTCCCTTATGCATTATCTTTATTCAAATAGTATATGCAATATACTTAGAGAAATGATTCTCTCAGACATTGAATTAAAGACGAAATTAACTGCTAGATAATTACAAGACAGTTCATTACAAACGTACCTCTCCATCCCTCACTGACTGAAAACACAGCTCACTTTTTTAAAAATTTTATTATTATTAAGAGCTCCTTCAAAGATTCCGTTGTCCAAGACATTTGTGGGAAATCTTCTGTAGCATGTCCTGAAGCTCCTCAGGCAGACTACTGATTTAGTAGTCAGGGCTGACTCAGATGAGCACATATGACTCATATATACATATATGACACATATATATGCACATATGTCATATATACATCGGAAGGATTTCTCTTCAATGAAAAGATATATTAGACTAGCTATCAGTTAATGTAAGTATCACATTAACAGAGATTATCAGAGCTATAGGAGGTTACAACCAGAATTGGAACACCGAGGAGTATTCCCCACTTAGTAAAATGAACTGATTTAACATTTTGCCATTGTTTAGTAACTCAGTTTCATGTCTGTCTAAGATGAATTATAGTTACGTTAAAACAGAATGAAGTATTTTCCCTGATGAAATAATCTAGACAAACTTCGCTACGGTAGCTGTACAGCCAAAAATATGTAAATTCAACAAGGCCATTGCACCATATTATTGTATCTGTTATGCCCATACTTCCTTTATTATTTTTTTTAAATACAACTGAATTGCTGTAACCTCAATGTTTTGCAGAGCTTATCTCTACTCTTTTTCATATGGCAGTGTCTCCATGCATATTCAAACAACCTCCAATGCTTATTTACATAGTGCCCTAGCATTCAGCATCATTTACTTTTGCATCACAGTGATTTCTTAGAAACAAAGGTTTGTAAGCTATACCTAGTCCACACATAGAGCCCTTGATGATGTCAAAAGGGGACAGGAATAATATGAAATATTACGAAAACTGCAGTGCTACAGGGTGAGAGAGATTTGGACCTAATCAACAAGTGTGTGCCCAAACACCCGAGGTGAATGATCACTATCAACAAGGACCTGTTGCTTTAAAAGAACAAGCTTAGAACCAAGGGTAAGCCATCTTTGAGACCTACCCCCATTTTTTGATCAGTTGGTCAGTAGTTTTCTGATAGAAAAATAGAAGGTCTTCGCTTGACTTTCAGCTAAGTCATAATTTGACTGGGGAAAGAAGGTGGGGAGGGGGGAAAGCGGGCAGGGAATGTAAAAAGAAAATCCAAGGTTTGAAGGGCTAGATTTCAAGTGAAATCAGAATGGCCCATCCATACCAAGGGGACTGTGTCCCATTCAGTCCCTGCTGTGATTAAGAAGGGACTGAAAGCAAAACTCCCACACCGTAGTCAACTTCTATAACTGAACACATACACAGTCTCTCTTCTCTGATGTTTTCATTGCACTTTTACTTGATGTAAATAATGCTACTTGGAGAGAAGGGCTGAGAAAATGAGAAAAAAATACCTATTTCTATCTTGGAAACCTTGAACTATGGAAGGAAGTAGGTCCATAAAAGAGTCACTCCCCTTCCCTACCCCAAAGTTCTCAGAAAAGTTCCAACCTTCCACAGAACAAAGCCACAAAATCACCTTTATGGCAGAGCTCTACTCCCTCAGGCAACACAAAGCGCAGAAATATCCCCTGCCCCTCAAGACCAGCCTCGGCACAGGGTTTCACATGATACAGGGTCTGTGTTGATCAGGGTTCACAACTGGCTTAGCAGCCATGAAATTGAAAACATGATATCTTAACTGTCATTGTTGTGACAGTCCTACTAACAGGGATGCACTGTCATCAAAAGCTTCTCTCCCCTATTCATACAGGAAAACAGCTCAGCCCTGAAGGTTACCCTGAAATGCATCCAGGGGCCAGCTACCAGAGGTAAAAACTTCCTCAGAATACTCTGAGGAATTGCAAAGGGAAAAAAAAATCACTTTCTTATGTAGACCATTTATATTATAACTTGTCTGTGATGCCTGGTCAGCGATGCTGTCAGTGATGACTTTTTTTTTCAAAGCAACTTAAAAGATTGTTTTATGTCACCTCATTGCAAGAACTGAGGTTTGGGGAAAAGCTGCTATTAAATACCAGAGATCACATCACACATCAGTTAATATGCTTACTGTCTGCTTTAGAGATTGTCACCGGTTGAGCAGATTCATCCTATAGTGATCCAAAAGGAGAGTTGATGCTATTTGCGCATACACAACTTTTTGACCCTGATATCAATGCACTTAGCCTCCACTAATTAAGCTCCAAAATAAAAACTTCATTTGGACTTGTCAAGTTCCTTCAGCCAATTGAATCTTTCTTCAGGGAAAAAAAAAGAGGCTCTGACATCATCAAGATGAGACTAGCTTCATTCATCATTAGCTCTCAGGATCAAGCAGACTATGTTGCAGTTTATAGGAGGAGGAGTGACACCTCCACACTGGGAAGCATAGGCACAAGGTCTATCTGATTCTCAACATGATACTGTGGCTATAAACAGCCCGAGCACAAAATCTGCTGAAGAGATAGACTGATGTAGTAAGAGGAGGCAGGGCAGAAGCCTGTCCCGCTCCACCAGCTCAAGCCACAGACTGTCCCAACCTGTCATCGCCCTAGGAGCTGCATTTTGAAACCTACAAAAACCTAGTCCAGCCAGTAACTCATGTTCCCGGGGTGCTGGCTGGTCCTAGTTAACCTCCTGGAATTACATGCACAAACTCCATCTAACAGGTCTTTTGCATATTGGTGCTAGAAAGTGAAATGTCCTAATATAACAGGTTTTTGTCAGACTAGTGCTGCTATGCCACATGCCATTACTGAAGCTGTAGTACAAATACAGACTAATATATTTAAATGCTGAAGAAGAAATATTTTTACCTTTCTCTCACTGCACCCTTCCAATCCCCACCCCCTACTCCTCAAAATTAGTAATTCAAGGTAGACCACTGTGCTGCGCTTTCTCCCAGGGGTATTCCAGAAACACACACTGGGATTTTAAAGCCTGTCATTGAAGCAGATTAGACTACTAGAAATCCTATTTCAAGTTTGCATTCCTGTTAATTTGAACTTATCCAAATCCAGTACACTTACAGGATGAAAAAGTCATTTAAAAACTCAATTAGCATTTCTCTACCACCTACAAATAAATGAATGGAAAAATAATCACTTGTTGGCCTTATATAATCTTTCTACCATCAACGGATTTTGAGAACAATTATATAAAGTGCATTATAGGGCAACCAAAAACAAGGGGGGGGGGGGGCAGTGGGATTGTTGAAGAAGCCAGGTACAAGTGTAGCTCCAGCAGGTCCTTCCACTTCTAAGTTATCCTCCCTTAGCTGCCAAAGTGAAAAGTACAAAAGCCACACAACCTCCTTGTGCCAGCAGGCAGCAAGGAGCTTGGCATTGCCTGCTTTTAGACAGCTGGAGAGTTGCACACATTCAGTCTCCTGTTACTCAGGCCCAAACCCAATGCAATGTCACTGATTTTAAATGGAGATTCCCTACCGAAAACACTGAATCATGGGGAACTGTGCTTTGCTTCACAACTTTACACTGGGCTTTGTTTGTTTTTTTTCCTTATAATAATTTTTCTATGAAAAAAGCTCCTCAGGCTGGACTTGTTCCCATCTGCACAGCTGTGCCAAAATGCTTTCATCCGAACATGAAGTATCTCTGCTTTCTTTGCCCAGGCACTTCCAGGAAAGAGACCAACAATCTGATGGATCATCAAGAGTGCGCTGTGTTCATGACCTGGTCAGGGGACTGCTGGGCAGTTAATTGCAACCCAACATGAACTCGTTTTGAGAATTTATGAAGAAAAACTATTAAGGAAAACAGCAAACACTATTTTCTATACATTATCAAGAGAAACAAAAGCCTAATTGGGGAAAAGAGATCTTTAGCTTCCATCCAACCGATTACAAAGTTAATAGACCTAAAGTTAATTAGAGTGCTAATCAAGTTCACCTACATTGTGTTTTAGACATGAAAAAGATGTTTATAATGTTCAGCAATTAAAAGGCTTCTCACTGGCCCTCTCTTCTGCTCAAGCTTCTCAAAAGATGTTTCCTGTCTTACTTTCCCCAAAAGTTCCCCTCTAAATTTCTTAAATCTACCTATTGCATATAGCCTACAAAAAAAAGCCATGAAAGATCATGTATGGGAGATAATATTCTAGTCCCCTGGAAATAGAAGGTAGAGTATGTTGCTTTCTTTCCCTCAACTAGTATCAATAATTTGAACCTTCCAATAATCTGCTGTTAAAAACACTATTTTTGACAGACTCAGTAACAAAATCCGAGTAAGAATTATAATAAGAAGTGCCCAGATCATCCATCCCATAAATCTTTCTATTTATAAGAGGTGTCAGGGTGCCTTCCAGCACCTTTAAACAAACATTAGGCAGTTGACAAAAGGTACAACTAAAACACAGTAGAGACTCAAGGAAGGGCACCGCCGGGGTAAAGCATATTGAGTTAGAAAACTTTCTTTAGGAGAGCTCAAAAAATGGCATTCCTCTCATGCCATGAAGATAAATGCATCCACAATTACGTAATAATACAAAAGAACTTCAGTTTGCTAACCTCAGCATGTACTTCAGAGCAAACTTACAACTTCAGCCCAGAAATTTGCCCATGGTGACACAGAGCTCATGAGGTAAAAGTTCTTCAAGTCCTATAAATAGCCTTGCTGCAAGCCTAACCTTCTCTCCTGCCATCTCCTGTTTTTCCCCCTTTTACTCACTGAGGCACGAGTACCTGTGAACTTCAGTTCAAGCTTTTTCATTTTCTTACCTTAAGGGTTTTTTTTTAATGCTTGTAGTGACAGCTGTATTCACATGATTACACTTCACTTAAAACATCATTAGTAGACTAGGAAAAATCCAGGTAGAGAAGGCAGAGGAACAAGAATAAAACAGCACAGACATTATAAACAGTTTCATAGAAACATCTAAAAAGAGTGAACTTTAAAGGAGCTAAAAATCACAAAGGGAATACAGCAACTGACATTTTATTTTCCACAAGATATTAGAAACTTCTGCAGCAAACCCTCCCACAAAGTTTTAGTTCTTTCTAACATTTTCACTAATATCTAACAGCCAAAGCAACACAACTTCAGCCCATTACATTTCATGCTGCATGAAAAGATAACCATGCAGAATTAAAACAATTTAGAGAATTTTGCAGAAGCTTCTCCTGACTGTATGGAATAAACTAGGATGTCACAGGGGATTTAAAAAATGATTAATGGGTATTAATTTCCAAACTGTCAACATCTTCACAAGCCAGAAGTGATAGCCCAATGGCAATAGGTCAAATTTGAGCATAATCCAAAAGCAAACAGTCTTACTGTTATGCCAGAAAGAGGGGATCATTTTCACCAGAAGTGACCAATCCAAAAATCAATCACATCTAATGAAAACTTACGCACATGGTATAACATCTTAAATTCAGGCTAAACAGAACATACAACCACTTGTTAAGTAGAAATAGCTGAAGCATTTAGCAAGTCCAACAAAGCAAAAGCAAGCTCTGCCAGAAGCTCTGTTGGAGGAGTAGTGTCTGCATAGATAATGCACCAAGTAAATCACATTAGTAAACGGTTAACTGCTTGGCCAGCTCCAGCAGAAAAGAGTTCCCACATCTAAGGGAACATCTCTGAAAAATCTGGCAGCAACCTGAAGCAATACCACTGTTTTTCCAGTATCCTTATTTAAAAAAAATAATTATTTTAAAAGTCATTCAAATTTCACTTAAACGAATAAATGTGAATAATTTAATGAATAAATGTAAAAATTTAAGTGAATAAAATTCACTTTTAAAAGTCATTTTATTTTTGTGACCCAAAGAGTCGAGAGCCTTATCAAGTATTTCATAAGAATCAACAGATTGCATAAATGAACCATAACAGTTTGTAATAACTGGTCATTATAGCTCCTGTTTCACTCCCTAGCAAATTATGTGACTTGTTAAAGCTATGGAAATAGCGAAGTCAACTAAAACACCAGACACATCTTCTTGAGAGCTGCCATGCTCCGGCATGAACTCTTAAGAAACAACGTATTTTGAAAAACCTACCATATCTCTTTGTATTATAAAGAAGAGCCTGATATCTAATTACAAGCCATTCTGTTTCAAGCACAAACATACCAAATAACATTAACTGGAAATAAAATATTGCTCCAACATGTTTTTTCCATAGCTGCCAAAGTTTCTGAACTGCTTCAAACAGAACCAAGACGACCTGTTTGTGTACTTACTCCCCTTCCTCAGCAGCCACGATGACTGCCCCCAGCAGCTGTCAGTTTGGCTTTCTGCTCCCTATCACACAAGACAGTCTGCAGCTCATTTGCCCTTTTAATCCAGAGCCACTTCAGGTGGCTGCAAGAAGGCTCACGCTTCCAAGAGCAAGGGAAGTTATACCCACCTCTTCTCCACGAGAGAATGAGGAAAGCAAATAGCCTCCTCACTTCTTTCAGCCACAAGTTTGGGCCTATTAAAAAGAAAAAAGACTGGTGCAGATCTTTATCAGTGGCTACCAGGCCAGTAAGGTTTGCAGGTACATTGCTTCCTCAGCTCAGAGTTTCTTAACTACTTGCTTTCCTGTAGTGTTGGTGGTTTCATTTGTAAGTATCTGGCATTGAGCAATAAATGGAAGCTTTCGTTCTGAAAGCAGCAATCTCTGTATTCTAGCCTACTGCATGTAGGAGAAAATAACGATGCTCTAACAGCATCCAAGCACAGGAAACCACCCTGCAGTCCACAAGCACAGAAACCTTTGTTTTCATAGAAGAAAATAATGTAGCAACTCTCCAACAAGGCAAGCATAGTTACAGACCTTGATCTGCAAAGATGATGAGTATAAAAGCTATTCAATATACGTAAGGTAACTGATAATCCACATTTCCAGCAGTGCTTTACAACAGACTTTTTTTTCCCATTCCCTCCTGTTTTCTACTGTACATGCCCTGTCATAAGATACCTATGATCAGATCCAACAAAGGACTTATTTCTTCTGATCAGAGGGCAACTAAACTCATTAGTGCTTCTGTATCACTCTCAGATGCCTAAGACTGTCCCAGAATGAAGTTATTACTGATACGTAGTTAGGATTTAAGTGAGAGAATCTCTGCCAAATCATCTTCAGGAGCTCAACCACATAAAGATGCTTGAATGCCCCACTCAAACACTGCAGAATTCACTGTCATTGAAATGCAATGACTGCAGCTGGCAGTGAAATCCAGCCCCTTCAATAATAACTTCATGGTCTGAGCAATCAACCAGTAAGCACAACTCAAATCAGCTCTTCTCAGTTTAAGTTCAAGCTTCTACCTCCTCCTTTTTTTCCTGGGAATACACCATCGTAGTTAACTATAACAGTTAACTAGTTCTCAGGTCTGAAACAGAACTCAGACCTACGTTTCTGGTGAAAGCACTTTTATGCTGTCTTCTCAGGGCTCAGATCTAGTCCATAAGCACAGCTAGTACGAAACACTCAGTTAAGAATTGTTATAGCTTTAAGTTGTATAGCATACCAAACTGAGTGCTCTAGCACACAAGGTAGAGCCTAACTGCCCAAATCAGTATTTTCTTTTGCTCGTTTCTTAACAGGAAAAAAAACAAATTCACACAAAACATGATTACAGATTTGGGTTTCTGAAAAAAGCCAATTTCCTATTAGGTTTATTTGGAATTGGCTGTTGAGCCCTCCTTTAAAAGGTACCTTAAGCCAGAAGCAGAGCTTCTGTTGTAGAAGTAATGAGACTAAGAACGTCAAGCTTCACTAACACTTTAACAAAAAATTGCCGAGTTGGATTTGTTAGATCTTTTTCCCTTCGATTGAGATGTGCGTTGCGATGATTCATTGTATGGCTTCCAAAAAATCTTTCAGTCAGCAGTACTTCAGCCTGCCTTAGGGTAAGAAAAGCCTCCTGCCTTCGTCTCCCTTGGAGCTTGATAACTGGGTTGGATTTCTCGTGTGGAGAGCTTCTGTCTAACTTTCATTAAAAACTAGATAACAAGGATTAAATCTGGATCTGTGGCTAGTTGAGAAAGAAAAAAAAAAGGAATAAGTAATGTCAGCCTGAGGGGAATTCTAAACAATAAAACTGCTTCATATAGCTTTCCTTCTTCATTTTCTAGAGAACCAACCTCGCTGAGAATTCAGTACACTGCTTATCTTGTTATGACATCAGTGCCTTTTGTACTCACATTCAAGGAGGTTAACTGCAAGTTTAAACCAAAGTGAATAAGTTATCCTTGATGTAGCTCTAATGCATGAGGGGAAACAGTAGGGTGGATTTCCATAACAGTCAATTTATCAAAATGCTCACTGGAAGTGACTTGTGTGTGACTAAGCATTAAGCAGCTCAGGGAGCTGATCAGCTGAAAACTAACCAGTAATGAAACTAATGAAAAAAAATGAAAGTCTTGATCTAGATCAGCTCAGCCACCTGACCCTAGGGTCATACACACATCAAAGCTAAGAAGAACATTTGGCAGGGAGAGCGTACCTGCAGCCACACACAATTCCAATTGGATTAAACCACTGCAGGTCCATACTATCAGATTCCCTTTACTTAACATACCCAGTTCAACTAAAGATTAATTTTGCAAATGATCAGATTAGTGATGTAACCGCAGAATTACACTTGCATTTTAGCTGAAAATGAAGTCCACCTCCTGCTTATGTCATTTGGATTTTAAATTCTCTCAATCAAAGAGTGTTAAGATAGCATGGCTGATGTTAATTTACTGTATGACTTACATCAAGACAGAACTTTTTTTTTCCTTAACCTGAGCTCTGAAGCCACCCATTTCCCTCGGGTCACATAAATTGCTCTCCCTGTACTGAGCAGAATGGAGTTACTGTTCTGCAGTTTCCAATCTCGGGGTTTCTCTCCCCACTTGTGCTGGTGCATCTCTGAGGATTCTAATGAATTATACAGCACAAAGCAAACATGCTTCTAGAGCACTAAATTTAGAAGACAGGCTTTGGGGGTTCTTGAGGGAAACCCCTTCCCCCATCCCTGAATGATGGTGTGAGAGAAATCATCCTCAAATAACACGTCTGAGATTCAATGAAGTCTTCAGACTTCAGCAAGCAGTTGCTAAGATTTTCATACTAGTGTAACCCCTTAATATCAAAAAGGAAAATTACTTAGATAAATTCAGTGGTTCAGAACAGCCAGCAAAAATCTATTATAAAATTATATAAGCAGAAAATAATTTGTGCATACAATGTTTAAATGTCACTTCAGTCTTCCTTCTCCTTGGCAGCTGCCCTTAAAAGCTGGTCACCCAAAGTTTCCCTTCTCTCAGCTTCATCCAGAAAATATACTATATTTTCCAAAATATACTTTAAACTCTGGACCTTTTCTATTTTAAGTGCTACCAATAAAGGTTATAAGATGAATAATCATGAAAGCCAAGAACTGACATGGCCCACTTCATCCTCAACCGTCCTCCAACAGACCCATTTATGTACTTGGCAGAACTGTTTTTAAAGAAGTTGGTTGTATTATGTCAAACTGGTTTCCAAACTTCTTGAACTTCGGAGCCATGCTCCATGATGAAAGAAAGTTAAGACTCTGCTCAGCCCTGCAGAGCTACCGGAGGGGGATCTGGGTGCTCAGACGGGAACAGGGCATCACTGCTGCAGCTTTGCTTTCTTGGACTCACTAAGGAAGAATCACTGCTCTAACTGCTTAACTGCTGCACAGCTACCGCCTTCCTTCCTTCCAAGATAATTGCTGCACTGTCCTGAGGATTAAGGGGCTGTGAGGAAATATTCTGAGGGAAGCAAATCTCCAAGATTGAAGAACAGAAGGGGGGGGGGGGGCGGAAATCTCAATTCTTCTGTTGCTGTCCCCTGTCCCTTCCCCCCAGCCCACCCATGCCTACCAGGAGCTGTGCAGGATGTTGGGAATTGCTTCTCCAATGATTGCTTCTCCAATGCAGCGCAAGATTGCCATCTACAGGCCTCTGGAGTCAAGACGATTCTCAGACAACACCCTAAAATTGAAGAAAAATAAGCATGAAATAGGTTGTGCTCTCCATATAAATTCAGGCCACAGCCTTTTTTTTTTTTTTTTAATACTTTGGCTTGAAACATTAACCTACAGTCCGCAGGTAGACTAAAAGTTAAGGAGTATGCAATATGACGCCAAGATTAAGATGACGTGATAAAAATTATTACATTTTCAGTAAATTCTTCTACACATTCATGCCTCAGCTCTTATTGTTTTCTGATAGCTCTAGGAGATCGTGGTATGCTCCTGCCTTTTAATTTTCCTACAGCTTTTCTTTCCCTGTTTTTTTTGTTTGTTTGTTTGTTTTTTAATAAAACAAAAGCTCAGAACAGATCCACCAAGACTGTTATACACAGCAGACCAAAATTATCACAAAACTGGCTGGGTCCAAAGAGGTTTTCAAGTAGTTTCAAAGTTTTATTATTAGTATCACCATTACTGCTACTACTTTTATCTCAGAGTGACACTGAAGTAATGCTTACAAATGCCATCAGTATACCTGCTGCTACAGACACCAAGGTATCCCAGTGCTCCTGCAGTGAATACCAACTGCACGCAATATTATTGAGAAGGGAAAAAAGCACCAAAGATTTGCTTCATATATGCTTGTTTACCTTGACTGGATGTAAAGTTTATTTTTATTTTTAACCATTACTTTCCTCAGAAGATACAGCAGAAAAAAAAACTGGAGTGATTACTAACATATGAGAGGGAAAACAGCCATTTTTACACACGTCATACATAAGAATTAGTTAAATGTCGAGCACTTCCCTGCTTCATGGACCAAGGACGCTGGAGGAAAAGCCCTTGACAGAAATAGCTCAGTTCTAATCCTTAAGACAAAGAGCTGCATTAAGTCATGGCTCTGAGCATGCACTGGGGCTTAAGGAAGACAAACACCAGAAACCAAGCACTACAAATGTCACGTTTCCCAGCTAAGCTAACCACATTTAACAGGATCCAATTGTATGAAGGCAGCAAATACAACAGTAAAGCATTAAGCAACTTCAAACTTGGTCTGAAGCAAAACCAAAGCAACAGCTAGTATTTCTAGAGTACAACAGTAGAGTGATTTTCTGGAGAGCTGTATTTTCTGTATTTCTTCCCCTTATAAAGAAAGGTTGATAAAAATCACAAAGAAAAAAAATATTACCTCATTAAAAATCCAGAAGCTCAAAAATACACAAAAGCATCTCCATAAGGGACCATGCACTGTACAAAGTGTACATTCAGATAAAGTCCACACGCTATTATGTGCCTCCAAACAGTTTTTATTATTTTTAAAACATGCAAAACTTACCAGCCTGAAAAGAATGTTACTATCACACAGTAATGAAGAGTGTTAAACATCTTTCTCTGAAGTCAACAAATATATGCCATATATGTGACAAAACAACATTTAACCAGGCCTGCAGAAATACTTATGACAGCATGAAAGAGAGGGGACTTGCTGATCACATGAAACTTCAGTTGAAATAAATGGGGATGCTGAGCCCTTTGCAAGATCACATCTTAAAGCCTGTGGGTTGGTGTAGAAAAAAATGCAGGGAAGACTCATCTCTGAAAGCAATGGAAAAGAAGTAGTCTTATCAGCTGAGTAGCAGCCTTTCTTAAAGGCAGGAAATCATGAAGTGAGCAGTGGCAGTATCAAGAGAAATCACCAAAGTTAAAGCAGTTTGCAAGAAGTTGCTATCAGTGAGCTACGTACTGTGATCTGCCATTGTTCTTATTTTTTTTTGGCTGAAGGAAGATTTTAAGTTATTCCTTTCCTTCTCCAGCCATCCTCTACAGTGTGAAGCAAAACGGATACTAATCAAACAGACTAAGCAGAAATAAGGTGAAAAAGAAGTATTGAGTGACTGCTGTGAGCAATAGCAAGCAGAGTTTGAGGAACAAATGATTATAAGACAAACCAGATCAAAGCCAGAGATGCACAAAGAATGGAACGAAGTAGTGGTGGGCAGAAAATCCATCCTACTGATGTAATACCAGATGGACCAAACTAGTAACAGCACAAAGCCCTGATAAACTGGAAAAAAAGATGAAGTCATGAGACTTTGTTTGATCTCTCAAAGTAGGCAGATACCATCTGTATTTCTGAGGTGACATGATGCTCAGATGGAATGAGAAATTTCTAAGAGGCAAGAAACATCGCTTTTTTTCCCAACTGAAAAGAAAAAAAAAAAAATCAAAGATCTCTGAATCACAACCCTCGTGCCTCTAACAAACTCACTCTTCTTCTAGATGCTACGAGTTTTGAGTAGCAAACAAGTTACCTTAGGATGAGAGGGGAAGCAAACATAGCAAAACTATTTTTGGTAAGAAAGAGGACAAAGTATGCAAGAGTATGCAAACTAACGGAGTGATATATTCCAAATGGGTTGGACTATCTTAACTATGTTTATGCTCAAATATTAACCGTGACCAAATTTTCCTTACACTCGTAACAAACAGATGATTCTGTCTATATTCAGAGGGAATGCGTTTTCTGGACTGTTTGTCAATATCCAGCAGAAAAGCCTGGGATTTTCCGTGTACACCAGCTGTAGTCTTCTAGCACAGGCTCTAGTCGGCAGCCATCATGCACTCATGTTTCAACCTACAAACTAGAGCTAACGGGCTCTAGTTAAAAAAATATTTGTTTGTTTGTTTTTTTTCCCCATCAGAAAAAGTTACTATGAAATAAATATCCTGGAATGACGCCAGCACAGGGTGGGACACAGACTGCATATTAATTAACACCCTAAACAAAAGCACCACCTTCACTCAGTACTTCTGTCACACTAGGCAGTGCCCAAATTATATTTGTTAAACCCATCTTACATGATAACATATAAGAAGGAAGCTCATTTCTTCTACTTTTCTCCTTTATTTAGGAAGAAAAGAAAAATCCCCCACCACTCCCTCCCAGTCCAGGACCCATTGCACAGTTCTATTTCTAGTTTGCATTTTGAAAAGCAAGAACCTTCATCCTTATCTCAAGAGCCAGAGCTGCAAACAACAGGCAGGAGTAGAGGGCTACAGCAGCTCGCTACAGCTAGCAAAGCCTTTCCAAAGGCATGAAATCCGTAGAAGCATGATACTGCCTTATTCACAAAGGGGGCACTACACAGATTTATGAACTTCACAGTCCCAAGAGAAGCTCTCACCCACCTCTCCTGGAGTATTGCTTTCATTTTCCTCTCAGGATCAGCTTCCTTGGCCCCTCTCTCCCTGTGACCATTTGCTCTGTACATCTGAACAGACTGCTCAATTTACATGTTACTTTTCAACCAACGTAACAGATCCCCCTTCCTCCCAGATAGCCAATGCCTCCTCCTCTTCACATTCAAAGGTTCTGACCACTACCACTTCTTGAAACGCATTCATCTTCCTGCCTAGCGCATGTTTCCAGGCAGTAAATATTCAGTGAAAGCATTTCTGAAGACTTTTGCACTCACCTTCTAAGACCCAGACGAGAGACTAAGGAAATGCTATATCCCAGCAGCAGAACCATTGCCAGGCGTTACTTATTTCACACGTTAGAAGTGTGAATGAGGAGGGGCCTATGACTTGTCATGCTCCAGGAGGTCAAATACTTAGTAAAAAGCTCTACCGCCTTTACATCACACAACAACGCTGACAATCATGTCAGTCACCATACATCAGAGCTCCCTGCATAGCTATCAAGGTCCTTTTACCAGGATTTTAGTTAGAACCCTAGGTATCTCACCAATCATTCAAGCTCCTGAAATTTAATATCTAGTGAGCAGCTTATGTTAATGTAAACAACACTCTGCCTTCTCAGCCATACTCCAAGCAGGGTGGTTGGTTGCTATTATTATTTATTTCATCTGTGGGTTTTGTGTTTTGTTGTTTTATTGCTGTGGTTTTTGTTGTTGTCATTTGAAAGAGTGCAGCTGAAGGGCTGAAAAGGGAAAATAAAATCAGAATATCTATAAATAGTGAAGCAATGCCTGGGTACTCAGAGAACATTTCACGTTGGGTTTTATTTGGTAGACTTATAATGTGGTACACAACTGATCATCCTGGTACTGAATATCAGCACCAAAATTTGACAAGATAAGGACACACATTGGCCCTACAATGTGGAAGTACAGCAAGGATTTGCCCACTTCAGATTATGAGAAATGGTATGGATAGAACTGGTTTTCACACCCTTCACGAAAAGCAGGCAAAACTGGTGGGGCTTCTCCTGATTACTCAGGCACAATAACACCTGCAGGCCAGTGAGGACTGACACTCAGATCAGTACCGAAGATATCAGGTGATACCATGTGTTCACATGGTTCACAATCAACTTCCAGAGTTACCAAAAGGAGACAAACAAGTGAGTATGTTATCCTGTCCTTTTAATTGAGAAAAGGACATGCTACATGAGTGTCATAGCCAGACCCCACCACAAAGCAAAGGGAATGCATTAATATTGGCTGTTACTCTATCCTTCACAGAAGTAAGCGTGCCTAGATAAAGAAACCTAAATTAACAGGTAAAAAATTTATAAGGTGCTTAATCTCCGAGAGACATGGAACACTAGGCATGTTTTCCAAGGGTGGTTATAAAATAGCTGTAAATGTCACAGCCTAATGAACAATCAGAAGCCCAACATTTCTACAGAATGACCACATCAACAGTACACAAACGGAGGTGGTTAGCCTGCAGGCCAACAGGAAAACAGCTTAAAAACATGCACCCATCACTCACATCTTTGAGAGGCTGCCAGAAGATCCAGTCATTGCATTGCTTTCGATAAGGAACATTTTTCAAGTCACACAGTGAATAAAGCAGACTTCTTCAGCTACCTTGCTCAAAAAACAACACTGATTTCACAAGCTACTTAGGATAATGATGGAAAAAGCTGCCTAGGCAGAGACAAGATGCCTCAGCTTACACTATGTTAAAGAAAATTGTAATCTGTCATATTCAGCAAAAAAAGTCATGCTATTTAGGACACTTCTGTAGTCACATCTTCTAGACAACCTGCATAATTTGTAACAAGGCCAAAAAGGTGCAGAAGTCTTTCTAAAATGATGCTCAACCAGAACTTGTGCTCAGTGTCAGGTTTGATCATAATGAATACTTTCTGGTACTGCAGTCTGAGAAATCCGAATTATATTCACTGTTTCTTGGTCAAACTGACATCAGCTCCACGGCTAAAACTGCAGAGTAGCCCTGGCTACAAATACTAATTACTCCAAAGTATCAGATATCAAACCCTACCTCACCTTCGAAGAAAGGGGAGCAGGTTAGCAGCATTAAGCCCCTCATTCTATGACAGAGCACAGATGATGGACATCAAGAGATCGTTTGCTTTTCTACAGTATATTTTCCTCACAACTATTCTACCTGTTTTCCCAGATTCTATTAATCAAAATACCATGACAATCCTACGGCCTTGTACTGATATAAAGATCCTTTCTACTGCATCAGCACTTCTATTTAATGTATTTTTAATTCAGAGTATAATATGAAATCATTTGGGAAAGCCATGCTCAGCTTTTATCTTTTCTGTGAATAATTAGAAACTTGGCAACAAAGGACCCTCTCTCTGGATTGACATGCATTCGAGTGTCAAAACATCTGCATTTTTGCCAAGGGGCTTAGTAGTATTCTGTTCATTGCATTTCTGTTTTTCCAAGCTATAAAAGAAAGTGAACTTTCAGGGAAGATTCCAGGCCCAGCTTTCTTTTAACCATGCCCATTTGCCAGTGCAATACAGCAGATTTGTTTGTCTTCCCAAGAAGTGACATGCCTATCATACAACTATAATAATAACCCTGACACAAAGACAAAGACAGAAATAGCTACCAGGTGCCAAACTTAAGTTTATAGAAGGCATTCAGAAAGCCCATAAGTCACAATCAATTCTGCTGATTTCAGGTCAGCCTGCAGGCAACTGCTGTTCCATGGGAAACAGCTACTCCTCGCAGACATCACCAAGCCAGAGCACAGCTCCCAGAGCATGCCGCATACTTCTGACATGTTTGAGTGGCACCTACGCTGACTGCACTGCTGCTCAGCAGTACAGTATTTGACATCCCACGTGCTCCACCTCTGGTATCAGAAGTAGCAGCGATTTGTTGCTGATGCACAAACAGCCAACAGACTGTTAGGGGATGCAACAACAGATCATCAGCTTGTGTACACACAGGAGCGAGCTGTTATCCATGTCCTAACTGCCCTCTTGGTGAGAAAGTTCTTCACAAGTGACCTGTGGCTGGACAGACTTAGGTTGTGCTGCCTCCAGCACTCCCTTGACAATTTGAGTGCTTGAAAAGCCTAGAATTGTCACTGAAGATAACAGATGAGATGGAGCAGGGGACTTCATAGTTTGAGTAAGAAACCGAAGTTAAGCAAAAAGATCTGCTGCCCTGAGTCAGTGTCAAAGCTCAAGGAACACACAAGCTCCTAGCTCTGCATTGAGTTCCCTGAGTAAGTGTCCCTGTCTGTAGAGCTGGAACTGAAAACAACAGAGGTGCTGAACTTACGCCCTTGCATGTTTCTGTCCTTTTAAATTGAGAGAAATACTTGGATTTAAAGCTACTATCTGGCAAAGCTTAATCCCCTAGGTCCCTCCAACTCCTCTGTACACAAGCTGTACAAGTGCAATGTAAGAGAAATGCTATTCTCTGAATTAATCACCACCTTGAACAAACAAATTAAGTGAAGGGGAAAACTCAAGGAGAAAGTATACAAAAAAAAAAAAAGAAAAAAGGAAATTAAACTTTGTTTCAGCTCAGTCATGAAGTGGAACCAAGATCTTTCACAGCACAGGCATGCCTAGTATGAAGCCAGAGAAACCAGTAACTGGTCCTAAATTGTCAAAATTGCAACTGCTAAGGCCAATAAAGCTTGATTCTTAATTTTGCAACATGGACAGAGGCATCATGTCATTTCTAGATCTAAAACAGTGTTTAACTGCAGCTGTCTAACAATAAATTTAAAAAAATGAAAAAAAAAGAAATCCCAAATGATTGAATTTTTCATCTACTGGTTCTTGCAAATCAATTGGAAAGCAACTTGCCTAGGCTTGTGTTTGATGGGGGAAAAGAGCTGAAAGCAAATTGGAAGGAAGGAAGGGAGGAAGGGAGGAAGGGAGGAAGGGAGGGAGGAAGGGAGGAAGGGAGGGAGGGAGGGAGGGAGGGAGGAAGGAAGGAAGGAAGGAAGGAAGGAAGGAAGGAAGGAAGGGAGAGAGAGAGAGAGAGAGAGAGAGAGAGAAAGAAAGAAAGAAAGAAAGAAAGAAAGAAAGAAAGAAAGAAAGAAAGAAAGAAAGAAAGAAAAAGAAAGAAAGAAAGAAAAAGAAAGAAAAAGAAAGAAAAAGAAAGAAAAAGAAAGAAAACTGATTTCTAATAAGATCTGCAACAGTAACCACAAGAAAGGAACAACAAACATTTTCTCACATTTGTCTGTAACAGTAAATTACTTCAGCTAAAGTAAATCTGTAAGCTGTTCAGCTAGGAGCTCTGATCCTCATTTACGGAGATGAAGATTGACTTGCTCTTTTAAGTACATGACAACATCCTGTCTTAATCAATAATAAAGAGGCTGGGATTTGAGAGTTCACATTCTCTGCTCCTTACGTGGAGCGTGGAGTTTGGATAAAAGAAAATGTGAATGCTTTATGCCCTTTTTCTAATTTAAAGTAATGAGACTTCATTTTTTCCCCGATTGCCACAAGAATAGTGATGTGCTCTAGTTTTCTCTGAGAAAATTGTCCGAACCACAGTTACCAGATAAACACCGTATTGAACACACAAAACTCACATGGTAGGACAAAACTCATCCAAGCTTCTCCCAAGTATTAGTGGACAAAAAGGACCCAAAAAGTTCAAGTCAAGTCTCTGAAGGCTGTCCAACCAGTTGTACATGCACACCTCCCACATCTTTACTACATTTTAACTTAGTATTCCCTTGAGAACTCAAAATTCCTACTCTGCAGACACATACCATCCTGGAGAAAATATCCTTGGCCTGGAAACAGTCAGTTTTGTCAGCAGGCTACTAAATGGCCAAGCCTGAAAATGTTCCCTTAAATGTCTTCACAATTTCCTCTTTCCTGGAGAAAATAGATTAAAAAAAACAGCATTGCACATGGATAGGAAGTTATCCCTTGACACCACCAACATGCAGGACCTACTCATGCATACAAGGAAAGCAGTGAAAGCACGTTTGGTTGGCTTATTTGGGTGGGGGGGTTTGTTCACCCGCTCTCCACCCTTCATAGGACAGTTCCTATTACAAAGATACTGAAGATCAGGGATAGTTTAAAACAGCTGTCCATGCAAAGAACACAAAAAGAAAAAAAAAAAGAAAAAAGAAAAAAGAACTTCTCTTCAGTGTTGCATAGGAAAAATCTTTTTATTTGTTCTTTCATGATAGCATGCAGGAATACCGAGGACATAACTTCAATAATATGGGGCTGTTTTATACAATGCAAATAGATAAGCTATTTCTTTGCTTAAGATACATCAGATATAAAGCTTCCCCCCACCCTTTGGGAGAAGGCTACGTTTTGAATAATAATTTCTTAGGTGGTTACAGAACAACAAGTCTAAACATTCCTAAAAGTACTTATAACCTTTCAAATTACTGTGAAAAATGTTGGGAACGCTTCTACAGCTCGGGTAGAACATAGCAACTGTTCAACAGACACAAGAAGAGACACAAAAAATAACAACCCCGTAAATTATATGGATACCTGAGGCAAGAAGAATGAAATTACCAAAGCTAGGATTTGATCATAGTACAAAGATGCTCCTGTTGGCAAATGTGTCATGATTAACAGTGGTCTAAGGGTCATTGCTTTCAGCACCGGTAGCTTAAAATGCAGTGCAAGATGAGAGAAGAGAACTGCAATTGCAAATGCTGGCAGTTACCTGAACAAAAATGGGGGGAAGGAAGTACATTGCATTGGGTTATTGTGAGTGTCCTCATTTAGTACAGAATTCAGAAGTCCAAAGATTAAATGTTATAGGCAGACATCGTTTTTGGCATCTGCATATTTTTAAGTGCAACCAAGCAGAAACAATTTTTCAAATCTCAAGTGTCTGACCTATTCTGACAGATAATGTTGTTCAAAACTATCTAAATGGCAAAAGCTATTTAAATGGGGTGCAATATTTAAAACTGTGAAAAGGCACTAGTGGTTGTTTTTTGGTTTCTTTGTGTGTTTCTGGTTGTTAAAAAATGAGAGAATTCTATGAGAGAATTCATCATGTCTCTTTGCATCTTAAACTACATCCACTTCAGTACAAGCTAGTCCAAATTTCACTGCTTTTCTTCTCACCTTCCTCTAATGTTGCCTTCCTACTTCCTCATACATTTACACTTTCAAAAAAGCTCTGTCAATCTCTCCTCTACAGCCACTTAAGCCTAATTTATTACCTGATTGTATTAGCATAAAATGCTTGGAATTCAAGACATTAAAATCTCAAGAAGACATGCATAGAAGTCAAAGAACTTTTCTCCCTTCCACAATTTAATGTGTTTTAATGTGGTTTATATCTTAGAGCATGCTTAAGACAAATACTTCCTAAACATAATTAGAAACCCGTTTTCAAACTTCTTTTACTAATAAGCCTTAAAGCTGAAATTTTTCCACAGTGATACTTCTCTGATAAGGAATTGCATTTCAACCTCTGTAGAAACAAAACATGCCAAGTCATTTATTGTCGCATTTTCACTTTTGAGTGCTAAGATTACCAGCAGGCCCAATACTCTCCTCAGCAGCTTCATTGAACATAAAAGTACCTCCTTTCAGATTAATGATCTTCACCTAAATTGTAGATTAAAAGGATAAACCTGAACTGACATAATCTAGTGTAATTTTTGCTGTTGATTCAGTTCAGCTTTCAGCAAAATTACTGCAAATTTGCACTTAGTTATCAAAGCAAAATTTCATTCAATATCTTTTACTGAAGTCAAATGAAAACTCACATTTCCAAAGACACTCATGCTTACATTCCACAAATTTACTAGGTCAGCATTCCTCCTATTCTTGCTGATAACTTTTTCATTATCAACTTCTCACAAAATGCATATACATGTATACAAACTGTACATTCAGCCTGTAGGTAAGCAACCAACTTGTGCTCCCTCAGCTATCTTCAGCAGAAGAGACACAAGCCTGAAAAAGAAGTGCTTACTGATACAGTCTCATGTACTAAGTTCTACAGCGAAGGAGTTTTACCTTCCATTGCAATTACCAGCAGTTTCAAGAACATACCTCCTAACCACATTATAATATACAGAACCTTTCCTTAGTTTCTGATTATGCATTGGTCCCAAGAGCCTTCTTATTTCTAATTCTTTCCCAAACCCCCTGTAATATTTTGAGTTACTTATTTCTGTAGTTACTAGGCATCGATTTGTACACTTGTCTTACCACCTAGACTTCAAAGCTCTAGAAAGTAAACATGGAATTTATCACACATCTTACTACTTTTACTACTGAAATAATGAAACCCTTTATAAGTTATTAATTTTATTGTAAAAGTTTATTATACTATGTCTTCTGGAAAAGCCATTCAAAACAAAACTATGCAGTCAATTTCCCAATAGAACAAAGCATTCATACTAATTAGCAAGTTAATGTTCAATTAGATTTAACAAAAATACTGCTGGGATCTTGGAAAGAGCCATAATCCTGATGGCCCTTTATTATTAGAATGATACCATACAACAAGTCCTACTACCAATACCACCTCAGACTATAAGAGCCCGAAGAACAAATGACTTTTCCTGAGATTTGTGCTTCCTACAATCCCTACAGCTCCCTGGGGAGCCATGTCAATTATACCATCATCAATGCAAATGGCATTAAAGAGTCTCTGCAACAGACAGACTGCTAATGCTGATCAGAGGTGCCAGTGTGCAGCACATCTCTCCCAAAAGCTTTTTAACCTGTTGGGTGTCTAGTCAGTTGGTTCTAATCTTGTCATTTTGTGACAGGCCACTGGTCCCTCTCTGCCTTTGTCAGTCAAAATCAACCACTACAAACAACCAATTTTCCACCATCAGCAGTGTGGAATGCAGTAGTGGCAGCAAAATGATAAACTCCTGTATAGAGTGTGTGATAATGTGCAGTCTGCCGGCTTTCTTGCTTGATAGGTTCTTCTTATTAAGATAAAGTGTTTTCCAAAAAACTACTCTAAACAGATAGTTAATAAAATAAAGGAGTATTGGAGAATGGAAACACTTAATACTACTGTATGCAGCTTGAGTAGGAAACGAAACTTGACCTGAAATTTAATTATCAGTAGTCTCTAAATGAATAAATAAGAAAAATGTCACATGCTCATTTTTCCTTGGCATTTTATCTATGTACTGCTGATGCTACACTCATCACATAATAGAGTTTGGGGTTGGGGGTGAAGATGCAGAGCATAACTGAAGTAGCCATACAAATCAAAAGAGAACTATCATACTAGGGAAGAAACTGGCATGTCAATTTGAAAGCAAATGAGAACCCAGCAAGCCATCTCACTGCAAATACATTCATATGTGATATTTCACATTTGTATACCCAGGAAAGCCAAAGAAATTCCAGGTTTACTGTCCTTTTCAGTGATGAGAAATTGTGAAGTCTAATCCAAAAGTTAAATTCCTTTTTCCCTGATCAAAATTATCTATCACCTGGCAAACTAACAATTTTTGAATAATGTAGTTCAGTTTGAACTAACACTAGAAGTTACTTTCTAATTTGCTTGTACATTAAACCTATAAATATTTTTCCAAATATTGTTTCTAATACTGATTCACAAATGGACAATGGAACAGTCATTTGGTAAACCATACAGCTCTTCACAAAAGAAGGAAGAACAAAAGTACAAATATTGAAATCAGAAATGAAGGGAACAGGCAGAATAATCGTTTAAGCCTTCAGACTTAAGAAAAGTTGAAAGAGGCTTGTGAACTGTGTGCTGTTAGGAGATAATGCAGAGAAAGCAAATACCTGATTTCAACACCAGCTTTTTATGGAATGACTTCTCTCTTTTCACTTGAGTTTTAGCCATGCTTAGGGGTATCTGTAGGCTGTTCAGGCTAGATGAAGTTTGGGGAACAAAAGAGAGGGGAAACTGCAATCCAAATATAGTACAAGTGTTATGTATGAGATGGGGTACGAAGTCCTATTTGGGATTATCTTGCTCTTAATTGTCAATACCATTAAGAAATGAGTTCTTTTTTATTTCGAGGACCGTAAAATCTTTATGGTGACACTGGAGTTCGACGAAAATAGAAGACTGCACGGCAATGTGAAGGTCCCAGGGGATAATTGCTCTTACCGAAAGTCTTCCCTCTCTTCTGAATCCGTTTCCCAGTCCACAGTCTTTCACAATACATGACTACAGGTGCTAGTGTGCCTTCTCCACTTAGCACAGCTATGAGCAGAAGTTTATGCAATTTTCTGGAAACAAGCTGTAAGCCATTTTTACTTACCAGCAAGCAGAGCTAGTTGATCAAGTAGATAATATTTTAAAATTTCATGCCTTGTAAGAACTCAATATGCATCATTTTCATAGCTCTTAAAAGGACAGTCACCTTTTGGAAGAAAGGAATTCTGTCCTTCTAGAAGATAACGCATTTTGCACCATGAACTGAACACACCACCATTTCAGGCTTTGGAACGAGCTCCTCTGTTTCCAGCACTCAAGTCTGACAACCCCATGCACCAGTAATGGAGACACTCCCCTGATAAAAGAGTATGAGTGTCAAGTGCTGTACTTCCCACACAGCAGAAGACAACTTTCAAATGAACATGAAGTTCACAAGGCATTCTGACCCGCACCCTCCAAAATGGTAAACTTTCAAACTCCCTTGGAGTACACGTACTGCTCAGCTGACTATATCTCAAAATAAGACATGGTTCTTTCATTCAGCACCAGACAGCAGTGGTCACTGCTGGCAGCATTACACACCGCCCAGTTTTCACTCAGATGTTCAGTTGGAGAGAGATGCCAGGGTGGCCTCACTTGGACCTTCCCACCCCACCCAAGCAGATGGAGCCAGGACAGCTCCTCAGGCAGTGCACGTCAGTAGCAGGGATCCCAAGTCCCATCAAGCACAACTGTACAAAACAAAAGCTGCTTTGCCCTAAGTGTGGTAGCCTCCCTACTTTCCCTGGCTGTGAGTTGTCACACACTTCAGGAGCACTCTGTACTTTTAATGGCCAGCTCTCCGGGCATACACATCCCTTGTCTGCAATTAGGCTGATTGCTTTATGGATTTCTACACCTTAGAGAAATATTTTTCATCCCCTACAAAGGATTTGCACAGAATATGACACCATTCATTAAAGAATCTGTTTTATGTGTATGCACCAATAGAATATTTGATGTTACTAAATGCAAAGTTAATTTGGGGAGTTTTTAGTGTATCTGTATAGAATTTCTAAAGCAGTTTCATGTCTTTACCTTTGTTGTAAATAAAGAAAATAAGTTGCATTTGTACCCAGCTCTCCAATCTATATTATTATATTTATAAACACGGGCGATTATTCCACAATCAAATCGATTTTTCAAAAGCCAAAACACAAACATTTCACCAGAAGATATGTGACCTGAACTTCTCATTCCACTGTGGAACAGGAATCACTACTGCAGATAGTTTCTTTTAAGTTAGCAAGATGATCCCTATTTTTAATTTGATATTTTGGTAAATGTTTGTATTGATCTCAGTCTTCCAAGTACCCTTGAAAGCTTCTGTGCAACAGTGGTAGGCTGATTCTCCATCTCGCTTTCATGCCACTTGAGTGGATCCTAATTCAATGAAGAAAATGATATTTGGCAGCAAATGACAAAAGATGCCGTTTGGCATCATATTCTGATTTTAAACAGAAGCTATTAGAAGCCTTAAAATAATCCTTTGTCTTACCCTATGGTTTCTGAAATACAGGTCAAATTTGTTTCCCACTCTAATACTGGAGAGAAGAAGCCAGCATATTAAAACATCATTTTCTGTAGATTAGAAGAATATTGATTAAATGAATTTGGGCAAAGTTCAAAATACTGCAGGGTAATACATCTGAATATTAAGATCCTGTACATTGTCAAGAGAAGTTAAAGGCAGAGTTAATGTGATTTATTGACTGATGGTGGTGAGTTTAGTAAATTCATACACGTTCAAAGTCCAGTGTAAACTCAAAACAGTATTTGATTAACCTATGGTTATGCCATGACAGTGTTTAGATCAGACCATTTTACTTGTGCTTTTTTATAGGCCAAATAAACAGTAACCCTATCTCAGTTGACCTGTAGTACCCTTGAGTACAAGTACTATTTTCAGACTTCTCCCAGCCATTTACTACCCTGTTAACCCTGCTCTCACCTCAGCGAGGGTCAGTTGTATTGCAATTTCTTCTAATAGCTTTAATCATGCTTCCAGACTGAAAAATGCTCAACAGAGCAGAACAAGGAATACAGGCACTTTGAATAACTTCAGGAAAGAAAAAAAAAATTATACACTCCTTTAATAAGCTTCTGAGCATTGTTTATTTTGCAGATATATTATCCCTAAGGTGAAAGAATTTCAGAAGATCTAGAAGCAAAGCCCATAATGAAGCGTCCACAAGGAAAACTTTTTGTTGGGGGATCCCTTATTTAGTTGAGTACACAATCAGAACTAGGGAAAAGCCTACTGGCATTTAATGCTTTAAAGCAGCACTAGTTCTTACTTACATTTGCTTCTAGCAATCAAGGAGCTTATCAGGAAGAGAGATGAAGAACAGAGTGATAACACACCTCCCAAATTTGCTCTGGGACTCCAGGGAAGGATCCAACATTAGGTGCTGAAGTGCCAGCAGGCACTACTGCCTTACACCTCTTAATATCCACACAGCGCATTGCAGGCACAGGGTAGAGTTTTTAACATCTATATTTGGCCAACAAACTTAACATTGTGGAAGTTAAATCATTTAAAAACCAGTACTGGAATTTGGTTCTGATCACAGGGGTCTCAAGTTCTGACCAGAAACATCATCTCGGACCTCTTCAGTTCAAGCTTTCACTGAAACTGCCATATCCTGAAGACTTCACTTCATCAAAAGCTTCTTAATCAGCTCCTTCTCAGCAGTTATGCACTTAGGTTCACAAATGCAGATTTTTTTTTGATGTTGCTATTCCATACAGCTTCAGAAGAATACCCCTATTTCATTCAAGTAGCTCAAGACCCTCCTGTTAGCATGACTCTGCACAGCTGCCTAGTAATTCAGCGCACACACTTCAGCATAATGTATTTTCACACTAAAGGGTGAAAAATGAGAGCCTGGCAGTTGCTGTTTGAATATACAGGAGAGAAGATTTATTTCTGTTAGCTCACAAAATATCAAGAGAATAGATTTAAAAATTTAAACATCACAAAATAAGCAGAAGGAACTCTGACTGACTGACTGACAGTTCAGACTCGCCAAATATCCTTTCACTTCTGGTGCAAAGTTATAGAGCTGGGATGGCTTGCAGCTCAGGAAGCATCCAGATCCAATATTGCAGTAATCCACTGACTCGTAAAACAATATAAAAATAAGTAAACCTAACAAACACTCTAAGAGGTGAGCACCTACAAATAACTGGGGTCCCAACTGCATCTCACCTCCCTGGGGTATGAGACAGGAGCTGTTTTCTGTTTAAAAGAAATCCACAGTTGCACAGGAATGTTTTCTGACTGCTTCTGCATTGAAAACCCTTGCTCTACTGCTTTGCATTCAAAATAGGCTGAAGAGGATTCATCTACTCAGAAGTCTGTCCAAGAGTACTGAGGAGAGGTCTCTCAGGATCATCTCCTGAAATTACTTCTTCTGAATACTAACCAAAAAGCCTGGCTCAAATGCAGACGGCATAACAGGGCATTGAAAGGAGACCTGGAATAACTGCAGAGGGACGCAGCTTTGCACTTTTTGCACTTGTTCCCATGTTCTTACATATTCACCCACTTCATAGCAAGAGCCTGTCTGTTCCTGTCTCTCAGGAAAAGCGCTATGAAGTCTACAAACTGTTCTTAAACCAAACAGCACGCTTAAGTTCTATCATTCTTCACAGAATATCATCAAAAAGACACAAACAGAACACTGCAACCCATGCACTTACAGAGCCTGAGCCAGAGGGAGCTCTCAGAAGTTCTATTTGAAAGTACTGAAATGATTGTTCAAGGAAACAAAGCAAAGCAGCAGAGGCACAGAGGGCAGGCAGGCACAGTCCAACCCTGGGAAAGAGCCAGCATTGGAGCTGGGCAGGAGTCCAGCAGTTCGTGATATTCCTACGCTTTGACTTTTGCCTCAAAAGACTTTGTCCTCAGCCCAACTCCCACTGCTGCCAGCCTTTTCACCGATTTCAGCAAAAGATTGAGTGGCCTCACAGCCGAAGTCTCAGACCTGCTGGATGCATGGTGACTTCAGCTGCAGTTGTAAATGCTCAGCAGCACACATCTGGAAGAATAAGTCCTCAGCACACAGAATGATTCTGCACTGACCACGTGATTGCCCTAAAGAATTCACAGAATCATCCAATTATTTCCATATGGAAGAGCACCCCAAGACACACAGTCTGGGGGTGAGAACTTGAGCGAAGCACTCACGGAAACTAAGTGCAGACTGGGCTTACAGGAGGATAGCTCACATTTACTGGTTTGTTTCAGAGGTTTCTGAAAATAATTATGCATCCAATTAAGTTATTTTCTATAAACAGAAGCGCATTATGAATGGGAAGATAAACATTTCCACTACACTGACCTTAAAAGCTAAAGTAATTCTGGATGGCCTGCTGCAAAAGCTGTTCTCTTTTCCTGGCTTACGTGTAAAGTAACTCATGGCTTACATTTTCTTCCCCATTCAAAGATGGCTGCCTTTTATTGAGATTCATATTTCCATTAAAACACACACACAAACATGCATTTACTGCTTAAAAGGTATGTATACAGTATTTGGTTTGCATATATGCATCACACAGTGATCACTGTCAGTTTTTTCCCCTTAAAATATTATTTTTATTACCTGATTATTTACATAAGATTATGTAGGGGACCATCCAGTACATGAAATTCCTATAATTCCTATAAATGAAATATAAATAAATTCCTATGAAATTCCTATAAATTCCTATAACGGGTATACCGTTTCAGACTTCCTCAACATACCAGCAGTTCTTTGTCCTAAGAGTTTGTTTGGGGGCGGGGGGGGGGGGAAGGGGGAAGAGAGAGACTCTACATCTTCCTTTCTAAATCCCTTTATTCTGCCCATCAAGAGTAGTCTTGTATTTCCAAATTAAATGCTGCAATAAGTTATAGTGGAGTAGTTCTCTGGAGTACTTGATGCAATCTACTGGCTTTCAGTGCTGTTTCAGATGAGTCATGAGAGTGACTCATGTCCTCATTAATTATGAAAAATCAAAAACTAGGGTACAGGCACAGGGATTGCTGAGTAGAAGTAGAAACATCACTTTTACCAAAGAAATACAAACCATGTTTCTGATGAAACATACTGAATGAGTATTTAAGGAGTCACCAAAAAAAAAACCAAAAAAAAACCACCATTTTAATTCAGCCATAGTCAATTTTTGACTAATTATCAGCTATTCCAGATGTGAATTCTTGCATTATTCTCTAGTCAATGCCTGGTACAGTGATGACCACAGGTACTATTAGAAGAAGGATTGGATCACAGACCTAAGCGTTATAAAGATCCAGGCTGGCTCCTGGGATGTTCCTAACATCTTCACAGAGAAGAAATGAATGCAAGTGTCCAAAATGGTTTACTTGGGTAAATTCTCCACTATTCATGGCCAACTTATGCTGTTGCAAACTGTGTGCCAGTACTGCCAGTGTACTGGCATGTTGCTACTTAGCAAACAAGCAGCAATTTAAAAAAAAAAAAACAAAAAACAAAAAAAACACAGCTGGATCATGCTCACTAAAAGCCCTGAGACTATTTCGGTTGGCTAGTTATTCGTCTGATTGCTTTCCACTTACTCCTTAGACATTAGCTGCTACCCAATTTGTCATAGTAGATGTTGATGTTGCCTTTCCTTCTCTTCAGGAGTTTTTGAATACTTTCTAACAAAATTAGTGCTGTCTTCTTCAAAATAAGCTGAAAACACATTTCCTGAATTATTTTTTCCCCCAGTAGGAACTGGAACAGTCAGTGGGTGCACACAAGTGAAGAAAATCACAAACTTCTTTGAACTTGCTGCAGGCCTCAAGCCTTTTATGTCATGGCAATGATCATGAAGACAGCCTCTACAAGCTTTCCACTTTCAACACAAACCATGTCCCATGCCACAATTAAATGAAGTCAGATGCAAAAGCAGCATAGGCTAGAAATGCGGAAACTCAGATGCGTGTAACTCTGAAAGAGAATGGAAGAGCACACAGAGTAACTGAATAAACCATACATTCTGCCCTCACCAGACAATACAAAAAGCATCGGTCATACATACAGTAATCTGACATTACCTAGAAAGAACATTTGCCAACAATAATTCTTTCCTATTAATTTTCTGTGCAATCCATTACAGTAAATGCTATCACCTTTGAGCCAGCTACAGGTTTTTAACCTTCCAAGATGTCTGGGAACACAAACACAACAGTTTTCTTGAGTAGCACTGATTGCCATGTATTTTAAGATATTTTGAATGGAAACATGAGGAAAATAGCTTCTACATGCATAACGTGTAAGCTGGTTTACAGGAAGCAAAGAATGAATTAAAAAGGGAGAAATGACACATACAAAAGTAATAGAAGCAACCTTAATTTTGTTGCAATAAATATTGCCATGGGAATTTTACCTTCAAATTCAAATAATTTTACCAAAAATTCAAATAATGCCATGGGAGTTTTATGTCCAAAGTACAGGCTCCCCTCCTACAAACCCCTGCAGGACACAGAATGTGGTGCGAGGCTTACTGGGCATGAGACATTCACAAACTTCTTGATAAATGTTGAATAGAAGATCAGCAACCAAAGCGCTACCCGGCTTTAAATTTAAATTTAAAAACAAGGGAGGGTGTAGCTCAAAGATGCCCAAGAAAAGCACAGCCAAGAATCGAGCCTTCCTAATTTCTCCATGTCTGCTGCAGTTCCTCGGACCTGCACACACGCTAGATGCAGATCAGCTGGTAGTCTGGTGTAAAGGCAGACTAGGAACTGCTTCCCGAAGCTTGGGATAAGTTGTATTTCACAGTTTTAGCCTCAAACCACAATGCATTACAACGTAACAAGCACACGGTAAGGCAAGAGCAAATACTTAATTAATCAGTTCAGGTCTTCTGGTTTTTTTCTGTTTTCTTTGCCTTTGTAATTACAGGTGGAAGAGTTAACGAATCCACAGAGCTCAGTAGAACTGAGCAGAGGGAAAGTCTGTCTCTTCCCGCTCTCTTTCCAAGAAGGGGTTTCCATATTCCAGTCTCCAACCCGCTGCACGAGCCTGCATGGATGTGCAGCCAAGAGGCACAAGCCGGTGTGCGGTGCGCATGGGGCAGACTGTGCCTCCCACACTATTTTCGGCCCAATAAGGAATGAGTGGCAGCGTTGCTATAACCCACGCATTTCTCATAAGGAGAAGGTCCAACCTGTCTGGAGACATACAGGTGCCAGAATGGCAGCTTCAAAACATAGGGTATATTTGTACTGAGAATAAATTCCCACACAGGAGTGCAAAGTGCAATAAAAACAGCTAACTTTCTCCTCTTTCTCCTTCCACACACTGTAAAGGCAGTAGCCACACATTGCAGCACAACACATAGCCTGCACATGGCCCTCTAACAGATTACAGGCAACCTCCCATTTTCCTTATCCCGTCAAATGTTTGCTGCCTATGCACACAGGAAAGCATGTTGTTACAATTGTCAGCCTGGTTTTATGCAGATTTAATTTAGATTTCTAAATCTAAGATCCATCCGTTCCATCGCTTACAATACATAGAAAGCAGCAAGTACTATTCCATGATATGCTGAGTCTTCTTTATCATATCAGCAGATAAACCCAACAACAGAAAATTCAACTAGAAAAAGAATTAAATTGTGTACAAGCAAAACTAATACACTTGGTGTTTTGTTGTTTTGCTTTTTTATTGTGTTAGTTTTTTCCCCCCACCCGGGACTAAAAGCCCTGCCTACCAGTTACTGCTGACAGCTGCGGTTCGTGCTCCCTGGCAACCCGCAGCCTGTAACTCTAGCTCACCACGTCTCCTCACCCAGGGACCAGACATCTTTCACATGGTGTCAGCCAAGCAGTCAGGAAACTCTCACAGCTCTGTAGTGGTGTCAGCAGGCACACAAATATAAATGCCCACCAGTGACAATTCAGCAGTAGATGTGCTTGCACAGGAGTTGCTCTTTCCATGTCATTCAATAGATCTGTGGAGTCTTTTGTAGAAAAAACATAATGCGCTCTTACACGTGACTACTGGTTTGTAACTGCAGGGTTTCCAGACTCAGTGGAGCACAAGCACAACAAGTTTCACTAAACATGGGCAGATATAGTTAAAAACACATCATAACAAGTTTCTTGAAACCATAATACCCAGTTACATAATTCATTCTGTAGTTCTATTACTCATCCCACTAGGCTAATCCTTCTGCCATCTCCACAAGATACCTGCATAGTTATGATCTCAACTGCTGTAGTAACTGCTGCAAAAATCAGGTCACTAGATGCCAAATCAAGAGGTCCTTAATTGATAGGGATTTTACACTTCTGAAGATATCACTCATTAATACACCTATATGAACAGATCTCTCAAAAATCTCTCCCTGTTCAGTACTGAAAGCCAATTAAGGAAACACAACAGGTCTGTTAAGGCATGGGAAGGGGTAGGTATTCATCTAATACCTCCATAAGTGCTGCTGCAAGGCAGCCACATGAAGATGTAATAACTAGCAGTATGCTATTTAAGTACATACAAACAGAGTTGGCAGGTACTGAACTAGGCAGTAAAGTTAAACAACATGCATGGAAAACAGTCGTTAAGCAAAAAGTTTCATCACTGTAAAACCTGACCATCTCCTGAAAACACAGCAAACTTTAAAGGCAGATTTGCCAACTCTGCTTGTCAAGTGATAGCATTTTCTTCCCTTCAGCAAGTCGTCTTGCTTCTGTTCAGAACTTGAAAATCATTCTAGTGGGAGGTTAAGTTGAAACTCCTTTTTATAAAAATATCTCCCTTCACAGTCTTTCCTGGTATTTCTCAGTTCTCAATTTAAAAAAGTAATTCTACAACACATTCACTGAAACACCTAATATAAATATACCAAAGCTCACAGTCTTTAATGAGTGTTACATTAAAAATGAACAAGGACTATAAAAATCATGTGCCACTACTGCCCTCATTCGGGAGAAATCTGAATCTGACATTCTCTTTCTTGTAAGACCGTGGTTTTCCACACAATTACTTTTATCAGTAGTTTTGATATTAACGATCTGAGCATACACACTGTCCTTTATACTTCATTTCAACTTGAAGTATCCTCTCACAACAAGGTAGTTTTCTATTAGATCTATGAACAAAACAGGGAGAAAAGGCTGCCAGTGCACTAAAACAAAAACAAAATAAGAAGCCCACAGCATTTGGTTAGACACAAGTGATCACAAGCACCTGACAAAGTGCTGAATCTGTTTATACACAAATGCAAGTACCATATACACAATGGAACAACAACAACAACAAAAATCCAAGCTGAAAACAGCTCAGATTCAGATGACTAAGATCTTTTAAGTCAGAAAAAGCAGAGAAGTAGAGGGATAAATTACGAGGAAGAATTGGTTGTCCATAATTTTAAAGAAATTGATGCATCACAAACAATAAGGAGCCAATTCAATTTACAGGAGCAGAAGAAATCTAATAGACTCAGCCCACTCTGACACAGAAAAAGCATAACAATCAACAACAGAAACACTGATGAAATACTGCTTTGCTCTCCCTTTTTAAGTGAGAGTAGATGGCAGTGCTATCAAAATCATATTGCATTTTAACCACAAAAAAAATCGTGTGTTAAAATTTGATTTATAGACAAACCACTTGAAATGACTCAGTTCCACAAAACATACATTTGTATAGAGCATTCCATGATATGAAGGTGGATTTCTAAGCACTCCTAAACAAGCTGGAGTCATGCTAATATTTAAAGATGGCAAACTAGAAATACAGGGTGGTAAGTCTAAATCAATCCTTAGTAATATCACAAAATATTTGCCATTTTTTCCTATATCAATGCCCTACCCATTCAGGCCACTTCACATGAAAGCCGAGTAAATCATCCCTTTCAAACTGGTAGCCCAGTCTCTAAAACAGGCAGCAGACTGTAAGACTCACAAGCTAAATTTTAAGAGCTTTGTTTTCAGTGCTGCTTTCTACAGAATTCAGCTTTGCCTTAGAACTTGTAAGGGGGAAGGCTACGCAGAGAGAAGTCAGTGAGATTGCTAAGACATTTCCAATATAAAATAAATAAATAAATAAAATCATTGGTGCATTTTTATCGAGCACCGCCAGCAGCTTTGTCCAGCTGTGAGCGAGTTGCAGGGCACTTATCCCCACTATATAATTACTGACTACTTTTATGGTTATTTGAGCCTGAGCAAAGTAATGTGAAAAAGACCAATGACCAAAAAGCTTTTAATCCCAAATACTGTAATTTAATACAACTGTGCCAAAAATAAGTAGGGACACATATGGGCTTCTGGGCAGGGTAAGGTTGGCGCTAAGGGGACTGCAGCAAGCTCTTCCCATCACCAATTTTCAGAGGGCCTCTACAAGCTGTTTATTTAAAAACAAAACTAAAAAGTAACATACTACCTTTGCCCCCCTCTGGGATCTGCTTTCCAAATGGGCAGCACCACCTGAACAGCACAACAGGGCTCATGTTTGCCTCAGAGACCACGCTGTCACTCCAGCTTTGTCTGACATTTTACATTCACACATGAAGAAACGATGACTATTTCTGGACTGCAAAATACTGTCTGAAGGACAGATAGATTATATACCATGCATTCTAAAGTGGCAGGTTGCTATGGTTTCCCACTGCAAGAACAAAATTCTCCTCATTAGGTTATCTAAAGATCTCCTCTACTAAACCAAAATTGTCCATCAGGGAAGCAGACTGTCCTTTAATTATAGCTCTCTCCTTGTGAAAATCAGTCCATGTGCTCCTAAAACAGCTTTTGAAAAGGATGCAGCCCCGCATAGGAAGTGAAATGTCCTAATGCTTCATGTTACAGGCCATGTACTAACCACTGGGTTCCCACAATAGCAGGGACACTGACTTGCAAGTTGCAGCCCTCTAAATCTATGGTAAGCAAAAAGATATTTATCTCTTGCTTGTTAAAACTACTACCTGAACTACTCAACTCATTTGTCTGAACTACTTAATTCACTTAGTTGGTAAAGCACAATGGCAATTACAATCAACTAGTAGACCCTCTTACCTTGAAAAAACTAATAAACAGGAAGCAAACTGTTTTCTCTTAAAACCCATGTATCACTGCTTACCAGGGCACATAAAGAGCTAGATATTGTAGTCTGACATGAATTAATCTTCTATATATTCTGATGATTTATGTGCCAATTTTCAGAGTGTGACAGAGCTCCACTTTTGAGAGAAACAGCAGCAAGAATTATTGGAGTACGGGGTTCAGCAAGATATGGGGCTGGCTTGGAGACTTTCCCTTCCATGAAAAGGCTCTCATTGGATCTAACCCTTAAAGATACTGTTCCACTATCACTTGAATCCAAAATGTCAGGAAGAATAATAGGTTTGAGTTGAATCTGCTTTCCAAGCTCACTTGCCATGCTAGTGCTAAAGCTAGGCCAAGAAGCCACTCATATGCAACTAGGGACAACAGCCAAAACATGAGATTGAAAAAGCATGGACACATACTCCCAGCCCTTTAAAGTTAAAGGGAATAAAAAGGAATTTGCATTAGAACTGTTAAGCAGTTACATTTCTCAATCAAAAAGCTTAAAATAACTTGACCATGGAATTCATTATTCATTACTATATCTTAGTTAACAGCTCTTGAGGTTGGATGGAACTAGAGTTAGAAGGAAATAGCTTAAGCCATAACTATTACTCTGTAGTGAAACCAAGATGCTATTTAGTATAAAACACTGGCCTAAGGATTAGGTCCTATGGGTGTAGAGAACGGTCAGTTCTGAACCGAGGTGAGTGAAATATGGGAAACCTAACCCAATATTTCAATTTTTCTTTTCCTAATCTTTGTGACAAAAACAATAAATGAATTCCACTGAATGATGGTGCCACTGTTATATTTCTGTGGGGGGATGCCTTCAGTAGGCAACATTTTCAGCAATTTTTACTGTGTACTACATGATCCATCTATGATTTGCCACTCAAAACCAAGGACACTTGTCTACTCTGTCTCTTTGGGTTCATCAACCAAGCATGGAATAAACAATCCCCATAAGGTAAGCATAAGGTATTGTTTTCAGGGAACTCTTTTCAAACATTTTCAGGTCCCTGAGCTATCAATTGGTCTTTCAAGTTATATTCACATAAGGTTTATTTAAAGGCACTTTTTTTTTTTTGTAAAGACATTACTGAATTCAATGACGCTGCATCCTAATACTTTTTTCTTAACAAATCTGTTGGACTGAAACATAACTAATGGCTTCAAGGTGGCAGAAAAGGTCAAATCATCTTATATAAGGTTCTGTAGTGCTGGAAGCGAGGAGCACAGCAACCACTCTCCACCAAGAGAAGGAAAGACTAAACAAGCTTCCTCTTCCCAGCTTGCTGGTGGATATGTGGGCTCAAAATCAAAAGGGAGAGGCAGATTTTGGATTCAGTTACTCAGTAATTGTCATTACATCCCACTAGA
Organism: Anser anser; assembly: GCF_964211835.1. Lineage (NCBI taxonomy): Eukaryota > Metazoa > Chordata > Aves > Anseriformes > Anatidae > Anser > Anser anser. The sequence continues at coordinate 17,999,828 of NC_139735.1, read as the reverse complement.
GGGGAGCGTCATTCAGTCCTTAACTGTGTCATTAGCCTTTGTAAGTAACTAGCCGAGTTAACACACTGCCTACCTTGGTCCCAACACCAGTGCGTCCCTGGGAGTGAAATCATTTTAGACTTGTAATGAGCATTCATGTAACCTGAAGCTCTGTTAGCTCTTCTCGTGCCTTACTGACCCATCCCATTGGCACTGGCAGATCCAACAAGCCTGTTAAACCACCTACTTTTAACCTGTCAGAGACAGTACAGGACCTCTCTGCAATTTAGGTAAAACCAAAGTTGACAGCAAATCTCAGCAACCCTGCAAATTTGATAGCTCAGTTTCACTACTGTGTAATTGATTTGGGCCCAGTTTTGGATAGACAGAAACATTTTATTATCACAATTGCACTACTGTCATCCTTCTAAAAAGTAAAAACAACATCACACAAACTAGGAATAGACAAAGCCTGGAAAATAGCTTCTACCCTATTTGCCAAGTCTTTTCCTAGTATGAAGAATAGAAAATGTCAGGCAGTTTAAGTTTTTGCATTTTTATCCTAACTTACTTAAACTTTCTCATAGGAAAAACACAATTATTTCAGAACATACTGCTCAATGTCTCCCTTTAACTGATAGGAATACTGAAGTTCAAATTCATTGCACAATTGACTAAAATTCCTCAAATTTACTTCCCCACACCAAAGTAGTAGAAGGCATGCCATCATTCTCTGATGGGACCTAACCTCAGACACAAGCACGACAAGTTACAGAAATCACAGGACAGCAACAGAAAGAAGGGAGGTGATGCCCGTCCAGGAAGGTGGTTACAGGTAAGGATGATGGTGCAAGGCACCAGCCTTTGGCTGTGATGTAACAGTGGAACACAACACTTGGCTGTTAAAAAAGCCTTAAATAAAATATTTGGGGACTCTTAAAATAAATCCATGTTACAATCTCTTTCAGATAAAAAAAAAATCGAGTAGTCTGTCTGATGTTTCCATACACATTTGGAGGACCTCTATCAGTTAAGAGTATCTCAATTTCTCACTTTTTCATAAAAAGGGAACAATAATATGGTGCATGTATATTTGTAGGATTGAGAGTACCTAAGCGGTTGAACTTCCACTGTTAGTTCAACACTAAAATAAATTAAGACTCTTTTGCACTAAGAAAGTCACAAGCCCAAAGAAAAAGACACTATTCCACAAACTCTAAACCTCATGTCAAGTTACCAGCAATTCCACAACTCTATGTTCTATTTAGAGAGTACTTCCCTTAGTTTCAATATCCCAGCAAACAAATTCATTGGTGTCCCATGAAAAACAGTGAATACTGTTCCTCAGGCACATTCTTCCTCCTGTCAGGATTTTGTGGACTTGTGGATTTTATTTGCTTTTAATCAAACCATAGTAGTTGTTTATTATTTATTTTCTGCTCATAGCAAAGCTTTTCCATACTGTAACCAATTCCTATGCTCTGCATCCTTTCTAGTTGCACTCTGCCTTTGTCAAGATGGAGTCTGTATTATTATGGGTCTCAGCGTTCAAAGATACGGGCAGTAGATTAATTTATTCAATGTTACACTAACATTTACAATTTAGTTCTCAATTCTTTCTCAAATTATTCCCAATATTCTGTATGCTGTGAGTACTGCTTAATTTTCAATGGACCTTTCTCAGACAGATTAGCCTAAGTTTTTCCTTTCCAAACTCAGCAAATTTAGCATTTTCTATTTACAAATTTGGGATTATCATTCATGCCCTCCCTTCATCCTGCTCCTGGTTCATTTATCAATGCAAACTCATCTGCTACTTTGTCAAAACAACAGTTTGCAGTCAAAACTTGTTTTTATCATCATGAAGAAAACTATGAATTGGTTGCAAATTTACCAGCCCATTATTCACTTCTGTTTCCAGATCATTTATGATCATCTCAAATATACATGCACCATACAACTCTGCTGGACTTTGCTCATAAGCTTCCTGAAAAGTGAAAAATGACCATTTTCCTTTCTATTGGCTGGTAATTAATCATAAAAGGTTCATTCTCTAAGGACAAACACACCTATCAGAAGACCCAATATTCTTGCCTGTGGTAATAAATGCCATCAAATCCTTTTCAGAATTCAACATCTTTGAACAAGTCCAGAAACAAAGAGCACTAATAAGCTTAAGGAGCGGTGATTTACCTGCTATGGAAGCCATGTGAACTCTTCCTTCATTTTCATTTCACTGCTGACTAGTTCTAGCCTTCCCAGAAACTTTAAACAAATAAACCAACAAGTACATTTGCCAGTTTTGGTGTATTTGGTCTTGAGGCTGATTTACGTAATAGACTGCAAAACACAGATAGCAAATTATCAGCTTCCTGAGTTACTTTAGTCTCAAAAGGAAATGCTGTCTAGTGCTGGCAACTTATTATTCATGTAAATTGATTGTTCAAAAAGTTTTTTGTATTCAGAGTTTGGTCTGAGACAAGATTTCTGAGTAAAGAAAAAACAAGTATTCTGTAAAGAAATAAGAACATCAAGAGTGCAAGGAACTATTTTCACATTTCTACTATGATCTTCTCTTGATTTTTTTGTTGTTGTTGTGGTGGTGGTTTTTGCACTCATGAACCTTAAAGACTGGCAAATTTTCTGCTTTTAACAATGTCTGCAGCATTTACTGAGAGAATCCTGCTGGCTTTTTCTGAAAACTGATAGATGTTTATTATGCATTTTTAGACACACAATGCCAAAAATATATACTTCAGTGTTCAAAGACACAAGCAACTGTTGTTCACCCCTCAAGGGTTCTTGGGTTCATCCTGTAATACATCTGAAGTGCTTTTAGACCTAAGACAAAAAAAGCAATCGATTACATGCTAGTTCTGAAAGCTTTGTATAAGAAGAGACAACAATACTCGTCCACTCTTTATAGGAGATACTGGCAGTTAGTTGCATTCACATCCAAACCATTTGCTTCTTTACACTGGTAATCCTCATGGGCTGCATTGGTACAGTGGTTTTGTTGTTTTGGGGGCTTTTTTGGGGTGCGTGTTTGGTTTTGGAGCACGAGCAGATGTTTATGACTGTTTAACTGTTCTGTTTCCCAACAAAAAATAAATGTACTGTATTACCTTCTTACCATAGATACCATCTTAGCAACCTAGGTAATGAACTATCGCTACTTGAGATTACAAACTAATCATCATCTCAGTAATAACCCATCATATTTGGAAACCACAATTTAGTTCTGCCACTTGTTGTAAATCCTTCTCTTACTGAGAAGCACTGTGTTTGGCTTTCTAAAAAAAAAATTGGTTCAAAAATCTGTAAACCCCAGCAAATGCTGGGCAGGTCAAAAGACGAGCAATGTGTAAAAATTGTTATTTTGAGAGGCCTTGACTCACAGAGCTACAAGAAATACTGTAATTTAGCAATTACATGCCAGTTAACGTTGTCAGTAAGAATTTCTGGATTTGAACCAACTTGAGCCACTGGAGATGCTTCAATCTCAGTTAATACCACAAAAATCTCAGTAGATATATTAGGCCATAAAATACAAGAGCTCTCTGTGGGCCAGTATAAGACAACAAACCACATATTTCTATTATATTAAGATATAACCAATAGTATCCACAAATTGGTGATCACGGCTAGTCCAGAACAATCAGCCTGTTACCAGTAGGCCAAGATCAACAGTACAGCATCCACATAGCCACTTGAAAGATTTTGTCTGCAAACAAACCAAAAAAAATTGATGTCATACTGTCTTGTAATGACTAAAATATTCAAATAGTTCTCTGTGAACAAAACACACTGTCCATAGACTACTCGTCACAGAGTGAATAAAAATAAACATGCACACCTTTGCAGCCTTATTAGTAATTACAAGTCTCTAGTCTCAGCTTCCCCAGTCTATTCAAGGAATCACTTTGTGTTCTGAAACCAGCTGATGATGCTCTTCCTAGAGAAGTAATCCTGAATCTTCTCAAATTGAGAGGAAATATCTAGCTAAAAATTAAGGGCAGAGAAGTTGTAACAATGAAGAGCTGAGGACTGCTGGTAGTTACCAATTTCCCACAACAGCCCCCAAAATTTCATATCCCACACCATTTTCTGCAAGGACAGCTTGTACATACTACTTCTTCATGATGTCTGTTGAGTGTCTTCAAGGCTGGGGAAGAGGAGTGTCAAACAGCAAAGAAATTTTCTAAATAATTTTCAACTTAAATACCTTTTGGGGAAAATAAGATTGTTTTTGTAATTCATTGATTTAAAATAACTTGCATAGATCACAATAAACATCAGCAAGCATACAAATCAGACACTAGCTAAATGCAAGAGACATTTGGAGCATTTGGATTACATGATATTCAAATACACTAGTAAAGCTAACAGATTGCTATTATCCCTACCCAAAACTATGTTTTGTGCATTATCGTTGCAATCAAGGTGGAAAACCATGCAATAGTCTGCTTCACTTGGCAGTTTCACTTAAGTATACAGTAAGAAGTGTTCCAGTTTGAAAATCTAGCTATCCTGTTAACATTTTAAATTCTCTTCATTAACATAAGAGGAAAAGGAATCACAGAATGGATGTTTGACTAGGAGCAGTATAAGAACATCAAGCAAGACTTAATTACAACTTCTATATCCATTACAGGTTTTGGTGTTTATGGGAAGCGTCAAAATGTACATGTTCAGTCTGGCCAAGTGACTTTCTCCCTTTTGATTTATAGCAAGGAATAGTGCAGCACGCTACCTTTCATTTTTTGGCTTGCAGAGTTCTGTTTTAAAGGCTGAAGAATGCAATGGAAAGCAAAAGTCACAGGAAACTTTTGAAGTCATTTAATCTATTGCTCAATTTTCAGTCAAATCACGCTCCTTAATGTATCAGTGTCAGGACTATAGGACATCACCCTATGAACCTTATGGCCTTTCTTCTCAAATGAAATTCAGACAACTAAATCCTTTACATTTAGAGCTAGATATATAAATACCTTTGAGAACCTGGATCTATATGAGCTTAAACAAGGCCTTTGAAATTAGAATCACAGTTTTCCCATGCCTATGCTGGTCTTAAAGTTATGAAGAAACTTGCAAAGAAGCAGGTCCCAATGGCTGAGAAACTTGTCTCTTGAGCCTCCCAGGCCATATGCACAAGCACTCACACTTGAATCCAGCCAAAAGGTTTTTACTCTCTCCTCTGACACATTTGATATAACAAGCCTCAGTAAAGAAGTCACAGCAGACAAAGTAAGTGTCATATAGGGTTTCACATGTACTAGGGAGGCTTCACCTCTCTCCTTTTATTTCCCTTTCTTTTCTCATGTGCACTTGTTTACAACAATGCTAATGAATTAACTCAAAACAACAGTTATTGCAATGAGCAAACAAGCACAACATAACTGACAACTGTAATCAAAACCCTGATTCTCCTCATGTGTGGGATCTGAACTGCATATGAAACAACAGAAAATGAGAGGGACGTTTCCAGGATTTTTATATATGTATATATATATTTATTTATTATTTTTTAAGATAAAAAAGATGACAGTGATCTTTCTCTTATAAGAATTCCAGCAAAAATAGTTTCAAGAAACCTTGTCCTAATTCTGATGCTATAGTCACAGAGCATCACATGATAAAGAGTGATAAGCCAGCATTAACTTAAATAATTGTCTTGAGAAGAGGGTGATATTATATACACAGGTCTATTTCCACAGAGAAAACAAAACATTATTTCCTACTCCCTATGTCTTAGATTCTACATATAGACTTTTTTTTTTTTAATTAAGGCGGCAGTGTTGCAGTGCTTCCTGATATTGTTCAGGCAAGTCAGTATCTGTTTGTAACTCAACACAAAATAATTGGTTTTATACTACAGCACAAATACCTCTAGCTGATAACAACAACAGGTTTATAGGCTCCAAAGCACTCAGTTATAGGGTCTGTCCTCTACCTGTTTATTATCAACATTTGATTTTGTCCAGGATGGCTTACAAAAAAAAAAGGCCCAATATATTTGGGCAAGTGTATAGGTTTGGGTTTGTTTGTTTGTTTGTTTCAAACTGCTAAAGAAAAACACATAGGGGAATTGTGAATATCACTTAACATACAGGAGAATGATGAGAGCTGGATGCTAAAAAGTACTAAGAATTTATCACAAAAACCTGTTTTACACAAAAGCTCTTTTGTTTATAAGATGCATAGGACTTTTCCCTTTAATACAAGGTTTTTCTAAACAGTGAAGTGGAAAGGACACAGATCTTTTGGTAAAATCAGACAGCAATTTTAAGGATGAATTCATAAGGATTCACAAACCAGGGGGCAGCCTCACCACACCAGGGAGGACAAGCCAGAAGCTGGGGACAGCCGCAGCACAGGCAGGGCAGGGCCCCCACTAGTATCACCCAGGGAGCAGGATGGGGCTGGTGGCAGCCAAGGACTCCGATACCAGTCCTGTGGTTAACAGACAGGTGAGAGGTGCCAACACAAGCCTAGGGTCAGCGTGGAAACCCAAATCACCAGGTCTGCATGACCATAGTGCTTCCTACACTGCAGTTCTGAGCTTAAATGAGGCTCCTGGGTCCATGTGCAGGGAGTTGGGGGGATGGAAATCCCAGGTGAGGCTGGTCTGCGTCATTACGACCTGCTGGTGCTCTCAGCGCCCTGACAGTGGAAATTAAACAGGCATTTGTACAGACGTCTGAAAGACATATAGATGGGTTAAATAAAAGACGGGTGAAGATGTCACTCCCACAAGTACCTGCTCTGCTTCCATGGCAGGCTCACTGCCTGCCTGGCAGTGGTCCCAGGACCAGCACACTCCTCAGCCTGCTGCAGCTGATACGCAGGTATGGGCGAGCCTTCAGCCAGCAGACCCATTGAGGAGAAACCAGGACAGCCTTGCCTCAAGCATGGCAACCACCAAAGACACCTGGAAGAGCAGGAGTACACCCTTAACTATCCAGTCTTAATCCTCTATCGCATACCTGCCAGAACTAACAGGGAAGAGCTGCAGCACAGAAGCAGTTAGTGGTGCCCTCAAGTTGTGCTGCCACCCACTTGAAGCATCTTCCACCCACCCAGCAGACTGCAGAGCAGGTGGAGAGTGTGCACTTGCTTCAGGTACTTTAGTGTAACAAGTGTGGCGCCTTGGAGCAAGCCACTTGTCACAGCTGCTGCCCAAGTAGCACGGATATTAACAACTTGCACTGATTAAGGCACTTCGGGCTTCTACTTTCTAAGTGTCTAGGTCTTAGGAATGCTTTTAATCAACACCTGTATCATTGCATTTAATGGACATGAACGGGTTTTCCTTAGTGCTGCTTCAGTCCAGAACCATTATCATGAGAACATAAAATGGGCCAGAGGTTCCAGCTGCTGTCAGTGGCTTCCAATCAGGTCCACAGCCCACCGCTCGTTAGAGTTCTCAGGCTATTTTTAACACCAATTTAAGAAATAAAAGCTATTTAAAACAAGCAGCATAAAAAGAAGTATCATTTGCTTCAGATGATTATTATGTGCATAGTAATGGCAGGAAGACTACTGCAAATGTTTTCCAACTCTTAAAAAGAAGAACACTTCCTTTCCTCAATATATAATTTTGAATTTTAATTTAGATAACTCAGATTATTTACTGGCAACAAAAAATGCATATTCATGAGGTCTGATTTACTACAATCTTTATTTCTGATGTTCTGCATCTGTGAATACTTGAAGTACTTGAGTTTGCATTCATGGGCAATTATACAGGAATATCAGAGTAGCAACAGATTGATTTGTAGTTAAGAGTTTATAGCAGAGACAGCCAATCTGTTTTCTTTTGGAAGGGCTGTGGCTTGAGATGTGGGACTGATGCTTCCACCTTCATTTTTAAACAAATAACTTTTTCTTTTCTACTCAAGATACAAATCAAGGTCATTATAAATGAGGGTCACACAAAGGATTTTTAGATGTATTCACCAGTAGTAAGCAAATGTCTGAGGAAAAAAGTTATATATATAGCAAGTAGAAACAGAAAAGCTGGATCCTATTTAAGTGAAGGGTGTTTCAGAGGGGCAGTTAGACACACTATTTTGGACATCCCACCTTTGCATCCAACGACTCTCTCAAGTTCCCTCATGCTGATTTCCACTGAGCCTTCTAGAAATCCAAGCACTTAGTATGCAAAATACATTTTTTCTTAAACTCTACATCTCTAACCAAGTTTTTTTTCTGGTCTTATCTTTCATGTTAATCATTGCAGCTTTCTAAAGTACAAAGTTTCTTCTAATAAAACAAACTTTTATTAATTTCTAAAGGTAAACCATAGGGAGAACGAAAGAAAGCGATAATAAACCAGTGATAGGTACAAAGGGAGGAAACAGGATGAATACAGCTTTTGACAAATATATTTAGTAAATAAGACAATAAGACTAATTGATGCACAAAACAGTCGCTCTCAGTTTTACACTTACACTCCTTCACATGAAGGAGCACAGCTGCACAGGCAAGCTCTCCCTCCTCTTCCCCTCCTTGTGTGACACCAACACTGAGCTCTGGCCATGACAGCGGTCAACACACAAAGGGGGAAGGTGCCCAAGGTGCTTTCAACGTCGATTTTGAATCACTGTTTTTAGAGGAACAGAGGCTAACAGCTGCTTCGATCTTGCTCTCGGCCAACTGGCTACCCTAAAAAGCCCCTGATACTGCAACAACCTGCTGTACCCCCTGGAGCGTTTCCTTGCCTAATGAAACAGTGAGTTACTTGGAATACTGCTTCCTCTGTCACACACAGGAATCCTCCTCTCCTTGTGCTGGCAAGGACACCTAGTGGTCGTTTAGGATCCCACTGCCACGCTAGGTCTGCTAAGAATTAGATGTCAGTTTCTGCTAAAAACCTGACCGTCATTCTGCCTTATTTCTCATCCCATGGCAATACAAGCGTTTACTGACCACCTCCTGCACGTAGGTGCAAGCAAAGGAACAGGAAGCAGGAAGAGGGAAAGCAATGGAATGACACGACACAGATTTTACCTGACCTTGGCTGCCTTGTAATGACAAGTTAAAAGAAAGTTAAAAAAAAAAGTTAAAAAAAGAAAGTTACAAGAAAGCAGACATTCAAGACAGCCACAGAAGTTTTGTGTAGGAAAGCTATGATGCAACATTTTTTAAAACTCCTCTTCTGGGTGGATATATTGATATTAAAGAAGAACTACAGCAAGAGCTATAGTGAGAGAGAAAAGTCATGTAAAGGCTTTAAAAGCTCAGAAAAGTATAGTTTTGAAACCACATCCTGAAACAGTTGGAAACTGAACGCTTCAGTCTTGCTTCCCTTCACTCCTGGCTGTCTCAGCAGGCAGCCGCAGCAGGAGGCAGGAGAAAGCCCCAGCTCCTGGGCTTATGATGCAAACACCAACTGGCTCAGGCGGCTGCACCTCCCATCCATGCTCGGGGGCTCTCCGGGGAAGGAGGATCCATCTCCACTGGTGCTGCAAATGCACCTGCAAGTCTTTTTTTTAACAAACTTGGCATAAAGGATGTGGACAGGCAGATGGTTTTGCTCTGTAGTGTCAATTAACTTCACCTTATTCTCTCAAATATATTGGAAGCAACACAAGATTTTAGCTTTTTTTTTCCCCCCCCATGAGCTAAATTAAAAACATCTCTGCATTTAAGCATTAAAAACACTGGTGGAGAAATAAGTATCTACATGCCTTAGATTTTTGCAGGCAACATAAATTGAAAAGAAACAAGATTTCTGAACTATAAAGAAATGAGATAAAGGCTTCTCTCAAATAAATGCCAAGCAAAGTCAAGTTAGCCAGTACTGTAGAGACAACCAGCTACAGAGTTCACATAAGCCATTCACTACACCAGCAACAGTTGAAATAAGTCTCGCTTGAGAATTTTATCTCTGTAGCTAGTAGGAACAAAGAATTTTGTGCCCCTGCAGATAGATATTCGTGACCTAATTCATATTGTATCTGTGCTGAACTCTTACAGCAGCTCCTAAGCAGAACTGCCAGGCACAGCAGCTCGTTCACCATGCTGCTCAGAAGGAAGTCTTTGGCCCTTGTATCCAACATTTGTGATGAAGAAAACAATTATCAATCTGTAGTGCCTTACGTAGCAATGTACTGACAGCATTTGTTGCCCTCATTTGACAGTTTCAGTCCTGTTTACCAAATTAAAAATAAATAAATAAATTTTTAAAAAGCTTACTTTCAGCATTTAAATATTCTTTTGTTGTGTTCACATGGTCAAAACTTGACCAGTTGTCCAACTGCTGCACAGAGTTTAGAAGAAGTTGGTTCTCCTTAGGGAAAGATAAGGTCTTCAGGGAAGTGACTATGAGAAGCAGGTAGATAATAGCACAGTCTGGCACACACAGAACTCCAATGTTTACTCTTGTTCTCTCATGAACATACTGAACCACTTGTGCAAGTCATCTTATCTTCCTGTCACCTCTTATCTGATAAGAAAGTAAAGGGAAAGAAAAGCTACCATCTGTAAGGACTCTGAACATATAACGTACATGGAAGAAATTTTTGTGACAGAGAAAGACTACTGTAAGACAGGAGGAGTATCAGTGCAGAAAAACGTTAAAGTACAAGAAAACCCCAGAGATGTGCTACAGGGTTTGATGGCTAACAACAAACACTGCCTACACACCGCTCAGACATAGATACGCTGCACCTGGAGCACTGCACAGACACGCTGGGGGAGGCCCGCACTTGGCAGCACGGCACAGCAAGATGCAGAGCATAGAGGACTAGCAACAGCCACCCAGGGGAGGGAAGTCTTTGACGCTTATGTCAGCTTCCAATTTTAAATCATTTGAGAACTAAGGCAAAGTGTCTCTTTTCCATAGCAAAGCAATAAATCATACTGCTTAGCTATATTTAGCAGGATGGCAGTTCACATCACGCAGTCAGATCTGCATCTGTGTGTACTCTATGTTCACGTAAGAGTTGCTACTATATCGCTTCCTTTGGAATAAGGATTTTATCAGTTCACATAGCCCAGGTTAAAAACCCATTACTTTGTACTTCCAAGTGCAGAATGACAAAACACCAAGGAAGGAAGATAAGTAACTGTATGCCTTAATGTATACAGGCAACAGTAATTGAAGGGAAACAAGACTTCTGAACTAAAAAGCAATGAGAGAGTTGCCCAAAGAACAATATAGAGCATGGTAAGTTCAACGCACACTTAGAAAAATCTCTTGAAGGAGTAGGTTACCTTTTAAAGAAGCATAAGCGGCAGATAGAAAGCATTTGTTAATAAAGAAAAGTGTTTTGATACAGATGTTACTCAGATGTGCCTAAGTTTTATAGGCTGTGTTATTGTTACGTGGGTAAGCAGCTCTGTTGTTGTAACTAACCACGAAGTCCTGCAGATACAGCTTTGTGCAGCACTGTGGTATGGCATGGCATGTGATGACATGATTTCTAACAGCATTTTTATCTCAGTATGTAGAAGCACTGCAGTTACAGTGGCTGTTCCCAATTCCTCTTTACATGAATTACTTACATTGTATAAAAACAAGGATGCCACCTATCAATTAACAAAGGTTCCAAAGCTTATCTCAGAACAACAGACAGACTAATCTCAGGTTGAAGTAAAAAGTGTGGTTCAGTGCTCAACTGCAAACATTTTTACTTTAAAGGAGCATGCAAAAAGTCTATCAGATCTTCACATGTCCTGAGCAAGAAGGCAGAACCAAGAATCGGCATGTACCCCTGCCAGGCTTCCCTTCAAACTGTATTCTCTGAAGAGCAATGAAAAGGCTCAAACAAAATAGGAAAAGCAGTTATTGGCCCCTAGAACCAAGGAAAGAGACCAACAGCAGCACTAGGTCCTGGGTCCCTTGGATATCTGACAGGCGTATCAAGAGATGAAACAGAAACCTGTATCATTTTAAGCCTTATGACATATAAGATTTCAGCATAACTTAGATCCATGTTCTAACAAATGGGATCCTGAAGTTAAATCAATCGAATTATACTGTAGTCCCCTCTCAAGTATCCTAAACTGATAAATGGCCTGTAGAAGTATATAACTTTGATGAAGGAGGAGAAGAAAGAAAAAAAAAAAAAGTCTTTGTTGTAGTCATTTGGGAAGACTAAATTTGTATTGCACTTCTGGGAAGAATATTGCTTCGTCTTTTTCCAAATGTTTCCAAAACAGATACACGTAGTGCTCTCATTTGCATTTAGCCAACATTTCTAAATAGTGAAAAGTAAACATAGTTCTCATTACTGAACAAAAATCTCTTGCAACTAATCTTTATTTTCCACAGTCTGCATTAAGGAGAAAGTAGTTTCACAGCATTAATCCAAGACACATAAAGATAATGAAAACAACTGCAATTTCTTGCAGCTGTAATGCAAAGACCTACCTCCCAGAGTAAATCCACCATATCATTCATTTCAGGTAGCAGGGGCCAGAACTTACACACACCAGATTGCAGTTCATTGTTATTAGGGTGCAACTGTATAAGGCATGCCCCTGACTAACAAAAATACCCTGCTGTGAACAACAGCTGTATTAGTATCACATCTGTCAGCCCATCTGTTTTATGTGAGTAAATGCATTTATTTATTTTTATGATTGCTAAACAGAAAACATTGAGCTACAGGGGTGGGCAAAACATTGCCGAGAACAGGTGTTGGCTGTTTGAAATTTGCCACAATTAGAAGTGCAGCTCATCCTTCCTCCATTAAAAAAGAAAAAAAAAAAAAGTCAGAAAGCATTTCAGAAGTAATGCCAGTAATGCTTAGAACAAGTGTAAAAGAAACATCTTTGGAAACAAAAGATGCAGAGAAAGACCCTGACTTGTGTGTTCGGTTGTATCAGCAGAGCTAGCTAGGAGGGGTGGCAGAAAAGCTGACTAAAGGTTAAATTAGTCATTCAGCCTTCCTTTTAGGAAAATTTTTAAACAACAGACAAGCTGATAGACTTCACTGAAGAAAAAACATATTTTCTTTCTCAGGGTAGCTATCACTAGGCAGGTCACAAGTGGTGTCCCTCAGGGGTTGGTCTTGGGTCCAGTGCTCTTCAACATCTTTGTCAACGACATAGATGATGGAATTGAGTGCACCCTCAGCAAGTTTGCAGATGACACCAAGCTGAACGGTGCAGTCGATACTATAGAGGAAAGGGATGCCATCCAGAAGGACGTGGACAGGCTGGAGAAGTGGGCCCATGAGCACCTAATGAGATTCAAAAAAGCCAAGTGCAAGGTGTTGCACTTGGGCTGGGGCAATCCCAGGTATTTATATAGACTGGGAGAAGAAGAATTTGAGAGCAACCCTGTGGAGAAGGACTTGGGGGTCCTGATGGATGAGAAGCTGGACGTGAGCCAGCAATGTGCACTTGCAGCCCAGAAGACCAAGAATGTCCTGGGCTGCATTAAAAAACTGGTGGCCAGCAGGGAGAGGGAGGTGAATGTCCCCCTCTACTCTTGTGAGACCACACCTGGAATACTGCATGCAGGCCCGGGATCCCCAGCACAAGAAGGATGTGGAGCTCTTGGAACGGGTCCACAGGAGGGCCACTAAGATGATCAGAGGGCTGGAGCACCTCTCCTATGCAGAAACATTGAGGGAACTGGGGTTGTTTAGCTTGGAGAAGAGAAGGCTCCAGGGAGACCTCATTGTGGCCTTCCTGTACTTGAAGGGCACGTATAAACAGGAGGGGGAATGCCTGTTTACATGTGTTGGTAGTGATAGGACAAGGGGGAAGGGTTTTAAACTAAGACAGGGGAGATTTAGGTTGGAAATTAGGAGGACTTTTCACTCAGAGGGTGGCGAGGCACTGGAACAGGTTGCCCAGGGAGGTTGTGGATGCCCCATCCCTGGAGGCATTCGAGGCCAGGCTGGATGCGGCTCTGGGCAGCCTGCTCTAGTGGTTGGCAACCCTGCCCAGAGCAGGGGGGTTGAAACTAGATGATCTTTAAGGTCCTTTTCAACCCAGGCCATTCTATGATTCTATGATCACCTAGGGAGTACTAAAATATTGGGACTTCCTGAGGGAATTTCTGAAAAACAGAAGGACTAACTACAAGTGAGCTCTGAAGACCTTCTGAAATTCAGAGAACTTCCTCCCATCTGTGAGACAGATATTACTTGAACATTTATATATGTAATGTGAAAGAAGTTCAGGGCTGTCCGCCACCTCATTTATTAGTCATTTATCAACATGTATTTTCTGTGAGGAGTCAGAAGATCAGATACATGAAGTTAGCCTTCCTAAAAGCTCCTTGCGTTACAGGCAATGTCAGTTCACATCTCAAAAGAATTTTAAGCCTCTCACACAATTCATAGTAATCACCTTTGACCAATTTAAAAGACACGGTACCCATCGTCAATCGGCAAAATATTGCCCTTCCCCATTTCTCATCTTTTATAGAATACTGACATTCAATTCCCATTAAGTATGAGATAATGAAACATCAGTTGAAGAAAAAAAAAAAATTAGGGCTTTAAGCAGAAGCTCTTCAATACTAAGCAATTCCATTTACTTGTCCTAAAGGCAGTTCTTAAGTGGAATATGTTCTGCTCTGAATATTATTAAACAATTTGAAGTGTTTTTCAGCAATAACATGCCTTTTCCAGGTAACATTACCATGTCTTAACAAGGAATTAAAAAAAAAAAAAAAAAAGTTATACAGGACATGACCTGCTACCCACAGCAAGAATTGTATCTTCTGCAGGCTCTACTCTCACTTCAACCCTTCACCTCAGTAATTCCTGGCCGTTCCCTCAGCAGAAGGCCGATGGTTATCCCACTCAACCAGACAAATATAAACAAACATGGGAAGTGAGGGGGAGTGTATTTTGAAAGGGACCACCTGAAGCTTGCCGATTCAGGCTGCTTTAAGCAAAAGGCTAAGGGAGTCCAGTCTCTCAGTTAATTTTGACCTACCACAGGGATGCCAACGTAAATGTTTCCGAGGGACAGGAGAGTGTTATAAACCACAAAAAAGGCGCAGCCGCCTCAGGAGGGAGCCGGGGCTTACCGCGGCTAGGGGCACACGGCACGCACCTCCGTGGCCACAGCACGGAACCGCGGCGAGGCCGGATCTCCACGCGCAGCCCAGCCGCTCTCGGCGGGGAGCGGGGGCGGTGGCACCGGAGGAGACCCCGCCCTCCATCTTGTGAGGCCCCGCCCGCCATCTTGTGGTGCACCACCAGAGGGCGCCGCGGCGCCCGCCCCGCTCGGCTTAAGAGGCGCCCCGCCCCTCCAGCCGTGCGCGCTCCGTGATTAGGCTGCGTGTCAGTCCGTCAGCGCGCAGCCCCGCCCCCTGCCCGGCGGAGCGCAGCGGTGGGCGCCGTGCGCGGCTGCATGGCGTGCTGGGGGTCGTGCCGGCGGGTGGGTGCCGCGCCGCGCTGATCCGCGCCGGTCCGCGCTGCTCGGGGCGGGCGACACCACCTCGGGCCCTTCCTCTGATAGACGGGAGCAGCGAGGCGGGGATCAAGGTACGGGCGCGGGCCGGACCCCCGGGGTGCGGGCTGCGCCTGGTCGGGGCGGTGGGGCGGGTGCCGCCGCGGCCGTTCCCCCCGCCGTGCAGCGGGTAGCCCGAGCCGCCGCCCGGGAGAGCCCCCTGAGGCGAGGGGGGACGGGCCCGGGCTTGTCCCGCGGAGCTGGCGCCTGCGCGGTGCGGGGATCCGGCGGCTGCTGCCCCGCTGCGGCGCTGCTGAGGGGTGCGGGGAGCGCCGGGGGGGCTGGGGTTGAAAAACGCCCGTTAGGGGGCTGGCAGGGCCCGCGCGGAACGAGGGGTGTCAGGCCCAGTCCCGAGGGGACCGTAGGTCCGCGGTGTTAGCTGCTGGATGCGCTGACGCTTGTTTTCCCTCGCAGATGATCGAAACGCTTGTGACTACCGAAGCGCAGGAGCTGCTGTACCAGCTGACGGCCCTGCTGGAGCAGGAGCTGAGGTGTCAGCCCAAGGCCTCTGGCCTGAGACTCATCGAAGCTGCCCACGATAATGGCCTCCGAATGACTGCCCGCCTGAGAGACTTTGAAGTGAAAGATCTCCTCAGCTTAACTCAGTTCTTCGGCTTCCACACGGAGACATTTTCGCTAGCTGTGAATTTCTTAGATAGGTTCTTGTCAAAAATGAAGGTATGGCGTTTCAAGGTATAAGCTTCCAGGCATCAGCTTTTGCTCGTTGCAACCTTGCTCCTGGTTTAAGTTAGCATGTCTTGCTTTCAGCTGGCTAAAGGTTAAGCTGCTTTCATAGATCCTGATTGCACAAGAACTTAAAAAAATGGCTTCTGCTGTTTGGATTTTAGCAGTAAGAACGTTGTTTCCTCTGACAAAGAAAAGGAAGAAGGCATCTGTTCCAACTTGAGGATGCCCTTAGGCTTGGAAATGCAGGCGGTATTAATGGGTTAGATCAAGACAGACTGTCTTGCCTGTTGCACTTATACAAGAACATCTTAGATTACTTTTCATTCTACTGCTGTTAAAACCTACCAGTGAGTCTCATGTATATCAAGAGGCTTGATGCTGTTCAGCATTTATTACTCTAGTAAAATGAGTATTCAGCTAGCACTCCATTCTACTGCATGTATGTGGCATGCTGACAGGTTGTTAATCGTCTAATGAACTAGGATTGCTACTGTTCTATTGGGTCAAGAACAAATGCTTGTTTTACTTGAATGTTAGTACATCCTAAAAAAAAAAAAGAAAAAATAGATGGAGCATAATACTTCTGAATTCAAAATCTGTTTAAAAAAATAACTGTAATGAGTTTATGTATATAGAAAAGGTTAAAAAAGATACTGGCATATGCCAATATGTACAACACTGTAGGTCCTAAAAGCTTCTGATTAGGCTATTACAGAACGTCATTAAGAAACTAGTTCTCAGTAAAAATATATTTTTCTGCAATGTTGTTCTTCAGATTAATGAAGCAGAATTTGTTGCTTGTAAAGGTCTCTTCATTTAGTTAAAGATTAAAATGTATGTGGATAAAGAAGTCTAATTGCTTCAGCATTTAAAAAAAAAAACACCCATAATGTTTTCCTAAAATATGTTGGTGACTCTACTTTGGTGCTTAGGTGTTGAAATTACTGATCAAAAATGTCCCTCTTTGAAAGTAACGAGACAAATTGACTTCTCTTTAGGTACAGCCTAAACACCTAGGCTGTGTTGGACTCAGCTGCTTCTATTTGGCTGTGAAAGCAACAGAGGAAGAAAGAAATGTTCCCTTAGCCACTGACTTGATTCGAATAAGCCAGTATAGGTTCACTGTTTCTGATATGATGAGAATGGAGAAAATTGTATTGGAGAAGCTGTCTTGGAAAGTCAAAGCTACAACAGCCTTCCAGTTTCTACAACTATATCATTCGCTCATTCATGAGAACTTAAGCTGTGAAAGGTAAAATATCTAAAACTTACTTTGCTATGACTGCAGATGATCAGGAAGCCTATGTAGAAAAATAACCAGGGAATATTACTCAAGCAATTGGCCTTTTGATACTCTTAAAATAAATAAATAAACCCAACCCTCTTATTGGTAAATATCATGTGAGTATCTGTGGTGTAATATTACTTTAACTTGAAATGTTGTTTGTGTAAAGTGATCTAAAGAGTGTTCTCTAAGCCCCAAAACAAGCGTGTTCATCAATGATGGTATAAAAAATTTGTACTTACGCTGCACTAAGTAGAGCCTCATTGCAAAGATTTCAAAATCTGATTTCAGAAAGTTTTGTTTGCTAGTTAGCCTTAAAAGTCCTTGTTGCCCAGCCTATTTTGATGATAGAATTTTCCCCAGTGTAACACAAGATTTATTTTTGACATTGACTGCCAAAACTGAGCACCTGTTTGACTGAAACTCTAGATCTTCTGGTACAAAAGAGGCCCTTCTTTATCTAAAGAACATTCTCACCACTTCTCAGTTTCCAGAGTGGTACTGTCTTGATCAAGTTTGCGTTCTTGTGCAACACTGACTCATTTGTTTTCCTTATAGGAGAAAATACCTTAATCTTGAGAGACTTGAGACACAGCTTAAGGCATGTCACTGCAGAATTATGTTTTCTAAAGCCAAGGTAAACATCTTGAAAGCACATAGAAAATAAGAGTACTGAAGCTTAAAAAATCACAGTTCAAAAATGTCACATTTCCTCTTCTGTCTTCTCCAGCCTTCTGTCTTGGCATTGTCTATTATGGCACTAGAGATAGAAGAACAAAAACTACTGGAATTGACAGAGGCATTGGAATTTCTGCAGCTGCATTCCAAGGTATGTATGGATATTGTTTTACAGGATGTAAATGCATGCAGGGGATAACTCACTGAGTAAAGGGGAGGTCGGTTGGCATACTGGTTTCTCTCTTTGTATTCCTCTTTTCATTCTGCCATCTGGCTTGCAACCTCTTGCTTCCTGTCTTATGTGAAGCAGCTAAAAACGCACATGTAAAATAAGGATTTAACGAGTTACTGATATGGGATTCTGTCTTGCTATTTAGATGAACAACAGAGAGTTGACCTTCTGGAAGGAATTGGTGTTAAAGTGCCTTACAGAATATTCCTCGAGCAAGTGTTCGAAACCAAACGTCCAGAAATTAAAATGGATTGTGTCTGGACGTACAGCGCGGCAGCTTAAACATAGCTATTACAGAATAACACACCTTCCTACAATTCCAGAGACCAGCTCATAATAGGTAAAATAATTTTTTATCCAATAGTAAAATACCAGCTCATACATGTAAAATCAGCTTCTGATAATATAGAAGTGCTTAGCTGTTAACTACCTCAAAGTTTCTTATTCTGTATAGGTAACCTGTTGGAGATGTGTAACTTAAACATAGTAGGCCTGTCATGTAGAGGCTGGTCTGTTCTCGTGTTCATGCTTGAGCCAGTGCTGTACCTAAAGAAGTGGCAACATAATACATGAATACTGGAGAAGGAACTGATCCTTTGGTGTGCTGTGGGAGCAGAAATGTGTTCTACAGACATTGGGACCTCATTCAAACTAAAATGTGGAGTGAAACTGGTAAAAAGGCAGAGGAAAAATTAAGCTTGCTTCTATCATAAAAAGTAATCTGCTAAGAGTAAACAGTTGCCTATTAGAATCTGTCTCTTGCAATAGTTCACTGAAACCAGATAAAACGAGGACAGTTGCATACAGTTTTATTTGTATAACTGTCTGTTTAGTAAACTCTAAAAGCTGTAATTCAGTTACGCATGTTGCAGTGTATTAACTGTGGAAATCGTGAACTAATTCCTTATCTAGGCTTTAATTCCAAGGGCTGCAAATCTTATTTAACAGCTGTACTGCTGTTGTCTTGCTGTGTTCAAGTCTGATGCTTTATTTGGTTCTTGTCGAGTCCTTGAGTTGACTGTCTTTTGTGTTTGTTTGTTTGTACAGGAATACAATAAAATGAGAGAACCATCCTGTGACCTAGTTCACAGGCAGATGAAGATTTGAGAAACCAAGTCTGAAACATGATCTTAATAATGAAGAACCCAACTCACATGGAAATAGTAACATTTCAGACTAAAAATCCTTGCAGTGAATGTGTTCTTTTCCATGATGATTACAACAACAATCAGTGTCAGTTTTTGGTCTTATTAGACCATTTACTATCCAAACAGTGAAAAACCACAATACTGATAGAAGGAATTTAACACCTTAGAGTTTGTAGAGCAGCTTGTGTAGTCTAACCTTGTTTTACTATAAGTGCAGATGACCGGTGGTGTATTAAATTTAAAAAAAAAAAAAAATCTGGTTCAGCTTTCCAAAGATTACAGGACATTAGGAAAACGTGCAGTGGCACAGTGCTGCAGTCTCAGGCAAAGTAAAGACCATCTTGCTCACTATTGATGAGAATAGGAAATGCTTGTCAGTCAACCTGACATGCTGGCTTGGAAGTGTCATGTGTCTGTGTGTTCCTACAGGGCAGGGTACTGGCCTTTAACATAGACAAATTAAAAACAAAGCTCTACGATACCTACTGAGCACGTCAAGCACGTGGAGCAGGACAAGGGGGATAAACTTGATTTTGTTGTCTTGTAGAAGATAGTCACTAACACTGCATTGATAACGTCAGTGTTTTGTAAGAGGTGTAGTTTGCTGAGATTATGAAGGATAGAGAGAGCATAGAAACTTCATGATACGTAAGAAGGCTGGAGAGAAACCACTGAGTTACCTGCCCCAAATCTGCCATTAGTCTTGCGAGGTTTTGCTACACAAGAGGTAAATGCTGATGCTGAACAGATGGATTTTACAGGCACAGTAGGAACAGGGCCGTAGTCCCATAACGGCCTGTAAGTAGGAACAATTGAGGTGAGAAACAACTGAAGATTGTTTCAACTCTCATCTGTTTAACAATTAGCTTTGTGAAACACACCTGCTCTGTTTTTTTTCCTGAAGACCGCGTCAGTACTTGAGGCATATCTTGCTTTAGGTACTAACATGAAAGTGAATAATAAGAATGTGTTATTGGATGTGAGATGGATAGAGGTGTTGGGGGGAATGTTGCTAATGACCTCTTGAATTCTGTGTCACTGTGGAGCAGAGGCTTTTAGGGGTAGGCTGATCATAAATGCCATGTAAATGGATTTAGGGGAAAATGAGTGGTCTGAATATAGTGTGGGCTTAAATGCTAGCCTACCAAACCTGTCCCCTTAATGGTAATAGCTGATGCGTAAACCATTCTTAGCATATCTTAAACTAATTAAATTCTTCACAAAAGACTTCATACCAAAGCTCTGTACTGGACAAATCAAGCTTTCTCGTGAACTCATGGGAATGATTGCACTGCATAGCATTTAATCGAGTCTTCCATCTGCCAGTGCTCTCTGTGCATTGTGCTGGCCTCTGAAAAGCATACACGTGACTCAGACAAAGGGGTGGGCAGCTTACTGGGAGAGATGGACAACGATGCAGTGTGCAATTCTACTGGTATTGTCATGTGTCAAGGTATGTACCTTTCAATTAAACGTTGAAATGCGGTTAACCAAGCAACTTTGTTCCAATTTGTTATAAAGCGTTGTAGGAAGGCTATTAAGTGGCTTATACTTAAATACTACGTGAGAAATGTCTCTGCAAGAGGTAAGGAAGGATATTTTTAAGAGGTTGAGGGTGCAGGGGAAGGGCTAGGGAAGAAACAAGAAAAATCTCAATGTGGTAAAATTATGTCAGCTTGCTGACGTGATTGCTCTAACACCTTTGAGACATGAAAGCAGCTACACAGATGAGTTGACAAGTAGTTTACACTGTTCAAATGTGACTTCATCTTTCATTGTTAAACTGATACTGTGTATCGCCTGCTTCTATATATTGCAGTAAATGCAGTGCTTCCTTAAAGAGAACGTGGCGCCTGACTTTCAAAGCTCAAGATTTCATTTTCTGGACTCATCTGAGCATTCCAATTTGACTAGACATAAGTTTATACATTTCTGTATCCAACACATTCACAGGGAGTAGTTGTGATAAAGCTAAAGCTCTGGCATTATTCTGGGCTTATCTTAAAGCAGAGCCATGAAAAAAATAGCTGTAGGCTGTTTTGCTGCCCAGTGCTCACTTACGTAACAAAGCAGCACTTCAATGAGTGCACAGGATGATTTCCTAGAGAGTGGGTTTATCTCATTTCTGTATCACACACCCAAATTTACGCATTTGTCATGCCTGTTACTGTGTCTAAGAAGGGATGGAAGTCCCCAGTGAGACTTGTGACATGGGACACAACCCACTATTTGAAGTCCTGAATGCAAATTTAGCAGATACTCATTAGGAAAAGGCCTAAAATAACCTGTTATTTTTTTCCTCTTCATCCAGATGATTCCAAAACTTGCAGTGGACAAGAGAAGTAGCTATCCAACTAGTTTAAACCTGTCCTCTTAAAACAATTCACAGCTGTGATGCCTTACTGTGTAAGCCAGCTTAACTGTTGTCATGTGAAATACTTGCACTGAGTAGTATTTCTGCACTTGCAGCAGTCTCGTTCGTGCCTTAACTGCACCATCCAACTTCTGAACTACAATTGTGGCAAAGATGCACTTAATACCAAACTATACCTACTTTTGCACACTATGGCAAGCTGTCTAAAACCTTACCATGGCATTTAGTGCTGCTATGTATTTCTGTAAAGATGATGGGGGTACAAAAATCATGCTTAATTATTTCAGGAGTACTGCTGGTTTGCTTGCTGATGCAAGAAAGCGTTGGATGTAATTACAGCAAAAGCATTTGTCAACAACTCTTGCTTTATTTTTGCCATATCCCAACTGAAATAATGATGCAATTTTTAAAGTAAGTTTCAACAATATCATACATGCTGCTGGCAATCTCCAGGGGGACTTGTGCTTAGGACCTACTTACAGGCAATAGTTTCAGTGTTCAGAATACAACAGAATTTGGCAATCATGTTTTCTTCTTGTTAGTTAGCCACACCATTCGCCCCATGTGATGCAGTTGGAGGGCTTCTGAGCTGCATCCTTAAGAACGAGTACAAAAATCATGATAAGTTATTGGCACATGCAAAATATTAAATCGTGCAGTAGCCAAGTTTAAGGTGTGGCTATCAAACTGAAAACTAACTGCAGAAATCTACAGCTGCATGTTCAGCTTATGTAAGCAGCTTGTACTATATGTTGGTGGCGAACAGATGCAAGATATTTCTTACTTAAGGACTTCCTCCTTTTTTCAAGAATTATTACATTCTCTTACTTGCGAAGTTTTAAATATTTGTACTGAAAGGCTTTATGACATTAACACAGTTACGTATACCCAGACTTTCACTTGACTTGTCTCTTGTCCAGTAGCACTTAGCTGAGAGCAAGGAATCATAGAATCATTAAGGTTGGAAAAGACCTTCAAGGTCATCTGGTCCAACCCTCCCCCTACCACTGATGTCACCCATTAAACCACATCCCTAAGCACCAGGTCCAACCTTTCCTTAAACGCCAGCTGCCCCACAGCTTGGCTGCAGTTGCAGCACTCACAGGCCCGTTCCTGGACATGCACGCAGAACTGAGAGCCCTTTTTAGTGCTATATTTGGCAATGCAGTGCATTGTAAAGCCTCAGCTGAGGCAAGATGCAGTAGTTTACTAACCACTATTTTAGAATAAGGTACAAATTCTTAGAGGGCCGCTAAAAGTGGAAGTCTGTTTTAGAAGTGCAACTGTAGCCTTCCCAATATCCTTCTAGTTGCAAGTTAAGAAAATATTTAGTATCTTGCTTCTAGGATCCATCTTCAACAGTAAAGATATTCTTACATAAAGACAAGTGGTATATTTATAACTGACTATTTTACTGTTGTATCAGAGAAGTGTTCTGCTTCAGGATGTTACTTTTTTGTATACACCTTTTCATGTATTTTATCCCTTTAATGTGAGAAAGTTATCGCAGCTTACGAATCAGCTGCTGACACTGTCTTCGGTCTGCTAGAAGAGACCTGTGGGAAAGGAATTCACAGGGAGCTTTGTGCTGTTTTGTGGGAAAGGAATTCGCAGGTGGCTTCACGCTGTTTCACACGTCCCTGAGTTAGAGATAATGAGGAAAACAGCGGTAGAACCAAAAACTTGAGCAAGGTCGAGATAAAGTAAATTGGCTAGAGTGTTAAAGATGAGCTTTGAGCAGTGGCCAATTGCTGGCTGGCTCAAGGCGCGTGTCTGAGGGTCTCTAACCAACTGTATGACAGATTCAGGCGTGTGGGGCTACAGGGAAGGTATATGTAGTAGTGAAAAAAGGCAATAAATGTCTCCTGTTCAAGAGCCATCAGGAGTCCGTGTCTTGCATCCCTTCAGAGACCTCCTTTCTCTTTGCTGAAGTAATTACTTGCCAACAATCCACTGACTAGATCACTGAAGTTTTCACCAATTACATATTCCAGTCCTCCAGTACGATGTGTAATTTCTCTCCAGGAACACAGGTGAAAAGAGTTCATTTTTGAAGGCTTGAAAAGTCTGGTCCTCCTTTGCTGTAATTTCCAGAAATTTCTGCACCACTGAAGTCAAATCCGGGGTTCTGATGGAGATAAAAGTTTAGTAGACAGATTTTTCTTGAATAGCAGTGATTTAAACAAAACAAGAAAACAATGTTTCTGTTAACACGGCAACACTCTAACAAGGACATGCAGCTATCAACTTGTTAACCGTTTGCCAGAGCACTGAAATTCTGCTTGGAGAATGCATCAACACGTAAATGTTGACTTGCCATAGTTTGGTTGCCCAATACCAAAATTAGTAATGTCATTCTTAACTTGACGAGCAGTTATATCTCACAGTGAAGAAGTATTAAGGAAATTAAAGTTTTCTGGCTTTTAATATCCCTTGAAATTACAATTTAAAGACTCGAAGTACCTCCCATGCTGGATAAACAAAATTGATAAAAAATAGTATTTGTTGCAGTCTGTAATGTGCTGATTCAGCTGTCAGGTAATAAGTTGTAGTTGTATAACTTGCTGACATGGGTAAGAACAGCTGAGTGCTAAAATTGTACCGAAATAATTTAAGCAATTTTAGTTCAAGGCAAAGGAAAACATTTTCCAGCTAACTATTCTCCACCATCTGACATTATATGCAAACATCTTCAATAGAGTATGTTATGCTGTAGATAAAGGTATGTTGTAATTCTAGATAATAGAAATTACACATGGCCTAACTTAAGTGAAAATTTGTTAGTTACATATCAAAACCTTAAAATCAGTATCACTCTGACACTCACCTTAACTTTTCACTAGTCTTTCAGACAGACTACAGACAGAACAACCTCTTAAAAATACACTGATACAGAATGTTCACAGGTCTTTATCTATTGAACTACAGTATATGTTTCCGTGGCACAAGACAGCAGATGTTTTACCCAGCTTTCATGCCCATAACCTGCACGTGCAAACAAAATTTGAGCAGTAATCAGGGACCTTTGACTTGCCTCTCTTTGGAATCGTTCCAGTGTAAGTTTCCTTTGCATCTGGTCTTGTACCCAAGGATCAGCAGCATAATCATTTTCTAACAGAGACGTCCAACAATTTCCAGCATCTCGATTCGTCTTCATCAGAACAATTCGTATCAGTTTTCTGTCTTCTATTGAATGAAGAGACATAAAAAACACCTATTAGACTCTGTCCTATGTGCAAGCTTTTTTGTTGTTTTGCTGAATTCCCTGCTAACATGTCAAAGCACAGGATTTCTTGAAGTAATTTCAATTCTTCATACCAATGGAGTTATTAATAAATAAAACCATTACCAAGAAACATAGCCTGAGGCAAAGCAAGCCTATACAGCCTACACTTTCAGGCCTGTAAAACACTAAAGCTGTTTTGAGGAATTAAAACACCGTTCATAAGTACTTCTATTCCAATATAAACTAACCTTTTAGAGAGGTTCACAACAGAGAAAAGATTTAACCTATTCGTGTATGCAGATCAGCTATGGTAGTAACAAAGTATTTCAGGTCAGGCTTTACAGGAGGTTATTACCAATAAAACCAGAACTAAGTTTAAGCAACATGGAATTAATCAATTTCTATTAAATGCAGGCAGTGTGAAGTATCATGAAGGTATTAGAAGTACATCTCAAAGGTAACATGTAGGTTGTTTAGTTCAACTTAACTGAGGAAGTGCAGCATTATAAAGTGTATTTTGAAGACTGTTCGCATGCTGGAAAAGAGTAGGCTTCGCTTTGCAATGTTTATTTACACTTCTGATTTTCACAATTAAGTTACCAAACTACCAACCAATGTTTATTCTTAATGGAAAATAAAACCCGTTACAGGAAAGCATCGATAGGCACAGTCCACAGATGTGTTTTTCAAAAACTACTCTGAACACTGCAATATTTACGACGCAACAATCAGAGAAGCCGTTTGCTCCTTTAAGTACTTTAGCCCGATTGTTAGATTGCTTTTTGATTCTCTTGGACATAACTGTACCAGTGCAGTTTTAATAAGGGTTTGCAAAAATCTTCTTACCACTCATTTCCTAAAAAGTAAATGTTAGTTCTAAGGAAGTGTTCCTAACTGATTGAATACTACCTTCCCAGATGTGGCATTTCTCCCCTAGTCCTTAATACGTTAGTCTAGGGCTTTTGTACTACCTTAGTTCCTTAGTCTGGCAATAACAATTATCATTTTTTACAGAGAATCATAACTTGATCAGAATCAGAAGAAAGCATTTCCCATAACAAAAAAGATGGGTCAACTCTTCCACAGCATATTTTGACAAGTTCTATTGTACTCCAAAATGTCATTTCAGAGACAGGTTATTACCTAACGTCCATGTTCCTTCATCAGCTATTGTAGAGTCAAAAAGTTTACCCTGCAAAAGACATTAACAAGATTACTTAACAGGAAAACCTGCTCAGTGACCAGTCCTTACTGAATTGCATAGTTTTACTCACAACTTACCTACCTTCTTGTGTTCAAAATTCCTTTGCAAGGAGTAGTACAATCAGGCCTGACTAGTACAGGTTTGTACATGGCCTATCAGAGTATTATGGTTACTTGTTTTTTTTTTATCAGGTATTTGATGTGTTCAGTGTCCTAATTCATAGAAAGGCCTGTATTTCTCAGTGGGTAACAGGACTTTTAATTCATTTGCCATCCAAATTCCCGTGCGCCCACTAAGGGCAACACACACCTATGGTGTAACATATATATGTTAACGCACAAAGAATTGCTTTTCACCAATGAGAAAGAAAATCTAGACTTTTTTTTGCTGCTTTCAGCAGCGAAGTTATGCCCACAGGCAGTGCCCAAACGCTTACAGAACAGAAGCGGAAGCACAGATAGGGGTTACTGCCTTGATTTTTCTGCCTGGCTTTAAAACGCCCTGGCCGTTTGACTTCCCTGCTTCAGTTTGCCCTTTTCCCACCACAGCCCATCACCCCAGAGGCTGCCGGGGGCACCCTGGGGACACCTCAGGGACACCTCCCACACCCCGGGGACACCCCGGGGACACCTCAGGTCCCCCCGGCCGCTACCTGCAGCAGCTGCCGGCCCCCAACGGCCAGCGCCAGGTGGCGGCTCTGCAGGCTGCAGCTCACGTCCTTGGCCCGGGTGCCGGGCGGCACGTGCACCTCGATGAACACCTCCTCCAGCGTCTGGTACCAGCGGCCCCAGGGCGTCCCGCAGGGCACCACGCCGCTGCGCTCCTCGAAGGGAGCCGCCATGGAGCCCCCGCCGCCGGGGCCCGGCTTCTGCTGACGGCTGAGGGCTGCCCGCCCCCACCTCCCGCCCGGAACCGAGGGCACGGCGCATGCGCGCAGCCCCTCTCGCCCCGGGGCGGGTAACGCGCGTGCTCCGTTCGGAGCGCGCTGATTGGCCGCTGGAGCCGGGAGCTGGGGGAGGCGATTGGCTCTCCGCGGCGCGCGGCCGTTGGCCCCGTTCGAATCGCGGTGAGCGGCCGGCGGCTGCCGCCATGGCCTCGTGTGGGGCGGCCCCGCGGCGCGGCCCGGGCGGCGGCTGTGGTACGGAGCGGGGGGCTCGGGGGGGGGGGGGGGGGGGAGGGGGGGGTCTCCTGAGGGGAAAACGCGGCCTTCTCCTTTCTTCCTAGTCACGGGGAGGGTGAGGGGGGCGGGGGGAGGGGGCGGGAGCTTTATCGAGGAGTGGCTGGGGGGTTTTATCGGCCTCAGCGCAGCGAAGGCGAAGCCTCTGTCGTTCTCCTCATGCGTTCTGGCTGCTGTGTGTGGGTCAGCTCCAGCTCGCGCCCCGCTGCAAGGATCCCGTGACGGCCAGGCGTCAGCGGCGGCGAGGAGTTCTCTGTCTTCCGAAATGCATCATCGGGTTAGGAAACAGAAGAGTAAGTAGTCCTCAAAGTCTTGCAAAACCAATAGTGTAATGCCTCTGAAAGCTACGCTTGTTAGTGCTTACACGCTGTTACTGCTTTGTTCTTCTTTTTTAATTATGTGATTTGCTCTGTTAGAGGGGCTCGTTGCCCATCTTTCATCTCAACTTCAGCTGTAATAACATGTCTATTGGAGTTTTTTTCTATAAACAATTTTATACGTAATTTCTGTTAATCAGGAGGGCCTACGTTTTGAGTTAAAACATATGATTCAAGTACTTCATTAGCTTTGTGTTGTGGTTTAACCCGGCCAGCAGCTAAACACCACACAGCCGTTCGCTCACCCTCCCCCCTCCCTCTCTGGGATGGGGGAGAGAAACTGGAAAGTGAAGCCTGTGAGTTGAGATAAAGAAAGTTTATTAAAACAGGAAAATAATAATAACGATAATAATTCTACTAATAATAACGTGTACGAAACAAGCGATGCGCAACGCTATTGCTCACCACCCGCTGACCAATGCCTAGCCTATCCCCGAGCAGCCGGCCCCCCCACCCCAGCTAGCCACCCCTGTATATTGTTTACACAGTATCACAGATTTCTAGGTTGGAAGAGACCTCAAGATCATCGAGTCCAACCTCCGACCTAACACTAAGTACTCCACTAAACCATATCGCTAAGCTCTACATCTAAACGTCTTTTAAAGACCTCCAGGGATGGTGACTCCACCACCTCCCTGGGCAGCCCATTCCAATGCTTAATAACCCTTTCGGTAAAGAAGTACTTCCTAACATCGAACCTAAAACTCCCCTGTCACAACATTCGCCCATTCCCCCTCGTCCTGTCACCAGGCACGTAGGAGAACAGACCAACCCCCACCTCTTTACAGCCTCCTTTAAGGTAACTGTAGAGAGCGATAAGGTCGCCCCTGAGCCTCCTCTTCTCCAGGCTGAACAACCCCAGCTCCCTCAGCCGCTCCTCGTAAGACTTGTTCTCCAGACCCCTCACCAGCTTGGTCGCCCTTCTCTGGACTCGTTCGAGCACGTCCATGTCCTTCCTGTAGCGAGGGGCCCAAAACTGAACACAGTACTCGAGGTGCGGCCTCACCAGAGCCGAGTACAGGGGGACAATCACTTCCCTAGACCTGCTGGCCACACTGCTTCTTATGCAGGCCAGGATGCTGTTGGCCTTCTTGGCCACCTGAGCACACTGCTGGCTCATATTCAGCCGACTATCCACCAATACTCCCAGGTCCCTCTCGGCCAGGCAGCTTTCCAGCCACTCATCTCCCAGCCTGTAGCTCTGCTTGGGGTTGTTGCGCCCCAGGTGCAGGACCCGGCACTTGGCCTTGTTGAACTTCATACAGTTGACCTCAGCCCATCGCTCCAGCCTATCCAGATCCTCCTGCAGAGCCTTCCTGCCCTCGAGCAGATCGACACACGCACTTAGCTTGGTGTCATCTGCAAACTTACTGAGGGTGCACTGGACGCCCTCATCGAGATCATCGATAAAGATATTAAAGAGGACCGGCCCCAGTACCGAGCCCTGGGGGACTCCACTAGTGACCGGCCTCCAACCAGATTTGACTCCATTCACCACAACTCTCTGGGCCCGGCTATCCAGCCAGTTTCTAACCCAGCGAAGCGTACGCCAGTCCAAGCCCCGAGCAGCCAGTTTCTTGAGGAGAATGTTGTGGGGAACGGTGTCAAAAGCCTTACTGAGGTCAAGGTAAACCACATCCACAGCCTTTCCCTCATCCACCAAGCGCGTCATAGAAGGAGATCAGGTTCGTCAAGCAGGACCTGCCTTTCATAAACCCATGCTGACTGGGCCTGATCGCCTGCTTGCCCTGCAAGTGCCGCGTGATGACCCTCAAGATAATCTGCTCCATGAGCTTTCCTGGCACTGAGGTCAAACTGACAGGGCTATAGTTCCCCCGGTCTGCCCTGCGGCCCTTCTTATAGATGGGCGTCACATTGGCTAGCCACCAGTCAACTGGGACCTCCCCCGATAGCCAGGACTGCCGATAAATGATGGTAAGCGGCTCGGCCAGCTCCTCCGTCAGTTCTTTCAGTACCCTCGGGTGCATCCCATCCGGCCCCATCGACTTGCGCACATCCAAGCTCCGTAGCTGGTCGCCAACCATTTCCTCATGGATAGCGAAGGCCACATCCTGTTCCCCATCCCCTTCCACCAGCTCAAGGCACTGGGTATCCAGAGAACAACCGGTATTGCCGCTAAAGACTGAGGCAAAGGCGGCATTAAGCACCTCAGCCTTTTCCTCATCCTTAGTAACTAGGTTTCCCCTCGCATCCAGTAAAGGATGGAGATTCTCCTTAGTCCTCCGTTTCGCGTTGATATATTTGTAAAAGGATTTTTTTGTTGTCTTTAACGGCAGTAGCCAGGTTGAGCTCCAGATGAGCTTTGGCCTTTCTAATTTTCTCCCTGCACAGCCTCGCTACATGTTTAGCATGACGTCAGATGGTATGGAATACCCCTTTGGCCAGTTTGGGTCAGCTGTCCTGGGTCTGTCCCCTCCCAGCTCCTGCTGCACCCCTAGCCTGCCTGCTGGCAGGACAGAGCAAGAAGCTGAAAAGTCCTTGGCTTGGTGTAAGCACTGCTCTGCAGCGATTAAAACATCAGCATGTTATCAGCGCTCTTCTCATCCTAATCCAAAACATAGCACCCTACCAGCTACTAGGAGGAAAATTAACTCTGTCCTAGCTGAAACCAGGACACTTTGCTTTTATTGACGTTCTCATGGTTTATTAAAATGTAAGATACTCCTCAACTGAAAACTGACAGCACAAATCTGGATGGTGGTGGGGAACTTGGCAGAAGGTGAATTCTCAAAATAGGCTGTCATCAGGTAGTCTGCCTCTGAACCTTGTCAAGTGCCCAGCTGACTAATACTGAATTGCTTGATGACAGTAGGAAAACAGCTGGCCTTAACTTGTGAGGCAAGTAGTTTAATAAGCATTTAATAAGCATTCTGTCCTTTGTATAGAAAATCAGTCAACTTTGTCTAGCTTGGTGAAACTTCTCTCACCATGTGCATGCCCAACCTTTTCCTTCACTGTTCTTTTCTGCATCCTTCTGCAGGTGAGACAAATCAGAACAGCGAGAAGAATGCACCTACCCCTGTAACTGGAGGGAGACCTGGATCTCTTGGATCAATGGTAAGACTCTTCTGTGGTATCTGTAGTGCTGTAAATTCTGGCTCAACCTCACTGCGACTACTTAAATCACCTAGCCCCTTTGTACAATTGCCATTAACCTATCTTAGTGAACTATGTATGGAACACATTATTTTGTGTGGATTTCTTAGTCACAAAGGAGGGAAATGGAGTAACTTTCTTTGGGATCATATGATGATTACTGGGGACTACTGAGTGGCGTGTTGAGTGGCTTTACAAAGCTTTCTTTAATGTAGGTTGCTATGGGTTTGTTGTTTGGGGGTTATTTTTTTTTTCTCTTACCATGTAATTGTGGTGCAGGTGCTTCTATGTGAGATCTTGTTTCTGTTGCTTTTCTATGGTGGACAGGCCAGAGCATAAACACAGTGGTAAAAGAAACAAGGAGGGGACAACACTGTATATACAGGTTCTCAGTGCAATATGCAAGGAAATAGATGGGTTAATGAGTTGAATGGTAATGCTGACTTAGTAATTGAGTTTACTAGTACTCATATAGGACGAAGTTAGGTGAACAAAGCAGAACTTTAAGGTTAAGCTGAACTTAAGAGGTTAAAGTGTTTTTATTGAATTTAGGGGGTTAAAGTGTTTTTATTGAATTTAGGGGATGTGTATGTCTCAGGTTTTCTCAGTCTCCTTTCTGTCACAAAGGCCTTGAGCTGTCCATTCATAGCAGTGTTTACACAACAGTACAGTGGTAAAACTGACCCTAATCTGACCGATCTGCAGGAGAGAGGCATTTGTTTTTGATATTGTGTGTCTTTAACAGTGTTGCCTACTGTTATGCTGAATTGTAATGTTAAATTAATATGCAGCGAGAAATCAGTTAAATATTTCTAATAAGTTTGTTTTCAAAAGCCGGTTAGTGGGAGTCTGAAGCCTAGAAAAGATCTCATACTCATGAAAGAGAAAAAGAAACAGAAGACTCTGGAGAAGGAGGTATGAATACATTATGTGAGTGCAGTTCTGGAGTATGTTTACTGCTTCCCATAATCAAAACGATAAGCTTACTACTAATCCATGTTCCGTTTGTCTCAGATACGACACTATGCCTTCCTATTCCACAGCCAAGGAGGAGAGTTTTCTTCTCTCACAAGTTAAAGCGAAGACTATGCTAACTTTTTACTGAAATATTTGGCTCAGTAGCGCAAAATAATTCAGCTGAGATTTAGGACTGCAAATCTATGGCATTTAACAATATGGAATTGTGATTGTCTCATGTCCTTTTCTGTGAATGACTAATTTTAAGATGCGTGTTCTGAATGAAAGTCAATACAGTTTAGATACTCAGCCTTTCTAAGAAAACAAAGGGCATGACTTAATGATTATTTAATAAAAATTATATCATTAAATAAAAAAGAATACCTGTTACGTTGTAGATTCGTGCATTAGTGAGAGAGCGTGGAGAGCAGGATAAAAAACTTCAGGCTTTGGATGAGGATTTTGTTAAGATTGAAGCTAAGCTGAGTGCTGCAGTTCAGGAGAAAACGTCTCTTTTGGCAAATGTTGCTTGCCTGAAAAAACAGCTTCTGGAACTAACAAGAACCAATGAACTACTAAAATCTAAGGTATTCAAACGAATATGTCACCTATTTGCTTTGACTTTGATGTTATTGAGTTCCCTGGTGAAGAGGGGGGAACTTGCCTGTTAACACATTCCCTGTGCCCCTTCACGGCCACAGGTATAGAACATGTCTTGAGATACTGTGTGTTTGTCCAAAGACAGAGCTGGACTTGCTGACATTGCTGTCCAGGCCAGACAGAGATCAGTGGTGTGGGTGGTAGGGGGATGCTCTTTTGACAGCCTGAAGAGTGATCGATATGAAGCTGTTATGCTTATTGATTTGCTATTTATTTCTAATAAGCTGTCTGAAGATGGTGTGCAGAAGAAAATGAGCAGCCTGTGCATGGAGTTAATGAAGCTCAGAAACAAGAGGGATGCCAAGGAAAAAGTAAGCTGCTTTGCACTGCACGGGATAATAACTGAGCTGTTCAGGAACCGACAGTGAAGGGCTTGCAATGGTCCTGTAGATCATGCTTAGTTTCGGTCCTCAATTCTGTAGTTTCTTCTATTTTTTGCTCAGTGGAATTATGAAAGAAGTTAAAACAACAAATCTTGATTTTTCTGTTGATGTGTAAAGTATCTTTGAGTAAGTAAGTCTGAGGAAGGAAGCCTAGAAATACCTCTGTATCAGTCTGTTGGTCAGACTATTAATATCATTGAAAACCAGTGGTTGTAAGTGTGGTTTGAAGCTTAGACGTGTGTTTTTTTTGGGTGGTGATTGTCTGTAATTTTAACAAATGGTTAATATCTTTACAGATGGATAATTTGAATATAGGAGTCACATTTAGCATAGTAGCAAGTACTGTAATTGAATCCTGGTTATAAATTAATTTCAGTTTATCTTTGTCTTAGACAATGGACTTATTTTTGGTTTTATTTGTTTTTTTAGACTGCACTTGCAAAACAGGAAGACATGGAAATGAAGCTGCAGGAGGTGCAAAGGAATCTAGAGCATTCAAAAGGAAAAGTAGCACAGTTAGAAGAAAAACTGTAAGTGGTAATGTAGGGAATGCACTTAGATGGCAATGTATCCGGGCTTAGCTGCATATAGCTTGGGGGGAGATAAAGGCCTGGAATGAACTTGATGGAAAGAAGCTCGGCACTGCCAAGTTTTCCTTACACTCAGGGGCCTTCTGCTCTTACCTAAAATCCCAGTGCTTGAATATGAGTGGATGTTTTACACTTAGGTAGAAATACACAGTTAATAACGCAGGTACTGCAGTTCACAGTGGGAAGCAATGACGATTTGTCTAGCTAATGCTGCCCCTCTAGCATATTTACTCATGGTGGAAGGTGGTTCAATATCTTTAGTACAAATGAGAAGACCACATGGAATATAGAGCAAAAGATCGTAGAATCACCTCTTAGAGTCAATACGAGTTTGTCACCCACACTGGATTACGGAAAGAACACGTTACTCTTAAGTTGTGATCAAACGATTTATTTGTACTTGCTTATCTGTAAGCAAATAGCTTAGAAATAGCTCTGAAGTGTTTCAATACATCCATCATGAAAGCTTCTTGATTTTTAGATCTGCTACGGAGAGAGAGAAAGCTGAAGACAAATTTGACACTGAAAAACTCTTGGAATATATCACAGAGCTCAGGTAAAAACAAATTGTTCTTAGATTGGACTGGGTAAGTTAAGAGGGCAGTAAAACTAAGCCTTGTTCTTGCCAGATGAAGTAGAAGCTTGGCAACAATTATGTTTAACAGTATTGAAATGAAGGGGTGGGAAGGGGAATCTGACCTTTTTCTATACAATAGGAAGGAGTCATAAGGTAATATTTTAATTACCTTTCTAAATGACTGTACTTTTGTGGGCTAAGCAGTCTTATGGACAGGTTTTGTATCAGAGTCCTGAAATCAGTTTTAGTTTATTTAATCAGTTTTGGTTTATTTAAACCCATAAATCAAGCTAGACTTGTTTTCCTCTAAATTACTGGCAGTAATGCCTTTGAGCACGCACTTGTAAAAACAGTCTTAACTTCCAGTGGACTTTGTAATATTCTGGTTTTCATTCAAGAGTTGATCCATGTTGCTTTCGCTTGAGAAGAACATAGTCTGATATTAAAAATTACCAGTCCAGTGCTTTGTAACAGATAGAAACACTATCCAGTTTTCATAGTCAGGTGTACCTAGCTCAGGATGTGGTGAAAATACATAATCACACAACTTAAAATGGTTTTGTAAGTTTTTCTTAAAACACCCATTTTGAAATCAATTGCATTTAATTTTAAGTAACCTCTCTTAGTGCACAAAAACTTATCTGGAACACTAGCTGAAGGCTGCTTTTCTGTCGAAAACCACCTGTACTAAGTATTTTAAGAATTTCTCCTTTGTGCTGAAGTGTAAGCTTAAAAATGAAACTTAGTGGTAACAAATACCTGAATTTTCTTCTACAGTAGTATTGCAGAAACTGTAGAGAAATACAAACTAGATGTTGCCCAGATGAAAGAGACATTGATAAAGAAAGACCAAGACATCAAGATCCTGACTGATACACTCAAAACAAAAGAGGAAGAATCACTTACACTGATCAGAGAACTTAATGAAAGGTGTGAGTTGCTTGAACAAGAAAAAGGTAAATGCTAGTGCCTTTCTGCTGTTCATGTAGTTGGGATCATTTATACATCCTAAAGCATCTCTAATAGGTTTGTTTAAAATGTCAGTGTGGGTTCAAAGCAAAGTCAGCTCTCTGAGCTCCAACTGAGAACAGCTCACCATAATTCCATCTATATGGAAACCTCCTTGGAAACACCTCTGTCAAGTCTAAAAGTATACCTCCATGGAAATATAAAAAGGTAGACACTATAGAATTCAAAGTTGTTTGCATGCTAGGCTTTAATCTGAAAGTTGAACGCAAATGACTTGTTCCTTAATCTTCCTTGAGAATCAGTGCTATATTGCTGTAATACACTGTTAGAGGTTTATGCGCTAGTTCATTGAAGTGCTGTGTGTCCAGGAAACCTTCAGCCCTGCCCTATTCTCCCCTTCCCCTCTCCCATCTCCACCAGCCCATCCTTGAGGGAATCATTTAGAAGTTTTTCCTCAGCCATAGCTGTTCCCATTCCTAGCTGTTTTGATAAAAGCTAATTCATTGAACCAAAGATCCCTACCTTAAAAAATCCCTTCCCTTAAAAATCCTATCCCTTAAAGAATTATTTTAAGTGGGATTCTTGGTGATTTCCCAGATGAGGTTTTTTTTTTTTTTCCATGTCTAACTTTAAAGCTAGGTTGAATTAGAATTAAATTACTATGAAGAAAAGGCGTTGTATTTCTTTGAAGGTAGAGAAGGCATTACTTGTTATACTGACAATTGCTCTATGCAGAGAAAGAGTCTTCTGAGAGCAGGGGAAAAGTCCTGAGTATGAATGCTGAAATAGAAGATCTGAAAAAAAAAATTGGCTTAGAAGAACAAGAACACCAAAAACTGCTTCAGAAGCAAGAGGAGATTCTCTCTCAGCTGCAGCAAGAGAAGGTAAATACAGACTTTAATTTAGTCTAAAAATATTCTAATCCCAATGCCTGGGACTGAATGTTCTGATTTTGGTTAAACATAAAGTTGCTATACTGATAATGGTTTAATCTGTGGGATGTAGAAACAGATGCTGGCCAGCAAAAACTGTGTGTGATCTCATGTCTTATAAGAATCACAGCTGGCATGATAGTTGTTCTGCTTCTTCCATAAATTTGCTCTTATTGTGGTGCTATAAGGTTTGAGCATTGCAAAGTAGCCTTCAATATCTAGAAAACCACTGGTAATTTTAAAATCAGCTATGTTCTGGCCTGCAGGAACTGTCTGCATCTATCCAGCAGAAGTTACTAGATTTTCAAGATGAGGTAACAAGTGAGAGACACCTCTTGGAAGAAGAGATGAAGGTTGCAATGAATGAGCTGGATAAATTGCATGCTAAGGAGAAGAAAGCTGAGAAGTTGGTGAAGTGGTTGGAACAAGAAACCAAATCTAAAACTCTTGAACTTGCACAGATGGAAGTAAAGTTGAAAGGGTTTGTGAAGTAATCTCAGTTTAAAGTTTTAGAACGAAAACATGTTAAATCCACAGCATAAGCAAAGCTTTTGAGCCTAATTCAGGTTTTAAAGAAACCTGAACACATCGGAATGTATTTCTTGCTGGGTTTTGATTAATGGCAGCAGTTAGAAGCAATCTAGCTGAATGATTTAAATAACTTTGTTATTTAAAGCTGTTTAATTAGCATGCTGGGAGTTGCCTGATGTGCTAGTACTGTAGTAATGTGAAGTTATTGGGAAGAATAAGTTGCATGGACTTTTTTATTGGTATTTATGTTCTGGAGAAGGCAATCACTAGGAGATTTTTCGAGCAAGTTACTTTAACTTTCATGTGTTGAAAGCTTACTAGCAGCTATTAAATCTATTCCATACATGAGATAACTTGGAAATTAAGGGGTGGGTGAAGTCTTTGTTTGCTATGAAGATGGTGCTTTAATACATGAAAAGTTGTGGCAGAGACATTAATGATTTGTCAGTATGCAAGTGCTGCTGCTGCCAGCCTTCTATAGCAGGTAATACATTCAGGCATGTTTATCTCCAGCATGGAGTGTTGCATTTTTATTTTAGGAAGAATGCTGAGTTAGAGCAAATCAATGAAATGCACAGCCGTGCGGTTCGGCAAATCCAGGAAGAGCATAGCAACACATTGTGTAAACTGGGAAAGACTCTTGCTGAGTTCGAAAGGTATTTAAGTTCCGTCGGGCAGCAGTGATCTCTGAAACTATAATAACATATGCTCTTTATTTATCTGCCTTAGTATTTCACATTGTATATGAGAACTGGTGTGATATTATAGCGTTTTTGTGGGTTTTTTCTGATGGCATTAAGAAATGTTATTTATTCCTTTTGAGTATTAGTCAAGTGTAATGACATACTCAGTAATCTAGCTGAGGAAGCTGTGAATGTTTCTTCTAAAATGTAACCAAGTGGAATACTCAAGTGCTCTTGATACTCATTGAGAGTTGTAGCTAGTAAAGATGGTCTCTGTACATTAAAATATGTTGCAGTAAGTCCTCCTGTTCAGGCTCAAAACTTGTACTGATGATTGTCCTACAGTTCTTGCAGATTTTTGTTTTCACAATATTCAGATTGTAGTATATTGATACTGTTATTGTTAAGAATGCAAGGCAAACCTGAAGGATCAGGTGTCCTTCAGATAGTTGTTTTTATAGGCAGTGTTTTCACATCTCGGTAGAAATTTTAAACGTATTATAGAATATGCCACAGTTTTGCTGCTTATGGCTTAATGGATTAGAAAATCTTTTATGCCTTTGCAGCATGAGTTTGGATTGCTCTCATAAGGCCTGAACTGGTTAATCTGCATTTGTTTAAAGTAACAAGTGTTTTCTTATTTGCACTGTCATACTAGCTACAAGAAGACAATAGCTGAAGAAATATGCAGCCTTAAAGTGGAGAATACATCTCTGCAAGAACAAATTGCTGACCTAAAAAAAACAAGCCAAGATAATCTACAGCTGCTTCAGGAAGCAGAGTACACTAAAGACAAAGCAAAAGAAGAATGTGCAAGGTATTGGGCTGACAAACTTTTCCTTAAGCCAGCTGAGGCTTGCCTTCTTAACTAGAACTTAGCATGGTGCTCTATCAAATAATATTAGCATTTGATGTAACAGTACATATCTTCCTTTTTCCCTATGCAGAAGGTTGAAAATGTTGATAGACAAAATGTGTTAGGATTGTATGTATTAGAAAACTAATCGATCCAATTAATTGCTTGCAACTTTTCCTTTAGGTGGAACATAGGTAAAGGAAAATCTTTAACTGAATTCTGTTGGAATATTGTTTTTATGAGACATATTAGTTACAATGACTGTTCCATGAACTAGTAAGATCCACAGGGGCAGACAAACATATTTAATTCAGATCTGACCATCTGCCACTCTGTCCTGAATAACGTCTGTCATCTCAAGTTCTGCTCACAATCAGATGCTGATTAACAGTCCTCAAATTAACACACTGCAGTGAAGTAAACAAAAGCCTGCCCTCTGCCCAATGTGCAACATCACATTGCAGCTGAAAAGTAGTAAAGGCAGCAGTTGTCCTTGGCCAGTATTGTGGATGTGTTTCTCTGACCAGATAACAGCAGCTTAATGGTGCATGTTCTCTTTTGAGCTCAGTGTGGCAGACCATGTGCAAGCTCCCTGCTGTGGGCAAGTAATGGGAGGAAATGAGGGAGTTGGGTCGTAAATGGTCCCAGTGTACAATTGCCATTATTAAGCAACTGAGGCAACTGCCTGTACATGTGCTGCATTATGGAGTATATTGTGTGTGCACTAAATTTCCTTCCCTGCTTCTCTGAGTGTCATCACTAGCTAGCTTCCAAAACTGAAGTTGGTTTTAAGTCTGCAACTATGCTCTAATATTTTCAACAGTTGAATGTGTCAACCATTCACATGCAACTGCATTAAAACCCTTTTTTTGGCCAAACTAAGTTGAGCCATTTCTGATCTCCCCATCTGTCATAACGCTTTGCTGACTTAGAAAATGTTTCTGTAATGCTTCTGCTGTTTCATTCACCTATAGCCAGGATGTAAAGACTGTCCAAAAGAGAATTATAGCTTACTCCAGTTTATTTTAAAACACCTTTGGTTTTAAGATGATGTCCTTTATTTTCTCCTTGCTTGTTTGATATTTCTTCCAGTTTCTATTACAGTTCTTAAAAGAAAAGCAGCTGAAGAGTTATTTTCTGTTTTACATGCCTACTGTAGAGTGTGGCAGGGGGATGGATTTAGTCTCCACCTAGATGATAAAAACGAATAGCTTAGGTAAGAGAGGGAAGTCAACATTTTAGATGTAAAATTTGTGAACCCTTGAGGTCATCCACACTGAATGATCTTGGCTAGCTTCTGCTTGAGCAAACCTCTGCATGAAAAGCCTACTGGAGTACCTTCCATTAAGAGCTGCTAGTATTAAACAGTCACAAATAAGAAACATGAGACTTCCTTGCTTTGAAAGCACTGCTTCACAGAAGTTAAACCACATCTTGAACTTGATTGCTTTCTGTACTATATTTTTCTCTTACGGTACTGTTAGCGCAAACCTTCATTTCAGTTCAAGTAACAGATTTTCAAACATGGTTACTCGTATTTTAATATTAATTACTAGTGTAAGTAATAACATAAAAAAAGTTAAGGATGGTGGATGGTTCATTATGGATGGTTGATGTTTTCCTCAGGATGCTTTTAGAAGCCCAGACAAAGCTTGCACTGAAAGAAGCAGAAGCAGAGAGAACAAGAGAGTCTTGCCTTGCACAGATGACTAAGCTTCAGGAAAAACTGAAAGAGCAAACTGAAGATTTACAAAAAAAACTTGAAGCAGAAAGATCAAGGTGACTTTTCAGAAACTAAACTTGGGTATTGTAGCACACCCAAGTTTTATTGTGAAGAAATGCTGAGAGCTGAAATTCTACTTTTTGCTTCTTAGGAAAACCGTAAGTGAAGATGTGACCTCTGGCTTAAAAGAAGAGATAAAGACTTGGCGTAATCTATATGAAGAGTTGCATAACAAAACTAAGCCTTTTCAGGTGTGTGAAGAAATAGATCTTTATTACGATGTTGACTTTGTACTTTATTAGTACATTGACTCAAGTTTTTCTCTTGAGAAATAAACATGCTATCTCCCATTCTACAGCATTCATATTGTTATGATTTCCTAAGTTACCATCCCTTCATCTAGCTACGTCACTTCCCAAAACAATTGTTCTTTGTACATCTCAGTCAGCTTTAAAAAAAAAAAAGTTAGACTTAAAAATAAAAATGAAAAATGTACTATGTATTTCAGCACCAGCTAGATGCATTTGAAGCAGAGAAGAATGCTCTCTTAAATGAGCATGGTGCAGCCCAAGAAGAACTGAATAAACTAAGTGATGCATATGCGAAACTACTTGGCCACCAGAACCAGAAACAAAAAATCAAGCATGTTATGAAGTTGAAGGAGGAGAACACCCACTTGAAACAGGTTTGTTTAATTGTAATGTTAGAAATTGGAAATTCATTTACTTGATTCTTTTTATTTGCTGAATTCTCTAAGTACTTACAGACTAACTCTGCAAGCTACTTGTTTTCTGTGGTTCTTAAATTCTTCGTGTGCGCTAGGCTAGAATGAACCACCAGTTCCAGAACAGCAAGAGAATCGGTTTTAGTGAGGACTAAATACATGGTATACAGGGTGATCTTTCCTCTTGTTCTTAATCTAACTTCTAAGGATTGTTTTCCTTAGGATGTCTCCAAACTGCGTGCACTGCTAGCAAAACAAAAGCAAACAAACAGGGATCTTCAGGAGCAACTCTGTGCAATTCAGGGCATTAGGCGGTTTGATCCTTCCAAAGCTTTCCAGCATGACAGCAAGGAAAATATTTCTCCAAGAACTCCTTTGAAAGAAGGTAAGCGTGGATATTCATCTGTGTCCTTGTATCTCTTTAACTTATCCAAAGAACATATGGCAGTCTTGCATAGTCTACTTCACTTGGGGAAGGAAGGAGATAGCATCTCCTGTGTTTTACAGCAGTGTTGGGAGGCTACAGCTGTGGGGTGTTTCCAGTGTACTTTTGGCCATTGTATTTCCCAGCCCTGTTTGTTTCAATGCTGAGATGGCTGATTGTCGGGTCAGACAACAGAAGGTGTGTTTAATGTGGAGGAGTGGGTTACGGACTTAACTGTTTTGCATGAGATTGCAAGATGTGAACCTTGTTTTGCGGCTGTGTATCACCCACTGACTTCTCATACAGTTTACCTGTTGTAGCTAATCCAGTGGTATTCAGTATCTCCTGCAACGGCAATAAGGGTAAAAGTGATTCAGAGGATTGAGCCCTGGTTGTTTAGTTGGTACTTGCAGGACCTTACAGTGCTGTAGGTATACAGGTAGGAAGCAAAAAGCCTGCTGCAGGTGAATGTGGAAGATTCCACATGGAGATGGGGAAGGATACAGATCTTGAGCAGACCTTTGCTTCAGAATGTATTCCAGTGTCTGAAATTCTGGTCTTGCCTGTTATGTGCAATCTAATGCCTTCCTTTCCCCCTGCACACAAATAATTGTTCAGTGTGTGGGAGCAGTAGTGCAAAATCCAAACTTAGTAATGTTTTTCCATTGCAGGTAATAGAAACAAAGTGTAATCTTTTCTTGCTATGAAGAAAAATATTTTACATCACCAATAAACTTAAGTAATACAGAAGACTTCAACAGACTATTTGTTCAAGGTAAAACTGGGTGCTGTATGTTATACATATTAGCATGATTACTTGAGAAGTGATATAAAACAGCCTATTTTTAGAAAAACTACACTTGGTCATCCTCAAATCAGAGGCCACAGAGGGCTGCATGTTCAAGACTCCTGGTAACATCCTCGCAATCTTGGACTCAGAAGCTGCTTAGTTTGTTTTTCTAATGGCGCAACTTAAGTTCAGAAAAGGTGAATAATAATTAGGCGAAAAGGATGACAAAACCTGCATTCATGTAAGATGTTATTTTGTACCTGTCTAATTTTTTCAGTTCCATGTTAAATTAATTTTGCTGATTATAGTTGCTTTGATACCAATGGCAGGAGCACTTTCCAGAGACTTTCTCCTTTGTGGCCCACGTAATACAGGTCAGATGTAAAAAGTCATATTGTACAGTTGGTTTGGATTTTTTTTTAATAATTTGTATTCAGGACATGCTGATTTCTTTCCTGGGGCTAGATAATGCAACTATTGATCTCCAGAAGAGGATTTCCAGGTCAGACTTGGACTGCCTTGTCTATGTGAATGTCTTTGCATCCCGTAGCTAAGATTAAGGTCTTAAGGGAAATCTGTTTTACCAATGTTGTGCTTACTGGACTCTTAAATAGTCATAGCTGTTGCAGCCAGCTGTCTTACTTGATCAATGTTATGTGGACGGGAATATCAACAGAACTTTTTTTTAATTGGGTGGGAGGATGCCCACTACGCATTCATTTTTATAGACTTGGATTTTGGCCAGGTGGAAGGAATCTGTTGAACTGCATCTAAAATTAAGAATGTTTTAGCAGAATAAATATTTTAAATGAGTTTTTGTCCATTTCCTTCTTAAACCAGTGATTAAGAAAAGCAACATAAAATTACCCTGTAAGTGACCTAGTGTTCTAATCTTAAATCTTCACAACAAAACTTAGTATCAGGCTTGTCTGAAAGACAATGTAATTCTCGAACTGTACAGAAGAAATGATTTGGCTAAACTGTACAATAGATACAGCTTGCAATTCTTTTACTCTGTTATTTCTGGTGAATTTCTATTAATATAGAAATAAATACTGGAACTCAAGTAAAACGTGGAACTGTTTCTATTAATTGTATATACTAATATTTTGTATACGTGTGCTGCAAAGAAAATATACAAAGCATAGCATGTCACGGTAATACTGGAGAAATGAAATATTGAAAATGCATTCCAAGTCCGAAGAAATAAATTGGTGGTTCTTGTACATTAATGCCATCTTTGTGTATTTACTTGAGCTTCTGAAGATGAGATGTTTGAATTGAGAAATACTTAGTGCCCAATTTATGGGGTTGGCTGAAGTAGAGAGAGGCATTTTAATGAAGAACTTACTGTAATAATTTAAGAAGACTAGAGTTCTCTCTCCATGTGGAGAAAATGATAAAGTTAGCTGGTTTTGTTGTCTGAAAGATGCAAGTGGGATGAAAGACAACTATGCAAGAAAGAGAGCTGAGTCTTACTGACTCATCTGATGAGAACCTGGTCTTTGTGGAAAGCCTAATGTTACACAGCCGTTTACATCCAGCAACCAGTGGGCTTAAAATGAACAGTTGGTTAGACCAAACTTGATTGAGTGAACAACAGAGCAAAGAGTAACAGGGCAAGGGGAGAACTCCATATTAACAAAAAAAAAAAACTAAAACAAAAAAAAACTTGTGTTCTTGCATTTTCACTTGTAACACTTGACTGCTATTATACTGGTGTTTTTGTTTCAAGATTGCATGCTCTTAAGCAAGGTTGCTGATAGTTGCACGCTTGCTTTGGTGTCCTTCTCCTAAGGGTGTTTTTAAGGCAAAAATCACTGTTCATAAATCAGAATGCAAAAATCTGATTAAACACCTTTTTGACCAAAAAAAAAGACATTTAAAAACACATGGAACTCTTAATGTGTAAGCTAGTCTTGTATTGCATGAGAGATTAAGAACGAATGGTAAACAAAGGCTCTACGAAGCTCAAACATACATGATGGCACTGAATTCATGTACACTTTCAACTGAACCTTAATGATGCAGAACGTGTCAAATAGCAGAAAGTTAGCAAGAGTTGGTCAATGGGTGAAAGAACACTAAGTGAAGCAAAATACTGCAAGTATCACGGAAGTGTGCTTTTATGCCTGACTACATACTTCTTTCACATAGCCTTGAGGATTAAAACTTTCTACCTTAATTGGGAATTTTTCCAAAGTCCATTTTAAATCTTTCTTAATATTTTACACTAATAAAAACAATAGGGCAACTCAATAATTACACCAGCCTTACAGCATTGTCAGCTTTTGCTTTAATGTTAAAATATGAATAAATACCATAGAGCAGGTTTGTGAGAGATGGGGGGGGGAAAGCTGAAAAGCTTTGTTAGCTTCAGTTTAAAAAAAAAAAAGCTTTTTTTTGGAAAGCCTTGTCAGCTTCAGTTAAAGGGGTATTGCTAGTTTCATGCACATGCAATATATTTGTGATCAACCACCAATTTTTCAGTTGTTTAACTGACATGAGCTGTCGCTGTAAGAATTCATTAATTTCATGTTGTGGCATATGCCTTATTCTGTTTTGTACTGAAAGCAATATGTAACAAGAACTTATTTCTCTGATCATGTCTCTATTGGAGCAAGATCTGGGTTCTACTTTGCCTACATTTAATATGAAGAGTGCTAGAATCCGCAGTCTGGATGACCTCATTAGAGCCCACCTCCTGTTTCTCATACAAAGAAAATGGCATGAGGCTCAGTGCCAGTGCTTGGAATAAATTTATGCACACAATGGTTGCACTTGCTCATGCTGTCTATTAAGAAGTCAAAATTGAAGTTCATATTGAGCCTTTCAAATAGTACCACTGGGAATAAAACCAAGCTTAACAGGATTCAGAACCACACGTGATCTAGGGCTTGGATTAGCATTTGGGTTTCAAAGGTCATCTGAGCTACTGCTTCTTTCAGTCCACGTGCTCTCTGCAGGCAAAAGCAGACAAAGGCACGAATGCACCGCTGAACAGCAATCATTGCCTAGACTGGAAATTCCTCCTACAGTTTGAGGCAATGCCTGAAATGCTGGTGGAAATGGATCAGGTAAGGATCTGGAGATTTACGTTAGAAGATTGCTGCCATACTTTGGTTACAAAATTGAGGCAGAATGAGAGAAAGAATTAGTTGTAGCTCCTGTAATTACAGCCT
Source organism: Anser anser (assembly GCF_964211835.1). Taxonomy (NCBI): domain Eukaryota; kingdom Metazoa; phylum Chordata; class Aves; order Anseriformes; family Anatidae; genus Anser; species Anser anser. Next base: position 17,954,937 of record NC_139735.1, on the reverse strand, counting down.
GAAATGTTAAATTATGAATGGTACGTTCCAGTTATCCAGGGATGCATTATGCTGGTATGACTGATGTGGACTGTTGTCAATTTTTGATTCCACTACTCCAAGGAAGCCATGTTTCACAAAATAAATCTATTTGTAATTAAAACTAATAAAATAAACTAGAAAAAATAGTGAATTCAGTGTAATTTAAGCTTTATTTATAACAAAATATAATTTAACAAATTGCATATAGTTTTTGTAGCAGATACAGTGGTGACAAAGCTGAAGGTATTTTACAGACGAATTTATAGTCCTAGCTTGAGACTTAGGTGCTTAATACGTTTTCCTATTTTCATCTTGATCTAAGTCTGGAAAGTAGAATTTATTTCCACTTTTTTCAAAAACATGAAGTATTGCAGTGTTTATAGGGAGGAAGGGATGCGGTTCGGAATGTGCTCAGAGTTGTTACCTTGGCATTTCCCATTTCTTCTGAATTTCAAGTTGTGAATGAGTGATATTTTGAATAAAATTCTGAGATACTGGAAAGGGAATGATTACCTATTTACAGTTCATTACAAGGGAAAAAATAAGATCTCTACCATTCAAGAAGGGAAGAATCAGCTAAAGTGTTGTTATAGGTATGCTGTTTTGTCCTGTAGTTGTTGGTTTTCTGTATGTCATGATCATTGTTAATATAGGATTCCATGCAAGTTTAATTATCTGATATTTTTCATAGTGTTTTAACTGCTGTGGTAGAAGCTCGCTCTTAATTTCTGAACTACCCCGCCGTGCTTTCAATCGCGTCAGCCTGGCCCGCATTCAGCAGGTGAAGCTGTGAGAGCTCCCCAGACGCGATCTGGCCCCTCCCTCTGCCACAGCTCGGTGCCTCCAGCAGCAGGCGGGGCCCAGCCGGAGCCTGGGGGCGGGAGCACCCCCTGGGGGCGGGAGCTGCCGGGCCCGGGGCGTTGCGCGGTGCCCGTTACCCGGCCCCGGCCCGCAGCCGCCCGCTCCCTCAGGGCCGGCCCCGGCCGCCCCCCGCCAATCGGGGCCGGGCGGCGCGCGGCGCATGCGCGGGGCGGCCCCTCGGGGCGTGCTGCGGGGCGGCGGCAGGAGCAGGCCCAGGCCCGGGCCGCGCCGGGCCCCGCCATGGTGGGCGGCGAGAAGGAGCTGCGGATCCGCTTCGTGCCCGGCTGCTGCGAGCTGGTGGAGGTGCGCGGGGCCGGGGGGGGGCTCGGCGGGGCGCTCCCTGCCCCGGCCGCGCTGGCGAGGCGCTCGGGGAGGGCCTGCGGCTGCCCCGGGAGGTGCCGGGCGGGGCGGCGGGGGCTGGGCGGCGAGCGGCGGCTTCCTGCTGCCGGCCGGGCCGGGCTCCTCGCGGCACTCCTCCCGCGGCGCCGGGTGGCTTCCTGCGAGCAGCGGCTGTGTGCGGCGGGGGCCGGGAGGCTGCCCCAGGGCTCACGGGTGGCACTTGTTAGTCTGTCACCCTCTACTCCTGGAAAACTGCGCGTTTGGCTGCGGTCACCTGATCCTGGCTGGAGGTGTCCTGTCACGTCTCCACAGCGTGCTTCGCTTCGCTTTCCTGCGGCCGGCCTTTGGTTTTTAGGGGCAGGTGCTGCCTGTCTGTAGAGGTGCTGGTGGTCTGTCCTGTGAGGCTCAGAAGTGCAAAACAGAGCCGGGAATCGGTGCTTTCCTGCTCTCACCCAGTGCAGACTAGCACAGGCAGCTTTAAGGAGCAGTCACTCAACGTGTATTGTGAGGCCAAATTCACTGTAAACGTAAAAGTAATTTTTTAAACATGATTTTCTGTAGTTTGTCCCTTTCAGGAAACAGTCCACGTAAAAGTTACTAATTTTCACGTGTAACTTGCAGGAATAAGTCATCCTTTGTCCACAGCCTTAGAGTTGAAGAAAATACGTGCGATGTGCCGTCAACTTGCAGCAGTTGCTTTGGACTAGGCCCACCTCTTTCTGTAGCGCACCTCTGCATTTGCCTCTGTGGAGCAAAAGTGTTCAAACCTGCAGGGCCGAGGGCAGGAACCCCGTGCCGTGACCAGCAGGCAGTGGTGGGTTACGGGGCTGGAAATGTGAGAAGACTCGGAAGGAGCTGAGATATTACAACTGCATAGTAGACAGTGTTTACAAAAATATTGTCAGTTATCACAAGTTGTCTGCATATAATGTGCTTGGAAGATCCAAGATGTAGAAGTTCTGTACGCCTGCAGCTTTCTTCAGTACTGACATATAAGCGTGTTTTTATTTTTGTTGTTGGCAGGCTCTTGTTCAATGACACATGCAGAAGTAAAATGTGGAAGTAAAGGTTGCACAGACCTCCAGGAATCTTGTGTGTGTTTTCTTGAGAGCTTGAGGATTGAGTGAGTGGTGGTGGAGAGGAATGAACTTTGCAGATTCATGTGCACACCCATCTCAAGCACTGAAATGTGCTGTGGCTGAAGTGAAGCTTGAGTTAGCAGTACAGCAGTACAAATGATCACATCATTTCCACATCCATGTAGTAAAACAAAGAGCTGTATTTTTGTTTGGATACTAGACCAGTGTGCCGATTGCTGATGAATTAGTGTTGCATTTAATATTAAAATTTGTTTTCAAATGTGTAGGCCCACAGTGTAGTGTATTGTTGGAGCTTTTTACAGGCACAGTCCAAAATAATTTACTGCAGGATGTGGACCCTAAATCTGAAAGATTCAGGTCCATGTTCAAAAGAAGTTATTTCTTCTATTTCAAGTTTCATAAAGTTATCAGATTCTGAGTGAAATTAAAATTCTGCCCTTTGAGTTTGTCTATGTTGGTTGTTTGGTTTGTTTCCCCCACTTCTTGTGGAAGAAGTTTTCTATTTGAATTTTATTTTCAGCATCTTCAAGACTATGTGTAAGTACTTGGCTCAGTACAGTATCAGTGTTCCCAGATGGTTGTATTCCATGAGACACTCAAGTCAAAGCACTTGCATCACAAGGAAAGCTAATGAATACAGTAGCACTTGCTGCAATCTTGCTAACTTTATAAGAAAGGGGACAGAAAACAAGCAAAACGACTAAATAACATTAGAAAGCAACCTTGTCCTGTTCTCATTTCCCTAGGAAGATGTTGATATTCCCAGTAGACGAGCTTTAATTACTGGTGCTACGGGACTTCTCGGCAGAGCTGTGTTTAAAGAATTCAATCAAAATAATTGGAATGCAGTTGGCTGTGGATACAGAAGAGCTCAGCCTAAATTTGAACAGATTAATCTTCTCGACTCCGTCGCAGTTCATGAGATTATCCGTGATTTTCAGGTGAGTTTTGGGAGCAGATATAAGAAGTACGGGCAGTACTTGATATGTCTAGCAGTGAGCTGGCAGTGCTGTTGTGATACTCAGGTCATGTGGCTTCGGCGGAGCTAATGCATTAGCAGAGCCCTGAAATAGGATACAGCTGTCATGCCTGATGTCTCTGGAGCGGGGGTTTGCTCTGTAGGTGCAAACAGTTCTGAACTTCCCTACGTCACCACAGGGAGAATGCAGGTGATAGATGTGTGTGTCAGTACGCTCGCATGGGTGGCTTAAATGAAAAGATAAATGTGAGTTGTTGACGCAGTAACACAAAGTAGTTCTTTTGAAGTTGAAGAACACTAGAATATAGCAGCTGTGGCATGTTGAGCGTGCAGTATGGCAAGGAGTGCCCTGTCCTTTCATGCCGACTTGCAACAGGGATATATAAAAACTGAAGAGCATGATGTAGGGTGCCGCTCTATAAAATATCTTGTTAATAGTTTGGGTATGTCAAATAAGCCATGGGTAAATAGTTTATCCAAAAAAACCTTAACCCAACCATTTTAATTACATTATGTGAGATGTTACATTTTCCCCTGTTTTATGTTATTACACAGTTGAAGAAAAAAAAAAAGGCAGGCTTGGTCTTCTGTAAGATAGAAGATACTGAAGGTCATGGTTGCAAAATTAATGGTCAAAGCTTTGGTATTCTAATGTGAAACCTTGAAGCAGCTTGGTTGTTTAGCTTCCTAAGGAAAACATGCTCCTCAGATTGCAACGATTAAAAACAGTACAACTTTTATTACTTCTTACAACTTAGTAAAACACCTTTTTGCCTGAGGGAGTGGATCTCTCCAGTTAGGATGGAACTGCAACTTCTTGAGGATGTTTGTTCAAAATAATTCTTTGATTTCCAGCCTCATGTTATAGTGCATTGTGCTGCTGAGAGACGGCCGGATGTTGTAGAAAGCCAACCAGATGCTGCTTCTCAGCTCAACGTGGCTGCTTCAGGGAACCTAGCAAAAGAAGCAGGTAAGAAGACTGTCTCACGGATTTGTTTTCTTGTTAGACTACTGCATTTATTTATGCCGATGCACAAGTGAGTAAGTTGCTTAAAGTTCTGAATGTTGTTTCTGCTACCAGTGTCAGTCGATGCACTTTCTGTAAGGCTGGCTTACGTTATTCTAGGTGAAGAATCAGTGAAAAGACAAACAGAGGCAGTGAATGGGGCTAGGAGATGAGGTCTTCTAGAGAGTTGCTTAAACTTCAATTAAGATTTCAAGCAAGGCGTGCATTAAAATAATGCATACAAATGTTTTCCTTCTAGCTGGAATTGGAGCATTTCTCATCTACATTAGTACAGACTATGTATTTGATGGAACAAACCCTCCTTATAAAGAGACTGATATACCAAATCCCCTGAATTTGTATGGTAAAACCAAACTGGAGGGTGAAAAGGCAGTCCTGGAAAATAATGACGGTAAGGATACACTTGCTCATTTTTCATGATTTCTATTTTTACTTAGGAGTTGATTAAGCTAACATACAACTTCGTCAGTGATAAAGTTGTGAAACTATTGACAACAGAGTTGGAAAGCAATGTGATAAGGAGTCAAGTCTCCTTGCTCATCAGGCATTTCTGTTATTTACAGGTTGACTAACTCTTAATTTGTTACTTGTGCCGCTCTTCCTTTGTCTTCCTTGTCTCTGCTGATGGACATCTACCAGAGTTTGTGTAATGTGAATCAACTATTTCTAAATAAAATATATCAGGAATATGTTGTAATAGCAGAAACTTTACCATACTTGACTCATAGCTGCTGTTACTGAGGGGAGAAGCATTGCAGTTGTCCTAAATGTGTGCTCACTTCACGGGGAAAAACAGACTTTTGATAAAACAATAATACAGACAAAATCAACATAGGCTTTTGCTTTTACTCTTCTCTTTTTCTTGCTGATTTCCTGTTGTGCTTTCTTTACATAAGACTTTGTTTTATTTTTACACGCCACATGCATTGCTTGCCACATGCATTGCTTGCCACATGCATTAGATTCCTAGTATTACAACTTTCTAAGGGGTTAGTAACATTGATTTTAAGCAACGTCTTGGATTGTTTTTGATATAAATCTTAATGAAAACTAACATTCAAAATGCAGAAACATACTTTTTAACATTCTGCTTAGTAAAGGAAGAAATCTTAGGACTAAACATATTCCCTTGTATGTAAAATTTAGCTCTTGTAAGAGAGGTTTGACTGTTTCTAGATAGTATGTTGTCAGTTTACACTCCTGTTTTCTCAGGAAATTTGAAGATGTCAATGCATCTGTAAAAGAGGCTTCTGATAAGTGAATGTGGTACTCTCATTCTGAGTCAGCCCTGTTTAGCCACAGGATTGACCAATTGATAAATTAGCGTGACAGTCTTTCAATAAGTAAACATAATCTGAGTTTGACTATGATGCTGTTTGCTCCCTCTTCTAGATTGGTAATGAAGATAAGATGCAACAAATTCAAGTACGTGTGGGTTTCTTGCTAGATCCTTGCCCCCGTTCAACATTGCAGTTTTGTTCCATAACCTTTTTGAGCATGATCTATCGAGCATTAGTGGGTAGCAGCAGTGGTATTAGCAGAAAGCATTTTGAGATGGTGCCAAGTAAGATGCTTGGAAACATCAATTATGTTTCATAAACACCTATTTTACACATATTAGTCTTCTAGCCACTAAGTTGATAATACTGTACAGATAGCTTCTAGTCTATCAAATGTCTGTGGTTGTGTGAAGATATTTATTTCCCTACTCATTTCTGTTGTGTAATACAATGATCCCCACCAGTTATTTGAGTTTAATTAGTTGGGTTTTGTGTATTTTTTTAAACATGTTTTAATTTGGTTAGGAGGGGAAACAAGTTATATTCAGTATTCACACATATAAAACTAAAAAAGTCCAGTAGGTTTATAGAACTATGGGTAATGAAGCTGATGTTTGTTTCAAGTCTCTAGCTGAGAACAAAAGGAAGGTCTTACTCAGCTAATGAACACTGCTTGACAATTCTATTTTCAAGTATCTTCAGCAGTATTTAAACTAAGGAAGAACACTGGTATATGTTCACTCAGCAAGTATTTCTAGAGCAGCAGGAAATCAATGTCGTGTTTTTTTTATTGTATTTGTTTTTGTTTTTCTAAGTTCTCCACTTTTATGTGACTCACACAGAGTGAGTGCTGTGTTTTTGTTTTCTTTTAACAAAAAAAATGTGCATTACTATTAATCCATGTCTTACCATTCTGGAATTTTTCCCCAAAAGATCTTTCTAGTGTTATTAACACAACTGTATGATGCTTTCCATCATGAGGTGTCCTTCCCTTAGCACTTTACTCCTGCTTTACTCCTGCTTTACTCCCACTTCTGCTTTACTCCCACTCCTACTTTACTCGTACTCCCGCTTTACTCCCACTTCTGCTTTACTCCCACTTTACTCCCACTCCTGCTTTACTTCCGCTTTACTCCCACTCCTAATTTACCCCCAGTCCTACTTTACTCCTACTTTACTCCCACTCGTACTTTACCCCACTCCTATCTTACTCCTGCTTTACTCCTGCTCCCACTTTACTCCCACTTTACTCCCACTCCTAATTTACCCCGTCCTACTTTATTCGTACTTTACTCCCACTCATACTTTACTCCCACTCCTACCTTAGTCCTACTTTACTCCTACTTTACTCCTGCTTTACTCCCGCTTTACTGCTGCTTTACTCCTCCTTTACTGCCACTCCTAATTTACCCCCACTCCTACTTTACTCCCGCTTTACTCCCACTCCTAATTTACTCCTGTCCTACTTTACTCCTACTTTACTCCCACTTGTACTTGACTCCCACTCCTATCTTAGTCCTGCTTTACTCCTACTTTACTCCGCTTTATTGCTGCTCTACTGCTACTTTACTCCTCCTTTACTGCCACTCCTAATTTACCCCCAGTCCTACTTTATTCCCGCTTTACTCCCACTCCTAATTTACCCCCAGTTCTACTTTACTCCCGCTTTACTCCCACTCCTAATTTACCCCAGTCCTACTTTACTCCCACTCGTACTTTACTCCCACTCCTATCTTACTCCTACTTTACTCCTGCTCCCACTTTACTCCCACTTTACTCCCACTTTACTCCCACTTTACTCCCACTCCTAATTTACCCCAGTCCTACTTTACTCCTACTTTACTCCCACTCGTATTTTACCCCACTCCTATCTTACTCCTGCTTTACTCCTGCTCCCACTTTACTCCCACTTTACTCCCACCTTACTCCCACTTTACTCCGACTTTATTCCGACTTTACTCCCACTTCTGCTTTACTCCTACTTTACTCCCACTCCTGCTTTACTTCCGCTTTACTCCCACTCCTAATTTATCCACAGTCCTACTTTACTCCCAGTCGTACTTTACCCGCACTCCTATCTTACTCCTGCTTTACTCCTACTTTACTCCTGCTCCCACTTTACTCCCACTTTACTCCCACCTTACTCCCACCTTACTCCCACTTCTAATTTACCCCCAGTCCTACTTTACTCCTACTTTACTCCCACCTTACTTCCACTTCTAATTTACCCCCAGTCCTACTTTACTCCCACTCGTACTTCCACTCCTATCTTACTCCTGCTTTACTCCTACTTTACTCCTGCTCCTACTTTACTCCCGCTTTACTCCTGCTTTACTGCCACTTTACTGCTGCTTTACTGCCACTTTACTCCTGCTTTACTGCCACTCCTAATTTACCCCAGTCCTACTTTACTCCTACTTTACTCCCACTCGCACTTTACCCGCACTCCTCTTACTCCTGCTTGACTCCTAGTTTACGCCTGCTCCCACTTTACTCCCCGTTTACTCCCACTTTACTCCCACTCCTAATTTACCCGTCCTACTTTACTCCTACTTTACTCCCACTCGTTCTTTACCCCCACTCCTATCTTACTCCTGCTTTACTCCTACTTTACTTGTGCTCCCACTTTACTCCTACTTTACTCCCACTTCTGCTTTACTCCTACTTTACTCCCGCTTTACTCCCACTCCTAATTTACCCCAGTCCTACTTTACTCGTACTTTACTCCCACTCGTACTTCCACTCCTATCTTACTCCTGCTTTACTCCTAATTTACTCCTGCTCCTACTTTACTCCTGCTTTACTCCCGCTTTACTCCCGCTTTACTGCCACTCCTAATTTACCCCAGTCCTACTTTACTCGTACTTTACTCCCACTCGTACTTTACTCCCACTCCAATCTTACTCCTACTTTACTCCCACTCGTACTTTACTCCTGCTTTACTTCCGCTTTACTGCCACTTTACTCCTGCTTTACTGCCACTCCTGATTTACCTCCAGTCCTACTTTACTCCCGCTTTACTCCCACTCCTAATTTACCCCCAGTCCTACTTTACTCCTACTTTACTCCCACTCGTACTTTACTCCCACTCCTATCTTACTCCTGCTTTACTCCTACTTTACTTGCACTCGTACTTTACTCCTGCTTTACTCCCACTTTACTGCCGCTTTACTCCTGCTTTACTGCCACTCCTAATTTACCTCCAGTCCTACTTTACTCCCACTTTACTCCCACTCCTAATTTACCCCCAGTCCTACTTCTACTTTACTCCCACTCGTACTTTACTCCCACTCTAATCTTACTCCTGCTTTACTCCTACTCTACTCCTGCTCCCGCTTTACTCCCGCTTTACTCCCGCTTTACTCCCACTCCTAATTTACCCCCAGTCCTACTTTACTCCTACTTTACTCCCACTCGTACTTTACCCCCACTCCTATCTTACTCCTGCTTTACTCCTACTTTACTACTCCCACTTTACTCCCACTTCTGCTTTACTCCTACTTTACTCCCACTCCTGCTTTACTCCCGCTTTACTCCCACTCCTAATTTATGCCCAGTCCTTCTTTACTCCTACTTTACTCCCACTCGTACTTTACCCCCACTCCTATCTTACTCCTGCTTTACTCCTACTTTACTCCTGCTCCCACTTTACTGCCACTTTACTGCCACTTTACTCCCACTGCTAATTTACCCCCAGTCCTACTTTACTCGCACTTTACTCCCACTCGTACTTTACTCCCCACTCCTATCTTACTCCTGCTTTACTCCTACTTTACTCCTGCTCCTACTTTACTGCCACTTTACTCCCACTTTACTCCCACTCCTAATTTACCCCCAGTCCTACTTTACTCCTACTTTACTCCCACTTGTACTTTACTCCCACTCCTATCTTACTACTGCTTTACTCCTACTTTACTCCTCCTACTTTACTCCCGCTTTACTGCCGCTTTACTCCCACTCCTAATTTACCCCCAGTCCTACTTTACTCCCACTTTACTCCCACTCCCGCTTTACTCCTACTTTACTCCTACTCCCACTTTACTCCTTGTTGTGGTTTAACCCGGCTGGCAGCTAAACACCACACAGCCGTTCGCTCACCCTCCCCCCTCCCTCTCTGGGATGGGGGAGAGAAACGGGAAAGTGAAGCCGGTGAGGTGAGATAACGACAGTTTAATAAGACAGGAATATAATAATAACAATAGTAATAATAGTGATAATGATAATAGTATTAATAATAATAATGTGTAAGAAAACAAGTGATGCACAACGCAATTGCTCACCACCCGCTGACCGATGCCCAGCCTATCCCCGAGCAGCCGGCCCCCCACCCCGGCCAGCCACCCCTATATATTGTTTAGCATGACGTCAGATGGTATGGAATACCCCTTTGGCCAGTTTGGGTCAGCTGTCCTGGGTCTGTCCCCTCCCAGCTCCTGCTGCACCCCCAGCCTGCTCGCTGGCAGGACAGAGCGAGAAGCTGAAAAGTCCTTGGCCTGGTGTAAGCACTGCTCTGCAGCGATTAAAACATCAGCATGTTATCAGCGCTCTTCTCATCCTAATCCAAAACATAGCACCCTACCAGCTACTATGAGGAAAAATTAACTCTGTCCTAACTGGAACCAGGACACTCCTACTTTACTCCTACTCCCGCTTTACTCCTACTCCCGCTCCTACTTCGCTCCTACTTCGCTCCTACTTCGCTCCTACTTCGCTCCTACTTTAATTTCTCAATTCACTGTCTTGGCATCTATTATTATTTACTGAGATATTCTGTGCATTTGTCCTTTATGTATGATGTTTCTTATTGATTCCAAGGTTCCTATCTTTTTCTGCTGTATAATATCCTGAATATCCTCCTTTATGGAAGTGGTTTCTGCATGCCAGGTGACATGGATTTGTCTGATGCCTGATAAATACTACATACATCTACTGTATGTAGATGGTGGGAGTGTTTGTTCCTGCTTTTACTAAGGGAAGATGGGGAATGTTGGAGTAACTACATAGTTCCACTTTGTTTTTCCCTAACCCAAACAGGCTTGCAGTGTTAAGTAAAGCTTGTTAACACTGTGAAAATCAATGGCATAAATGAAAATGAGCCTATGTGAACTTAGTGTTTGTAAAAACTGTTTTAATTGAGCTAAATTCAAAATCATGTTCGGAGGACAAACATTAAGCACATACAAATTAAAAAGAAAAAGCAATTAATATCACCAACATGTTTCTTAAGGCTTCCAAAACCTCTTTCAGGTTTTACTAGAGCATTAATACCTTTCATAAGCACTGTTAATACTCTTTTTAATACTCTGTCTTTTAGGTGCTGCAGTACTTAGGATTCCTGTCTTGTATGGAGAGGTAGAAAGACTGGAGGAAAGCGCTGTGACTGTTATGTTTGATAAAGTGCAGTTCAGTAATAAATCTGCCAACATGGATCATTGGCAACAAAGATTTCCTACTAACGTGAAGGATGTAGCAACTGTTTGCAGACAACTAGCAGAGAAAAGAATGCTGGTAAGAATTTAAATAAACAAGCCTCTTCAGTGTAAAACCAGTCCCAGTTCTTTCTAAAAAACTGAGACCTGCGTCTAACTTGCCTTATTCTTTGTAGTTCTGGAACACTGGGAGGGAGGAAAGAACTGTCTGTAATAATGCAGTATGTTTTCTTTACGTGACAGTGTGTGCAGGTGTTCTGATATTTGGAACAAAAGTGGGTGAAGTAACAGAATGGATCGTTCTCAAAACTGTCACGTCTCTTCTAGTGTACAGGAGAGAAATATATTCACTGCCTTCTACAAATTGTCACTTTTGATTAAAAAAAATCATGGTGGTTGAAAGTACTTTCAAAGATGCTATTGATTACTGTATTAAGAACATCGAAAAGACAGAAGATAGTCCACTGGACTTAAATACTTCATTGCATTTATTCAGCACCGCATCTTAAGGCTGCCATCTTTGCAAAATAATAAAAATGAAAAAAACACATTGTGGATGTGGTGCTGTCAATCTCTTTGATAAGACTGTTACGTGGTTTCAAGTTTAACATGCAGAATGTGAGTGGTGTCTTCCGCATTTGTTCTTGAATTAAGTGAACAGTATAGAACAGCTGAGTTCTTCCTCAGCTGTTTAACCTTGGTTGGTTGGCTCCTTTCCTTCATGTTAATTCTACCAAATACAAACTGTCTTTGAAAAGTCTGGCCAAATAAACGTAACACAGATTTTCAGTCTCAATCTCTAGACAGGTGTGCCCTGAAGGTATGTGAGTTGTCCCCAGAAAAGTGCAGTGCTGTAAAGTGCTTCTCAGGATGGGCTCCTGCTGGATGCTTGCACAGGAATTAGTCTGGAGGGTAGCTGCATTTTTTTTCACCAGTGCTTACTGTTTCCTCCCAGGACCCATCCATAAAAGGAACATTTCACTGGTCTGGCAATGAACAGATGACCAAGTATGAAATGGCATGTGCAATTGCAGATGCTTTCAACCTTCCCAGCAGCCACTTGAGACCGGTAAGTGATGTGTTGTTGAACGTGTAGAAAGAGGGATGTGCTTTATCATTTCAAGTAGTAGGTTACAGTCTCACAGTGGCTCCAGAAGTAAACTTCTTGGGACAATCTAGATGAGTGTGTTTAGCATAGCAGATTTATTGCTGAGGATGCTACTTTAACGTGCTGGATTATGAAAATTACCTAGCTGGTAAGCAGTATGCAGCGTAATGGTGTTTCTGCAGAGTAGTTCTATAGTTGTCCTTAGTAATGAGTAAAGCCTTTTTTTTTTTTGAGCACATTTTTTTTACCTTGTAACTATAGTCACAAAAAAAATAAGAACATAGCGTAGTTGAAGGGAGGAGAGGAAATGACCCATATAGAAAGCTATGAATGGAACATATAAATGAACATATAAAAGAATACATTTTTTTTTCATTTCTGTCTGGTGATGTGTTCTTTATTTATTTTATAGATTACTGATTGTCCCGTTATGGGAGCCCTCCGTCCAAGGAATGCTCAATTAGACTGCTCCAAGCTGGAGATGCTGGGGATTGGTCAGAGAACACCATTTCGAGCTGGAATCAAGGAATCACTTTGGCCGTTCCTTGTTGACAAGAGATGGAGGCAGACAGTCTTCCATTAGTTTGTAATTTTTTTAGTAAAAGTATGGTATGTGGCACTTTTTTAAAAGAAAAAAATAGTTTTGTATGAGTGTTCTTAAATTGTGACACTTATGCGTTTCATTTAATCAGGTAAACGTACGGTCTTGCACTAGTGAAATTGCCTAAAAAAAGTTCAGTGACAAAAACTGAGCCTGTACGATGTTGTGGATCTTTCCTTCCATTCATACCAGTGTAACTTAATGTCTATTCCTAGCAGATTATGGTTCTTAGTAATCAGTACTATTTGATGCTAAGAACTACTCAGATGACTTGTGAACTTCTTTTTGGCTGACATACGTTGTTGATGCTTAAGGTCTGTGCCATTGTTGTATATACCATTTCACTTCATTAAAAGGTATGGTCAGTTACTTTATCACCAAAAATCTGAGTTACTTGTTTTTAATTTCTGAAGGTGGCGTTACTCTGAAGGTAGACTGAAGCAGGAATTGTTAAATGTTTGTTATGCTAGAGCTTGGATCAAAATGTTTTTTAAAAAAAGTGAGACTTTATTTTTGCAGTTATCAAGTGTAGTTTTTATGCTTGAAATATTTTCCAAGTGTTCTTTTATTAGAATGCCTGCAGCTTCATATTTGTACAGCAAGTTGAATGCACTTGTTCTAATGGTGACTTATAAAAGCTAGAAGAGGGTTTGGGAGGGTGGGGAAGAAATAGCTTTGACCTTTGTTTTGGGGGTGGGTATTAGAGGATTTTTTTTTTTTTTGAGCAGGGGGGTTGTATTTTTTTTTTTTTTGTATAAAAGCATGAAATATCTTCATCTTTCTCTTTTTTCAATAGTATATGGGATTGGTGAAATTTAGCTGGAGGAAGATGTTGCTAGTCAATACATGTGAGAGAAGAGAGGAAAGGTATTTTCAAGAGTTTATAGCACTGCAGCTTCTTTTGCACAGACTCTCAGATCTTGCACTGATGCAGCTCATTCTGGAACAGCCAAGTGCATATGTTGAATGTTTGCACTGCAATGATATAACCACAGTAGTCTAATATAACCAAATCTTGGATCTGCTTAAATTTAGTCCTTGAAGTTGGACGCAGTAGCTACTTAAAGTGGAGGAAGAACATAGTTTGTAAAGGTGAGCTTCCTTCTGAAGATGTTAAAATCAACAATATAAATGTTCTGAGATTGCCGGCAGATCATTAGTTCATTAGTAAAACTGGGAAAAGTTGCATTTTGATGATCATTTATTTTTCTGAAACTGTAATGGAGAGGGGGTGGGGGTGTTCAGGTTAAAAAAAGGTGGGAGGGGGGCAAAAATAGACCAAGTTCAGATTTTCTAAAGGTCAGCTTTACATTCAGTCCTTCAATTTTCAACTGGCATATATTAAGAGGTCATTATCCTGATGTGTTTTTACTCTGAAGTCCTGATATACACATGGTAACCTGTTTCCAAAATGACAATAAATAAATATTGCCAGCATGAGAAACAGTTGTTGGTTCTTTTTTTCCTATCAAGATTTGTTTATTCCAAGTCATAAATATTTCCAGGTCTTGAAATCTCCGCGTGCCCTTTCTGTAATTATTTTTCTTAATTTAATGAACTATTTCCAGACGTAGATTAGGTTAGATAAGTGTTTCTCTGTCACTGTGCCACAATCTTGGGAACTTAATGTGCACATACGTTACAGACAGTTTTGAAAATACGAGTCTGAAACGGAATGTGCCTCAGTGCTTGATTGTGGAGATTCAGAGTACATCCTCTCTACTTGTGGGCAACTAATGTATATTTGAGATAATAAATTTTTTTTTCTTTAAATCACAGCAAATTAACAATTAATATTAAACATCATGGAAGCAGTTAATAAAAAAAAAGTATGAACTCATGTTCTTAAACATTTGCAGAATCATTTCTGTGTTATTTACTGAAGCGTACAATTGCTCAAACAGCAGGGAAAGGTTGGTTTGGGGAATTTTCCTAACTAGCATTCCAGACAACACTTTTGAATATGGTGTAGGCAATATAATTTATGTATGTGTTGCACCTTGTATATGTTGTTCTCAAGACCTCTATTGAATTCTTTCACACAGAAAGAGGAAAAATGTGTGTTTGAAAGAGAAAGATCAGGAGCTAGTTACACTGACATCTTGCAAATCCAGAGTAGGTTTCAAAGGACCACATTATGCATGGAAGATGCAAAGAAGGCAGGGAATGTGTGTGCAGCTAAATACAAACTTTCAGTATCAATATACAATTATTTAACAGTCTAGCAATATACAGTTATTTAACAATGTACAAGGCAAATGTGTTATTTAATGTCATTTGTTCACTGGAGTTTTTCCTACCAAGAAACATTTTTCTTACTGATGAAAAGATGAAATTCATAGCTTTTACATATGTTAACTGTAATAAAATCAAGTAGCTCTATCTTTTATATAAATGCATATTTAAATCAAAATACAGATAAAACAGTTCTTCTAACAATTTAAGTCAAAATATTACAAATGATTACTGTGAAGTCTCCAGTAGTAAATGAAAAATTACTTAACCTCATCATTTCTGTGAGAAGGCCTCTGTTCAGTTTTACCTTGTCCAAAGGCATCTGCATCCTCACCTATGCCCCTTACCATAATGCTTAATGGAAGTTGCCCTGGAGAATGTAACTTCCATTACGCTTTCTTATTTGACAGACACTTTTCATGATATTTCATGATCTTCTTTGGTTGTAGATATCGAAGAAACATCTGGAGACCCTGCAAGAGCTGGTGCAACTAATGCTGTAATCTGACAACCAATTTAAAGCTGTATTGCTGCTGAAAGAGTTGTTCATACTACTCTTCCCTTTTCTTCTCTGGCTTTCTTTTCCTGGTCTCGTGGCTCTGTAGGCATTTGCAGTGATCACCAAGAGCTAGAGAACTGCTCAGGGTCAAAATCATGGTGATTGCATAAGATGCAATTTTTGTGTACAGAAAAATTTCTGTGTACTTAATTTTTAAGTGATTGTGAAGGCATGGCATTATAAAGTCCTGCTTGAATCCTCACTGTAGATTTGTTTTGATATCTATATTCATTGCTTTCTGTCAGTAAAGAGAATAAAGAAAGAGAAGTCAAGGGTTTTAAAGTTTCTTTTTTGTTGACTACAGATGCACTTTGCTTTATATTTTCCAGGCCTTCTAAACCCAAAGGATATGTTTTTCGTAAATGAAACTAAGTTTCTTACATCATCTAGTCTTACGTAACCTCCATGTAATGATTAGAGAAAGACCATGAAGATTTGTCACAAAACAAAATGAAACAAAGAAAGATGAAGTTAGCATTTTATAGAAGAAATACTTCCAATTCCTTTCTCTGTCTCCATTGTTCTTCTGGGGAAATACAGTACTGAAATTTTAAAAAGTTTAATACACCTATTTACTGCATTTTAGCAACGTAACTTGTTGACTTGGTGTAGTGATCTTTCCCGCTTAAAGCTGTTTTTATGAGCATGGCTTCATAGCAATGATATTTTAATACTGGAGCATAGAGAAGAATTTCATGTTGTTCTTCAAAGAGTGACAGTTCTGTTTTTAAATTCAGCCCTTTTTGTTTTATTGTTTGCTGAAGCACCACATAAAGTCTTGTCACTTTACATCTTCACCAACTTGTCATTGTCTTCACTTTACTCCATTAACTGAAGTATGGATCAGTTCCCAAAATGGCACACTTCTCTGCTTATAACTGATAAACTGAAAAGCCCTCAAGGAAAGGTACGGATTTCTTATTAGACTAGTGGAGTGGAAGCCATGAAGCGGTATCTACTACCAATTTCCCAGAAAGTTGGGCTCCTGTGAGTTCAATAAAAACCTGACATTTTTCAGGAGTGAGTCATTTGTGGAGATTTCTTGGCTGTTTTGGGAAGCACTAAGGTATAAAAGTGTTTGTTTTCTAGTGGAAGCTCTGTAGCAGAAATCCCAATGATGTAATATCCAATGGCTTTTGTGCACAGCTGGAGTTTCATGCCCAACAGATTTATAAAACAAGTTGTTCCTTTTTTTTTTTTTCAAAAAGATGTAAACAACTTCCTTCACTGCATTTCAATTTCCCAGTTTTCTTATAAACCAAGGATTTTGCAATCAAGTTACAAAAACAAAACAAAAAGTAGATATGGAGTGACTTTCTGGAGTTCTAGATTCTATTAAATCACAAATTTCATACACTCTCTGATAAATGTTGAAAAAAAGAATAAAACTGATGTATGACATCAGCACTCTGCTATGGTACTTGGAGAGCCATAGTTTGTGAGGTGAAAGTGAAACAGGAAAATCAGATGATGGATGAAATTGTTTTGAAGAGCCACAGTTTTGAGAACATAGGTGAAAAACTCCAGATAACACAACAATTTCAGCTCAAAACAATTTCTTAGCTTCTCTTATTTTTTACTGTATGTTACACAGTAGATTTCACATGAAAGTGAGTTGTCAGAAGTTGGTGATATATCTCAGAAAAAGAAAGGTAAGGCATGAAAAGGCAGGCTGGTATTTTTGCGATCTCAGCTGTCTGAAGAGGATCTGGCCAAGCACTCCATGCACCTGTCATGTCCATATTAAATTAGTACAGCTGAGGGAAGGCAGAAGCAATTTGCTCCAAGGGCTGCATTCTTGGGCAAAAGAGATCCCAAATCTCTCTGCTGGGCGACAGCTGTTCTGTAGTCTACCCCAAACTAGTATATTCATTAGCAAAGCTACAACTGGCTTAGGCTGCAACCAAGGCAGTACCTTACTCCCATCCCCACTGCGTGCCTGAGAGATGTACGTAAAAGGCTGTTGTGAAACACAAGGACTGCAATAAGGCAGAGAGGTTGGGAATTTTAATGCATGCATTTGACAGTGGGAAGGATACTACTCAAAGAACATCTCAAATTCTGTGACATACAGTAAGCAAACCACTTCATAAAATCCGCTGTCACCTTGCTGTTCAGGCCTTTGTTGCTTCAGTATTTGTGCAATGTGGTAGTTCAGTTCTTAACAGAAAAACTTCATGAAAAATGATTCCTATAAATGAAGCTGTTCTGTGTGTTCAAGCTCTTAAGAAAGGGCTGAAAATATTCACTCAGATCTGCCTGACGTCAGCTGTGCTAATATCACACACACATAAGCAAGTATCTGAATTCATTTTATTTGAGTCTTCTGCTACAGAGGTGAATGTGGGTATCTGAATACAGAGAGTGGGCTGAAACCAATTTTTCAGTGGGCATTCTCACAAACAGTAACTAAATCTGTTAAGGAATATTTACTGCTCCAGTATATGCTTCAGAAGGAGTATATGTTCATGTAGGAGGCTCAGAAAGTATGCTCTGTGTGGAGAGCATGACTGCAGCAGGCGAACTCCTGCTCCAGCCACCCTAACATACCTTCAGGGTCCACCTCCTTGCAGGAACTCCACAGGCATCAACCCAGGGCTTCGTTTTGCTCTGGAATTCTTCTCTCTTCGATTACTGGCTGCAATAACATGCCAAAATGGGCAACCCAAATTTAAATCTAATTTACTTCCTAAATGAAAAGAGAAAATACATTAGTGGAGTGAACTGTAACAGATCTGTGCATACCTGTCAGATACATTTAATTTCAAATTATATCAGTCAGTTCTGACCTATGTTTACTTGAGGTTGATTTACACTAACTCACTAGTGACATAAATTATCAGAGTTTTTAACCATTCTGTTCCCACATGCTCTATAATTAAATCAAGTCAGATTTTCTTTAGAAGTGGCACATCTTTATTTAAGCTGTGTTTTGGTTTAATGTATTAACTTTGCAATCAGTCACTCACATAAAAATGTTTGAGCATCTGAGGGATTATGGTGGAACAGGAGCTTAGATAAACTGTATAATAAGATAGAAATATATAGCCTCCTACTATATATTCTGTTTTTGATGAGATTTTGGAGTTCAGAGATAAATTGAATGGTAAGCTTAGCACTGTCTTGAGGGACCTTGAGTTGTAGCCTTGGGCTTGGAGAACTTGTGGCTTTGCAGTGTTGTTTGTTTACTTTATAACTTGTATTTGCCTGAATTTGTATTTAATTAAAGCCTTAGAGAAATGAGACTTCTGTGTGAGCTGGCTTCTTTATAACCCAAGAAGGGGCTCTTAAGGAGGATTGGCTGTTTTGTGACACTAGCTTCCAAAATAATGACTGTTGTGTAAAGTTATAAGGAATTTGCCAGCATGAAAAATTGCCCTTAATAGTTATGGAAAAAGAAAAAGTGTGTAGACTGCAGGGATTAGGAATTACATTAAGAAAACTATCACAGAAGAGATTTCTGCCTGTGCTTAATGTTCCATTGATTTCAGTAGGGTTCCTTACCGTGCTTACATTTAAGCACAGCCATAAAGCTTTGAAGCATGGGTGCTTCAGAGTGTCTTGATGGCGGGAGAATAAAGATACACGTTGTCTCCTTACACGTATTTTAAGTGTAGCTTGACAGTACTCTGCTGGGGTTACGGTAACACATATCAGTACCAGAACAGAGCAATTAAGCTCCAAATCTTTTCATTGCAGTCTAGGACCTGATAGTGATGGCAGTGAGTGTAATCACATGGGGGTGGACCTGAGCAGATTCCCAAAGCCACTCTTCCTACCCCAAGCCCAGTGACAATTCTGCACTAGTCAGAAGGTGTAAAGAGAGACTGCACTGCATTTTACGGGATTGTTATGTTGGTAAAAGGCAAAGGGGGCCTTTTACAGCTTTTATATTTTACTTTAAAGAAAACTGGGAATGATAACTGCTCACACAGTTATTAGAAGTAGTACAAAGAAACTGGAAGAACATGTTATAGGAAAAGGTCTTATATGGACCTCTTGTACCAAAGCACATGCTTCTACCATTTGAACTAAGGGAACAGGTTATGTGGTTAGCTGTTGTGGTAACAGGCTTTTGTCAGAGGACAGAAATGACACATTTGGCCCATGTCTCCAGAGAAAGCTCTTTTGAACAGCTAGGGCTGATGTATATAAAACTTTTGTATATATATATATATATATATATATATATGATTTTTTCAGACCTCCTGCTATCCTCCTCCTCCCTCCACCACTGCTTCTTCACACACATTTTTTAGTTAGCAGTAGGAATTTTAATTACTTGGTTTTTGATCCTTATTTTTTATATATATTTTTGCCTGCTGTGTTTGATGCACATATTGTTGTGCCTATTGCCATTGCCTGAGTGGTAAGTTTCCAAAACAGCCTGTACTTTACAATTTCAAATACCATGTTCTTCTCTTGTGTTGATTCAACCAGTGTATTTTTATTTTTAACTCAACAAGAGAATGCTCTAATTTTCAGAATTATTGATCATCATTTACCAGTGAGTGACTTGGGGATTCTGAGTCATCAGAAGATAGAAAAATCAGGACAGTAGTTTTAAAAAGTCCTGAATGGTTGATGGGAAAATACGGTATGAAAAAAACTCTTAATAAAAGTCAATAGGAAAAGGGAAAGAAATGATAAAAGAGAAGGTGGATTTGGACACCAGTCCTAGCCACTTAGTTCTGTTGAGTGAGGAGATAAAAAGAGATAGCACAAATACCCCATTTTAGTTCAATTCATTCAACAATACCTCTGAATAACTCATCTCTGAGGTAAACTCCAGATCCAGGGGCTGCCATACAGATGGACCTAACTAATATAGGTTAACCTAATAGGTTGCCCAGAAAGCACGTGCAGCCTCTGTCCTTGGAGGTTTTCAATACCAAACTGAATAAAGCCACCTGGTCTTATCTCAGAGCTGACCCTTGTTTGAGCAGGAGGTTAGATTAGAGGCATCCTGTGGTCCCTTCTGACCTGAATTATCCTATGATCCTATGACAGAAAGCAGTTAAAGGAACCATGAAAACGCAGAAACAAGTGCAACATCTTTATAAGCAGAAAACAGCCACAGTAAAGATGAAGATGAATGATGCTGATGCTGCAAGTAGTCTAAATGAATTTCTTTGGCCCATTATTCATGAGACAGGCTGAAGGTCAAATTCTGGATACTGGAGTAAGTGAGATGTTAAAAGGTTTTATGATTATGCTGGAGCAGACAGGCATTAGAAGTATTAAAAGCTGACAAGGCACAAGGTCAAGATGAATTATGTATTTTAGTATTCTAGCAGGAGTGTAAAGAGGAATATTTTGAGTAGCACATCCCTTGTAACAGTGGAGTTTCAAAAGATGGGTGTAGGTTTGAAGAACTGAAAATGAAAAAACATGCCCTTGTATAACAAGGGGGCTCTATTTTACCCAAATTCCATTTCCACAGGAAGACACCAGGAAGAGAAGAGTTTGTTAAAAGCAGAAGGAAGTATCAAAATGAAAACAAAAAATGTTCCTCCATGTGATGTTCTACATGTTTCCTCAAAATAATTCAACTAGATTACAAATCAACAGTCTTGCAATAATTTTGCCATTCCTTGCAACAACAGGCAATACAGGCATACACAGCCAAGCGGGTGACAATACCAGGTATTTTTTATCCCTCCCAAGTGCCTAAACATCATAAAGGCTTTATGAAGAGCTGCTTGATACACCCAGGTGAAGCAGTAGCTTCATATTTTCTTCCTGAGTACTTAGATCACCATATTTCCTGGACTACAGATGACTATACTTTCTTTACCTAAAAGACCATAAACAAGAACCAAGTCTGCACACGACTATTACAAGTCTTTATTGGACTGTTAGCTCCTATATAATGCAAGTGTCTACACTGCAGTATAAATGCAAGTGTGTACACTGATGACAGTGATACACAAATGCAGCAGGTACTAAGAAGAAGAAAAAAAAAAAAGGCATAAAGAGACACAGTGGAAGTACAACATAACCAGAATCTATAAACGAAGTCCTCTATCTAAAAGCAAGTTAAATAAGATTAGCACAGATGAAGACATGGTTAACTCCATCTCCAGAATACCAACATTTGCAATATTCATCCCATCTTTCCATGTAAACACGGTGTAAATAACAATACTGTAAGAGAATACCTCTGCTTTACAGAGATATTTAATTACACTGAGATGTAAGCAATATTCAACACATCATACAATTTTCTTTTCCAAAGGCACTTAGTGTGGTTTGGGAGCTAGCACAAAGTACAGCAGGTAAATACCTATCACACGCTCCATTATCCAACAGGCATTGCTTGTCTCACTTACTCAAGTCTGGCTCTGAAGTTTGTAAGCGTACTGTTCATTTCAATCCGATTTTCAAAGACACAGAAGGAATGTTAGGTATCCAGTCAATGTGAACTTGATGCATAAAACTTGTGTGAATCTTTCCTCGTACTTTTGATATCTTCCCTGTTCTTTATCTACTCAGTGCAATTAAGTGGGGAGCTTTGCACAATGTCCTCCTCCCTCCTGCTGAGAACTGTTCT
Organism: Anser anser; assembly: GCF_964211835.1. Lineage (NCBI taxonomy): Eukaryota > Metazoa > Chordata > Aves > Anseriformes > Anatidae > Anser > Anser anser. Next base: position 17,932,845 of record NC_139735.1, on the reverse strand, counting down.
AGCTTATTTTATCAGAAGAAAAGTACAGCTTCTTCAGCTTCTATAAACATGGTTCATCAAACCAAGACCACAGGGGCATTCCTGGTAAGTGCACATCCCACTGATCAAGAAGCTTTACTTCTGGAGGTCAGTGATAAACTAAGGCAGAGGAAGGGAAAAGAACAAGTTGGAAACACAAAGTTCAGGGAAAATGGGGGTAACTCCTAAAACCCTGGAAGTACTGGCTCTGGACTGGTCAGGGTCTGCACCTTCGCTAGGCGGGTAATGGGATGTCCCAGCCTGCCCTTGGGGCTGCCTCGAACCGGGGGCCGCTTGGTGCCTGTGGCCTGCCTGGGGTTATTTCCACTGCTGGATCTGCCCCTGTGGCCAGACGTGGTGGGGCTGCGAGCAGTGGCCGAGGGATGACGCCCACCGGTGGGTAGCTGCTTTGGCTGCTGCCCCCTGGCAAGGGGACTGCCAAGAAATCTGCTTCCAAGCAGGGCTCTGCTGAAAGAGGCGGTAGGAGAGGAAAAGCCTCTAGGTTGGGTGAGTACAGCTTGGTGCAAGAGAAGGCATGCAGTCCAGAAGGTTTTCTTTCCTGAGTTCTAGTGGTGGCCATTTTGACTTACTCTTTAGAAAGTATGTATTTTACTGATAATTTATTAAAGGACAAAGCAGGGCATTAGGCACCAGTGAGCATCTAATAGGAGCAGAATGACTGGAAGAAGATTGAGAACACCACAGGCTTGTAAATCTGATCTCAGTGGCAGTAAATACATGGAGAGCAATTATGCACACAGAACATTTAGATATATGTAATTGCTTAAGGGGTAGTCAGCATGGATCCTGGAAAAGAAGATTAGGCAAGATAAATGTACTTGGTGGCTCTGAATAAGCAGGACAGAGAGTGGATATCATTTGTCTGGATTATGGGGAGGGAAGGGGAAAATTCTTAAATCTTACACAACCCAGAAGATAACTAATTTTCAAAGTCCATAAACATAGCTTGAAAAAAGACAGTGGACTTGATTACGGCAGGTAGAGACAACATGCATAAATATCATGTAACAGTTTTATTACAAAAATTCTCTACCTGAATTTCAGAGACTGCCTAATGGTCCCCTGAGGGTTTGTATTTCTCTTCATTGCTTATAAGTGACCGCTACTACTTTAGTACTCTCCTAAGTGACCTGAGTCACTGCAGCACTTTCTATTAGCAGAGGCTTGACCCTGTATTCACCTATGAATATCTGGTTTCAAAGAAGTTAGGAATAGATGAAGGGCCCCGACCTGGCATCAAGGACCCTGGTGGAGATTATGTCAACCATTTTAGGATGTGGTGGAAGAAGCATTAAGACGTTGTTGTGTTAACGCAGGCATGGAAACCATTGGAGCATGACAGCTCTGTGGGCTCTCTGGGGTCTCTTTAGCGTGGTGAAGAGGAGACTGAGGGGTGACCTTATTAATGTTTATAAATATGTAAAGGGCAAGCGTCAGGAGGATGGAGCCAGGCTCTTCTCGGTGACACCCAATGATAGGACAAGGGGCAATGGGTGCAAGCTGGAACATAGGAGGTTCCGCTTAAATATGAGACAAAACTTTTTTATGGTGAGGATGACAGAACACTAGAACAGGCTGCCCAGGGGGGTTGTGGAGTCTCCTTCTCTGGAGACTTTCAAAACCCGCCTGGATGGGTTCTTGTGTGACATGATTTAGGTGTTCCTGCTCCGGCAGGGGGATTGGACTAGATGATCTTTCAAGGTCTCTTCCAATCCCTAACATTCGGTGATTCTGTGATTTCACCTTGAGTTTCATTTCCATCTTCAGAAGCCATTCTTACAATCTTGCCTTTGTTCTACATGCAAAAATTCAGAATGCAACTCAGAACTGAACAGGGACATTTTCAGAATATTGAGTACTTTGGTGGGGCTGGAAAACTTCCCAGATTGGATCCATGTGGGATTTTCATATCTTCAATTGCAGTTTTAGTCCGTGTCCATCTGGGGCATGATGGCCCATTTAGGCTGTACTGGTGGCACTCCAGTATTCCTCACAGGGAGTGTCTTATAACTAGAACACCTGAACCTTTACATCTGAAATAACTAAAAAAGCTCATTTAAATTCTGCACTGAAGGCTCCTTGTTTACTTCCTATCACCCAGTTTATACAGGGAAATTAAATTGGTTTGAGTAACCTGCAGACTTGACAGTCTCATTTTCTAGTTCTCAAGCACTAAGTGAACTGTTTTGTTTAGGTTTCCAACATTATGAGAAAATGTTTAAGTAAGAAACACATCACCTGCTTCTTGCTGGCCAGACTTGAATGTTGTAAACATATCTATTCAAGTTGTGCTTTATAATTATTTCCCCACACGTTGCTACTTATTTGCACAAACCAATCTTTGGTCTGAGACCTAAGTTAACTTTACCCCTTAAACTTCATGGTAGCAGTTTTAGTTTAAAAAAAAAAAAAAAAGAAAGAAAGAAAGAACTCCACAAATTTCTTTTTTCCCTCTTCTGAGAAAGAAATCCCACATAGCACAGTAGCAATGCCAGCAGGGGCGAAATGGAAAACCTGAACCCCAGGCGTGAGGCAGAGCCCGGCACCCCAAATGCCAGCAGGCAGGGATGCTTCTAGAAGACAAAATGGCGCCGCCCAGCCAGCCACCGCATTTGGTTCTCGTTTTTTATTTTTATTTATTTTTATATTTATTTTTTTTATTTGCTTGTGTGGAGTTAGGATTCTTTCAGGATTCCTGTTGGGAATACTGTAGCTATCTCCCTGTGCTCTCTTTCTAGTGGGTTATTCTGTGTTGAGAGAACTTCTGCAGAAATTGCAGTGGCGGTTTAGATGGGCTTAAATTTTTAAAGCATGAGGGTTTAAACCGTTTACTTAAAAGCAATCCAGATTTTTTTTTGTTTGTTTAGATTTTTCTATAGTTCTGATTTCTTATCCAAGTGGTAAGAGAAATAGAGTACTAAGATGTCAAACTGCACATTTGTGGTGCAGGCTGCACTGATGGACCCGCAGTGGCCCTGGAGCCCGTAGAGATTCCGTGGAGATCTAGCTGTGGCTGTAAGTACTTGGTGCAGCTTATGGTATAAAAAGTATAGCTTTTCGAGGTATCTTAGGAATGCATGTACTGTTCTGAGACTGTGTTCTAGGGCTGCAGATGGGTTCTCACCCTGGTTGTTATGTGGGCTATCGATTTCTGTGGGTGGTGGGTTACTGCAATACCTTTTGCAGGTATTTTGCCTAAGAGCGTCCTCATACTCTGCTTGTTTCCTTTAGTTCTATTTATTTTCATCAGACGTGTAAAAATAATAAGGTTCTTCAAGACTTTCAGTTAGTTTCAAGGTCCTTCTCTGCATCTTCATAGAGGTCCGCAAGTACAAATTACAAGTACAAAGTTGCTTAGTGCTACAGATGCTGTGCAAGAAAACTGTAATTTCGAGGTGGTAGTTAAATTTCTTTTGTAGCTTACTGACACTTCATCAGCATAAGACATTTTTACTTGGTTTTATCCTGAGAGAAAGTTACAGATCGGAGAAAACCTGCTTAAAATGGGGGGGGGGAGGGGGAGAAACCCAAACAGTTTTCCATGGCCTTGTTCTGTAAGGGAAACACAACTAGCAACCATCTCAACACCTACAAACGGAACAACCATTCTTTTAACATGCCTTTTGTCCTTACCAAATGAACAAATAATGCAGGATGGGTACTAATGGCGTCTAGCAATTCAGTAAGTGGTGCCGTTTAACACGTGAAAAAGGTGTGAACAGCCTGTGGACTACAATAGGGTGGGAGTTGTGTGAAACTACTGTTTTTCAGGACAACTACAATACAGGTGATGGCTTGGGAAGAATGTTGCCGCAACAGCCCCAGTGCAAGAGAACCACGGCTATTCCAGGAGTTCACCCAGACTGTTCGTGAGACCAGCCTGTTCTGGAAATTGTACCACCTTGGTAATTAATCTAATCTATTCACGTGCTGAATATTTTATTTTATTTTATTTTATTTTATTTTATTTTATTTTATTTTATTTTATTTTATTTTATTTTATTTTATTTTATTTTATTTTATTTTATTTTATTTATGTTTAATCTCAATCTATCTGCATCGCCAAACACACGTGAAGTAATGGCCTTAAACTGAAGCCAAGCAGCAGAGACTGTTTGCAACAGCCTCTCCTCTGGTCTTACTCTGAGCATTGCTAACTCGTTCAGGATGTCCTTGGGAGCTGTGGTGCTCGTTTGGAGTCTTAAGTGTGTACCTGAAGCTGAGGGGCCCTCCCTGGGACTAAAGAGTTCTTGTATTGCAGCACCAACAGTTTACACACGTTTAAGGCGGTATCTAGGAGAAGTTCCACGTTTGCACGTGGAGTTGTTTCTCTGCAATGCTGCCACAAGAGGTCAGCATTGTCCCACTGAACTGTTGCTCTGTTTTATCAGTTTTCCCCGAACAGATGGCACATTTGTTAGACTTCATTGAGTATATTTTTCCTTTATTGAAGCGTGAGGGAATTTGATGTTTGCAGGTAGAAGCAGCTAGGTAGTTAAAAATTTATAGTGTTTATTATGTCTTTATGCATTTATATTGATGGGAGCAGCAAAGTAGCTGATTTATCTTCATTTGTCAATTTGATGGACACACGGTAATGGTATGAATAGGACGTTCATTTCCCCTCTGATGTAACACTTGAAGAATAGATGATATTTAGTTGGAAATGTCATTGAGGTAATGTGTACACATCAATTGCTTGATGCTGCCTGTCACTTAAGATTACAGGTGCATTTTTCTACATGGAGGTTAGAATGGCTGGAGGCAATATGATTGCTTTGGGGTGTGTGCATGGGTAGAAATGGCCAGTGGTTCCTTTTGTGCAGGGTAGCTAAGGAACTATCTTAGTGGCCCCAAATCTGAATATTTGGGTGACTTCAAGCATGTTTTGTTTTTTTTTTGGTCAATAGATAAGAAAATGGTGTTAGCAAGTGTAAGATCTTGGGGTGAAAGACACTATATGGTGTTAGTTTATTTAAAAATGTATAGTGCCATTTGAATAATATGAAATAATTGAAATTAAATGGGAAGTTCATCTGCTTTTCAGTAACAGAACTGTGTCAGTATAGCAGTGAAGAGCAAAACACAGGAGCCTTCTCATTCTACCCTGGAAATCCTGGTCTTTCATTTTTACTTACTACAGAAGATTGTATAAGCATTGCAAAGAAATGCACCTAATCCTGAAATGCACTTTTGACCCCTTGTCTTTCACCCTGACACATATGCTTGCATTGGAAATAAAATCCTGGCAGTTTTGCTTGGTTCAGTAAAAGACAAGTTTGCAGAGACAGACAGGAAATCCATTCCCACTCTGTAGATTTATCACAAAAGTGCCTAAAGCAAACAGCAAAGTAAGTTTGCTTTACTGGAGACTAACTCACACCTTTGCTCTTTCAAAGACCCTGTTTACAAGTTAAAACCATGGCTCAATCTGTCTTTATTCTTAAACTACCAATCTATAGCTGCTGCCTGAAGGCACATTGAGATGAAAAAAATCAGGAGATACCCTGCTGCTATCATGGTCTAACAGAAGTGCTTGATGTTCTGAATATAGAATGATTGTGTTGCAGTAGTCTGAAAGCCTGGAGAGCTGAAGCTGAAATAACGGTGCATGTGTGCTGTCACCAGCAAAATCTGATTGGTCTGCATAGGAGAAGTCCAATTAAAGTTAACCAGTCCAATACAAATCTTTCCAGTGCAAAATGTTCTTTCCCAATAAGCCTGTTAATGGGCTATATCATAAAAAGATTTCAAAAAGGTCACTTGAAATAACTCCTCATGTTATCTTCCTCAAAGACTCTGCCTACACTTCTAATAGAGTTGTGTTTGAAAATGGTGTTGAGGCACAGTTTGAGCTCAGCTCTCGCTGTTCCATTCCAACAATGATTTGGCAGCATGGCAAGAGCTTGGCTGAAATGTTGTTATTTTCTTGGTGGAGGAGGGGAAGAGTTTTACTTCAGTTATATTAAAAAAATAAAAAAAAAAAGTTCTGTCTGGCACTGGTACTTTTTTTTTTTTTTTTTTTTTAATATGGCTGTTTTTGTGCCAGAACTTATTATGTGTTACAGGTCATGGATGACAGGGAACCCATCTTGAGTTGCTTTAATGTTGTTTTCAGCCTGGCTTGCTTCTTAGAATAGACCTGATCTGTATTTGAACAGGTCCAAATTAAATGAGTTGGTTATGGATTATGAAACAGACCTAGCAATACCAGCCTGCTCTAAGCACATAACAAGAAATTGCTGCTGTTAACATGGTGGCTATGAAAGCAAATAAATAGAAGAAGACGTTAGAGGAGTAGATGTGTGTATTTGTTACTCTAGTTATAGGAGGTTAGTGCAACAAGCTTGTAGTAATGTTGGGGAGAAAATTCAAGTATTTTGGTACTTAGTGCCTTGCTCTGTTTACTGGACATAATGGATTTGAGTTTAAGGAAACATTAAGGGGTGGTTTGTTTTTAAGGAAAGCAGGTAATGTCTGCTTTCCACTGGCTGTTGTTGTTAGCATAGTTTCTGTCATCAAACTCCATTTTAAATTAGAAGCACATTTTTTCAAGTTATTTCCCTCTCTGTTGTTGAAACTGTTTTTAACATTTTCTTAAACATCTTCTTCCAGATTATGTTATTACAGTTAATGAATTGGACACCAGGTGTGGTATGGACTACGAGAAAGAAAAGCGCTGAAATTCTTATATATGGAAGCTGGTAATGGTTGCTTCTTTATTTGTATTTCCTTGTTATGAACGATTCTGCATCCTTGCTTGCTTGCAAGTGTGTATTAAGTTCTCAGATGCATCATGAATTTTGCTTTTCATCGAAAGATCTCCTACAAATCTAATAGAAATAAAAAATGTATTGCATTATACAAAGTATAAACATTAGCTCGTGAGTAGGTGCTGTATCTTCAAAATCCTCTTGATGGCACTGGAGCCTTAGAGTTGCAAGCTCAGGATCCCTCGTTTTTGGGTACCAAATCCTATTATCTAGGTTAGCTCATCTGTATTCAAAAGATCAATGTTGCATTATTACAAAGATCCTTTCAAGTGTAAAAAGGATGGCACTTCATTACAGAAAGTAAAAGAAACTAATCAAACTTTCTTGGTGAAATCATTGACTTTTTTAAGCAAAGGGCAAATTTAAGGATTTTAAAGTCCGAAATGTGAGTGTGCCTTACTGTTAAGGGTCTGTGCTGCTCTAACTTAAATCTCCTGTAACACAGTTCTTGGATTTTTATGTAATCTGAAGAAGAAAGGGGTGTGATGCAGCTTTCCTGATGGCTTCCGATTAAGCTGAGCTGCTGTTTGCCCTCCTGAAATTTGATGAACTATAGCTTTAGAGAACTGTCCAGTGGGCAGAGGGTCTTTATATGAGAGAACAGAGGAGATATGCTTTTAGTTCAGGGTGATTGTGCTGTGCTTTATGACTGTACAGGAGATTTTCAGTAAATATGAAATAATAGCAGTTAATTTAGTCCTTGTCATCTAGGGTTGTGTGAATTGTCCTAACAAATAATTAGCTGCTTGCTTTTTTTCCCCTTTGTTTGTGAAAGGACAGCAAATAGTTGTGCAGTTCCCTAGTTCAATACCAATAGCCCTTGTATCTCACGCCTCTTAGAGCTTTCCAAGTGCTTTGTTACAGAAATGGTTATTACCACTTCACAGTGCCTGTGGATAGATACAGGGCAGAACCTGGTCCACTGAACTTCCACTCCTCAGTGAATTGGTGCTGATTAGCAGCTCATCTGTGAACGCCTCACTGCAAATATTTGTAATTTGTGCTAGATTTACATATATTACTATTTCTTTTGCTTATTTCCCTTGTCTGATTAGATGACTTGTGTAGCTCACTAGCACTGGCAAACCTTGCCATTGAAAATGCTGCTCAGAATTCCCTTCTGGTGACTGAGTGCTTAGTTCGTTTTCATGAATAAATCTCCAGCATCTGATAATCCACAGAAATGAACGTAAATGGTTTATGAATGTAGCCAAATCAAAATTCAGCTTCAGTTTGCATGCATATTCATGAGTGTTTCTTCCAACAGTTTCCTTTCCCACTGACAACTTGCATGAGTGTAGCTCAGTTGCCAGAGTTCAGCGTGATACTAGAACTTGCAGGCACGTAAATTGATTTGGGCAGCTTGTACCAGCTTGAAGGAAGCTGGTTTGAAATGAGGATGTAGTTGGGGGCTTAATCAAGTCATTTGGAAAGGATAGGAAAATTCACCTTAAAAATCTGAACCAAGACAGCAAAATCATTGTATTCCTTCAGTGATGCACTGGGAATTAAACATATGAGCTTTACTGGCTTCCAGTCTCCTTGTGGTAATCAGTAATTAAGTATTACAGAATCACAGAATCACAGAATCGTCTAGGTTGGAAGAGACCTCCAAGATCATCTAGTCCAACCTCAGCCCTAACACTAACAAGTCCTACACTAAACCATATCACTAAGGGCTACATCTAAACGTCTTTTGAAGACCTCCAGGGATGGCGACTCAACCACCTCTCTGGGCAGTCCATTCCAATGCCTAACAACCCTTTCAGTAAAGAAGTTCTTCCTAACATCCAACCTAAACCTCCCCTGGCGCAACTTTAGCCCATTCCCCCTCGTCCTGTCACCAGGCACGTGGGAGAATAGACCAGCCCCCACCTCTCTACAGCCTCCTTTAAGAAATCTGTAGAGAGCGATGAGGTCGCCCCTGAGCCTCCTCTTCTCCAGGCTAAACAACCCCAGCTCCCTCAGCCGCTCCTCGTAAGACTTGTTCTCCAGACCCCTCACCAGGTTCATTGCCCTTCTCTGGACTCGCTCGAGCACCTCCATGTCCTTCTTGTAGCGAGGGGCCCAAAACTGAACACAGTACTCGAGGTGCGGCCTCACCAGAGCCGAGTACAGGGGGACAATCACCTCCTTAGACCTGCTGGCCACGCTGTTTCTTATACAAGCCAGGATGCTGTTGGCCTTCTTGGCCACCTGAGCACACTGCTGGCTCATATTCAGCTGCCTATCAACCAGTACTCCCAGGTCCTTCTCTGCCAGGCAGCTTTCCAACCACTCTTCTCCCAGCCTGTAGCACTGCTTGGGGTTGTTACGCCCCAGATGCAGGACCTGGCACTTGGCCTTGTTGAACTTCATACAGTTGACCTCAGCCCATCGCTCCAGCCTATCCAGATCCTCCTGCAGAGCCTTCCTACCCTTGAGCAGATCGACACAGCACCTAACTTGGTGTCATCTGCAAACTTACTGAGGGTGCACTCGATCCCCTCATCCAGGTCATTGATAAAGATATTAAAGAGGACCGGCCCCAGCACTGAGCCCTGGGGGACTCCACTAGTAACCGGCCTCCAACTGGATTTGGCTCCATTCACCACAACTCTTTGGGCCCGGCCATCCAGCCAGTTTTTAACCCAACAAAGCGTACGCCAGTCCAAGCCACGAGCAGCCAGTTTCTTGAGGAGAATTCTGTGGGAAACGGTGTCAAAAGCCTTACTGAAGTCAAGGTAGACCACATCCACAGCCTTCCCCTCATCCACCAAGCGCGTCACTTGGTCATAGAAGGAGATCAGGTTCGTCAAGCAGGTCCTACCTTTCATAAACCCATGCTGACTGGGCCTGATCGCCTGGGTGCCCTGCAAGTGCCGCGTGATGACATTCAAGATAATCTGCTCCATGAGCTTCCCTGGCACCGAGGTCAAGCTAACAGGCCTATAGTTCCCCGGGTCTACCCTCCGGCCCTTCTTGTAGATGGGCGTCACATTTGCTAGCCGCCAGTCGACTGGGACCTCCCCTGATAGCCAGGACTGCCGATAAATAATGGAAAGCGGCTTGGCCAGCTCCTCCGCCAGTTCTTTCAGTACCCTTGGGTGGATCCCATCCGGCCCCATCGACTTGCGCACATCCAAGTGTTGTAGCAGGCCGCCAACCATTTCCTCATGGATAGCGAGGGCCACATCCTGCTCCCCATCCCCTTCCACCAGCTCAGGGTACCAGGTATCCAGAGAACAACCGGTCTTGCCGCTAAAGACTGAGGCAAAGAAAGCACTGAGCACCTCAGCCTTTTCCTCATCTTTTGTAACTAAGTTTCCCCCCGCGTCCAGTAAAGGATGGAGATTCTCCTTAGTCCTCCTTTTTGTGTTGATGTATTTGAAAAAACGTTTTTTTGTTATCTTTAACGGCAGTAGCCAGATTGAGCTCCAGATGAGCTTTGGCCTTTCTAATTTTGTCCCTGCACAGCCTCGCAACATCCTTATAGTCCTCCTGAGTAGCCCGCCCTTTTTTCCAAAGATTATAAACCCTCCTTTTTCTCCTAAGCTCTAGCCACAACTCTCTGCTCAGCCAGGTCGGTCTAGTTCCGTGTCAGCTCGTCTTTGGGCACGTGAGAACAGACCACTCCCGAGCCATTAAGATTTCCTTCTTGAGGAGTGCCCAGCCTTCCTGGACTCCTCTGCCCTTCAGAACCGCCTCCCAAGGGACTCTGCCAACCAGTGTCCTGAACAGCTCAAAGTCAGCCCCCCGGAAGTCCAAGACAGCGGTTTTACTGGTCCCCTTCCTGGCTTCACCAAGAATAGAGAACTCTACCATTTCGTGGTCACTCTGCCCAAGACAGTTCTCGACCACCACATCTCCCACCAGTCCGTCACTGTTTATGAACAGAAGTTCTAGCGGGGCACCTCCCCTGGTAGGCTCTCTAACCAGCTGCGTCAGGAAGCTATCTTCCACGCTCTCCAGAAACCTCCTAGACTGCTTTCTCTGGGCTGTGTTGTGCTTCCAGGATACGTCTGGGAAGTTGAAGTCCCCCACGAGAACAAGCGCTGACGATTTCGCGGCTTCTGCCAGCTGCCTGCAGAACTCCTCATCAGTCTCCTCATCCTGGTTCGGCGGTCTATAACAGACCCCCACCAGGATGCTTGCCTTGTTGGCCTTCCCTCTGATCCTAACCCATAGGGACTCAACCTTATCACTCCCAGCCTCAAGTTCCTCAACATCAAAACACTCTCTAATATAGAGAGCCACACCACCACCCCTTCTGTGCTGCCTGTCCCTTCTGAAGAGCCGATAGCCAGACATTGCAGCACTCCAGTCATGAGAGTGGTCCCACCACGTTTCCGTGATGGCAACCAAGTCATAGCCTTCCCGCTGCACGATGGCATCCAGCTCCTCCTGTTTGTTACCCATGCTGCGTGCATTAATGTAGATGCACTTCAGTTGGGCCATTGCCTTCTTCCCCGGCTTTGCCATGGTTCCCCCCGGCACAGCTCCAACAAGCCTTCTTTCAGCCCCATCCCCCTTCTTTCCTAGTTGAAAGCCCTCTCAATGAGCCCTGCCAGCTCCTGGGCTAGGATCCGTTTTCCCCTTAGAGACAGGGACCCGTCTGCGGCCATCAGGCCGGGTGCCGAGTAAAGCGCCCCACGGTCAAAAAACCCAAAATTTCTGTGTTGGCACCAGTACCTACCCTCTCTGTGTTTGAGTTGTTTTTTCTTTTTTTTTTCCTTTGAGGTTTAGGGTCTCTAAGATGTCATGTGATGTACATGTTAGGAAAAAGCTTAAGAGTTGTTTAAAATAGGAATCTTAAAAATGAATCTTGTGATGAATCTGGGAGGAACTTGAAGGAAAACACTTACTGTGGGATGTAGTGTCGGAGCTGATGTGTCTACAGTGAACTGAAATCGTTCCTTCAGTTTGTTTTTATCTATCTGCCATTTAGCATTGAAACTAGCTGTTGTGGCTGGTATACTCAGGATGTAATGACTTGAGGTTTGCACTGGAATAAATGGGTAGATTCCCATTCGTGACTTGGGGGACATAGGAGAGCGTCGTGCTGTATTTAAACGTCATCTAGGCTTATGCTGGGGCATCCTTCTCTTCAGTTACTCCATGTGAGCTGAGTGTCCTGCTCTCTCCTGGCATTGGAACACTCGCTGGAAGCTCTCATTTCATTGTTTTGCGGATCCCTTTTGTTGTTTGTTTCCAAGGAAGTTGTACATACTCTGCATGTGAATGAAACTGAGACTTGTCTGTATGAGGAAAAATGGTTTCTGTAAAAGTGGCTTCTATAACTACTCTTAATTTCAGTTGAATCTCTCAAAATTAGTCTGTATGGGAAGCAAGTATTCGTCCCCAGCCAACTTTGTTTATTTGGAAAAGTCATTTACATAATCACCTATCATCTGATCAAGATGAAATGAGAAGTCAAGGTAGGAAATAAAAGGAAAAAATATTTTTGGCAATAAACTGGGGTTCACTAACTGTTAACTTTGTGCACAAGGTCTGTGTATCACACAAAACACTAACTTGTACACTTGGCTGAGACTTAAGCAGTATATAGGGCTCAAACCAGTGCTCTGTGCAGTGGTATGTTTTACCCTTAAATTTTAGGGTGAAATTGTTAATTACATTTTTTACACTATGTAAAACTCTGTCCTGAATAGTTTCCAGTACTATGGCTGTCCTAAGTTAGTGCTGAAGTACTTGGGTCTTGGGTTGACGTTGCTGAATTCTCCAAGTGGTTCAAATTTGCTTTTTTTAACCAGGGTTTTGGTGCTTCATTGCTGTTTTGTCTGCAAAACGGCAGTCTAGGATTTTACAGAGTGAAATGACCAACTGTTTCCATATGTGGAACACTGCTCCATTTATTTCATTTGTATCACTGGACTTACTAATTTGAAAACTAGTGATAAAACATTCTGGTGTGTGGTAGTGATAGGTATGTGTGTTTTAAGATTCTTCAATTACGGTAAAGACACAGATAATTTAAGCCACTTGTAAACGTTTTTCCTTAGGGGATGACAGACTGAGGTAAGCAGACCAGTCCAGCCTTTGTCCCCTATGGGTACAACGCAGAAATGTATTCAGTAATTATTAGAGTATTTATGGGAAGTAATGAAAGATGAGCAAAAATGCTACTTGGACTTGGCAGTGATTGTATCTGTGGTTAGTCACACGATTTCTAAATTGTTAGACTTGCTTTTATTCCTTGCTTTTTTTGTGAGTATTTAAGTTCTATCAGGTTTGCTGAGGTCACGTAACAGTTCCATTACAAGTGTCCTTGGCACTTCTATCCTAGAGCAGAATGTGCTAAGGGAAATAAATGGAAGTGTCCTACTTCTTTTTCTCTCTCCTGTGGTTGTTTTTTTTTCCATTTCTGCCGCTGCTATATGGCAGCTTTACAGGATGCCAGACCACAATCCTCTGCCATTTTATTGTTACTTACTAAGGCTGAAGTAGAGAGCACAAAGCTCTCAAGCCAGATTGCAAGTTCTTTTATGGGCCAGTTTCCTTTATATTTTAGCATTTTATTTGCTCACCAGCTGTTTTTACTGTTTCATCTTCAGGTGTTTATTTCAAGGGGCATGCTGTCCGATCTAGGCAAGGACACAAATAATTACGAATTGTAGCCATAGTCTGATTCTTTATGCTCAAAGTAGTATGAGCATCCTTCTGTAAAAGTGGCAAGAATTGAAGGGGAGAACAGTTTTTACACTACAAATGTACATTACTTTTATCTATCCTTTATACTATATTATCCTATTAAAATGATTTAAGACACTTTTCTGTGTATTTAGACCATTTCTTCTGACGTAACAGAAATGATGTAGGCAAATGCTTATTAAGGACAGGTCAGATACAATTGGCAAGTGGATATATTTGATTTCATAGTAAATTAACCTATGATTTCAGTGAAGTCATATTTTAATATAACCCAGGACCTAAATTTTAATTTGTAGACATAATGTTCATAGTTTAAATTTTGCCCTTGAACTGTGTGACTTGTATTCCTGTATCTGATTTTGCTAGTGGAATACCCCATGTGAATGGAAGCAGCTAGGAGTGGATCTGAACTTAATGCTACTGCTATATGGTAACAGGGGCTCAGTCATCAGATGATCTTGTTGGACAAGAGCAGGATATTTCTGTATCTCAGAGCATTAATTCCTTAATATTAGCTCTACTTTTACAAAGGACTTTATTTCAATAGTATCTGTGCTTTGTCCAAAAGGAGATGTTTGGATTATTATAAAATAGGCCTGATGAGTTTTTAAAGACACTGAGGGTGTATGTATAGCTTAGTATTATCAGGTCATCGTGTTGTTTAGCCACGCACTTCCCTTGGTGTATGAGCCATGTGTCAGGGACTGCCTATCTTAGCATGTGAAAAGAGCACAGCCCCGATCCCTGATAGCTTAATTGCCTGTTTGGTAAGCATTGGTGAAGGGGTGTGGAATATAGTCCCCAAATGGCTTAGGTTCTGGGACAGAGCTATATCTGACTAAAGAACACTCTCTTCTTCATTACAATTTCATCTCATATGGCCCTGACTGCATCTGGGTTTCCTGTTAATCCTTACAAAAAGCAGCAGGAAAAATAACAAGAGATGTATCCACATACTCTATTAAGCCTGTCTTCCCATCACTTTATCTCATTAACTGCTTGATCACTGTGAATAAAAGTAATCTTCCATTAACTCTCAACTTCAAAAGACTCAGATTTTCAGATCAAACGGTCCTTCAACAGCTGTTTAAAAATCTTTGAATCCAAGAGGTTAACTTCAAAGAACACCTTGTGAGTGTTCTGAACCCAGTTGACAAGTAAACAGTAATTTATGACCAAAGATATGCATTAATGAAGTGGCTTTAAACCATGGGCAATCTCTTACTCTCTTTTCCTTTGATTCTAGTGGGAAGTTCCTAGATTGACAGCAATACAAGTGGATGGCTTAATTAGCCACGGAGCAAGCAGTGATGTTCCAGGCTTCTTAAAAATGCTGTTCTACCTATACGCTTAAAATGTGCTTCATTTGGAGGAGCACAGTCCCTCCTGATCTCTTCTTTATGGTCACAGAGCTATTCTGAATGTTGTTAAACTGCGTTATGAGTAGTAAGTCATTAGAGATGTTTAGAGAGAACCTACTCTGCAAGTTTTAGATTATTCATTCATAATTAGTATGGGTTATAGACATTACATGTTTGACAAGAAGTAGATCTCTTACTAGATATTTTTGCAGCACATATTCCATGGTTTTACTCTTGAGGTCATTTGTTTGTTTGTTTTAAACATGCCTCACAATTTTGAGCTTGCTCCATTATCCAAGGTTGCTGGAGTCTATAGTAAGGGAGGGGAGAAAAAATCAAGATTAATTATAATTGGAAAACAAGAGAGGGAGAAGTTAACCACTTAAGCTGTCTAACTAAGTCCTCATTTAGATGCATATAATCATAGAATTTATTGCATGCTTAGTTGGAGTAGGAACTTATTTCACATTTTGTTCTTTCTATTAACTGGGAGGTTTCAATTTTGAGTAAAACTAGTAGAATTTGTCAGAGAGGACACAGCCCTTAAAAGCACTTGAAGTAATCTGTGTGGTGTGACTAAGTGGAGGAATATGAATTTCAGTCAAGTATTTTGATGTCAAATTTTGTCTTGGGTAGGTAGGCTCTGCAGTTGTTTGGGTTTATTTCCCGCTTCTGGTGCGGTAATACCAGAATCCTCAAATCAAGGATTTAGTGTTTCTTTTGTTGTTTTTTTTTTTTTTTGTTTTTGTTTTTGTTTTTGTTTTGTTTTGTTTTTTTTTTTGACAACATGAATACTTTGGGACAATACCAAGTGATTCTGCTCATTATTCACCTACCATAGTAGATTTCTGTGTGGCACTGGGTCCCTCATCTTGGCACAAGTGCTGCCACTACAGAGTAACTGGTAGGGAAGAAGAGAAAACAGAGCTGTACCATTAGGTAGTCAGGAATTTTTGAACAAAATCATGTAGGCTCACTCTTTTTGTTTTCAGAAGAGGCTTGGGAGGGAGGTTTGCAGGGATGGCTGCTCATCAGTCCTTGCTGGAGCTTGGAATGTGGCAGCTTGCTCAGTGCTGCACCTGGAGGCACAGAAGGGGAGATGGTAGGTGTGAGGGGGCTTTTTGGGAGTGGAGAGTGAAGGGAGATTTAGAACTAAGGGGAAGAAAGGAACAGGAAAGACAGATCAAACAAGTTGTAAGAGATGGGCTGTTTGGGGAAAAGTAAAGGGGAAAAAATTCTTCCATCATCACTGAAAGTTCACAT
This sequence comes from Anser anser, assembly GCF_964211835.1. Lineage (NCBI taxonomy): Eukaryota > Metazoa > Chordata > Aves > Anseriformes > Anatidae > Anser > Anser anser. Next base: position 17,916,758 of record NC_139735.1, on the reverse strand, counting down.
GGGATTGTAAAGCGTGATACAGTCTAACATCACCTTATCAGAACCATAATGATGCCATTGCTAGAGTAGAGAGAGCAGTGAGATTTAATCAAAACCAGTTCTGTTCAAGGAAACCTTAAGTGGTTTGATTCCTAAGAATACCCTTGATCATGGGAGAAACATTTTGCAGTCTGCCTTCCTTATCTGCTTTGGCAGGGGGGTAACCTGCTTTGGCAGGGTGGTTGGACCCAATGATCTCTTGAGGTCCCTTCCAACCCCTACAGTTCTGTGATTCCTTCCTAGTCTTCCAGACATATAATGCTTTCGGGTACTAGACTGAGTACTAGTAACTGGTTGGGTTTCTCTGGCCATAATATAAATGATTGCAAGGAGTGCTAAGTGAAACATTCTATGGCATGGATCGAGCTGGCTGTGTGCTAGGCACTGTCCAGGCTCAGCAGTGAAAGGTCTGGTCCTGCACAAGAGTTAACTTCGGGTACCACTGATAACCAAATCGTCTAGAAGTCAGCAGGAATTGAAAAGCCATCTACAGTTCTCTTCTTGCTGGTTGTCCCTTGAACACAGGAACAAGAGCCTGCAAGCAGCTGTGGTTGGGTGATGGCCTCGTCTCTCCTGGCAGGCTCTGCTTTTAAAGTTGGTGACTCAGGAGCTGACAATTTTCAGCAGCATAGCACATTGTCAGCCATTTGATCCAGTGAGGTTTTCTGTTCTCCAACTTCTCGAAATATATAATTATGTCCAGAAATATTTCTGTAGTTCTGTGGAAGCTGATAGATTGCATTCTTTACTAATAATAATGTTTTCCTTCTCGCATGTATCAGCAGACTAAGAAGTGTCTCAAAAGAATTGCAGTGATAGCAACAGAGTACAGTGAATAAAGATAGGGACTGATGGCATGTGATGAGTAAAAATGAAGCAGTTTTAATTCTTCTTTGGGTATGTGGCACCTGCACAGGTATTCAGACATAGTTAACCAACTCAATTGGCAAAGTGGTATGAGCCATAATTAGGTATCCACATCAATCCCTTCGGCTAAGCTGCTTCTTAAAAAAGAAAATAAAGCCTTAAAATATCAGTTTATCATGCATATTCTATATTTCAATTTCTGTTGGTTTTTATGAAGCAGATTAGAGTTGGGAAAGCCAAGCCAGTTCAGGACAGTTGAAATGACGTTTGTGGGCAAAAGATGCTTTGCTTACATGTTGTTTTCCCTTGTTCCCTAAACCTTTGTCAGTCGTTGTTTGCTGACATTAATTGCCAAGGTATTTCCACTCTGTCAGCTTGATTGTTGCAGACTTGCCTCTTGGTTCACTTCTTTCTTTTCCTCCGTCATTTTTTTTGCATCTAAAACTCACTGATCCATAGTTCTCAAGCTCTCAAGGTTCAGGCTCTCAGCTCACAGATCGTTTATTACCTCAGCCTTTACCTCTGTGTTTAATCTTCCTGGACAGGTTGCATTATCACAGCTCCTGGTGTTTGCTGTCGTAGGAAGCTAGCATATGGAATTTGAAAGGAGGGTCAGACCGATGCAGATCAAGCAGCTGGTATCTCAGACCAGCAAGTAAATGTAATTACTAAGGTCCTTAAGATAATTTTTTTATGCTGGGTGATTTTGTGACTGACTTGATAGTGTCATATTTACCCATAAGCTGTTCCGTGAGGTCTCTGGGTGTATGTTACTTCTGTGCGCTCGCAATGTAAACCTTAATCTGAGGCAAAACAGAAATGAGAGGACTAACTCCACAAGTTACCCAAACTGTTGGAGAAGGAAGCCATAATGGAATACACCTGGTCTGTCACCCCAGGTATAGCAAGGTATGGGAGTTTGCTGTTTGTAAAGGCTCATAAGGAACTTGCATGGAAGTTACGATGTCTGAACAAGGAGAATGAAAGCTCTCTAAGAAGACTTTCATCTCTTCTCGGTTACTTTCATGCACTCAATTATGAGCTAGCTGAAGCCCTGGCTCATCTGCAATAAGCTTTATGTCCCACTAAGTGTTTGCAGAACCAGGCTTTAAATGTTTTAAACAGTTGTGATTCAAATAGTATCCCAGACAACCTTTTGCTGTCATTTTCAGTTAAAAAATGTAAAAGAATTTACTTTTTTTTTTTTTTAAATAGATCTTATTTGATGCATGTGGAGTTACTCTGAAAGTACAGCAGTTCTTTTTTTTTTTTATCAGAACTTTTTGGTGACTTGTTTCAAGGAAATGACTTGAGCTTTCTATAGCTTTAACCCTAAGCAGTAGATACTGTAGCGCACACAACCTTCAGTGAAAACACCCTCCCAGATTTTATGATAACAACAAATATAAATGACTTGAGATCAAAGTTGCGAGTGAACTTGTTCTCTCTTCCATTTTTCTTTTTCTTTTTTTTAAAGTGAAGAACGTGTATTGAAAAGCCTTATTAAATATCAAAACTGAACAGCAGTTTTTTTCCCTGAGTCCTAGAAACTGTTTCAAGGTGGGGGGGTGGGGTTTGAAAATGTTTGTCTTCTTTGTAGTATTGTGACAGTTGTTCTGGAAAATGTCTGATTCTGTCTTCAAAGTAAAAATGCTTTCAGTTGAAATAAGTCATTCTCACTTAATTTTTTTGTCTTCCAGATCTTGTTGTTATTTTTTTTTCCTGGGGTTATTATTTCTTTAGTGCTGTGCAAATGTTACCAAGATAGTATTAGTGATGCTGTTTAACTAAATGTGTACACTTTGATTTGTTCTTTGGAGCTGTTCAAAGAAATTAGATTGACTGTAGAGATTTTTAAAAATAACCCGGTAGCATCAAAGAACACCTGACTGCTCAAATTTCCAGTTCACTTTTATCTGTTCAGGTAGATGGCCACTTCGGTATCCGGAGTACTTATAGCACAGGAGAGGGAGACCCCAAACCATAACCCCCTTGCATGATTTCTTAGATCTTCAAGAAGAAGCATGTCTTTTGGTTTTTGTGTTTTAAAAGGTTGCTGTCAAACAACAGATGTTAAGTAAAAACTTACTGATCTCATTATGAGAAAACTAAGGAGGCTCAGGGGCAACCTTTTCGCTCTCTACAGATTTCTTAAAGGAGGCTGTAGAGAGGTGGGGGTTGGTCTATTCTCCCACGTGCCTGGTGACAGGACGAGGGGGGATGGGCTAAAGTTGCACCAGGGGAGGTTTAGGTTGGATATTAGGAAGAACTTCTTTACTGAAAGGGTTGTTAGGCATTGGAATGGACTGCCCAGAGAAGTGGTTGAGTCACCATCCCTGGAGGTCTTTAAAAGACGTTTAGATGTAGAGCTTAGTGATATGGTTTAGTGTAGGGCTTGTTAGTGTTAGGTCAGAGGTTGGACTCGGTGATCTTGGAGGTCTCTTCCAACCTAGACGATTCTGTAAATCTGTTCTGTTTCTGTGGATCAGTCCCCTTCAGAATGGGGTTTGTACAAGCTTCAAGGCTATTAGGCTGTCTGCAGAGGGGCACTGAGGAGCTTTAGCTGACAGTTGAAAATGTTAAGTACTGCTTTAAAAAAATAATCTTCTGTTTGAAATGATGGTAAATTTAGTTGACTTTTTTTTAAAAAAAAAAAAAAAACACCTTTAAAGGTAGAGTGAAAGTCTAGCTTAAACAAGGCTTTTACAATATCTGGGCTTTCTAGTGTATGGTGCAAGTACTACTTGACAACTAAGGACTCCTCAAGCTACTCCTGTTTATAATTTTTATTATTATTCCAAGATTCAGCACAAATAAACATTCTGTTTTGAGGGAAAATACAGCACTTTCCAGATAGAAAGGAAAACAAAGTCATTCCCCAAAGTAAAAATTGAAATTGTTTTCCTCTTTAACTCAGATATACTAAGCCAGAGAGGGGCAAGGGGGACTGTTAACCTGCTTTTAAGCTCTTGCTATTAGCAGAGCTCAAGATGTGCCTCTGCTGGACTCTTGTTCTTGGATGTCTTTGTTGTTAGAAAGCTGCAGGCAGAAGACCAGCTGTCAGCTTACCTCTGCCTCAGTGCAGATGCCATGAGGAGGGCTTGCAGGTGTGGAGGTGCTGCGGGCATCACTAACGAAGTTTCTTTAGGGCACTTTTACAGCTGGTAATGAATGTTTGTGTGGCTTGAGATGACAAGCCTCTGCCAAAGCCATGCAGAAGGTGTGGTGTTCTAATAGCCTGATTTATATGTTAGGTGGAAAGAGGCAGAGGGCGTGGAAGCGATGCTAATGCTATGGATGTTAAGCCTCTAGGTTGTTTTCATTAGCAGCATTATACAGTGTAAATGACACTGATGCAGGGAGGTGTGGGAGACAGAAAAGGTGTCTTGAATTGATTAATTAGTGCTCTAGTGAAAATAGTAATTGAATGTGATGTTGGGCTCCTGTGCGTGTTGTATGGTTTGATAGCAACAGATGGACACATCTCCTCCCTCACCCTTTCTTTTTATTATAGTCCATAAAAATGAATCCCTTTCCTTGGGCTAAGAGCATCTGTCTCTTGTGTGAGAAGATTTACTGTTTTTTTTTTTTTCCTCTTCCGTACTTTGTGAAGCTAGGTGACTTCAAGGTAAAGTGTGAAGACCATGCACACACAAAATAGTGTTCAGACGAAGCACAAAAGCCTTGAGGGAGGCAAGTGGAAGTCAAGTTCTTCAAAGCTGGGTGTTAGTGTTATTAAGATTAAGCAAAATTGCCTCTCCTACTGCTCTCAAGCTGCACAAGAGAAGTACGTTTATTTTAAACCCAACACTGGATCTGCACCGCATAGCATTGTTGTTAGCAGTCTCAGCAGAGAACCCTCAAACTGCCTGCACTCAGATGCTTAAGTAGCCTCTGCTCTTCTGTAAGTGTTCTAGTCATCTCAGCATCCAGGCATGCTGATGGGGCAGTATTTGAGAGCTTAAAACATTCCTGCCTACAATGCATCTATCTTTTGTATTCCAGGAGAATTTTTAATTGCTCTTGCTGTCTGCTGCTTTTTCCCAGTGCTTCAAAGCAAACAAAAACCCTTTACAAGTGCACTTAAAATACCTCGTAGCACAGAGTGTTTGGTCAGACTCTAGTAACAAACCATTGGTTAATGCAGAATCATGGCATTGTAGAACTCTGTGCTAAAGAAAGCATAGGTTCCCTCAGTCAACATGAGGGAGACTTGCAAAAGCATGGTACACACAGAAAGGGGGAGATATGTTCAGGGTAAGCCAGGGTGAAGGGTTGAAGACTGAAATATGAGAGAAGGGTAGGGTGTTCCAAGGCAGATGAGGGAAAAGAATGAACCCGTGTCTAGATCAATGGAAGTTATTCTGTAGTTAAACAGATTTGTATGGAAAGTTGTTAATATATTTTTTTCATTTTCATGTGGAGTTTTGCCTTAATAAGGATTGATTGAACCTGGAGATGTTACATTATTATTAAAATGGTTATTTGCATTATGTGAATTGGACATTGAGATTCCTTACGCAGTTTGGCAATGTCAGTCTTACCCACATAATAAATATAACTCAGGTGAACTTAGTACAGAACTTGATTTCCCCTGTTTCTGGGCTTTTTGAAGAGCCTGACTGCCTTCAAGAAAACAGTCCTGAACTGTTAGTTCAGGCACAGGAACGTCCGTATTTATGTGCGAAGGTCACAGACACGGCTTGACCAGGTAACATAGTTCTGGGCTTCCATACACAAAGGATGGGTCAATCAAGTTTAGTGACCAAGAATACCTCTGTTATAGGAAGGAACCTGTTCCATCCAATTTGTGATATGTTTATGGAAATTTCAGCGTCTACACTAATGCACAAGGAAATCTCTGAAATAAAATTTAATATTAGGAGATGAGGAAGTCTGAAAAGGTTCAGTGTTAAGGAAGACAACTGGTCTGAAAACATTCTGGGTTTGTTCAGCGTACCTGCACTTTGTGAAGCAAAAAAGCTGCGGGGATGTCATGTTGCTTCTTAAATGTGTTTTTTTTAATCTGAGAACTTGTGGCTTCAGTTTTTGGGGGTATGTATGTTTATGTCTGTCTTCTGAAATGATTGTGGACTGCTTTGCATATCTATAATAAGAAAAAGAAAACATAGGCCACAGCTTGAGAACCACCTGTGAATAACTTGCTCTTTTATTTTTAGCTTGTTTTGTTTTTTGATGTGTTGGCATATATTGATTACATGGGTAGATTTGAAGATGATGAGCTAAAGAGATTGAGCAGCACACGCAGTGAGAATAAAATAGTTCAACGAAGAATGTTATTTTTGTCTCAAACCTGGATACTGCTTGTGTTGTGGCAGGTTCAGTCATTACCTGCTTGCTACTTAACTGCTTTGTTTTATTGATGTAATCTAAGTATATAAAGATCTGAAATCATCATCACAAGATAACTTTTCTTTTCTTGACTTTTGCATTTTTTGGCTATCTTAAGTTTAAATTGACTCATACATCTTTCATGGTTTATAATTGTCAAGTTTTATTTATAGTAATTCAAGCTGAATGGTGTGGAATGAAAGTGGTAGGGTAGTCAAACCCTATTGTTAAAAAATAAAGGGGAAAAATCACAATAACACTTAACACTGTAGAAATTAGCACTAAGTGGCTGATGAAAAACGAGTCTCGCTGCTGTTTCTCCGACCACTGAAGATCTAATGGAACATGAGAATATCAGCACTAGAATAATGTTAATTGGATAACTGATATATAGACCATGGCTTTTGATTGGGGGGGAGGGAACTACACTGAATTTCAGGAGAGTTAAGCACCCAACAAAAGATGACTTGGACTTAAAAATCTTGACTAGTCCCCACTCTGACTTAAACATTTTGGTTGCTTTTTAATCAATTTGCTGTCTGGTGCCAGGAACCACAAAAATAGATGAGAGGCTTTCTTCTAGACTTCTTTCTCAAGGTCTCCAAGGTAAAGCCTGGGGCTTTTGGGATAGGGGACTATGACCTTAGTGGCTCCATTTGCTGCAGTGGAGGAGCGATTCCTGCTCGTAAGGAGTTACTTGGAGTAAAATGAGAAGGAGATGGAGGAAGTGGAGGGGGGGAAAAACACATGAAGCACTGTGTATCATACTTTCCTTGTGTGCGGTGGTGTTGCTGCAGTGCTTTCCCTTGAGGTGGGAGCTGGGGAATGCATGTCTGTGAGGGAACGCCCTGGGTTCGCTGGCTGTGTACACCTTGTGGGAAGGTGCCGTTGGTCCGTCCTGTTGTCCTTGCTCATCTCCCTCTAAGCTCTGGGCTGTGTCCTGGAGCCGTGGCTGGAGGCCAGTCCTCCCAGCTGCCTGAAGACAGGGCTGCCTTCACCACTCAGTTTTTGTTCATGTACAGGTGTTTTATACACAGTGGGTCTGTGCTTGGGGAAATGGCTGAGCAGAAGCACCTCAAAATATGACTGAGGACATGGCTTATGGATATTTTATGCAGCTCATTTTTGCTGTATCGTGGTTTACAGAGAGAAAATAACAGCCCTGTAGTGGCATAAATGAGACTGTCGTATCCCAAGGGAACTTGGCTGATGTGGGCTGCAGCCAGCTGGTGCCTGGGGCAGGAGCTCCTCTGTGTGTGTGTGTGCGCAGCAGGGCGCAGGCCTCGGTTCTGGTTTGCTTTCTCTAGAGCAGGCGGGCATCTACGACCAGAAGATAAATGGAGTTCAAGAGTGATGGTCTTGTGGTGTTACTTGGGCATTCTGGGGGGCCTTGATCAGAAGGATGTGATACTGGAGGGGATGGATTTGCCGTTTCATGCAACATGACAATTCAGTGAATTTGTGTGACCTGCCTTCTATGGACTTTGCCATATGTTATCTCTACTGAGGAGTCCATACCAGCCTTCAGGCCTCTAGACAGCAGGAAAATCTAGGATGAAACTAAAATGGAGGCAGGGTCCATTTTGCATGGTAAATTTGCATGTTTGAGTGGTGCTTGGGAGGAAAAAAAACTGGTAAGCCTGAAGTTGAATTCTGCCAAGGGTAGTTAATGTAGCGTAAGCTAGTTCATGCAGTTAGAGCTCAGGGGTGCTGTAGAAACCGTGTGTGGACACCTGGAGTGACGTGAGAGCTCTCCCATGCTCTGGAACTTGTGACACCCCCTGAACTCCAGTGGAGCCCTGAACTGCATGAGTGATTGCAAGAAGCCTCTTGCCTGAGGCACTACATCACAGGCTGCTTGCCAAGGTGGAGAAGAGCTCTTCTCTGTGCTATTTCTACTAGTTTTGCCTCTGTGGAGGTTTTACTGAGGTGAGGGAAATTTTGATAACCTGATTTGAAATGTGAAAGGAGTAATGCCAAAATTTATTTGGCTTTATAAGTAACCTGAGCTGCTTTGTTGGAAAATACTTTGTGCTACTGCAGTCCAGCCGTATACTGAGGGTAGTAACGGTTCTGTTAGCCTTTCTTAAACTCTCTGCTCTGAAGGCCAAGTCTAGATAATGTGCAGGAGGAGGCAAAGCAGTGTGTCGCTTGTCTTACCACCCAGTAAGCTAGCAGCAGTTCTGCTGCAGCCATCAGTTGGTTGTTGCACAGTCACAATTCCATGTCGGCAAGACCACAGTGAGTTGGCTCCCTGGTCTCTTGCATTGCACCTTTTTTCCCTTTTCTATACTTAACACAAATGCTTTGAAGCAATTCTATGTTTTACAAATCAAAACCTAAGCTTTGCGTACCCTAACTTAGGTTAGCCTGTTTGGGAACCCCTCCCTCACCAAGCAGTAATATCCAAGGAGGACTGCATAGGAATACACAATGTCTCTCTCTCTCTCTCTTTTTTTTTTTTTTCTGTCTGATTGCTGTAGCACTCTATAATCAAGTGCTCAGCTATTGTGAGCATACTTGAGTTGTTGTAATTGCCCTTTGTTTCAGTAAAGACTGGTAATTACTCCTGGGGGCCATGCCTTTTGCTTTAGCAGTGTTTGATTGAAACTGGTCATTTATTTTGGTAAAATCTTAAGGCTTTCTGCAGTGCTTATAGATATGCTTTCTGTGTGACAGTCATTTAGTCTACCCAGCCATCCATATAGTGAAGATATTGCACATTTTCCCTTTCTCTATTCAGATAAATCAACTGCTGTTTTTAGTTTGATTACACTTCAGTTTATAGAGTTCATCTTATGCATCTCTTCTCCTAGGTTCTGCTCCAAGGAAGACTACCTTTTGCTGGGCCTGCGGTAGGTTTTTGGCTGTTTGAAATTCATGATGTGAAACTCATCAATAGAATGAACTAAATATCTCTATGTATACTTTACTGTTATTCTGTTTTCCTTACCACTGTGTAAAAGAATATACCACTGCTACATGAAGTCTTTTAAGCATTAGTGGTTTGGAACCTACTGATGCTTGCTTTATCAGTTACCTGCAAACTATTAACTCTTTTTTTTCTTACAACAGTAGAAGTATTTTGTTTATTACCAAATTCACTTGATAGCTAAATAGCCTAAGCTTGAAAGTACTTCAGTGTTTATGGAAGAACACAGAAAACTTCTCCATGTCAGAGGGTTACTTCTGTTGTTTGGTTGCAGGGGAGTGTGTGGAATGTGGCTAAAAAAGGATGTTTTGGTGATTTCGCATCCTAAGAAACTGAAATGGGCAAACTACTCATGTGGAAGTGGACTCAAGGCAACTATTGTTATCCTGAATGATGTTGTAACCTAGAATTTCTTAAAAACAAACAAACAAACAAAAATATTTTATTCAGTGACTGGTGTGGGTCACGAGGAGGTCTCTGTCGTGCTGGTGAGCTTTATGCAAGGCATTACCAATTACTGATTCCTCTGACACCAAGGTTCTTACTATCTTTAAAAAGAGAACGTTGAAAAATAAACCTCTTCAAATGTTCTTCTGTAAGTAAAACAGGCAATAGTTCGGCTTTTGACACCTGAGAACTGTATATTTTATTATGCAGATACTTCCAAATAAGTCTTTGTCCCTCAATGGTAGTCAGATGATTTGTGACCCCAAAGGTTATGGGTCCGGATGTTGTGCTTGAACAGTAAAAAAAAAATCTCCTGCTTTTTGGCTCTTGTGTAACCTATTCTCCTGGTTCGGTTGGATTAATGTCACTTAAGGCAGTAGTTTAAAGTCTGTAAGCTATGAGTTTATACAAACTTGTAAAGTTTCTTCTATCTAATTGAGACACTGAGACCCACGATGTTAATGGTGCTTTATGAGCAAATTTTCTCTTGAGTTTCTTTGGTCTTTGTACTACATATTCCAGAGCAGCTATTCTGGCAAATTCCTATTGTCTGCAGGGCAGTCAAGCTCAAAGACTTGCCAAATTAAGGAGTACTTTTTTTTGTTGTTTTTTTTTTTTTTTTAAAGTTGGACTTGATAAACATTGATTCAAATGGGTGCTAATGGTTTTTCATATACCTCACTAAGACTGAAATCCTGGAGTGTCTTGATACATCAGGACAAAACTTTATGCTGTCAGTGGCTAGTAGCTTTTGCTCATCGCAATGAACAGCACTCACATCCTGTCCTTCCATGTTTCAGTGTTGTTAGTTTGTTGTGGGAATTGTTCTTGCTGTGTGTAGTTCTACCAGTCAAGTCTGAGATCAGCCCAGTGATATACATGGGGAGTTGTTTTTGCCATCACTTTTCAGGCAGTCTTTACCATTGTCTTGATTATAAGTAAAACTTTTCCCTGTGTCTTTTTTACTATCTTGGGCTAATGTAGTACAGGTTTGGATTAAAAGAAATGACTAACTTGAAGGAGATCAGCTGATCTTTCATAGGAAGTGTATTACTTCTTGGGTCCTAGTCTCAGTGATCTTTGTCTTCCTCTGCTGTGCTATGGAAAAGTGAGATGTAAGAAGTAGCGGGTGGTTATGATAAAATGCACAACGAGAGTGCAAAACTAGAGTGTGGTTGTGGCTGTTGGCCATTCTTACATACATCTTTCTTTGCCGTGATCATGCCTGATGGCATATGCTAAATGTGTGTGATTGCAGGGATTGAACTTGACAATACAGTAATGTTTACTTCAGCCATTTTTCTATGGAGTCTGTACTTTCTTGTTTCTTTTTTAATTACTGTAATATTTCCTCTAGCTTATGCCCAGCAATGTCAAACTTGAATGCTGCTGATCCCATGTCACTTACTTTGTGGCAAAGGCCAAGGCTGTTCTTCCTCTCCAGTCTTGCAGAGGTAGGTTTTACTTCAGGGAATATTGTAGTTCCAGGGTCTTTCTCAAACTATAGGGGATAGTAGAAGATGGGAGAACATATTTAGGCCAAATGAGGAGTATAAGATGTTCACGTCTGTGTTGTGTATTACAGTAGTAATCATAAAGCTAACTGAAAAAGCTGTGGATAGAAAGATCTGCTTCTGCTGGAGAACTTTTTTCTTGCAGTGTTGCATTTTCTGCAGATATTTCTGCTGTTACTGCAATATTTGATGGGTGAAAGAGCTTTTCATATGTCTGAAGTGATTGTATTGTTGTGATTTTGTGCTTTTTTTTTTTGGTCATAGTAATGGAAATTCACCTTCTCTGAATACTGTTGTCTGACCTGTTTGCTACTCTTACTTGGTTACAAGTATGATGCAAAATTCCACAAAAGAGGTTTGGCAGAGTAGTCAGTAGAAGGTGGGGGTTGGCTTTGAATCTCTTCCTTTGTTATTTTTAAGTAAAAATCAATAAGAGCCACCGGTGAAATCAATTGCAGTGTTCCATAGATTAGTCAAGGGAGGTTTTCCCTGAAGATGAAAGGGGTGTGCAGTGTCTGGATAATGGTGCCATAGCTCCTGCTAGGAATTACGATAGAGTGTTCTTTGATGGAAGTCTAATAGGATGTTTTTCTCCTCCAAGGCTTGCATGACTGCAAATGAATAGAGTAGAATACTTCAGTCATTTGAGAGTCGTGTTACTGGTCCTGAAACAAAACTGTTGTGACAAGTTGTTAAATGGAGGACTTTCCAAGAAATCAGTCCTTCATAGCAGAAAGGTAAGTCTCTGAGTATTTCATATAAAAAGAGCAAAGAGTCTGATAAGCATATCAAATATGCTGTATTTTTGCATGCAACACAAATCCATAGAACTGCTGTAGTGTTCAAGTAGGATTGCTTGAAAGTGTTGGTGAAGGCAGGCAGCTTGTTGACCAAAGGCAAAAAATGCCGAGAAATGCACCAGAAGTACAGGAACAGGAAGGATATGGGAGTTCGACTATCTTGCAACTGTGTACTGCAATTATTATTCTATTTTCTCATCATGAATATTATTGCCTCAACAATACAGTTGTCAGTAGTAGACTGACCTTCTGCTTAACATGGCTTTGCTTAGCTCTGTTCTGGCTAACTGAAGTATTGTGTTGGACTTCCTGCTCCTTGGTTGTCATCATTATTGATTGGGGTTAGCAATGATATAGTGTTTCTGTGTTTAGGGAAGAAAACTCACAGTGAGTAAGTGCATAAGAAAAAAGATACATAAAAAAAAAGTTCAGCAAATTTCCCTAATAACAGCCTGGATTAGAAACTAAGAGCATTTTAAAAAAAATTAATCTTAGCTGAGGTTTTAATTGTTACCTTTGTTAAAGCTGCCAGGTATGCGTCATCTTGTATGTACTTAGCTTATATGAAGAACACATCTGAGGAGAACAAGGTGTTGGGAACAGAATCACAGCTCCAGTGGAGGCAAACGCAAACAAATTGGCCACTCATATACCACCCTTGGCCACCTTGGATTTTAATGAGTTAGTGTATTTCAAGTAGATAGTGTATTCTTTAAGTGATGAAACTTTCTTTATGTTAAAAATGCAGTTTTTCAGTAACATACAGTTATGTGGTGTTCAGATTAACAAGGTTCTAATGAATATACTCAAAGGAATGATCAAGACTTGGCAGAGAAAGCTAATTATAAATGTCTTCTAATTCTACATCTTGAAATGGTGATGGTTAATAACATGACCAAAAAGTGCATGATACTAGACCTGCAACAAGTCGAGCACTTTGTTCTGTCTGACATGAATTCATATGTATACACGTGTGTGAGTCAGTTTACCTTGATGTTTCCTTACATGCCTTAGTTCATTTTTTATAATGACATTACAGTTCTTTGTAGATGTACAACAGCCCCATATCAACTAGCACAGCTGGTTTATGGGTTCTGAAATCAAAGCCTGGAGATCAAAAAGGGACTCCTTCCAGGATTTGAGTATGGAAGGGAACCCATAGCCTTCCATTTTGGAAATAATCACCCTTTGTATTCTTGGAGGCATATGTAATGTATATACATTTAGTTGAAAAGAGAAGCCCAGCTCCATGTGTGGAAATTAAGGGCGTTAAAATGAGCAGCATCTGGTCTTGAGGAAAAAATGGAATAAAATGAATCAGAGACACGGTGAACCTTAAATTATTTAAGCTCCTCCAGTGGTAGTGTTCTGTGATTGCTTTCCCTTTCTGTAAATGTTTCACAGCTGTGAAGTTTCCACGTGAAGAGCTAAAGTGCTGGCTATTGTACAAAACTTAAGGCCAATTTCTGCTTGCTTTGCTTGCTTGTAAAACCTCATCAGGCCTGATTCTCCCTGTCTTGTGCTCTCTGCAGTCAATTACACCTGTGCAAAGTGGTTGTAAATTGCTACTATTTGAGGCAATAGTTTTATCTTACTTGGTACCTTTTTATAGACTTGCAGACAAGGCACAATGCCATGCAGAATCAGGCCTCATTTCTTACCACCAGAGGAGTTGTATTTGATAACCAAGACCTGCAGAAATAAATATGTGAAACAGTGATAACTTCGGATGAGCATCTAAAACACTCAGACCCTGGAAGACAAGAGGATGACAGCAGCAGGTGGCTTTACTTTCCCTGGACGCTTAGGGGTACAGGCACTGACCAGTCCCTGTTAGTGAACTGCTTGGAGGAGTCAGGCTTTGCAAGAAACTGAGTACAAGATACCTTACGTAAGTGTAAGGAGTGTGATGTGTAGAATGTTTTTGTTTTATTCTGCCTTATTAATGATCTGGAGTAATGTTAGCACTAGATTGCTCCTGCAGTGCTTAGAGGTGGTTTTTTGTGTGATTTTTTTTTGTTTTGTTTTGTTTTGTTTTGTTTTGACAGCATGGAACAGACTCATTGCTTCTGTTGCAGTCCCTGAAAGAAATGTAGGTCAGTGCAGAAAATTGTAAGGCAGTGTTTCCTGATCCTTGGAATTGGTAGGTGAGAGAAATAGGGATGCTCACCTTTTGGTCAACCAAAGGCGTCCTACAGGGAAAGCTGGTTGGTTTATCTCAACGCAAAAAAACCAAAGGAGAATGAAATGCCATAAGCTGGTGACGTGGCTGTTCCAGTCCAAGTTTTATCTTGTGAATTGGTTGGCCTTAAACAAATGGACTTGAAATTTGATCTGCTTGCTTTTTTTTGGTAAAATTCAGGCAGTCTGACCAGCAAGTCACTGGATTTCTTGCAAGGGGTTACATATGCTTAGTTTTCTGCGTAGTTTACACTGAAACGAATCTGGGAGTATTTCTGTGTATGACAGTAATGAATTGATGTTTGTAGAAATTCTGTCTTGCTATGTGGTAGCATTTCTAAAGTAATTTATTTTACTCTTAATATCACTACAGGGATTTTAAAACAGATAATTTGAAAAGCAATTCCTTTTGTTTTGACTGCAGGCAGACTGCCACAATTTGGAGAAACGAGAGAATACAGAGTCCTCATTTTAACTGAAATTCTCTGTGCTATCTGCCTGATTAGCTTTTACGCCTTTGTGGGATTTTCAGCATTGGTGTACAGTTCACCTAAGCATGGAGAAGGCCCTGTATTTCCTTCTTCCTCATAAAAAAAGCATGCACCTACAGGTCAACATTTTAAACCACCTGGATCTTCAGAGGTGTTCCGTGTCTCCTGCATGATGTAGCAGTGCTTGTAGTGTTCACATCAAATGTGGTACAGAGGTGGTCACAGAAGAGATTTTTATGGATGAAAGTTGGAGAAAAGATGGGAGGGATGGAAAAGTACATCTCTGAGGAAGTAGGAGGGGGAGTAAGGGACTGGCTGTCTTTAATATGACCTTTGGGCTCAAGAACACAACCATATCTATTTTTATGGGGGACAGGAACATAACAGTACTTGCATGAGACATCTTTTTAATCTTACTTCAGCTAATGTAGATTTGTATTTACCCAAGAGGAGGAGATGACTCCAGAGGATGTCACTAGAGAGCTGGTTACACTTGAGTAGCAAGCAAGGTTTTGTCAGAATGACTAAAATGTGGATGTGAATTTCTGTAAGACTATAGTGATCAAGAGTGGGATTGGCCACACAGCGTAATGGCATAAATATTGGTTTTGCATAAGTCCTCTGCAACTACCCTTGCAAGCATGTGGCATTCAATTGCTTGTCTCCTGTGTTCTGTCTGCTTGTCCTCAGCATTTCTTTATGGAGGATGAATGGTTGCTGTTGTGCCCGGTGTGATTTTGAATGTTTTGCAGTGCTTGTCCTTACGTTCTTTGAACTGTTTTTTTTTGTTGTTGTTGTTCTGGTTCCAGGTTAGACTACAATCTGTAGGAAAAATGCAACCACACAACTGCACTGAGAACTTAAAATGCTACTGAATCTGAAGTGGTTTAAAACAATTCCATCCTCGAGAAGTGTAGTTCCTTGATGCTACAAAGAAAACTTAATTAGTTGGCATTTACCGCCCCTATCCTATGGTAGAATGAGCTAAAAAGCTTTACATAATCGAACAATCCTGAATTTAACGAACTTGCTTATTTAAACAGTGTATTTTTAGAGAAATCCATAGGCTACTTTGTAAATTCTTTTCAGATCTTTTTATTTTTATTGATTTTGATTAGCCAACTAATTTGTACATAATCAATAAATGTGATGCTGATGAGCTCATTTTGAACCCTTAGCATAGAAGACTGAAATGAAGAAGGGATTAGCACAGTGTTTTGCTGACATTCCAATCTATTTTAAGTGAATGCAAGCTTTCTAATAAATATTTAATGGGTAGTTGTTCGTGGTTTAATAGAATTATCTAATTCTATTAGAATCCTGTTTGGAGATTTACATGTACCATACATCACTGCCGAGGATACGGTTAATAATTTAGGCTAAGTGACTAGTAATTGGAAACACAGTCAGATTAAGTAGGGACTTTTTTTTTAAGGTCATCTAGGGATTTAAATGCTCTGTATTTGCTGTATAATGGCAACTCTGTTCTTAGATTCTCTCTTGCACAGAAGAACTAATTTGGTGAGTTGGGGACAAGCCTTAAACGTGATAACAAAGCATGAGGCCCCTGGGGTTTATTTAATATCTCATCCTCTGAGTTAATGAGATGGAAAATAGTTCACTGTTTATCTACAGTAGATTGAACAGATGTTGCCAGTTCAATTTTATGGAAAGTAATCTCTGAGAGATTGTCTTCTGCCCATTGCTTTTTCATGTGTTGAATCTCTGCTGCCCTCTTCTCAGCTTCAGGAGAAGGTTTCCCACACTGGTCATGGAGCTGATGGAAGATCAGTGCAGCAGAACTTGGTAAATCTAGTTCTTGTTAGGAGGCTTTGCGAAGAAGGTTTGAAAATACCTTGAATTTTTAAATGCTTGAATTAGTGCTGTAAACTGAATGGCAAGGAAAAATCATAAGTAATTGAGAAGACACTGAGTTAAGTTACTACTAGCAAAATACAGTGCAAATATTTCTCTCTTGCTTCCACTTTAATGAGCATTGGTTTCAGATCTAGCTATAGAAGTGGTGATAATGGTATGCACAGAAACGTTTACTTCATGCACACAGTTATTTGTGAAGAAGAGAATGGTTAAGCTGAATTTGGGGCCAGGATGAACATGGTTGTGATAGGGTGCTGGTTGTAGTCCAGACCACTTAACTGGAGCTCAGTGTGTGCAGATTAATAAGAAGATTGTCATCTAATGTGGCAGTTTGCAGATCTGAGGACAAGATGAATGCAGAGCTGAGTCAAGAGGGCATGGCTCAGCAAGAAGCTCTGCATCCCAGCTAGCCCGTCTGCCACTTGAGATGAGTAGGCTGTCACTCATTTTCGCACTGTCTAGCAGGTAAGGTCCTCCTGGTCTTTCTTCTAGTCTTCCTTCTAGTCATTCATGTGGTAGTATCATATCATCACTTTTGTGTGTCTCTTGTGGATTACAGCGTGTTCAGTTACATCTATTCTGTCAGTATAGCAGATGCTGACTGTATTTCATGAGGCGTTTGTTCTCATCTCCAGGAAGATGTGCATCTTCCGTGGGAGAGCCAGAGGCTGCACACATTGCTGGACTTCTTATTTTCATGTTGACCCAGCACCTCAACTTGCAGGTTTAATGGTGTAATGCAGTGGCTGTGGGACCACTCTTAGGCTTGGGAGAGTTTAGTCACTAAAGCTGTGTTGCTTTAAGACGTAATTTTGTAAGCAGGAAAGTTCAAGAGGCAGGAGTACCACGGTCTTCCTGCTGCCACTTCACTTTCATTCTTGGGGCTGCTTGTGCTTAGCAGCTCGAAGATAGAAGTGTGTGTTACCTACCTGATGTATGTACTCTGCAGAACCACTCCTCAAAGAGCACTCGCTTTTTGAGGCTGTCTAGTTACGACTGTAGCATGTGACTGTTTGATAAAAGACTGAATTTTTACTCCCCACCCTTTATTTTTTTTAATCGGAGGTAAGTTTGTTGATCAGAGTGCCGAAGTTTGCAGCTTTGGGGAATAGCATGTCACTGGTTAGTTACGTAGTAGTATATAAGGGGACGGTGTTGTAGGAATCCTTAACTCTGAAACTGATGGGTACTGATGTAGGAATATAGGAGTCTTAAGTAGTGCTGATACAGTACATTTCCTGTTTGTGTTTGTACCATCATTATATATTTTTACTTGGCAAATTTAATTAAAAGTGTGTTATTCTATAACATTGTTAATGTTGTTATTTAGTAATACTTGCTCAAACTGGAGGTGTGTACTTCTTTGGACACTTCCTCGCTCTGAGACTTGTATGGATTTGCAGATGGCTTCATTCCTTGACAGTTGTAAACTTGTGTGCAGCTGCTTGAGGTAAACCTACTGGAGGTGAGACCTTGACCTCTAGACTGAATTTGTGTGCATGTGTAGGCATGCATACATGTGCATGTGTGTAAAAAATCTCCCTAAATCGCTCTGAGTAGCTTTAGGGGCATTGCTGTTCATAGCGTTCAGCAAAGGTAAAGTGAGGCACTGCATTGACACGAGATTAGAATTAATAAATTAGAATTCTTCTTCTGTGTATTCTATTTTTAAGCTTCTCTGATAACTTTTCTGGACCCTTCTTGGATAAAAGAATGGCATCAGCCCAGTTCCTCTGCTTGAGTCTGTTTGCTTTGTTCTTTCTCTATTCCTTACTGGGTAGTGATGTGTATTCTGTTCTCTGGAGAACAGCTGAGCTACTGAGAGCTGTTAGTTCTAGTTGATATTCACTTCTTGGAAGCAATGGTTTGATGAGCTGGGACAGGGATCATTACATTAAGCAAAAAAATAACTTGAATTTCTTCTGCCATTACTTAACATGCAGTCACAGTCTCATAGAATTTCTGGCAAGCTCACCTTTACTTCCAGATATATATTGTTTACAGCACTTAGCATTCCTGTAGCATGATTTTATACCTTCAAATTGTTTTGTAGCTATTAACTAATTAATCTCATAACACCCCTGTACAGTATATTTGTTTCTGCTTGAGTGGCTGTGTAGAGGATAATAGGCACTAAAGCAGTATACTACACTTGGTTTTTGATCAAATTGGCTGTGTTATACTTAATTTGTGGTTAAGTTAGAATGATTACTGTCAAAAGCAGCACCAAAATACAGGTTCCGAAAGATACATAGGGTCTAGTTTTTCCTCTAGTGCTGATGGTTGGTTGCGCTGCTCCAGTAATAAAGCAGAAAAATGCAAATACTGCAGTTATGAATTCTGATCCTTATTATTAATTAAGGACATACTCTTTTAAAGGTGGTTACTTTTTGTAAAAGCATAAAGGATAACTTGAAAGCGCTGAAGTCTCTTCATTGGGAATTTGAGGAATGATAACCTCCTTTAGCTCTGTCTTCTCACTAACTTTTTCTAGACAAGCTTCATCTGACACTTGACACGCTAACTATGCGGACATGGTATGACCCTCTGTCACAGTAAGTCTCTCTGCTGTAATAGCTGAAAGCTGACGGTGGGCAGAGAACGTCACTGCGTCAGCAACACTTCCTTCATCACAAATTCAAAACATAGCACTGTATGACCTACTGTGAAGAAAATTAGCTTTGTCCCAGCAAAAACCAGTACAGGCTGTAAGTTAAATCAGTTACTGCATTATTCTGTGTCTGGAAGTCAGCTTAACCATTCTCTTCTTCACAGTAACTGTGTGCATGAGGAAGTAAACATCCATCTCACTCTGATACATCCTGATGGTGTCTTTGTGTTTCTGATATGGAATATTGACTTGTAGTCAGCCCTTAGGGATTGACAGATGGGCTTTTACACAAGTGGATAGTCCCATAGAGGTCAATCTGATACAACTGTGCAAGGAAGTTTTCATTTTAAAAACAACTCCCAAAACCTACTTCAAGAAAAACAACAACCATACCTACTGTGTGCATGTGTGATGGTGTGTTTATTTTTTTAAGATGTTTTGTATGTTTGGCAGGAATCTTATCCCAGTTTATCCCTCACTCCTGAAAACTGACGGTAATTTGTGTGCTTTTATATGCAATTTGGATGTCTTTAAACCTGAAACTTTACCACCTCTGCTTTTCTTCCCTGCTTAGTGCAGTAGAACTATGGCTTCAGGTATGCGTTTGGGTTGGTATTGCAGGAAATTAAATGAAACTAGTGATTTTTTTTTTCCAAGACTGTGGATGACAGGAAGACAAATGATGCTACTTGATACAAGGGAAAAGCTTAAAAGGAATTGTATTAAGTGTGTTTTAAGTATGGAGCAAAGGAAGAGAAAGTATTGACTTGTATGAAGTGACTTGGCAGTTGTGTTGATTATAGAAAAATACCTGCTTTGGGAGATGACTTGGAACTTGAGTTTCTGAGGAGCAGTTTGAGTAAGGACCATCATTAGGTACTCTTCTGTCAAAGGTTTTTGCCAGATCAATGGGCTAACTGGGTTTTGGTCTAAGACCTGGCTGGGTAAGGTAACCTTGTTTGCCCTCAGCCAAGGTTGAGACACCAGTCAGCAGTTTGTTTGACTCCAGCTGGGAAGTGAACAACTTATTTTGTTTAAGTAATGATTTGAGGGACTCGTCAATAAAATCACTGATACTCTCCAGTGCAGTCATCTGTCCCTGTCTCGGTGTAACAGTTGGGAGCAAAGAGGAAGGAGACCCAAGTGAGCAAGCAGATTAGGTTTCCTTTTGTTTCCTCTCATTTCCTTCACATCTAGACACCTTCACATCTCAGCACTAATCCAAGATGGACATGTAAATGTGGTTTTATTGTCCTTCAAAGCAGGTCTATCTTGCTGCATTAAAATAGTTGAAACCTATATGTGGTATGCACATGTTCTGGCTTCATTCAGAAGTTCTCGTGAGAACACTGATACTGATTGTGCTGTTCTGCTTGTTTTGTTCTAATTATGAACAATGTCTTCCTCGTAAATATTCCCAGTTCACGTTGACATAGGCAAGGATTGAACAAGGCTACCTCAGCAGGGCATGGTGTTTTGCTAACCCAGCTGTGGAACTTGTACAGGATAGCCTTTGGCCAGTGTGGAGGGCCAGCAGGGGCAGTCTGTGTTTCTTTGCATGCAATCTGCCATTTCAG
Source organism: Anser anser (assembly GCF_964211835.1). Taxonomy (NCBI): domain Eukaryota; kingdom Metazoa; phylum Chordata; class Aves; order Anseriformes; family Anatidae; genus Anser; species Anser anser. The sequence continues at coordinate 17,896,069 of NC_139735.1, read as the reverse complement.
TTTGACTGCATCCCTGTTAAGCTCTAAGGGTAGACAGAGAAGCACTTGAGTTGATTTGAACTAATTGAGCTGATCAAGTGTTGCCGGTTAGTTCAATTTGTGCCAAGTCCCACTTGTCCTTTTCTTCACTTGGAGCAACACCAGTGTTAGCAAACCAATTGCCACATCAGAGCTCTTGTTAGGCACAGACAATAGAGGGCTGCACCATTTCTGTATGGGAAGACTGACAGGGTTTTTCAAAAATTGCTTGCTTCTGAAATTGAATGGACCCTTAAGGCCCTTTTTACTTCTTTCCTGTAGCCTACTAGCACCCTAGATGTAGAATTTCATGCTGTTAGCTGACTAGCTATTGTACACTATATTTCTGTTTTGCAGGTGTTAGTATTTTAATCTGATGTTTTTATTTTTAATTTGTTAATTTTGCATTTGTACTTTTTTATGCATGTACTTTATTTATACACGGTTTCACTTGTCGCATTCCAAGGACATCACTAAAAATCTTACTTGCAGAATGATTCTTGTTCTCCTGAACTAATGCACACAGTAGGGAAGTGAAAAGCATTTTACAGATGTTAATGAGAAGCTGTACAACACCTCAAAGCATTGAGAGAGATGATGAGTGCTCCTGTTCTACAGGAAGAGAAGCTGAGTCAAGAAGGGTTATTAGGTGTTTTGTGTTAAGTTAGGCAGGAAGATGAAGTTAAAGAAGGAAACAGAAACTAGATGTTACTCCAAGTCGTGTGGTAATGGACTTCAACCATGAGTTCATCATTTCCTCACTAAGACTGCCTTGTTCTGTTATCTGTTCTTTATTACAGGTCTTCCGTACAAGCTTAATATTCCTGACATAATTATGGATAACTAATAGCACAAAATGCTATTATTTTTAGCACTAGAGTAAGGGAATTAAACTCTGTTAAGCAAAAGCAATAAATGACCATGCATGTCCAAAATTTTCTTTCAGATGTCCTTATTCTTAGCTATGTTGCGTTCACCTGAGGACAATGCTACAAGGGTATAACAAGTGAAGAGCCTTGAGCTGCCTTATGGCAAGCGGGTACTTGCTGTACTCTTTTCTCCCTTGGATAAGTTGGTATTAAAAGAATTTGGGATGTAGCTGTATGTGTGCACATAGTCTCCAGTGATTTCATTTTTGTCTGTGTCTTTTTCATGCAGATTCATCTGATTGATGCCCAAACAAACTGCACTACAATATTTGGAACTTGTTGCAAGACAAGTCTCAAGAGATCAAGGGTTCTTCTCCTAAAACACCTTGAATCCCCTTCCTTGCAGGACTTCTGATGTTTTTACAGTGTAGGAGTTCCCTGTCATCATTAAGGTACATATATCCTAATGTTGGTCTGTATGGAAATAGTGCTTTGTTAGTTTATGGCTATTAAAGTAACATGTGCATAGCACACAAAGCTAGATTTTTCTTATCCTTACTCATGATAGAAAGTACTTGAATTCATTGATCTGTACTCTTTGAATCACTGGGACTTTCGGGGATACCAAAACTTGTACATGGGAGTAAATTTTGCATTGGTCCACATCAGCTTCTTTTCTTGGTACAAGGTGAAGTCTTTAAGGAAGAACCCTAAAAATAAGGTTAAAATCAGTAAGCTAGAACTTTAATCTCTACCTTGAAGTGGAAAATTTCTTTCCAGTAAAAACAGTTTGTTGGTAAAACGAAAACAATTGTGAAGCAATCTGTACTTCACATACTCCCTTTTTCATTTTTAAAAGCTTCTACTCCTTTGCTTCCAAATGCTGCTGCAGAAAATAGAAATATTTTGAAACCTCATGAGAGCTGACATTTGGTTGTTCCACTTCTCCCTTCTGCTAACTGCATTCCCCATGTTGCAAAATATTTAAACACCTTGAGCACTGTGGGAGAAATAGTCTGCATTTTAATTTTTGAGAGAAATGTTTTGGTTCCTCTCCAGTTACCTGTCCCCAAAAAAAGATCAAATGCCTCAGGGTGTTATTTTTTTACTTTCTCCTCTTTGGTCTCCCTCTCTGAACAGTTCTAGTTCCACATTTATGGGTAGTGCACTTTGTTAATCTTTTCTTTAAGCTCACTGCATCTGGCAAACTTGTTTTTTAATTTCTGCATTTGACAACATTCAGTGCATAGGCACTCTTGTTATTTTTGCTTTGTCAGTGAACCCTCTATGGGTGCTTTGTTATCTTCTGTATGGTGACATGGGAGACAGAAATACTTAAGGAAAAAAACCTAACAAATGTGATTCTGAAAAACAGAACCCCTGTCAGAAAGACCCAAGGGCAAATGTAGTACATAAAACTACCTTTAACTCCTCTTTGAAAAAACAAACTAGCAAAATAGAAAGGCCCAAGCAGCCAGACTTGGACTAAATTACAGATTGCCTCTGTCCTTTTGAATCAAATGTAAACTTTCTCTGAAAGGAGCAGATGGCTTTGCTTTGCATGGATATTTTTTTGTTAGTATGTACAGCTGTCTATAAAAAGATGTGTTTTAATGAAACAGTGCTTTACAGATAGTGGAATGTAATCCACATGAAAATCTGGGGGAATTACGCATTTGCAATTTAGGTGTTAAGTATTTGCATCAGAGGATATGGTTGTACAGGTGGAGTCAACCCAAAGGTGGATCACAGCTTAGCACTAACTGATGTGCTCTTCCACATAAAGAACAGATGGGATGTGGCCATGGTTACCCTGAGAAGGTGAGGGAAGCATTAAGGGTTGGCCTTGTCCATCCTGCTACTGCAGGAGAATGGGAGGAGTGGAGGTGTCACCAGGGTCCCCGCTCTGTATCCATGAAGTGGCTACACTTAATAAGAGTGTCTTTTAGGGTGGTGGGTCAGGAAGCAGATGGACTATGGGTCTTATGTTATTTCTCATGGTCTTTGACCTAAGGCAGCTGCTTGCTTTGCCTACCTGAACAGCCAGAGGTTGCTGGTGTTATGCTGGAAGTACAAGTGTACCGAGAAGTTGGGAAATGGAGCTGAGGTCTGCTAAGTACTCTGCTTAAGGAAAAAAAACTAACAAATGTGATTCTGAAAAACAGAACCCCTGTCAGAAAGACCCAAGGGCAAATGTAGTACATAAAACTACCTTTAACTCCTCTTTGAAAAAACAAACTCTGCTAAGAGTATGTGGTCCAGTGGACTGAGAACTATTACAGTGCTTCTTGCTTGGAGGAGCAAGTTCGCCCAGCATATCCTCTTACATTTTGTGAAAGGTGCGTCGTCACATCTCTTGAAGACCATCTGAAGAGGACTTCAAAAACATAGGGTTATGTGCAGTGCTTTCTGCGTATGACACTGTGGGAGCAAAAATTTTGGTTTTTGATTGGAATTTGTAGCATAAGCAGAAGAAATGCAAGGCATGTTGTTTCCTGGGATGGTACAATGTATGGGGGGAAACAAGTACTAGATAGACAATCGAGGGAAAAACACTGACGGGATGTACCTGGCTAAAAGGCAGTTCAAAACACTAAGAAGGTTGCAAAAGGTAAGAAAAAACAAAGGGAAGAATTAAAGGTTGATAAAATTAGTATGAAACTAGTAACAAGCGTCAGATAGTTGTGAACCTGTGGTACTCAGCCAGTGAGGAACCAGGGGGGAGAGTAAGCATTGGGAAACAGGGCATAAAAGATATGAAAACTGCATCTGCAAGCGCTCTCCTGCCTATGAGATGCCCACCATTGCAATCACGAATAAAATGTTACTTGACTGAGATCTTTGCCTGAGCTTGCAATGTTGGCTAACTAGTGTTTCTCACAGCTACTACTCACACTACTGTGTGTTTCTGGGTGCCTTTTGTTGAACACACTGTATTACCTTCTTGTAGTGTATCTGCAGTGCTCCAGATTACTGCATTCACCGAGCCACCACTGAGGGGGAAAAAGTATTACTTTGTGTTTATTTTGTTTAGCTTTGATCTTCTTATGCCTTGGAGGTTTTTTCTTTTGGAAAACTTTTTTTGTTAAGGTGGAACAAATGTATTACTACAGAGACTCTCTCTAACAGCAGGGAACTTGTCTAATCTGGCAGGAGCGCTGTCTTGCGTATCACTATGCCTAGTCAATACTCTATTATTGCAAGTTAAGTGGTTTGCTACAGTATCCTGTGCGCAGGGTATTAGAAGGGATGTTACCTAATTTCCTCAGCAATAATGGTATAAACAGTATACATTTTTTATTATAACAGACTAACTGTTGCCTCCCCTGAGTTCATGTTTCTTTTATATACAGTTAGCATAGAGGAGACTGACTCATAAATCAACACAAAATTAAATGGAAAGTGCAAAGTTCTGGAAATGTAGAATTTATTATAGACCCAGAGGTTTGGACTCAACCTGCAAACCGACTTCAACTTGCTTAGTAGTAATCTTATTTGACTATAATGTGCTTCATTAATTTCAGTTGAAATTTATTGGAAAAACTTGAAATTGGGGGGGGGGGGGAGGTTAACCACCAATCTGCAGCAAGTAACAACGTTAAAATGGAGTGAGAGGAGAAGATAATATGTATGTTAGGTGTTTTCTGTTCATTTGTTCGATTGTTTTTTTCACATTTTCCATCCCATGTGGGGAGCAAGCACACTAGCGTGTACAAGATGGAAATGATATGTTGGTAACTTGACAGTAAGATAATTAAAAAAAAAAAAGCCACAAAAGAACAACGAAAAAGTTTAAAAATGCATTTTTCAGAGTTGGTGTGAGTTATACTTGTACATTTTGGAGCAGTAATTGGACTTAATCATGTATGAGTCTGCAAGACAAATGCTAGTAAGCTGCTGAGCTTTATGGGAGCTTGTTCTTCTCAGTTTACAGGCAAGATGAACAGTTCAGTCCAGCCTTTATGCTTTAATAAACACTAAAAGCAAATAGAAAAAAGGCTAAACACATATGGGAGTCAAGGGCTTTCTGGCATCTCAAAGAAATGCCAATAATGGCTGTTAAAATGTCATAAATCAAGCCTTTAAAACAAAGATTTGACCTTATCTGAAGACATCTAAGTTGGCCTCCTTTTCCTGGGAAAAAATAAGAAGTTGCTGCTACTAAAAGCAAACCTTCCATCATATCTACCTTTATGGTAGAGAACTCAATCCACTGAAAACCTGGACTCATTCTCTAATTGCTTCCTGAAGGCTACTGCTGAAGCCACTACAGTTGGAAACTTGCTTTCTTGGAAAGGACCTTTCAGGGGAAGGGCTGTCTCTGTGCAGCATAACACAGGCTTTGTTGGTTACTTTCATGACTTCAGATGGGTTTCTTTATGAGGCAGGACTGTAGTAACTTGCCAAGAGTTTCTATTTTTAATTACTGCTTCCCAATACAGCTTCATTTAAAAAAAGAAAAAAAAGCGCAAAACACTGGCTTGATCAGTAAATGTCTTCCTTTAAAACTGTCCCCATCCAGAGGTTAAAAAATAAAATCTTTAAGAGCTGTAAGGCAAGGGGAAGAACTCATACTTAAGGTGTGAGCGTAATGAAGTCTGCTAACTGCACTTGGGGAACTAAAAGGGGAGCTTCAGCCAGAATTACAGGACTGAAGGACTGGAAGAACCAGGGTGACCAGCAGGAAAAAGTTAGTCTGTGAAACTTGGTTATTATTTTTTTTGACATGATGTGAGTAGGTAAGACTGTACTGAATGCCATGTGCTTTCCAGTGTATCAGGATACAGCATTTGTTTTTGGCTTTACCTTTGTGGCAAGTTGTGACATACTCTGGTTTCTACCTGAGTGTTAGGTTGGGAATTCCACACAAACCTTCCTGAAGAGCAGAGAGCAAGACTTGGACCTTGCCAGAAGAGACAGTCCTAGGCAGCCACTGCCTTCTTGTATGCTTGGAAGATTCAGGAAGACCAGGAGGTGGCCAGAAGGCTACTAGAACACCTCGGAAATGGTGGTAGCTGGCAAATAACAGATTTTCATACTGAAGGAGGTTTTGTTTCGGTAACATACTCTGATCTAACTTGATGCCATCAGCAGCCCTGTATCCTGCAGAAAGGAATAAATTCTAGCCAGATGTGTACGTAAGAGATCTGTGTGGTTACTGTGGCCCACAGGACAGTGTACAGCTCCTTGCATTTTTCAGTTAATTGCCATATGAAATGCTTTAATTTTAGACCAGCTCATGAGAACAGGAGAGGATAGCAAACAGGATCTTCAAGGCAGCTGAGATGTTGAAGGTGGATAGCCAGAAGGCAAGTCACGTGCCTGTAAGGACATGGCTCACTTGAGTGTGCAATATGCTAACTACGTCTGGCTTTAGCATAATCATCCTTGACTAATATGAGAAGGGAGAGGGTTTAAATGCTGAATAAATAAATTACTTAATTACATGTTATCAGAGAGGAACAGATGGTCAGTTTAGTGTGTTTTGTGGCTGCTTACGCTTCCAAGAGAGGGTAGAGTCTTATGGATTCTTGTACAGAAGATTCCCCAGTCTCAATAACTTCTGTATAGGTACACTGCACAACCTTCTAGTGTTACCTTTAAGGTGTGTCTTGCAAATGCCAACCAGGCATTTCTAGGCAACTGAAGGGTCTCAATGTTATAAGGAATTTTAAATTTCAAAATGCTTCCTTGTTTCATCATTGAGCAACTGCGTTTCTCATAGTGTGTGTTATTCATGAAGGTGAAAAAGGGCTCAACACCACACAAGAAGATGGTGGATGGCTGTATATCCTGTCACATGGATATTATACCATATATTTTGCTGAAGCTGTGGTAAAATCATAATTTGCAATCCAGGTTCCACTGAAAGAAATTGGATTCTTGTTCTCTGGAGTTGTTATTTTAGAGAAATTCTGTCAGCTACTGCTAAATGCTTTTCTCAGCTTCTTAGATCCAGGTGCCTGCAGTACTTGAAGTTGGCTTCATCCAGCATGGGTTGAAAGCATGCTTAGAGGAGGAATGATCCATGTGAAAAGTCAGATGAGGATATGGTCTGATGTTTTTCTTTGAAACTCAGATGTATCTCACTTTAATTTCTAGGTGGAAGATTGCTACCAGTTTAGTTTGTTGCAGCCACTGTCTTGTGTTACTTCACTGTAAATTTGGTGTGGTAGAATTGGGTGCAGATAAGGTTTTCATTAACCTATTCCTTCTTCCCTTCCCACTTTTTTTTTTTTTTTCTCAAGAGGAACAGTATCAGGAAAATTAAGTGTAGTTGTGCTTCAGCTTTAATTTATGATGGTTTCCTAAATGAGAAGGAAAAAGAGGAAGGTTTACCTTTAGTACTCCTGTACTGCATGAAGAGGAAAGAAAACAGCAAAAGGGAAATCCTGTGGTGGTCTGAAGCAACAGTAATGAGAGTAGGCTTGCCACTGTCTTCTCAAAAAGTGCTAAAAACTTCTTTATTACTGTTTTTCATAAAACTACCACATGTAATACCTCTTAGCTCCCTGTGTTTGTACAGCAAAATCAAATGCAGTAACAAACCTTTGAACCTTATGAATAAGGCCTGTTCAAACTGAATTTTAATTCAGGGTCCATTCTCAGAATCAACTTGATTCATAAATATTTAGTTTTCTTCTATTAATCGTTTATTGCTCTTCTTAATATTTAAGAAAATGTTTTGTGTATATATATATATATATTTTTAACTTGGGTTTATTTTTGAGCTGAAATGGGATACTGAGGATAAAACCTGAAGTTTAGTTAGCTAGGAAAGCATCGGGCAAAAATGAGTGCTAAAACCAGATGGTCATCTACTTGTTAGCTTCCTTAACTCATCTCCTACATGTGTTCTCTTCGACTTAGGTATAGTGGCACTGAAAGTCAGGGAGGGCCTTAGCATTCAGGGCTAATGTATGCTATGTGCCTATAGCTAGTATCGGGGATTCCTGTTCTATAGGGGATTCTAGTGTGCTTGGAGGCAATAGCATAAGCAATAGAGTAGCATTGAATATCCTGTAATTATATTAATTAATGTGATGGAGTAGGCTCTTTATTGGATTAACTTAAAACGGGATTGTATCAATAGGTAGCAGGAGGAGGAAAAGCCATATTAGCTACTATTTGCTACAAATAGTGCTTCATATGTCTTGTTTGGTATTAGTTACTAAAAGGAGATTTGCTGTAACTTTATTGTAACACTACATTTCTGAATTGTATCCAAATTGAATCGTTTTGTCATGTGCTTTACCCCCCTACCCCCCCCCCCCTCCAAATCTTCTGTATAACTGGAAATTTTCAGTCTTCTTGTTTGCAAAACACCAGAAACAGAACTGGGGGGGGGGGGCACCACATTAACAACTGCAACTTGGAGTCACAAGATGAGTGTTTCTTTTTTTTTTTTTTTTTGAATGGTGAAAGACAGATGTGTTGTCTGTTTTGATGGCAATGTGTTGGAGGGAACCATACTGAACAGCTAATGTCCCGGCGAATCCACAAGGACTTCCAGTGACTTGACATGTCAGTGGAAGCTGTCAAACTTCTGTCAAAGGATAGACCTCTGTGGGATTTGTATTCTTCCTTGCCTGCCTTGGTAAGGAGGCTTCGTAGAGCTAGAAAAGCTGGGAGTGGTGAAAAGTAAAGAAGAGTATGCAGATGCCTAAAATAGTTATAAAGAATTTGTAGTACTGTCTGAACTCTTATAGGACTATGAAACATTTTTATTTTTTTTAAATTTGTTTTTGCCTGAAAATCTGCATACAATTTGAATGAAATTGAATATGTTTCAGGGCTCAAGCAGCATGTCTTCAATCTGAAGCAAAATGGAGATGAATTTCAATTAGATGTTCCCATTATAATCTGTCTCCACCTGTAGTTTTCATCAAAATTGCTAGTAAATGTGATATAATGTATGATGAGGATTTGCCCACTAGCAGCAGTGTGCCCATTTGCCTTTTAAAGAAAAAGGCAAAATAATTAGCTTGATGCGTGTGTATATACATGGATAGATATGTATATAGCAGTTTCCCACAGTGAATGACTTTAATTGTGGTGGATAATTTGTATGAGGCTTAAAAGTAGATCTGTATGTATGTGTTTTGTGTATGTAATACATGTATTTTCATCTTCATGATAATGATGCAGATTACTAATTAGATTGATAAAGTGTTTCAAAAGACGTATTGTGATTGTTGCAGAGTAGTCAGCTACTTTAAAATGTCTCTTTTGTAGCAGTGCTTTGTTCTGAACTTGATTTTATACTAATTCCTTAGATACCAGCTCACAGGCTGAATTCTAGAGTGGTAGTATTAACTCAGGCTTGTGGTCTGCTCGTGATGTTTTTGTCAGTGGCATGCACCTGCTGTTGCAGTGGAGCTCTTTTGCCTTAACATAGCTGTTGCCATGCTGAGATGTTGCAGTGCTCCGAAATGGAGATTATCTACTGCTGCTTAATATGCACCATTTCCACAGTTGGGAGATATCTACTCCACACAGGTGATGATAAAATAGGTTGTTGCCATCCTTTCTCACTGATTTATACAAAAATCTTCAAGATGTGCTGTGTGCACACAGATGGGTATTGCCTGAAACACAAGCCTGGGTCATTTCCCATCTAAGAAGTATTTCAAAGCCATGTTAAAAGTACTTGATGTCTTGGGCTTTGAAGATGGCAGATTTTTTAATTGGTTTCATGACAGTAGTATGAGGTCTAAAAACTTTCATTAGAATCGGGATTGCTTGCTTATCTGCATGTCTCTTCACTGACAACATCATCAGCATAGCTTACTGCCCTTAGCCAAACTACCAGTCTGGTTTATACCTGTGTAAGTATAGTGCAGTGATCCTGTTCTGCTGCATCATTTTGGTTGGCTTGGGATCTATGATTTACTTGTATTACTTGTCATAATGCTTAAGCAAGAGGGAAGGAAATTACTGAATACCGCAGTGCTGTTGAATGGGCTTGGTGTATTCAGATTAGCTGTAGTGATGGGAAGTGAAGGTGAATGTAGCTGTGGTTCAGTGCTGAAAGGAGGAGGGTAAAATGTAGTGTTGAATTGTAATGTGTGGATAGGGAGATACTTTGATTAGGTTAATAAAGTGTTGCCTGTTCAGAGAGACTTGACAGAGCTCTTGAATTTGCTGGTGAATTCTGATTTCTTTTTAGAGGGATGGGGAGTAGTAAGTGGACGATGCAAATCCTTGTGCTTTGGGGAGAGACTTGGTGTCTTTGGAGCCCCGGAGTGTTTGGGGGACTGAGCCAAATCTCTAATATCTGAATAAGTGTTTGGCTTTGTAGTGGGTTTATGTGGCAAGGTTTTGGTAGCAGGGGGCAGTAGGGGTGGATTCTGTGAGAAGGATCTAGAAGCTGCCCCATGTTTGGTGAGGGCCCCACTGCTGACCAGAGCTGACCCAATAAGTGGTGATGTTTTGTGCCTCTGTGAGAGCATGTTTAAGACAGGAAAAAAAACGCTGCGCCACACAGCAGCTGGGAGAGTGAGAGGAGTGAGGAACAGCCTTGCAGGCGCCAAGGTCAGTGAAGAAGGAGGGGGAGAGGTGCTCCAGGTGCCGGAGCAGAAGTCCCTGGCAGCCTGTGGTGAGGACCATGGTGAAGCAGGCTGTCCCCCTGCAGCCCATGGAGTACCGCGGTGGAGCAGGGTTCCACACTGCAGCCCGTGGAGGAGACCACGGTGCAGCAGGTGGACCTGCACTGACGGAGACTGCAGCCTGTGGAAGACCCCTGCCAGAGCAGATTCCGGGCCGGACCTGTAGCCTGTGGAGAGGAGACCATGCAGGAGCAGGTGACCTGGCAGGAGCTGCTGCCCGTGGGGGATCCAGGTTGGAGCAGTTTGCTCCTGAGGGATGGACCCTATGATACGGACCCATATCTGGAGCAGTTCTTGAAGAGCTGCTGCCTGTGGGCAGCCCATGTTGGATCAGTTCCTGCTGCATCCTGTGGGAGGGACCCCACAGCACAGGGGACAAGAGTGACTGAGAAGGAGCGGCGGAGAAGAAGTGCTGGAGAATGACCATAACCCCCATTCCCTTGTTCCCCTGCGCCACTCGGGGGGGAGGAGGTGGAAGAGGGTGGATGAGGGGGAAGGTGCTTTTGGTTTCTTTCCTTTGTTTCTCACTTCTCTAGCTTGTTAGTAATAGGTAATAAATCTTACTGTCTCCCTATGCTGAGTCTGTTTTGCCCGTCATGATAATTACTGTGCGATCTCCTCGTCCTTATCTCAACCCTTGAGACCTTTTCATCCTATTTTCTCCCTGTTCCTCTTTCCGGAGGGGGAGTGAGAGAGCGGTTGTGGTGGAGCTCGGCCTCCCACCTGAGTAAAACCACCACAGTCCTTTTTGGTGCCCAGGGTGGGGCTCGAGGAATTTGAGATAAGGATGGTAGTTGAGAGAAGTAATGGGCAAAACATGGACTGGATGATTGTTATGAATGTAAAACCTGTGAAGAATTTATAAGAAAGCAGTAACTGTGAGGAATATGTTTCATGTTAGTGTGGTGAAGGGACGAGGGGTGGTGTGTGTGTAAATTGTCCACCTCGTCGGTGTTGTGATGATGTTATATTTATTTTGGTGTGGGGAGTTATTTTTCTTTCTGATGTTAGTGAAGTTTGTGGAGATTGTTATAATTGTAAAATAGGAATATATTGTGATTATTCTTAAATATGCTTTTCACAGAGGCGACGGGTGGAATGTAGTGGGTTTACGCAGCCTCTGTCGGTGCAGGTCCACCTGCTCCACCGTGGTCTCTTCCACGGGCTGCAGCGTGGAACCCTGCTCCACCATGGTACTCCATGGGCTGCAGGGGGACAGGCTTTTGGTGTGGTTTGTTTTTTATGTGCTTGATAACTAAGATGCAGCGGTCCCTCTGCTGCTGAACAAGTTGGCACCTGCTTATTTAAATCTCCAATTACTCCCATTGTGGGTCTCAAGGAATCTGCACATCCTTGTATTTGATGTTACAGGACGGCTAATGCTTTGTTCTGGGCTGCCACTGTTGAGACACCAATCTTTCCATCCTTCTTTTCTCTGTGATAATGCAGCAGTCCCACTGATGGGTCACTTGACTGAAAGTCGGCATTACCAAGTGGAGATACGAGTTGCAGGCTGGAGCTGACTCTGGAGTTGTTTATCATAGCCTCGCCAGCTGCTGACATGTGCTGACAATAGACTTCTCATTAAGCAACAACTTTATAGAGAAATCAGGTAATCTTAGGTGAGTGTGTTTGTCTTATGCTGTGGTGAATAGAATTCACCTGTGGGCTTGTGGGTGAAATGAGAAGAATTCCTATTCCAGTATATGCATGGTAAACTTCTAGAGATGGCAGAAACCTCAGTACCAGCAATTAAGAAGGCAGAAAGAAAAGGCAGGGGTTCTTATGAGCTCTGCTGTCTAAACACAAGTGTTAAAGTTGTGATGTGCTAGATTCCAAGACTAATCAAGCGATCCCTCATGGGAGGTGTAAATAAAGCTAAAACAGGCTCTTGCCTGTGTCCTGTGAGCTGCCCCTTGGGCTGGGCCTGGTGCTGGGCTACATGGCGGCCTCCGTGGCAACTGGCGGTGGGGGGCTCTGGGCCTCTGGCTGGCTGACGTGAGTAGGGGATTGCTTTGTGTCTCTTCTTATGCCATGTTCAGTCCCTTCAAACCAGATAAATGTGAATCTAATTCTTGTGGTGAGCTTAGGCTCAGCTCATGCCTGGCACCTTGTTGTCCTGGCACTTGTTCAGCACTTGCATTCCTTTTGTTCCTTGTATCTCGGCTGTGAGTCCGGGGTGTGCTGGAGATTCATGGGGTGAGGGGGACCACCAGGCCTCCATCTGTTGTGGTGGGACTTTGGTTCGACTGACATAGACAACCAGACATATTCTGCACTTTGAGGGTACCCCAAAGGCAGCTCCCTCGTGGTGGGCTGTGCCATCCCGAGCCCTGCCCTTGCTGGTGAAGTGTCAGTTCTCAGCCTATTTTGCTGTACAGAAGATAATGCCAGTGCTGTGTCTTAAGACAAATATTGCCAAAAAAAGAAAATGCTCAAAACAACAAGGAAACAGCATAAAATCAAGGTCTTGATGTCTAAAAATTAAGGGTTTAGTAGTAAAAACCATAGAACACAATTGTTTGACTGAAGAGAAAAAAAAGGCATTACTACAGAAGCAATGAGCAGCAAGATTTCACTGAGGCCAGAAGCTTAGCAGGCTTCAGTGAAATGCTGGATTAGACAACCCTGAGTTTGCAGGATATATGTTTAAGCAGAGCTTTAGAAGGTGCAGTAATTGTGTACTTTGGATCCAATTTCATTGGGTGTTTAGGAAGAACCTTCCTTGAATGTCATTGGATGTTTTAACTGCCTTCTTCAGGAGTTTTTAATACTCTTACTGGTATTATTGGTCTGTGATCAAATGAAAACATTGGAATAAAATAACTGTGCATCAAACTGGGTATATCAGCCCCAGCTGCTAATGCTGTGTTACTCTTTTTGGTGTATAATACAGATGCATAGATGTTTTATTTTCTCTTGAAAAGACAGCAACAAAGGCAAGAAAAAGAGAAAAATACTGGTTCCTTCACTTCATCTGGGAATGAATGTTACATGCAAGCATCCTGGAGCAGATGCTCTTAAACCATTAAAAGGGATGTGAACTCAGTGACAGCAACTAATGGGATGAAGCTGGAAAGTCTTAGCTGCAAAATATAAATTGAGGATTTTATAGTGACACATAAACACTAAGAAGACTCAAGCATAGGGTTAGACCCAAGTGCTCAAGGTAAGAAGACAGCTCTTGAATTATTTCAGATGACCTAGAAGCCCACAGCATTGAATCACTGTTCAACAGGTTCAGTGTCTGACATTGTTGAAAACAAATCTCCTTCAAACCACCCGTAGCTGTTAATGGTCTCCTGTGCCAAATGAAGGATAGCAGAGAATGCCCCTAGTGGCTGGGCCCTATCAACTGAGCCTTCACCTGCTTGGTGCTAGCATTCTGGACTTAACATTTTTGGCACACATTTGTATCTTGTTTAGGTAGAAACGGTTGTATTAGCATTCACTAAGGAGCTTGCTATGCGTTGTGTTAGCAGAACACCATCTGTTCTGTCTGGGGTGGTAAGGAGCACTTCAAAATAAGGTCCAACTTCCAGTTGGTTCATCTGCTGTCTTTCTAGAACTGCCTAAGTGTTCTTAAGGGAAAAACTAACACTTGCTGATAGAAGCAAGTTAGTGGACAACTGTTTTGGCATTTCTTATTTTCCAGAGCCTGAGCTAGAAATGCTCATGCTGCTAACAAGCATTTAGGAAGACTCCTAATGAGACTATCCTGTAGTAAATGAGTGGTCTTAGGCTTCTATTTTATTAAATAACACACTTAAATGTTTTCAGTAGCTAAGGAACAACATCAGTTGCTCATTAGTAAGCTTATGTTATCCCTAACACTAAATAAATAAATTAAAAATTACTGGCGTTAAATATACTGCTCTGGAAGTGTTCATACCGAGACTTTATTTCACTTCTGTCCTCTTTTTGTTCTTGACAAGATAAAAATAGATGATGTAGAGGAAAAACTTCAGACAGTAAAACAACAGAAAAGAAACTGATGTTTCCTTTTTTTGACCTTCATCGGGGAGGAAAAAAAAAATAGTTGCATGGGAGTCGCTTCAGTGGCTTGTCACTCAAGTTCTGACCAAAAAATGGCTGTGATTTTTGATGATTTCATTCCACAACTTGTGACTAGTTTTTTATAAACACAGATTTCTTCATCTACAGCTTCCTCAAACTGTATTTGTCTTCCTTCTGCTATTCAAAGTTGTCACATGTGGTAAGAAGAAAAAAAATGTTTTTCCTAATCATTGTTCAGAAAGGCAATTCTTTGGTGCCTTCTCTCCTGCATGATAAGTACAGGTCAGTTTAGAAATTGATTATCGGTCCTGGTTCTACAGAGCCTATTCACATCCCACAGCTGTTTTCAAAGGGTTTAATCTCAGCACTTCTGAAGAGTTTGTTTTGTTTTGAGGCTCTCCTAAAGAAAGGAGTTTATTCAAACTGGCCAGCTCCAACAGTTAATGCAGCATCTCTGAAACTGCCACTGAGCCTAAATTAGGCTGTCAGAGTCAACATACAGATCTAGTGAGCCTATTAAAATCTTAATAACTTTTAAAATTGGACTCTGGGTAGCAAAACATTGCCCTGTGTATTAGATCTTGAGTAGATAAATCCATTAAGCCATGTCTTATTGCCTTTCTTCTCTCTTTGTAACAAACTGCCTAAAAGTGGAGGTTAGAGGAATTTTTAGAAATCTGAGCACCTTTAATATTGGAACACCATAAAGGAGTTGTCATTGAGCTCATCCAAATCAGTTCTGCTGTGTTAGGAAAGCTTCCCGCTTTTCATTGTGTCCCCTTACTGATGGGGTTAGGATTTTTGTTCCTTAGAGGAAGATTGTTGGTTTTAATGAGGCAAAGTATGGGGAAGACAGCTGTAGTGCTTGTTTGTTGCCTGTTACTTAAGAGCCCATGGTCCCATCCTGATCTTAGGAAAGGAGCTGTCAATTACATCTAAAATCAGACTATTGTCTGAGCTTTAGTTTTGTGCATGAGGACGTTATTTGAGTCCAGTAAAGTTATATTACTTTCTCCTTCTGCTTCCTTCTCTCCCTCCAATAAAGTGACAGATAACTGACAGGTGGCAATATCTATAATGCACTGCCATAAATTGGAGTTTCCTTCTTCAATTTACTCTGAACAGGAAGGAAAATTCTTCTTATGCCACAGTTCTCACGTACCACTGAAGTTCTCCTTCATTAATGGATGCGAGTGGGAGGTCAAAATTGAACTTTCTAATGGGAACAAAGTTGCAGCCTTAATTATGGAGGAAATTGTAGATTACTCATAATAATCAACTCAAGTTTGAATGTTAAGTTTGACTGGCAGAAAAACATCTGTCATCATTATTACTATGTATGAGACCAAATCCATTTGCAGACAAGTACCAAGTGATTAGACAGAACTAGGAGAAGTAAAAGGACTTGGGAGAAATTCCTTGTAATTCTCTTCTGTCAAGAAGGATAATTAGTGGCCTTTAGGATATTTTAGCCAGTAGTAATGCTCTCAGAAAGCAAATTAAATAAAACCAAACGTGGTCATTTATGACAGCAGTAACTGTAATGAGCCCTTTCAGTGTGCTATACTGTGCTCTCTGCATTGTCATTTATCTCAGTGCAAAGTGGATATTAGCAGAGAATCTTTAATTTGTACAGCAATTAGTAACTAAAAATGCAAAAGATGAGCTACGTACACCACATGTAACACACTGTTCACATTCATGATTTAGATGCATAAATGTTTTGGGATGCAGTTGTCAGTTCCTCGTTGGTGGATGAATATGTACATTGAACTTTGAAGGGAACCATAAAATTGTCAATTGAAAAATATTGTACATGGCCATAAATATGCCAAAATAAATATGCAGCCTGACCTCAAGGGGGGTCATCATTGATAATTATCAAGTATATGTCAGTGTCCATCAGAATTACTGTTTTCTTGAGTAAATATTACCAGCTGTGATGGAAGATGCTGCTAAGTTCGCACGGCTACTTTAAGTAGACTACTTCCTCACTACAAAAGGATGAACTTGGCACAAGTTGTATCCACTAAGCAATCTAAATACCAACACTTTGGCATTATTAAAGCTCAATTATCAAGAAACTGTGATCAGAGGATATTTTGATACTTAGATATTTAGACAAAACATTCTGTTAAAAGCTTGAGTTAAAGAGGAAGTGATAAAGATGATTAGTTCTGCCATCTGCAACCAGTGGTAGTTTATCTATGGATTTTCTGCTAAGATGGCTAAATATTCCCCTTGCAGTTTAGGTTCTATCCAACAAAAATCTGATTTTAGATACTCATTTAAGAAAGCAGTCTTTGTTAGTCTGCTATTCATCCAAAACCACTGATCTCAGGATAAACATGAGCGAATTCAAACTGAAATATAACGTATAACTTACTTACAATAAATTGCTAGGTAAATTTTTTTATTCTCAAGCACTTGCCAACCAGTGGTCCTGTCTCTAAGGAGATGAACACTATTGTACAACATGATGTGAGTTTCTACTTCTCCAAGGAAGCCTGACTGTCCTTCTGTCTAATAAAAATGGCTGTATACTGAACTCATTGAATGCCCAGATAGTTTTATATTTTTCTTATCCATCATAATGACCAAAATATAAGTACCTGCAGCATTTGTGTATTTGTAGACAACCCACTCGTATTACTTTGTAGTTTTGAAATTCACATAGTATCAATTAGTAGGAAGTATGGCTCTTCAGATTAGGTGCTTGTTTTGGGTTTAAATACACCATATGGAGCTGATAACTTATCACCAAATATTTTATCACTGAAGCATACAACTGTTTTGGTAGTGAAATTGGGCAAGTGGCTGGGTTTTGAGGAGACAGAAGTGACTAAGCATTTCCATGCAGCATAGTCGTCCACAAACTTCGTTCTTTAAGTTATTTTCAAGCTTGGACAGAGGAAGCTATTGGGTATGCGAGGAAGTGAAGGTGGTTATGTCTTAGATGTGACTGGTCTTACTGAGGCTTGATTTTAAGCATGAGGTTGTCAGGTGATGTATGAGAAATCTTACAGAAGTGAGCTGTGTAACACTAACAGACTGACATTGCACTGCATGTACGGGAGAAAACTCACAACTTATTGGAGGATCTCCAAGCAGCTTGCAAAATATCCATTAATTACCCCTCAGAGGGAAATGATACAAGGACTTGGTGCATCACTTGCTTTGGAATCAGAAGTTAGTTGCTGTTAATCTGTAGATCAACATTGCTACCATCTCTTAAAAGTAAGAAAGTAGAGTTTATGGACAGAGCATTTATTTGCAGTCAGGACTTTCATACACAGAACGTAACCACCTGACATTTAATTTAAAAATAATAATAATAATAATAATAAAAAAATCCTGAGACATTTAGTGGTTTTGTTTAGTGAAGATTTTCATAGCTCAGGTTTTGTGTTATCTGACTCCAGAAGTGAAGACTAAGATTTGTTTACAGCCTCCACAACTGAAAGAGGTCAAGAGCTTCAGGGGCTTCTGTGGCTTCTTGAACCTCTGAGACTTTGCTGGTTTTGGAATTACTGAAGTCTCACCCCAACTGATGGGTGGTCATCTTTACAAGTATATTGTGCATAAACCTGCCTATCATTACTGTGGTGGGTGGTGTACAACAAAGGTGGTGTTTAATAAGGTTCTATTTTTTTTCAGCTTATCGCTTTTCCTTGTCTGTAAATATTGAAGTCATTAGTCAAGTGTGTAACTGCCCCTGTCTCTAGCTCCACAGAGCTTTTCTTTTCTTTCTAAAGATCTGATCATGGTATTAATCACAGTAACTTTTTCATGCTCATAAGGATACTCAGATTTGGTTTAGTTACTGTTCCTAGGACAACAACTTAGAAGTTATACTAGAGAAAATTCTTATTTCTTATTAGTTATACTAGTTACTATAACTATACTATGTTTTCTTATTTAGCTATACTAATGAAGTTTCTTTTCATTTTTTGAAAATCTGGGCCAAAGTAGCCCACAAATTGTCACACCAAGTACTTTGTTCTTTGTGAGTGTGTGCTTCCATCAGCTGCTTGGGTAACGGCTTGTAGATGGTGTTAACTGGTAGAAATGCACAATGAAAACAGTCTCCTGTGTTCACAGCACAGGAATAAGGTGCATGTATGTGTTTTGCTTGTTGCTGCTGTGTTTTTTTTTTTTCTGTTTCTGACATACTCATCTGTTTTCCTCGTGTTTTTCCAGGCTTGATTCGAAACCTGGCATATTGTAGGGAGAAGTAGGATGAAGTGTATGGTTATTACAACTAACTACAGGGAAAAACCTTTTTCCTGACACCATCTTTGATGGTACACAGTATTTTGTCTTGTTTTTTGTTTGCAAGCTGCGAAGAAAAGCAACAACATGCAAGATATTTTTAAGAATTGGATGGGAGGGGAGGTGCACACACATCTTAAGTGTTTGAAGAGAAACAAATAAATACGTGGGTGCTTCCTTGAGAAAACAGCAAGGGATGTAATAGCTGCAACGTGGAGGATTGGTTAGCTTTAAGTGTTAGTCAAATGGTGTGATAAAGATTCTGACTGCATCTGATGATAAAAATCAGGATACATGTTATCACTTCCTGCTCATTACTGACAGTCATATGCTTTTTGTCAACTTATTCTCAACTCTTAATCACTTAGAGCCTCCCATAAAACACTCTTATCCCTTGTTAATGTGTGAACGTGTGAAATAGGATTTCTAATAAATCTATGCTCCCTCGTAGAAGCGAGCTGCTGAGCCATTTTATTTTAACTCCTACTATGGCAAGCGTGGCTTATATGACTGCAAAAATATACATAACAAGATCCAAGTTCAGCCACTCACCACTTGGTGCCACTCTAGCTTTGTGAACTGCAGTTTTACCAAATGTACAGATCGTTTTTTCTCTAGGTTTGCCATGGGCTGTCTCAAATGCAACACTCTAAGCAACCATCTTTCAGTTACGTTGCTCTGTGTCTAAGCAGGTAGTGGTTGATGGACAGTTTGCTGTTAGTGCTCAGAATGGAGAGGATATAGCAGTATCCATGATAGGGATTTTAAACTGAATATTTTGAGAGTTGAAAAGAACATGGTCAGGAATGCAACCTTATGCAGCTCTTGCAGCGTGTTCTCTTATTCTTTTCCCCCTGTCCTCTCCTCTCTTCACTACTGCACTCATCGTCCTTCTCTGATTGCTCAGCGCTGTTTTGTACACAGTTGGTGTTAAAGGGGAGTAGATGTGGAACACTATTTTCTTGTAGGCTGAAGTGCTGAAATCTGAGGTGTAGTTAGCTAATGAGCAACAGGAAATAAGTTCTGTAAAATAGTTTTGGAATAAATACATTCAGGAGCTGAATAAAGTCTCAAAATGACCTTAATTCCCATTTTTTATGTATTTGATAACTGTAGTAGAGTTTTACTTGCTATGTTTTCTGTGTTTAACTTAAGTGTGTAGTTGGCTTCAGTACAAGCTTTGCCCGATGAACGTACATAGATAACACTGTATTTTTCATCTCCATGCTATGGCCTATTGAGGGAGCTGTTTAGCAAATACCTCTGCTAGGTTTCTTTTCCTGATTATGGCTTTGAAAGCAGAGAAAAACTGAATCTGATTGAACGGGACGAGGGGAAACGTGGATGGATGGGACCTACGAAACAAACTTAGAAATCCAAATGGCATTCCTGAACCTGGATGCTGGCATAACACCTCTGTTCCCAGTGAAATGACTTCAGTAACAAGAGAAATCAAGTTGGCAAAAGCAAGGAAAATGCCTATAAGGGTACTGTATTTTGCTTATTCTTTTCTGATACTTCTCAGAATTGCTATTTCTTTAGTAGGATTAATGTCTGTTCCTCTTGCACATACTCTTTTCTGCTAAGGGCCTGATTGTTACTGTTAATTTCAGGTGAACTCACCATTCCACTGTATCCTTATTATGTCCTGCACATAATGTTTTATGTAATATTATCATGAAATGATAAACCTTAGTTGCAGATCTCTCCAGAAGCAGAGAGAAACATAGTGCAGAATGGGGTGCTTTCTGTATCTTGGATTTCATTGTTTTGTTGGGTAATAAGTTCTCCTTTTTTGTTGCACAGGTTGGATTCTAAAAGATAGCAATAATTATTGTTAAATTGAGATAGTTCGTGCAGGAAGGCCTAAGATTTTTAAGACTGGAGAGAAGCTGTTGACTGAACAGGTGTATAAAAAGTTGAGCTTGAATGGTGAGCCACATGAAGTATTGAATTTCCTAGTGCTCAGGGAGGGTTTTGAGGTGATGCCAGATGGATAGACATCCTGCTCCTATGGCCTGTGCTCTCGTTATCTTTGACAGTCCCCAAATCCTTTCACGAATTCCCTTTGGCCTTGCATCACCATGATCTTGATCTACAATCTGAGCATGGCTGCTCTCCATGGCCTCAGTTGTACTCTGCTTATTACCATGACTTACATTGTTGCTGTACAGCTCTCATGATGGCTTCCACCTCTGACTGTCTTACATTTATAAAAGCAGAAAACATTTTACAGAAAGCATCCTACAGTTACACAAGCAGAAAAGCAAACAGGTATAAGACCCCAAACAAAGACTGTGTCTTGTCAATACTTCCATGACCTGTGACCAAGTCAGAAGAACTGAAGTCTTAAAGCGGGCAGCATTTTGCCAGATGTTGGAGTAGCTGCCACTATTCTGTACTTCCCCTGAATTTCTCCAAGAGTCAATTTGAATATGGCAACACCAGCAACAGTAGCAGTCCTGTGTTTTCAGCAGTCTTTCTCCTTCTGTGTGTACCCGAGTTATTTTCAAAGAAGCAGAACCAAGCTTCAACTCAGATAAACTTGAACAAAGAACAGTTAGTACCATCTGAATGATTGACTGTCCATCTGTGTCCCCTCAGATGACCTTCAGCTAAAAGGAATGGAAATAAATGAGGTCTTCAGGAAAGTTTCACTTACCTTTTACATCTTTGAGGCTTTGAAAGTTTTCCTTCGTTCTCCTGTATCTTTAACAAAAGGTAACAAGACTGTTACGGATAGGTGTTGCTGTGATACTAGGGAGGCAGAATTCTTTACATTTTAAAATGATGACTCATCTTTTGGTGTTTAATGCTGTATAGTGACAAGGTCATGTTAACATGTTTTGCTTACTGGCCTTTTTTTTTCCCATGAGAATTAATATTAGTCTTTTGGAATGAACAACAGTGTGGTAATGAAACAATATGCTATATACATTTCTCCCCTTTTTGAATCTCATTTTTCTCTGGATTGTTCAGGAATAACTTAAAAAAGAGGTACTAGCAATATGTATATAGTCTCATCTGCGTCCAAGCTAACTTAGGTGTTAAATGAGTACCACAAGTAATTTTTTAATGCAGCAGTCCATAAGTCTTTATGAGCTAAATTACCATGCATTACCATCTTGATCCAGCTAGACTGCTTTCCTGCTTAAAGTAGCTTGCACAAAGCTAATGTACATTTCTGTATGCTAAGCTGAAGTAGAAAATGTAGAGAAACCAGAAAATCTGTTCCTTTCCTTCTCTTTATTTTTTTCTGTGACTCTTAGTGCAAAGCAAAGTACATGCACAAAGAAAGGTGTGTCTACATAGTCATATGTACAGACATGAGTTTTCCAGGAAGATGAGTAGAAAACTCAGGTTCTGAATTACCTTACCTGAATTACCTATCAGTGTAACTCTGGCATTGATCCCACCTTTTACAGCACTCTATGGAGTATTCATTGTAGTTTTAAAAATAAGAGTACAGTTCTGCTTTTCAAACCACTACAGAATTTGCAGTGCTGACAATTACAGACTTTCAGGGGGGATAAATGAAATACGTTAAGTGCAGAGAGGGAGAGCGCACAGCATGTGCTTTTGATGATAAAAGACCAAGTTCCAAAGGGACTCACGAAGTCTGTCTGACTTGTTAGGATTGTGGTGATGAGACACATGAAACAGTAGATCTTAACAATTGAAAAATAACCTTAAAGTGTTCTCATAGGGTGTAAACAAGAAGACAGAAACCAACTGTTTGAAAAATGTTTGCTACTAAATAGTTAGAGTAATTTGTCAGCAAAGGTGAATTTGAGGAAATGTGCCAAGACTCAAAACAGAAGCGAGTGGTGTTCAGTGAGAAAGTAGTTTAATGCCTGGAGACTCGCTGGTGGGCTTGCTAACAAGTTTTATAATCTCAAAAAGTGCTAGCTGCTTATGTGCTTGGGCACCTAGTTCTAGGAGGCAGAGTGACATCAATAAACACCTTTAATGAAGGGCATTTGATGGTAACAGTCTTAACTGAGGTTGTTAGTAATTTTGGGGTGGCATTTCTTTGTTTGAAGGAACCAGGGGGACAGTAGAGATCTTCATGAGAGAAAGATGAGGTGACTGCCCCATCAGACCTGCTCTGCTCCCCACCTCTGCTAGCAGTGATCAGGTGCTGTGTTTGGCGCTGGTGCAGCACAACAGGAACTTACAGTAAGCACTTTTGGAGCAGGCTGTGGGGGAGTAAATCTAGCTCAAGATGTGCCATGCATCTTATCTTCTGCACGCTTGCTTTCTTTGATCATGTCTCCTTGCATTGGCTTCAGCACTAATGCCTAAGCTCTTAAACAAATAGTCAAGTATTTGGTTTCATTCCGATAGAGGCATTAATGTTTGCTCAACATCAAAAATGTATTAGTAATCCGCTGACATTGATTAATGGGAAATGTGTCATTTTGAATGTAGAAACATAATGCTACCACATTGACTTCAAGCATCACACCCCAAAGGTCAGAAGGGGATGGTACTGCAGCGGCATAAATGGAATCCTTCCCCGGGATTTAACTGTGCACGTTCTAGGGGAAGAAAATTGGTTTGATAAATGGAAACTAATCACCAGGCATTCAGTTTATACAGTGTGCTTTTTCAAGCAGTAGTGCCTGTAGGTCTGTTACTGTTGAGAAAGAGAATTCCTGGAACAATTGACAACTTCCTGGACAGGCTGACTGCTTACTGAGGTTACACCGGGGATTAATGCAGCGCTCTGATGGCAGTTGTCAAACTGAGATTCATTCTGTTCAGCTGAATTGCTTAAGGATTTGTGTGAACTTGAGGACAACTGAAACTATTACTCTTCTTTTCAGAAGGTAATTAAGTAGGTTACACTGAAAGATCTGTTTGGCACCATGATTTTAAAATGTGTTTAACATTTTTCAAAGGGAAAGTTGGAGTGGGACATGGTCCCAAATGGAGCCATCGGGAGAGCGGTGTCGTGATATCTAATAAAGAGAACAAAGCAAATCATTGAACATGAGGTAGTAAATTACTCAAGCTGTTAGTTGTAGACCAGAACAACTCAAAAAGTGATAGAGTAAATAGAGAAAAGAACAGACAAGGAAGGACTGGAATGTGAGCTGTCATGTTTGAGGTAATGTGGTTAGCCTCTCAGTAGGAATTTATAAGCTTGTACCCATTACTGAATTATACCTTGAATGGGTGACAAACATATTCAAAGGTACTGCTGAAGAACTCTGTGGGAAGGCAACATCTGCTAGGGAACTTTCAGAAATGCGGGGACAGTCTAATGCTGATGATTGGGTGAGTACCTGAAGAGAATTATCCTTACTCCTTCCAGTATTGTTTCCTTCCTTTTTTTTTCTTGTGTGTGTGTCTTGCTGCTGCATGTTCCTTTCAGAAATAAGCTGGATAGGGAATTCTGCAGTGTTAGGTTGGAATCTCAAATAAGAACTTGATGGAAATGTTACAAGCTTCAGTAGAAGTCTGTTTTTACTGCAAACCGAAAATGGTTTAAGAGATAGGCACTGCTTTCTCTTTTATAAATTTAAGAGTTTTTTTTTATAGATACTTTAATTTGATAGTTATTCAGTCTACATGACCTTCTGGTAATCTAGGGTAAAACTTAACCTTTATTATGCACTGTTTTTTCTATTTTATTTTGGTGTTTTTAGCACAGTTCTATGAACTAACTGATCATGTAGCTCATGTACATTTCCTTAAGAGTTCGCTTTTCGGTTGTTGTAAGAATACTGCTTGCACTGTCAATTTAAACAAAAACAAATTTGGGGACTGCTATGGATACCAATTCCACAGTCAATTTTCAAGGTTCTTCTGGAACCTCATGCTGTAGTATTGAATGTGTTGAGCAGGTTGCATATGAAGTAACGGAGTAGAAATCTCATTTAGTCTTAACTACCCATTACCTCAAATTGACCAAGCTTTGTTTATAGACTTGCACAACATTTCTTTAACTGGTTGTAATTAAGCTTATGGGAAGTAATTAATTGTCAGCAAGTTAATAGAGAGAGGCTGTAAAAACAGAGCTCTAATAAAATGGCTCAATGGTTTTTACCTATTGTTCAGTCCTGTCTGCAGAACAAGGAGGAGCGTGTATTGGTAAGAAACAAGCTCCAGTGAGGTGCAGTGTTACACTTGACTTTGAGGACTATTATCTGTTTTGGTCCCTCTGTCTTTGATGCAAAGGACAGCCAATATGCAGGCAAGCTATTACTCTGTTTACTGATTTGCTCTGCTCTCTTTACTATGAATAAAGGTTTGCCGTCTCCAACCATCTTTTGGCTGTAGCTGCTCAGAAACAAGCTACTGTTTCACCTCCTACCATGTCGGTAGTCTTTGGTTTGAGATCTGTTATGCTCAGCAGCAATTTTTGTTCAATGTTTCTCCTTTGTTCTCAAGATATGTTGTTAAATAGGATGCAGGTACATTGGCAAGTGTTTGTAACATGCAGCCCAAGTAGCAATGCAGAGTGTTTGTAGCAGAAAATGAGTGAAAACAGCCCTGAATGTCATGTGCTACCTTCCTGCTGATTTGCTCTATAGCCTTAGGCTGCATTCAATCGGGGTAGTTTTAAATTGGTAGCTAAAGTGGGTAGTTCAGGAGTGGGAGACCTTAATTCAGATCCTTGCTCCGTGTCAAGCTTGTGATTTTCCTCCTTTCTAGGAGAGTGTCATAACGATGGGCATTAGCAGAATCTGAGGTGGGCAATGTTGGCCTTTCTGGGGAACTATTCCTGCAGTAAGAAATCAGCATCCAGCTTCTGAGGTGAGAGAGGCAAATGAGGGAATGCTTGACCAGAGAGCTGAGATAGTTATTCATGTTGCAACAGAAAGCTGTTGTTACATTATTTCAGACATTATATATCCCATCTTGAATAACCTCAAAAAATAATAAGAATCCCCACTGCCAAATACCTCTCCTATCTAACTTGTAGAGAAGAGGGTTTTGTGTGGCATTTCCCCTCCCACTGAATCTTGTAATAAGGGGGTGCATGCCCTACCTTTGTTAAAAGCAAATTGGAATAAAAGGAGGCTGTATTTCCCACTAGTAATTAGTTGAAGGGGAGTGTTAGTTTCCTTTGTGTTTTTTTCAAAAGCTCAAACATTAAACATTCTGATTCTGCTTAGGAGAGAAGCTTGAAGGTCAAGTGGAATATTTTGTTGGACAGATGAGTTTTTGCAGGGGTGGGGAGGTAGTCTCCTCTTTGATATTCATTTACTTTTTTTTTTTTTTTTTACATTTCAACAATTTAGCAGGTACAATCCTTAAATGAAAATGTTCTTAAGTAATTTTATAGCAGATATGACTTCATACATCTCCTTGTCAAAGGAAAGCTCTTTGATTTCCAAGCAAGTCTCTATGCCTCTTGATTATACAGACATTCCGCTGGGTGGAATGATAACTGCCTGCCTGCATTGGATCTTTGGCACTTACCCCTTTTGCTTGCTCAGGCAATTTAGCATAATTAATTGTAATAGCTATATTTGTTCTACATGGTTTAGAGTTTACTCTGTGATATCACGACATCCTTAATGTAGAAACTTCAGGATTATTTCCATTAGGATCCACTGAATCTAATTGTTTAAGCACCTCTGAGCTGACCTAGGCTGAAGATTGATATTCAAACCACAACACGTTCAGCAAAAAGACTCTGAGTCATGACTTCATAATCAATCAGCAATTGTTAAAGGCTGAGTCATCTGGTCTGTCATCTATAGGGCTGCTGTGAACAACTATGAGGAGTAGTCAGCATGGATTCACCAAGGGGAAGTTGTGCTCAACCAACCTCGTTGCCTTCTATGATGGCATCACCAGCTGGGTAGATGGGGGGAGAGCAGTGGATGTCATCTACCTTGACTTTAGCAAGGCTTTCGATACTGTCTCCCATGACATCCTGATAGCAAAGCTGAGAAAGTGTGGGACAGAGGAGTGGACAGTAAGGTGGGTTGAGAACTGGCTGACTGGCCGAGCTCAGAGGGTGGTGATTGGCGGCACAGAGTCTGGCCTGTGACTAGCGGCGTTCCCCAGGGTTCCTAGCTGGGTCCGGTCTTGTTCAACATCTTCATCGGCAACCTTGATGAGGGAATAGTGTCTGCCCTCAGCAAGTACGCCGATGACACAAAACTGGGAGGAGTGGCTGACACGCCAGAAGGCTGTGCTACCATTCAGCGAGACCTGGACCAGCTGGAGAGATGGGCAGGAAGAAACCAAATGAGGTTTAACAAGAGCAAGTGTAGAGTCCTGCACCTGGGAAGGAACATCCGGATGTATCAGTACAGGCTGGGGGACGACCTGCTGGAGAGGAGCTCTGAGGAGAAGGACCTGGGGGTCCTGGTGGACGACAGGTTGACCATGAGCCAGCAGTGTGCCCTGGTGGCCAAGAGGGCCATTGGGATCCTGGAGTGCATTAAAAGGAGCGTGGCCAGCAGGTCAAGGGAGGTGATCCTCCCCCTCTACTCTGCCCTGGTCAGGCCTCACCTGGAGTACTGTGTCCAGTTCTGGGCTTCCTGGTACAAAAAAGACAGGGATCTCCTGGAAAGAGTCCAGCGGAGGGCCACAAAGATGATACAGGGCCTGGAGCATCTTCCTTATGAAGAAATGCTGAGAGACCTGGGTCTGTTCAGCCTGGAGAAAAGAAGACTGAGAGGGGATCTCATCAATGTTTATAAATACCTGAGGTGTGGGAGACAGAGGGATTTGTCCAACCTCTTTTCAGTGGTTTGTGGGGACAGGACAAGGGGTAATGGCCACAAGATGGAGCACAGGAAGTTCCGTACCAACATGCGAAAGAACTTCACAGTGAGGGTGACAGAGCACTGGGACAGGCTGCCCAGGGAGGTTGTGGAGTCTCCTTCTCTGGAGAAATTCAAGGCCCATCTGGATGCCTACCTGGGCAGCCTGCTCTAAGGATCCTGCTTTGGCAGGGGGGTTGGACCCGATGACCTTTCGAGGTCCCTTCCAACCCCTACAGTTCTGTGATTCTGTGATAACATAATAGGGGAAGAACAAGCACTGCAGTAAAATACTGTGTAGCTCTCATGGAAATGTCTTTGTCTCTGGGTGTTTGGTAGGAGGCGTTTGATAAGAGTTAATTCTTGATCATAGTGATTATTGGCAATGCACTAAGCAGTAACTGCAGCAGCTGGAGTAGGTGAGAGTTTGAGAAATTTATCTTGTTTTAGTGAAGTTTGTTCTAGAAAAGATTTACTTTTCTAGGAGATATTTGTTTTTACATGGGGAAAGAGGAGGAGGGAGTTACATTTGTTCCTCACCTCATGCCTGGATCAAGGTCCCTTACACTAAGCAAGTTCTCACTGTAAGGTTCAAAGTGATTGTGCTTAACCCTAGTGAGGTATGTTAATGTCAATTAAAAGTAAAGGAAGTGACAAGAACTGGAACAGCAACAACCTGGTTTAAATTCTTGTCCTGATATGTATAATGCAGTGGACTACATCTAAGAAAGTTCGCACGAAAAAGAGTTGATTCTTTCCCACTACATCTCAGCTATTTGTTAAACTACACTAATTAAGAGAGGGAGTCAGTACCTCTTCTTCACTCCCTACGTATTTGAGAAAGCATAGGCCAGTTTCTGCATCTACGGAATCAATACATTTGCAAAAATGTGCGCAGCTTCCTACTTGATGTAATTTCTGTACATCAGAGTGCCTTTCACACTGCTTAATTTTACAGTGGGGATTAGTGTAGAACCTCAGAATAACAAAGAAGGGGAGGTGGATCAAGTGGCTTAATGCGAACTTTTCCCTTTATTGGACTTGTACCATTACTGAGAAGATTGACGGCAGGATGATACTTCATGGTTTGAAAGACAAGCATGTTTCAGTGTTTTGTGAAACTGGGGCCCTTTCAGCATAGTATTGCCTGCATGGTAATAGGTCCTACTATTCGAGCTAAGTCAGAAAAATGTCTGCTGCTTTTCCCTTATCCCCCCACCCCCAAAGTTTAGGTCAGACTAATTAGGGTAGAATGCTCATTCTTGTTATTTAAGTCCTGAGTTTAACTATCTCATCTTTTGACAAATAGGTGTAATTAGTTCTCTTGCATAATTTATTAACTTCCCTATTAAGTTGTGTACGGATTAGTGAGGCACCAGGCATGCTGGCAAAAAGGCTTCCAATTAGAAGGTGATAGATGGTTTTGTTGTATTTGATAAACAGGCTTTGTCATGGCTTTAGCTGAAACTGGAAGGAGCTGTTTTTGTTTAAATCTTGTCATATCACGAGTCTGCTCAGTATCGAACTAGATTTTGACTTATGTATTGCTGCTAACCATTTACAACACGTTACTGAAACGATAGCTTTGCAATCAGAGGAAAAGATTTCAAGACGCTAGTAACATACAACAAGAGAATTTTGAGATTTCTTAAGAAGGGTGTGAGAAAAACTTAAAACAGTAGCAAAAAGTGAGATTTGGATCTTTGTCTTATACAGCTTGCTGACCAAACTGAAGTCTCCTTGTGCATTGGAGAAATGCCCCAGGAAGGTAATGCTCTTGTGGACACTAACACGTACCCGACCCGTGGCGTGGCTTTGGCTGTTGCTGGCTCTGACTCTTTGGCAGTTTTGTATTGGGCAAAGGTTGTGATAAAGATGTACATTGAAACACTGTTTGCAGCTGTACATGGTTATTGCCATTAGACTGCTGCCATTTTAGATTTAAAGAAAAAACACCCAGCGGATGACATTGCTTTTACAACTTGTTTGAAGAAGAATGTAGTGGATACTCAGAGGATGTCTGTAGGGTAGGACATACCCAGTTTATGTCCATAGGGATGGATCAGGCTATGGTCAAATCTGCTTGAAGTGAAATGAAAGTTAAAGGAAAGGGAGCAACCCAAACAAAACAAACCCCAACCCACCCCAGAAAGGCGGGTCTCCTGAATCCTGGTCCTGTGTCCTGGCCGCATTTGTTTTAGAGCACTGCTTTCACTGTACAGCTTTACAGACAAAATAATACTGCAGGGTGTAATGGTAAAACAGGGCTCACATGAACGTGCATTAAACAATGTCTTTTAATTTTGGTTTTGAATCGTCTATGTTGTGTTTCATCAGAGAAGTGGAGAAAGATTTCTAGTGATCACATCCCTTGCCAATAGCCATCTCCTGTATTACTGGTGTTTTTTAAATCAGCTGCTTCCTATTAAATTGACCATAACTGCTCTCTGAACACTCCGTTGTGCTAAGCACTGTAAGTCCAGACTAATTCAATCAAAATATGTTTATTTTGGTCTTAGAGAATTGGGCCCTGTGGCTCTGCTCCATCTCTGCTTATGCTGAACTTTATAATTATGCTCCTTTTTTCCTATGCTTTTAATTCCTCAAGCGAGATCTTAGTCTATCTTGCCAGATTGAAATGAGCATCTTTGACCCCCCGACAAAAGCATTGTAATCTAAAAGGTGCAGAGCAGTTAATAAATTCTAATTGCCAATGGTAATACTTTCTTCAATAACACTTTTTTTAGGGGGAGAAGGCACAGTTGGTGGGTCAGACTGTTCATCTTTTTTTGATTTATTAAAACCTGCCATGATTTCCAATCGTCTTTTGTCCTGCTACTGACTTACTGCACAGGAGTGAATCTGGGTTCCTGAGATAAATTATCTTTGTGCTATTTCAGTTGACTCTGTAACTGTGTCATTTCCCTTCAAGGATTTTATTTACTTTAGAGGTGTTTATGTACTAGGCATTTTTTTGACTTTCTTATCCATCAGAGATCGGTTCTTACTGAGCTTACAAGAGCAGTTTTTCCTTTGACCTTAAGGATGAAAGGTTACTATTTCAGGTAGTATTTCTGGTATAGCTTCTTCCCCTAGGAATTTTTGTAAAGGAATGAGCTTACAGTATGACTGCCAACATTAAATATCCTACTCAGAGGAGTGCTTGAAAGTAAAGAACCCTTGGCAGCCGCTGCTGCTTATGACTCTCTTTCTTCAAAGGACAAGGTAATAAAAGCTTTGCCCATTTGACTACCTGCAGAAAGCTAAACTATCTGGGTGATCTGAGGTGCAAAATCGAGTGAGTAATGAGCTGGGTGTGGAAGTGCCTTCAGGTGGGTTAGGTTGCCATATCCTGGTAAGCTTATCGCTGCCTTGTGCCCATGCTGACACTTCTATAGAACTTGTCCTACTTACTATATAGAGAGCAAAAATTTAATTAGACCTTAATCTTCCCTGTGGTGTGTACTTGACATTAAATACAGATTTTAAGACTTGTATCATAGCCAACAGTGTAGCAATAAGATAGCAATGGATGGGAGCAATGTTTGCTGATATGCAGACCCAGTACTGTCCCATACAGATTTCGACGGAACAGACTACAGCAGTGACTTGGGAACTGTATTTCCTAATTGAGAGTTCAAACTTGTGTTTGTTGTCTTCATTGGTACCATACCTAATAATGGCAGAAGTTGAACAGCATTTTCCTGTCTGGTGCAGAGCCCTGTGCTCTGCATGGCACCTTACTAACAGGTATGGGAAAGGGCTTAGCGGAGCCAGAACCCTGTTTTAGTTGTACTTTTTGCCATTTCCCCTCGTTATTTCTGAGGGCCCTTTGTAATGCCTTTACATTCTATTACATGCCGCGTGGTTGCCCTGGTAACAACCATCTATCCACTTGGTTGTTCTCTTGCTGTTTTGACTTCTGTTTTCTTGGGTTTTGCACATCCCAGCTGTGCTCATGCACCTCACCAGCTTAGAACGGGCTGATTCTTCCATCAGATGTTCGCTCCCAGTATCTGAAGTCTTTATTGCAGGGCCAGCTGGGGCTGATAGTCACAGAGAGAGAAGTCCTTTAGCACCTGGGATTTTGTATTTTTTCTTTAGGAGTTCTCTGCAAGACAGTCTCCAAAAATCATTTGTGAAAAAAAAAAATTGCTTATCTTACAGAGACCAGGGTTTTAGGGCCTCAGCCTTCTGGAAGGTTCTCCTTGCCTTTCCTCTATCGTAGGCCCTGGCCGTAAGGTGGGCACAGGACCACTCCTCTTCTGGAGTGCTAAGATCCTGAAATAGGAGACTACCTAAGTATCATGAGTAACTAGCTTGCCACAAACCATAGCATGGAGAGTTCATAGAGCAATGTTTTCATGTGGATTTAATCGTAAATGCATACATGGTTTTTGACAAAGCAAAAATAGCCCAGACTCTTGTGGTAGAACTAATTAGGCAAAATGGCCAAGCGTTATGTTTATGAACATAAACCTGCCTAGATCTGGAGAGTTCTTTGTTTTTATTTTTAACACAGTCTATTAATGCTTCTGGAAATTAACTCATTGACTTAGGCTATTAACTGCAACATAACTCAACTGGAATGAGGCTGACAAAGCAGGTATAGCTGTGTTCCTAACTAGATATTCTTATGGTATTCTTAATTTTTCTAAACAAATGTATTTACAGGTTACATTGCAGAAGATTTATAAAGTTAAAAGTTAATTTAAAAGTATATACATGCCATATATAATTTCTTTATATAATCTTCCAGCAGCTGTTAAAAACATTACTCTTTTCTTGATCCTCCAGAGAAGTAGTTGTGCCTTCAGATTGCTCCAGCTGTTACTGGATTTACTGGTGTACTGTGATATGCATGAACCACGTGTATGCTCTGGTCTTCCTACTGCTTGAGAAATCAATTGCATAGTAAATAGTTAAAAAATATATATATACAAATTAGCGTTTGATTCTTGATGTAGTGAATAAATAGTGAATGAAACATCTTATTAGGTACACATCATCTTTACTCATGGAGCAGGAAAGGAGAGGACTATGTTTCTGTTCTGGGGGACAAGACTAATAGATCTCTTAATGTGGAAGCTGAGCTTTGAACTGACAGAAGAAAAGGTGACCGTGGGGGGTGCATGATGCTTTACTGAGGGAGAGAAATGGGAGGAGGTGAGTCTGCCAAGTCTTGTGAAGATGCTTTAAGCACTGGGTTGGTGGTTACAGACAATTGATGCTTATTGTTCTACTAGCGGTCCTGTGCATTTACTCCAGAAAAGTGACGTTCCCCCACCATGTTTAGGGTGAAAATACCTCGATGGTACTTCTTTTATCTTTAACTTTTAGATGGAACTTACTGTGTTTGTGACAATAGATGCCCACCTGGCAGTTGGAGCAAACCGAACACAAAGGTTATATAGGAATAATAATAAAAAGGGAGGGTGGGGTGAGACACTTTTGAACTCTTATTAGATGTGTTTTAGATGTGTGAATAGTTGTACAGGTGGGTCTGGAATCTTAACTTTAGAAGAACGTAATCTTTATATCCCCAGACACCTTTGCACTGATTTCAGGGAAAAATACCTAAGACGATGAGGGTTCTTGTATTTTAATGCTGGTGATGATGCATATATTGAAGGAAGAACTACAGTCTGCTAAGACTGCATCCAACCTTCAGTCTCCATCTTGAAGGTAAAAACAACAAAAAAAAACACTTCACCTGCTATTATCAGGGCCTGTTGTTACTTTCAGAGATGATTGACTTATGCTTGGGTTTTTAGTGGGTATCAACATACTGTTCGATGTGTGTTTTTTGAGTGATCTTGGGAAATCAAGTATTCAGACATTAAGTTGAGGTTTCAAAAAAAAAATTGAATATCTCTTAAATGGGGTGCCAATTACTGCAGTGTCTCCATGGTAATTTTTTTCATAATTACTGCAAGTATTCATTTTTTGTTGTTTCCCTGTGTATTTATTTAGTTAGGCACAGCTTCACTTCCACTGCTTCAGGCCAGCCTGACATGCTCTAAATCATTAACCCTGTGCTCCAGGGAACTTACCCTTATGGCAGCATCTTTGATATTAGATTGGATCCCTTCCGGGCAGAATTTAATTGACTGGATTTCTAGGGGGAGCACTGGTTCCCGTGGTCTCTCAGTGCTACATCAGGCCATGATTGTTTCAGCAGTTGATTTAGAAGCCAGATTTCTGCTGTTACATGGTAGCAAGGGGAGAGCAGGCAGTGGATTAGAGGGCACAGGCTGAGCTTTGAAGCATCAGTTGATTTATTTCTTCATTTATGGATATGTTTGCTCTAAGTGTACTGGCACTTTATAAGCATTCATACCAATAAAAGCAGCATGGCATGGATGAATACAATTTTATTGCACTTGATTGTAGGCTACTGGGAAAGCCAGAATTGTGTTCGTGGTAAGGTGTGGAAACAACTTGTACTGCAGTAAGGTAATGTATCCTATCTTAAGCTTGAATTATGTAATTGGGGTTGCAGTTGCTGTCAGGTTAAAACCCAAAGACAAAGTTAGAGAAGAAACATAGGATATTGGTTGCTTTTTCATGTTAGTTGTGGCTATAGAATTGTTTCTCAGACAAACAATCTCTCTGAATTCAATAGAGCTGCTTGCATGAATAGATACTTGTGTATTCAGGCACTTAATTGTCAGCAAGCTCTTCCCAGAAACACCCAAGTCTTCATTGTTCAAAATACAGAGAAGCGGTGATGAGAGCAATGGCTATGGGTATCCGCATGTAACTTCCCTGAAAACCAGTTGTACTTAGTTTAGTGTTCTGAGTAATCAAATTCAAATGCTTCCTCTTTGGTGGTTGGGGAGTTTTTGTATAGTGAAACCTAAACCATGAAGTCTACTGTCAGATGTAACAAGAAGGGACATTCCATGTTTTGTTCTCCTATTTCAGGAGACGTGTTCCTGTGGTTTAGCTCTTTCAAACCCATTCTCTTTATCTCAGGAATCCTGGACGCCTGAAGTATGTAATACTGGTCTCCCAGATGTTCAGTATTTCATTGTGTGTGTATGTACAGGACAGGACTGTTCAGTCATAACAGTATGAATCCAGTATTGGAAAGGCTGGTAGAAATATGTTGTCTGTGCAGCCCCTTTCAGGAGGCCAATTTTTAAGAAGATAGAAATGGTTTTATCAGGGTCCCTAAACTTAAAGAGAATATTAAAAAGGACATAAAAACCTGGAAAACAAAATGCTGAATTGACGGACTTTGAAAATTTTCAGATGACTCTTCAGTGTTCAGGTACATTGAGATCCTTATAAAATACAAATAGACTTAATTTATCTCCAGTAATTATTCAGTATTTCACTGAATAGCTGCTTTCTGTAGGCATTAGAATGTAAATTCATTACAGATCTCAGTTTTGTTAATATTTTTTAGTAGAGTACTTGTGCTAATCCAGGTTTTTCTGACAACTGTTTGTATTCCTTGATACCAATGTTAAAAGTTTTCACCATAAAAATCCTTTCTGTTCATGACTTAGTCATTAGCCAATCCTGAATTCTAATGACTCTACCAGTAGAGGTAGACATATGCAGATGGAGGGGAAAGCTGGGTCCCTGTCCTTGGGCCTCTGTTATTGCATTTGTCATGTCAGTCTGGGGACTGTTTCTTAATCCATGTAAATCCATCAGAGATGGAAAGGAGGTGAAGTAGCTACACAAAGCGTGTCTCTATGAACCTTGAACAGCTTAGAATAATGACTGGAGACTTGCTTCATAATTTGGATACCAGAATTATGACCTTTGCTATGAAATGGGTGATCTCAGTGGTAACATACCACTTGATCTTGGCATCTTGACTAGCATCACAATTAGGTAAACTGGATTCTGTGATGCCCAACACTGAGGAAAGACTGGCATGTAAGTGAAGTCCTTACAGCTACAGGTGTATCAAACATGCTTTTCCAGATGGAATTAACTTGCATTACACACTTTCACCCCTTTCCCTATATTTAGTTGGATTAGCACCCTTCTTTTCCTATCTCTGGGGTAGTTCCAGTGCTATCTGAAAGCAGTTTTCATTACAAGACAAATGGCTTTATATATCTTGGACAATAGTATGTGCATCCAAGTAAAATTTCAAGTTGCATGTCAGATTTGAGCTAGAGCTGGCTACATCACTGATCTCTGTCTGCATGCTACTGGCATTATTGTCCCAGAGCACTGGCTCAGAAGGGGGAAGGATGTGTGGGCAGCAGACAGGATTACATTTGTCTTCAGGGGAGGAAAAAAGGAAAGATGGAAACTTAGCAATTATTGTGGGTCCTTACTAGATTTTGCTGAATGGTGTGAATGTAATGCTACCAAGTTTTTCTGGGTAGCTTGGTTTCAGACAACCGAGAATATGTGGAAGAGAATATGTGGGAAGAAAAATGAGGCAGCAATCTCCATAATCCTCTGTCAAAGGAGTCTGAGGGATGGAGAAGCAAAGAAATGGAGAACTGGGTTTCTTCAGAAAGGCGAGAGCAGAATCTGTTCCCACAGTATCTAACATCTCTATATTCTGTCCCTGTAGTCAGGGACTGTAAGCAAAGAGGGAAGCTGGAGCAGCCAGGGAACCTTTGCTCTAAGGTAACTTCAAGATAATGAAATAGCGAACAACAGTAATCAGAGCAACAGTGGGGGGATTAAAACAAAAAACCACCCCCTCCCCTCACAAAACAGCCACCCTGAATATTCAGTACTAACAAAAAAAAAAAAAAAAAAAGAAAACAACCCCACACTCTGACCTACAAAAGAGTGTCTCCTTGGAGGCTGCTGCTGTGTGACCTGGGCATTATATGTGTGCAGGTTCTGCCTTTCTGTGCTTTTCTCCCTCCTTGCATTTTTTGCATCTATTTCTCATTGACTATAAACCTGCTCTTTGCAGTCCTTGCTGTACCTAGATTAGCCTTGTCCTGGGAGAGTTAGATGGGCAGGATGTCACTAGGCTAGACAGACAAGGGAGAGCTGGCAGGGATTTGATGTCCTTAACATCCTTTAGGACTTGCTGTGAGTGTACCTCCCAACACTGTGGTTTTTCCCACCAGCAGGTGGGTGAGGGAAGGATAAAACTAGTATCTTAATTACAACAGGCCTTCACTGGAGTCTCACGGGGCAGGTGAAGTTCTTTAGTTAGCAAATACCTGGCTGTTTTCTGAAAAGCCTTAAGATATTTTCTCCAAATAACGTAAAGACCGTCCTTTTTAACCCCCCAATGCAGCATAACCTTAGAAAGTTCTTCGAGGCTATCACTGTAAGCTCTGTAACCCCAAATTTTCTGAAAGCTTCTAAATTACAGGTTTTAGGATCTTTCATCCCTGCCATGACTTATGTCAAAGCTCCATCATTTTATACTAACACCTATTCCTTTGCTTCCTTTCTTTTACCATCACTTACACAGTAGCAGCTGTGAGACTTCCAGCAAGAAAGGGTATCACACACTGAATCAACTAAGTGAGGTATTTAATATTTTATGAATTTAGGTCCTTACTGTTCATTTCTTTCTTTATTTTTATTTAGGAAAACAAGTGTAGTCGTTCATGTTGCTTACTGTTTTACAGCAACAACATCTGTTAAATTTCCCCTTTTCTGTTTCTGACGATGTGGGCATATTGCATGCAGCACTTACAGCTGCATTTAACATAAATTACAGTTGATGTACAATTTGTATTTCTCTGCCTGACTTGTAAAATTATTTTTATAATTATTGGCGATTTATCCATGGTCACCAGGACTTTTTTTTTCCTTCAGTGGAGTTTTCTGCTCCTTATGTTTATGTTTTTCCTCTGGTGCAAGGTAAACTCAACAGCATTTGTTTCAAATGAGAAACATACCACATTCAAAATTGGGCAATATATGTTTGTTTACCCTTCTTGATTTTCTATCACTTGGACTGTTAATCAGGCTCTCATACTTTACCATCTGGATTACTGCAGCATCCTTGCAAGCTGCTTTCAAAGCTCTATCGCCTTCTTCCAGCACACATGAAAATGCAACTGCTCTGAGCACCCTGCCTATGATGCTTTTCCTTAGGTGAGCCCTTGTCTCTGTGCTTCACCAGAGTCTTTTGTGTTATCCTCTTCATATCTTGTGTTACTCAGT
Source organism: Anser anser (assembly GCF_964211835.1). Taxonomy (NCBI): domain Eukaryota; kingdom Metazoa; phylum Chordata; class Aves; order Anseriformes; family Anatidae; genus Anser; species Anser anser. The sequence goes on along the minus strand of NC_139735.1, from coordinate 17,858,434 downwards.
TGCTTTTTACTTTTTTTTTCATATCTTTTACTGCACTATTCATATTTCTTCTACTTTACCAATGATCATAATCCTTCTCTTTTTTTTTTTCCTGCCAGTGAACTGTAGTTTTCTGCCATATTACTCTGGAGGTTTTTGGTGCAGAATGAGTGCTGCATATCTTATCGTGTAAAAGCCAAGCTGAGACCCAATTCTTCCTCAAGGAATTTATTCCATCTGTAGTGTTTCTTCCAAAAAAGATAATAAAACATTATGAAGTATCTGACTTTTCCTGGAAAAGCATTTAAAGTTACCATACTCTAAAAATCTTCCCCTCTGATCTTCTCTAATTGTCTTCTGTTACCTGAGATGTGGAATCACAACTGTGATTCTGTTGTGGTTCTGAGTGTACTGCAGATTTTAGCTTTTTGTGAGGTCAAATTGACGCTAATGGCCATGTTCATAGGAGTTTGCAGGTATGTGTCTTTATGGGTTCTTTGGAATATGTGTTATTCTCTTCAGTGTTGGAACTAATAATAGAACTAATACTAAAAGAGAAGATTTTGTGTTTTAGTAAAAGCAGAGGTACGCTCACGAGGTGGTAATACTTGATAATCTGAAATGCTGTAATGTAGAAATGATATTTGTAATTATCTGTTTCTGAGACTCTGTATGATTCCAGAATTTGTAACGTACTATTAAGGTATACAGTTAAACTTCTTGATTAAGCAATGAGTGAAATCTAAATTTTCTTGTGTGACATTGAAAATGACACTAGTCAAGGATTATTACTGGCAAAATACTATGATTTTTGTACCCTCTTGAGGAGAGTGCTTGTGAAACTTTCACCACTGCTATACAGGTCTGCCCTCAGCTTACATTCATCATTGAACTTTGCAGCTCCACAGTCTCTTCCGCTTGGCAGTGAAATTGGTACTTATGTGCTGTTCTGGTGCTGCTGCTGCTGCCAATACTGTTGAGTTGGCTTTCCTTGTGATATGAACTGAGCGGGAGAATTTCTCACTTATTACATCTCTTAAATTCAATTAGTGCCCCTTATGCCATAGGAGGCCATTGCAATATCTGAAGTGGAGAAAAACATTCTTGCAGCCCTTTCTTCTTTGTACTGCCTAGTATTTTCCTAGAGCCCTGCTCTGAATTTAAATTCTGTTCACTGCAAGTGTCACAAATCAGCAGTTGTTAGAATGCATTATGAAGAAATAAACATTTATCAGATTGCCTTTTGAGAAGGTGAATAATTTAGGTAGAAAAATTCCAACAACAACAAAAGCATGCTGCTGACTGACAATTTATTTTATCCCTTTGAGATGCAAGGAATTGTTGCATGCTGAGTGAATATTGATCTGCTGTATACAGATAAATGAAATTCCACTTACAATTCTTTGGTTGCTCACTTGCCACCAATAAAAACTGAAGAGCATGGTCATGCACCAAAAATATTAATTAACTCTCTTCAGTTGCTGGTTATCTGCTGGCCCAAGAGACTGTGGGCTGGCTTGTTTGATATAGCTGTGTCTGGCCTTTGCACTGTGCGGGAGTTATTTTAAGGCTTGTGTTGCTCCCTTTACACTGCCCTTTGTGGTGATGATAAGTAGCGGAGTGTAGCCAGGTGGAGGGAAAAAAAAACTCCTTCCTTTTTCCTCATACTTCCTTTTAGGCTTTCTGATGATCTTTATTTTTGTTGGATACATTACAGCCACTATTGCTCACCAACAGCTACGCAGTCATATTTTCAAGCTGTCTCTTTCCTCCGTGTGAGCAATCACGTTAGGAGGTCTGAACTGAAGAAGAAATCTGTAACCAAGTAAAAAATGAACTTTTAAGTAAGGGATTTGTTCTCTGGATTATCAGCCTTCAGAAAGTCACGGGAACCCTACTTGGAAAATAACTGATTGCCAGAAACTTGGCTAATATTACAAAAAGAGGAGAAAATAAATGACAGAATGGAAGCTTAGCAGTTTGATCAAGAGGAGCACTGAGTTTGGTGGGAAAAGTACACGGTCAACATGCCAGGTGAGGCACACATCTCCTCTTTTGATGCTGTTTCTACCCATTGTTGCAGCAGAAGTTCAACAGCCTGCAAGCAAGTTGGTCAATGAAGAATTAAGAAGCTGTACCAGATGTCTTAATAGAGTCAGGTCTCTGGCTACCTACCTTCCCTTGAGGTGAGGAGATCTAAAAATAATGGCTTATGAGGCAAGGTAGAAAATAAATAGGGTGACGCTGTGTTTTGAGCAGTTTCATCTGCAAATCCTGAGTGATTCTGCTGACATCCAATTATACAAGTGTAATGGAGATCATCATCGAGGCCTTGATTTGAAAATGACATTTCAGTGTTTTGGCAGCTCTAAAAATACTGACATTTCTAGTAGCTGGAGGCCATAAAAATATTGATTCAGCAACAGAATTGTTTTGTAAAGCAGTGATAGTTGGCTGGCTTCTGAACTGTAGTATGTTGCTCCAGGCTCTACAGTATACCGCTAACAAGGAAGGGGTAGGGCCATTGAAAGGCAAGCACGTGTTAGTGGGGAATATTGCTGAAGGAATCAAGTATGTCATCTACCACTTTTTAAGTATTGTTGCAGATTTCTGACTGTATGTCCCATTGTTAGGTAACGTGGCAAGAAGTCTGCACTGATAATGTCAGACTTGTTCTGTAGCTTAAGCTAATACCAGGCAGACAAGGGGACTCCAGATTGCTCTTCCTGAGGAGACCTACTAAATGAACACCTGTTTATTGTTTTTTAAAAAAAACTCTGTTCATTGAATGGAAAAATAAAATCAAATCCACAGTATTTGGAGAAGTTTAATAAAATATTGTTGGACTGAGTAAGCTTGTCTGTCACTGTCAGAATGTGCATGAATCTGAGCCATACAGAACAAAATAGAAGCACTTATTGTTATTTACAGTAGGTGGGCAACGTAGTCATCTTTTCATTAGCAGAACAGTAGGGGAAAGAAAACCTTGGTAAAAATTTGCTTCATTAATAGAGACTTTTTAGAAAGAGCTTATTCAACAACCCCTGCCATGCACCAGCAAATAGTGAAATAGATCACTGCAGCACCAGAAGTGTGTTCTGGGAGCTGGCATGCCTTTGGGCCTGAGCTGGGCTGCCTGTTAACTCTCCATACCCAACCTCTACAACAGGGAAGTTTTGCTGCTGCCCTGATGTTCAGAGAAATTAAGGAGGGATGAGAGTGAGGAAGCAATCCCTTGACTGTGCTGTTACCATGTTGTTGTAACAAGCATTTACACATGCTGTTGATCTTTAGCACATTACTTTATATACGATAGACATCTTTGCCTTCACTGTTCCAGCAGGAATATGTCCTAAGCCTCTGTTTGCCTCCTGCTTTCTCCAGCACTTAGTCCATTCTGCTCCCATCCTGTTCTGTGACAGGGCATCACCAGATTTAATCAGTCCTCCTTTTGTGCATTTGTTGTGTGTTTTTTTTTTTTTTTTTGGGTTCACATGTCTAGAAAGATTGCACCCTCCTTTTAATCCAAAGGAAGCAAAAGGCTCTTTGTTGCTTCTGAGAAGGCAAAGGTAAAGATCCAGTCTTTTTCTTCTACTTGAGTCCTGTCCTTTCTGGAGGTAGCGATTTCAGACAAAGGGAGAGTGCAGGGCTATGGCAGTGCAAACCAGTGCAGAGGACTTAAAAACCTCTGGACAGGAAATGTAAGACCAAGTCCAACACTGATCAACACAGCTGTGCTGGAGATGAATCAGTGGAGCAGTTGTCTGAATCAGTCATTTGAAGATGGGTATTAGCAAGTCTCTGCAAGCTGCTCATCCAAACATGAGCATTGATAATATCTGTAGTATGAGGGGGTTGGAGGTGAGGGAAGAGAGACAGGAAGGTTTGATTCAGCTCCTATTCCTATGATAATAGCTAATCCTCCCAGTATCTCAACAGCATGATTGCTCCCATACCTATAATTTAAAACTTGATGAGCCATCAATGCAACTGCCTTGAATTTAGTAGACAAATCAGAAGTCAAAGCCAATGCTAGTACTGATCATTTCTTTTCCTCTTAGGAAGCTGCTTGTATTTGGGGACAAGGTATTTCTGTTACTGGGCTACCCTACTACTGCCACTGTAGCTGCATAAAAAGAATGTACTGTTTCTGATTCATTCTGTTTTATGTAAACCAGAAGGCAAAAAAATTCTCTTTTTGAAACCAAGTGTAACATTACAGCTTTAGATATATAGGTGCTCTGAGCTGAGTTTAAGGGAATCCATCTGGGTACCATCTAAAGCTGTAAATTACTTTATTGTACAGACTAAAAATCTCTTGTGCATAGATAGGGGGCAATTTCAGTAGGTTGTCTATAAAATTTTACAAAGTTATGCTTATGGGATGTAGTTCCAGAAGAAAGTAATGGATGCAAATCGCAGAGAATGTATTAATGGTGGCCCACATGAGGGGAAACATGCACTTCAAGCTGTTATACAGTAGCGTCAGCTAGAAATTTCAACAAGATCTACTTGCATCTTGTCATGGGAATGAGTGTGTGAAAACCACTGGAAATAATTTTCATTTTTAACCGTTCTTTAAGAGGGACATTAGCTAGAACTAGGGCAATGACACTTCCCTATTCCCTGAAAGAAACGACTCAGAGAAATTATGGAAATAGAGGGAACCAGTCTGGAAATTGAAGGGCTTGGCATTAAACTTTGTGAGCTGATCCTTTTGGCTAGGTCTCCTCTTAATTTGGTAGGAGCAAACTCTTTGTGAGGCCCTTTTCTGTTCCTCTGTCTTGCAGCAGGCTCTGTTTAGGCTGGTACAGATGAGGTGGAGATGCTTTTAGTATTAAGGTAGGAAAAGCTGCATTTTGGAAGGGAGAAAAGTAAAGGAGCAGGCCTCCCTGCTTGGTTTATTGTCACGTGGTTTCTGTCTTCTTTAATTCACTTATCTGTTTTTGTAATAGGGTAATGGGCAGGCTGAAAGGGCAGGTAAACCTGCTGATGTTCACATGAATATCAGGTTCAGTTTTGATGATTCATTTGAGAATATATTGATCTTCTCCAGCTCTCCAATTTAAAACATCAGAATAAGAAACTCTTACAAGACTAAAGAACATAGAGATCCCAAAGGCTGTGCTCTCCCGATGGGGTTCATTTTCTTTTATATTCTTAGGGCTGAGGTGAGGCTTGAGTCTTATACCATCTTTGCCTCTGTTGCAACTTGAATTTGAAACCCAGCATTTTTTTTTCTTAGCACAAATTTTGATACTGAAGTTTCAGTTGAAACTTTATATCAAAAGATAGGAAGAAAAGCTCTTTTAAAAAAATAACTGTTTTCCCACAGATGCCAAGGACGTAGGTTCAGAAACATACCATGAAATTGAAATTTCTCAAAGTGCCTCTTAAATCTTTGCTGCAATTACTGTAATTCACAATAATAGATCCAGTACTATTTTTAAAAGCTTTTGAAGGTTGCAAGTAGCATCCATAAATTGTGGGTTGTGGGCAATCTATGAAACCATAGGTTTCCAGGGCTTTCATTTAAATGAGAGAATGAGAGAGAAAGATGTAATAAAAATAGTTAAGAAACAACTTGAAAGTTTTCTTTGTGCTGAACACTAGCACTGAGGCAGGAAATGCATAGGTCTTGATGAAAGTTGTCTTGAGTTTGGACAAAATTTTGCAAGTCTGGAACGAGCATTTTAATTGAGTAGACTTTATTAGAGAGAGACTGGTTAAAATGGTAGCTCACTGGGAAAGGGTGAGGGCTGAGAGAAGATGAAGACGGATCTGCAACAGCCAGAGGAACCTGTTTATTCTTCTCTAAATTAATGCGGTCTTAAAATTAAAGTGAGGTAGGTGAGTGGATCATCTGCCTATCGAACCTTTTCTCTTCCACCTCCACCCTGCAAGTGATCTTCAGAGGTTTCATATTATAGAATAGCCTGAGTTGGAAGGGATCCACAAGGATCATTGAGTCCAACTCCTGGCTCCACACAGGACCACCCAAAAATCAGACTGTGTCCGATAGCGTTATCCAAACGCTTCTTGACCTATGCTGGGCTTGGGGCCATGACCACTGCCCTGGGGAGCCTGTCCCGGTGCCCGACCACCTCTGGGTGCAGAACCTTTTCCTAACCCCCAGCCTGACCCTCCCCTGTCCCAGCTCCATGCCGTTCCCTCGGGTCCTGTCTCTGTCCCCAGAGAGCAGAGCTCAGCGCCTGCCCCTCCGCTCCCCTCGTGAGGGAGCTGCAGGCCACCATGAGGCCTCCCCTCGGCCTGCTCTGCTCTGGGCCAAACAAACCAAGGGACCTCAGCTGCTCCTCATACGTCTTGCCCTCCAGACCCTTTACAATCTTTGTAGCCCTCCTTTGGATGCTCACTAATAGCTTTATGTCATTTTACTGTGATGCACTAAGCTGCGCACAAATCTCAAGATGAAGCTGCACCAGAACACAGCGGGACACTCCCTTCCCTCAACTGTCCAGCAGTGCTGTGCATGATGCACTGCAGGATAAGGCTGGTCCTTTCGGCTGACAGGGTCTGCTGCTGGCTCATATTCAACGAGAACCCCCAGACCCCTTTAAGTGGGGCTGCTCTCCTGCCTCTCGTCCCCCAGTCTGCGCGTGCATTTAGGGTTGCCCCTTCCCAGGTGCTGAATCCAGCACTTGCTCTTGTTAAACTTCATATTGTTGGTGACTGCCCAGCCCTCCAGTTTGCAAGGCCTCTCCGCACCTGAGGGAGTCAACAGCTCTTCCCAGCTTCCCAATTTAGTATCATCTGCAAGCTTAGTTAGCATGCATTTGAGTCCTGCATGCAGATTATATATGAAAACATTGAAGAGAACTGGCCCTGAAGTGGAGCCCTGGAGAACCCCAAGAGTGACTGGCTGCCAGCCTGTTGTAACCCCATTTACTTGAACCCTTTGAGCCTGGCCCCTCAGCCAGTTGTTCACCCGTTGTATTATGTATTTGTCCAGTTGTATGCTGGACATTTTGTCCAGAAGGACAGTACGAGAAACATTATCGACGGCTTTGCTAAATCAACTGGTTTCCTTTGGTCTTCACCCCTTGGAGCTTGTCCGCTCCCTGGAAGCTTGAGAAAGCATTAGCCTCTCAACAAGGGAAACAGCAATAAAGACTATTTGATACAGATGCAGTGGCTGTTAGAATATGCATAGTTCAGCAACCCATCCCGGGATGTTGGAGAAAGCTCAGAGTAACCTTCAGTACATCTTACACTGAAGATCTGGGGAGTACAGTCTGTTGTCTTTATCAAAGACAAGAAGGGAGAGGATTTTAGTTGGTGTGTATATAAGGAATGATAAAACAAAGGTTTCTTTATTCTAGTGCATAGATGTATAATGAGATACACGCTCAGACTTAGAAATAAGGCGCACTGCTTTAGTAGTACAGGTAATTAACCTCCTGAATAACTCACCATTCTCTGTCGCATTCTCTGGCATATTAATTTAAGTTTGGAAGTGTTGTTCAAGGAACGCTTATATAGGGAAGTACATAGGGCCTTTCTCAGGCAGGAGGTCAGACAAGATAGATTATGTTTGTTTTTATAGTCTGCATGTGCATAATTCAGGTACATCATGTGTACGTGTGGTGTACGTTATAGTTGGTGAGGTAATGGAAACAGCTCAGAAGCTGGAGCTAAGTCAGCTTGTGTTCAAACTCAGGAGCACACTTGGCCCTTCTCTCAACAGCACAGGTGTATGTAAAAGCTGTGTAAAAGGCCATTCTTTCCTCCTTTCCAGTACCTGAAAGCTCACCATTCTCACAAAGGGGCAGAGAGCAGTGTGCCCACTTTGTGTATGCCTGTCACTGCAATGGGTTTCTCCTTTATTAAAGCTTTCTGGTGCTAGTTTTCTAGAGACTCTGTAGACTATAGAAAGTAAAAGAGAGTAGTGGAGAAGACGTGTGTTTGCTCAAAAACTCTTTTATTTAAGGCAGTTCACAGGGACAAGAGTTTGAGAACGTTTAAATGCACAAGTGGTCATTTTAAGAGAAATCTAGGTCATCCACTTGCCTTACAGATTACTTTTGGATGTGTTCTCAGGCTTCTTCAGCATTCCCAGTTTATCTCGGGGTAGGAATGTTTTTCAGTGCTTAGTTATGCTCTGCGGGCTTGTTCCAAATTCAGAAATTTTAAGTGTTGTTGCATGCTAAGATACGATGAACTTATGAGAGACATTTTTGCTTTTCTCCTTGGCTTTCACTTGTTACTTAATAACTTATTATTTCAGTATTGACTATAAAATACTAATTTCTTTCGGGATGAGCAAAAATGTTATTGAAAATAAATTCTAGAATTGTTTGGACTGTAACCAAAATCTCAGAAAAGATCAGCTTTATGAAATATTCTCTGATATATCAATTTTATTAAAAAGCAGAAAAAGATACATATGTATATATAAATTATATAATTGATTGCATGGTGTCAGTAGAAAATACACATGAGAATAGGATTTGCGGGCATTATAAGTAGTCAGGCATGTTATTATATTGCATATTAGTACCATATCTGATTTTAAAAAGACATGGGTTAAGTGACATTGTATGAATCTGAGTTCATTATGGCGAAGGGGATCCTTTCAGTAACATTATTGTTTGATGCCTTTTGAGTAGGCATATGAAAATAAATTAATGGCTAATGACGCCTCATTTTATCTCTTTTCTTAAGGGAGTTTTGAGTGTATTAGAAGAATGCCAGCATTTATAGTACAAAATCTTTGTCTCTGTTTTACAAGTTCCTATCTGTAAAGTGGAGATTTGGAGAAGTCAGATAGTTCGACTTTGTCAATAGGAGTTACGTATAGAAAAGGGTGAAAACTTGTATGGAACAGAAGTAGATACATGGATTCATAAGGGAAAATTGGCTACCACCCATTGCTTGCCAGAGTGCACACTGCAAGTGATTGACTAATAACTACAAAACTCAGTGTTTCAATTAAATGATGCTTCTGTGTGTAATTTTGTCAGAGTTTTCTGTCCTACTGTTAACCTAGCTTTAGAAGTGTGTACTTCTAACTTACATGTTATGATTGTCATCAAAGCTTGTGGCTAATACGTGGAATAGGAATGTTACCCAACGTTATGGGGACAGACAGGTTCACTAGTGATCCTTGGTAGAATGAGGATGCCACAAGGTTGTGTTTATATTTAGACCTTTGTTATTACATGGAAATTTATAATTAGCACAGCTTATGGTTATTTAGCATTTGTTTGAATCATCTGTACCCTCTGCAGATTGGGTCAGATTTCAACACTTAACGTGCAATCTAATAATCATAATCTAGACTCAGAATCGATGTGAAGGAACGTGAGTCGCTTGGTCTGTGGAGGATGCAGCTGACAGTGGAGGTGTCCCTGAGCACCAGGGGATCGCAGGCCTGCCGTCCAGCAGCGGGTCCCATCCATGTCTCACCTAGGGCTTGCTGCTGCTTGGTTTTATAGGCACACTCCGTGGGCTGTTACACTTCCCTGTTCTTTGAGGAGGTTACCACAGCGTGGTTGGATGTGAGTTTGGGATTTTCACACCACTGGTAGGGAGGGGAAGAGTTGGCCTGTTGCCTGGGACCTTCAGGGCTGGTGGGGAGGGGGAAAAGTGGGCTGGTAACCTATGAGTTTGCTTAGGGGTAATGTCTTCTTACTTCACAAAGTGGCATTAGTTATGCTAACCGTATCACCAGGTGTCAGGAGCAAGGGCTACTAGTCACAAGCAGAAACCTTTTAAATGGCATAAATGGGGTCAAGGAGCACAGGCGTTCTGAATTTTAATGGATTTTGCAGGTCTTAGTTCCTGACACATACTTGAAAATCAGCAGCAAGTTGGAGTGATACAACTTGGTCTCCAGCATCTCCACATAGGAAAAAAAAAGTGGTTAAAAATGATATGTTGTACTTACATGTGAGTATGTTGCTGATTTTGGCTATTTGAGTCCCCTAGATGCTTTTGAAAAAGTTCTTAATGTGTTTAACCAACAGTTAGTACGTTCCTATAATGGTCCTGGGAAGTGAAATTGTATTATGTATTTGGTTTCAGACTGGAAAACTGAGACAGGACAAGATTAAGTGCTATATGAAAGACTATACAGGAAACAGAAAAAATAGGAATGCAATATGAAGCCTTGCATATTACCATGCCTTTTACATGTATTTTGAAATTTCGACCTAAAGAGCTGAGAAAGATTAACATGATATACAGTACTGTGGTACTGTCCACAATTTGACTTCAAACCGTCCTGCGCCACATGACTTATTATTAGTGGATAATCCTAGGATGTACGAGTCGGTGTTTGGCCAGCCAGGATGTATTTGAAAGACTTGTTCAGCCTTCAATAAGGAGAGCCTACAGAGCAGAGAAAAAGAAAAAATGCTGTCATGACAGGATGCTTCTGAAAGCAATATTTCTCTGTACACTTCACCTGATGCATTGTGTTAAGGTCTGTCTTGTCAAGTTGTTGCAGTTGTATAGCAAGGTATGAAAGGATGTGACATAACTCAGTTGTTAATGAAGCAGCTCCTCAGTGAATGCTACAACATTATCATGTGTCTTTTCTGACATGGCATGAAAGAAGGGAGCCTTATTTGAGAAGGAAGAAGTGCCAATGAGAAATGAAAAAAGACGCTGTTGAATACAATGCGTATTCCTCAGCGTGGCTTGTTTTGCTGTACCAATGCATTGCAGATAATTAGGCAACTCATTTAAAACAGACCCCCCACCTCCTCAGATGTTTTGGTAGGTGGGTGATTGCTCCCAGGCTTGTAGGTGACTGAATTTCTCATCAGCCATTTGGCATCCCAGGCAGCAGTGTAGATCTTCTGACAAGAAAATCGATTGCATTGCTAAGTTTCACAATTTGATTACTTTATAAAAAGTCTCTAGAGCAGCTCTCTGTGTGAATATATAGACTTGCTGCTGAACTGAAAGCTTAGTCCCACATGCTTCACAGTTCTAAACAATTTATAGTAATTATTTCCATTAGAGAAGTACTGAAATGCTTTTTCAATAATGAACAATGTGACATGCAAATTATAGGGGGGAATATGCACAAGAGCCTTAAAAATAAACAATATAGGGCTAAATTCAGCTGTGAAATTACTGGATAAAGCTCCCTGAAGCTTACACTCCTTGTTCTTGAGTTCAAATCCCATGTCAGCTTGTATGCCTTTGCACTGAGTTTTGTTTTGTAGATGAGACCTCCTTTCACTTCTCTCTTGTTCCTGATACATTTTGAGTGATCAAGTGTTAAATAATAATGCAAATGCATAAAAAAGATAAATTGGTTACCGTTAGTGATGACCCCATTATAGCAGAAAGGCTGTAGATTTAAGCTCATTTAAAGCAGAATATTGACTGCATCTCAGGCAAGTCATCTGGCCATCTGGGTCTACTAGACTGCTTAATGTTGTGCCCAATGTAAAAGTGTGATTAAAATAGCAGAGATTAGCACATACTTTAGAGTTGGTGTCAGTAGGAACATCATTACTGGGCTATAGATTGTGCCCTCTGCAAAGGTATAAATCATTTGTTAGCACGAGCAAGAACTTGTTGCTGAGTTTGGAATGCATGAATCTATCTGAAGCGAGCCTTCAAATGTCTGTGTGCCACTGACATCCTCAGAAAGAGCCTAATTTACAGGAATATCAACAGAGTTGGGCTCTATTGATTCTGTGCTGGGAGCATGGTAGCACGGCTGGCTCTTGTGAACCGTGTTGCTTTATAAAGTGTAAGGTTCCTGGGCTAGGTTGGCTAGATTTGCAGAACAGTTCAGTGGGGCGGAAAGCACAAGACGGAGATTTTCAGTATGATCCCCACCCCTCCATCTGTCCTTCAACACACAGTTTCCAGCCCTTCTGCTCCCCAGGTGGTAGCTCAGAAGGGGTTCACATCAGCTCTGTGTCATTTCAGGTTTACTTTCAAAAGTGGAGGTAAGATTACTCTTTTACAGCACGACCTCAGGAGTAGGAGGAATTGGTCATAATCCCCTTCCCACTCAGCTCACTATTTCCCAGTCCCTGCAGTGAGTGCTTCCATTTTATGTTAAGCAGGTATTGAGTGACATTCAGCAACTGTAAATGAAACGGGAACTAGACACCTAAGTCTGTGCCCTCTCAGCTCCCTTAGGCAACAGCAATATTCTTTGCTATTCTTTCTTTACTGAGGGATTTGAATGAAATATGGAATAGCTTCCACAGGAAGGGCATCTGGTGCTCTTGCTCTCATCCAGAAGTAATTGATGGCTAATTAGGCTGCTGCTGTGTAAGATTAATCATCTCTATCAAAGACAGGAGCTTGAGATGAAATGTTCTGTGTGGAGTCCTGTTCATTAGGGATTTTGTGGAAACTGGTTTTGGGAACTGAACTCATGAGCTGGGCATCTTTGTGTTTATGAAACATGGGATAGGTAGATGGAGATACAGTCTGAGCTTCTCAGCCCTGGAAGTACGGGCTGCTTTCTGGACAGGTGCAGTATAGTCCAAGAACAGTTAATGCTGAAATGTCTTGTACTTGGTTTCATATGGAGGTATAAATATAATACATTAGCTACCTGCATGTTGTTTGCTTGTTTTTCATAATTCTGTATAATGGCTATCGTCAAATTCTGTAGGAAGAAAATGAAGTTGCAGTTTTAAGTCCAGTGCTTGTTGTTGTCTTTTACCTTAAAGTCTGCATTCAGCCAGTGAATTGAATATCCTCCTTGTTCTGCTAGTGATGAGAAGGTTGGGAAAAAAAGCCAAGAAAAAAATAATCCTCAGCCCCTGTAAAGTCATACCAATGACACGTGTTAATTACAGACAGATTTCAGGATTCAAAGTGTTACTTTTGTGGTTTTAATTTGTAATGTTTATTTTCTGTAATAGGACTTCCTTTTACCTTGACTGTATGTTAATGACTGACTCAGAAGCTCTGTTGTACTGGGTGGTTACAGTGAAAAGATAGGGATGTTCTCTGTGATTTGCATTCTGTTTCAAATACAAAATCAAGAATGATGTGTAACTACTGATCGTTTACTAGTGTCACTTCTAAAATCTGGTTAGAAAGCAGAAATTTTTTCTCTCTGTGTGGCAGAAACAGAGCTTCCAGCAGTTTTTTTTTGTCATTTCCAGAAGTTATTCAACATGCAGTATTCTCTATGTGTTGGACATAAGCCATTAGGAGAAGAACCCATTTTGTTGGCCAAACTAGCAAGGACAACAGTAGGAAATGAGTGGGTAGTTTGCAGGATTGGGCAGCTGGGGTTTTTGGAAAAATCTGAATACTTCTTATATGACAGAAGAGAACATATGAAAGGATCCAATTTATTTACAGACAGCATGCAGCAAAATTCATTACAGAGTTGCACATGATCAGGATGAGTGACAAGGGACATGGGTTGCATTTCAGTTTCATCCAGTCAGAAATAAGAGGAAAAAATCACCACAAATGTAGTCAACCACTGGAGTAGGGTCCCAAAGAGATCATGGAATATCATCGTCCCTCGAGATACTCAAAACTCAGCAGGACAAGACGCTGAACGACTTGAACTCAGTGGTTCTGTTTTGAGGAGGGGAATGGGCTAGAGACCTTCAGACTTCCCTTCCCACCTACGTTGTGTCCTAGGGTTACCAGATTTAAAAGATTGTGTGCATAACAAGAAGAATAAAGAACACTTATCCACAAGAAAGTCAGTTTGGTTTAAGTAAATGGAAAAAGACAACAATGTACAAATCAGTAGTTTGAGTATAGCTTATTTTTTAGCTTATTTTTTATTCCTCTTTAGAACACCTAAATATTCTGTTCTCTCAGATTACATGTACAGACCTTTCCTTGATGAAAAGAATCCACAAAATGGTTTTAAATAGTATCTGAATTTTGCATTGAAAAATGTCAGCAGCAATGGCAGGGGTTTGGGGGTAGGAGGATATTCATTTCGAGTAAGGCCATTTTCTTTGAGAAATGGGTTTTAATGAATACTTTTTGTCCAATTCTATTTATTTCTAAGCAAAGATGCAAAATTCACTATATATATTAAAAAAAAAGAAAAGAAATAAAACTCAACAAAACAAAACCTTGGAAGTAGGATGAGAAGTTAGACTATGCAATGGGGGTTTGATACTGTATTGAGGGTGAAACAGATTTTCAGAAACCAGTGGGGGAGCATTAGTTCTTATTGTAGGTGACAACAATGTTGGATAATTAAGGTCCTATTTTCTCAGCACTGTGGGAAAGTGTGGATATTACAATGCCTGCACATTTTCTGTCTCCTTTGCTTGAAGGTTGCACTCAACCTTTATTTTATGTGTAAGTGAATGAGCCTAGTTTGAATTTATGACAAGTTCTTTCTTCACAACAGTCTGGCATAAGGCATAATTTTTGCCTTCTCTGCATAAATTTCCGTACTTAGCTTCTATTTTACTTTTTCTTTCCATTGCCTTATAAGAAAGAGTAACTATTGTTCTTTGTATAGAGGGAAGCTCAAATACCTCTTATTTTTAAAGGTCACATTGGTGTCAACCCTGAGTGATTCAGGGGTAGATTACAGCGACGAAGATTGACTGTCATGTAAAAGAATGTTAAGCCATCTCTTAAAATCATTTCTTGACACTTTTCCATGCTTTGATTTTGGTTTTCATTTTAGCTCCAACTTCAGGTGGGGCCACACTTGCCCTTGGCAATTGTCTGTGAAAGAAGCAGTCACCTTTGCCATCTTTCTCCTGCACTAGCACAGAGCGTGCCTGTAGGTCACTGCTAAATAATGGCAGTTTTTTGTTTCTAGTAAGTGTTTTTAGAATGCATTTACCTAGAGCAAAACTACTGCTCAGTCCAGTTCCGGGGGTTGTTCTGGATGGATGCTTTTTACCTGTGCATGCTATTCACATGGAGGTACTGGGATTACCAAGTTGACTAGGTGAGATACTGCCAGTAGCCCTTTACCATTTGGCACATTGATTCTGGTGCTGAAGTAAAAAAATAGTTTTTAGTGACCAAAAAATTACCATTTATGTTGAAATGTGGACATTACTGTGGTAGATCCAGCAGGTGGTCCATCGGGTCTGGAATTGATACTGCAATAATGCAGTGTTGTATAAAGCCAAGAAGATAAATGTAGGAAGAGTCTGATCCAATTAATTCTTTTGTGTGTGAGAGTAATTATTTGGAAAAAATATGCATACAAAATGCTTGAATCTAATAAGGGTAATGTTTTCGATTTTTTTTCTCATTGGTGATTTTCCAAAATTGAACTACTCGAACAGTTCAGTTCTAGTCTGCGCTTTACCTAGTGGCTAGTAATTGTACAGAAATAACTCTACCTAGTAGTGTGCATCCAGTAAAAGGGGAGAAATGGGAATATCCAGATACCAAGATGCTAATGTGAAGGAGCATAATGCAAATACATTTTAAAAAATTTCCTTTCTTCCTGTTAAGAGGCCTGTTCCCCTTTCTTCCGTTTCAACACAATTGTAAAGGCAAAGGAAGAGTTAACGAATTCGGCAGGTGCAGCAGTATAAGCAGCAGTCTGGGCTGTACACCATCATGTGCCTGCAAAGCGTGTTGTACATCCACTAACAAGACTGCCAGTCATTTTTTTGATAAATCCTGCACAGGGGTATTAGGGTCTGTGAACAGACAATTGATTTACTGCCTGGAAAATTATTCTTTATTGATTTATATTACACGGAGGCAGCCACAAATCTATACTGGCCTTAATCAGAGAGAAAATGCTAAAGTTAGTGTCATTCTTATTTAGTCAGGCAATTACAAGTAGGAGAATTGGTTTAGTACCTCTAGGTGACATCTACGTATTATTCAATTATGAATTTCAGTAATCCATGAATTACAATACATAAAAGCATGTGAGATCAGGTTAATTAATTTTTCGTCATAAGGACAGTGCCCTTTTTGCAAGAAAGTGTTTTAAATGTCAACCTAGCTTTTTATTTGAAACTTGGCAATGGAAACCAGGTTTGATTTTAATGAAGATTCTTGGGATCTTCACTCTGCTCAGTAGTTTTCTGGTACATTGTCTGAACTGGACAGAAACGAGAATCTGAGACTGTAGATTGCACAGATCTGTGTGCAGGGTTTATCTATGGGATATTTAAGAAATGAGTAGATACTGCAGGTTTTTGAGATTGTGGTGTGTGGCAGGGCAGAGCCATACCAAGACACAGGGACCAAACAGCAGAAGCTCTCATGGGCTGGACTGGGTTTTGCAGCAGCTTTTTCTATAATGGGTGATGATACCTTGCTTAACTATCTAGGCCATCTCAACTACATCCGTATATACGTGGCAATCCTTGGAAACCTTCAGTTCTGGGAGCTCCAGAACTGGGGGCTGCTGTGGAGATGCTGAAGTAGTTGCCTACCCAGGGGCAGGAAGAGGAAGGGGCTGGCACTGAGGCAACTGAACAAGAAGGGGACAGGCTCCTCACTGGGGGCACGTCTGGGACGTGGCTGCAAAGCTTTGGGAACACTCCAGGGAATGGTAATTTAGCCTTTGTAGTTGTTCTCATAAGAATATTTGAAAATAATTATACCTCACTGTGAGTTCTTACTAGTAAAGGCGAAAACTTCCTGAACTTCCTGTTGTTTTTGAGACACGGGTTATTCACAGGCTGTGTTCCTTCTGAGGGGAGAAAGGGCAGGATTAAAAATGAGTTGTATTTTATTATCTAAGACTTCAGCTTTTTTACTATTTCTCCTGTAAGAGTAGTGTAGAACTTCATTTCTGTAAACGAATTTAACCTCTAACATTGCAGATGAAGAATATTTTCCTATTTTGCAGGCAGTGGTAATGTGTACGGCCCATGGTCCTATTGGCATAGCATCTTAATTAGGAGATGTACTGGGGAAAACAAAAAGCAAACAACCGAACCCACAAACAAATGGGTGTAAGGGCGTGAACTGCCTGCCTGTCCCTGGTTGACCATGCTGAGGCACATTTTTCAGGCAGGAGGGGAAGCGCAGCAGCTTCAGAGGCTGTTTTCATTAGACATTGAAGGTCTTATGAGTTGCTGCTCTAGCACTGAGACAACTGGGAGTCTTGAAAATAGTCTGGGGCCCAGGTATTTTATCCTGCTTGCCACTGCTAAGTCCCTGACCTGGAAAGCAGAAGTAAGACAAAGTAAGAGCCAGGGCTGTCCTATCCTGTCTGTGGCCCTGCCAGCAGCCGGGGAGGAGGAGCGCGCAGACATGGAGAGCCCAAGTCCCTCGCACATCTGCTCCTGCTGCTGCTGGGCGACAGCCTCAGCTCTCAGCAGCATGCTTCCGCTTCTGTTCTGTGCTCGCCACTTCTCAATAATGGTAAATTCTCAAAATCTCACTGTTCAGGCCTTTCACAACAGGACTTGCCACCATATATGATGGTTTATTTTTGTCCCATTGCTTGTTTCAGACAAAGGTACTGTTTTTAAAAACAGATTTGGAAGGGGGAGTGGTAGTTGTTGTAGACAATCATTTTAATGAAATTTTCATTTAATGAAAATGCTACTGAAATGCCTTTTCTTCTATGAAAACTAATAAATCAATTACAAAAGCAATTTCTTATCCCAGTGTCATTTTATTGTGTTTGACCAGGACATCTGATAAGTATTAGTTCTTGCTGAGAGCAAGGAGTCAATTTTATTTCAAGCTCTTCTTTCATGTTTTTGGGAAGTACAAGAAGAGCAGTTACGGCTGTGGGTTTGATCATTTCGTTCAGAGGATCTGCTCTCTACAGCAGGCCCTTGGCTGGCAGTCTGCTAGTAGCTAGGATAAGGAAAGTCACAGGAGGAGCTATCTAGAAGTATATCACCTCGAGAAGTATATCACCTCGAGTACTGTGTGCAGTTCTGGGCACCACAGTACAAAAAGGATGTAAAACTGTTGGAGAGTGTCCAGAGGAGGGTGACAAAGATGGTGAAGGGCCTAGAGGGGAAGACGTATGAGGAGCGGCTGAGGGCACTGGGCCTGTTCAGCCTGGAGAAGAGGAGGCTGAGGGGGGACCTCATCGTGGTCTACAACTTCCTCGCGAAGGGGAGTGGAGAGGCAGGTGACCTATTCACTGTAAACACCAGTGATAGGACCTGAGTTAATGGTGTTAAGCTGAGGCGGGGGAAGTTTAGGCTGGACATCAGGAAGAGGTTCATCTCCGAGAGAGTGGTTGCACGCTGGAACAGGCTCCCCAGGGAAGCAGTCACTGCACCAAGCCTGTCTGAATTTAAGAAGCAATTGGACTGTGCACTCAGTCACATGGTCTAAACTTTGGGCAGACCTGTGCGGTGCCAAGAGTTGGACTAGATGATCCTTATGGGTCCCTTCCAACTTGGGATATTCTATGATTCTATGATTCTATTTGGGCATGAGGCTTCAGGAATTTGTTTACAAATGTTACTTAAGTTTTCACTCAATTTGATGTCTTCGTTACATCTTTTTCATTTTCTCCTTGAAATTCTGTGAGCTCTTGTGTGTTCTGCTGGAGTTGACTGTAGGAAAAACTTTTGGCTTAAAAAGTAAATGCTATTAGTCATGCTCCCTCCCATCGGGGAACATCTTTTTGCACGGGAGTGTTGAAAACAACAGAGAATGCTGAATAGCCAGTTCAGTTATACACTATGGAAAGATACACAGTAACTTCAAAGTCAGGCAAGGACATAAACAATGTGTATGCTGTGATTTATGGCAGGCATGTAATAGCAGTGCTGGTAAGAAAATGTAAAAAGGCTGTTTTTTCTGGAAACGTGCAAGGAGAAGTCACTGGAGTAGTGAATGCTCATCTTTGGGGGACCCCAAGTTGACAAATTCAGGTACCCATGATCCACCTCTTGTTAATGTTACTGAAACCTGAATGGTGCCACTTCTCCAAGGGGCGAGTTAGTTAGTGGGGGAGTTTCCCTTCTGCTGCTGTCCCCGCTAGCCGCAAAATAGGTAAATACACTCTTCATTCTTAGGGAGTTAAAAAAAAAAAACACAAAACAACAAAAAACATGAGCAAATAAAATTACAGAAGATGTGGCATATTGTAAAAATGCTTTTTTTTTTTTTTTAACTTTTAACAGAAAGATATTCTAGGAGGTAAGAGTGATTAATTCCTGTGTAACCAGAGGGAAGTCACTAGGACCAAATTTCAAAGTGTTTAGAAAATCCTGGTTAGATTACCTGGTTTGTTAGAAAACAAAGCAGGGTTTAAAACCAGCACACTGTCTTTCTGAGCTAGAGCTCTGTTTTATTTTTTTATTTTTATTTTTTTTTAAAGGTGCTAAGTGAGTTTCTCTAGCTTTGGAGGTTGATTATTGCTATTAAGTTTTCTAAAGTTATCTATCACAAAACAAGATGATAATGGGACTGTGTAAATATCTTAGGTAGGAGTACACTCCTTTTTTGTACCTAGTTCCCATACAGACTTCACTGTAGGAGCTTTAGGCAAATACTTCTTAGGAAAATCCTCTTAACAACTTCTTTCTGTAAAGTTAATTATTAATTTCCTGGGCTGTGGATTCAATAAAGGAATAAATATTAGAGATAATTCTTGGAACTAGAGAGCAGGCAACTAATGGCTTTGTCTCCTGCTACCTGGGTTGGAGTTGCACTCCGTTATCACGGAGGGAACTACTGCTTGCTTCATATAAGAGTTAAATGTTCACAACAGTTTATAACAATTTAACCAACTGGTGATGCAGATAGTCGCTGACAACTGGCACAGGCTGCCCAGAGAGGTTGGGGTGTGTCCTCCTTGGAGATCTTCAGAAGCCGCCTGGACATGGGCCTGGGCATCCTGCGCTGTGTGGCCCTGCTTGGGGCTTTTGCTTTGGGGTTGCACCGGGTGCCTCTAGAGGTCCCTTCCAGCCTTAACCTGTCTGTGATTTTGTGCGATCCTTTTACTATTGTGCCCTCTCATTTTAAAGTTCTTGGGGAGATCAGGATTTCAGGATGTCCTTGCTCTTGTGCCAGTGCAGTGGGGTGAGAAGGGAGGGATGTCATCCTGCCTCCACTGTGTCCAGCACACCGCAGAGAATGTGCAGCATGCAAGTCTCTGCTGGGCTCTTCAGCTTAGTGGAACACGTGTTTTTAAGGAGCTAATTCATACATTCAAACCATTCTAAGTCATGGTAGTGTATTGCTCTGTAGTAGCATTTCTTTTTTTTTGTTTGTTTTAATTTAAAGCAGGCAAGTAAAGTTATTGCTGGAGATGGGCAGTTTTTTCCCTTTGGCTCTGGGACTTTGAGGTGTTGCACTTTACAAAGTACAGGTTATGAATTTATGGAGTAGTAGTACATGCTAGTTGTCTTTTAAATTTGGGAACAACAAGATCAAGCCAAACCAAAACACTATCCTCTGCGTTACCGGTATTAGCTGCTCACTTCAGTGGATCTGGTCACTGATAATGGTGATCCCTGCGGTCCACTGACCAGCCACCCAGGAGCCTTCCACTGTGACTTGACAGGAATGAGGAATTATAGTGAATGTAGTTCAGTGACCTTGAATTTGTTGCTTATGGATCTCAGTGCCCCATAAATTAACACATAATTACACAGTAACAAGGGAGATGGCCTTTTTCATGAGTCGTCACTTCAGTACAACATATTTTGAGCAGCAGTAATGTTCAGTGTATTAATATAGGATGAGTTCATGATGATGAATATTAAAATATTACCAAATATTTTATTCTAGGAGTTATTTTACTATTCTGGAAAGCTGTTGGGAGAGCATTGCATAAATGTCATTAGGTCACAAGTAGATTATGATACTAGTTCCTCGCAGTCAGCAGTGCTTTATTCAGTCATCTGGACCACTTTGGAAATGCATTTCTATTAAAAATAAATCCTTATTCTACATAGCAGCATTTTGATCTCATTAACAGATCATTTTCTCTCAACTCAGCTAGACTCTGTAGTGTAGCAGCAAAAAGCTCCTTTATATCAATTACAATATTTTGTTGACCTACCATATAAATAAGGTCCTGTTTATTAAAGTTAGCAGGATATTAGAACACTAATTGCATTCCAGACACACTTTCTTAGTTCTGAACTGTTTATGATTTGACTTGTTTAAACATATTTCCATGTTTCTTTGCAATTAACTCATTAATTGAATTTATTTACACATACAAATATTAATACATCACCCCATTCTACAACTAATGATTAAAAAAGAATCATTACTTTCCCAATTGAATGAGTTCTTTAGTATGCAACTGCAGACTGAAAACACTGCAAGTTTGCTTAGGAAAAACACTGCCTTTATGAGTGTGTGTTATTCAACATACTGAGGTTTAGAGAGGATGGCTGTTCCGTATGAATAATATTCCTGTCTACAATGCAATATTATCCTTGAACAAAGGAAAAATTTGGCAATTTCACTATTTTAGTGAGGAGATTCCTGATTGTATTTGAATAGTTTTCTAATTGTTGTAGAGAGACTAGATGGTAATAAAGCATCACAGAGAGAAGAAGAATGAGAAAAAATATCAGGGGAGAATAATTAGCATTTTGTGACATATAAAGGAAGCTTCTTATAAGGTCTGATCCAAAGCCCAATATTGTCAATGATTTCTTTCCACTTACTTTGTGATTTTAATATCTGTTGGAGACTCAAGTCATTTCTCAATATCCTGAGCAAAAGGTCTTTGCTGTAATAATTTGTGTAATTCAGTAAGGTTGCTGGTAGGAATACGTAACTTCACCGTGTGCGGTGCTGCAGTAACTGCAGAGGTATGCTCTGGGGGCAGCAGCAGCTGACGATATCAAACAAGAGGACGAGAGTTGTTGCTTTACATTGCTAGGTTTTGGTCTTGTGAATTTTCCAACTTAAGTTTTTTACAACCACAGAATTCCAGCAAGAAAGCTATCCCAGAAATTCCCTCTAAAGCCTGTAATGACGTTAAACCTTGTTTTTGAGGTGGGGGAGCAATCAAGGACAAGTAGTGAAGTCCACAAATATTAAAGCAATGATGTTGCTGCCTATACACTTGGCTTCTTCATAGAGTTAGGAGTAATGACAATGTTACGTATGTATATAAGTGTTTAGTATAAAGATGAAAATTGAATGATTTTGATCTCTGCTTGCATTTATTATCATAGGATGCGGATCAGTAGTTGGAACTCTAACTGCCCTATGAAGATATATATATTTTTTAAGTAATAAGGCTTTGTTCTTAAAAAGGTATTTCACACCCCACAGAGACTCACAGTGTGGCACATACACTACTTGTGGTAATATGAAATATCCTTTTGTAGTTACCTTTTTTTTTTTTTCAAAATAGAAATTAAACTTCTTCATTGTTAATAGGACAGTTTTATGAAGTTTTTGAAGAAAACTGAATTTGCATATTAGTATGCTCAGGATGCAGTTTCAATATATGATTTCATTGATAGAGGAAAACAGCTAGCAATGTTCAGATCAAATTAAGAGGTCTTTACCCAATGACGGCCTTGATTCTGCGGTGGAGTAAAGGTTACTTGGTTTTAATTAATGACATATCTACAACTTCCCTTGTGGCTTTCTCTAGCTATGGTATACTGATTGGTCAAATATCGCTACATTTGCAGTGGTTCATTAAATATTAACATTTATCAGGTTTGGTTTTGCTAGTAGCCCAGAACTTTGCTAAAGGTAATTCTACTCGATGTGCAGACTGTCCATACCATGTATCCAGACAAACTGAAACTTCATTTTGTAAGAAAATACCCAATGATGAAGACTGTTAAAACAATATATTTATAATTCAATAAATACCAAACACTATGTTAATGTTTGTAATCAGATTTTAAGAATTGCATTATGTTTAATTCTGTTTTCCATTTCCATCCTACTTAGCAAGAAATCGTTTTAGTTGCACTTTTACAGCTTTCAGCTCTGTACTATACAGGGGAGAAAAAGTAGTAAAATTAACTTCTAAACTGCATCTGTGCTTTCAGATTTTATGTTGATCTTTAGTAGTATGAATACTATTTATTTATATAAGATCCATTTATTAGAATGGTATCTTAAGTATCTTAAGTTATTGTTTACTGATAAACAGATTTATTAGAAACCTGGTTTTTAAGTTGGAACACAGAGGTTTGCCATTGGAGAAAATTCTCCAGTTTTCTCATTAAAGTTACTCTAGGAGACATTTACAGCCTAAAATTGTACTTCATTTTAAGCATCTGCCAGTGGTGGCATGGTGCAAGTACAGAACCAGTAGTTCTGCCTATAGTGCAGGCCCACTTAAAACTGCTAAGGAAAATGGAACACATTTCTAATGTTTTAAGGAGGTGTTCAAAAGTTTTCAATAAAAAAGAAAGTCTCAGATTTATAGTGAAAACAAAAGTACTCTTAAAATACATTGTAACTTCAAAGCAGGCCTGTTCCACACCAGTATAAGATATGTCATAGTAACGTAATTGGACTTGGATCACTTCTCTAGAAACGTTTTAGCATTTCCTCACCTGATCAGTCTTTCAAGTGTTAACCTGGTCCACAATGGTTGCTGTGTTCTTCTTACAGTGAGTACCTGAGGTCACATGCAGATATGCAGCATTATAATTGGTTTTTCTTGACTTTAACTGGGTTTTATGGATATGAAAGGGTGTATAATATGGGCCAGGCTACTTAAACATACCACAAAAAATGTAAAGCTTTTAGTTTGCTTTCTGAGTCTTGCTTGTTTTCTAGATGGAGCCTGAGATCTCATGACAATTAAACAAACAAACTAAAGCTGTTCACCTTTGGCTTTTTTTTTTTTTCTTTTCACAGAATCACAGAATCGTCTAGGTTGGAAGAGACCTCAAGATCATCTAGTCCAACCTCAGCCCTAACACTAACAAGTCCTACACTAAACCATATCACTAAGGGCTACATCTAAACGTCTTTTAAAGACCTCCAGGGATGGTGACTCCACCACCTCCCTGGGCAGCCCATTCCAATGCCTAACAACCCTTTCAGTAAAGAAGTTCTTCCTAACATCCAACCTAAACCTCCCCTGGTGCAACTTTAGCCCATTCCCCCTCGTCCTGTCACCAGGCACGTGGGAGAATAGACCAACCCCCACCTCGCTACAGCCTCCTTTAAGGTACCTGTAGAGTGCGATAAGGTCGCCCCTGAGCCTCCTCTTCTCCAGGCTGAACAATCCCAGCTCCCTCAGCCGCTCCTTGTAAGACTTGTTCTCCAGACCCCTCACCAGCTTCGTTGCCCTTCTCTGGACTCGCTCGAGCACCTCCATGTACTTCTTGTAGCGAGGGGCCCAAAACTGAACACAGTACTCGAGGTGCGGCCTCACCAGAGCCGAGTACAGGGGGACAATCACCTCCTTAGACCTGCTGGCCACGCTGTTTCTTATACAAGCCAGGATGCTGTTGGCCTTCTTGGCCACCTGAGCACACTGCTGGCTCATATTCAGCCGACTATCAACCAGTACTCCCAGGTCCTTCTCGGCCAGGCAGCTTTCCAACCACTCATCTCCCAGCCTGTAGCACTGCTTGGGGTTGTTACGCCCCAGATGCAGGACCTGGCACTTGGCCTTGTTGAACTTCATGCAGTTGACCTCAGCCCATCGGTCCAGCCTATCTAAATCCTCCTGCAGAGCCTTCCTTCCCTTGAGCAGATCGACACATGCACCTAACTTGGTGTCATCTGCAAACTTACTGAGGGTGCACTCGATCCCCTCATCCAGGTCATCGATAAAGATATTAAAGAGGACCAGCCCCAGCACTGAGCCCTGGGGGACTCCACTAGTAACCGGCCTCCAACTGGATTTGGCTCCATTCACCACAACTCTTTGGGCCCGGCCATCCAGCCAGTTTTTAACCCAACAAAGCATACGCCAGTCCAAGCCACGAGCAGCCAGTTTCTTGAGGAGAATTCTGTGGGAAACGGTGTCAAAAGCCTTACTGAAGTCAAGGTAAACCACATCCACAGCCTTCCCCTCATCCACCAAGCGCGTCACTTGGTCATAGAAGGAGATCAGGTTCGTCAAGCAGGTCCTACCTTTCATAAACCCATGCTGACTGGGCCTGATCGCCTGGTTGCCCTGCAAGTGCAGCGTGATGACACTCAAGATAATCTGCTCCATGAGCTTCCCTGGCACCGAGGTCAAGCTAACAGGCCTATAGTTCCCCGGGTCTACCCTCTGACCCTTCTTGTAGATGGGCGTCACATTTGCTAGCCGCCAGTCGACTGGGACCTCCCCTGATAGCCAGGACTGCCGATAAATAATGGAAAGCGGCTTGGCCAGCTCCTCCGCCAGTTCTTTCAGTACCCTCGGGTGGATCCCATCCGGCCCCATTGACTTGCGCACATCCAAGTGTTGTAGCAGGCCGCCAACCATTTCCTCATGGATAGCGAGGGCCACATCCTGCTCCCCATCCCCTTCCACCAGCTCAGGGTACCAGGTATCCAGAGAACAACCGGTCTTGCCGCTAAAGACTGAGGCAAAGAAAGCACTGAGCACCTCAGCCTTTTCCTCATCTTTTGTAACTAAGTTTCCCCCCACGTCCAGTAAAGGATGGAGATTCTCCTTAGTCTTCCTTTTTGTGTTGATGTATTTGAAAAATTTGTTATCTTTAACGGCAGTAGCCAGATTGAGCTCCAGATGAGCTTTGGCCTTTCTCATTTTGTACCTGCACAGCCTCGCAACATCCTTATAGTCCTCCTGAGTAGCCCGCCCTCTTTTCCAAAGATTATAAACCCTCCTTTTTCTCCTAAGCTCTAGCCACAACTCTCTGCTCAGCCAGGTCGGTCTAGTTCCGTGTCGGCTCGTCTTTGGGCACGTGAGAACAGACCGCTCCCGAGCCATTAAGATTTCCTTCTTGAGGAGTGCCCAGCCTTCCTGGACTCCTCTGCCCTTCAGAACCACCTCCCAAGGGACTCTGCCAACCAGTGTCCTGAACAGCTCAGAGTCAGCCCTCCGGAAGTCCAAGACAGCAGTTTTACTGGTCCCCTTCCTGGCTTCGCCAAGAATAGAGAACTCTACCATTTCGTGGTCACTCTGCCCAAGACAGCTCCCGACCACCACATCTCCCACCAGTCCGTCACTGTTTATGAACAGAAGGTCTAGTGGGGCACCTCCCCTGGTAGGCTCTCTAACCAGCTGCGTCAGGAAGCTATCTTCCACGCCCTCCAGAAACCTCCTAGACTGCTTTCTCTGGGCTGTGTTGTGCTTCCAGGATATGTCTGGGAAGTTGAAGTCCCCCACGAGAACAAGCGCTGACGATTTCGCGGCTTCTGCCAGCTGCCTGTAGAACTCCTCATCAGTCTCCTCATCCTGGTTCGGTGGTCTGTAACAGACCCCCACCAGGATGCTTGCCTTGTTGGCCTTCCCTCTGATCCTAACCCATAGGGACTCAACCTTATCATTCCCAGCCTCAAGTTCCTCAACATCAAAACACTCTCTAATATAGAGAGCCACACCACCACCCCTTCTGTGCTGCCTGTCCCTTCTGAAGAGCCTATAGCCAGACATTGCAGCACTCCAGTCATGAGAGTGGTCCCACCACGTTTCCGTGATGGCAACCAAGTCATAGCCTTCCCGCTGCACGATGGCATCCAGCTCCTCCTGTTTGTTACCCATGCTGCGTGCATTAGTGTAGATGCACTTCAGTTGGGCCATTGCCTTCTTCCCCGGCTTTGCCATTGTTCCCCCTTCTTTCCTAGTTTAAAGCCCTCTCAACGAGCCCTGCTAGCTCCTGGGCTAGGATCCGTTTTCCCCTTAGAGACAGGGACCCGTCTGCGGCCATCAGGCCGGGTGCCAAGTAAAGTGCCCCATGGTCAAAAAAACCAAAATTTCTGTGTTGGCACCAGCCTCTGAGCCATGTGTTAATCAGGTGGGCTTTCCGTGTCCTCTCGGTACCCCTCCCTGCTACTGCAGGGATAGACGAAAACACCACCTGTACTCCCACTCCATCCACTAACCGTCCCAGTCCCCTAAAGTCCTGTTTGATAGCCTTCAGGCTTCTCTCATCAATATCATCACTGCCAGCCTGGACTATCAAAAGAGGATAGTAGTCAGAGGGGCGAACCAGGTTGGGAAGCTTCCTGGCAATATCCCTGACCCTGGCCCCAGGGAGGCAGCAGACTTCCCTATGGGTAGGGTCAGGCTGACAAATAGGGCCCTCTGTCCCCCGGAGAAGGGAGTCTCCTACTACGATCACCCTTCTGTCTTTCTTGGTGGAGGCAGTCTTGAGGCGTGGAGTCGGCTTCCTCGCCCTAGGTATCCTCCTGGGTAGACTTTCTACCTCATCTTCACCCATCGGTCTCTCAAGCTCCAGGGCCTCAAATCTGTTATGTAAGGGCACCTGGGAAGGTGGGGCCGGTAGGGGGGGGAATTGCCTGAAAGGTCGAGCAGGGACCTGTCTCCATCCCTCCTCAACTCCTAGGTCGCCTCCCTCTGCCCGATGGCAACAGGGCAGGGGGTCCATACCCATTTGGGGTGTCTCACCCCGGTACCTCTCCTTCAGGCCCTGCAGGGAGTCGCTCCACCAGTCTATCTCCTGCTCACACTCCCTGATAGCCCTCAACCTCTCCACCTCCTCTTTGAGTTCTCCCACCAGGCGGACCAGGTCATCCACCTGCTCGCACCTCACACACACGGTGCCTCTGCCTCCCTCAGATGGCAGCAACATGCTCAGGCAGTCCCTGCACCCAGAGACCTGAACTGCCGCATTGTTGAGCAGGCGGTCAGTCTGGGTGGCCACAGACTTTCTAGAGAGAGTGCTCTGCCTGGTGAAGACCACCGCAGCCCAGCTAGCAGTCGACAGCCGTTAAAGTTCTTGTTCTTATGGGCGGGGGGGAAACGCTGCCCTCTCTGCCCTCCCTGCGCGCCCTACCGTGCCACTCCCTTCCGACGCGCCGCGCCCTGTTTGCCCGCCCTGTTCGCCGCGCTCCCTAGGGGCTGCTTTTGAACGGCCGGGGAGGGGGCGCTGCTGGCTCCGCCTACGCCTCGTCAGCCTCCCTCACGAGGGCTGCCGGGTCCTGGCGGTTCCCTCGAGCGGCCTCGATGTTGGAAGAAAAGCCCTGCCTGTCCCGATCCCCCGCTCCGCTGCAGAACGCGTCTGCCCCGGAGCCGATCGCCTTTTTTTTTTTTTTACTTTTCTTACAGTAAGTCATTGTGGAGGTCAGTAGAAAAAACAGACCAGCAAAATCTTTTTAAATTCTCTAATACGGTTCTCAGACTGTATCTTTAAAATCTGTGCATGCAAGTTCCTTCAGTAAATATTCTCCATATTTTAGAGAAGAAGCTTGAACTGGCATAGAAAGAACACACTGAATGTGTCCTTTTCCTCTCTGTTTTCCTAACGTTTAGATTAGATGTTAGGAGGAAATAACTTGCTCAGAGGGTGGTGAGGCTCTAGTCCAGGCTGCCCTGAGCAGCTGTGGATGTCCCATCCCTGGCAGTGCCCAAGGTCAGGCCGGATGGGGCTTTGGGCAACCTAGTGTGGTGGGAGGTGTCCCTACCCATGACATGGGGGTGGAACCATGTGGGATTTAAGGTCCCTTCCAACCCAAACCATTCTGTGATTCTATGACTATCTCACACATTGTTGCGCATCCCAACCTATCTTCATGTTGGTAAGACCATTAGACGCACAGCATATCCACCTTTATATATGTTTATGGAATTCAGTAAGGTTTCCAGTGCTGCATGCATGCAATAATAAACCTGTTTTTTTAGTTGATGGAGGACAGGCTTTTGTTGTATTTTGTTTTGTCTGCGTCTGTATGCCTTTTCCATTAAATGCATGAAGTGTGAAAGCACTGTAGCTGTCAAGATGTGCTTCTGCTAATTTAAGGTGCTACTCCTGTGTGGACTAAGCTGTTAATACCACCACACCATCCTGCTCAAGTGTTATTTTGCAGTGTGATTGCTTTGTACAGGGTAGTTGTCCTTGAGATTAATTCAAATATAGATAACCTATGCTGTTAGTAGCTAAGACTGCACTGTTTGCTGATCACTGGTGTGTGCAATATTGCATTGTACTATGATTGTATTTACTCTGCTGGATATTTATTTCAGTATAACAACTCCAATAGTGGAACTTAGTACTTTGGAATATGAAGGTTATTCTTAAACCCACATTACCAAGCATCTGAACTGGAAGTCTCTAAACTCAGATCTTGACAGCAGTTCAGCCTGCGCTTGGAAACCCTGTTCAATTTTCAGTTGAATTACCTGTTTCCAGTCATTTCCAAACTCTTTGTTCTCTTAGGAGGTTGAGTTTCAGTGATATGCAGTGGGGAGCCCAGAGGTGGAAGCAGCAAATTTGTATGTGGGTGCTTAGGTGATGTCCACTGTCCTGTAGGAATACCTGATGAAAACCTATGCGGCGATCAAAGAAGGTGAAATACTGCATAGATGTGTTTAATAGTCTATACCAGGATGGTTGAATACAGTCTTAAGATTAATCCTAAATATATCTTGGCATTGGCAGTCCTGTAATAGCATCAGGCAAAACCATGCCAACATGGGATCTTGAATCCCTTCCAAAAAGCTTGCCTTTTTATATTCTGCCAATGTAAAAATCATGTTATCATTTTCCGTGTAGGTATACAGCCTAACTGTGTATAATGCTGAGGCCTTGGTCCCAGTAATATCTTGTTGCAATGGGCTATACAAGCCTGTTATTTGTTGTGCGGATGAGATAAAAGATACATTTTTTCTGATGGCTGATTATATCTTTCTCATTCAGGAAAACAAAACGAAACAAAACAAACAAACAAACAAAAACCTCTACCTGGAGTATATGCTTCTCCCCCACCCCAGATACCAGACCTACGAATACTGCAGGGAAGCCTTTCCTAGCTTTTTAATTCAAGTTACAGAGGGAAAAGTGCCAAATAAGAGCAAATGTTTTAATTATAAGGAACAGTTTTCTTAGGTAAGACAATTGCTATGTTTGCAAAATGAATTTAATATGCCACACAGTGTAGTGGAGTTTTTAATGAATGCTAAGTCTGAAAACACGGCATGAAGCAGCTATGGTTGTATTAGCATATTTGCTCAGGATAATTGATAGAATTGTTTAATTAAATATTCTAAAAGGTAATAGTGTAATATGTTCTATGCAAGAAAAGTAAAACCATGAGATTCAGTAATTTATCTGATTGAACCTTTTGTATATTTAAGCAATAAGTCTCAATAGGCTATGCATTTCTGGGTAATATTAACTCAGCTTGGGTGGTAATGGAAAGCTTCATGATACAGAAGTCTGAAAAAAAAAGGCTTTTGTTAGATATGAGCTTCACCCAAGGGCCTGGTTCCATGTCAACTTTAATCTGAACTGAAGTTTAGCTCTACGTACAAACTCAGATTGGCTTTCTCCTTACCTGGAATTAAACCAAAAAATGGACCTTTCTGCATAAAAAATGTACCATATGCGTCATCATTATATATTCACATAAGTTAGTGTGATGTTGTGTGTGACGTATGCCAGTTACTAATAAATGCAGGCTAGAAAACAACAATTCTGAACCATTGAAATCGTATTTCAGGCCTTAACTATTTTTCCAGTGAGGAAAGAGTAATGTGTGCTTTGGTGGAACACCCTTTGCAATTGCTTGGTGTCCCTGAAATATAAAAATCACTTCCTTTAGCAACAGTGACTGATTGATAGTCCCTTAGTGAGGCTGGTCTGTGTGGCCCACAGGCCTAGGGAAGTGCTTGTCCCCCGTGCTCAGCTCTGGTGAGCCCACGTCTCGTGTACGGTGTGCAGCTTTGGGCCTCTCGTGACAAGAAGGACACTGAGGTGCTGGAACAATTTCAGAGAAGAGCAACGAGGCTGGCGCAGGGACCAGAAAACAAGGCCTGTGAGGAGTGGCTGAGGGAGCCGAGGCTGTTCAATCTGAAGAAGAGGAGGCCGAGGAGAGACTTGATCGCTTCCTACCACTGCCTGACAAGAGGCTGCAGTGAGGTGCGTGTAGGCCTCTTCTCAGACAACAAGTGATAGAACTCAAGGAAACTGCCTCAAATTGCACAAGGGCAGGCTTAGATTGGATACCAGGAGGAATTTCTTCATGAAAAGTGAAAAGTGTGTTTAGGCATTGGAACATGCTGCCCAGGGAAGTGATGGAGTCCTTATCCCTGGGGGTGTTTAAGAAATGTGAGGATGTGGTGCTTAGGGACATGGTTAGTGGTAGACTTGTAGTGTGAGGTGGGTGGTTGTATTTTATGATCTTAAAGGTCTTTTCCAGCCTAAATGATTCTGTGATTCTATGAAAAGAAGTGAAATGGAAGCGCGGGACGAGTCAGACAAAATTCTGTACTTCATAGTAAGTCAATCGATACAGAATTGGTCACATTTAATGTTATGTAAAGCTTAAGAACTAAACATGTATAAGTGATGAAAGATCTGTAGATTACAAATGGAAAGTGTTTGAAATAGTGTTTCCAATCAGTTATTTAAGTGGGGACAAAACAGCATGTTCTAATTGAAAAGCAAACCCAGGGAGTTTGATCATTATACCTTTCTCATTTTTCTCTCTGGAGGGCTTCATGTTAGATACCTTGCCATAAATATATTCAGTTACAGACTTAATTTAAATGCTCTGTTAATCACTATTAATATACAATGTGCATTCATTGTATATAATGTGGCCTAGTAGTAACTTTTAATAATATATTCTAAATAGCCACTTTAATATTCAAAGTAATTTACTAACAATAACTCGTTAGTTAGTTCTTCATAAGAAGTTTTGTAAAGTTACTAGTAATGTGAGCCTTTTATGCAGGTTTTTACATTTATAATTTCTTTGATATGCGACAATTGTATCTACAGCATAGAACATTGTGCTTGTTCAAGGATCACAAATCTCTGAATAAAGTGACTTCATGATCTAAATTTAAAACAAACAAAAAGCAACAACCCAAACAAAAAAAAAAGACAATAAATCAACTGATTTATATGACCATGTGGGTAGAAAGCTTGTTGGCCATCTAATTCTCCTGTTGGATTTTTTTTTCTCTTGGTCTGTTGATTTAGGGTGGTTGATTCTAGTGGTGGAAGACTGTGGAGACAGCTCCATTGGCCAGCATGCTGTAGGAGGGTTATGTATATGTGACAGTAACAGTTTGATGTAAAGGTGTTTGTTTCTTTTGATAAAAATCTAATTTAGATGCTCAGGCTAGGAGGTTGGATGCTGCAGGAGCCTTGCAGAATTGGTGCTTTTCTAGAAAACTTTAATAGCATTCTTTCATAGGCAACTAGCCCGCCTTCAGCCTATAAATCATGGCTTTTTGTTAAGCACTGTAAATAGGTATCTCCTTCTTCACTTTCCCAGTTTGTTTATTTTGCATGGGAGTGAATAGCAGTAAGCATTGCTTTAATCATCACCTTTCTCTTTTAGACCACCTAAAGAAGCTGTTTGCTGGGAGAAGCAGTTCTGTAGGTGGTTTCAGTGATGTATGCTCTTCATTTCTTGTCGGTCGTAAGAGTTGTGATCCTGCATTGTAGAGGTTAATGCAGGTTGCTAAATAGTCTTGGAGAAGCACATAAACTTGAGTCTGTGCAAATGTGCTTCAGTTCAAATGAAGTCAATTGCCTAAAAACATCTGATTTAAGTTAGGTGCCCAAATACTTCCTATTTAGACTCTAGTTAAGCACAAGTCAGCACAAGGGATGGAACTGTTTTTTTACAGGACGGTGTGAAGAGACCTGTTTAATTTTCTAAGGATAGGGATGCCGGATTCAAGTTGTTTTAATTCCTGTATTGTTTTCCTTCTGTTTGTCAAAGATTTTGCTACATTCATTACAGCTTTTGTAATTGGCTGCTTCTGATACTGTTAAATAACATGCTGCAGTAAAGTGCTAAGATAAATGTAGCTCCATTTCTTTTGTTTTCATAGAATCTCAGTTTTTCATCTTCTGTTGTGCTTACATTCCTAAAACTTAATCATTCTGCAATATGAAGAAAAAGCTGGTGTGTCGCCTCTGAGAGAGCCTTCTGGTGGCAGTGTGTTACCACTTGTTGTGCTATACTTGTTGATGTATTTCACCTGGAAATTAACGGTTGCTTTTGACTTGTGAAGCCATAAGGTTTTCACATTGGTCTAAAGCAAATGCACAGAAATCAAGAATTACTTGGCATCCAATTCTATCCTGCTAAAAAATCCATATTAACATAGGATTTTTATCCCTTCCTCACTGAGCCACATGACCACTGCTGCAAGGTCTTGAGACACTGGAGCTGGAATGACTGCTAGGTTTGCAGGAAAAGCCATTAATTCAGGCTGTGGCAGAAAAGTAGAACTGAAAGGATAAAAATCCTTTACCCTGCTGTACTGGACCTAGTTGGGATGGCTCACATTGCTGATTAAATGATATATGCAAGGATGTGCAACAACCAAGGTTAAAGTCAGCTTTATTTTTTGTTTTTCCTGTACCTTTACATTTGCCAGTATATCTTCAGACATCTCTGCTGTAGTCTACTGAGTAAGCTGGATCAAAATCTAGACCAAAGATCATATTTTGCATATCTAGTGATTTGACTTTGAAACGTATCACAGAATAGTTCACTGGCAGGTGGAGTGCCTTGTTGGTGAGATGATTGCCGAAAGCACGATAGCAACAACATGGGCAATATCTTCTAGAACTTTTTTTATAGTCAATACGTTATTGCTTGGACATTTTTGCAAAAAGAAATTGTTTAGGTAACACTGGAAGTTCGTTGTGCTATGTAAGATTTCTTTCAAGATTGAAGCTACCATGCAGCTGCAGAATAGGAGTTCTTTCTGAATTGAGTGCGTTTTGGACACTTGCCTATTTAAGATTTACACAGTGTTTAATAACAGGCATAAGATTGTATATTTAGAAGAAGTGAGTGACGTATTTTTTTTAATATTTTTTATTTTTTTTTCCAGGGAGATAAATGACCCAATCCGGTGTATATCAGGCTACAAACATAAATTTTCTTTGAAATAGGATTATTTTTTTTTTAATAACTCCATCTTGTGACCATTTTTCTAATGCATGTTTAGCTTGGAAGAAGGAATAAAGTGCATGCAATCTATGAGTGATTTGACAACTCTCTGGCATTATAAAGGTTGTCTTATTACATTCCTTTTCCAAGAAGAGTTACTTCACATTCCAATGGTTTCTTAATAGCCCATGGTGAAAGAAGCTTGGCTAAATTTCTGCTAGGGCATCTCTGATTAGAACATGGAAATTTTATGTTTTTATAGCGTCACCAAGACACCCCTAAACATGTATGGTTATTTATCCTTTAAATTATAGCTTTGGAGTGCAATTGGATGTGTTGCTGCTTGATTTATAATCATTGCAGGCTGCAAGTGAATGGACACATGAAGAATACAAAAAGGGACTAAGATGATTTAAGCATTCTGAGTTGAAGGATGCACTTTCAGTATCTTCCCCATCTTTCCAGTATAGAAAGTACATCTCTCAGTATCTAGGCAAAAGGAGAGACCAGTGTAAATGCCCTAGGTGATTTTGAATCATTTTGTTGCGTCTATGACATTGTAAAATATATATGTCTAGTGAGGAGGAAGACCAGTTCTTTTCTAGTGACCTATAGTGGTAAATGAAGAACTGAAAAGGTTATCAAGCAGTTCCAGTTTGGAGTACCGCAGAGAAAAGAAATCTATCTAAGGAAGTATCTCCAGGAATACAGTGTACTCAGACTCTAAAGAGTTGGAATTAAATCTGAATCTGTAGGGTAGGGCTGGAGAAGGACCTAAATGGCTGCCAGTGGATTCTTAATAACCACACAGGGGACTGTCAGAACTCTGGAGCCCTGACTGCCTGCGACCTTAGGGAGCTGGAGGGTAAAAGGACAAAGACCAGTATGGCAAATCTTGCACAGCTCAATGGCTGCTGATGCTGATTTGGGGGGCATGGGAGGTCTTGGG
This sequence comes from Anser anser, assembly GCF_964211835.1. Lineage (NCBI taxonomy): Eukaryota > Metazoa > Chordata > Aves > Anseriformes > Anatidae > Anser > Anser anser. The sequence goes on along the minus strand of NC_139735.1, from coordinate 17,823,654 downwards.
GAAAAATTGTATCTGTCTTGGACTTTGTGAACAGAACAGTATGTAAAATTCATAGTGTTCCACTGAACACTGGTACAAACCATATCTCTTCTGTGCAGCAGTGGCTGCTGTCATAGACACTCCCCAGTACAGTGCAGTGCAGTTCTTCTTAGGCATTCCCCTGCCTTGTGGTTCCACCACCTTACTCTGTAAAACTTGGTTTTCTTTTGTTACAACGACTAGCACACTGAGCAGACAACATGCAGGGTTTTCCATAGCTTCACGTGTATCAATGATCCTTTGGTGATCACTTCTTGAATGTTGAAGGGAGATGGCTGGTTCAGAAACTAATTAATATTCAGTTGACAGTTAGTGTATACAGAGATTTGGTGTGTTTAATATACCACATCAACCACATCCTTTCCCTTCACTGAATTACACAACTTCAGCATGTGGTCTGATGCCGGAGATTCTGTTGAGAGTTGGGAGAAAACGATGTTTATTTCTGTGCAGTGGTGACTTCATTCATTTGCTAGTGCAGTGCATTTCAGGGAGATAAAATCTGAAGCATGAAATAAAGGGGCTAATGTGCACTGTCAGTACATACTTGAACAGAATGACAACGGTACAAGTGAAAGTACAAACTTGTGCTACTATTAAAACTTTCTGAAAATCCAGATGAGTCGACAAGCAATCGTGGGTGAACATACCTTGGAAAACAAACCTAATGGACTCAATGTGCTGACTATGCTATGCAGCCCAGAGCTGCTGCTTTGTTACTGGGTTAAATTGTTGGTCCATGTAGAGCTATGATCTGTGCTCTAGGTGACATCTGCCAAACAGGGAGGGGTGGGGTGAAAAAAAAGAGATGGAAATGCAAATGCCACCAGGAAATGTTTCACCTGGTTGCACTCTGAGTGATGAGTTTCAGTGATTATGAGGTTAGCCATAGTTCAAAGGCTTGAGTTTCAATAGATTATCCTCTTCAAATCCTCCTTATTTCAGGTCTCCTTGCTGAAGTCTACGTCCAGAGCTGCAAAACACGTTTTAGCTCTGTGCTTTTCACCTTGATAAATGATAGCCTGCATACCAGACTACCAGGGAGTGAAAATCAGCACTGTGCACCTCGTGCAGTGCCAGACTCCTCTTGAAAGGTGACACTTGGTATGAAGCTGCCTGGTTTGCTTTTTGCAGTACTGAATAACGTCTTTTTGTTCTAAAGGACTGAAGTGTTTCTCAGAGTATGTTGGCAATCTTATAAATTGTAGGAACAACTCCTAAAAGGAAATGGAAAAGATGTAATTAGTTTGCAAATTCAAATGTGATGATTCAAGTCAGGTCATCCTTTGATTTAGAACAATGCAGAAAGGACATTAATACATAGTTGTGTCCACTTGTGAACAATTAGGGCTGTCAGCATAAGTGGTCAATTGCGTATTTAGTTTAAACCGCACCTTCTTAGATGTTCTGTGACATTGTATTCAGAAATCTTCCTTGGAATTACAATCATGGCCATTGACTAGATGGTTGAAGTGGCAGAATCTAATTATGTCTGAAATATCTATGACTATTATCTGTTTCAGATACATCACAAATGACTCAGGGTTGGCAATGGAGGTGGCCATCCACTGAGCAACACAGTAAAGCAGTTAAAGCAGCCCGGGCTTCTGTCTCAACCCAGAACAAGAATAGAGTTCTTGTAAGAGACAGAAGAGAAGATCTAGCAAATAAGTATGTTTGGATTTCTGCCTCTAAAAAGATTGTTCGCTAGTGAAATGGAATAAAATTCCATGCAGTCAAATGTTGCCTTTGGTCAATTACAGACAACTTTTGCTATTTTTTGTTCCTACTAGATCTGGCTTAAGTGTATACACACACGCATGCATGCTTTCATCCAAATACTGTGTTGCGTATTGGGAAGGCAGTGATTAGACTAGTGAATGGCTAAGCTATTCCTAAAATTTAATCGCCACCAATTAGTATAAAACAAATGATCTAATGTGATGACTGATGAGCTGAAATTCTGCTCTAACCATAGTTAGTGTAACCTATTGATTCCTGTGGTGTATCAAGATGCATGCCAAGGTATTTTCATGATTTCTTTGATCTGTAATCCAGCTTCAAATTAACATGCTTGAGTCTTATTTTGACCTTTTCTGACTTTTTATTATATATTCATTGACTTTATAGTGTCATTACACCACTTTTTCTAATGACAGTAAAATATATGCTGGAGATGGGCCTAATGACCTGGAAGGAATTAGAAGAGTCTGCAAACAAAGATAGCTGCCACATCACAAACAGAACTGATATTTTATTCACACATGCTTCTAGCTACTGCAATAAATCTAGATCAGCTACTGTACTCATTAAGTGAACAGATAATTAGCTTGTGGGAGTCTGGATAAACCACCTGGCAGAATAATGCCTTTTATAAAGAAAGACATAAAGCAGGTTTGCAAGCCTCGAGAAGTCTTTACTAAAATAAACGAGTGTTACTTGACAGTGGTCCATGCAACATCACTTTTTTCCTATCCGAAAGGACTACATAGAGTATGGTCTAAGAAAAGCTATTTCAAGATCATCCAGTTCTGTGAAGTATATAAGCTCTACTTTTTGTACTTTTAGGTATTCAAGACTAGTTCTGTCTTTCAGATGAGTTTTGCCGTTCTGTGGTGGCTCCAAGATAGCACTATACTGACAAGTAAATGAGGTGAGGGGCAGGAAATTTAGATGTGACACCGGGAATTGGATTGGATCCACCATCATGCCAATACACTGTCAATGCTCATTCCTTTCTTCCTGATTCCTTACTGAAGGGAAGCCTTCAGTAAGGGACTTTGTCCATTTCTCTCTGCCACGAACCTCATAAAGTGACAAAGTAGAAATGATTCAGTGTTATACAACGTATTTTTTTCCTTGAAGCCCAATTAGTAACGTTCAGTGTCTTGATATGGATGTATAAGTAGATATAAAACTACAAAACACAAAAGTTAATTGTTGATTTAACCACTGGAAGAATTGCCTTTTTCTTCATTAGCTGAAATTTCTTTGTGTTGCAGGGTAAATCAAGTGTGGCTCGTGTGGCTCATGTTATTTGCTATGAAAACATTGTGTTGTAATTACTATAAAAGTATAGGACACAGTGATTACAAATGAGATTTGAATCTTAGGAAAGTAGATGTTTAAAAAGTAGATAATGTAGTGTCAGGATTTACTAGGTGGTATGGTTAAAGAAATTTTCCTAAGGTTTGGTCAGTGTATTAGAGAACTGTTCTAGTCACAGCCCAAAAAGGTACAGGGCAACTTCAGGTTAGAAAGACGGTTGTTGCCTGTTGTTCCTATTTATTTATTTATTGGTGTTCGGAGCTGTGGTAGAAAATTAATGATAGCACAAAAATGTAATTGAAGAACTCTCCTGTTACTGCTTTCATTTTTGTTGTAATTTCACTGACTTTTTTGTCACCTTCTCAAGTAGGCAGCTAGATCCTTGATGAAAACTTTATGACCTGGTGGAAATATTCCGGTGTTCTGTGCACATCATCAGTGAAGTCTTTTTTTTTTTTTTTCCTGCAAACAATTCTCTAGGTGTTAAGTTTCCATTTCCAGCCTATATTCATGCAGACACACTGAAGGGCTATTTGGGGTCAAAGGATTAAAATTTATAAACAGCCCAATTACTATTATATCATATACCAGAAGGTCTTAAAAATCTGTGTCTAGGAATGATTAAATACAGCAAATTGAAAATTAGGAAGATAAAAATTGCTCAAAATGTTTCATGTTAGAAGCTTTAACTTTTTCAGAAAGTGTATTAAGTTTGCATCTAATACATGTCAACTCTCCAGTGTATTTATCCTACCTCCCTAATACCTTGTATTCAGAATTTAGCCATCTGTCAGCAATTAAGCAGCAGGCACTGATTTTCATGTACTAGGACACCTTACAAAGAGAGCCATTTGCTGGGGCTTACTTTGTTTAATGGCAAAGGCAAAGGCAAGTAGGAAATCAATCATGCTTTTCACTGGATCAATAACCAGTGTAATGTAGGCTTTAGTATAAAAAACAGCATCAAAACCAAACATTGTCAGTGTGCAGTACATCATTGTAGCATGCTGCACAGGTGTAAAGGTGATGATTTAAGTTCCATTTCAGCAGATAAATAATGCCACGAATAGTTGAGTAGGATTTTATTCTTGTAAAAGATTTAAAAGGATGATTTATTAAGTGTGATGCTCTAAATGTAATGTACTTTAGAAATGGGGAGTATAAATATTTTCCAAAAATCAGTTTCACCTGAGATGACTACACGAGAGTTTGATCAGTAGGAGGCAAGCAGGTTTTTTGTTTCATTTGTTCTTTCGTTGGGGTGAATTTAACAGAAATGAAAAGAAGATTGATAACAATGAGGAGTGTAATACTCTTTTAAACAAATCCCCTAGCCCACCCAAGCACCAGCAGTGCAGGTTTCCCTTGTGGAGCTGTGTGTTGGTGCTTCTGTGTTTGTCAGGGTCTCTTCTCCTGCTGGTCTTCTCATCAACTCCATTTAGAGCTGTCTAGACCATGTTACCTGACCCTGTTGTTGATGGCTGTCAATACGGGATTGATGTGGTCATTTGGCTTGGTAGAAAAGTTGCTTAATTCTCGGCTGCCTGTTCAACTGTTTGGATCAGAATATTTTTTTCTACATTGTATTATCCCCTTAATAGTATATCTCAGTGCTTGATACTGTGTGAAGGAGACACATCTGTTTAGGGTGGACAAAGAGGATAAGCTATCTCTAAGATGAATTTTCTGCTGTGCTCTTGCTTTTCCAGTGTTCTGGTGTTGCAAAAGGCCTGTCTGGTTCAGGTGGTAGGAAATGCCTTTTTGATGGGAATATCCCCAGGTACTACGCCTCTGTCTTTGCTTTCACTGCACAAACATTATAGGAAGAAAAGGAGGCTTGACGGAAATACAGAGGAGAACTGGGACTTAGGAATCACTGCAGTTAGGCGCAACTGAGTGTCTTAAACCTGTTTCTGATCATATTTTGGCTGTTCATAGGAAGCTGGATAAGACTTACTAGGTATAGAAAAAAGATTAATTAAGCGCGTGTTTCTCTACTGGATTGTTGTGCAAGCCAAAGTTTGGATGAGGCCCAAGGTCTCAGAACTTGCAAACATGGACTTCTTAGGAGCTATGTGTTGAAGGATTTAAAATAGCTCAGTTTGAAGGGACCTTCAAAGGTCATTGAGTCCAACTGTCTGAGCACTTCTGGGCTAACCAAAAGTTAAAGCGTATCAATGAGGGCATTGCCTGAATGTCCCTGAATGCCGACAGACAGGGGACATCAACCACCTCTCTAGGAAGCCTATTGCAATGTTTGACCACCCTGAGGGTACAGAAATTTTCCCTGATGTCCAGTCTGCCCCTCCCCTGGCACAGCTCGGTGCTGTTCCCTGCGTCCTGCCGTCGGTTCCCAGGGAGAAGAGTCTGGCACCTCCTCTGTGCTTCCCCTTCTCGGGGAGTTGTGGAGAGCAACGAGGGCACCTCTTGGCCTCCTTGCCTCCAGACCAGACAGCCCGAGTGTCCTCGACCTCTCCTCATAGGACCTATACGAGCATTTCAGATGTGCTCCTGAATCAGCAGCACTCCTTGGAGCAGTGTAGACACCCCCATTAGCCTTGCCACCCCCAGATGGTGCTGTACCACCCCTTGGTGGGTGTTTAGGTTGTTCATTTTTTTAAATATTATGGTTACAGTGTTAACCTAATGTTGTTTTCATTTGAAGAAAACGCTCCCTTGTTTTTCCTAGCCATGCAGTATCTAGCTGTAGATTCTGTGCAGTTGTGCCATTGTTTCTGATAGATTTTTCAACATATAAAGTGGGGTTAACAGCAAGGTTTAACAATCTCTTCTTCCAGCCATTCCAAACTCATTCCTGAAAATACTTCATTTGCTCTTACTTAGCTAATGGTATTTCATTCTTCTTCAATTTGAATTTTAAATCCTGGTATTACCCATTTCAATGGAAATTGTTTTAAAGTGAGTTATGAAGGGAAATCGATCTGAGAATGTACTGTTTGAAAATAGTCTTTTTCCTTGCTTGAATAACTCTTTCCATTACAAAGCCGTACTAATAGTAGCTAGTATTGCACACTTGATATTAGGCCAGTGTATTCAAAGAAGAGCATACACTGCCATGTAACGGACCAGCAGGAACTACTGGAGCTTCTTGTCTTTGAAGGTATTCTCAGCACATTTCCTTGCTTTTTGTCCACTGTTTATAAAAATGAAAACAAAAACCAACAACAAAATTGAAAGCCCTTTAAGTGTAGTTCTGAAATTGTTGTGTGCCTGGTTAGTTGTCAGTGTTCATTTAGAGCTTTGTGTTGGTCCCGTACATTTTGTCACAGAATTACCTGATGTAAACAACCCAAACACTTAAGTTAGTGCAAAATAGTTTTGATGAGATCTTTGGATTGTTGCATTTACCTGTAATTTGCTTCATGACAAAGTTAAAAGAGATATAAGCACAACAGAAAGCTTGCTCTCAGTGACAGAGCGTATGGATTACGGGCAAATTTGCAAGCTCTCTGTCCTCCATTTTTAGATAAAGACTTATCTTAATGTTGTGATCTGTCTTAATAGGCACAACTGTGCTTCCTTTTTCTTTACTACCTGCTGGGAAAGAATTAGGTCTTTAGAGCAAGAGCCCAGTTATCTACAGAATTCAATGCTCTTCCCTGAACTAGTTGGAATTGAAAGTAGAATATAAATGTTTTATGGAAAAATGAACAGAAAAAGCTCCAAAAAAAGAAAGCTGTTATTCCATATTTCACCTCCAATAAGTATGATTGCAGGAGAATGGGAAGATGCAGTGAAATAAATGAGAAGTTTGCAGCAACTGTCTGCCAGAAGTTTGGAAGATGCACTACACAGCACAGTATCGGTTATTAGACGGGCTGTCTGCATAAAGACAGCTCAGGAAGTTGGGGAATCCATCTGAGCTGTCTTTGATAAAGGGATTTACTCAAAAAGAGAGAATTCCTTTGCAGTGTCTTGCACAAGCAGAGAGCATTATACCTATATATACCTCCAAACTGCACCAGCTCTGGGGGTGAAGAGGTAGAATTATTTTTCACACGATGCTGCATTATGCCCAAGGGAGTGGACCGGCTTCTCCTTGTCGGTCTGCATGTGCTTTCCTGTGGCACAGAGAAGGAGTTTCTCTGTGTGCCTGAAGACACTGTCACTGGCTGTCTATCCTTCCACAGACTGCAGAGCTCTGAAAGAACGGGACTGCTCAGGATGCTCTTACAGCTCCTGATGTGTGTAATGGGATTAGCTGGGTTTAAGCACCGCGTGGTGGCAGTATATCCAGCTCTCCAAGAGGCAGCCAGGCTCTTGCCTTTGGCACCGAGTTTGGACAAATACACATCCCTATTGTTCAAAGCCGGTGCACACAATGAGAAAACATTGTTCACAAATGTTGGCTCTGAGGGTACTTTCTAATTTTCACAGATTTCACAGATTTCACAGATTTCTAGGTTGGAAGAGACCTCAAGATCATCGAGTCCAACCTCCGACCTAACACTAAGTACTCCACTAAACCATATCGCAAAGCTCTACATCTAAACGTCTTTTAAAGACCTCCAGGGATGGTGACTCCACCACCTCCCTGGGCAGCCCGTTCCAATGCTTAATAACCCTTTCGGTAAAGAAGTACTTCCTAACATCCAACCTAAAACTCCCCTGTAGCAACTTTTGCCCATTCCCCCTCGTCCTGTCACCAGGCACGTGGGAGAACAGACCAACCCCCACCTCTCTACAGCCTCCTTTAAGGTACCTGTAGAGTGCGATAAGGTTGCCCCTGAGCCTCCTCTTCTCCAGGCTGAACAACCCCAGCTCCCTCAGCCGCTCCTTGTAAGACTTGTTCTCCAGACCCCTCACCAGCTTGGTCGCCCTTCTCTGGACTCGCTCGAGCACCTCCATGTCCTTCTTGTAGCGAGGGGCCCAAAACTGAACACAGTACTCGAGGTGCGGCCTCACCAGAGCCGAGTACAGGGGCACAATCACTTCCCTAGACCTGCTGGCCACACTGCTTCTTATACAAGCCAGGATGCTGTTGGCCTTCTTGGCCACCTGAGCACACTGCTGGCTCATATTCAGCCGACTATCAACCAATACTCCCAGGTCCTTCTCTGCCAGACAGCTTTCCAACCACTCACCTCCCAGCCTGTAGCGCTGCTTGGGGTTGTTGCGCCCCAGGTGCAGGACCCGGCACTTGGCCTTGTTGAACTTCATACAGTTGGCCTCAGCCCATCGGTCCAGCCTATCCAGATCCTCCTGCAGAGCCTTCCTACCCTCGAGCAGATCGACACACGCACTTAGCTTGGTGTCATCTGCAAACTTACTGAGGGTGCACTGGACGCCCTCATCCAGATCATCGATAAAGATATTAAAGAGGACCAGCCCCAGTACCAAGCCCTGGGGGACACCACTAGTGACCGGCCTCCAACCAGATTTGACTCCATTCACCACAACTCTCTGGGCCCGGCCATCCAGCCAGTTTCTAACCCAGCGAAGCGTACGCCAGTCCAAGCCCCGAGCAGCCAGTTTCTTGAGGAGAATGTTGTGGGGAACGGTGTCAAAAGCCTTACTGAGGTCAAGGTAAACCACATCCACAGCCTTTCCCTCATCCACCAAGCGCGTCACTTGGTCATAGAAGGAGATCAGGTTCATCAAGCAGGACCTGCCTTTCGTAAACCCATGCTGACTGGGCCTGATCGCCTGCTTGCCCTGCAAGTGCCGCGTGATGACCCTCAGGATAATCTGCTCCATGAGCTTTCCTGGCACTGAGGTCAAGCTAACAGGCCTATAGTTCCCCGGGTCTGCCCTGCGGCCCTTCTTATAGATGGGCGTCACATTGGCTAGCCGCCAGTCAACCGGGACCTCCCCCGATAGCCAGGACTGCCGATAAATAATGGAAAGCGGCTCGGCCAGCTCCTCCGCCAGTTCTTTCAGTACCCTCGGGTGCATCCCATCCGGCCCCATTGACTTGCGCACATCCAAGTGTTGTAGCAGGCCGCCAACCATTTCCTCATGGATAGCGAAGGCCACATCCTGCTCCCCATCCCCTTCCACCAGCTCAAGGCACTGGGTATCCAGAGAACAACCGGTATTGCCGCTAAAGACTGAGGCAAAGGCGGCATTAAGCACCTCAGCCTTTTCCTCATCCTTAGTAACTAGGTTCCCCCTCGCATCCAGTAAAGGATGGAGATTCTCCTTAGTCCTCCGTTTCGCGTCGATATATTTGTAAAAGGATTTTTTTGTTATCTTTAACGGCAGTAGCCAGGTTGAGCTCCAGATGAGCTTTGGCCTTTCTCATTTTCTCCCTGCACAGCCTCGCTACATCCTTGTAGTCCTCCTCAGTGGCCCGCCCTTTTTTCCAAAGATTATAAACCCTCTTTTTTCTGCTATGCACAAGCCGCAACTCTCTGTTGAGCCAGGCCGGTCTTCTTCCACGCCGGCTCGTCTTTGGGCACGTGGGGACGGACCGCTCCTGTGCCATCACGATTTCCTTCTTGAGGAGCGCCCAGCCTTCCTGGACTCCTCTGCCCTTCAGAATTTTAAGTCTAGGCAAGATATGTCATAGTAACAGAAAGCATCAGAATGAAAGAGACTTGTACAGAGTTACCTCCCAGTAAGGCAGTTGGTGATGCTGTAGACTTGGCGCTGGATTGCAGGGCAGCCAGAGCTGGGACCAGGTGGTTCCCGAGGCGTTAACGCCTGAGCCGAGCTTTGATTCTTCGCTAATCAGAAGTAGCTAGCAGGCTCTCTCTTCTTCCCCAGGGAAGATAGTTCTTGTGTTCTGGGTAAACGAAAGCCCAAGATAAGCCTTAGTTAAGAATTAACTTCCATAACAGCTAAATGTAAAACTATGGATTTTTTATCATCAAAATATTGATGTGTTTTATTGCCTTGGGCAATTGCTTCTTAGAGAGGATTTGACTCTTTCAAAGGTATTCCTAAAAATAAAATGAACTAAGCTCTTCAAAGTAAAACATTGTTCTTTTTATTATGTGTATTTAAGCAGTATTTTCTCTAGTAACTGAACAATTTTTTATTCTTGCTCGCTCAGCAAATACTCTCCCAACTTGGCTATACTAATGGCAAAACTCCCATCTTATTTCAGTAGTAGCAGGTATTGGCACCTGGTGGAAAGTTTATGAATAGTAACTGTATGTATTTAGTTACTAACTTCTTGCAGTGGTTCCCAGTTACACAGACAATGACACAGAGCAGTTCATTGCTTTTCCCGTGAAAAAATAATATATATATATATTAAATAGAATGGCTGCATCAACAATAAGTAGTATGTAGGAAAATGTAAACCTCAAATGGTAGAATGCAGACCCTTGAGCTCTTACAAGCCTTGAATCTTGAGCTCTTGTGAGCCTTTTCTATACTGCACAATTTCTCTTCTGCATCCTTTGTATGATTTGTATTAAACCAAAGCACTTGCAGACTGACCTAGATAGCAGGCACTGCTACTTGAAGCAAATTCTCGATGGGCTTGGCAGTATGTTAGCATTTATAAGGGGGAAAACCCACAAAAGATTGCCTTAATAGCTAGCCAGCCACGTGCTGTTGTCTGAAGTCCACCCAGGTGCCATCTCTTCTGTATGCTTAGAGGGACCTTTGGAAAGAATCTGAAGGTGAGATTGGATAAGGAGACAAACCTGGATGCCATGCAAATCCCATGCTACTTTTTTTTTTTTTTTTAATTCTCCTTAATGGTTATCTGTAGGCCTGCAAAGGTCCTTAGCCAACATAAGCTTCAGAGGATTTTTGTGAATTTTTTGTAGTCTGAAAACTGGCCTAAATGCAAATCTTTATTTTAATGGCACAGGAGAAGGCTGACAGACACATCTGCCATTTGTTCAAATAGTTTTCACATGATTCTACTTTAATACACAATACCATCTGTTGAGCTTTTCTACGAATGGAATTCTATTCTTCAGTCTACCCACAAACCTAATTATGAATGTGAGGATTGTAGAGGTTACCTTTTAAATACACAGCCAGCATTTCTGTAAAAAAATACATCTGCAGTTCTTGTTTGAATGAATTATTTAACAGATGGCAGAAATGCATTGCAGTTATTACAGCTCTCCTTACTGTGGAAGAGAGCACACTCTGCATCGGGCTGGATTCTTGTGTTGACAGCATACAGTGCTACTTGACATGCTTAAATGTGATGGGGTCTGATCCTCAGTTCTTTCTTCGGATTATTTATTTGATGCTGTGTTAAAGTGATTTGAGAAGCAAGGGGCTTCGCTGTTTTAACGAGCACTAAATTTCATCAAATTACTTGGAAGGTGTAGGATATTTTCACAATGAGAGCTGCCAAGAAGAAGGTTGTGCACCTGACCTGTCAGCCCATGGTTGACGCATCTCAATCTTGAGACTTTAAGACTGGTCAGTCATACTTCTTCACAGAAATTAGTCTAGTATCATTAAAGAAAACCAACAAGGTACACCAATGCCTTTGTAAAATTCCTGTTTTTCTCCTTTGAATGATTTTGTCTTGCTGTATGAGTTCTGGTAAAGCTGCTTTCAGCTGAAGTGGCCAGAGTTTGAAGGTTTACTGAAGCATCTTAATTTTTATTGCCACCATGCTTCCTCCTCCACCTGGTCTAATCACTATTGTTTAAGCTCTAACCCAGTTATTAGGTGTCTGAGGTTGACGTGAGAGCTGAGAAGAAGAGAGCAGACTGTCAAAACCAGCTGTCAGCCTAGATAGGAAGGGTGTGAAATTGAAATAATAACTGGAATATCCACAGCATCTGTTCAAAGATTTGGGAGAATTTGACCAGTTGGCATCCTCCTAGCCCTAGCTGAGTGACATCATTTAATATTAGTCAGATGCCTTTTGTCTTTCATCTGTACACATGATATAATGTCAGGTGCTGGTACACTGGAGAAAAAAGCTTTAAAATTATGGAGGAGGATTTAAACCTGACAGTTGAGCCAACGAGTGATTGGTAATGACGATAGTTACAGTATTCTGAGGGCAGGAATGCTTGAGATGATATTTAAATTGGGCCTTTGTAGACTTAGAGCTTTATCTGTAGTATGATATGTTTGTAAATGGACAAACAAATAAGGTCTCAGCAGATAAATCGTATCACTGTATGTCACTACTAATTAACTTATTCCTAACAATGCAAAACATTAGGCAAACAAGGCATGTTTTTGGAAGAATTTCCAGTTTTGCAAAAGAAACTGGGAAATAAAAAAGAGTTGGGATTATAAGGCTCAACTATGCGAATGTTTGTGAGCTAAATTTATCTCCACCACTTTCGTTTTGTTTCCAGCCGTTGGTAATAGTGGGCACCTGCTTTGCTCATCTTTCAGCAGGAGGAAGTGAGTGAAAGGCTTGGAGAAATTCCCACAAGTTCCCTGATGCTGCTTTTGATCTCCCCTATAGTCCTGGTATGGGATTTGCATCTAGCTGCATGCTAGTTCATCTGCTGCATTGCTGTTGGTTGTTGTTTTTTTCTTCCGTTGATGTCTAAGTTCCCAATTCCCCCTTTTTTAACTCCATTTCTTCTTCTTCTATTCTGTCATTTTCTCTGTCCTTTTTGACTCTTCTGTATCATCTGCTCCATAATCCTTTCCTCTCCTTCAGCATCAATCTATACACAGACATTATTCTCTGTAAATACTGTTTGTGTTTTATGCTGTAAGGTCCTAGTACTGAATTATTTTACACCTCTTTATTCTGTCCTTGCATATTGACCTTTATGAGAATATTCTTGTCTTTTACCACCTAGTATAGTTTCTTTAGTAATAGCATAAAGCAGCCTCAGTGTTGACAAAGCACAAGTGTCTGTGCCCATTTTGTCATCAGAATCGGTTGTGGAGAGCTGGAAGAGTTTTCGTCAGCGTCAAGCTCTGTCGTGTTCTTCCTGGGGAGGAATGAGAGCATTAAGCAGAGTGGATGTAAGGTGCTGGGGGAGCTTTGTGGAGATGTTGAGTTGTGTAACCCGTGAACTTGGACAAGACTCAGCAGCACATGGAAGGAGTCTTTGGCAAGATCCACCTTGGTGGTGGCTGGTTCTGTGTCCTTCTATCATGTGTAATTTTTCAGAGTCTGGGGGGGGCATGGGGGATGTTTTAGTACTTTCAAACTCTTAAAGATCCTTCTGTCAATAGTAAGACTTGACTTCACATCTTAGTCAGACTTGACATCCTCCACATCTCGGGCTTCCAGGGTAATAAAACAACACATGTGACGCTCTTGTGTGTAAGTGTTTGCTGCTTCAAATGATTTGTCAGGGTTGGTTTTGTTTTTGTTTTTTTGGAAAACAAATTTGCTGCCTGTTGAAATGACTGCTTCATGCCTCACAGCTATTCTTGGGTATCAGGAAAAAATCTAGCTGGAATTAATCTGATTCCACTGACATCTTGCTGACAGATGCATCAAAAGGGCTGGAAAAGATGTCATAATCTTTGGTTATGTAAATATCTGAATCAAGATTGCTCTGAGGCAAACTGCAGAGCAGATGATAATGTAGCCCTTCTATACCACATCTACAATCGTTTTGACAGATGAATTTGAATGCTAATATTTCATAAATAGCATTTTTGGAGGATGGAACGAGGCATCATGCACAGTATGGAAACCTATCACCAAAATACATCTTAATATCAGTAAACTATAGGCATTTTTCAGCTCTCTTTAACAATTTAAGGAAAAGTAAATCTCTTCTGTCATTCCTTCTTTTGTTCATGGACGCTTTCCTACTCCCCTGCTGTTCAGAAATTGTACGAAAAGCAGTGAAAAGAGTGGCCTGAATTTGAGCATGACTTAGCAGCATCATGGCAGTGCTGCCAGCTGGATGTCACTTCTTTCAAATGCTTGTCTCTGCCGGTTTGGGCATTAGTCTGAGGGCAATACTCAGCTCTTGAAGGATGTCTTGTGTTACTTCACAGCAAGTGCTCAACGCTGCCAAGCCTTCTCTTCATTTTAAAAGGGGATTTTTTTTCCTGATGCACTTCCTCAGAAATAAATTAGGAATGGGCTTTTTGTATACTAGAAATAGGGCAATGAACAGTGAACTTCAATTGTAGTCATCGAGCTGAAGTATAGGTGAGGGTAAGGGAGGTCAATGGGATGCTAATAGTAAGCGTGGTAAGGAGGGATCTGTTTGTGGGTTTGTTGTTGCTGTTACATGTTTTAGTGATGCTCACATACGGACAGCACAATATATTCTGCCTGCTTGGTGTAGCTTTTCCCTCCTTGGTTAGTGCTTTGTGTGTTTTCCTGTGACCACAGGGTAGAATTGTGATAGAGCTTTTCCATAGGAGTCCTCTAATGGGAGTAGAAACCAAATCTATTTCCGTTCTCATTCCTTCCGGTGATGCAACCTGAATGCAAAACCTGGCATAAATAAGCTTGCTTTAGTGAGTTGAGGTTATTAAAGGTATGTGATCCCACTGCAGCAACTTCACCCTAAACTTCTATGAGCTGTAGGAATGGGAGCACAGGTTCAAAATTGTTTGTAATTGGAGGCAGCTGAATCTTTGTGGTTTGCAAAATTGAACTGAACAGTCACAACCCTTTCCCCTGCCTTTCTACCTGTGATTCTTATTCAAGGTTTTTAAGAGGAGAACCCTTATGCCAGTTCACGTTTTGCCCTGCGTTGTCAAGCCTCATGATGTGATAACAGAAAAAAACTAAGCATTGAAACCCAGTTGCTAGTTGATTCCTCAGGTAGAAAAGTGTTTTGCTAATATGCAATCTTACTACTGTTTTCCGAAAATGTGGTGACCTACAGGTTTAATAATTGCAAATTCTGGCAGGTGCTGAATATCTGAGAACTGTTTCATCTCATTTTGGACCTTGGAGAGATTGTTACAGAGCTATCCTAGAATCTAAATACAGACCAGGCACCTGGACTGGACCGGGTCTGAACCAGGACGAGCAAGAGAAGGAGTGTCGTTGAGTTCTTTGGAGAAATGTTGAGTTCTGTGGAAAATGCTACTTGAGGTCAATAGCTTAGGGTGGGATCCTTCAGTCCTGAGCTTGTGCCTTTGGAGATGTGTGCGTGAGCAGCAGTGTGGTGCAGTAGGAGCAGACCTGCAGAGCAGAAGAGTTGGTGCTAAGGATGTGGTAGGAGTGGGGAGCAGCTTATGTCAGTGTACCTTTGTTCTGGCCCTGCGGACTAAGAGGTCCTGTGGCTCTTACTAGCTGAGTGTGCTTGGTATGCTGTCTGCGAGCAGCTTCTCTTCAGCCACTTCTGAGGGCAAATCCCCATCGCAGTGTTGCGAGTCCAAGTGTTATGTGAACCAACGTGTGCTTAGGGGCACAGTGGAGGGATTTGCT
Source organism: Anser anser (assembly GCF_964211835.1). Taxonomy (NCBI): domain Eukaryota; kingdom Metazoa; phylum Chordata; class Aves; order Anseriformes; family Anatidae; genus Anser; species Anser anser. The sequence goes on along the minus strand of NC_139735.1, from coordinate 17,808,296 downwards.
TCCAAAGAGTGCTGCTGACCAGACTAAAATGCCAGTGTAGATAATTCTCTTCCAGAGACCAAAACGTTCTGCAGTCTGGTCTGATGAGCTTGGGACGTGTCTGTCAGGGAGGTCTGTCTTTGTGTGTTTTGGTTTGCTTGTTTGCTTGTTTTGTGGTAGAATGAGAAATGTTATCGCTTTAAGTGAGTTGCTTCTACTGCTGGTTGTGAAACATTTTCAAAGAACAGCCTGGAAAGTCTTCCAGCTCTTCTGATTCTGCCAGTGGGCCTTAATGAATGATAAAGCGTTTTAATAAGCAACGTGCAGCTGTGCATCTCTGCCTAAGCTATTAATGCTCATTCTTGATATCCATGCTAGTTACAAAACTTGTTTTTTACTCAGATGTTTCAGTGAGGTAAGTTCTTTTTTACTAGAATTGCAGCAGGAAAAAAGGATATCGCTATTCCCCTATGCCGAATTCAGACTCTACTGAAATACATAATTTTTATCAAGAGAACCATTACTTTTTATTTTCACAGGTTTCTTTATGTAGCGCTTCAGGGCTCAGATTTGCTGAGGGGCAAAAGAAGTTAAACTTGCACTTTTACATTTTATTTTTGCCATCCATTCCTTTTAGTCATTGATGCAGGTGACACCACTGGGACCTGCTGAACAAACCAGGATAAATGATGGCTATTTACAAATAAGTGAAAGTGAGTGCTTACCTGTTTGGGAGATAAGTCACCTTGGATGCCATCTGTTGTTCTCAAGGGGATGTCTGCTATTTATTCGAACAGCAATGGCATTTTGTGCCTCAGAGAGCTCTTTAAAATCATATCAATAAAGCTGCTTTGTTGTGAATCTATAAAGCATCAGAGAGGTCACTGCCCTGATAATACCTTCTGCCTTTTAGCACTCATCCAGTCATTCTTTGAAACAACAAATGAAGTTGGCTACCTTGCAGGGAAACTACAGGGATGCTTTAATTAAGAAAGGATTGGAGTTTCCCCCTGAATTTTTAAATGCAATTTTCCACTGATAAATCAAAATAGGCCACAGGATTTTTAGTGAAAAGATAGCAACTTCTCCTCTTGGTGCTCTTTTTGCTACTGGTTTTCTACGTACGTGTGTTTTGCTTGCAGGTCTAATGTTCATGCCTTCCAGCAGCAGGAGCATGCAGAGAGGATGTCAAATCTCTTGCTGCCAAATGATAATGGAGATTTTCTTTAGCTCAGGAGAGAGGTCTTTGAGGCTCTGAATTTTTTTTTTTTGCAGTCACACCAGGGGCGGATTTCAGAAAGAGGGGCTGCATCTGACACCACTGTCGTGTTATTTTCAGATGTCAGTGTATATCCCACCTCTGTAATGATTATTTCCCTGAGGGGATCTGAACCCATGCATCACTCCACATTTGAACAAATCTATCGCTTTACAGAAGCCTGAGCGTTAGGAAAACCTGCCTTTTTCTGCCGCTTCTTCTCTGGGAGAAAAAGACAAGACCTACTGCAAACCCGCCGCCCTCCCCATATCCTGGTTAGTAAGCCATGACAGTGAATGTCAGTGGTCTGTCAGATCACTGCTGAAGTAATGATAATGTGAAAAAATTTTAAAATGTTGAGACTGTCAGACTTTGTGCACAGATCTCTTCTGTTGGCATCTAAACTGAAATTTAAACATCATCTTCCACCAATATAACTATAGTGTTACTGTATACCTTAATAAGAAGTTCTAGGTATGCATTTTGATATGAGCTTGTATTTTTGTTTTGTTTATACAAGACCATAACCTACTTTTTCTTCTTTTTTTCTTTTTGTTTGTTTGTTTTATTCTTTAATGGTAAAAGCATGACCAGGCTGAGCTACTGTTTTGCTCGTTACAGAGAGCAAAGCCCTTTTTAATTATTCAGGTGTCTGATCTACTCATATGAATAAAACAAATCAACATGGATACCTTACAGTGAGGGCAACAAAAAGCCAAAGGCTTTCATTTCAGAAAAGGAAGATGGTCTGGAAGGAAATCTTTTAAACAGTTAAGTACAAGCCTCTGTGCCATGTGCAAAAACAAGGCCGTAGCACTAAGTGGCTAGGGTGGTAAAGGGGTCTCTGGCTACCTGAATGAGGCCTGAACCTTTCTTAAGAATCTCCTTCGGGACACTTCAGCACCTCAAGGATTCACAGATTCACAGATTTCTCTAGGTTGGAAGAGACCTCAAGATCATCGAGTCCAACCTCCGACCTAACACTAAGTACTCCACTAAACCATATCCCTAAGCTCTACATCTAAACGTCTTTTAAAGACCTCCAGGGATGGTGACTCCACCACCTCCCTGGGCAGCCCGTTCCAATGCTTAATAACCCTTTCGGTAAAGAAGTACTTCCTAACATCCAACCTAAAACTCCCCTGTCGCAACTTTAGCCCATTCCCCCTCGTCCTGTCACCAGGCACGTAGGAGAACAGACCAACCCCCACCTCTCTACAGCCTCCTTTCAGGTAACTGTAGAGAGCGATAAGGTCGCCCCTGAGCCTCCTCTTCTTCAGGCTGAACAAGCCCAGCTCCCTCAGCCGCTCCTCGTAAGACTTGTTCTCCAGACCCCTCACCAGCTTGGTCGCCCTTCTCTGGACTCGCTCGAGCACGTCCATGTCCTTCCTGTAGCGAGGGGCCCAGAACTGAACACAGTACTCGAGGTGCGGCAAATACCTGATGTGGCAGCATTTGCATTCCTGTAGGTTTTTCTCCACGTATGGTGTTGCAGACCATGCAGACCAAGAGCTGCTAGAGCACAGGCAGGAACTGGTTTTTACATTGCTGCTCTATGGGATGCTGTACAGAGCTTTGAGGAAAAGGAGCAGGCGTAGGCAAGTATGTTATGTGGAGCCATCCTTTCTTCCTCAGGGAGCATGAAAACCCTATCTGAAGGGAAAAGGACCAGGTACCAAAGATGGCTTGTGGGAGAGGGAAGGGGAAAGGAATTCAGTTGCCCTTCAGAGATCCGAGAAAGATTTTAAATTTGTTGGCCTCTCCACAGTGGTAGATTGCATGGGATAATAATCTGCCTCCTGAATATAAGGCATTGTAATTTACACACTCCATAAACTTTCCTGTTTAAATATTGTCATTGCTTTTTGATCAGAGGAAATGTTCAGTTTGGGTTTCTGTAGCTCACTTCTTTTAGAAGAAGAAATAGGCTATTGAATCCCATTTCTCTGAAATTCTGCTTTTTCACCAAGAAAGGCAAAAAGATGCTGCCCTGACACAGCAGGGTGCAAAGCTCCCTTTCTTGTTTCAGGACCCTTTAAGCTGTTGCCATCTCTTTTTTTTTTCTTTTCTGCGCAGACGTTCTTTGGGTGCTGTGTCCGTCTGTCTGGAGACCCTGCTTGCAGTTACCTGCTTCTGTGAAGGAGCTTAGCTCGGCTCTTGAAGTGAAGACTTTCAGGTGTGCTCTCCTCCTTCAGTTTCAAGCTACTCTCATTTAAATCTGTGTTCAAGTACGTCTTGGCCACACTGATACTGGTAGTGTGTTTACTTCCATTTATTTAACTTAGCTGGTGTTTTGCATTCTTAATTGAAAGGGTTTCAGTATTGCCCCCTCACCATTTAGTGCAAGGTTTCATTTGCTGAAGGAACTGAAAAGAATTTATTAGACCTGCTGGTTGTACTAAAAAGGGTTAGATTTCCAAATATTGGAGGAGCTAGCTGCCTGAGTTAAGTGTCTGAAAATACTGTCTGGATTATTTTTACCTATTTAAGCAACATTTGAACATATAATGTTTTCTACCCCTTTTAGTTTAACTTTTGCTTTCTACTTTCTCTCTAATTAAAGAAGCTAAAATCCTATTTGATTTTGGAATGTTTGCTCAGTCAGTTTGTGTCAATTTATCAACATCTACATGTGCTGTAAAATCACTGTTAAGTACTGGATATCCAGCCAAGTAGGTGTTTTATTTTAATGAACTATAGTGCATGTAAAATGAACAAGCAATTATTATATATTCAACTATTTCCTATTTAAATTAAAGTTGTTAAGCCACTGGAAATAAAAACTGGATATTCACATAGGCAATTATAAGATTGAAAAGGTTCTGACTCTTCCAAGGACTTTATGGGGAGTATTATGGTTTGTTTCTTTAATCTGCTTTCTCTGTCTTTCTCTGTCTCCCTCCACCCACGTTACAGCAGTTGTGACTAATTACGTGCACTAAATGATCAGTGAGCAAATTCATTTTCTCCGGTCTCAAAAAAGTCATCTTATTGTAATCTTGTCCAAGCTGTTAGAGAGAAAACTAGGGGACTGAGAGGAGGCGAGGAAAAATTATAGTTGTGTTTTGCATTTCCTTTGGGACATGGAGCTGCCAAGAAGGAAAGGGACATTTTAGTGTCTCCAGTGGCGGTGATGCCAGTGTGTTAGTGTCCACCCCCCTGTGTCTTCAACCCTGGCGCTGTCGGTCTGTGGGGATGGCAAGGTGCAGCAGAGGTGGGACATGTCTTCAGCACCCCCAGGGAGGGGGCATCCACAGATTCTCTGGGCAGCCTGTACCACTGCAGGCATCTTCAACCTCTTCATCTCTTTCTGACTCAAGTGCCATCCCTCTGCGATTAAATGTCTTCCTCTAAACTGTTTTATGTTTTGCCATCAAATTGGACATTTCAGTCTTTCATTGCAACAGAGAACAGCAGAAGCAACTGGAGTTTCCATTCTGAGCTGGTGTAAAGTGCTTCAGTCCATTCATTCTTGACAATTGAATGTATTTTGAAATGCGATTTGAATAAATTGTTCACCTGTTGGGGAAAAAGTTCTCCCAAGGTTCAGCTTCACTGAAGCTCCCAGTGGAGCGCATATAGTGCTGTGTTTCAACAGTATGGTTATAGCGTTTCTTATTTTGCCTTTGTATCTTGAGTGTAGTAACTCCTTAGGTCATTTTGGTACGATGTTTTCCATTTGTGAGCCTTTTTCTACAGTTTGTTCCTTTTCATTGGGTATATTGGTGTGTATAAACAGCTGTTGATAAGCATTTAGTGGAGTAAATATATATAAAAATAACAATAAAAGTTCATTATGTTTCTTACCTTTTTGAAATAGACATCGATATTTAAGTACAGAATTGACACTACTGCATCCTAACATTAATTTTTGGGAAGTAGATGGAAAAAGCAGAGGTTTGGTCATCTGGAGGAATGAAAGACACCTAAATAATCCATGTTGCAACCGGCATATGCAAGAGCATATAGGTTTCTAAAATGCAAGTTTAGTAGATGCTTTTGCACTCTATTCATTTTTATCCTGTCTCTGAATTTTCAAGGAAGAGTTCCTAAGAAGAACCTCATTGGTCTTGTAAGTAAAAGAATAAAATTGACCAAAGTCAGATGTCTTTAGCAAAGCGCAGGAGACATTGCTACACATTAATCTTCAGCCACTGTTGGAGTGATTTCATGCTAAATAAGTCAGACATCTTGAGATCTTATCCTCATTAATGGGAAGAAAGGTCATTTTGGCTAACACATTGCAGCGTGTCAGATAAGGGAAAAAAAGCAGCCCAGCAGAGGCAGAGAAGATTTTATGTCTTTAGGATATGTCTCATTAAATTATTTGTTTCAAACTCAGATTGTAATCAGATATTGACCTTTACAATAAGAGAAATTGCGTCACTGACATTCTCTGATAGGGATAGAAAGAAAGCTAGTCTTACACTGCAGTATTTGTACAGTTTATCTGTGTAAGTGATACCATACAAGTCAATAAATGAATCTTGCTATTAAAAAAATACAGTAAGAATTTATCAGATAAAAAATGGATCTTAGTAGATGGTAATGTTCTTCAGTAATTAATAATAGGTTGCATTTATTGCCCCTCTTGTGCAGAGGACTTCTCGAATGATTTATGGCTTGATTCTGTTCCCATAGATCAATGAAAGTTTTGCAGTAAGACTCCAGACTCTTAACTGTGCATTGCTATAGCAAGGCCTGATTTCAGGCACAGAACACCTTCAACTTGTCATTATTTCCCTTATTTGTGGGACTTCTTGTGTGTACAATCTCAGTTTTACTTTAAAGTAGTTTATTTGTAGTAAATTCGCTATGCTAAAGCCTTGGTCTGAGTTGTATCCTTAAATGGAAGCAGTAACTTCTTGTGTTGAAGTCATTGATTTGAATTTGATTTGAATTAGCAGGGCTGTTAATTTTCATTAGCTTATCTAACAGTAATACATCATTTCTAGTTCTTTTGATTTGTAAAATGTCATGTCAGCTAATAAAAATACTTAATATCACAGGTTTTAGAATGATGCTGATCAGTAACTCCTGTGTCTAACATTCCTTTCCAGATAGCTGATTCAGTTCTGCAGCACTGATTCTTTAATCTTTAAATATTCATCTTGAACAGTTGGTGTAAATTTGGGGGAAAATTCAAGGGAGGCTATTACCTGCTGTTCAAATAAATATTGAAGACTTGGCTTGCAAGTGTTTTTCATCAGTCGTAAACACACTTTCAAGTAGCAGAGCAAAATCCATGGGAATACCTATAATAAAAGTAGATACAAAGAACAAAGCCAAGTATCTCACACTTCTTCTAATGTTTCAGTTAATGCAAGAATCTGTCCTGTAAGTTAAAACTCTAAGGAGAGAGATATCTTTGTCTTCGTATCAGTGATCTGTTCTTCATCCTTCCTACCTTTATTGACTGTCCCTAGGTCTTGTATTTTAGGATTTGAGGAAGCAGGCTTCTGCATTCATGAATTTTGTAAGCCGCAGTCTCCCTCAGAGAAGAGTTTCAGCTTTCTTGTTTCTAAGTCCTAGCCTTTTTAGTCCCTCCTGGTAAGGCAATTGTTCTGTTCCCTTGATCACTTCTAAGTGCCAAGTCAAAAGCTCATTTCTGAGCATTAGAACAGAAAGTCATACTCATTTTCATATCGTTGGTGTAGTCTGCTTTTATGTTATGAGTAATTAGTTTCACTGTTGTGCTCAGCTTGTTTCTGGCTGGATGTATTGCTTCTCTGTTTAAAGGTTTGGGTTGTGAGAGCACATTCTTGTGGTGACAGTTCCACTGGATTCAAAAACAGTTTGATTTTTTTTTGGTGGTTGCAGTTGTTTTTTTGACTATATTTTTTAGAGGTAAAAGTTTAAAAGTATGTTTCAATCAAAGTGATGCATTTTTCTGGAAAAAGAAGTTTGCAAGTGGCATTTAGTTTGGCCAAGAGTAAGTTGATTTCTGTGTGTTCACTGAAGGCATGAGTAAGTTAAGCATGTGTATTGCTAGTTCATATCTGGATACAGGTTCTGTGTCTGGGAATATGCACAACCATTTGGGTGCTCTGCTGTCTGGGACAATGTGCAGAGAGTGCTAAATAGTCAAGCGTCACCTGTATTTAAAGATACCTAATCTGTGTTGTGCATATAATTTGGGGTTTCTGAATGTGAGTTTTTGAAGACCTGGCTGTTTCTCTTAGGGTTTGATTTTGCTTTGTCCTAGGCTCTGGTTTATGAGGAGACCTTTTCATGAAATGCTGGCATTACAAAGAGATCGCAAAGTGAGTAGGTACGAAATGCTAACTTGTAAGAATTTTTCACATTGACAGTAAAGTGTTTAAAAAAAATCCCACCAACAATAAAAAAACAGCACTCGGCATAAATTTGCATAAGCATGTATATCAGGGGATATTTTGGGGATAAATATTTTAGAAGCACGTTTGTATTTGCATAGTCCAGGTGTGTGTCCTTCCTTATACACACACTTGTAACACTATTGCTGGTATAGTTTTTCCCAGATATATATTAAAAATGAATGTCCACATTAACAATAATTTTAGATGGGTAGGTGAGTGGGACTGCTTTTAAACAGGCTCCAGGAACAAGAGCACCGGTTTTGAACCAGTTGAGAATTAAAGCCTTAGTTCTGGAGAAGGTGCTTCAGTGTAGCTGGCACCCAGTGTTATGTAAGGTAATGCACACTGTCATTAACCATTGTCTCCTTTTTTTTCTTTCATAGTAATGCTAGATGGCTGTAGTTGATTTGATGATAATATTAATATAAATATTGATGGGAGAAACCACCTACAGTTTCTCTCTTCTTGAGGAATAAATATTGGCTTTGGGATTACAAACAAGTTATCAGAAGTTACCAGAAAAAGGTCTTCTGACTTGAGCAGTGACTTATATCACAGCAGGGCTTTATTTCGGAGAGAACATAGAGAGAAGTAGTCTGATGGGTTTTGCTTTTGGTAGATAGACCAGTTCTCAGAGGAACTTTTTTCCTTTATAAGTTGTTTAGTCTGGCTGTTCAGAATTCATGATAGCAGTCTTTTCAAATATCTAAGAAAAAAGTGACACTCTTTTTCTATACATGAAGATCAACATTAAAAGTGGCTAAATAATCTGTTCTTAGCACCTCTTGTGGTCCTGTCTGTAGGCAAAGGAATATTTGCTTGCAAAGCCTCATCTCCTTGCTATCATTTATCGCCCCAGCACTGGAGCTGTTTTGCTTTTTTCTGAACAATCTGATGTGATCTAATCTGTTCTGTCTTCTTATATTGAGATTAACAAGCCATATACCTTCAGGCATAGGCCAGATCTACAGCAGCGGAGTGCAAATGAACTTGAACATGAGGTCAATCAACTGCACAAAATGCATCACACAGTTATTCCAAGGCGCGTGCTGTGTCTATAATTGCCCCTTGTTCTGTCATTAGAGTTCCCCTACAAGTCATTATTTTGAGTCAGCAGAGCTGCAGGGAATAGTCAGCCTGATGGTTAGCATAGTGCTGAATAGATAGTATAAATATCTCCCAGCACACAAATACAAGGAGCAGGTATTTAGATTAAACCTAATAAAGTGTAGGGTTGTTAATCCCTTTTTGACTCTGAATTAAAACACCACTCATAAAACTTTCAGTATGACTGCTTCTTTACTTTGACTCTTTGCAATGGTGATTTTTATTTCACAGACAGGTTTTCACATAAAGTAAATAGAAACTGGCAGCAAATATGTTATGAGGTTATGAAAACCTGATGGAAATAAGATCATAGGCAGAGACCTGCTGTCTTTTGGAAGGGTCTTAAAAATACTTCTGTGTTTTTCCATCAATTTTACATTTATGTCAGTTAACTATTTAATTAGAAAAAAAAAGCACATCTCAATCTCAGAGTTGCCCAGTATAGCAGATGATGAAGTTCCTTCATTTTTGAACCCAACCCGGTTTCAACCTCTGGCACCTGTACAGCAAGTGAGGATAGCTCCAGTTCCACTCACTCTGCTGAGGTGGCTGCTGGGCACTTGGCAGTTCCACTCCTAGCTACCTCTCCAGGTTAGATCCTTCTTTAGGTTCCCCCTCAGACTTCCTAAATGAATTATCTTCCATTGCTGCATCCCCACTCATCCCCTCAGACTCAGAAACCTTACTTTCTAGAGCATTTGTGCACCTGAACGTGCCTGCAGGGTAAGCTTGTTTGCACAGGGGTCTGCAGCCATGCCATGAGCAATTCACATGCTGTCTGAATGAGAGTCCAGCATCCCACGAGCAGGTCCCGGAGAGGTCAGTGATATTACACAGATGCAAATTCTGATTCTAAACACAAAGCAGATGTAGTTGAGTGAGAGAAAGAGGACACAGATGGGCAAAATACTCCAAAGCAGCTAAATGATTTAAAAAAACAAGGTATGTGAGGCGTACGTTTTCTTAGAGCAGTTCCCTTGTGGTACAGTCAGCAGAGTTTTCCTGCCTCAGTTTCATTCTCAAAAGGAATGTGGAGACTTATAACAGAGTGCTCATTTGAGGTGTGGTGATTCTGTGGAGCTTCACAGACACTGCATGGTCACTGTTGAAGTTTTCCAGGTAGTCAAAAGAGTAGAGGTCTGTGATAACCAGGTCCTTACCTTGCAGGTCTCTGTGTGATTCTTAACACAGAAGTGAGATTCATAATATGAAAATGAACACTAAACATCCATCAGAAACTCAGCGCCCCGAAGGATTTAAATAGGAGCTGTAGACATTTTGGCAAAACGCTAGTCCCCAAAAACCCCTTTGGTAAAAATGCCAACTAGTGATTAATTTTTACTGTTGTAATGGTGAAAGTGGGCCTTAGGGGAAAAATATTAAAGCAGGCCCCAAGTTTTCAGAGTTAAAATAATGATATGGACTTGCTGATGCTGCCAAAATTCATATTGTCTTTGCAATCTTACTTGTAACAAATGGGTAGATAACTGTGACAAAACCAACTTTATAAAGGAAAGCAGTCTTACTTCTCCACATAATAAATACCATTTTTCACTGCTCTACAGCAAATGATAATCTAGCCAAATCCCAACTGAAAAACTGGAACACAAAATAGCACTTAAGCCAGTCTTCCAGTGGTTTCTTTGAGCATAGAAGAATTAAAAAACAAAACAAAAAAAAAAGCACAATACATTTAATAGTAAGCGTTTATTGTTCTTGTATATTTGAAACAACAGATGTAGCTGATTTGCAGCTAGATAAAAACAGGATTGCATCTATTAATAGACAATATGTAAAGAAGATGGTCCCTTCTACACAGATCTTGATTTCCAGGAGGATCTACAGAAGGCATAGAGGAAACCCAACATTCAGATTTTAAATAGAGTCTTAAAATGAAGTAAGTACAAACTAGATGTGGCTTGGATGCAAATTCATCATCACTTCCTCAGCTTGTTATTTCTGAACAGCATTACTGGTACAAATGCAAGCCCACTGATAAAGAAGGGTACAACTGGTTACCTCCTAAGGTTGCCTTGTTAGAATAGAAAAATAACCAGTTACCACAGGGCCATCTGCAGTGTGATCAGACTTGGACACTCAAAAATGGTGAATCATGTCTGCTTCAAAGCTTTGATATTTAATAAAGAAATAATTTATCTTAATTTGTTTTTGAAAGTGTGAATTCACAGTCCAGTTTCCTAGCTTCCGTCACACCGAAGCTATAGAAACTTACTTTTTAAATGAAAATGAAAACTCTTGAATGTAGGAAGTGGAGCTATTAAAAATAGACCAAATATTTTACATGTATGTAGGGGAGTTGTGAGAATCATGAGAATGGGCATTTCCTGTCGGTAATTTTGGAGTTACTGTGCTTACAGTACCAAAGTTTCAGAATATTCTAAAATGAGGATATTTATAAAGCAGTTTTTAAATATGTTGTATGTGTATATGTAAATGATGATTTATCATAGCACACATTCAGCAAAAGTTACTGCACCTCAGTACTTTAAAAAAGGAAACAAACAAACAAACAAATAATAAACACCACCACTGACAACAAAAATGCTCTTGATCTAGGTAAGTTCCTATGTCAAGTTTCAAAGTAACCTAAAGCTCCTGGCAGCTCACTCCAGACTGTGGTGGCTGAAGAGCAATGCTATTTTTGCACGATTTATGTAATTCACTAATTATTACAATTTACCTCTAAAAAATTCATGAGGTGAAATTAAAATTTTCTGTGATACATTAACTATTTTGGAACCATAGTATATAAGAGAATCATGCTTGACTGGAATCAGGAAAAAGTGAGGAAAAAACACCAAAAAAATTAAGACATACAATGTTTCTTTGGCTTGCTGTGAAGGATTCTTGTTCTTAAATGTGTCAACCTTTCTTGAAGAATTTGGAAATCCAGAGATTAGGATGATCATGTTCATGAAATTTTTTAATTTGTGATGAGAACTTAATTAAATGTCTCCCATAAAAGCATTAAAAAAATGGTGTATTTTGGGGCCCTGTCCATTTTTAACTACTTACCAATGCCAATGTTCTGCCTGACTCCTTGCACCCACTGGGTCATTACACTATGCACCTCTCAATACGGTTGTCAGGAGGTGGCCAAGCCTATCCTTATGTATCAATTCATATTTCAGAAACAACACATTCATGTGACAATGTGTAGTGAATGACACAGGAGTCTAAAGTACTTCTTAATTGTTCCTGAATTTGTTACTTCTAGACACCCTATGCACAGGGGGCAGGGCAGGTTTCTTCCCTGAAACTCCTGTCTTGTATAGAAATTCTGTTGAGAGCATCCTGCATTAAATGCAAGAAGAGAATTTCGGACCTGCATATGTTTAAGGTTCACTACCTGTTTTTATTTTTATTTTTTATAATATTCTCTTCTTTTACATCATGGTACTATTTCATATGAAATCCTTATTCCGTGTTACAGTCTCTGTGGATTACTTCACTGATTTGGTGTATGTTCTGTACTGGCCAGGGTGTGCTTCATCTCCTAGCAGTGGTCAGAAATGCAGAGGGGGCTGATGTGAACTAGCTGTTCAATCAGTACACAGACTGCCATAAAGGGCCAAATTAGAACCTCATACCACTGTAAATTACAAACGGGCTGTATATCAGATGATGCCAAGGCAAAAAAGATTTTGCATTCACGTAGTCCTGTTTCAGAGTTTATTATTTCCAAGACTGGAAAGCTTGTATTAAAATAATACGCAGTTCAGCAGCTCAAGCCATGGATATTGAAGCTGAAACTGGCTTTCCAACTTGTAGTGCTGAGATTCAGGAACTTGAGTGGCCCTGTAGCCAAGATTTAAGTCTGTGTTTTCTGTTCTGTTTTGGATTTTTGATATTCACCTACCCCACATATGAGCACCATGCTAAGCAATATTAAGCAAGTTAGGAGCTGGCTCTTAGGAAAATGAGCTGTTAAGAGATTATTTGTCTGGTGCTCTCCACTTGCACCATATTGTGTTGGATCAGAGGCAAGGTTTCACTGTAATGTTTAAAGGGTACTAGTGGGGTTGAATGAAAAATCCTGGGTAGATGTTTAATGTCCTCACGTTTATCCACACAGCATTTGCAAATTGTTCAACCTCAGGCAGGAATATGTGGCTGAAGTTTGGAAGCTCATTACAAAATAGCAGACTGACCACAAGCATCAGAACGACTGATGTGAGTACAAAACTCTTCCACATAAGTTCGCACCACTGCCACTGAAGGCAACAGGGAAGGCAAAGGAAGGCGAAGATGAGATACAGAAAGAGGGGATGATAGGAATTAGAAGAGACAAGACGGGGATAAACAAAAAGGGCAGTTTAGCCTAGATGAAAACTGGCACAATGACTTTTTGTGACTTAGCTTATACTATTATGAGATGCAGCGGGTTAATGGGTGTCAGGCTCTGCTACAGGAAAAAAAGGAAATAAAAAAGAGAAAAAGAAAATTCTTGCAGACTTGAGTTTTCCATGATCAATTGAATTTAAAAGACAGTGCGTGTCTAGGAAGACCAGAAAAGGTATTTTTATATGTGCATTTTGGATACCTTTTTTGCCTGGCTGGCTCTGCAGACATAAAGCTGCATATTTTGATATGTAAGTGAAGTCTTCTCTCTGTCACGTTATTTTTTTTAAAGAGAGATTGAATAGTGCACATGTCAAGAACTGAGAATCCTCTGCATTTTCCTTCAAGCCTTTGTGTACATGATGAGCTAGAATAACCTCCCTGAACTGAATTATCCTTCCATACTATGGTTCAGTGAATATCATTATATTTCAGCACAGCTTGAGTGATTTTTAATGCCAAAAACATCAGCAAGAAATACAAATGTTACAAAAACATTGAAACAATACCATAAAAAAAAACACAGGATCATAAATACTTTACTTTGCAAGGTCTGGAAGGTCAACATAGCTATAGTGTGGAAAATTAAAATGCTCTCCATGTGAATGCCTTTGGAAGAAAAAAAAAAAAAAAAAGGAAAAAAAAAGGCAGTGTTTTACTCCAGAAATGCAGAATTCCTGTTTGCAGTCGGTTAACAATGAAACCTATTTTCCTGATAGTTGGAACTGATGAATTCAATTCATTCATGATTGTTCTGTTTTTGTCTCCTGCATGTTTTAATGCAGCATAATTAAAGCAGAATTAGAGAAAGTAGAAAATCAGCGACAGCTTTGATAGAAGTGGCATACCGCAGAAGGTAGCATGCACCAGTCTAAGATTTTGGCAGAAGGAAATTAAACACGATCAGGCAAGAACTGAGGTTTGTGATGAGCTTGGAATTTGGAAGACTTCCCTCTTCAGTGAAGTATCCGTCACTCTCAGTTACTATTTTGCAACTGGAAACTTCCCTTTGTCCATTAATCTTGTATCAGCAGTTGTTCTCTCCCTTGGAGGTCGTTCTCAGTTTGTGTTCTGGTTCTTGTGTATAGGTTCACATGCTATATGGGCTTTAAAAAAGAGAAACCTCAAAACCTGCCTGTCTGGGCTGCTTTATATTTCTCTGTGTAAGGTGGTATGTATCGGTGGCTTTTGGGGAAGGCAGTTTGTGCTTGTTGTCTGCGATGCATTGCCAGGGTCTCTGAGCACTGACTTGGGAATGGTTCAGTGCTGTATGGGTCTTAATCTTAATTGAAGGGAGAAACCTGTGAGAAATACAAGGAAATTTTTATCTTTGTCTCTTACTGTTAATTTAAATTTATATTGCTAGTGCCATCTCCCATGGATGCTCAAAGCATGGATAAAAAGGAATGAAGTCATTTTGCTAGCATGAACTTTCCTGTATGATGATAAAATAATTATTAAAATGTTTGATACCCTTTTGGTTATCTCCGGTGGAATGGTTGAATATTACATTTGGATTTTCACTCAGTTTTACAAAGCTCTAACTTTTTTAACTGAGGAAATTCTTGTCTAGCAGAAATGAGGAATTAATTATTTGTCAGTATGTGATCTGATGAGCCTGTTTTGGCTTTTGTGGAAACATCTTGAAGGATGACAATGTCAAACTGAAAAATAACATGCAATACAGGCATGTAATAAACATTTTTAGAATCTTACTGTTCTTCCATCCATTTTTAATAACTGCCCTGCCATTCTTCTGATCTCCATTTTCAATATTCTCCATGTCCTAACTTCTGCCTAGACATCCTAAGGGAGAGTTATTAGAAATGTTCAGGAACAAGCCTCTCAATGCCTTCATGTTATATTTTGGAACAGCTGGTAAGTCATCCTTCAGGAAATGGGGATCTTTATTTACAGAACCATAAAAACCATAAGTTTATTTTTGTTATTTTTAAATATTTTTAATCAAAGGATCTTTTCATTGGCAAGCTCTGAATTCTGTGCAATATAGTTCTAGCAGTTTTATGCAGTAATATAGACGATGATAGAAAGACAAAGTTTGATCTGCTCTGAGGCAATGGGAGATGAGAAGATGCAGCCACAGCCTTAGTCTGCATGCTGGCCTGCGTAAAAGCTGGCACCAGCGTTTTGGAACAGGAGCAGTGGTGGCACCGGTATTTAGGGCAGTTCTGTGCAGGGCTGCTGTAGGAGAGACACTTTAAGTGGCATATACAGATAGGAAGCTTCACTAACTTGCTGGTATTCCTCTGACTGAAGCCTGAGCCAGCTCTACTCTGTCCTGCCCTTGTGCGCAAACAAATTTGATTTTAAAATGATGTGCAGGGGTAGAATAATTCGACCAAGTTTTTTTTTTTTTTTCTTTTGTATTGCCTAGAAAATGTAAGGCAATTTCTTCATGAATAGCAACCACATTAAAGGGAATCATAAATGAAAGAAACTCTTATTGCCTCGGAAATACTTTTTTTTTCCTTAACCTCCCCATAGCAGTACATTTTGCAAACATTAGGAACCTTCCTGGCCTTTTAAACTAAGAACTGTAGGCAAACAGTTGATACTGTGAAATGGAGTTCAACTTTGTAAGTGGCTGCTTCTATTCTGTGTGGCTGCTTCTATTCTATCAGCAGGAATAACATTTACTAGTACTGAAAGTGTAAAAAGTGGAAGATGCTGTCTCTCAGCGTACAAGCTGAGGTAAGCTCCCTGGGCTGCTGAAGACCACAGGCTTTTTCTTGCAGGTTGCCCGCTGCCGTGTTGCGGGACATACAGACACACTGAGCAAATGAGCTGGCTCAGAATTGATGCAAGTTTCGGAGTAGCTCTTCCAGGAAAGCTTGAGTACAGGTTTTTCTCCTTTTTGTTCAGAGAAAAACTGTATTTTCAATTTGAAAACCAAAGCCCTTGGTCACTTCTAAAAATGCTGTGATTAGTGTTTAGGTTGTTACATCAACCTTTTACTAGAACTTTCTCTCCTCTTGAGCTCACATTAGAAAATTTCGTGCTTACCAGCTGTATGGTGACATTATAACACCATCTGGTGTATGTTTCTTTGTACCATGTAAAATTCATTATCGGCTTTTTAGATCTTGGAAGGACACAAATAATTACTTCACATTTCAACATTGTGGAACCTGAGAAGTCAATCATTAGGGAAATTCTGCATTTTTGCAAAACTCCGTATGAAGTCAATAAGCATAATTATTTTAAAATGCCATGATGTTTATGAAAATAAAAGCTCTACATGGACAGCAGTGCTTTTATTTCTCTTGGCTTAAGACACAACACACACTGACAAGGGTTGAAAGCCATTGACTGCTGGTCATTACTGATTTAATAAGCAGTCCTCACAGTTCTTGCAGATACAAAGGGATCTGGCTTTACATGTGTAATATGCAGTGTGCAGGAAATACTTAGTGCTGCTCTCTTTGAAACCTGGAGGACAGTTATTAAAATTTTATGGTTCAAATTAAAATTTAAAATTAAAATACAAGATCAAAAGAATCATTTTTTCCCCTCAATGCTATTAGGAATAAGCCTTTTGGAATAGAGGGGCTCAATGTCTTAAATGTCATGTCCTCCTCCTCCGGAGAGCTAGATTAGAACTAATCACAGTGGACTACAGAAACATAACTTTCTGCATTTTTTTTTAAGAGAAGAACAAGCTTTTATTACTTTTTAATGTATTGTGCTATTGTAGAGTCATGAGGTAGTAAGTACAGCTTGGGAACCTGTGTGACAGTTTTTGAAGAAGTATGGTTTGTTTCATGAGCAGAAGGGAAATCCGTGCTTGTGGAACTGTTAAAATGAGTTGGAGGATGCCAGAGGATTTGCTTCTTTGTCAAAGCAGAGGGGAGCAAGGGGAGGCTCATGCAGTAGCTCAGTCTGATTAATAACTATCAGAGTGCCCATTTTTCTAAGGTACTATGCCATTAATATGTCTCCCAGCGTCAAATCTGGTTGCCATTTTTCTTGTAAGACACTTTAATAATGAACTGCAAAATCGATGACACATAGAAGCAACCTTATAAGGAGAAAGTGCCCTGCTATATCTTTACTCGTAGCACAAAGTCACAAATCCCTTTTCTGGCTTATGTATTATTTTCCTGAAACTCGAACGTGGTGCTGTGCTCTCTGTGTAGCTCAGGTCTACGAGCCTGCTTCTGTGGTTCTGAACAGCTGTTTGTCACTGGGAAGCACAGTGAAGTCATAACCAGTTCTGCGATATAGATCACCAGGGAGGTGGCAGATTGCTGCTTAATTTCATTGTGGAACTGACACAGAACTTGTCAAGGTCACTAGAAGCGCAGCCATGGAGTTCAGGAGAATTTGTCCAAGTCCTCACTGTGTAAGTCCAGGTGCTCTCGCTGGAGGCTGTTGGAACAATGTGTGTCTGACACCAAACACTGGATTTCTTGTGTGGAACTTCAACAACTGTGCCTGGTGCTGGTGAAGAGACTGAAGCCCGAATGTGCCCACAAGTTCTCCCCTCCTTTTAAAAATAAATAAATAAATACATTTATATGCTCACATAATGACTCCTCTGCAATGCAAAATGCACCTTACTCCTGCAAGTCAACAAACAGTAATTCATTAGCAAAGCCAGATTTCACAAAGCTCTGCCATCCAGTGTATAGTCATTCACCTATGTGAATAAATGGAATAAATCCATTAGTTGTGATTTTCATTGTTATGCTAAATGTGTGTGCACCTCTAGTTTTCTGCCATGACTTTAAGGATGAACCATGACAGCTATAATTTTAGGTTATTTTTAAGTACTAGAGAAATTATGGGATTGATATCGTGTAAAGGAAAACAATTTTCACTGAACTGATCAAAAAGAATTAAGCTTTTATCCTGTCTTTATAAATCGTCAAATCCTAAAGCAATGGAAAATTATTTAAATTCCTGTTATTTCACTGAAGAGCTTAAGATGGCTGGATGACCAGCATGAAGTACAGTGTAGCATTAATTGAACAAACGCAGAACTGGATTACTCCAAATCTGTTGAGAACTGCAGAATAAAGGACATTATCAAGGTTTCAGTGGCAGATTCCCCTTACTGACAAGCATTTGTTTCAACAATGAAAGAAAAGCACTGCATGAAAACCATAAGCTACAGAGTTCATTAAGAAAGATCCTTTTAAAATGAGGCCTGGGAGAGCGTCTTATCACAGAACCCAAAGCATAGCCATCTGTGGTTATCAGTTTTTCAGACGTGTATCACTGAAGCTAAACTGATGAAGAGGTAGACTATATGTAAGTGGAAAAAAAAAGTTATTTTTACACAAGGAAGGGAAAAATGGACTGAGATCAATGAAATAAAAGGATCTGAAAGAACGAATAGGAAAGAAAAAAAATAGTTATCTCTAAAGATGGGGAAAGTGAAGATTGACTAGAGAAAGGAGATCAGTTTCTAGGGTGAGGATCAATATATTTACTTGCATATCTCGTATGGGTTCTGTTCTTTTGTATACAGGATTAGGGATTACCATGACCATTAGGAGGACAAAAGTGCAACATGCCTTTCCCAATAATGAGAAAATATACCCCATAACAGAACTGGAAGTAACCATGGTAGAATGATTTCTCTCTATCATTGATCATGGAAAGGACTTACATCAGGCTGTTCAAGTGCCATATGTGAAATAAACTATAGCATTGGGTTTGCCATCCTTCTGAAGGAAATACAGAGGCACAGCAGACTTGAATGTATGAAACCACAGGTTTCATACAGGCAAATGGATGATAACAGAAATTTAATAATGGATAATGGAACTTTGGTTCCTTATAGCAGATGGTAACTACACAGAGTTCAGACAAGCTGTGGTGTACCTCACCTTTTGAACTAATGTATTTGCTTGCTTATAAACCAAATTTCAACAATTTTTCATCAGATCATGCCTACCTGACCTACCTTACTAAGAGAACTTTTTATAGTAATGTCACAATGCTTCTGAGTACTTCTCTGAGTTTGATGGGGCTGTAATCAGGTGGTTCAGTAGAGGGAATGTAACACTTAAATTTATTTCCAATATGCTTAGCAGGGTTGCCTTTCTCCACTATCCTTTACTCTAGCATTTCTCTCTGGCCTAGTAAAGAGAGAGATGTCAGAAATTCAGCTGGATAGGCTTTGATTGCATGCTTACAGAATTAGAGATTGATAATCCAACCAGAAGAGCCTAGAAATGTTCAGAAAGGACGATATAGGGACTGTCAGTTCCATGCAGTCTTGGTAGCTCTTTCTGGAGCTGTAGTGAAAGGTTTTGGTCTGGTATAATGTAGGATTTAATGCGTCTGATGAGGGCTCAATCTTCATTTGTCCAAAGAAAGGCAATGAAGCTGGTGAAGGGTCTGGAAAACAAGTCTTATGAGGAGTGCCTGGGGGAGCTGGGGTTGTTTAGTTCGGAGAAGAAGGCTCAGTACTTTACAGTACTTTACAATTACAATAAAGGAGGTTGTAGCGAGGTGGGAATCAGGCTCTTCTCCCAAGCACCAAGTGATAAGATGAGGGGACTTGGCCTCAAGTTGCACCAGGGAAGGTTTAAGTTGGATAATAGGAGAAATTTCTTTACTGAGAGGGTTGTGAGGCATTGGAAGAGGCTGCCCAGCAAAGTGGTTGAGTCACCATCCCTGGACGTCTTCAAGAAACATATAGATGTAGAACTTAGTAGCATGGTTGATGGACTTCTGTACTAAGATAAAGGTTGGACTAGGTGACCTTAGAGGTCTTTTCCAACCTGAATGATTCTATGATTCTGTAATTCTTACCAGCACAACTTCAGACACGGGACAGGAATGTGTCTGTACTTGCTAGGGAAGATCTCCTTTAAAGTGGTCCATGAAAGAATGTTTTATGGAGTACATAAAGGGAAAGAACAGATGTCTGTGTATGCTGGAGAGAAGCTATAGGTAGCCTAAGTGCTAACAAGTAGTGACCAGTCAGATTTAAATGTAAAGACTGGGGTAGTGCAAGCCTCATGTTGTTTGCTGACAAGTGCTTTGAAGTGTTTGGAAAAGAGTAGAAACGTTGCTCTTTTTTCTCAAGAACATAGTGATGTTGTAGTCCTGCCACAGAGACAGAAATCACACCCAAGGGAATATGACAGTGGAATATGCTCATACGTGTGCAATAAAGGAATATAAATACTGCATTGCAACCTTGCATTTACATCTTTGTAGCAGCTATGAAAATAGGCAGATTTTTAAGGAATAGAACATACGAGTATTGCTCTGCCTTTAGCAAAGATTTAAACTGAATTGCAGATGAGGATTAAGCTGACTCACCTAAAAGAGCTTGAAACTGTTAGTTACTTACAAACCAGCCGTTAACTGATCTTTCTGACTTGAAGGTCCAGGCAAAAAGAAGATGGAAAGTTGTGGGAGAGCTGTGCATGGAGCAAAAGGCTTCAAATCCTGGACAGACCTCATGGGCAGCTGGCAGGTTTCTGTAGTTCCTGCAGCAGGAGAGGGCAGCCTGGAGGACCTTAACAGCTGCAGAAGGGTATGCTAGAAAATGAAGCAGGGGTGGATGATTTCTGTGGCAGGATGAAGTTAGAACTGGAACTCAGAAAATAATGCAAAGTGTTTTATTTTGTGCATTTATTTAAGGAAACATGAGAACAAAGGAAACTAAAAGCGGGCAGTAACAAGGAGTGTCTTCCTCCCTACTCAGATGTTTCTGCAGTTTGTGTGGAGCTGTTACAGGTGGAATGGGCACATCTGCCCCTTGTGGCTTTATTGCGGAGTGCCAGGATCTGTTGCAGGCCTATGTAGTCGATAGGCAGAGTGGCTGAACAATAGCCAACCTGTTAAGCCCAGCACCCTGATAACTGAAGTGTCATTAGCACGGTCAAACATCACAATGCTATTGAATAGACTAACTTTATTTTACTGGAAAATTAACTGATTTGATGGGGTATGTGGAGGCTCATTCTTTTGATTTACACCTAGTTACTCCCACAATCATAAAAATCAATACTCTGAATCTTTCATTTGGAAAATGTTTAGTATAATAATCTATGCATTAATGCATCTGCTTACTTTTTTATTTTCTAGTTTTGCTAGAGTTTTCATTCCATATATGCCAGTTCTTCATTTCCCTTTTTGAAATTAGCTTTCTCACAAAGTGTTTCTCTTATGACCTTTCTGAGACAATGGGCTCTTAAATTGATGACCTGGTATGTCCATTGTAATAGCAGCTAATGAATGTGTTCGATTCCCAACCCCCTTAAAAGTCTTTACTGAAAAGGAAAAACCCTAAAATGTTTACTATTTAGAAATGCATTTAATTTTAGAAAATGCATTTACTGTTACAGAATGCATTATTGAACAGTATCAGTGTAATTTAGAAACACCTTTTACAGGTGTTTATTAGAACTTCGGTAACATTTGCATGAGAGAGTTTCAGATTTTAACATTAACGTTGATGAGGGTTTTAATTAGAACTGAAGGTAACTTAAAAATTTCTCATTTCATGTTTACACATCAAGCACTTCTAGTTTCCAAATACACAGTGTATCTTTGCTGGGGAATATACAGATAGAAAAAGTAGCATAATATCAAAAGCTTAGTGCTCTAGACTCAGATAAAGTGCATCAAAAGACAGGAGAAGAAATGTGAGTGACTGAAATAAATTTAGGTGGTGCTAGCAAAAGGAGTATTAAACCATGCTAACATTGGCAGGAACCACCCATCTAAGCATAATCTTTGTACATCAGCAATTACCTGCATTGTCTTTGAAGTAGTAGAATCTAAGAGCACAATGCTCTGCCTGAGCTGAGCAGCTCCCTGGAGGTACCTCATCCAGGATGATGCAGTAGTATGGCTGCATAGCTTCTGATGCTCACTAGTAGCTCTTCAGATCTCGCTTAGGCATATTTGTACAGCAAGTACATTATGAAGGTTGATGTCAGTGAAAAAAATCAAACAAATCGACATCTTCCAAGCTAAATGTTTGAAATACCCATACAATTTGTCAACAATCTACAGAACTTCTTCCTTTTATTCTGTAAGATTAGTGCTGTTGGAAAATGACTCCAAAGAAGAAAAACTGAATGATATGAGACTTGCATATATTCTCAGAGATTCTTCAAGTTGATATTGGAGATTTGTGAACAGATAATTGGATTTATCAAATGTTTGTATTGTGTTTGCATTTGTATTAAAAAAATACAGATTTCTTAAGTGTAAAGTTTGAGTCCAGCCCGAAGACCACTGAAACATGGAGCAAACTTTAGCTTTAGTATCAGTGGTGTCTGAATGAGACATTAAAATGGTACTTCTGCTTTTACTTGCTGTTTGGAGAGGGAAGATCCAAAGCTCACAGAAGGCATTCCAGATCTTTCTGTTCCATTTAATGGACTTTGAGTTAGACCCCTTGCAAAGCTCAATCAGTTGAGTCAGAAGCAGTGGACCGAAAAGTGAATGGGGCAAGGAGGAAATGATGCCATACACCAAGAGCGTTCACCACAGAAAACGGTCGCAGGCTGTGAGAGGATCTCCATAGAGAGGGAAAAAGAAAATTGGGCTTTGCATTTTCAGCGAAGGAAATTACTTTGAATGCATTTGATTAAACAGAATATTTCATTTTACCATTTTAATAATAAATCATACACACTGAATAAATGTAATATTTGTAGTACCATTAAAATGTAATTTCTTTTGTACCGTGAATGAATTACATGATAGGTATAGCACACTTTTTCTTTGTTCTTAGTAGAGTTTTAGCATGTAATTATTTTCCAATTATCTGAGTGTTTCATGAACATTTTAATCATTTTTGGAAATGGCGTCAAGGTGTTTCATTTCAATAGGAGCAATGGCTTTAAATGCCATCAAGGGCCTGGGCTTAGTCCCATAATTCCTATAAGGCACTGTTTTTCACTGTTAAACAGCTCTGAAATCTGTGGGCCCTAAACACACCAAATGGCCATTTCTAGTTTTAAACTCAAGCTGGTAGAGTACAGCCCAGTGCTAATTTTCTTAGCTTCAAAGTATCTATGCCAGCTCATGTCTGTTGAGGCCATGATAGCCCTGTGCCAAAGTGTCTCCCAATTTCAGGAATGGTCAATATTTTGCATATTTCAAAAAGACTTGCAGGCGTAAAAGACAGTGTGCATTGGAAGGCAGGAACTTCAGACTACGGAAGTGTTATTGTGATCTTGCTGCTTTCTCTGCAGACCAATAGCTGCAGCTGAAAGCTGTGTTACGTGAGTTAGCATCTTTCTTGTTTCAGGGTGAATCGCTTGTTGTGTAGCAGACCGATGCATTCTTTTGGCTATAGTGCCACGGTGGCAATCAGGGCATGGTTTTGTGTTTGCATTTCCAGGGGCTTCCAATGTCCTTTCTCAACTCTGCATTCACTTGCCCAGAGCCAAGGAAGCTGTTTCTGCCGGTGAGGTGGTACTTGATACGAGGCTTGCTGTTAGGCAGTGGATTATAAATTATCCAGTATGGGAGTAAAAATATTTTCCACTGTGTGAAGTCTGATGATTTGAAATGAGCCCATGCTATTTCTTCCTAGCTCAGAATTTAGTAGGAGTATGGCTGTTGATGGAGTAAAGGTGATTAATACATTATGAGCTTTCTAGCTTGGGAACATAGACAGAAAATAATTTATTTACTTTAATCCTCCAATGGGATGTGAGGAGAAGGAACTGCCTCCCAGATACCAGCCATCCTTTATATAACTCTCCATTGTAATTTAATATCTAATATTATGTTTGAAAAAATGATGGCCTTTTTATATCTTGGTGCTGGTAGCGTGAACTACCAGTGTAGTGTAGATGTTTGAGAACACACAAAAAAGTAACCGCTGTGTATTATTGTGTTTTTCAGTATGATTATCACAGAATCACAGAATCACAGAATCATCCAGGTTGGAAGAGACCTCCAAGATCACCGAGTCCAACCTCTGACCTAACACTAACAAGCCCTCCACTAAACCATATCACTAAGGGCTACATCTAAACGTCTTTTAAAGACCTCCAGGGATGGTGACTCAACCACTTCCCTGGGCAGCCCATTCCAATGCCCAACAACCCTTTCAGTAAAGAAGTTCTTCCTAACATCCAACCTAAACCTCCCCTGGCACAACTTTAGCCCATTCCCCCTCGTCCTGTCACCAGGCACGTGGGAGAATAGACCAACCCCCACCTCGCTACAGCCTCCTTTAAGGTACCTGTAGAGTGCGATAAGGTCGCCCCTGAGCCTCCTCTTCTCCAGGCTGAACAATCCCAGCTCCCTCGGCCACTCCTCGTAAGACTTGTTCTCCAGACCCCTCACCAGCTTCGTTGCCCTTCTCTGGACTCGCTCGAGCACCTCCATGTCCTTCTTGTAGCGAGGGGCCCAAAACTGAACACAGTACTCGAGGTGCGGCCTCACCAGAGCCGAGTACAGGGGGACAATCACCTCCTTAGACCTGCTGGCCACGCTGTTTCTTATACAAGCCAGGATGCTGTTGGCCTTCTTGGCCACCTGAGCACACTGCTGGCTCATATTCAGCCGACTATCAACCAGTACTCCCAGGTCCTTCTCGGCCAGGCAGCTTTCCAACCACTCATCTCCCAGCCTGTAGCACTGCTTGGGGTTGTTGCGCCCCAGATGCAGGACCTGGCACTTGGCCTTGTTGAACTTCATGCAGTTGACCTCAGCCCATCGCTCCAGCCTATCCAGATCCTCCTGCAGAGCCTTCCTGCCCTCGAGCAGATCGACACACACACCTAACTTGGTGTCGTCTGCAAACTTACATGACCATGAAATAGGCAGATTATATTGTTCTATTGGAGTGAAATAGGCCCTTGCAATTTCTTAACTTTGTGTAAGTGAAACAGAATTCAGTAGGGCTTTCATTTTTGAGGTTACGAAAATGGCATATGAATAAAATAACTAAAGTCATAGATAAACAATAAAGTGTAAGGATGGTAAATCACAAAGCAAGGACAGCTGTGGACAAAAGAACACTATTGAAATAGTAATTGTATTTGTAAAAATATAGCAACTTAGAAAGGAGGCAAGCTTTTCATCTATATAAACTTTAAAATACAAATGGCATGACTTTCAACATTTTCTGCATCTGTTCTTTTGTTTGCATCTACAATTATATAATCTTTGTTTCTGTTACATTGTCATGGTCATTTATGTTCTCATTGTAATAAAAGACAAATGATAAGTCTAGTACAAATCAGCGTTATCTGGTAAGTTTTTTTAAAAGCAGATAAATCCTATTTTACAATATACTTGGTGGTTATCAAAGTTCAACTATTAAAATAAGGAAAATACAACAGTTTTTCAGTATATTTATTTATTGTTTACTTAAAAGTACTTCAGAGAACATTCTTCCAGTGTTCAAGGGCAGATTTTTTCCAGTCACTGCTAGAATACGTAGGAGTCCTTTACTCTGTCAGTGAGAAATGGAAACATTTTACGGAATTGACACTGTCACTACAACAACATTGGTTAAATAATTAGTCTCCCTTATTCAGATAAGGGTTCATTGACTTGGTGGATATCAAACTGACAAGTCATCCTGTTCAATTTCAGTTTGTTAGTTCATATTAGAAATTACTTTCATCATTCTCTCACTGCATTCCGGTATATATGCTTGGTGTTTCTGACATCAGTTACACAACTGGAAATCATTTTTGAGTTTTTCTTTATCTCCTCTACTGCAATTCACATATTAAGGTTTACATCAGTTTTTACTATGTCTTTATAAATAATAGTATTGCTAGTTTGTACTTCATCTGTCAGCAGATCTCATTGCATTGTACAGGCAATTAAAAAAGATCCTCTTGCAAAGTTGTTACTTTTTGTTTTCCAGAAGATGATGTTGAGTGCAGATATTCCAAAACCTGGACAGAAGCTGTGCCCAGTGGGTTTTTGGAGAGTGCCTGGCCTTATGTGCATTTGGACCTAAACAAGGCTTCTTATCAGAGTCTGGTAGCTTAAGCAGAGAACAAAGGTATGATGGGCTAGGGATGGAGAAAGGTTGTATGAGTCATACTTGCACATCTAGAGACCCTGAAGCACCTTTACATTTTCCGAGTCTGGAGTTTGTGTATAAATAGATCAATTAGCTGCTCTTAGGTTCATGCTTTATGTATGAATTATGATTACAGACATATTCTTACCTTAGTCTTTTGTGTATAATGGAAAATGCACATATGCTGCACTCCCATAGAAGCAAATTGCCACTTAGATTTTTGACTTGAGGTTTTGAAAAGCCACTGCAAAATTCAATCAAAATACGTGCTGCATTTTCAAAGCAGATAGAAACCCATCCTCTCCTTTTACAGCTCAGCACACACCTATGGACACAGGATGTCCATACCTCCTGGGGAAATGAAATGTATTTCCTTACATTAAAACTACCCATGGAAAACAGTCAATTTTCCTCCATTTTTGAAGAGTGGGGGTAAGTCATCTCTTTGCAAAGGAGGGTAATTGATTTCTCATTAAGAACTTATAAATCTCACAATAGCTGCTACTTGCACGAAGCTCATGAGCATCAGGATGTTTGCTGTTGGTCCAGACAGTATCAGATTCTAGGAAACAGGCAATATATGAAAGGGAGGAGGGAAGGAAAGGATACAAAGAACATCACTGTGCTGAAAACTGGATCAAACCAGCACTGGCTTTTGTAAGGTCTTAAATAGGATGATGCTAAAGAGGGTTCAAAATCAAATGACTTTCTATTAAATTTTATTTTAAAAAATCGGGTTAATAACTAAAAATAAAAAATAGAAATGTAATTTTCCCTTGCTGTTCTAGCTATTGTATCTTCACAAATGTAGGTGATGAGCCGTGATCTTCAGGTGCATGAGGACAAATTTCCCCAAAGGCTGCTATTCTTTTGTAGATTCAGTTTACTACTGTTGCATTTGTTTCTGTGAGCCTCTGCTAGTAGCTCAGTTCTGGGAACAAATCTGGATACTTGGACTAGCAATTTCTTACGGATGTTCATGGTATTCAACTGCCAATCAGATGCATGCAGATGCAAATTGGATGGTTAGATACACAAGTACTTTGATTTGTCTGTAAACCCATCTTGAGCCTGTAAAGTCTGAGCATGGATTTTTGTAGGTGGAAATTGTGCTTTCTTAGAAGGACACTGAACCTCTGAAACAACTCCTCGTAATGCTTGGTTGGGTCAGTTCATTTATGCTTACTTTTGAGATGATGAAAATCTTACAAGTCTGAAGCTCAGCCTGAAAATATTGCTGAGGCTAAAAATACTTGCAGTAAAATGTAACAGATAAAGCTTTGAAGAACCAGATTTTATTTGACAGTCTAGAAAGTTTTTTCAATGACCACACAAAAGCGTTAAATGGGAATGGCCTGAGGACAGGCACTAAATCAATAAGCAGCAGTAAGTTTGTGAAATCAATTTTTTGTTTTTCACATACACAAAAATTGATGTAGCCAATGCTGTGTAACTCCCATTAATTGCCCAGGGTGACAGAAAATTTATCAATTGCTTATTGACTTCTTTGAAGTCATAGGGGGGAAAATGGAAATAACTGCAAAGTTAACTGTGTAATACAAAGGGTATCCTTCCTGAGTGGATGTGTAAATATAGATAGTAAATTCTTCAGAGCTTCACAGTTACTGCAGGTAATATGTTTGCTATCAACATTTCTGCAATCAGAAGTAGAAAAAATGTTATTACAGTGTCAAAATTGCAAAGGTAATACACATAACATAACATGCAGTTACCATCATGAACGTTAGGACTTTAACCGCGTACAAAAGAATCTATAATTATGCCTTTACTTACCTGCATGGGATGAGTTCCTTTCTTCGTATTAAAAGAGTCAGTATGTTCAGAAGTGGCTGTCTGTCCTGGGCTATCTGCCCCAAACACAGACTTGGGATCTGCAATGGGGTGTTTGAAAATGGATATACAAAATCAGTTTTGTTCATGAAAACGTTTGTCTTCTGCATCCCTGTTTTTCCTTGATAATTCCCCTTCTTTCCCACTCAGGGTAGTGGGTACCAATAACAAGATTTCTATCTTATCTTGTATTTCCCTTTCACTGGGCTGAAGATAATCTGTCTCATTAGCTCCTGTTTTAGTTCAGTTCTTACAATTATTTTTATACTTCACATAATTTTCCTCTGGTTTCTCCTTGGTTCCTTCACATTTCCTTAGAGGAATAGCTTTATTTTGTAGCCTTTATGTCTTATCGTTCCTTCCAAAAGCCTAAAATACCCACTGCATGAGATGTTCACAGCAGTCAGAGCAAGGGTAAGAACAGAAGATGCCAAAGTGCCACTGGTGCTAGTTTAGAACCAGTACTTTATACCAGTTACCCATAGATGTGCCTGGCTACAGAGAGGCCAGAAATGTTTCTGTGCCTTATGCCCACAAGGAGGATAAAGAAACTTTGGTCCCTTCCCGAGCTGTAGGTGGAGAGAATGGCTCATATTCTGAATGCATTAGGCTGACATTCAGGACAGCTATAGTAAAATCCCAGTTCCATTACAGACTTCCTATTTTGTCAAAGATCAGGCATCTAGACCCTGATTTGTATAAGTGGGTGTTTAACTTCAGTGATTAATTTATATTTAAAAATGTTCAAGTGCTTAAATATTTTCTTGGTGAGTGTTAAGATCATAGCTAAATTTGAAGCATGTATGAACTTTGCTGAATCAAACTTTGCTCAACTGTCCGCTTCCTTTTTCAGTTTATACTCTGGAAAAAATGAGATAATGTTCACTTCCTCCTGATGTTTGTCTTTGCCATATATTATTCTTTTGCTCTCAGTTGTTCCATAAGGGTTCCTGTTCAATTCAGGATGACTTGTGGCTAAAGTTATGGCCCAAATAAAAGCATCTCTCTGCCAGACTTTGAACGTTTTTTATACAGGTCACAGGCCTCTTATAAATAGCATATTTCATGTCTAGTAGCTATAAAGTTGGCAACTCTTTCTTACTGAGTCTTCTTACCTCTCCTGAGAATGCGGCGTGAGAGAGCTCATTAAACTTCTAAGTCAGAGAAGAGAAAGATGTAAATAAAAATAAATATATAAATTAAAAATACACCATCTGTGGTATAAACAGGGCATTCTGAAATGTTATTTAAGATTTCCATAAAGTGACACATGATAAAAAGAGCAGTTGCAAAAAGCAAAAGAAGAAAAAGACTTTTAAGGCTAATAAACTTTGCACTGAAAAGTGACACCTGACACTTCAAAGTGAAAGAACTGAGTTATTTATGTTTTCTGTGTCTTCAACAGAAAGCAAATTAATAGTCTTTTTTTTACAATAATAAATTACTTGGGTATCTAACATACATACGTAACCTAGAGTGGAGCCAGGAGCAGGAGGAAGGTTTGCAATAAGCTAGGTTTTATATTTTCTTCTTTTTTCCTGAATACTCTTTAAAAAATGATTCTGAGTCCTTCAGTGTCAAACTAATCCTCTTCCTTTTATCTTTAACTCCCTTCTAACTCCTCTTTGAGGAAGTAAATCCATCTAATACCTTTAGTGTGAATGCAGACAAGCATCCTGGAAAATAAGTCCATCACACTCTTGCTTTCTCTCTGTTCTTCCCTGTTGTCTAGCATAGAGGCTAATTTCAACAACTGATTGAAAATAATCCTCTGTAACAAGATTTTAATGGTAACAAATTGTGACTTCTGCATAAGAGTAATATCATGAATGCACAACACAGAGATAATTTATTCAGGGAAGTTAAACAGATATTTGTAGGTGGTGTTTACCAGAAGTGAATGAATTGGTTTAGAGTAAGTTGAAGGCATTGATTAAGTTAGCGGTCACAGCACAATGTCAAATATAAGTTTCCCAAAACGAATAGCTTGTAAAGATTGGAAACCATTATGTATTTAAAAGCAGGAAGATACTGATTCATAATCAAAATCGGTAATCTGATGCAGCACCAGCAGATGTATGTATGGGTATCCTGCCCATAAAACCTGCAAGTAGGATCTCTGCTTAAAAGACTGGGTGCTGGAAAGGACAAAGGAAATGATGGGGCAGGAGGAAGAGAAGCAGGTTTTGCAAGCTGCGTCTGGATGAGCTGTTAGGCTTAAGGGTGAGGAAACAAGAAAGTTGCAGCTGAAAGCTCTATTAACCTACTGAATACTTTGTCTCTTCAAAAGGTACAAATTAAAAAAAAAAAAGGTTGTCTTTGGAGACCCACAGCTGTGTAAATAGAAAACCCTTACCCTCTGGTGAGCGCTGCCTCGAATGTGCTCCTCAGAGGGTAATCAGGAGGTTGATAATGGAATCGGTTGGTTATGACATTTTTTTGCAACTGCTCGCTCTGGGCTCGATATCGATTTGACTCCACAAACAAGGCAGGCTACAAGAGTGCATCACGCTCCTGTGTGAGTTAGTTTGTCTGTGTGTGTACCTGTGAGCGAGCTGTGGTGAGTTGTGCCTGCCCCGCAGGCCCGCTGCCTTGGCAGGGCTGCCAGGGGGAAGGTACGGGCCTGGCTGCGCAGAGATCCCCTTCCCTCCTCCCAGCGGCCTCACCCTCTCCCCGTATTTCTGGGGCTGTTCTTCTAGTTAAACAAAGACGAAAGAGTCAGTTGGGAAGCTCAGCCAGCTTGTGTCCTTGTACTACCTTGTGGCGGGCCAGCACACCTGAGGGGCTGAGGTGTGAGGGAGAATGAACAGCAGTCTGAGCTGCATTACTGCTTGTAACTGCTGTGAACGTACCTCTGTGGAAGTGTTAGGTGAGGAGGGTGATGCAAGGTTGTATGTGAAATGTTCCCTGAAAAAACAGAGGGGTGCACTTTCCCCTGTTCAGTTTGTTGAGGAAGGGATGTGTGCCCACTCTGGAGCCGAGCATCTCCAGCAAACAGCTGGAGTGGGTCACTGGTGGTCTGATCGGAGGCCAGCTAGAGCTAATCACTTTGTGCCTTTGCACTGAGACGAGACAAAACTTTTGTGGATGTATCTGTATATTGACCTGTATAACGAAGCCTTAAGATAAGCCTTGAGCCCGTGAAACTACCAAAGTAAAAGGAATTAACATCACAGGAGACATGCTGTCCCCACAGCAGCTCGGCCCTCAGGAGTTGTATCCTTGAGCCCCGCTGCCACGTAGTTACTTGTGCCCTAACTGTACCCTGCTGTGGCCATTTTTGTGGCTTCTGCGAGTCTGTGGGATGCCAAAAGCCATGTTTCACTTTGGTACATAAATGCATGTTTGGCAGAAGTGATGTGCAAAGCTGTGACAGTGTTTTTAGAGTCTATGAAAAATATGGGACTTGATGCTGTTCTGGAACTGAGGCATTATATTTTAATAATGGAACTGATGTAACTAATGGAAGATTTGCAGAGAAATGAGGTACAATAACCATTACTTCTTGTCTTGAAGTAAATATGGAGCATATTTCAAAAGATACGAGATAGCTGGAAGAGACATTATGGACTCACTTCAGGAATACATTGGAAAAATGTGTGGTTGTCACTGTGCTGGAGGTCAAACTGGTAGATGCAAGATTTACTGACTTTGTCTACTTTGTGCACTACTAGGACAGTAAAAAGGGGTTGTGGGTAAATGGGTTTCAGAGCTCCATTTCAAAACTTGTCTGCAAGTTTTTGGGGGTGGGAGGAGACAGTCCATCTGTAGTCCAGCTCCTTGTTTATCAGATTTTATGTTCTAAAGTCCCGCATTGAAAATAATGTATTCTGTGCTGAATGTAAAAGAAAAGTCAGTCATGCATTCTTTCATTGTTTTTATCCAGAGACAATGTTTTTGACCTAAAGATGAACCAAATTTTAATCTTTTGTGGCCTTTTTTCACCTTGAATCTTTTCCCGTATTCTTTAAAATATTCATTCTTACATTGAGAAGCCAAATTTTTCAAGGTGATCTTAGGTGAATAGGATTAAACAACTCAGGTCAAACTACTTACTTAATCACTGTATATTCTTCGTGCAGTTGGCAAGAAATTATATTTCATACAGCATTCTTTATAGTCAGAAGTTTTAGTATTCTAAGGGAAGAAAAATGAAAGGCAAATATCATGACCTTTTGTATCACAATGACCTGAAACTGGAGATGGGTTGCAATTTAAATACAGAATTTAATCCCACCTTTACAGTATCTGTAGGCACTTGTAAAATATGTCTGGGACATTCAAAATGGAAAGGATATAATGTAATTTCCTTCCAGGGAGAAGAGCTTTGAAAATTGCCGTTGTCCCTTCACACTTTAAGACATTTACTGATGAAAATTCATGAATGTGATTAAGAGAAAGTCATAATTTCTCCCAGAAGCAAAGCTGTTTTCCCTTTTAATTGTTTTATTTGCTTCTAGTGCAGGAGAGATGACTCATGTTTCTGTTTTACTCCAGAAAAAACGCCAATTTCATACTGTTTTCCTATGCAAAATCATTTCATTTTATTAAATTATGATCTGTTAATGACATAGCTATGCAGCTTCTACTCAATATTCTTTATAAGAGAGTAATTTCTGACAGTCAAAGATCCGAATTTAATCTAAGCACATACTTGAGTGTCACTAGGTAAAAAAATTAGACCTTAGCAGAGGCATGCTTTTCTCAGTCTGAGCATGTGCTCAGCCCCATGGAAATCAAGAAAGGGGAATTATACTTGTAGCACAGAGACTAAACTTTAAGAGCACATAGACTTCAAAGGAAGATCTTTTTTCTGCGGAAAACATGCGAATGAAGACTTTCCTTGAATGTACTGTCTGGGTCTAATAGGTCAGTGAATGCAGTGGAGTTTACTTACCTGTTCCCTGCAGAGGAAGCGTGTGCAGCACAGGAACCCCAGTGGATACCTAAGCTTTCTGTGATTTAGCCTCAGATAATCGCATCTCAAGCATCCCTGTAGCTCCAGCAGCAAAAAGGGAAGATTCTTCACCATGGTAGTTTTACAAATAAAAGATCTTAAAATCTGACCGTTGAATTGAACCACCTCATACTTGGCAGTGCCTTGAGTACCCTTCAAGAGGCATAGGTTTTTAGAAATTGCTGAGCACCTACATTTTAGCAGTCAGGCTTCAGAGGAGTTTTTTTAGTATAGGAGTTCAAGTTCATTATTCATATCAAAATACTGAAAGAAGGTAATGCTGTTTTGTCACCTATAGTGGACTGAAAAGGGGATGATACAGCTGACCAGCAGTGTAATATGGCTATGATGACATAGGCTTACAATAGGTGATCTCAAGTGATGTAGGTCATCCAGATAGCTTTAGAAGTGTTTCTTTAGGTCCTCATTCAAAGATGCAACCAAAATGTAACCAGAAGTCATCAAAATGTAGTGTTGCAGTTACACTTTCCTTTCCATCTGATGCCAGACAGAATCTTAGGCAGTGTTTTGTACCAGCTGTGCTTACACAATTCTGTCCACAAGGAAATGAGAAAATGTTTCATGATTTGTCTCACTGGACTGAAACAAAACCAAACATCTGGACTGCTGCAGCAACAAAGTGGACAAAGGGAAAGCTGCTGGTGGTATTTCTAAGATGGCAAGAAGTAGACTTCATGACAACAAACATACAACATGCATGCCATGCTAGCAGGAAAACAATACCTAATTTAGACTTTTGTGTTTG
The DNA here is from genome assembly GCF_964211835.1 of Anser anser. Lineage (NCBI taxonomy): Eukaryota > Metazoa > Chordata > Aves > Anseriformes > Anatidae > Anser > Anser anser. Next base: position 17,774,678 of record NC_139735.1, on the reverse strand, counting down.
AAGTCATGACTGACAGCTACAGATATGAGCTAGTGAAGGATTATGTTTGCCTTATAGAAGAAATTTTATGGAAGATAACAAGTATTATAAGAAGTTCTTACACATTTGTTTCTCTAATACTCTTACACCTTCAATAAGGTAGGAGAGAACACTTTATGACAGAAGCCATAAACTAAGTATATTTATGCATAAGCTGTCACTTAGTATTTTTAAAGTATGAGATGCTGCCATACCTGGTGCCACAGAGGTAAATGCTTGGTCAGTTAGCACAGGTATTTCTTGTAAGATTTGTATACCTTATCAGTGCCTAACCAGGTATCAGTATTACTGGTTTTAGAAGTAGCAGACAGAAAGTGTCGGTTGAAAATGGGGTCTAGAACAATGTTCAACGATATTTTTGTGTGCTTACTAGTGTGCAAATCCCAGGATTCACAATGAAGGCACAATTGCAGGATGTGAGAAAAAAAAAGGAGCTAGTCGTCTTTTACTTCTGGAATTTTCTGGTAAAATCAGTCTCCTCTAAGGCAGTCTCTAGCATTCTATCACAATTATTTCCCAAGTTTCTCTTTCCTTTCAGTATTGGGTATTATTCATAAAATTCCGGCTGCCAGACTGACACAGTTTTGAAGGAGTCAGCTTTCATTTGTTAAAGTGCATTTTTTTGCTTCTCATTATTCCAGAGAGAAGTTGAAAACATGAACCTTAATGCCAAAAAAACAAAGGAGGCAAAATAAAAGAATGAATACCAAAGCCATTATTTGGAAACAAGATCTTAAGACTTTTAAACGATTACTCCTAATTTGGAGGGAGGGGTTGAATATTTTTATGGCTTGGGTTTAGTGTGTTTCTTTGAAAGGAAGAGCCATGACTTTCCTCAGAGTGTTACTACAAACGTTTATTGGGCCAGTCAGACCCATAATTCTTTTACAATGCTATGAATATAAAGAAAATAAATTGGCAATGGCAAATTATATTTTAAGGAAAGCAAAAGCAGAATCAGCTCCTAAAGAAGCTGTGATATTATAGCACAGTAAAGAATGGAGCAAGACCTTTAGTTGGTTTATTAAGAAAAATATAAAACTGAGTAAGAAGAAAATGTGAATAATCGAAGAAAACCTTTGACTCTTTCTCAATTTACTTTTCTTGCATTATGGAAGGAACACTTTTCTTACTAAAAAAATGTGTTGTTTTTAACCAGTTGGATTTTTTTTTTCTTTAGATTAGACTAGCCTTTTTCTTTGTGTAAATAGAACAGCTCATAGGAAAAATAGATACAAGTCCATAAGACTTTTGCAAAAATTCCTATACAATGTTACGCAAATTTTGTGTTTTTTTGGTCTTTTCCTCTGTTTTTTTTTTTTTTTTTTCCACCAAGCTCATTTTACAAAATGAGACTTGATGCTTGGAATATGTTTTGAGATTATGGAACTAAAAACAATTGTTCTAGAAGTATTAGTTCCTCAAACAAAGAGGAGCTTACCTCTTATGAAAAGAAACTCCAGCATAAATAATACAGTGAAAAGGAAAAATTGAATCAATTGTTCCTGTGCTTCCTTCCTTAAAATTGAATTATTCATTATTTCCTTTAGAAATGCACAGAAGAGAGCCTTTTTTTTTTAACTTAAAGCCCCCACTGAAGTTGCACATAAAACAAAAATAAATCCATGCCTGGGAAGCATCCACAGATTCAGATTAATTAGCATACTTTAAGAGTTACCTGTGACTTCTCTGGTCTTATATTTGAAAGCAAATTCTGATGCCATTTCCCAGCTGAATTGCAACCTTATCATTTTAATTCCTTATGTGTTTTTGTGTGATGTCTTTTTGGCATACTATTTTTTGGATATGGGGATGCTACAGTTTGGTCATATTTTGGGTCCACTCATGTCTATATCAACTGGTATTAACTTTAATTGTTAGAGTAGCAAAATGCAAAATAAGTGAATTTGAAATATTAAACTCCCAGTGGCTTGTGCTTTCTGGGATGCTGGACAAAGGAGGAGCAGTCATAAAGAAAGGCTACTTCTAGGAGGGAGGGGAGCAAATGGTGTCTGTCCATGAATATAGCCTGTATTTTTGATAGCTTAGTATACCAGAAGTAATATGTGAAGGATGCAGCTCAGGATACGTTAAACGTCTTTCTATATAGAGTATTATATAGAGTATTTGTGTATGAAGGAATCAGAGTGTCCAGGCCAGTGTTAAAACAGACAACTATTACAAACAAGTGAGACTTAACCCAGAGATCATCCAGAAATGCTGCTAACCCTGAAATTCTTGCAGTACACTTTCTTTTTTTCTTTTTTCTTTTTTTTTTTCATTTTATGTGACTTTGTTTGTGATATCTGCAAATTCTATCACTTGGAAAAATCTCCTTCAAGCCTGCACTCTTCTCACTGTCTCTCTATTCCCTGCAGAATGTTGTTTTCCATCAGCATCTGGGGTGTAGACGGTGAGGCGGTATTTAGGGTGTATGAGGTTGAGATCTGTGGGGCCTTTGTGTAGTTGCACAGCATTTAGGGTCTTTTCCTAGAAAACACGAGGAAGGATGGACTGTAGTGTTATATATTTCTGATAAAACATTTTCCATGTGTTGTACCCATACCTGGGAGGGTCTTCCAAGGCTCTGTGTGGATGTGAGCAGGGTATGTCAACTACCTGTCTCGATAGCATCATTTTCCTTGGCCTTCTCCTGCTCAGAGCCTGGGTGCTGTTAGGCTCTAAAACCTTTAGAGCAGTGAAACCTGGAGTCTTTTCAGACTGAATCTTATCCGTGCTGGTAGAAAAGAGGTGACATTTCACATTAGAGGCAGACAGAAGAAATATTTATTTGGCATGTTAATTTCAAATAAATGATGGATGCTGTAATCTGCTCACTGGATTGGAATGTTAGAATAAAGCCCCAGGGAACACAGAATTATCTGGCCAGTGATGCAATAAAAAGGGCATAAATAATTGATTTATCATATGTTTCTGCAACTTTTCCCAAGGTTTTCACCTCCACATATCAGGATAGGGGTTTACTATCATATATGATATTTCACAAAGGTACAATTGATGCATACAAAATGTACCCAAAAGCTCGTATAGAAAACACCAAAAATTTATTACAGAAAGCAAGCAAGCATATTATTAAAATGCTGGTGATAAATACAGCATAACATATGAAAGTTTCTTTTGGTGAATGTGGGGGGGAGGAGAATAGGGCAGGGAAGTGTTGCTAGGTCACAGATCTTGAACTGGGAAATGAAAGGCTTTCCTTGATGTGCAGTGGTCTAAGCGCAGTGGCCTGTGACTATTTTCTTTCCATCTGAAGAAAACTTAATTTCATGTCATCATCAATATTCAATCTTCACAGTGGTTAGTGAAAGAAACTTGATTTGCATCTTTAGATAATCATCCCTCTTATTTTTTTTCACCAAGGAAACAGCTGCTGCCTTGTCCATTGTGCAGAGGAAAACATATTTCATCTCTATTTATGTTCAGAAAATGTCTTGTACAATATTTTGGTGTCTTAATTTATGACCTATAGTAATAATAGCCATAATCATTTTTATGAACTAATTAGATTAATTACTGTTATTACACATTATTATTATTATTCACCATAATCACCATGGGGAAAAATTTAAGAATTAAGAATCAGGAATTATATTATTGCCACCCCAATTCATGGTCTGCCAATGTTACCACTGTAAACCTGAATTGCAAGGTGTTAATAATGGAACAATTTCAGATCATAATTTAGGTGCAGCAGAGTTTCTGATTTTCATTGTGGTCATATTTTTAAAAAAATTCTTCACCCCTTTGGAACAATTTCATAGCTGGCTGAATATTGAGGAAAAGGAAGTTCTACCCTTTTGCTTTGTATTATTAAGACTAAATTTGGATTCTTGTTTTCTCAAGATCTTTAGGGCCATCATTTCCTTTGAATGGAAGAGGAGTTGTATTACTGCATTTTGTGGGCAGTAGTACTCACAGCTCCTTGTGCCCTGTACCTTATATATACCTAGGTTTGGTTTATTATTGTCATAATCTTAGAATGGATTCTGCTGTACAAAAATTCTTTATTTTGTCACTTGTACTTTGCTCATATTAAAGAAATCCAAGCAAAGTTATTAAAACCAAAGGTGAGACAAAATGTAAGAATCAGGATAGTTAAAGTCCCAAATTGTCCAACACTGGAAGTTAAAGAAACATTTAGAATCATAGAATCATTAACATTGGAAAAGACCTCTAAGACCATCTGGTCCAACCATCCCCCTACCACCAATATCACCCACTAAACCATGTCCTTAATCAGCTCTTTCTAGTCAGTTGAAGACTTTTCTATATTCTGTATCTTTTATGTTTTGAACTAACTGAATGGTTTCTTTAACCAAAAAATACAAGTCTCTGGTACCTTTTAATGAAGGATATATTGAAATAAATAATCGGAGCTGAATGATTGAGAAGCTACCAAGTGGAGGTAGAACCCATTCTCCACTAAGACAAAATAGTGTGCTCTTGTAAGGGGACTCTAATTTCAAAAGAACTGCTTCACTATGAGCATTTAAAGAAAAACAATCATCTGATCATAGTCACAGCAACATACTGTTTGGGTGCACATGATTAGATGAAGGGCTCCATGGTGCTTAGTGCTCCCTTCTAGTTATTGTAGCTGCCTTAGTATTAATTCTTAAGTACTGTAAGGAATCCCTAAATATTGGAATTAATTCCCTAATCATTTCTTTCAAATACTAGCATGTTAAAATCAGAAAGAAAAGCATTTTCTAACATGATAATTATATCACAGGTAAGTCTAAAGTGTTTGATGCTTGCTTGAACAGGATGCTTACTCAGCGTGCATTCCTTTCATTTCTACAGTTGAACATTAGCAACATATTTTTTTTTAATTTTTTTTTGTTTTTTTTTTTTAGAACTAAATAGAGTTTCATGTATGGATGGCCAGATGAGCCAGAGTGGTGTATACCAGGATGCCCCACACAGGAAGCCCAGTGCTTTTAAGAGGCTTCATACTTAGGGCTTTTTGAACACACAGATTTACTCTTCAGGTGCTTGGCACCTGATCTCTTTTGTTCAGTAGAAACATCCAGGCGTATGGCAGCTCAAGTTGGCTCACCAGATGTCCTCAAATCCCAGACAAATGCTAAGCATTCTTGAGTTGTGCTGCCCATGTTGGCATTCAGAGCAGGAAGAGGAAACACATCAAGGAAAAGAGTCACAAATCTCTTAAAAAATCTAACACACACTGAATGATCTAAAATGCTCATCTTATGCCTTTCTTGTTGGGTTTTATGAGATTCTTCTGAAGGGACTAAGCGGAAGATTTTTGCTTAAAATCCAAGCAACACTAAGTAAGCTTCTTGTTTATCTAGGAAACCAAATACTGTCTCTGATAGAAGTAATGGCTGAAGGAACTCATCAGCAGGAAGGGTGTTAGCCAGTTGTCAAGATTATTTAGCAGAAGCTCCCGAAGCCATGCTTTCTTAGGTGTTTTTGATTTTCTGGAGTCATCTATAGAAGTGAGAAATGCCACAAGAGCATGCTTTACCTTGGTATGGTATTGCTGAAATTAGTAGCAGCGCAGACTGAGAAGTATATAGAGACAACAGAAAACAGTACAGGGATTTAAGGACATACATGTGTTTTTTCTTGAGTTTCACTCTTGGACAGGAGATAGTGGCTGTTACTTGGAAACTTGGAAACAGTGGTATGCCAGACCCTGCCTCAATGCTTTCCTTCTGCCTGAATCGATGAGGTCTTCAAAAAGCCAGATTTTTGATGAGTTTCATGGATATAACCTGGATCTCAGTTCAAGGAGATGCCTCAGTCTGCACTTAGAGAACAAATCTATGCAGTCCTCAAGCTAAGCATGAGCTTGCAGTGAGCTCCGGAGTTTGGTTCACTGAAATCATTACACTGACCAGCTGGAAAAGAGAGCCATGCAGTGCTGTAAGCCTGCTGCTTTCGTGAGATAAATAGATGGCGAGGAATCTTCTGGTATTCAGCCCTGTCACATTTTCCACAGATGCCATGTCTGAAGTTGTGCCATATTTATGGCATCTATGATGGTGCTCTGCATGTCTTTCATGCATCTTCATGTGGACAGCTATCACTGAGATTTGGAAATGAATGTTAGCTTTTGTGTGAGTACCATTTATGTGTACATGTACTACTCAACTTCTTCCATTTTATTATCCTTTATTTCTTTGCAGCCTTATGTTACATTATTTTATGCATATAATAGGACCTCTCCTTGCCCTCTGCTTCACTTAATAGATAGAAACTTGCTTTTTCAGTTTTAAAAATTTCAGAGAAAATTAAGTCAGGAAGAAGCCTGCATACAGGTGTCTCAATTAATGAGTCTCCAAACTGTATCGTGTGGAAAGCTCCAAGTCAGGAAGAACGTATAGTGATTTTTCAGGACTCGTTTTTACAGTCTTTTAATGCGCAAACACAGTGAGCTCTTTGAAATGGGGACCGTCTTTTGACTGGATGTTTTGTGGATGTGTCAGATAGAACAGGACTGTGACCCTAGGATCAGTTTCCAGTAAGAGTAATGGAAATGATGATGACAATAGTTAGGCAATTTCCTTGTGTTAACAGAGGTTTGCAAATCCCATTGAGACACTCCAGTCAGGCATCAGAAGGGGTAGAAAGAGGCACTGTGGGAATACGTTCAGCCTGACGTTAAAAAAGCAGGGAAGCAGAGAACAAGGGGACGATGAGCGACCTCAACTGCAAAAGAGATCAAAGCCTTACATTGCAAGGAGGGAGTACTGGAAGGAGTAGAAAATGAAGACCACCACACAAAATAGGTGTAGCAGTAGCACTGGATTCTTCACGGACTGTTAAAAATGCAGAGGATGAACAAAACAGGATGTCTTTGGGAGGCTGGGAGGGCAGCCTGTATCAGGGAATGGCAGGGGAGGGTTTGTTCAAGGGAAAACAAACCTAGCTGAAGGGTAAGAGAGCAGAAGTTGTGCTCTTGCTCTTGTGCTCTGCTACTGAGAGGAACTGTCAATGGCTTATGAGTTGGAGGGGAAAGTGAAAGTGAGACCTATTACAGATGCCTAGGATCCGCGTTTAGAGCCTAGATTGATTGAAGTGAAATTCATGTCATGTTGAGGAAAAGTTATTTGAAAGATTAATTACTTTAATTTTGCTCTAGCTGTGCCTCTCTAGTGCATGAGAAAACAATTCTTATATTTCTTATAATTTCTTATCTATGATTATAGTTTAACAGGACAGGCTATTTTTTATCTAGTCTAAGATGCATTATATGAGCCATGTTCTTTTGTCCTTGAATCTGATAATTCGGATGTTGAAACCAAGGGTGCTGACCTTCAGATTCTTGCCTTCCTTCTCTGTTTCAATCTTGTGGATTGTAAGGATTTACCTTGCCTTTTCCTAAATTAGGAATCAAAGGACAGTGAAAAAGATTAGTACTTTGACAGTATGTGTGATATGATGATAAACAGTCATAAGATAACAGATAAGATAGATGATTTGTTACATGAATCATCAATTTGTGTTTGGATATGAAGGCACTCTTCTGTTGGAAAATCTCTGAAATAGGTTAGTAAACTGATGATAAAATCCTAAAATAATTAAAAAAAAAAAAAGCATTGCAAAATTGTAGTATCTCATAATTGACTATAAAGAAGAGTTTTTATGTACAATTTCACTACCACTCAATAGGTAAGTAGAACATATTTGGTTTAGTTGTGCTGTTTTCAAAGTGTGTTATCTGACAAACTGAGTACAGAATGCATAATTAGATCATACTACTGTATTTATGATAATGAATGCTGCATTTGCAATACTTGAAGCCTCACATTAGGCAGATACTTAATTTTTTATAGCTGTTCTTGACAGGTTACATTTTTTATCCTGAACATAAATCTGTCAGGAATTCTATTTGTACTAATGCAGTATATTACAATTTTGATTTTTCACTGGCAAATTTGCACAGGCATTTTATTTTGCAAGCCAAGTAGTTTTAAAGAAATTCTTTGTAATTACCATTGCTTTATTGTATGACTTCGTTAACAGTATAAAGCAGGCTTAAAAACACTGAAAATTATGGTATTTACCAAAATTCTATATATTCCACAGACAAAAGCCTTCTGAAAAACAAAACAAAACAAAACAAAAACTCACTTTGAACAGTTGCTGGCAATTGATAGAATGTAAATGAGTGAAAGCAGAAAATGTGAGTTGCATGTATTTTTGTTCTGTTTAATTGTATTGGGTAGTAAAGAAGTGGAAAATAAGTCACAGAGAAGAAGAAAATCATTCCAGTGAGAAAGCCTGAACGTGATACTGAATTTCACATCTACAAGGAAATTTTGAGGATTCTAGCTCTTTGCAGGAGCTGCTTTGCATCTTCCAAGTGCGGTCACTATGTCATAATGTTATGCAGTTGTTCCTTGCTGGTTAGTTATCCATAATGCCCAGGTTCTGCTGTCCCAGTGATCCCATACGCTGGCCTTCTGCCCTGTTCTGCTGAAGGGAGAGAATTTTCTTGACATGTATGCATATGGTACTGAACGACTGGATTCACCCAGCAAAGTTTCTCTCCTAGAGAAATAGAAAATAATCTACCCTGGCATCAGATCTCATCTTCTGTTTATCACTAACAGTGTGAACGTAGGGAAAGGAAATTGCTTCTAGACATGGTGCAGAAAGCAGTTTTTAAATATGGGGATACTCTCATTGTGGATTCAGTACTTGTGATCTCTGGTTATTTTGGTTTCCAAAGAAGAAGTGGAAGAGCTTTGAAATGTTGGGACAGTCCCTTTGGCTTCTGCAGTCACAGGCTGCTTTTACCATGAGAAGATAATTTAAAGCGGGGGAAATTATTTGTCCCTGTTGCAGTTCTGTGTTTTGCTTTCATAATGCTTGCATCCTCTGTAGGCTGACTTGGGGACCTGCCTGAATGCATATTACATTTACTGGAAAGACTTTTGTTGATTTAATGTATGCTTTGGATCAGGCCCTGCGAGTGCAGGGGAGAGCCCGGCCCCGCAGATGAAGGCATTAACAGACCTTTCTTCCCCTGCAATGCTCCAGAAAGCACAGAAATAGGCACTGGGGAGCCTGGAGAGTACACAGATAGGTATGTGGAATAGAGGCTTATCTACAAGTAAGTCCAAGAAGAGGAAGATTATATTTGTCATAAAGCAGTTGGGAAAAGCAGTGTGCCTGTGAATCAGACACTACAGCTTCTCCTTTGTCTGTAGAACTGATAGCTGGAGCAACACCGATGTGCCCGGCCTGTGGAGCCCGCGTTTCTGCCTCAGAATGGAAAGTCTCCAAAACCCATGAAACAGTGACACCAAAGTGATGATAAACTTTATAGACTAAATCACCTTCATTATGTTTCATTTGGTCAAATTAAAGCTCTTTTTATTTTTTTAAGCGCTGTTTTAAAAGGAGACAATTAACATTACTACTCTGGGGCCTTGAGCACAGATACTGCAGGCCCTGGGATTGGATGCTGTCAAAATTTACTGCCTGTATCGTCTGAAACATGAATATTTTATTCTAAATACTTTGGTTAAGGCCTGCTTCTCACGGTATGGTAGAATTTAATGAACATGCTTTCCTAAATAATTTTATGTCATTTACTGCTTTAGTGAAAAGGTGGGGGCACATAATTCTCAGATGCGTCAGGCAAATGCATTGTGCCAATTATTTAAATTGTTCTTTGAATCATTTGTGCCATATCTCTGCAGTTAATTAATAACTTCTACACCTGTCTTTTGTTAAAGAACCCCCCGTATTTTGTTTCTCGTCTTTGCAGTTCTGCTTTGTGCATTGTTCCTTCCAAGTCTGAGCGTTTGCTGTAGATTTGACAAAGATGAACAACGATGATGACTGCAGATGGACAAAGATGATGACTGCAGGTGGCAAATGGGGGTTAGAAGCGTAATGGGAACAATTTCAAGGACTATTCACCCATTATCTGAAGGAAATATTTAGATACCAGTGTGGGGTATGACAATTTCAGCCTCCTGGATGAATAATAAAAAATCTTGTTTGTGGCTGTTGGGGCTATTTAAATAACACCCTGCTTCATGCACTCGGTATCAAAGAAAAGGATGAGAAGCAGCTGTGGGACAAGGTGTACAAGTGCTGTGTGAGTTGAGAAAGCTTGAGAGGAGCGAGCCTCTGGAAGGAATGGCTCCCACCGTGCTGGAGAGCTCTTGCAGAGGCCAGTTCTGGAGCATGGAGCCAAAGGGAGGGACCAGCACAGGTGTAAAAGAAGTAGGAATAGGTTTTTGTTTAATGAGCTTGGTATCCCTCTGCAGTAAGGGAGGCTTGTCGTGAGTCTGGCTCTAGAGATGGTTGGAAAGCCTCTTCTCTGGGTGCTGGGGATTCTGCTAGATTTAGCCAAAGGAAGGGATGTGTGCAGTGGGCATCCCCAAGAAGCAAAATCCCATCCCCAAACCAGTGTGGGGCTGGTCCTACCTGCAGCTAGGAACGGCCAGCCCTTCTGGCCACTGCTTCTTACCCAGCTCAGTTAGTTTCTGCCAAAAGTCACGGACAAAAAAAGTAGACCAAAAAATGGAGGCACAGCTGAATTTGTTTCCACAAGGAAAACTGCTAGAGTTCTAGGAGGTAAATGCTAAGAAGATGAGAACTAATGAATTACTCTTTTTAAAGTCGTGATTTTTTTAGCTTGCCTAATGCCAGGGGATTGTCAGTCTGCTTTCAAAAATAGAGATACAGGTAAATTTATAAGTATCCAGAAAATCTTCTGGTTGATGACTTTCATTTCCTTAGTGTTTTTTTCTGGAGAAACTTCCTTGCTGTTCACTGTTACTGAACATTGCAGTAAGCCAGTTATTAGACATTATAGCTTAAATCTAATATTCAGATTTTAATATCTATAAACAAATGCTTTTTACTGGGAGAAAGGTGATAATGTATTCAAAGAAAAAAATCAAAATTCATTGTACTACGGATTCCATGTTTTGCTTGTGGGCTATGTCTATATTGAGAAATTTGGCCAAGAATTTAGAATTTCACTTACTTAGTTGATTTTCTTAGGAAATCTTCAGGAATTACCAGTAGGTTGGACATCTTTGCAAGATGTATTTTTTCAGAAAATATTTGTTACTATCAGTTTTTGATCTAATTTAAAGTTCATAAAGGCATATTAAAAATACCACAGCTTGTCGGACATTCTAATATTTTAAAATCTGTCTTTCCTCTGCTGCACATGTTCAGTAAAGCTTCATTGCTTTGTTCCTCAGTGTAGCTTCTGTATAGTATTTATTGTGTATGTCCAATTTGGTTGCTCTGTTTTCAATGTGGGTCCAACTAAATGTTTAACAGGTTTTTTTTTTTTTTTCTTTTCAAAATAATATAATTCTACAATAATTCTCTGTTTTTAATATCAGTTTCTGTTGCTTTCTGTACGTTTAGCAAAGGAAATGGGATGAGCCATCTTGGTTCTTTCTCCTTTGCCTCTGGAATAACCAAATTTAAATAGAGCTTAGTGCTGTATTTTTAGAGTAAGAACCTTTGTGTGAGCTGGCAATTTAAAAATTACTTTTCTATTTTAATTTTTCACAATTCTCTGAAATGGCTGCAGGCTTTGGAGTGCACCTGCAAGAGTGCAATTATGTCATATTGAGCTAAGGACTACCAGTAGAATTGTTTGAAGTGTCATTTAGTAGCATTGCAGTCCCTAAGCCTTGAACACTTCAAGATGTAATTTGAGTAATCCTGTGCCATTTCCCACTTTATCTAGGTGCAGCATTATTAGAGCTACAACTTTTTCGTTATAACTCTGCTAATGGCGAAGGGGGGGAAGGAGAGAGAAGAGTGAGACAGACAAATGACAGGAAGGAGCCCCCTTCCCCAGCAAGGGAAAAGAAGAGTTCATGATCTCATTCTTGGTGTTGATGAAAGGCCCTACTCAGCGAAGGACAGAAGACACCTGTGTATATTTAGTTCTCAGGAACTGTTCTGGCCCGAAAAAGCAAACAGCCGTCTCATGGGTACACTTCAGGGAGGCACCAATATGGACAACTTGGAAACGCACCTTCCGTAGACGTTTCCCCCTCTCAGGTGTGCTTACTGTGTTCTGTTGACACTGGTGGCATGAAGACTAGGAGGGGATGGTAACCAGCAGTGTGAATGTGCTAAAAGACACCACCAGCATGGGTTTTGGATGGCACAAGGCAGCACTGACACAGGCCTGTGAGCCAGGACCTTCAGCTTCTTGAGAGAGGCAGCAAAATCCGGTAGAAAGTGGGAAACTGGGAAGAAATCATCATTGTGAGTTTTCTTTTGTGAGCATATTCTTGCACACTTAACCCCTCATTTGGGAACGAAGTATGCAGTTTGTCATATCAGTGTTGGGAGGTTGTTGACCTCTCTTACAAAGCGCTGACGGAGGTGTCAACTGAAAAGCCCTCTTTCCAAGCCATTTACAATTTGGCTACTACAGCTACTTCTTTCTCAATTGGTCTTTTCCTTTGCTTTCAGTGACAATTTAGAAACAGAACCAGTTCCAGTTCCAGCTGTGTTAAGCAAGGTTAAATGGCATCATTTATTTATTTATTTATTTATTTATTTTCAATGCTGTTGAGAAGGACTGCTTGCTGGTGGCTTATATTCTCAGATAGCTGTTGATTATTTTCTTGTCATTTTCAGTTAACTGGCTGAGGAAAAATGGCTCTAATGGCTCTAAACAGTGGCAACTGTTGGTCTTGCAACAAATCCCCCTCAGCTTGGGGCCTTACGCAGTATAGTCTCCCCAACAAACCCAGCGTGCTGCCCAGAGACTGTAGTCCTTATTTTGCATTGGCAAGCTCTCTCAGCACCGGAATTCTTGAGCAATGCTTTCTCACCCCTACTGGCTTTGAAGGTTGCTTTGTGTTCACATCATGAATTCCTGCTCTCGCCAGTCCCAGTCCAGCAAGTTGGTTTGATGGTGGTTAGATTTGGAGTTCATACAGACCACAGAGAACAGTCAAAAAGTAGACGGCAGGTATATAGATGAGAAAATGCAGTTATTTCCTGGGATCTCCACTGGTTATGTACACACATCACATGGGTAATTGATAAAAGAAAGGCTCTCAGTGGATGTTATCAGAAGTCAAAAAAGTTCTACACTTAAGCATGTACAACTCTGTTAGCAAAGAGTGCCCCCAGGCAGCTCAACCTTTTAATCTTGATTTTATTTATTGAACAGAATGTAAATAACGTATCAGCAAGCTTAGAAGGAGTGAATGGCAGACAACTCAGTTACCTGTATCCTTTATGTGATACTGAGGAACTAGTTTGTTCAGTCAACTGAAACATGTTGCACAGAGCTGAAGGGAAGTTGGGCATTGTTTTGGATACTATTTTTGAAAAGTATTGTTTGCTGTGTAGACATCTGAATCAGAGGAGGGATGGAAGAACATTGCGTTCATAGAAAATACTAACTTTTCACCCAGTGTTGTTGGTTTCCCGTGAACTTTCATTAAGATGCATCCTTATTCAGTGGAGAAGTATCTAGATAAATCTCCAGACGAGAGTCTCATTTCTGATTAGATGTGATACATGCATGAAAATATGCTGCTGTGATTTGCATTTGCTATCAAGTTAGGTCATCCATGAGTCTGTGAAATGTGAGTGAATCGCATCCCAATAAACAGCAAACTTAAGAAAGTGGATGAAATGTAAACAGGCAGGAAAGATTATGAATTGCAGATGGAAAATTAGAAACCTTTGGGGAATGTTCTGCTGTAAATAGGAGTAATGTTGGATGCAACATACATGAGTGGCCAAGAATAGTACAAACAGATGAGGTTACTGGTTTGTGTTGAGCCTATAACATGACAGTGTTATTCATTGATCTTTTGCTGCTACCTAAATATCTGAGTAATAATAGACATAGGACTGAGGAAAGCCTAAGCAGACTTCCTTCCCACAGAGATTTGACTGTCTAGATAATTGACAGTCTGATTTATGAATAAAATTTCCTCCATCTGAATGGAAGCTTAATACTGCTCCAAATGGCTAATATCTGGCTACTGGCCAGTTGGCTGACATTGATCGTGTTGCAGGGGAGCCTGTAGCAGGACCAAAACAATGCTGCTGTAGCCCAAACTAGTCTAGACTAGAGTTTGCATGATGGCTGGTAAGGTCCAGTGTCAGTGATCTCAGAGAAGTTCCTTCTGCTAAGACACACAAATGAGAGGATGGAGAGTGTTAACTCTACAGCAATCCTGTCATCAGGCAGATGATGATATATTTTAGATGAAATGTCTTGAATCTGAGTCACTTAGACATTGTGTTATACATAAGACTTTTTTAGCTTTTTTTTTTTTTTTTCAAATGTCTGACTCGAGAAATAATTTGGCACTTCTGAAGATGTTACCCAATGAACCCGAGTCCATGGCCAAGATCCTTGCATATAACATATTCTGAAAATAGGGAAACATAAGCACTTTTCTAACTAACCATATTTTATCCTTCTCCATGAATACACACATATATATATTAACATATGCACACACACACACACAGGAGATTTTGGCCCTTTGAATGAAACGTTTGTGAATATGTGTGAGCATCTGTATCACCAATATTACAAAAAAAAAAAAGGGATAAAACTCAATTGAATGTTCATGACTGGTTTAGGCTCTAAGTAGAGGAAAAGAGGGTGGAGTCTGAGTCAAGTCACTCTCTGTTACCAGCTGATGGATGCGCTCATTTACTTTGCATTGCAGAAGCCTCTTTTGTGGTATGGATGAAGTGGGTGATGACTGGTATAGATATTGGAGTTACTAGCAGCAGATTGCTACAGTGAGACTGAGAAATGCTGAAGCTTTAACAACTGGATATCAGTAATTAAAATATAGATTTTCATTAAAAAAAAGGAATGTAGAAACACATTGCTGGAATACCAGCATATTCTAATAGCAGCAGTAACCTCTTGAACAGAAGCACTATGGCTCGTCTCTTTTCAACTGTGGAACTAATTAGCTATTGCTACTTCCAGTTTTTAACCTCAGTCTATTGGTTCATTTCATTTTTATTCTGTCTTTAATCGTAGCACGTCCATCTCGGCTTTATGTGGCATCCAGGCTTAAAACCCTGTGAATGAGTGAAAGAGCAGACAGGAATGCCTCCAAGCTGAGCAGACCCTGTGTGAAGGTTGTTTTCTATGGAATCACTGTAGACACCCAACAGAGACAATTAGAATATATCTACTCCAAAATACCCTCTGGTAGAGCATTGGTGACTAGCTAATTAGAGGCACTTACAGCCCGTGGAGATAATGAGACTCCACTGCCACCTCAATAGAAGGGCACACAATGGGCCAGAAAATACATTGTTGCTTAGCTTATGGAGGGCTGAAATCTGGCCATGGACTTGCTTCTTTTTGAGGCTCCATCCTTTACTTACTCCTGCTGATGGTTCATCTGGTTCGTGGGCTCTGCTCTCCTTTATAGCCTGCATTGTCTTCTCTTGCATTCCTGCTGCAAGACTTCCCTAAAGAGGAATGTGCGTGCCAAACTTCTTAATTCCCAGTCCCTCAGCGTGTATTTCTGTGTGGTCATCTAGTGTGCTTCTGTGGATCCCCATGCTTCTCCAGCCACCTACTCCAAGTGCTTTGTTGATGAGCTTTGACGTACGTCTTCTGCTTTATTGTTCCTATATATGAAACTCACAATAAAAATTAGAGATGACTGTACAGGCTGGGATTAGAAACAGTTGGTGTTTAGCACGTAGTACCACTGACCAGTGCTTGAGCCATGAGGTTAGTGTCAAGGCCTGTTTCTGAGCTGGTCAGCTAGAGTTCAGTCGATAAACAAAATACCCTTTGTAGGAGGGTTTTGAAGTTGTTATAAACTCCTTGGGACATGATTAC
Source organism: Anser anser (assembly GCF_964211835.1). Classification (NCBI taxonomy): domain Eukaryota; kingdom Metazoa; phylum Chordata; class Aves; order Anseriformes; family Anatidae; genus Anser; species Anser anser. The sequence continues at coordinate 17,758,792 of NC_139735.1, read as the reverse complement.
TAGGTGCTGCAGGTGTATAAGGCTGCAGATGTGGGGTCGCTTGTTGTGTAACTCAGCACGGTGTGGCATTGGGCACCAGTGCGTAGCTATGGAGGCTGACTCCAGCGCTGTCAGAGCTGGCTCTGTCGGGGACTGCTGCTATGGAATATATAAGTACGTCCTGAAAATATTAACAGATACGTGTTAATAAAAAGAGGTGGTAGAGGCTGAAATCACGTCTTTCCCATCAGATTCCTCAAGTATTACAGAATGTGTGTCTGGAGAGGCAGCACAGGGACTCTTCCAATAAATCAGGATTGGCCCTTGGCCAAGAGAAGTTATCATTGAGCTCAAGGATCTGGGCTTCTCCTGAGGAAATAAAAAAGCCTCATACTCTTGTATTTCTAGCTGCACAGTTTACATTAAATTAAAATACGTTTTATCCATTTAGCAGTCTGAATAATAAAAGCTGTATACAGCTGCACTAGCACTGTGCTATGCATTCTAATGACAAGCTTCTGACTATGCTAGAATTGCAACTGCAATTCAGATGTTTCTTAATTTATCCCAAATATTTTATTAGAGCTTTTTTAAAGTATGCATGCCAGAGAGGGAGGGGAAAGAAGAGTAAATAGCATTTAAGATTTTAATAATTCTTTGTTAAAGAGAGTTAATGTAAGGGAAATATGGAAATTGTATGTTTTCAGTCTGACAAGCATAATCATTTTGCCAAAACATGATTCAAATAACTGTCTAAATATTTGGAGTGTCTTCTAATAAAAATATACTCAACCTGTTTTCCACACTCAGATTAATTTGAAAGCAAAAATGACATACAGTTCAAAAGAAGTCATTAAATCAGAAAGGACCACATTGTTCTCTCCTGGAAATCATGATTTAGTATTCAGACTATAATCTTAAATGTTTGTGTATTTTGCCAGCTGTTTAGCAGCTTGAGGCGCTTTGAATAGATTCAACAAAATGACAATAAGACTTGGGCAAAGTAAGATTCATTAGTGGAAACAACAGAATAAAGTAGACAAATAAGACAAAAGGGGTAAGGAAAAATGAAAATGGCAAACTCCCTTCACCTCATTTTTTCCCCCATTTTGAAAGGAGTATGTGTATATAAATTGGAGAGGTATTTATTCTGCATGTAAGGGAAAGCTGTATGTAGTCTGTAGACTAAGAATGGATAGTTAGGTATGGCTTGTTCTCCTTTTAATGATGTGTGGGAAGAGTGGATGTTTCTTACTGGGGCTGTTGGCTACAGAAACAATAAAAATAGGTTATGAAGAGCACACAGTTACAGACATTTTAGGATTGTTGGCTTTAAAAAATATCAGGTGCCTACTGCATTAGATAATAACAAAGCTTTAGGCCACCAACATTATTCATGAAAGCAGTGGATGAGCAGGAAGAGGCAGTGGTGAGAGGTGCCGCACATCCTGACACCTCACGTCCAAGCGGAGCTCTGACCCCAAAGAACTTGGCTGCATCTGAGCTCTCTACCCAGGACACAATGTACCTGTGCCTTTTGGCTGTTCCGTGTTAAGACTGTTGTATAGTTGGTGAAGTGCATGTGAAGTAAATGTTCTGAACTTAAAACTTCGTGGATAATTATCAGGAAATGCAGAATACCGGATCAAGATTCTGCAAAACAGAATTAAATAAGCATACTGTAAGGGTTACGTAGTAAAACACACTGCCATTGAACTACAGGCTCCTACTGTGCATTTCAGATACTAACACAAATTTGGAGTTCAGATTTCATCCAACTGAAAGCTCGGATTCGTTTCACTCAGCCTTGAAGCTTGAGTGGTCTCTGATTTGAGGAATGTAAATTCCCTTTAAACTAAACAGCAATTCTATTTATAACATTTCTTGTAACCTTTCCGGTCCCTTTGCATGCAGAATACCGCTGTACACACAGTCACCAGTGTTTCTGCTAGGATCTAGTTACCTTTCTGATATTTGATGAAATGGATCAGGTGCCTGGGAGCTGTGCTCATCACAGCAAACACCTCACATGCTACTCTCTTCCAGCTATAAATGAGGAGTGAAAAGAATACCTGCTTATCTGTCTGTTTCTGAGTCTCCCATATTAGTGCAATGAAATCTCTGTAAGTCTGAGTGTAAAACTGCATTTCAAGACAATTCCCAGTCCATTCGAAATATGCAACAACCTGTTTGGGTAGTTTTAATGTAGGGTTAAAATGAAGCAAATGCACTGAGGGCAGCAAATACTCACTTAGCATCACTTGTTTTTAACAAGGTAGAGAGAGGCCGGTGACAAGTCAGGAAAGCTCTTTGGAGACTAATGTTGCCAGCCGTTGGATGTCACTGTTGCACTGCTCAACCCCTGCTGAAAGACCATTTCTTTAGTAAAAATTCTCTATCCTAAGGAAGGCAAAATAAAGATAAATAGGTACGAATGGGGGGGATGGGGTAGTGTTCTGAGTGAGATTCATCTCTGTGTGTAAATTGAAGCCAGTAACTTAAAGAAGATTGAAACAAGATGGGCAGTTTTTTCTTCCACCAGTGTCGAAGGAGGCAGAGTCCATTACGGCATGGAGGCGAGTAGTTGCTTGGTTCTAATGAAGGAGGGAGACGACTGTCTCGGTGACGGATCCTGGAGTGATTCTTTTTAATTTTGATGGATGTATGAGGGAGCAAAGCACAAAAAGGTTTAAGCAAGGAAGGAGAGAGGGACTAGGCAGTGTCAAATACTTAATTTTTTAGCTTGAGATGAGGGCACTTTTTGTGCAAAATAGAAGCATTTTGTCATGCTTCAGTGTCCTTCAAACTGTTGAAAGCTGATAATTAGGGCTTATTTTAGTCCCCAGGTGGTTACTGTATTCTTCGTCTATTTTCAGTGGTAGTACATTTTGGATCATCAGCTTTAATTTGTGTCTTGTTAACGTAGTAATATTTGTCTGATAACTTTTATCAAAGCAGTGTATAAATGTGTTTGTGAGCAGTAGGTATTATGGACCTTTTAAGGAAATGACAGGTTTTCTAGTGTTGTTTTATGTGTATAAATAAAATATGTAGATGTTTAGCAATATAAGGAAGATCAATAGCAGTGGTTAATCTCGAGTTTTCTACCACAACTAATCCTTAATAGGCCACGTTATTTTTATGTTTTGTCTTTGCGCAGATATATCCATTGGGAGAATTTAAGCTGTTCGGTTGATGTAGTTTACCTGGGGGAAAAGAGAGTTCTAATTATCTTAGATATGAGCATTATCTGTCACAACAGTTAGTATATAGATGCATTGAGAGGCTCTGGCCTCTTAGCCCATGTACTGAGAACTGGCAGCTAGAGACAGTGAAGTGTCTGTGTTAAGCGTTCCTGTGAACCTGTAACCCGGAAAAGCAGAGCTCCTACTTTGTTTTTTATTGGAAAGTGAATGAGACCTAGTAGTCAAAATTACATCCTAGGGAAAATTAAGACCTTAGTTAGTATCAGTGTGTGACTTTGGGTATGTATGCTTGTGTATTCCCTTTTCTTCCTTTGAGAGGTACAGGACAGTGTCAAACAGATTGAGTTTGGGGGTAAAGATACAAAACTGCGTATTGTGAGAGAGCTAACACAGCTACAACAACACTGGCCCTCTGTGACTTGGTAGACTGTCAAAGAGTAGCAAGAGAATGAAGAATTTTCCCAAGAGGGAGATTTACCCATTAATGACAAGCATCCGTGTGCAAATAAAATGGCAGTGTGCTGCTCGTCTACATAGGAGCGTGATGGCAGTGCACAGGAGACTTCTGTTGTGTGAACAAGGACCTGCTCAAGTTCCACACAGAATTGGAAATGCTGGCCTTGACTACATACTGTGATGCAAATAATAACTGCCAACAGCAATGTTCTCCATAGGTAGCTATAGAGAAGACAAGCCTGGGTTTATTTGTAGTTAATGAATTTTAAACTGACAACTGCTGGACAGCATTAACTATTTTTTTTATCTTTTTTTTTACTTTGAATGTTCATGTTATAAAAGACTGCTTTCTGATCTATGCTGATGTCATTTTTTTCCTGACTGCATCTGGAGAGTCTTAATTGGTTCTGCGTTTAACTCCTTTTGCTTTTCCAGTGCATTACCAAAAGCTTCCCCTTCCACTCATGTTCAACTGTGCCTACTTCTCCCTTACTACGCGTTCAGATACGTGTTCCCTTAGCATATAGATACAGAATGTACATTGATACATCAGTAGTTTTGTCTTTCATTGTAAACACAATTGCTATTAAATGTGTCAAGTAGCCTGTTGCAAAGGCTTAATATGTATGCAAGTATAAACAAGAGGAATTCCTAGATAAATGTATAATGATTATGAAGGAACCTTTAAATGAGCCAAAGAAGATTGCAGATGTGCATTCATAGGCTCTGATCCAGCAAAGTGCTTAAACACCTGTTTTACTTAAGAACACAAGCAGCCCGATTGAAGTTAATGGGACTATTCAGGCTTAAAAATAAGCACATAGATTGAATAGTTGGCTTGGAGCCAGGAATATTAACCCTCAGGAACCACTGTATTTATGAATTGTCTTTGTCTCATGCAGCAAGTTAGCAAAACGGTATCTGTACCAGCCAGTAGTGGGGATTGCTTCTTCTTGCAGCCACAGAAGTGGAAGAAACAAGAAGGATGGGATAATTCTGTAAAAAAGGAATTAAAAGGCCCAGAATTAGAATCTGGCTCCAGATACCAAACGTTTCAAAGACTGGAAAAGCTGCCTTAAATGAAAGGGTTTTGATCAAGCTGATCATTTGATGTAGTAACTCAGGCATAGGCTATGCATACCTAGATTTCAAGTTTCCTTGCCACTAGCTATACGTTTATGATGTCAAATGAAAATTTTCCATTCCAAACTGTTCCATTTTATGTGGGTCTATCCAAGGGCTTCTAGCTGCAGGGAAAGGAACCTTCATTTGGTAAATTAAAGGGAAACTTTTTTTTCTATCCAATAAAAAGTGACTTTCTAACATGACATTTGTCTAAGATACGTATGCATGTATGCCATTAGCTCTCTTTAGGCTAAAACTTCATCTCTAGATCTACTTCTACCAAAAGCTCTGAACAATCTCTTTGGCGGTCTCACATATAAAAAAAAATGATGCTGATGAATAATAAAAAAAAAAAGAATCTGCTGACTCTTCTGTCTGAAATTACATAAAGTACTAATGAAAATGCTAGGTCTGCTTTATTTGAAAGCAGCTCAACACAGAATCTCCACTCTGATTTCTTTTATGTGAATCACCCATTCCCATTGATAATGAAATGAAATTCCTCTCCTTACATCCTAATGAATATGAAGAACATTATGCAAATTGAAAAATGCACCTTTGTCAGAATGCTGTCAGGTAGCACCTTTCACTCTGGAGGACTATTTGTAAGCACAGGGAAACATCCAGAAAGTAGTAATGAATTGCTCTGGTACACTGTTCTGGCAGCCGTTAATAAATCAATGTGAAGGGGAGTTCTGAAGGGCAAAATGTTGCTGTCGGTAGGTGTCCAATTTAATTTTGCTCAAAATTAATATTTCGGATATGATAAGTGAGCTGGCAGGAACAGATTTCATGATTAATTCTATGGAGTCAAAAATGCTTTGATGGCACTTTAATAGCAGCTTCACTGATCTAAAAGTCCCTTCAACTAACCGGTGTGCTTGAGTTCCCAAATTATATTATTAAACCTTTTTTGTTGGTCTGTAAATAATGAAATGCTGCATACTAAAAGGTGAAGTTTATTTTGCTCCTAGTTCTACCTGTGTAAACTAGATGAGGACTCGACTGGAATTAACTTGGATATGTAGTGGTTTAAAAAAATCAAGGAAGGGTCAAGCCTCTTGAGAAAACAGCCGTAACTCATTTTGTTAGGGACCTAATTCTCTTGACCCTAACAAAGGAGAATTTGAAAGTCCTTGCTTTTTGTGCTAGAATAAACTGGGCAAATACTTGAAGGTTAATTAGTCAAGGTGGGCTGAGGAAGCTTTTAAATGTAGGGTGATGTTAACAACAAATATACATTTTGTTTCATAGGGAAGACCTTTTCATTCCTGCATCTTGGGGACCTTTGCAAATGCTAATCAGTGAAGATTCACAGTACCCTTGTCAAATTTCATACCTAACATACGTATGTACAAAACCATTCTCTTTAATGGAGTTGTCCTTTGTATTGGACATCTGCTGATATGCCAGCTTCTGAAAGAGGTTTTTCTATTATCGTTTTAGTGATAAAAAAAGTGAGTTGCAAAAGGGCAAGTTCACATCTAAGTTAAATGCTGCCTTGAATCTGTAAGTATTTTACAACCTTTTGCTGATCATTTTTCTTGTAAGCCACGGAATTCTTAAATCTTGAGACCGACGTGATTCTAGAAATTTGTAAAAATAAAAAGGCACCATGAGTGGAGAGTTTGGTTTTACGTATGCATATAAAAAAACAGAAGACACATTTATGCAATACAGATGAAAAATCATGCAGATGCATAAAATGCATAAGAAAACTGATTAACTTTAGCAATGTAAATTACCCTTATGTTTATGCATTTCTTCAATTTAGAATATTCATTAAAAGCCCTAGAAACAAGGCTTGTTGCTAGCTGTTTCAAAGAAGGTAGCATTCAACCTGATTAACTTGTAGTTTGGGCATAGCATATGTCTTGAAATCCTATAGAATCCATTGCCAAAAGGGTGTTTTCCTGCACTGGGCGCATTCCTTCCCTTTTGACTGCCCTCAGGCACCTTGCTGCCCTGAGCTCTGTTTAGGCTCTGGATCCTGGCTTTGTGCGCAGGGGACCTGAGCCCAGCTTCTCCAGAGACTTGCCAGCTTGGCCATTCTGCTTTGCAAATACACAGAAGACTGCCGGTATCTCCGGTGTCAGAAAGGCATTGAGAAAGAACAATATACAACAGACATTGTTCTACATCTCAACTCCAGCTGTCAGTCATGGAAGAAGCATCGTTAATTTCTGAGGGGCTTTCTTATATATCTAGATGAGTAAATGAAAAGGTGAAAATGAAAAATAAATTCTCTTATATAAATGGAACACTTGGATTATAAACTAGCCATAATGTTCTGTTTCTGTGGCAACACAGAGGGACTGAAGGCTCTTACAGTAGTACTTCTCTGACTCATTCCTTGAAATTAATGCAGCCTTTTAATTTGAGGCTGTTGGTTTGGCAAAAGAACTTCAGAAGCAGCACTTTGATGTCTTTTTGTAGCTGAGGAAAAGCCTTTAATTAGGTCACCTAAACTTCGTTTTCTTTCAAACTGTTCACTTTCGCAATTCCTTGTTCCTTTCCTTCCTTTGATGTGTCAAAATATATGCCAGTGATATTTAAGTTTATTTATTATGCACTGGCATTAAACCTTTGCTATTAACATTTACTTATATGCTTGAAAATTGATTAATTAATTAAGTGTAGAAGGAGAATTATTCATTCATGTTTCATTTAACATTCTACATGCTTGTCACACTATACATATGTACTCTGTAGCAGTAAGAACTGTATTGTGTAGGAGTGGGTGTTAATGTCTCCCAGCACAATGGCCTTCTTCATTTTAATTCTGTTTGTAAGTTGAAAAATAATTTTGGCTAATTCCCTAAGAAGGGACCAACTTCTGAGCTGAGCAGCAGAGTCAGATGGAGAAAGATCAGCCTGAATTTTGAAAAATGTTATGTAAAGAATTCCCTAAGAGCTAGTGCTGGAGTATCTGATGGCATTATCTCACAACTCTTTGTGTGAATTGTTCGGGAGATTCAGACAAGGAGGGTTTTGTTGCTGTGCATGTTTGAACACGCAGTTTTGATCTGTGAGTTTATACCATTATTCTCATCCAAAATGGGAACAAAATAGTAGCAAGTGACCTGTCGTGTAATTAGAAGGACGGAATTCATTCACCTTGTGCAGTGGTACAGACCATTACTCATGCACTATTAGTTCTGTGTTAGCAGGCCCACACTGAGCGCGGTGCTGGTCATGGCTGGCTCCTTACAGAGAGCGAAATTCACCTCTGCTAAATGCTGAATGAATATTTGTAACGCCAGTCTGTGAAACATCTAACGAATGAAATTAATTTGCACGAAGCATTAAGTATCTTTTGTGCTCGATTCTAGGGTCATAGAGCTGAAGAAACAGCTCTGTTGAGGGGATGACGTACTTACGGGGAGGGCCACATGGTATCATTCACTGTAATAAAAGAATTGTAGGAAAAAAAATAGGTGTGGGGCGTTAAGCTGACAATATCTGTGAATATGGTTCTGCACTAAGGAAATTTAACAAATTGACAGTCTCATTTTTAGAAGTCATACTTTTTTTTCTTTCTGTTCTTAAGGGAAATTCCCAGTTTAAAGCACAAATAAAGTATATGCAAGATCAGAATACGTAATTATGTCCTTTTTATGTTCAGAAACATGTCTCTCTTCCACTGCGGTGTTACGTGGTTGCTGTTTATCTCATCGCGCTGTGATATAGCAGAATATCAGAGCTTGATTATGCTAGGAACTGGTTCCTGAAGAAAGGGAGCTACTTAGGAAAGGTAGCTGTGCTTGTGCATTATACTCTATTGAAAAGACTTATTAGTCATCTTAATGCCTCCTCTTTTTTTTTTTTTTTTTTAAACTGAAGTACCATTGTTCCCTGCAGAACATTCACCTTGTTCTCTGTAGCTTTAAATAATCCAGATGGACAGAAAGCCATTGTCACTACAGTGAAACAAAAATTTAACAAAGAATAGGATCACAGCACCATGCACTGAGATTTTCAGCAGCTGCATGTGGTGAGCAGGAAAGCATTGAGGATTTTTGTCTGTAGGAGACGCAGAGACAGAAAGCTAGTGAAGACGTCAGAGTGTGATCAGGAGCAAAACACTGTTCTTGTAGTAGGTGTTCTTGCCTAAAGGATGAGGGGGGAGCAAAGGAATAGGATAGTCAAAAATGAGATGAGTGACATATAACAAAGATCTTCATCTCAAAAGATTTTGTGATCCACCTGTGGGGAAACTTTGGTAGCAAAATCTGACTCCTGTTACATCATCTGATGCTTTCCAGAGAGGGGAAAGATGTGTTCTTGGCAGTTCCTGCAAACACCTAAGAGATACGAGTTGCCTCTGCCTTGCGTATTGAGAAAGTAGGGAACTGTTAGAGATGCAGGGAAATTAATATGAATTTGGTACTGATATGTTAGCAGTCTCTTTCAGTGCATCATAGGTTGAAACTGAAGACACACAATATGTTACATTTGTTTTTCCTGTTCTCTCATGCTTTTATTAGAATACACAAATAGGATCATACTAATAGTATGACATCTTACCATCTGCGATTGAAATTCAAGCCTGTAGCTTGCAGCCTTTTGATCAAGATGCAAAATAGCTTCTGGCAGTACCTTTTCTTAAAAGATTTTAGCATTAGTGTTTTTGCAAAAATACCTATTTTTTTCCTACTTTTAGAAATTTCAGCAGTCCAGTGAGTTCTTTCATTGCTTAGTGATATTTTTTTTTCTGACAAGTGACAGTTAAAAAATGCCTCCTGAACCAAAATGTATGTCTAATACTCATGTTATTGATAAACTGAGATCAGGTTCAATTCTGTACGCACTAAAAAACAAATGTGTTTAATGGAAATCTTCCTACAGGTTTACTCTGATTGCCATCATAACTTCTTTACCACAAAAGAAAATGACTCCAGGCCATTCCCAAAGTTGGGGAAAATGTTTTTTGTTAGTATGTCTTTTCTAGCAAAGATTCTGTGATAGCTCTTTAGAAGATAGCTTTGGAAGTAATGAAAAGTAACTCTCACTGGAAGCAAGAGAAATCAACAGATCTGTTTGCCAGTCCAAACAAAGAACAGGGTCAGTTGTACAGTAGCAGTTCTCTTAAAGTAATAGTGTGGAGCTTCTAAAATCCCTGTGAGCTTGATATATTTGTAGTCCGGATATTGGTTTCTGTTTGTAGCATGTTTTTATTTGTATTTTGCACACTGGGGATGAACAGAGATTAGACTTACATGTCTGGGTTCTTGCTAACTTTTTTGTGTTTTGTGCAGCCCTTCACACCTGTGCAAATTGACAGTCCAGTGCAGTGGTTTTTGATCTCCAGGGCACAGACAGATAAAGCAAGACCATTGTTAGACAGCTGTGCTGAGTTTACACCTTTGCTAGAAAATTGTTGAGAGTCCACAAATTGAAAAGGTGTGAAAGCCTGTAGGGTGCAAGACGCTGCCTAGTCAAGAGTCTGACTTGCTGCTGTCTTGTCATGAAGCCAGCATTTGTACGCAGCTCAAGTGAGTATGTGTTTCTCCCATTCAGATTTAGTAGTAATTATGTGCAGGGTGTCAGACATTTCACATAGTCTCAGTGTCTGCACCAATATAAAAGACAGTGGAGAATTTAATTTGTAGTCAGCATTATTTTGTCTGGTTTGTGGTATGACCTTGAGTGTAGATTGGTTACTCTAATAGAGGCTTTTAGCAGGCATACCTCAGGCTCACTACCTAAAGCAGTGGCTGATGTAGTAGTACTACTTGTGGTAGTCAATTAAGACTGCAAGAATATGTAATATTTGGACTATTTTGATAGCAGCCATGGTTAGTTAGATTCTGTGAAATAAACAGTCAACAGTACCCTTTAGTTCATATTTGCTTATCTCATTACTGATAAACTGGGGCATTTGGGACCTTGTAACTAATAAATCATTGACAGCAAAATATAAGAGTATCTGCCCAACAACGAGGTTCTTTCATCTTTCATGAAGGATCTGTCATCTAATTGACACCTTTAGTCTGAAGTTTCTAAAACCATGTTGCTCTTAATAAATGTTAACTAAGCATTAACCTGTCATTGATCTGTACGCATTAAGGAAGAGCAAAGCCAGCATGCTGTGGAGCACTTTAGATTTGCATTTTGTAGTAAAATGCTCTGATTTTTGCAGGGTAAAGAAGCAGTGTTCAGCAATATGCAAAATTAACCCCATGTACTGTTATTGGAAAACAAAGTGGAAGAGTTGAAGGAGAGGGTGATTTCAATATAGCATGGCTGGTAGTTTGGTCCTCAGGTGTATGCAACATTGTAGACTCAAGCGCTAGCTAGTTTTACAGGTTACTGTATTCACAATCTCAATTTTATTTTTTTCTTTGTGTTTTAAGGTGTCCTGAACGCCCCGAATGTCTCTTCTTCCTTTCTTACCTCTGCCATCTCTCTCCTTCTTACCATGGGTTTCTGTTTCATGGGCAGTTTATTCACCATTCAACACAATCAAGTATGAGAAGTGTTCTGGAAATGTAGATTGGGTTGAAGGCAGAGACGTGTGGGTTTTGTAAAAAGAATTAGTCACCACTGAGATAGAAATTCTGATTTAGTTCTGAAGGGGCTGGCCAGCTGCCCTGCTCAATCCCTGAAGGAAAGCAGGGGAAGCTTCCAGTGGCAATGGTGGAAATCTAGTTCCAGTTACATGTGGAAAATAAAATTTTGACCTTGGCCTGGCCTAAACTAGCCAGATGTTGCTAGAATAGCTGTGCAGAAACATAGAACATTCTGGCAAAGTGTGTGGGGCAGCAGTATGGCAACGTGCACCTTTTTTGTTACCTCATACCATTTTCCTGAGAAAAGTCTTTTTTTCCATTTTAACTATATCCTCAATAAAGCTTTTGCAAATGTGACTGATAAAAGTTGCAAAATCTTTCTCTTCACTAGTGCTGTTTTGAAGGGTCATAAGGTTATGTTATAGCTGTCCTTATTGCCATTACTCAGTTCTTATAACCTGCAAAACAACAGGTCATGAATAGAGGAATGAAGAAAGCAGAAGGGGACTCACAGCTTGCTATTGCAGCAAATAGTAAGTTTATTTGATTTTTCTGGCATCCTCTGTATCATCTTTATTTGGTTACTCACAGTGCTGAAGAGGAAGACGGTTGAGAAGTGTGATATTTAAGGAAATAAACTGTCTGTGGCTGTTCAGAGTGCCTTGTTTTTCATAAAGTCTCATTCCACTTAACCACAAAAGAGAGACTTTTAATTAGACTTTTGAATCCCATTAGGAAAAACAAATACCAATACTTAACTACTCATATATAACATGATGGAAAATTGCTAATGTAATTAGATTTTTAATAGTGTTAATGACACTCATTTCTTATTAATAAGGATTAAATCTAATACAAGACTGTATGAAAAATTATTACTGCCTACTCTCCTACACTTAAATGTAAAACAGTTGCATTTACTTGAAATAATTTATATTTTTCTATTCTGTGAAGTCAGGTGGCACTGTGGTATTTTGTATCATCATAGCCTAATGGGCACATGACATGAATATTTTCAAGTGGATCTAGTCAACAGATTTTGAAATGTAGCAATCGGGTTGTGTATTCATAGAAGTATTATAGTTAGGAGGAAGACGCTATAAAAGGAAACAAACATAAAATCTTAAGTTTAAGATGTACTGGAAATCTGCTTTAACTGGTCAGATGTTGGTGCATTAATCATAGAGTCACAGAGTATCCCGAGCTGGGAGGGACCCACACGGATCACCAAGTCCAACTCCTGGCTCTGCACGCGACTACCTAAAAACCAGACTCTATGTCTGAAAGCGTTATCCAAACGCTTCTTCAACTCCAGCAGCCTCAGGGCCATGACCACTGCCCCGGGGAGCCTGTCCCAGTGCCCGACCACCTCTGGGTGCAGAACCTTTCCCTAACCCCCAGCCTGACCCTCCCCTGTCCCAGCTCCATGCCGTTCCCTCGGGTCCTGTCGCTGTCCCCAGAGAGCAGAGCTCAGCGCCTGCCCCTCTGCTCCCCTTGTGAGGGAGCTGCAGGCCGCTTCCCGTGGATTTTTCATTAAAAATCTTGGCAAAATTTATGTAGTGGAGGAAGGTATACCAGTAGGTGGAATAATGTCAGGATGCAATTATGAAAACAAGTCTGGACACCTCTGCTGCTGTCATCACTTCACAAGTGACCTTGTTCAAATTGTGAACTATCTGTATCAGGTGGCACATCAAAGTGCTTCGTGGAAACAGCCCCAGGCTTCGGCCTTTCGAAATCTGAATCTAGACTGCTGGAACATGAGTGTAAAAATTGCAGATGAGTTGTATGATTCTAGCAGTAGACTAGGAGTGAACTATGTGCCAGTACAGAAGAGTTGAATAAAACTTGAAGCATGAGCATAGGGTTTTAAATAGCTCAAAGAAAAGTGTAGTGTTCATTGTGGTTCTGGGTAGAAATACAGGTACACCAACACCTCAGAAAGTCTGTCACTCCAGAGCTGAAGCACATGCACTACCACGTGTGTTGTGGGAACGCTTTTTTGGGATTTTCATCTGTATGTCATTACTGGCACTTTTCACTTAAAACTTCATAAAAAAAATAATTAAGTATACTTCACTGTTTACCAAAATCAAACTTGTTTACTAAATTTGAATATGTATTATGTATGGTACCTACAAAATATAGAGTGCGTACCCTTGCTCGTGTTATTTTAAAGAAATACCAAGCAGTGTCTTTCGTTGTTTCTCTGGAAGTGCTGTTATAAGAACAATGTACATGGACTAGCAGAGTTCAGGGTTTCAGTTTAAGTATCAGGAGTCACTTATCTCAGCTACCTTCAGTGGGAGCATCAGACTTCATTCATCACGTTGTCTTAGCTCTCAAAGCCCAGTTCAGGATCTCAGCCTAAACAGGAACTTTCCTGGAGCTTAATGCAGTAACCTGGAAAGTGGAGCTCTGTAGTTCCTATCTTGTTTGTGCAGACACAGATGCAAGAAACATGAATTGATCAGGAGGATTTTATACATACAGTCTTCATTTATATCCAAATCTGGGCTTTACATGGCACTGTCCAGGGAAAACAGCATGAAGCCTTTTTATTTATTATTTTTTATTTTTTTTCAAAAGCAGAAGCCAAACATCTTGCAAAAGAAGCCCTGATGCTGTGCTCACATTTCTTTCCAGTGTAGTATATCTCTACTTTCGGAGCCTGCTATTACTTGTACGGTATTTTCTTTGTGACAGAACATTGCATTCTGGCCCTTAGGCTGCCTTTCATCCTGGCATTCAATAATAACGGACAGCGTGTAAAGATCTGTAATCAAAAGGTAAACACCGCAGCATTGTGTACAAATAACTCTTTGAGATATTTATCCTGAAAGACATCCAGGTTAACATTTTAGCTGAGGACACCAGGGAAAACTTACCTGGCGGTGAGCGAGCTCGTTGCTTTTGGTTTGTTCTGTATTTAGCTGTTTCCCAAGCACATTCAGCTTGGTGAGCTTGCTGCATAGAGCTGCTGCAGGAGCAGAGCCATTTTAACATTACAGCTCTCTGAAATTCTTTCCCTCCTGTTTCTCCTTGTTCTTGTCCTGATCCCCGTTTAAGCAGCAGATGCTGGAGGGTTCTACAACCTTGTCTAAACGTAAATGTTGTACCACTTTCACATTATTGCTGTGGTTTAATCAATAGTGTCTTCTCAGACCTGGCAGCAGATGCAGTTATCCTGGTATAGACATGCTTGTATTATATAACCCTTTCCTGTATGACAAAGGGAATAAGCAGCATGGCATAAGGTGCTTTCTAGAGGTCTGTTTATTGCTGTGCCATATGTCCTTCTAAGAGCTAACTGAGTTACATTTGGTGATGGTAAGAGTATACAAGCAGAGGAGACAGCTGTCTAAGGAAGGGAAAATATAAGAGCCAACACAAATCAAAGCAGATAAAGCAGAGTTGTAAAAAGCCAGGGACAGCAGGAATTTCTTTGTCTTTGCAAACTATAAAAAAAAAAAGGTGTTGACTGTCCTGGTTTAAAGGCCATGTGTAGAGACAGAGCAGCGGAGCTCCCTGCTGCCAGTTGCACCGGCAGGCGCTGGGGGCTGCTGTTTTGTAGTCGTGGCGTTTCATTTGTAGGCCTCTCTTCTCGGTTTGATTGCGTCAAAACTATTGAGCCTGTATGTATATAGTCTTGCAGGAACCCATGAATTCTCTCAGTCTGACCTCCTTCTATTTTAGTATGTGCTAGAGCCCTAGAAACCAAGGAAGTGGTTTAAACTTCCCAGCTAAGTTACATAAGAGCACAGATTTTTGGATCTTGGTTTCTTTTCTTATTCCCTTAGATACTGGTGAAATATCTAATGAAATATCACATGAAGAAGGTTTACGACTTTTATCACAGAATAACAGAACATTTGTCTTACCATTTACTTGAACTGGAATAGATGTAAATATAAGAGAGTAACAAAAGTGAGAACCTGAGTCTTTTTTCCAGTCTTTTCATTTTGTTCCTATGGCCCTTGAGCCCTTATGTGCGTGATGAAGTGAGCGCTCTGTACAGAAGGTACTTAGGCCACGGACAAAACACCGGGTTAACTCATGACGAATTGAGCTGTCCCAGCTGCAAACACGATTCAGTTCCTAAAAGTGATGTAGTTTGGCCCCAACAGTGGCAAATGGAGCCCTGGATCTAAACGTGTGGATCTCTCTAATGCCTGCCTCATATGTAGCCTATTTGTTCAGGTTTCCAATACACCATGTGATCTCTTGTACACAGCTGCCATTGAGCAGTTTCCAGCAAGTATGTCAAGACTTAGCTGTCCCTTTTTGTGCCTGTAATATCAGTCACCCCTGGAGGAAGCAGGGGTGGAGTATTGCTGGAAGCAGTCAAGCTGTGGCCCTGCCTTCTCTGCCACCGTGCTGCCTGTGCAGCTGGGCCTCCTTGGATGTGGCACGGTTAGGAGGGAGCAGGGAGCACGATATATTCGCCCTGAGCAAGGTGGAAGCAGGGAGAGAATTGTGGTGTCCTGGGGCTTCTCAGGAAGCAGGCTGACATGTCATTAGCCTCGCAGGATTGTGCCCAGGCCATCAGATCTGATTCAAGTATATCACTGTTAAGGCTTTCCTTTCAAGGTTTCCTTGGCTTCCTATAGCTCCTGTTTTGTTTTCAGATAAAGAACTGAAATACCATGGAGACAAGCTCCTTATAAACACCAAGCAGACAGGCAGGTCAGCCAGTTTTCAGCGCATTATTTTACATGACATATCGAGTAGGAGCGTAGCGAAGGCTGGCAAAACATCCAGTTAGATTGAAGCCAATCAATTGCCTCATGCAGAGGATATAGATGGTTCAGTTTATAATAAAAGAAGAATAAGCTCTCAGAAAAAACAGAAGTGACATGCTGTGTGGTGCATCTCTGTGTTACAATTTGAAAATCAGAGATTATGTAATTATATGCTCTCTTTATCTGTGATATTTTAAACAGTAGCACCCTTAATCTGTCTTCCCATACCAGGCTTACCCCTATTAGTCAGAGATTACTACTTCTTCCTTAATTACAACAAAGGTAACAGGACTGCTTACAAATCAAAACAGCACTCACTAAGAGTAAGTATGGGTGAGTCACATTTTTAACCTGAGTTATAATATTAAAAAAAAATAAATGAAAAACATTAAATTCTCATAGCAACCTGTTGGTGACAGCAAAGTTACATTTAAGTGTAGCGTGCATTCAAAACCAAGCAGAAATACCCTGAATTGAGCCCTGTATATTCTCAGGGAGAGATGGACAGATTTTCATTAAATTGCTTAATTATGTTTATATAAAAAGCACCTGGTTTCTTCTCGTTTTAAAGTGACTGTCTGACCTAGCAATGCCTTGGCTAAGTAAAGCAATGACTGAGGAGAAAATTGTAGATGCCAGGGTTGGGGGGGACCCTTTTGTTTCTTTCAGGTAGGAACAAAAATTCTCATTCACAGAGCAGATTAAAACACTTCTTTCAAATGGAGTCACTGTGTTGTCCCCGCTTTGTGGGCAAATGAAATCACTGTGATCAGGTGTGGGCTTGAAAAGGCACTTAATGTAGTTGAGAACAGCCTCACCTGTTCCTTCAAGCCCAGTTTGAGGGTGAAAGCAGATGCAGTTAAGTGGTAAAATATTTCCTTCATAGAATTAAATGTGGGTTATGTTTTTACTAAATTTGGAAAAGAGGAAAAGAAATCTTCAGTTAAGTCTATTCTAGGGCTGAAACAGTCACCTTGGACCCATTGACTCCAGTGGAGTTTTGAGAAATAAATTTTTACAGCTGAGTGTTTTTTGAGGTTTAATACGATACCAACAGTCAAATACTGAATAAATATGGTTGCTTTGGCAAGCCTGGCTTGATGCTTGAATGTTAAAATTCTATTAACAAAGTGCATTCTCTTCTCCTCCTGTTCCCGCTCCCTGCCACTATCAGAAATAAGCTGTTTTGTTCTGACCCGCTGAATTTAAGTAGGATGCCGGGGTGAAATCAAGCTAAAATGCAGCCCCAAGGAGGCTTATGCTACTGTGAGTAGAAAACGGTGACTTTCATAAAACAGTAGCTGAGTCATGCTAGTTGGCTATAAATTTTTTTTATCCTACCGTTTTACAGATAAATGGAGCACCGTGGATGTACTCTAAATTAAACTTCATGATGAAAGAAGTAGGAAAATGAATAATGAAAATCAGACTTGTTTGGGCATTTGTTTTCTCTTTTACGTGTGTAAAGATACAATAGTGTAAGTAGCAAAAATGAAGTGATTCGCTCCTTTTAGTTTTGTCTGATCAGCTGTAACTCTGGATTATTATACAGATTTCCTGGAGATGAATCATTCACTCTGCTTAAAAAATGTGAAATGATTGATATCAATTTTCTGTGGAGAAAAGCCATGTTTAGCTAAAATGCAAGCTTCCCCTAATGAAATAATCTGCCAAAATCGGTTGACCACAAAATGTAGAGAGGCTGAAAAACAAAGCATGTTGATTACTAGCAAGGACCTATTTTTGCTGTCAATCAGGGCTTTTTATTTCAAACTGGACAAAACTTTTAAATGTGATTTTGTGAGCCTTTTGGAGCAAATCTTCAACATTTCAGAAAATTAAGGGGAATCAGTTTTTCAGGAAAAAACTTCACTCTGAATTTTGTCATCTTTCCTTGTCTTTGTGTCTGTTTGAACAGATTCACTTGTGTATTTCTCATTCTCGTATGAGAGACACATAAATAGTGGTTTGTCCCATGTTCTTACTTTGTTACTCTTGCTGTTGCAGTGAGCAACCTAAGAAATGAATTCAAGAAACTGGGGTGTCTTTGAATTGCCTCTTAAGCCATATTATCGCTCGCTGCCTCAGGATGAAAAAAGGGGTAAAAGGGTCCTTGTTCCTTCAAGGGTAGAAATTCTGGAAATGTTTGGCTGATATATCAATGTGCTTTAGGTATCTTTATTTTTTTTCAAACTGTAAACTATATTTTGTTGTAAAATGTTTGTGCTTCAGCTTCCTTACGAATATACGTTGTCAGGAGAGCAGACTGGACAAGTTCCCGGTGTTGATGTTGAGGTTCTCGGCCTCCCTCATGGCTGACCTGGACTGAGGCTGTGCCTTAACGCAAGGAGCACATTTCTTGCCCAAGTGCTGTGTAGGTTGAACGGGCTGTAAAGCTCTATGAAATGCTTCTGAGAGCATTGCATGTAAGCTGATGGTCTTCAATAATCACCGTAAGTTGCAAGCGAAAAGTTGGCTGCTTCTGTTAAATAGTTGTTTAGGTGACAGCACAGTAATAATGATAGCTTTTCATGAAGTATGCCTTAACGTTTTGTTACTTCTTTTGTGTTCCCGAGGAAGGGAAACATGTTCCTTTTCTCTGGGCCCGTAATTAGGAACAGTGTTGTGTGAAGAACTGTTGCTGTCCAGTTCTGTGTTGTGCACTCCAGTAATTTTAGTCCTCTTTGCGAATTCAAAGGGAAACCTGAGGTACCAGTTTTGTCAAGCACTTTTCATATAATAAGCTTTTTTTCTCAGATTCTCAAGTGCTGAGGATGTTTTACTCTTTTGATTAAGAACCTTTTTAAAAGGTGCAAAGACTTTTTCTGTCTCATAATTCTCACTTGCACAATTGGTGCCTTCCTCCTGTCCCCCTCCCTCCTTCAGATGAGCTGTTCGGCTAAAAGGGCAATTTAGTCATCATAAAGGGATTTTTGTAGTCATGATAGGGTAAAGCAGAGCATTAAGATGTAGATGTTCATATGTAATAGGGAACTGTTTGAAGGAGACTTTACTGCCCAAGCAAATAGCTGTTAGTTCACACACAGGCATACATATGCAAATAGGAAACGTGTGTACATCTGTATGTCTTTGTCAGCGTGGTACCGACTGGTGGAGGGACTGTAGGCATTAAATAGACATCAACTTGGAGGGCTCACGGGGCTTTGAATTACTGACAAATGCAGCTGTCCATCTCGAATGCCATTATGCTCCCCCTCATCATGGCCTATTGTGATGTGACACTGCACTGCAGAATTGATGCTATACTGCACAGCAAAATGCAACGTGATCTACCCTACTGCATCCGGGAGGGGAAAAATAAGCATTGGCTGTCTATCAGTTTGGATAACGAATCTCTTATCAGCTCTTACAATGCTTACAAGCAGGTTAAGAGGGTAGGTTTGCTAGTTCACCATGTCTGTGCTGATAACACAAGCTATGGTGTGGTTAGCTCTCTGTAGGGCTAAGCTACCAGCAAGTTAGTTCTCTCCAACTGGAGCACTGTACAGTGAGCTGAAGGTGCAAACATTGACTAGCATACCCTGGTTAGAGCTACTGAAGAGTTATCACACTGTATCTAAATGTAGACTTTATTCACAGAAGTTGGTTTCTCCTGGCAGATTCTGGCAGTGGGCAAATTACAGATAAATGGTATTTTCTTAGGTTTCATTGCACTCACTGTCTGGCAGGTAAAATTGACAATTTTGCCTAATTCTTCAATTCACAGTTGTATCCCTGGATTCTGGGTCCCTGCTCCTATAACTTAAACAGAGTGGCAGGGACTGGCATGGCTTTTGGGAAGACTGAGGACAAGTGGAGCCTGGGACTAGGAAAAGCTCCCTTCCTCTGTCTCGCTCCATTAGCTGACAAACAGAAGCATTACCTCTGCAACTTAGGTGGTGGAGATGTGTTCAGCTGCTGATTAGTCATAGCTGATAAAGAAGAAAGCATATTTTAAGCAAACTCTAACAAAAGATAGTTTTGTATTTGTTTGTGGTGTGTGTGTTTTTTTTTTGTTTTGTTTTTGTTTTTTTCCTCTTTTGAAAGGGGCACAGTAAATGTGATTGTTTTACTGTGCTTATCAGGACAGCTGGCACACAAACACATGGCTGTTTGCCTGTTCTTCACTCAGTGCTATCCTGGAGAGTGCCAGCTTGTTTTGAAATAATGGGTACAAGCCCACTCTTGTATGTATGTATTGTTACAAAGGCCCTTTGGGTTCCAAAAGTACTGTGGAGATGGACATCAAAAGCAGGACATAAAGCCCTAAATGGATTAGGGATCTTAGAGGTGAGGAGGTTGCGTTCCTGCATAAGGGTGCCTGTGAGGCAACAGTTTGGCTGGGATGTGAAGGAGAAGGAAGAAAGGTGACCTAGAGGGAAAATGAGTCATTGTTGTATCCTCCATTTTTCTTTTCAGAATGTATCAAGCTAGACTTGTACGTACTGCCAAGTGGCCCCAGCCTGGGTTATATTCCTTTCACTGATCACGCTGATAGATGTTTCCCTGTTTCTCTGGGTTTGCACTGATCTATGAGGATGCTTTGGTACGTACAGTGTGAAAATGATAGTGCAAGTGTTTTTCCTTTGTGAGAGAACCTGGAGAAGGTCTTTGGACTTGAGCAGAGCAAACATGGTTCTTCTGTGTCATGTAATACCAGACCTGTCCGGCTGCCGCCTTCTGGGTCTCGAAGTGAGATTAAGGAAGAGAGTATGGGAACTGCTTTGTAGTTGGTTCTAATCCAGTTTGTTTTCTCTATAGGTAATATCTTTTATTGTGGTCCAAATGATAACAAAATTGTTTTGGAAACGTCCCATCAACTGATCTAGTAAAGAGAAACAGCATCTGAAAATGCTTGGTAAAGGAAAGTAACTGGGCTTCAATGGCAAGGAACAACAGGCTTGGTTCTGCTCCAGCATCTGCCAAATCAAGTATTTGAAATTCATGTTCATTACACAGCATAAAAGAAATGGGATAGTAACACTGGAGAATCATGGGGAAATGAGTGACCGTGCCTCACCGAAGCGTGACTGTAACGGTAGGGAATTATGCTGCGAAAGCATGCCGGTCTTGTGGCGTAATCACTAAAACACATATTGTGTGGTGTTCTTTATAAAGGCTTTATTTCAGATCCTTTTGTATTAACATACCGTCATGAGGCCAAAATTGGCATCATCTTTGTCTGGAGCATTCTGGAGGGGAACCGTAGTTTCTCTTGCCCCTTTATCTAGGGCTTATAAATGAAAAAGCACTTAGTAGGATTTGTAGTCCTCATTAAATTATTGTGCTACTGGATTTATCTTGTCCTGAGGGTAAAAGCTGCATGTCCTCTCCATTTCTTTACAGAGCTGTTCAGATGAAGTGCTCCCAGGACAGAGCAAATAGGCACTGTGGTAGAATTGCATTCTGGAGGGAAGGAGACAGGCTGTTTTAAATGCTTTTCTGCTTGTTGTAATAGCTAGCCAAGCAGTACGAGTAGGAATGTGCTGGTTGGCCACTTTACATGTGTACTGACCCAGAATCTTGCCAAGGGCCAGTCATTCACTGTCAAAATTAAAGCCCCTTTGACTGTGCCCTGACACGCGTTGTTTTAATGGCAGCAATCCATCCGTGCCTGCAGCTCCAGACCAGTTCCGAAATGTCTTCCATCTTATCCGTAGTGCTGGATGCCAGGTGACAGAGTGGGGATGTACTGGCTTCCTGCTATCCAAAAGCAGTACTCGTTGACGTATTGCTAGACTTGGGGGGAAACATTTTTAAGTTACCCCCCTCATTTAACTCCTCACTGCATCAGCTCTGAGGAAGGAGCCTCCCTACTAGAAAACAAACATAACTGTGGGTTTGTTACTTTGCTGTGAGGATGGTCTGCTCTGTGCTCGACGCCTTTACTGGGTGAGCAGGGGCAGGGACCTGGCAGCCATTTCACCTGCAGCGCAGCATCCTGCTGCAAAGTGACAAACATGCCTGCTGCTCTCTTCTGGAGAGTAAATGCTGGTGGTGGTGGTGGTATTCCCTTCATTGAAAATAAAGGTATGATCTGCAGAAATACGATTTGCTTATGCACACAGAGCAAGGGAAAGTTCTTCTCTCCTATCTGCTTTACAGTAGGCAAGCTTGGGTGACTGCAGGCGGCTTTAAAAGGGAGCAGCTTAGCTTGCTGGGCAAAAGTTTCTGGTATCATAAGACAAAAAGACGAAAGCTCAAAAGGTATGGTATTAATAGGGAATGATTTAGTTGAGGGAAGGATTTCTTGGTACCAGTGCTGCTCTGATGTTGTCACCTGCACCAGCACAGGGTAAAGCACTGCCTTCTGCACCCATCTGCCTGGGCTGGAGCCAAGTGGTGCAAGGTCATCTCGGGTAAGGAGCCCACTGGGCAGCGGTTTGCTAAGTGGTATCATCTCTCTTCTAAGGGAGTGTGGGGAGAAGGGATGTACACATGGAAGGAAGTGTAGGATGATAGATGGTAGGGTTACAGGTATTTTTGAAAAATTAGACCATGAAGAGTCTGAGCAGTTTATGTGGGGGCTCCACTGAAGTTCAGGCAAGAAGGGCAAAAAGTAAACAGCTCATTTTATTATCTGTCAGTCCCACAATGTCCTTTCTCTATTTTATTTGTTTCAGAATGATCCCCTTTCTTTTTAACAATATATTCTGTGACCCTCAGTGCTTGGGGCAGAAAATGTAAATTTTGTTCCTTAAAGTTGTCATAGCCATGATAAATATAGCTTTTTAAGAATAGTGAGAACAGAGGCTGGGAGGAAGAGCCAAGTGTTGTATATTTAAAAACACAATTTGCCCACCCTTCCCTCAGGATACATAAGCAAGTCCACTGGAAGTGCTTGCTTTGCCCACCTGCCTTGTAGCTTTCAGAAAGGCAATACTAGCATTTGGTGAAATTTCTCACTAGGTTTTGGCTTACCTTCCTGTTATCCCTGCTTTCCCCTTCTGCTTGTACGTGCTGATCTCTGTTACCGTCTTAACGCTCTTCTGCGCTCACTGACGTGTTCCCCATTCCATTTCTGTGTTGCGTTGTCCTCCAGTCCTTCTTCCAGCCTTGCTTTCTGCCCCTTTCTCCTTTCTAGTGAGGTACATCAGGGCAAGCTACAGGCATGGAGGAGCTTGCAGGGAATTCAAACCACCACCAGCCTTGCTACTTGGCTTTCCCCATGTGAGGGCTGTTTCTGTCACCCTGAGAGGAGGCAGTAGTTGATGTGAAGGTGAGGGGACAGCTCTTCTAACATCTTCCTTAGAGTTACATTAATAAAAACAGTTCTCTTGGTCTTTCTTCTGTTTGTTTGTTTGTTTTTTTTTTTCCCACCTCATTTTGGACCCTTTTCTTGCTCTTTGATGGGGCAAACACATCTGAGGTTTTTCCTGTCATCTTAATACAGCAAAATTAACGTAGGCAAGTGTGAAGAAGCCAGGGACTCATGCTGTCTACCAGTGACGGTCTGAATTCCAAGTACATTTGTGTGTGTACAAGAAATTCCTCTGTAGCTTGTTTAGCTAGGTTGGAAAATGTTGTGATAGTAAAACAAATTATGATTGTTTCTTCCATGTAAGGTTTGCCTAGTAAAACTACTTCTGGATTTGACTGTATGTACGTACACCATAGTAATCACTGGGCATGTGATGAAGCTGTGACTTAACCACAACTTGTTCCAGGTAGCTTTCCTTCAGTGCTATAAGAGGAGATTAATGTTGGCAATTGTTATCCAGTCTGTGCAGCTTCAGATTTAATGCTGTCTGAACCAGAACAAGGCACACCAGGTATCTGAAAGCGTCCTTCAGCCTTTCTGCCTGTTGAGGCAGTGCTGGCAGACTGCGTGGAGCTCACTACTGGGAGAAGGCCGTTCTTCATACCCTGTGTGTTGCCGCGAGAGTCAGAATTAGTGCATCTTGCTACTTGGTGATTGTTTTCTGTGTTGGCTAAGCAGTGCTAATTTCAAGATCAGGATCTGTTGGGCACTATGCAGCTGGTATGGTCAGTGGGAATGCACATGAGGTAAGACGTGTCTTTCTAGCTTTCTACCACTCTCTCCACTCCCTGCCATGCCAAAGCATTTGGCTTTCATCCGCTTGCAGAGGGCTGTGGTAACTCAGACTCATAACCAACTGGAAGACCTTTAGCCACATCATTTGCTCTCTGGAGACTTAAAGCATTGCCAAATTCCGCTGGAGGAGTGTGTTCATATGGGTGAATATTAGTCTCAAGGCTGACGGGTAGTCAGGCTGAAGGACAGAGAACTGGTTGCATGTTTTCAAGGCCTGTTTTTCCATCTCTTTCCCCCCAGTCAGAGCACACAGGTGAGGCACTCATACCCACTTCTGACATGTGCTGCATACCTGTGGGCTAAGGAAGGGGGGAGGGTGGGCTACACTGGCAGGAGTAGCTCCTACGGCAAACCTCTGTGAGAGCAAGGCATTACTAATTCCAGTTCATGTTACAAATGTCTCTTTGTGCATCTAATGTCTATTTTATATATTTCTGACCTTTATTTCATGGCCTTTATCACCATGGTATCTTAGTGCTGAAAGAAGATTTTTGGCTTTGTAAGCTTTAGATTATTGATTTTTTTCCTGTAGCTGTCTTTTCTGATTCAAGGAAAAAAAGAAATATGTAATTTTAACTAGTGGAACTCATATCACAGCCAAATTCAATATTAATGTACTAGATAGGCATACATCAAATATTACCTTTTAATACCCTTATCATTGCTTTTAATGCACTTCTTTGTTCTGCAAGCTCAATATGTGGAGGATTTTTTTTTAAATAGGAAGTTAAATGGCATTTCGTGTTGATTCTCAGCTCTTTAATAGGTGTCTGCTATCAATAGCAGTGTCCTGGAGGCACATATTGAAACCACACTGCCTACCCCATTTCTTTAACTGGAACTATGCTCTCACTTCTAATGACATGATATTAATTAAGATAAGTCCTTGGGTATCACATATGAGTCCAGATTTCTGTAAATAGAAATGTCAGTGATGCTGGCAGGGAGCTGAGCGTGAGGTCTTTTCTTTGTTGTACTCCTGGTGCTGTGTCCTCAGGTGGAGATCAGCAGAAGTCTTTGTTTCAGTCTGTTCCTTGAGAAAATAAACTGAGTGCTAGCCAAAGATTTGGAATATTTTAAAAGTATTAATCAACCTTCCTAATGGTTGCTATTCAGCTAATCACGCTCAAAATGGCAAATGGTTATAAAGATGTCAAAGAGATACCCAGAACACCCACTGTTTGAGCTCTTCCCATTCTCATTAAAATAAACTCTTATGGCCCAGCTAGTGTTAATCATGTGATAAAATACTCAAATTAAGAGCATTTAATAAAAAAACATGGTGGGGAGCTTTTGTTAAGGATCTCTTTAGTGTATTTTTGCATTTGAGCTAAGGACATAAGAAATAATTTAATCATTGCCTGATTATAAGAATGTTAGAAATAATGGGATCATCGCCTTCTCACACGTGGGCTAATTCAGAGGCTCATTATTTATTTGTCAAGCATTAGGCATCAAATCAATTTGGCTGGATACTTGAAAGCAGGAAATTGAAGATGAAAGTTGAAATGAAGATTAAGAAGTAAGATTAAGTTTATTTCAAATGAGCAGAACAATCTTGCTTGCTTAAGTCATGCCTGCAAATAGATGGATAAAGTCAATCTTAAGCTGAGGTATTATGAAGTAGTAATATATTGTGGGAACATGGAAGAATGGCTTATGATATTGGGCATAGGAAGCTTTTTATGATATTACAGAAAAATGGGAATATTGGTGTTAATTTTGTTGGTGCATTCCTCTGCTACTTCCTGGTGGAATTGTAGTTAACTATCTTTGAGATCCTGATTGTGGTAGAGGCTGGCTTAAAAAATAAAGCAAACTTTAGGGGATATCTCAAATTTTGCAAAGCCAATTGATTTTCCACTTAATTATTTGGAAATTTTTTGCTTTGTTCTGCAGATGGGAGAGCTTTTAAACCTATTTGTTAGCTGTTTTACACCTGACGTGTGAAAGGCAGAGGAGTCTCTGCTTTGCTTCTAAAGCTCCTGACTTGTTCAGTAGTTGGGCAGAATTCGGTGTATTGCCTCTTCGTGAGCGTTGTGAGCGTGCAGCGTGCCTCCCATGTGTAATCGGATGGGCTGAAGCTCAAATGAGCCACCACAGAGCCCTGCCGCTGCTGGACAGCCAGGTATTTGACTGATTTCTGTGGGCTTTGAGATTGCTGAATCTTCCTTGGGTCTTAAGTTCTGTCTGGTGTGCCATAAGGTGCAGAGGGATATATTAGTGGAACAGGTCCCCTGCATATTTTATGCTTACTGAATTAATCTTATTTAATACAAGCTGTCAGACAACATTACTATAATTTATTTACATAACTTGAGGGATTTACTTCACATTAGTTTAACCTTGCAGAACATGTAATGTGTGTTTGTGCCACTGCCCTTAGTTTCCTGCAGTCAGCTTGCTCAAGTGTTTCTCAGTTCGTGATTGATTTGTCTTCTGGCTGCTAATGTGAGGGGTGAATGTAAACACTGTTTTTACAAAGATCTAATATTTGGAGCTCTCTTTATTGTTACATGTATTCAATTAAATGAACTGCTGTGCTCATACTTAATTCAGTAAAAAAATATCTTTAATTAGATTCTTTTTCCCTAAAACAAAGCACATAATGTTGACTTTATTTTATACAAAGTAAATACCTATACTTTTAAGCAGACAAACTCTGTATTTTCTTCAGGGCCTTTTGTGTATATTAAAAGGTTTTTGTGTGTCTTTTTTTTTTTTTTCCTTAAGTGTATTTTCCCTTGAGACACAGACATTGTGACCTGCTATTTGGATGTGTTGTGTTCATAGGTATACCTCCCTTGTGATGAAGAAGTTGGGATGCTGATGTCATAACGAAGCTGCTACAGCTGGGTACTTGCAGCTTTTCTCTGTGCTCTCTGTGGGCTGTGGTTATTATACAGGGTCTCAGTCTGAAGGCATCTCCCTCCCAACTGATTCTTTCCTAGCCTTTTTTGTTGTTACTGTTGTTCTCTGCGAAAGCTCTTAAAAAACTCCTCTGCCCAGTCTGGGAGAGAACCCAGATCCTCCCGATTTATTTGTTTTTTAATTTTGGCATGAAGTATAAAATATGTAGGTTAAATTATTGTATTGGAAACCAGTATAATATGCTCTTGTGTAATTCATAAAGGACAAGAGTGGGGAAAAAGGAACTTTCATTGTACCCTCTGAGATGTGTCCTTTGAAACGTAGTGTTCAACTCCTGAGAAGACAGGAATTAGATCTGGAGTAACAAAAAGGCATGTGGTTTTTAAGGAGTGAGGACATTAGGTAAGTCCTTTAGGAAAATCTGTTACCTGTTAATGCTTTTAGAGCTCATGAGGTGGAAAGGGACAGAAATACGTTCCCTGTGTGATAGTTACCAGATGATGGACTGGAAACAGGGCGTTCATATAGTGTCTCCTTTCCAGAATAGAAAATCCTATAACCTTGTTGTGGGCTATGGATAATAAATTTGGGAACACTGTTAAGAGTGGAGAATGCAGAGGGAAGGATGTTTAATAAAACCGTGAGGTGGCTTGAAGCTCAGAGGGCTTCTCAGAAGGGAAGAATATTCTCATTGCAACAGTAAAAATAAGAAATCACCTCTGTGGTTATGAACGCTTCAGAAACCTGAAAAAAAGGGCCTAACAGCATCTCGTCTCCTTGCACCTCAGTGCAGGACTCTGTCTTTCCCTTCAGCTTCAGCTCGCCTTCCTCTGGCGAGGGTGCCTCTGGTGTCGGGTGCCGCAGTGTGGCTGGGGTGGGGGGTGTCAGCTCCAGGGTGGGAAAGCTGACCTGGCCGGCAGGGAAGGAGAAGAAAGAAAGCTGATGAGCTTTTACCTAAATGACTGTCACCATGACAAAATATTGTCTGCATGCCCACAGATAAATGACTTTTTTTTGTCCCTTTGCTGTGTAAGGAAGGGAGAGGCCAACTCCTATTTCCATGTGTGGCATGAGCAAAGAAACCGAGTGGTTTGTCTTGAGGAAATTCACCTCTGATGTAGAATTAAACATGAGACCCCTTTTAATCACAGAGCTGTAGAGCCAACCTTATCCTTTCAGTATTTTACTTTCAGTTGTTTTCCTGGGCATAGGCAAAGAGGATATGAAACTCTTCGGCCTTGTTTTCTGGGCTGTGTTCTCTTTGTCCCCTTGCCATCCATTCCTCTTGTCCCAGTGGTGGCTAGCTGAAGGAGAAGGCCAGGTCTTCAGAGCTATCTGAACATTTTGCTTCAGAACCATCTGGTCTGCTTCTGGAGAAGGAGCAAGATTGACTGGCACCATTTTCCTCGCGTAAACTTCCACGTGACAGGGTTTCCTCCTGCCCTCCCCTGCCGCTATCGTGGCCCTGTCCTCAGATGCTACCTGAGGGAAGACTTGAGTGGGAAAGGCAGAAAATCATTCCAGGATACAAGTGGACTTATTTTCTGTTTGGGAAGAAGTGAGAACTCTTCGCCTTTCTAATTCAGGACCAGCACCTGAATTATGGGGAATAAGAATATATTTTAAGAGAAGAACAGAAACAAAATTGAGGGCCAGACACTGTGCAGTTTCACAGAGTGCTAGGGTCAATGCCATGGCAGCAATGCTCCATTTGATGATATGCTCCATAAAGCTTAATAGTGGGGGAGAAAATAATGTAGCTGGAGAAATATTTATGATCGCTAGGTTTTGCCATCTTTGTTCGTTTGCAGCCATTCTGTTTACAGAAGTTTCCTTTAGTAACAGGAATATTGTCACAATTTCCTTTCTCACAAGTAACTTGTCAGAAAAGATTAATTAAGTTTCTTATCAGGATAGCACTTAAATGCTTAGTTATCCAAAGGTGCGCTGCATGATAGTTTTAAATGTCCTTTTTCTGTTTCAATTCCCTGTCTCTTCAATTTTGCTTTCTAACTGAGATATTTTCATTATTTCTTTGTCTGTTGCAGTTAAAATCTTGGTTTGCTGTATGTCTTCTGTCCACAGACAGAAGCGCATTATTTAACAACAAAAAGAAGAGGGGACTTGCTAGGTCTGCAGCTGGCCGTTGGAGAATAAACTGGTGTTGCTCTGCTTTCTCTTAATGACCGAAACCTTTTAGCAGGATATGCACCAGCTGTTCTTTGCGTGCATCCCATTTCCTTGTGTACTTTGTGGGTTTCAATTTGAATAAATTCCATTCGTTTTCTTTTATTTTTTCAAGTATTTATCTCATTTAAAACGCATTAGCTATGCGTTTAACTGGTGGTAGTGATGCCATGTTCTCCTTATACAGAATTTGAGATTTATAACACTCTTTTTCCTGATAAAAGACTGGGAATATCCTTCTCTGGTTATAGTACTCCTCTGTTTATTTGGAGCATAGTGGAAGTACAGATTGATTAGAATAAATATGCACTGTATCATGTATAGGTAGACGTTGAGTACTATTTCATATTTTAGTCAGAAGGCTCTGTTATGTGCTGAGCAAGGGAAAGACAGCCTTGAAGAAATTTGTATAGTCTTGAAATCAAAAAGACTTCACACAAAAAGAGTTTCTGTGAAAAACCTGTGGAGTTAGGTGCCTGAGCCAAGGCGTAATCGTGCCGTTAGCTGAGCAGCTGATCATCCTGCCCCATGAAGCGATTGCTTGTTCCCTTGTTTAGCTGAGTTCTGACAAACAGCAGAATGTTTGAAGCTTTCTATCACTCTCAACCCATATCCCAATATGTGGTGGAATGGTTTGTCTTCCTGCTCATCCCCTATGTAGCTTTGTGGTGAAATGACCTGGAATATTGTACTCAACTTCCTGAGCTCAGTCAGTTACTGGGCAAAGAAGTATTTTGAAAAGATGAGGTTTGTTGCACTGGTCAGTTTAAGGAAGTTGCCATTCCTGGCAAATACTTATTGGTGGTTTTAAACATACTTTAAAGCTTTAGAGTTCTTTACCTGATAAAAGTTATGTAACATTCAAAAATAGGACATGCAAGTTTCCAGGTCTGATTAATGAGGGGACTGTAATAAATACAGGTTGAAAATAGAAGCTGCTAATGTAAAGTGAATGCAATTTATTTCTGCAAGTATTTAGAGTGTAAAACTTAAAAACAAGAAGAGTGATTACTCTATAGGGCTTAAAGGATACCTACCATCCAAGGTGTTACTAAGGCTTGGATAAATTCAGGTGTTTGGGATCTGCCTGGGTAAGACTGGCAAAGTGAAATGAATATTTGTCCTCTATCTTAAACTAACAGCAATGGGCAAAGTGTAGCAGTAGAGAAGGGGCCGTTTGGTGTAAGGCAGCAGGGACTGACCAGGCTTTTCCATTTGTTTTTAGGCATTCAGGGTCAGGGAACAATTGTAGCTTCTTACAGCTTTTGTCATAGCTATTTCTAAAAACTATGATTATAGTTCATAATGTTTAGTTGTAAATGAAAGCAGCCACAGAAGCTTCCCATTCTGCCCTTCTGCCCAGCCACAGAGGTAGCGCAGTACCTTGGCTATAGATTCGGAGATAGAGGCTCATAGAGATACGCTATCAGCAGTGCCTCTATCTTTGAACTGCATGCCCTTCCCTTTTTGATTTGACTGCCAAGATGCTGTGGAAACCCTGCTTGAAACTTGCATCTTATATTGATTTTTTTTTTTTCTTTCTCCTTTGAAAGGGAAGATAGTAGCAGTTCAAGGAAGTAGGAAATCAAATTCAGGCACAGGACATCAGCTGAGCTGTTAAAATTTGATGATAATAGCTGACACAGAGGGGAGTGAAGATAAGCTCTTTCTAAGAATAATGGTAATACATATAAGCAAGTCATAAACTGATAACGGTAGAGGCTCTCGTAGGGGTTGTCTTTATACTGTGAAGGACCAGCTCCTATTCACTTTCACTCTAGGGAGGGTTTGGAGGGAGTCTACAACCTAAATGAGAAAGAGGCACAGAGGTGCCTCTGCTCATCATCCTTAGAGTTTCTAATTTTAGTCACTGTCAACACATCCTACCTACATTATTTGTGGGTTTGACTCTGGAGCAGTAGTATCATGTTTGTTCAGAATGTAAGTTTATGGCAGTAGCAACAATTTATAACTGAATATTTGATTACAGAAAATTAAAGGGAGCATTAACAGCTGCAAGTTGGAGGTGATCTTCAAACTCTGAGAGCATCAACTCATGCATTTAAACTTACTACTGTGGAGCCTGAAGTAAATTGCTGCCAGATAATAGCTAAGTAGTGTCCAGCAGGCACTTCTCATGTGCATCTCGTTTATGTTCTATTTATATCTTTTTATAATTAAAGAATAACCAACTTGGAACATGTAACTATGCCTATAGTTTGTCTGTGTCTAGCACATGCTGTTACTGCAGTTTCCTCTGCTGTTTCTTCATATTCCTCTTTACATCTGTTAAATTCTGCAAAAGCTTAGGTCTCCAAATTTGCTGGTCCATGTGGAAGTTGGCACCAGACCAGGATTTAAGAGCAAGTTCATGAAGGTGGGAACCGTTGAGTGAATAAATAGCACTATTTCTTCTAATGGATAATTAGAAGGAGTGGTTATCGTCTCTTTAAGAGTGTAAAATTTTTGAACTGATTTGTTTACCTTTTTTTCCCTAGTTTCTTTATCATAACAAAGTAAAATAAATTGGGGGTTGTATAGGTGAACCAGTTCTTGGACTAATACTGGTAGTTGGAGGTAACTCTCCTGGATTGCTGTTCATGCAGCAAAGGGCAACAGCTTCCAGAGTAATCTAGGTGACATTGATAAACTTCGAATGGCACAAATCTTGCCTTCTCTTACCCTTCTTAGACTAACTGTTGAGAGCACTTGGGGTGTCGTGAGGTACTGTCTCAGTCTTACTTTCAGATAAAATATTCCTTTTCAGAATGTCTCCATAGCGCACAATCTATCACATCATTATTTGTTTTTTATGAGGAATGGATTTTTCTGTTTACTACTTTGAAAGCATAAAGGCTGGCATTCATTTTCACTGTTTAGCAAACAAATATTGAACTTTATATTCTGCATATATGAAATACCTAAATAATGTTGTATTTTCAGCACATGAAGGAGTATGAGGCTGTCCTTTTTGTTCTGACTGCTTCAGCAGCATTTTTCTCATCAGTTAAAAAACAAACAAACAAAACCAACAACAATTCCTCATTTAGTTTCACCCGCTGTTCCTTGCTGTGTTTTCTAGTTTCTCAGTAAGTATTTTGATGCACAAGTTTTCTGGTTTTTCAGTAAGAGTCAGGAAGTCGTCTGTCTCTTGGTACAAAAGTTTCCTCATGCTCCCTTTTCCTAAGGGTATCAAAGGGGATCTTCTTGTCTGGCTAAGGCCTATATTTAATAAGCTTGTATCTTCATTGTAACCTTATTGTCTTCTAAATTACTTTTCACTTGGTTATTTTCCATAAATATTGACATTGCCTTTCAAGTTATTTTTTTCAAGTATACTTGTGGGAGGTTTTTAGTTTTGTTTTTGCCTGTTTGATTTTTCCCTTGGAAATAGCATGTGCCCTTGCTAGATTTCCAGATGCACTAGGGTTAGAATAAAAGCATTTGAAGAGAATACACTCTGCTTAAGGAGAGGAGTTAAACTTTCACATTAGGCTGGTTGTGGCAGCAGGAGAGCCATTTAAATTGTTTTTGCTACTCCATTTGCTTATTATGCCTCATTTGGTGCCAGTTTGTTTGCTTCGTCTTTCAGATTATCTTGAATTCTTCTTTTCCTGTTTACCAGCTGAACACGTTTCTTTGTAAATAGAACATTCTTGCACTCATGTCAATGACTCTTGAATTTTCAAAGTGCCTATTAGAAGTTGCTTTCAGCTTAAGAGGTCACAACAATATCACAGATGCACAGATTGCTACCCGATTAATACAATTATCAACATGCAGAAATTATGAGTTGAGTGTTTGCATTTGAATATAGCTTTTATTTTAATGCACAGTTTGAAAAGCTTACTTTAAGGAGGCAAGTTTGAATTGAAAATGTTTCCAAGGAATGATTTGTATCTTTTGTGCAGATCAAAGCAGCAGAAACCATTTAACAATTTGTCTGTCTTTAATGAAATCTAATGGGTTTTCTGCATTTCTCTAAATACAATAACTTGACACAAGTCTATTATTTGTTTTTAATGTTGTAAAAGCCAGTGTTATATTACTTAGTGTTCTTAAGACTTTAGACAATAAAGATTTTTATTATGTTACATATACAAGCAATTATGGTTGACAATTTGAATGCAAACTTGAATTGGCAGCTGCTTCAGCATTCTCACCAGGAAAAACATTAGGCATGTCTATTAAAAATCTTTCTTCTGTAATTTATTTTTCATAAGGTTCAGCTTTGCCACAGAAGCCTCCCGTCTCTTTTGCAGCTAACTTTATGCAGACTCCTTTATACTTAAGAGGAGAAAACATCTTTTTGTGATGAGCTTGCCCTAAAAGAAGGGTCAGGTTCAACTGATATCAGGAAAACACTAGAAATAGACTGGAGCTTTCTGAAGATCCGTACAACATGTTAAAAATCAGATATACCAAAGCACAGTATAGTCCTGATGCAAAACCGTTTGGAAGCCGGTGAGAGTTTGAGCTCCCTGTAGCATGGTTGAGCAGCTCAGTAAAGTATAGTTCTGTGTATGTGGTTCATTTGTTGCCTTGTATCAAATGGTAGAATCCAAAATTACAAAGTAAGTCTAGTCTGGAAAAAAAATGGTTTCTCAAACAGAAAAAAGGTTTGCTAATGTACATTAAGCTGAAGTGTCTGTTGTTATTTCCCTTACATGCAATAACTGTGAATTAGCCTTTCTAGGCTAATATTGATTTTGAAGTGAACCTTTCCTTTAAAGTGTTATTTAAATTGGACCACAATTAGGACTGCAGTTCATTGCGTTACCAGTGAATGTCATCAGTATGATCTAAGAAAAAATTCTAATTTATACTTTTGTCCTAAATGTATGTGTCGGTGAGTATATGTAACACATCCATTTATTAATAATGTAAAGCTTATGGATATGTGTGTTATATACGTGAACAATGACAAATTTAGTTGATATATGATGTTATTCAGCATGTGAAAAGCGGAAAGAAAAAGCCCCAGAGAAAAAAGTTTGTGGATGGAAACAGGTGACACCACCGGATGGGGCTTTGGGCAACCTGGGCTGGTGGGAGGTGGCAGGAAATTGGAACCAAGTGATCATTAAGGTCTCTTCCAACCCAAATGATTCTATTCAATGCATCATTTATTCCTCTATTTCTGGGATGTGCTGAGGTAAAAATCCAGTTTCAAATCAGCTTATTTATGCAAAGGTAAAATATGTAATGATGCTGTAAATATTATTAGTCAAATGTTACTTCCAAGATTATTGATTTAATTTGGCCTTCTGAACCAACCACATGATTCAAATGAAACACCTATATTTGTAGAGTCTTCTGCAGGTAAAGTAGCCAGTGATTGGGATGACATGTGGACACAAGCTAGGTACCTCATAACTGGATGAATAATCCTCCCACTTGTCAGGCGTTTTAAGGTAAAACTTGATATGTACCCATACAAATCGTCTTCAGTCACTTGAGCAGATCGATGTTGTCACTTGAAGAGCAAGGATATATTCTGAAGAGGACGTTTTGGTTTGACCCACAGCATCAGCTTTGCCAGAAATAAAGAAAGTGCACCCAAAGTATGGTGAACCCTTCAAATCTCTTGAAGCCTTCACACAAACTTTTAGCTCTTTAATTGCAACAAATATCTAGAAACTCTGAAGGAATGATTAAAACTTGTCTTAAAAAAAAATCTGCCTTATTTTACCTTGTCTCTTGTGTTCTTCAGACAGAAAATGTATTGACTTACAAGAATGTTTGTCGGTACTGTAAATGTTAAACGTAAGGGTGCTTTTTTTCTGAAGCTAAATCATAAATCATGTGTTTGCCTCAGAAATCTGCTGTTCAGAGTTGCTTATTATGAGTTATGATGGTTCAAAGGGGAATTGATGAAGAAAGATGATATGCAACATCTGGGTACTGGGAATGTCTCAAATACAGGATGCTACAAATAAGGAAATTATAGAGGCTGGGAAGCTATTCAGAAAATCCATTTGAATAATGAATTCTTTTGTGTAGATAGTAAGGTATTTTCGGACAACATGCTAATAAAAACAGAATATGTTTAATAAATGAACAATTAAGAACTTTTTCCCAATGCTTTGGCTAGTGGGTCAAAAATGCGATCATCAGTCCTTTAGGTCCGTGAGTCTAGAAATCAATAAAATGGTAGAGAAGTTAAGAGGTAGAGAAGTTAAGATCTTCTACAGAAGAATTGCTCTGCTTTGTATGCTATAGAAAGTGATGATTTTGGTTATCAACCATGGTAGCGTGTTCCTAGAGTCAGAGCATTTGGAAGAGATGACAGTAGCGAAGGGAACCAGGTACCAATTGCTTCTTTCCAAGACTTCCTGATGCTGCAGTCCCAAAACTTTGCATGGCTCAGGGCAGTCTTCCTTTTGTGCCCTTCTCAGGCATTGTTGTAACACATGGGCCTCTTATGTGTTATTGGAGCATGTGCTTCTGAATCTCTTCGAGAAGAAAATAATGAATTTTGATAGGATCTTTTAAACTTTGATGAGAAAATGCTTCACTCGCCTGTGCACTTCCAGCTAGTTGGCTTCTCTTGGTATGCAATTAGATGATCCTACTGCTAGTCAAATTTGTGAAAGGCACCATTTTCATGATTTCTTAGCTTACAAAAGTTCAATACCGGAGTACTCTAACAAATTAAGTTTATTGATGAGCACCTTTTCCTCCCTGTTATAGCATGTTTCAGCTCAATTTCATACCAATTTCTGGCTTCAATATGAAATGTCAGCAACATGTCCAGCATCCACCTTGTTTCTATTATCCACTAATCTTGTTTTTATAAGGATCATTCCTGATGCTTTGTACACTTAGCCAGTGATCAAAGTGCTATAACAATAAGCTATAGTTTCACATGAAGCAGCTTAAATCTCTTCAAGGTAATAACATCATTTGCTGATTAATTTGCCAATTCATTTGGTGCTCATTTTGTATTAAATAAATACTATCCAGCAATCACTCAAACATTGATGACATTTCTACTTAGCTTCACTGATAAAGCTAGTGGAATAAAACCATACAGCAAATTGAATTTGTTTATGCAAGAATTTGGTCTTTAATTGGAGGAAGAGAGTTTGAATGTGGAACTGTAGCATCATCTTCATAGGAAAACATATTTCCATCTTCTGATTCATCAAAAGTGAATTGGACAGATGGAGTTTTCAGGGGAATTGTCAAAGGAATTCTTTCTGTCTGCCTGGAGCTGGCAGAAGTGTTTAACTATAGTTATCTCTGGTAATGACATTAGCTGATCGAGAAGAGCGTTGAGGAAGAGAAAAAAGAAAAACAGGCAAATGTTCCATGCTTGCTGCTTTTCTCCTAGTGAATGTCAAAAAAAATCAAGTATCACCCAAAAATGCTTCAGAGCCTGACACAGAAGAGACAGTGGCAAGTTCTATATAGTGCTGTCCTCCATTCCCTCTGAATTTCTGATACTCAGGTGCTGTGTAATGGCAGTACAGGGTCCGCAGCACATGTAAGCATGAGAAAGCTTAACTGCCAAGACCTTTTTTCCAAGCAATTCTTTTTATCATCGTAGGAAAAACAATGCTGTATAAAGATCTGATATCATGCATGTACTGCATGTAAGCAAATGATGGGGATGGTCTTTTTTTGGTGCTGAGATGAAATAGAAGAAATTAATATTTTTAATTTAGGTTTCTGAGATTGAAAGCCTCTTTTACATTTCAAAAACGTTGTGATTTTGTTTTTAGAGCTTAGCAGCAATTACAGAAAGCACCTGCAGTGCCTTAGTGATCAGGATGTTGTGTATGTGGTCTTAGTATGAGTCCATACTTAGAAAGGTATATGCAAACAGTTTCATCAACAGAGTAGCTGAAGGTCATGTTTGTACAGTCCTGAGATCAGGATGGATTTCTTTACAGTGTCATCTGCTCTGTGCAAGTTGAGTTCTGATGTCAATATTGAGTTAATGAGCCCAAGTCTTTTGTCAAATGCCTTTTCGGAAGGCAAATGCATGGGACTAGGGTTTAGTGTTTTCAAATACAGAAGCCGTATGGGAGTCAGGAGTCTGGTATGGACCTGTATTTTTGATATTAGCATTGTAGAGCTCTCCTTTCAAAGCACATTGTTTTTGGAGAGGGATTTATTTCCTGGAGATGATGTCCTTTCATACTCGCACAGCATGCAAAAGATTTCCAAGCTGCACTTCCCTTTGTGTAAAACAAGTATGATTCCCTATAAGGGTGGTGTTGTGTGAAGTTCACGCTGTTGATGTATGTTTTTTTTTGTCAAGAGGGACCTGCTGAGTGTGATAGCTCTAACTGTCCATTTTGAACCAGCCACTGAATTAATCTTTCAGACTTCTTTTATGATATTCTGGGATTTTGAATTATTTTCTGTAGCTGAAAATCAGTACCAACATGTGCTTGTCATGCTTCAGAGACATCGCTGTTTTAAATAATCTGGAGAGGTAAAATGCATAAGCTTAGATCAAGGGATAGACCTTCCTTAAACTTGACTGAGATTCTGTTAAGTGAGGTTTTATTGTAACAGCTTGTAGGAGGACAAGAAAAGGAACAGAGCTGTGAAACCACTAATTTGCACCTTATGAATATTTACACACAGACTAGCTTTGTATTTGTGAAATAGATAATGAAATTATACCGCATCCGCAAGGAAATGCAGCTGTGTGTAGCTGGTTGTACGCACAGACTTCATGGTCTTCATGCAAGTCGCATCTAGACGTGAGCACACTGGCTTTGTTTTTTGGAATGACATGGATGGAATTATAGTTCAACTGGCTTTGTTTTTTGGAATGACATGAATGACATGACATGTCACTCTCTATCATTTTAGGAAATCTTGTCATTTCTGTGGAAAACTTCTTTTACTTGCACAGAAGTTGTCTGTAGCAGTGCCCTAGAGATCCTGAGAAAGCACATTAAAAAAAAAAGGGGGGGGGCATGTGCAAGTGGTGTTGATTTTCTGGGCAGTGAGGTATGGAGAGCAAATGCACTGAGAACCAGTGGCATGCTGCTTAAGCATAGACTTAGTGATCTTACACCTCAAGGTGAGGGAACTTGTGTCAGGTCTGTCCGATAAAAGAAGCGAAGTAATGCAGTCACCCAGCAATGCATGGCTGCCCTCAAAGCCAAGCTTATATTGTACATGACTGTGATAAACGTGAATTCCCTCACCTGGCAATCCAGAGGAGAGGTTGAGAAGGATAAGCAGAAGTTGAACTGTAAAATTTCTGCAGTTCCTTCATTGTCCTTGTATATTAGGGCTCTATTAGGGCTCTGAGTTTGGAATATAGCTGTGGGATCTGAGTTCCCAATGTTTACTAACAGTAATGAGCAGAAAGCCACTCCCTGTGGGTGATTGTGTCACTGTAAATGCATACTTTACAGGAACACAGGTTTACTTAGGCTATTCGTAAGCTGTGCAAAAAAATTGAAACAGTTCACGAAGCAAGTTTTCTATGTTTTCAGTGAGTTGCACACCTGTCTAGGTTTTTCCTAGGGGGTAATTTCCTTTCTGAGTATGTGGCATGAACAATTGCAATGGATATGAGCCTGAAAATCCAAGTATTGTCTAGATCTGCCTCTTTTAGAACGATATATTTATTTATTGAGCTAGGCATGTTGTTTTCGTGGTGGTAATAGCTGCCTGTCTGTTCTGTGTATGTGCATTCACTGGGTGCATATATGTATGGCTGCTATCCTGGTCTTGCTCCTTTTCCTCTTTTCCCTTTGGAAATCTTTGAGATTTGTCTCTATCTGTAATGATGGAACTTGTGCGTATTCCCTCCTTGCTATGTGCCTTATATGCCTGTGGAGTTATTGAGAGTGGATTAGGTGTCTAACTTCAATAAAAAAATAAGCTAGAATAGTTGATGTCAAGAAGAGAAGTGAGAAAGTTTAGAGAAGATATTTTGACTTCTCCAAGTTAAATGGAGATATGGTTTGCATTTAAAATCTTATTTCATGTTATAATCCATTTAAAAGATAAGCATTAGGTATATATCTGCATTTCTGACACCTGAAGAGAAGGTATGCTGTCAAACAGAAATGAACATGATTAAAGTATAAAATGTAATGCATCAAATATGTATATACATATCTATGTATTTTTACAGAAGATCGTTCGTGTTGACATAATTCAAGTGTTAATTGTCTACATCTAATAGATATTGAGGAAAAAGCAACATTTGTTAGTCGAAGTCGTGCTCATTGACCATCTCATGGTGGTTTTTGTTATCTTCTACCTTCTGGACAAGTTCCAGTTGGGTAACTTTATTCTTATGTTAAAAGATCCTTCAGGTTTCATTTGAACGTAATACTCATTATCACTTCTCCTCCTAAACTGTTGTGCTGTATTGCTCTGCAATTTTAAATAGTTGTGTAACACTTAAGCCACATTTCATTTGTGTTTGTAACTAAATACACCCAGTAAGTTCATGTCAGATGAAAGATAGTGTACAAACGCCATATTTCTGTTCCTGCTCTCAGCAGTGGGTTAACCACAGATATGCAGCCTGCTGTCATTCCCGTCTCTGACTTTGTTCAGGTGAACATCCATGTGATGACTGTTGCTATCTCAGCAAGGTGTATCAACAGTGTATGAGAAGAGTCCCTGTGTATGTTTCTTCAGTCCTCTATGAACCACCTGCTCCACTGTTTTTTTGCCTACCTTGCATGCTGAAATATCAAGAATGACTTGTGGTCCAGTGTTTTGTGCTGTTCTGGGTTTAGGCTGCCGTTGGTAAATGGAGCTGAAGAGTATGGGATCGGGTCGGTCAGATTGCCACAGACAGGAAGGTACTTGGCCTTGTAGTGACAGTCTGATCTGTTCACTTGGGAACAATTCTGCTGGGTAGCGGAAGAAAAATGTCAAAACTGAAATAGAGGGAGGAATTCGGAGCAAAGCTGTAACATGGCAGATAAAGATGATCTTGCATCAGTAGGTTAATGTCTGACAAGGACTGAACACATACTTAGAACCCAGAAAGATTGGCAAATCTGTCCAGATTTTTACATCTGGCCCAAATAATAATATCAATCAAAATTAACCACTTTTAATATGCTAATTAGACATTTGTATGGTTTAACAGCATACCTCAGGAGAATCCAAGCAATTTATCTCTAAATCTCAATAAACCTCTCTTGCCATGTGAGTGATCTTAAGGCTTCCTTCGTATCCCCATTTTCTACCTCAGTAGAGTTTCAGCTTGGATGTTCAATAGAGTGTTGTCGTGTGCATCAGGGAGAAAAATTGT
Organism: Anser anser; assembly: GCF_964211835.1. NCBI lineage: Eukaryota > Metazoa > Chordata > Aves > Anseriformes > Anatidae > Anser > Anser anser. Next base: position 17,718,404 of record NC_139735.1, on the reverse strand, counting down.
GATTTGCTTCCTCATTAAATAAGCCAATGAAGAAATATAAGCCCAAACACTTATTGCATTGAGTTCAAAAGATCTAGACAGTATGATGTAATTTTCTATAGGTGTGTTTTTTTCTTATTAGAGTTGTTCAGCCTCAATCATTTTGCTGTTATTTCTATCTCCATAGTAACCAAAGAACCCCCAGAGATGATCAAGGAGACATTTTCTAGGTGCTGTACCAACACAGAGGAATGCTGAGCAACTTCCGTATTACTTTGGAGCTCCAGAGACACAAGTGATGAGGAAGAGGTATGATAAGGAGTTAAGTGAGGATTTGTTTATATGTGACTTGTTAAAAGGTTTAGCAAGGAGAATAAGTAGTTGAAAGTAAAGCAGGCAGTCTGGGAGTAGGAACTGGTAAGCAGATAAAGGGAAGGGGAAATTGGAGGTTTTGGCTAGAAAGGAAGACCTGAGAACATCCTGGGTGGGGATTAGCCCAGAGGCTGTCTCAATGGATCGAGTGCAGACTGATAGCACGGTCAAGAACGACCCTGTTCACTTCCCTGTTCTGCTGTGAACTTTGTGGTGACCTTCTGGTACTCCCATAGCCCGTATTTCAAAATGTGGATCTGCTTAGTGCTCTGATGCATAAATTCCATTTCCAAACGCATCTTAGTTAAGGAACATCTGCCTCGATGCAGAGCATTTTAAACTTGTGAAAATAGGAATGTTTAATGAAGCGCTTTCTTTTGTATTGCTGAGCCAGATAGGCATCCAAATGCCTTCTTTTGGGGGGGAAGAAAAAACAGACTCATCCTTCTGCCTCATCTGTACAAATGTCTGTTTCACCAAGACTGTTAGTCTAAATCCATGCAAGCAGCAAAACAGTTCAGACGTAATATGATGTGCAGACATTAAGAGATGCAGGAGGAGAAACAGCTGTAGTCTCTGACAGTCAGAAATCATCCTTAGTTAACATCAGTCATTCAGTTAAGTGTATTGCAGTGGTTCTGGCCATACAGCAGCTATCTCATCAGCTTCCCTGACTGGGACCTGGGATTGTTGGTTGACGAGAAGCTTGACTCGAGCCGGCAGTGTGGGCTTGCAGCCCAGTAAGCCCCCCGTACCTTGGGCTGCACCAACAGCAGCGTGGGCAGCAGGCAAGGGAGGGGATTGTGCCCCTCTGCTCTGCTCTCGTGGGACCCCACCTGCAGCCTGCGCTCAGCTCTGGGCCCCCAGCACAAGAAGGACAGTGAAGTATTAGAATGAGTCCAGAGGAGGGCCACAAAGATGATCAAAGGGCTGGAGCACCTCTCCTGTGAAGAGAGGCTGAGGGAGTTGGGGTTGTTCAGCCTGGAGAAGAGAGGGCCCTGGGGCCAATGCTTGGAGGGGGCCTGCAGGAAAGCTGAGGAGGGACCCTTTGTCGGGGGTATAGTGACAGGACAAGGAACAATGGCTTTAAACTAAAAAAGGGGAGATTTAGATTAGATCTAAGGAAGAAATTCTTCATTATGAGGGTAGCGAGGCCCTGGCCCAGGTTGCCCAGAGAAGCTGTGGGTGCCCCATCCCTGTCAGTGCTCAAGGCCAGGCTGAATGGGGCCTTGGACAGCCTGGTGTGGTGGGAGGTGTCCTTGCCCATGGCAGGGGGTTGGAATGAGATGGGCTTTAAGGTCCCTTCCAACCCACACAGTTCTGTGGTTCTCAGCATGAAAGCCACATTATACCTGCTTATGAGCTGAAGATATTAAGAGATGAGGGCTGAAGTACGTCACTTAACACTGTTGACTTTTGATGTGTTGTGGGTATGGGTCAGGATGTGAAATCTTGTACTCCTAAGAAAATTATTCCACAGAGAGCTGTAATAACGTAAGATATCCAAATACAGCTCTTATGTGCAGGGCTGGCTATTATATTTAATTAGATGTTTGCAATCCGTTTCATGTTTTTGTTGGAAGTCTTTTGTGGAGCTTTTGAGTGTCATGTCAGAGCTTGAAGACATGTTTGCAGCTATAATGGTTTAATATTAAAATGATAAATGATCTATGAGTGGAAATCTAAATTATGTATAAAAACAAAATCTTCATGTAGAAAAATTTCCACTGCTCTGCATTTCTCAGAAGATGGCATAAGTGCCCATAAAATATATATGCGTATGTATATTATATTTGTCAAAGGTCTAAACTTCACGTTTCTGTTGTTATTGCTTTTGATCGAATTCACTTTTCAAGACTTCAGTTTTAATTTGTTACAACAGCAAAGTGGCAGTGCATTCTGCTTTAACAAGTCCTCACCATCTGCTAGAGTAGCAATGAACCAGCAGTGTAATCTTACTGTGTTGACAACTAGCTTAGTTAGGACTATTTAGGAATTGGTGCATTTTTGAAATAAATATTCTGCTTCCCCTGGGCAACCCATTGAAATTCTTTCCATCACTTGTAATTTATTCAGTGTAAAGGCAGGATTAAGTTTCATGTTGATGTTGCATGAATTAGCTGTGAAACCTTTGTCATGTCAGTGTTACACAGCGATTTCTCAAGGACGTGGCAGTAGAGAGGAGGTCAGATGAGTGGATCATAGACAGGTGTGGAGATGGAGTGCAGAAGGAAAAAATCCCAGTTTCTTCATTGAGGTATTTATTGAAGATGTGCTATGGTTGAACAACTGTAGGGTGACTGATTCCTGAATATTAATGTTTGTCTGTAATGTAATATGAGATAGGAGACAAACACCTAACAGTTTTTTTCTAAATAAAGTGGCATTGTCCACTCTGGAAGAAAAGCAATTAGATGTTGTTCAGTAAGTGTTTCCTAGTGAACTAGGATGCTGTGAAACAAGAGCCTGGAATTTGAGGACTGGTCTACGAATGGAAAAGATAACTAGGTGGTGATAAACAAGCAGGTTCTGCTATAATTGATTTGGAAGTGTATTCTGAAGCAATTCTTTCAAATTACCCTGGAGTTAAGCCACCACTGAGGAAAATCAAAAATTAACTCATTAAATGACATCTTTCATTTTATCCAGTGATGTGTAACCTAATTTAAGTACTGCTGCAACAGTAAATGAAAGTAGGACTGCAGATATTTGACAGAGACTGGGCTGGGTGAGAATTAACCCCTTGTGCAAAAGCAGTGTTCCACAGCGAAAACAGCTGAACTTTCCCCTCTGCTTTCCACTGGGTTTAAGTACACTAAATTATCCTGATTCATATCACAGAAGAGTTCATTGCCAGCTTCCCATGTGCAAACAGCAAAACACATCTGGCGTTTAAAATCTGCGTCTTCCTCAAAGCTCTTCTGCCAAAATGAGAGCAACTGTAAGGTGCTATGAGTCAACAGCCTGGCATGCTGGAGGTAGAAACAACTGTTTACAACTCATCAGAACTTCAAAAATGGTATGTTGTAGGGCAGAATGCATTTCAGGCTAAAAGCAGACATTCAATGCTTCTAAACTAGTAGAATTTATGTGAATATTCATGTTTGTTCATATTTTTTAAATCAATTTGGTTTGTTTGTAAACCATATATGTAATACATACATATATATATATATAAACAATAGGTTTTTCTTTATGGTCCAAACTGCCCCATCCTCAACTTGATAATGTTGTTTACCCATAGTTAAGAGTATGTTAGAATATGATTGTAACTATTGGCATGACTGGCTGTTAAAATGAGAGACGGGGCAATTTACATCTCATATATCCAGAAATTAAAAATGAAGGACTGACCACTTGACACCATTGCAGTTTTTGAAATAAAGCCTGCTGAGCTCAATTTGTTGTGGCTGCTAAATGACTCTGCTCACCAATTTGAATACATGATGAAATTCCTGTTGGAAGAAGGCACTATAATAATCGATGGCATAATGAAAGTGCCAGAAACTCAATAGAAATACTGTTCGGTTAACCTCTTATTTCAGAACACAGGTTTAAAATGGGCTTTTTGAATTCCACATATCATATTTGTTCTGACACTTGGAAAGTTGCTCCATTTTTTTTTTCTGATACTGAAATGTGATCAGAGCCATGTTAATTTTGGTCTTTCAACACACTATTCACTGTATTCTGTGGATAGTTATTTTTGCACTGTAGACAGTAACTTCTGTTTCCCCTCACAGCTGTATAAAAAAGCAGAATGAATGTTGATAGTAAGGTAGTGATGAAAAGCATTGCAGGCCACCATCAGTGGGAAATACACAGTTATTAACATCTTAGATATCAGGTAGTTTCCAACCAGAGGTTGAGAAACCAGAGGTGAGAGTTTTCTAACAATGGAAATTATTTAGTGTTTTAGAATTCACAGAAAAGGTCTCACCATGTTCTAATTATTCATCACCACGATTCTCTTTAGTCTTGCTCTTGGATAATTTCCATTTATGTGCCCATGTTAAAGCTTCGGTTCCTGCTTCTAGGGATCTGGATTTGAAAATGGGTAAAGCCTTTCTACCTGATTGATTCTCTCCAGATAGCCACGTTTAATATTAATTGAAATAAAACATGGTCAAAAGCAGTATCTGAAAGTAATAGTCAACAAAGCTGTTACTGTGAAAAAGTAATTTTTCCTTCTATTACCAATATTTCTCCCTTTTCTTCCTATTTGTCAGAAAGAAGCTCAGTGCAGATATGTGCAATATAAGTCAATTCCACTCTTAAACTCTTTCGGAAAGCCCTTACTTTTTTCTTACTGTATAACATTAAGTGAGTGTCCTGTGTCCTCTGTGTTCCTAATGCATTAAAAAGCATAAAATTTAATGCTGTAATTATAAAAGCATAAAGGAAGAAGCCCATTGTGTGTACTTGAGATAGGTTATTGTCTTTACTTTTCCAAATATGTTCTGTTATAGAAGCTGATTTCCTGAAGGGTTCTGTCATAGGCAGGCATCTGGCTGAGAGTGGTTCTAACGCACCAGGGTATGAAAAAATTATTTCCATAGCTCTAATGCATTAATTTTTTTTTCCTATTTTTGGCTTTGGCTTTCCTTTTCCTTAAAAGCATCAGTTTGCTGCAGAATCAAAAACTATGGAAAGAGACAATAGCGAATGTTCTCATTTGAAATAAGATGGCTTGTTCAGGTCAGAAAAGAGCTGCAGCAGGATATGTCCTGTCTCTTCCTTAAGCAATGGATGTTGCAACTACTAATCAGTTTGCATATCAACAGTTTTTTTTCTTACTCAGTAAAACTCAGAATAATCTATTAAACTGTTTTTGATATCAAAAAAATCACTTCTTTTTCTTCTGTATGTGGAAGGCTTTTACTGTCTTAGGTCTTAAGTAGTTTTACATGCCTTTTCAGAGAGATGTTTTCTATATAATGGTGGTATTTTGTTATTTGTTCGTCATTGCTGGAAGTCACAGGAGTGGCTTAGTAGGTGCCAGTTGTTTTAAGGAGACATTTCCTTTTTTCTTTTTTCTCACAATGAGGGAAGTAGGTTTTTGATTCCGTGCACAAAGCTGTGGCAATGAGATGTAATCTTGAAACAGGAGTGAACCCAATGAGACCAGAAAGTGAGCAAGAAGGCAAAGAGACCAGGGTTTTGCTTCCCCTCCAGAAGGTGGAAAAGAATAAGCCAGAAGAGCAAAGGAGAGAACAAAGGTCAGGGAAAATCTCAGTGGTAAGTAACTTAACATAAATGAGGGCATCCTAATGAACAATGTGAATTTTAGACCCATTATATTCACATCTGATGGTAGTAGAACAATACTGTGATTGAGGAAGGGTAAACCCTGCTCAACAAATGAAGTCAGGTGTCCAGCTCCAAAGGCCATGTATATCAGCTAGAGATATAACCCTACAAAGAATGGCTGCCATGGGGCCATGACTTTGACACTGCCTTCAGTTTGTTGTATTGATTTTTATTTTTATTTTGGCAAAAGTGAGTATATCTAATTAGAAAACTGAACATCCAGGCTGGTGGTCTTCAGCTGCTGCCCAGTGGATTGTTTCCCAAAGGCCAGTTAGATATTCCTCAAGTTATGATGAGGAAAAAAAAAATCTACAGTGTTCCTCAAAATACCTGAGACTATGTGGATCACAGTAGTTACTTTGAGTAGTGTTTCATACCTCTTCCTGAAATTGGTCTTTTTGCTCAAGTCGATGAAAGATGTTTTGTTGACTGGGTTCTTAAGTGCAGTTCCTCAAAACATTCAGGCAGCTGGCATTCGTCAACTCCCAAGTGTAGTAAGCTTTTGGATGAATACCTGGGTGTTCATGAATAAACAAAACTCTTGCAAATGAATGACTTAAGCTGTAGTGGTTATTCATGCTTACAGGATGCATCTGAGAGCATAGTAGTAAAAGTTTTCTTGAGGTCTTTAACCTGGAGATTGGTCCCTGGGAATATTGCCACACTACTTGATCATAGGCATGCCAGTGCTCAGACGTGGTAGTCTGCTGCAATAAGCTGAGATGTTTTCTGTCTCGCTGCTTGGTCAGTGTACTTCAGCCACAGCAGTAACTGCCATATGAATGTTTTATTTAGAACTGCTATTTGGTATCTATAAGGTACCCCCAGCCCTGTAAAGCTCCTACTTTACCAAACAATAGTGGATGCAGAGTAAGGATGATTTAGGTTACTGCTTGCCTGTAAGCAAACTTGGGTCTGTGATATAAAAACAGATTTTGAAAGGGATTTTATTGGTTTTAGTATGGTGTTCTGTTTAAAAGTGGATGTTAAAATATGCTTAAGGGATCCAGTATGCATTAGGAAGGGAGGAGAAATATAACTCTGAAGATTTGGACTTGGGTAGTCACATTCATGACTTGTCTTGGTGGGCCTCTAAAGGCTGTAGTTAAATATGTCAGCACTTTGAAATGATTAAAAGATAAACATTATGTGTCATGCAGTAAAATGAATAATTTTTTATTATTTTGATATTTGATATGTGGAAAAAAGAAGAAAAAATGTAGATTTTATGTGAATCTTTTCTTCACCTCCCCCTCCTATGCTTAGAGCAGATAATAGGCTTTCTGCACTTGAGAAATGGCATTTTATTCAGGTCACAGTTAATCTTACTGTAGGTAAAAATGGATCACCAAACATTGAGGCTTCCCCATTGCTGGCTGGGAGTCAGTGCTTGTCTGGCAAAACTATCTCACCATTTTTTTTTTAATCTTTCTGCTAATCTCTTGGGGTCCTTTTCCTAGCTATGAGCAGTGGCATGCCAATTTCAATTAACATTTCCTTTAAAACAAATGTTATCATCTGCTTAGTTCTTGTGACTTTCCATCCCTAACAAGGATAACAGCAGAGTGAAGGAGCTTGGCTTTTTTTTGTTCCTGTGTGATGTTGCATCTTGATGAACATCATTAACCATTATCTATCTGTGGCATTTCTTCGGGTTCCTTGTGACTTAAAGGTCAAGCCAAGGCCTGAAGACTGAGTTCTCTCTGTGAAACAGGGACATTTTCTTTCCCATAATAGATTAAAAGCCAAAGCCCATTGCTGTTAAAATGATGGGTTGCTTTCTAATCATGACCACTAGGCTACGGTTTGCTCTCGAGGCTTTTGGAAACTGGACCTGTGAACAGCACAGCAGAGATACTGATTGCATCTGTGTGAATAAATTATGTTGCAAGATGGCTGAATTTTATCAGAGGAAAAGACAGCAAGACAGTTTTGTTGAGTTATCCTGAAGTGTAGTTTTCTCGGTCTCAGGGCAAGAAAAAATATTTGGAAAATCATTTTGGGTTATTAGAAAAAACCTAGTTCTCTGAAATATCTTATTTAATTCTTTTAACCCTTTAACAATTAAGATATTTGTTTAAATCCAAGTACTTAAGATTTTTTTTTTCAATAAATCAAATGTTTTCTGCACTTCTTGCATTTGCTCCTGTATGAAATTAGAGGGTTGACCATGTTTGATATTTTCTTCTTTTCCCACCCTCCCTCTACAATCTCTCCAATTTTTCCTGAAATTGTTCAACTCTTCTTCTCCTGGCTCTTTTATCAATCTTGAGCCATATGTCAAATATGGAGCTGTCTTAAATAAGTGTGTGCGCCCAAATTTTAACATGTGGCAAAAACAAGTCAGACAAATAAACAGTTCCTTGTCCAATATGAATGCGTATCTGTTTTTCTCCCGCCTGTGAAGAAAGTAAAAAGAAATCTTAAGAGCTTATGGGAAAAAAGGCAGTTGGGAGAGGCCAAGAATATACACAGAGAATGGGAGAAGGTTTCAGTCATATATTCTGGGCTAAATAATAACTATTTTTTTTCCCTGTCAACTCATTTTTTTGTACTGATTTATGCTACTAAAGCTCTGTGATGCAGTAGTTTGTATCCAGGCGCATCCATACTTGCACATGATGAACGCAGAACCAGGTATTTCAATGTACCATCTGGCCGGTTTCAGAACCAGAGCTGGTGACTCTGCCAAACAGGAACTTGGTAGCTGGTGTACGAGATATCAGCGCTGTGCCTGGCCTTGGAACCTGTTTTTGACAGATGCAGGTTCCTGACGCTTTGGAGAAGTTTGCCAAGGCATCTATAATAAACAGAGCAGAGCAGAAATTTCTGAAAATAAGACACGGTGACTAGAATTGAATCCATTTGAATACACAGCTGGTCAAGGGGTATGGTCATGGCATCTGTGATGGGCCATAAGGGCCTAAGAAGCTTCTGAAGTAGTAACCTAAAAAGACGTTTAGTGCTGGTATTTTAAGTGTTTTTGAGAGAACTCCACTCTTTAGCTAAATCTCTAGGCCCTTTTGAGGGCCTCACTTGAATTTAATAAATAATTCGTGACGTTTTACCTAGTGTTTTCCACTTTTTTTTTTTAATTAACATCTACCTCCATTGATGTATTCATAATTCATTTATTCTAAACTCCTTTTCAGCTACTCAAGGAAAATTTTGTTTTATGTCACATTGGGAACAAGCATTCTAGAGCACTGAAGAGTGAAGGCTGTTATCTTATTCACATGACAAAGGCATATATTATTCATGCTATAATACCCAAACTGCAGGAATTGATAGATGGGACTTATATAGTCAACTCCCAAGCAAACTAAAATATATTTTAGAAATAAACTGCTTTTTGAGTGGTTAATTCAAAATCAGATGGATTACTGCAAGATACTCTATGTGATTATTTTTACTGTTGGGACTCAAACTACCTACATATATTTTCTCTCTGAGACTGGAAAAGTCTTAATGCATTTATTTTTCCTTCTGTTTGGGTGATTTAAAATCTGAAAAAGAGACCAGTAGATCAATAATTTAATGCAGTCAGATGAAAAGTGTCTTAACCTGTTGGTTCGATTGTAGGATATTACGGGGTCTTACATACTGAATGACTGCATTTAGACTGTATAATCCATATTCAAAATAACTTCCAGTGGATGGAAAATTGGCCTTTGTGGAAGAAATTTCAGTCTGCCTGCTTCTTTTATGCTGCATAGAAAGGTTTGGTCAGCATAAAGGAATACTACAGAATTATTCCTCCCTCATACAGAGGAATAACTGATGCTTGGAGACATTATGGCCAGAATGTTGAGAGTTTCTTTCAAGTGATTATTCAAAAAACACTCAAGTTATTTCAAGAATTATTCAAAACTTGTTTATTTTATCTATTCAAGATAACTTAAAAACAGTATAATCTTAAATCATGTCTGTCACAAACTTACGGGAAAAATATCCCAAATCAGGCTGCGTCTTCTGAAATATGCATAGTGAATGACCTTAGTAATGATTTAGATGGACATGTAGAATTACTGCAATAATATAGCAGTGAGTGTGTAAGTTGTTTACGATCTCTTGTGACCCAGAGAAGCAGCTAAAAATCTTGTCTCGTTCACAAATAGTTTGGTACCCTCAGTAGTTAGACTCCTTGTAGGATTTTTGAGGCTCGGTGGGTGGGTGGGTGCAGTTTCTTTCTTCATTTGTTGCTCTGTTAGTGAGTTTCAGACTGCTTACGCGTGTGTTTTTCAGAGACCAAATAGTGAATTATGTCTTTGCTGCATTCCAGATTTCTCTTCTTCTCTATGCATTTACAAAACTGAGGAACTGTACAATACTGAAGTCTGCTGATGAAAACTATCTTGGTTCTCTTTTGAGTATCAGAGTACAGTGTAGAGACTACAGGAAGCACTATTCCCTTGAAAATCTAACCATAGAATTTGATTTATTTATAAAAAGTAAGTTGCATTGTCATTTGAAAAATACGGCAAATTTGGAAATGCACTATTCGTGTTGCGTTAAGACCCTTCTTGCTATGTGCCGCTTGCCAGCACCTTACATCGGTGAATTTTAAATAATTCAGATTTCTTAATAAAAGGCAGGAGCCCTAAGAGAGGTTCTGACTGAGATTTCTGTAAACCTTCTGTGTTTGAGTGCATGATACGAAATTAACCAGTGGTATCATGCAGATGGTATGCATGCGTGACTTGTTTAGCTGTAACAACTGAAGAGATGACAAGGGTGTTGTTTAAGCCATTATCAATCTACTTAGCATTTGCTTTTAAGATACAGTGTGCTAGCTTTGATTACAGTTTTTAAATTCTTCTCTTCCACTCCTCCCCCCCTTTAATCTCCTTTCTTTCCACTGGAGAAAACCCTTCTTACCACCCAGAAAACTTCCATCTGACCCAAAAGATGTAACTTGCATGAAGCAATAGCATATACTTTATTTTCTCAGCATTAAGCTCAGAGATGAACATGACTGAAAAATCAATAACACACTTGGCCTGCAGCCTCGTCATCTATTGATTTACATGTCGTTTGTCTCTATAGAAAATGCAATTATTGCTTAAATACAATACAGTATTTTGCTAATAGGATACAAATGTCACCACTGAGTAAAAAGGTCACACTTGCATGTAAATGACTGTCAACCCAATCTCATGCTTGTTGCTGCCATTATTTGAGGAGGTTGTTAAGGCACTGGAGAGACCCAGTCTTGTTTCTGAATGATATTAATGGGAGCTCAGCTTTAGATTTACGTGATGTCAGTAGTTCCAATTCTCTGGCCTTAAATAGGTGTATTCTGCTTCTTTAGTTGTATAAAACGTAGTCAGGGCAGGTGACAAGTCGAGGGCTTGTTCCACCTGATGCAGTAGCAGTGATGGTGCAGTAGTTCCATTATTGGTGCATGTCTGGGAGGAGCTGTTGTGTCTTCCTCAAGGTTGTGCTATAAACCTAAAGCTTAACTGACATCGCGTGATTTGTGACCTGAACAGTATATAATATCCAGGCAGGAGCTTCTTGGAAGCTTTTGAGGGGTACAGAGTTGTCAGTATTTGCACCTTCTTTCTTTTTCCATCAGTGCAGTGACTGTGGTGAGTAGGGTGGCTGTGGTAAGCACTTGCTTCTTGACTGAAGAAGCAAAGCAGGAAAGCCATGTGTGCACGGACAAAATTTAAATAAATAAAAATAGAATGACTTTGAATATGTATTTTTGCCTGTATAGTTGAAAAATGGAGCCTAAAGAAGTTCTTCAAATAGCAAAAGTATTGTAAAAGTAATGTAGTTTTTTCAAGTTTGCTCTGACTCTTTCGTGGTGACTGCTTCATTGCAACTTGATATATGTTGTAACTTACTGCAATGTCTAATTTAGATGAGGAATTTATCTGAAGGGACACTGCAAGGTATTACACTGCAGAATACCTAGTGAGCAGCAGAGAGACGAAAACAATTCTTTTATTGAGACGTTTTAATTTTTAATTTTTATTTTTTGTAGCTTCAGTCTGTACCATGGATAAGTTCTGGGTCTTGTTCTTCTGGCTGACCGCCTGCACTGGAGATGTTAGCTCTAGCTCACGTAGAGCCTTGTACTGACCTACTGAGTCCATTGTTGGAGCTTCAGCTGTTCCCCTTGGCAGCTGTGCACCTCCTATCTCTGAGATCAGAAAGAATAGCAAGAGGATTGCTCAAGGGCAACGGATCGGAAACACCCATAAAAGATGCAGGAATGTGGTCGTGTGCTTCAGCTGCAGCATTTAGGATGTCAGTGTGATTTTTTTTTTCTTTATAAAAGTTGTTGGGTATAGGTGTGTACATATTTGAGATCTCACTAATGAAATAAGATATGAACATTTGTCTGAAAATAATATATATGCAAAATGCTAAACTGATAGGAAATTAATTCAGTTTTTAGATCATTACTTTGTTATGACTATCTCGGCCTTTGAGGGTAAGTTGATCAGTATTCAGCACTGTGTCCTTCTTAGCATGTATTAGTTAACCAAACAGAAAGACTCCTACAAAACATTTGTTCTCTCCCTGCCTCCCCCCAGCCTCCATCACGTTTGAGCTAATTCGAGTGAAGGAGGAAGGTGGCTGAAGTCAGTTGCTTCTTATTTTCCTTTCAAGGGTGATATTTCAGTTGCTGTGGAAAGGAAAAAAAAAAAAAGCTTGAATTTTGAATTCTAAATTGAAATTGACTCTAAGTTTAATGTGTGGACCCAGCAATGTAGTCAGATGCCAGAAGGTGTGTGTAGGGTTTTTTGCCCCATCAAAGAAAAATACTTTCTGAAGAAATGCAGAAAAATATACTCTAAAGCTAATGAGAAATTTTGCTTTGAAACTGTGGGTGTCTTACTGAGATAACATAGCACATCTCTTGACTGTTGCAGGACCGCTGCTGGATTACTGTCCCTGGATATTAGCATAGCTGTCTTTCTGCATGGAAAACAAGGTAGCCATGTTACTGTTCTGGATAGTAGGGGTGTGTTCAGATCTGTATTGCTCCTTATCTAAAACCTGACCTTTCTAAAACCAAAAAATGGCACGTGTCTTTCAGGTTAATAGACTTCTTCAGCTTAATAAACTTCTCAGTCTCTGCTAGTGGTAATTGTGAAAAGAACATCACTGCAAAGGCTGCGTGGGCTATGGTCATAGCTCTTCTTCCCCTGTGGAAGTGATACTGCGTCATAGAATCACCCAGGTTGGCCAAGACCTTCAAGATCATTGAGTTCAACCATCAGCCTGACCTACCAGGTTGTGTCACTTGACCATGTCCCTTAGTGCCACATCTAGACATCTCTGAAATACCTCCAGGCATGGGGACTGTCCCACTCCCCTGGGCAGCCCACTCCAATCCTTGGCCACGCTCTCCGTGAAGAAATTCTTCCTGATAAGCCATCATCTGGTGGGCTGTATTTAAAAGAATTCATAATTCTAACCAGGGGCAAAAGCAACTGAACAAAATTATATAAATTAGGGAGAAACTGAGAATGAGAGGGGTTATCCTCAAGGATGACTGTGGGAAACAGAAATGGGAGATGTAACACCTTAGTTCATCTTGTTCTATTATGGTGAACAGCTGCAATGTTTTCCAAGTGTGCATTGGGTTGAGAAGAAGGAAGTCCATGTTTGTTTATAGTAAGAGTCAACTGTGTGAAGGCTTGATCCAGCAAACAACTTCGGCATGTTTGCTGCTGTAGCATGGGTGTTTGAAAGGAATAACAATATCCTTTAAGATAGTAGTAGTTGAGTTGATTGTACAGTTAGGTTTAGAAAAAAGGTACCATCAAGATACTTTCTACCTAGATGACATAGGTGTCATTTTACTTTGAGTCAAGTATTTATTTTGAAATGCTCTCTAATCAGCTGCTGGTAGATACAGTTTTCCATGGATCTTACATTTCTTTAAATTTTCATATGAATTTCAATGATATTCTGAATTGGAAAAAATTGCAAGCAAAGGAAACAAGCTAAAGAGGAAAAAAAAAAAAAGAATTTTTTTGCAGTTCCTAAGGTTCTCTTGTACATATTTTCATGGTGTCACCAGGTCAAACTTGTCTGCATCTGACTGTCAGCTCCAGCCACATCTGCAACCCCCAGCTTAAAGACTCCCAGGGATTTCTGTTAAATTATCTTCTTGTATGTTGAAAACAGCACTTAAAAAATTTTTCACTAATGTGAGGAATGGACTCTCTCTCCCTACAAAGCTTGGTGAGAGCTGAGAACATCACAGAATACTGCAGGTAGCTCAGGAACAAAAAAGATTTGGACTGCTCTCATTTCAGTGTTTTTTAAACTATTTTTTCAATTTCTGCATTAATTCTTGCACCTGCAAGGCTATTTCTCTGCATTTGTTTGATGTTACCGTTTTTCCTTTTAACTTCTGTTTCCTATTTCATAAAGCCCTGCTTCCTATTTAATTCCCTCTCCTTGGTGACTGCCTTTCTATCTTACCTGAATCATTTATTCTGTTTTCTGGTGCCCATCGTTTTTCCTCCTGCTGCTGCAATGTTGCTCTGTTGTAGAAAGCCTGCTACCAAAATGGCAAAGTAAAGAAGAGGGAGAAGAAGCCAACCACAAATCAGGCAATGAAGCATGTGCCGCTGGTTAAAGCAGTCATGTTGGCTGTAGAGCAGGAAGCCAATGCCAATGACAAATGGCTAAGAGATGACAGTTTAAAGTCTAGAAAATTAAGCTAACAAAGTTGTTTTACAGCATTGTGCATGTACAGTTACAGCTAACTTCTTATCATCCCTGTTGGTGTCAAGTTTATGGCTGACAGTATTTCATAGAATCATAGAATATCCCAAGTTGGAAGGGACCCATAAGGATCATCGAGTCCAACTGCTGGCACCACACAGGTCTGCCCAAAATTTCAGACCATGTGACTAAGCACACAGTCCAAACGCTTCTTAAATATTTGGTAAAGATGAAGGTGGTACAACCAGCAAATGAAGGTGTGATGTTCTGAAATGGTAACACTAAGTACATGTGGGCTTTTCCTCCTCTCTGTTCTTAGTTGGTATTGGAGGTGCTTCGCGTCTAGGAAAAAAAATAATTCATGTACTTAAAGGAGGTCTGTTATGTAGAACAGCAGCACTGGCAATTCAAGGAACGTGACTTTTCTAGTAACTTTTCTAAATGAAGTTTGGTAAAGAGCACTTTTTGAAGAGATAGTGTCATGTTCTTTAATTACTAAAACATGAAAATGATAACCACACTTGAAGATCTTAGCATGTGCCCATCTAAAGGAGATTAGAAAAGGATATCTAGAAAGCTTTCCTTCTGTTTCCCGTGGTAACTTGCAACAGTGCTTTATACCATTTTGAACAGCATCAAATACTAGAATAAAACTGGGTAGATGCTTTCAGGTAGTCATTCTGCAGTGTTAAGGTCTACTGATATTATTATTCCTTCAATACTTTTTCAATGGAGAATATTGCTTCAGTCCAAGTAGTGGAATTACCTTAGAATAAGTGTGCAACAGAAGTGAGAAGAATCAAGCCAGGACGCTTAATTTGACTGTAGTGAAGCACAGACTTTTTTCTGCCTCTCAGAGCTCTGTACAAGTTTATGAGCAATAAGTTAGTCATTGATTTTAAAAAAATACTACCGCACTACTTTGTACAGATTTAATATATATGAGATACATATCAAGGAAAAAAAACTGTATTAGACAAGTACAAATCTTCAATTTCTCAACACTTAACATAAATAATTGCTGCACTATGAAGATTTAAATGGGCATTGCCACTTTTATAATTAATTCTTTTTGTTTCATCCCCCTTACTAATTGAAAATGGGCTTTCAATGCAGAATGCTTTGAAATTGTGTGAAGAGATAGAATTGGAAATGAACTTAATTAACTACAAACTGTCCAAATCAATCAGTGTTTCACAGTGCCTTTGTAATGTACAGAGTTCATAATTTACTTGGGATTTGCCGTAACACATATGCCATAATTGCCAAGTAATCATGCTAAGAGGGTACAAAATTCAGTGCTGCATTCTGATGCTCTATTGGGATGAAATGTCTGTGCTTTCACATAGCACATTGGATTGGGGGCAAAAGGCTGTATTTTTCCATTAACAAAACAGAGGACTTCTATAAATTAGGGCATTTCTCCAAGTCTGGCAGGGCTTTCAGATGTTAATAGCTAGTGAGAGAAAATTCTTTGAATTCTATGTTCAAGCAATCTGGCATTTCAAATGGTAGTGTTTTTGCTACACCATCCATGGTGTTTGCAACATGGAAACCATAAGCTTATAAGAAGATCAGGAAAAATAAATCCCCTGCAAAAATGTTTTGCAAAATGTCTGTAGTCTCCAGAAAGTTTTGTGGAGTAAAGCTTCTGCAGAATCAAGGCTGTTAGGTAGGTCTTCATAAGTATTTTCTAGCCAGAATTAAACTCGTTATAAAACCTAGATGAAAAGTTGTTCTGAGGTTTTAATTTGCCTTTTCCCCTTT
This sequence comes from Anser anser, assembly GCF_964211835.1. Classification (NCBI taxonomy): domain Eukaryota; kingdom Metazoa; phylum Chordata; class Aves; order Anseriformes; family Anatidae; genus Anser; species Anser anser. The sequence goes on along the minus strand of NC_139735.1, from coordinate 17,702,279 downwards.
TACCCAAGCAGAATTAGTCTCTAGGTACATTATTGATGGTATGGGACTGTCCCGTGACCTCAGAGTATTTGAGGCCTCAGATCACATACTTTGTGTGCAAGTCTTACTCTGCCTCCTCAATCATGTGCACAACTGACTTGATGCAGTAGCTTGTCTTTTGGGAGCCAGATGTGCAGCTGCTGCTAACTCGCTTGTTGATGTTGTAGAGCGACTCACACATGGAAAGGATGTGGTATGTACGGTTGTTGGGAAGCGAGTATCTTCAATAGTTTGAATCTCAAGGCGAGCTACCGGCTTCTCAATCATATAATGATGCTGTTCAAGGTAGTATTCCAATCTTAAGCTATATGTATCTTCTAACAGATTCCCCCAAATGATTCTTCATTACTGCTGCTTTGATCCTGATTGCTGTGCAGGGTATGTATTTTGTCTGTCTTCCTTAGAGGATCGCTTTCTTGTTTACACCTCTTGTAAAATGATATGGCTTGTCACAAATTGAGTTACTCTTTAAAAGACAGGACATTGCTTAGGTTTGCCTTTGTACCTGGTGAATGCTTCCTTCTTCCTGCCTGCATTCTTATTGTGCTTACACTTTGAGCATTCTTCCCAGAAACGTTTTGTTTCTTCATGCATCTGCGTTGCTCAGATTCATCATTTTTGCAATGTAACCCATGGTGGCAATGTCTAACACACCACTTACAAGCTTACCTGATTTGAGCACTTCTTCAGTTGAGAAATTCCTCTCTACATTACCCCACTGCATTTCTATCAGAGTTTTCTATATTTTTCTGCAGCCCCTAAATCGCTGATTTCAATTAAACACAAATCTTGAATTAGAGATTCTAGAAGCCTTCCAAAATGGTGTGTCTGATCCAGAAGTCTTGAAAGTTTTATGCTTCAAAAGTTTCTACTTCAATTAGTCATACAGAACTGAAATCTTCCAGTAGTTTGGTTCGTACAAGAGTGCTTGTATTCTTCAGATCTCTCTGACATAGGCTGATAACAGACTTGTTTTCTCTCACTGCATTGTATACTCTTAAATAAACCTAATGTTTTTGACTGGGTAATATTTGAATAAAAAAGCAGGGCATGGCTGTCTTACAGTCCTTTACAGTTCCAGCTCTGTCTCCCTCTGTGAATAGACTAACTTCTTCTCTGACCTTTTTTGAGGTACTGGCTTCATCCATGAACATTTTAGTTGCAGTGGCATGGGAAACCTCTTCATTCTTACCACTCTTCTTGCTTCCTTTTACTTCTGTTTCTAGCAGTGGTATGTCCTTTCCTTTCAAACACAGTGTTTGGAGGTGGGGGTCAATGAGAAGTCTCTGTTAAGAATTGTAACTGAAGCTTTGGTGAAAAGAAAGTTAAAATAATAAATGCTAGCTGGAGGAACTTGAGAAATATGAGAGCACTGTGTCTCTTCTTAACAAATATTTGACTTGCTGGCAAAATCTGTTCATCCTGAAAGCTCCAAGGGCCTCTGCTAGAGGGTCAGAGATCCTTATCCTCTAGAGAAGTCCTTTTTTAACTGTGACAAAGCTGTTGATGATAATTGCTGGTTGTGGGACACAGGGCTAAAAGGAATCCTGTTCATGCTGAGTTCTGGCCCTTGTCTCAGAGGACCTCACACATAATTTATTTCAACAACAGACTGTTTCCAGTTTATCTGTGACTTAGTCTTTTATTCCTGTCACCAGTGCAGTAACCCGATTGCTCTGTTCTGGTATATATGACTGGTACAAAACACCCTTGCCCTTCTCAGAGAGTAAATTCTGAGAATGTACCAATAAACTGTTGTTGCACAGTACAGTAGACAAGACACTGTAGGCCCAATGGATCTTTGTGGTATCATCTGTATATGAATTTGCCTTATAATGCATTTTCAGTCTTAGATGTACACACAACTCGTCTATGTGGACATCACATTTCAGGCATTATAAACACAAGCAGAAAAAAAATAATCCAGCAACAGCAACCTAAGCTGAAAGAGAAACAAACGGGTGGCAAAGCAAGTGATTTGGGATCTTGCTCTTTTCAGTGTGTGTTTGTTCCTGGACACTTTTACCTAAGTGTTCTGGTGACAGCACTGGGCTTTAGCTTCAGTAATTGTTTAATTTTCCTTATCTCAGTGAGGCATTTATCAAAAGATACATATCCTTTCTTAGACCTCACTGTGGTAGTCAGAATGAATGGAGAGCTTTTTGGTCTGTAAAAATATCAGATGTGCTCATCCAAGCAAAGACCTTTGTCAGTGCCCCAGTTCCATTAAGCTGTTTTTGGCATAGGAGAGAAGGATGAACATGCACTGTTGGACATTCTTATTCTTGCTTTGGGTAATGGCCCAATGTCTCCCTATGTCTACTGGAAATATCTCATGTGAGGTATCCACAGATTGCTTTTTAATTTTTTTATAGCTATATTTCAGAGGAGAATTATCAACTCGTATGTCATTGTCCTCTGACTTTTGGGGAAAAATGAACAAAAAAAGGTAACTGCCACAGTAGGGTAGAATTTCTTACCTTTATTTCCTCAGTGTTTGGCTTTGCATACTTTATTTCATTTCTGTCGTTCTACTTTGTATCTATCTATATTAAATTTATAAAAATCCTGCTCTGTTCTGATGGTGTCTTCTCATGTCAAACTATTTCATTAGCATTGCATCTACTGTATTTGTCAAAGAGACTGATGAAAATGTTAAATAAGATGATAGATCTTAAGGGATTCCACCAGGAATTCTCTCTGCTTTGCTTTCAGATGTGCACTTGCGACAGTGAGGTCAGTTGCTTTATTTACAGTTCACTGTAACTACTCCCTATTTCCAGCTTTCCATTTAAATGTTGTAATGAAGTTCAGATGGAGGCTTTGCCATTTCTTCTAAAAGTAACTTTAATTATTGGATTAATTTGACTTGATCTGTCAACTTGATAAATGCACATTATATTTTTCTCATCTTCTGTTACCTCTGTCTTTATACTTTTTCTGAGAAATACTCAGTAAAGGCTTGAGACCCCTCCAACAAGTCTGTTGAGGCTTGTGTTTTTATCTGCAGATACAGCATTTGCTATTCTCTAGTCATACAGTTCTCAAGCTTCAGCTAATAGATCTAGGATATAATTATTTCAGGATCTGTGGCATAATTTGTTGCCTTCTCCATCCCAGAACTCTGAACGTTATATTCTACAAATGCATGCGTGCTGGACTCCTGCAGTTCTGATGCAAAATCTAGGGTGTCTGCAATGTACAAGAAACGTGATGAACTCTACCACCTCTGCATGATTAAGGCTAGCATACATGCCTCCATAGGTTTCATTTTTGTTTTGGTGGTGCTTTTTTGTTTTCTTGTTAGTTTGTGTTTTAAAGAGGCAGATAAAATGTTGATTTCCAGAATGTAATGGCTCCTCTTTGGTGTCCATGTTTCCTTGGACCCAATAACTAAGGTGGCCAGAAGCACTGAGAACTGTAGTCAGTCTGAGGGTTTGGCTTCTGCCCTTGGGATTTGTGAGGATGTTTGGAAGGAGCATGGGACTGTGCAACCTCACTTCTAGCAATTGTGAATGATGGTATAAAGCTATAGCTTGGAAAGTTGTTGGCAAGATAACACTGTTTCAGAGAGCACTCAAACAAGAGTACTGGAAGCCCCACTTGCAAGATAGTTTCATGCTATGAGTTCGGCAAAAATTGTGGAAAAAAACCACCTATTTAAAGAAGGGGAATAAAGCTGGGCATTAACAGGACTCCAGTTAGTGTCTTTTCCTGCCAGTGACAGCTCTTTGCAGTACTTGTGTTGCTCTAGGCACTGTAACCTGGCCTTGAAAATGCTCAGTTGAACAAGCTGGCTTCAAGTGATATAATAATGAGCACTTCTCATAGCCCAGCCAAGTCATTATGCTTGGGGTATTCCCTCCAGATGTTCACCAAAATGTGCTCATGCTTCTTTTGCCAGCTAACCGTATGTCAGGAGCATATCCTTAGCTTGGTCCAGAAGGGATTAGCTGGCAGGATGGAGTCAGCAAGAACTGGACTGTCTGGCTGGAGCAGTTATACGAGGAAAATGAGAAGCTAAATATCTAATAAGTGTGATATAAAATGCCGTCCAGAGAGCGGAGGTCAAAAAAGCCAGCAGGCACAGACGGGTTTGTGGGACTGCCAAAGAGAAGTGACTGCATTCAAGGTGCGTAATTCATACTTAGGTAGTAATTGCTTTGCAAGCTGTCTGGATAGGGAGGCCAGTGACAGCTGAATGGACACATACCTGGGTCTGAGCCCAGCCTGCGAGCTCAGGGAAGTTTCCTGGGAAGCAAGTTCCAGCCACTTTCTGGATGGACATGAAGGTGACACTTGCTCTGATATAGGCAACAAGCTGTCCAGCCTGGAAACTGCCAGCTGTCTTCACTTCAAGTGCAGCATTGCTGCCATCACAAATACAACAACCAGGCCCTGTCCCTCGTAGCAATAAGCCTGAAAACCTGAATATTTGACGTATTAGGAGTAAAGAAGTAGGTTCCTGTTGACTGTAGTGCTGAGCTGAGTGCTTAACTTGGACAGGTGAATGTTCCCACTGACGGTCGATGCTTCTATTGAGCAGACAATTTGATGAACAGGCACCAAAGCACTGTTGTGCATAGAGATGTTGCTATTGATTCAAGGGAGCTTACACCCATAAGGGATTTTTTTTTTCATCACTTACTAAGAAAGAAGGAGCAGTAGATAAAGATGAACTTCATCAGAAGAAGGTTACTGCTGGAAATCCTTTTGTTTTTGAGTCTAATGTACGAGAACTCAGACAAGACTGCCTAAGCAGAACAAAACAAAAAGGCAGCTGATGCTGATAAAGATTCCAGACACTGCTTTTTAATCCTTAGAGCTCCAGAAACAGATGAAGGGCAATTCAATTGCTCTTAATGATACTCTACTGAATACATGCTTTATTTCAAAAAAGCCAACTGCTCTAAATGCCACTGACAAATACAATAATAATGTATAAGTGTCAGTGTTGATGTAAAACTATACACCATTTTCCACATTCTGCGGCTTGTAAATATCAAATAGTTCATTTTGATATACAAAACAACAAAAAAAAAAGCTGATGGGGTTTTGCAGTGATTTGTAGTATCATCCTTAAATTTATTTTTAATTACAGATTTGTTAGTGCAATATAATTTAAAAAGAGTAGTGGATGGATTTTTTAATGGGTAAGGCTACACAGAAGTACGATTCTTCGAGATCAAAATAAATGTTTCTTTGAAGTCTTGCATGTTTCATGCTGAGCAGATGCCTTGGGGGGATTTTTCATGAAAAGAAATCTGTAAGATGCAACATTGTAGTTGAGAATGGTTTTATGTATGTTACTGTGATGTATTCACATGCACATGCAAGAATATGTGTATAGGTTCAAGTACGAAGTTAAACTAAATCATCTGCAGTCTGTCCTAGATAAATATCTGTAATTTCAGAAACAGAGGGAAATTATAGCAAACATCCTCTGTTGGTGACCATCTCTTACAAAGAATTTTCTGGGGATCAGTGCAGATATGGGTGCTGTACAGGCTATGGACATGGCAACTCAGCATTCCTGCTGCACCACTAAGTGCAAAAGAAGGTGCTTATGCAATGTTCACGTTAGTAGAGTTGTCCTGACTGAAACAAATTCCTTTAGGCCCTCTTATGTTTCTGTCACTGCCTCAGAATGTTAGGACATAGCACAGAGCTCTCTAATCTGTACTCTCATTCTGAAAAATTTTGGTAATAAAAGGTTTGCAGGAAGATCAGTTTTTTGTTTTAGTTAAAACATGCAAGGAACTTCCTCAATTTTTGATTGTTGGCAGTCTCTCCGGAGCTGGAGTTTGTATGTATTTGGACCATCAAGTTTAAGATCCACAAAACCCTGCGTGTCATTCTTAAATTCAAATCCATTTTTTAACCCAGTGATACCTTGAGCTTCTGCAACAACCCAAGGCAGCAAGTTGCACAATTTATTATTACTTAATATATTAATATTAAATTGGGGTTTTTCTTTTTGTTTAAACTTGCTGCTACTCTTTCTGATTGTGCTCAAGTTCTGGATTGTGAATAAGTTTTATATATTCATTTTCTTCAAACTGTTTATGGTTTTATACACTTCTGTTAGATACCCTCCATTGGCCTCCCCTTTTTCAAAGAGTAGGGAGCCTGTACAGAGTGAATCTCAGTCTTCTAGCACTTAGTCCAAACCATACTGAAAGTCAATTTGTCACTGTCATGGAAAGAGATAACGTGGAGTCAGATCTGGAAATTGTGAATAGCAGTAGTTAGAAAATGTCTTTACTTGGATTAATGGAGTAAAAAGAAGAGATAAAGTCAAAGAATGTTTCCTTGAAATTTAGTAGCACGCAGGAGACTTAAGAGTGGGGATCTCTCAAAACAAAGACAAGCACTGTAAATAAATTTCAACTAAAAGTACACTTACACCCCTCAGATTTCATAATAGCATCCAGATAGCATGTATTTTAGAAGAGTGGTAGCAAATATTTGAATGTTATTTTAACAACCAACAAAACAGCAGAGAGGAGAGTGAATGTCTTTAGGTGGATTGGAATCATCTTTTGACTGTAACTATGGAAGGTATTTAGAGCAACAGCAGGATATAATTATCCATTATAACATAATCTAGATCTCAGATATGTGTTAGTATGCTCTAAAGAAAAGGGAAGAGAGGAGCCCTAGAAGCCTCCAAGAAGAATAGACATGAAGATAAACGGAAAGCACTTCATAAGCATAAAGGATGTGACAAATGAGGAAATTGGGTACCAAGAACAGTACAATTCCCAATAACAGTTGGGTACAATAACAAAAAAGAAAGCAAGAGAAAATGGAGGAAAAAAGTGGTGTCATGTGCCTACCTACATTTCAGCTAAAAGATTTTCAAGGATTTTGAAGTATTTAAGGAGCACACAAACATCGCAAACTGCAGACAAGAAAATTGTGAGGATAGTAAACAATGACAGTGTATTTCTTAAAAATACCAATGAAATGTATGATGATGGCCTCATTTGGAAGTGAGACTTAAAGTACTGAAGATGAGATACTCAGATGTGAGATTGAATATTCAAAGATAATATAGTTGTTGCTAAATTATTATTGATTGGTTTTGTAATCCAGGTTTATCACTAAATAATGGTAGAATTGTGGATTGACTGCATGCTTAAGCCTCTGACATCTAAACACAATTACTGGCTTCTCTGTTGGTAATTGTGGGGGATGTTTTTAATTCTTCTACAGTAAAACATGCTGCTGTGGGAGATTATGGGTTGGGTAAAAAGCTTCCTTTAGAAAATAAATTCAAGCTAGCTGATGATGGTCTTAATCCCCCTGGTGCATGCACACTTGAGCTCTGTCACGCTGGAGGCAGCAGCTGTGAGAGGTTCCAGCTGAGTTCCCGTGTTGTGGGAGGTACTGGACACAGACAGTGAGAGGCAATCTCTGGTTCAGAATATTTACAGTCAACGTAGGTAGGAGGAGTGGGGTGTGGTGATGAAGTAGCTTTTTTCAGGTTAAACAGCCAAGACTTGATTGTATTTCAAAAGAGAAGTGTGAATGCTTTTTGGAGTGTGAAGGGAGCAGATGACAGTGTGTGCAGGAAGAAGCCCAGCCTGAAGGCAAGCTGAGGGAGAGGCCTGCAGCCCAGGGAGAGCTTCTTGTCCCTGCAGCTTAGGGGGCTCGCTTCCCACTCTAAACAAAATTGGGAGTTAGCATACAGATATCACCCAAAGCCAACAAACATCTGAAAGCTAATAATCACTTCATATGAATGAGTTTCCTTAATTCTATTTGTGAGAAACTTTTCCTGGTGTAGGTATTTTGGTCTCTCCATTGGGTCAATAACATTGCTTAAGCAAGCATTGCTGAAGCCTTCAGTAACTGTGCACAAGTTCCCGAGGTGGAAATCACTTGCATGTGAAAAGGCAGCGTATGTTAGTGTAAATTAACGTGCTTTCCTGCCCTCCCAAAGGCTGCTGAAGGGAGCAAAGCCTTTCCGTCGCTTCTAGGCCAATCCCAAGCCTGGAAGCTCAGAATTATTAAGCAATATGGTGTTACTTGCAAGGCAGTAGTATCAGGACAGAGATTTTAGGTTCTAAACACTTAATAAGAGAACAAAATCATGCTGCTTAATTCCATATTTAATTTCTTAGGCAGGTTATTTCCCTTCTTTCAGAAAAGCCATACGTGTTCAACTGAACCTCATAAGAACTGTGATAAAGTTAGCTAAAAAGCTTGTTTTCGTTGTTGCACTCATTCCTGCTTTAACAATTAGTGAGATAGACTGATAAACATTCTCTGATTCATTTAAACTGTTGAGCTATTTGTTGTGGTCATTCCTAGTTTGGTTTAGTTTCCTCTTAGGAAATTCCTCTGTTCTTTAAGAGATTGACCTGAGCTAAATGTCTTGAATAACAAGAATGAAGGGAGGAGAGTGGAGCCCAGTGAATATTCCTTGTACTGCTCTTGAGTATTTACGAGCTCTAACTTCCTCTGAAACAAGGAGGGAGCACTGTCCATTTTTGCTGGACGCAAATGTGTTGCCGCCAAACTATCCCTTCCTCTGTCATGTAGGATGGCAGCGGTGCAGGCCTGTACAGCAGCAGATGGCATGGCGGTTAGCCTTGGAGGAGAAGGAGACTGCAGTGGTGGTGTGAAGGCCGTGCTCGTGCGCTCGGTCTCACATTCTGCTCTGCCCGGTGTGAGAGAACATCAGCTGAGCTATGAGTAGAGCTTGCTGAAAAGGTGGTTGACAGATGAAAAGAAATTGTAACAGAAATTTTAGAAAGGTCCAAGCTAAATTTCTTTGGTTACTGTTCATCTATTATTTATTGAATGCTTGTGTGCTGTACACAGCATAATGCATTACTGATAAACAGCTGTGTGGGTAGAGGGTGGCATTTTTTTCCTTTTTTTTTAAATTTTAAATTATGATTTTCAGGTATGTTTCTTCATCAGATTAAGCAAGTTTTCTAGGATCCTATCAGTGAACGCTATCTGGCCAAAAATCAGTGTAAGAAATACAGGAATCGGAAAGAAATGCCGTTTCTCTGAAGTATGTGTCAGCTCCTGTAGCCTTCAGTGAAGCTAGGATTTCAACCATGAGGAAAGAAGTGAAGTTGTTTCAAGTCTCCAAATGTATTGTTTTTCGTAAATACTCAGGATAAAACTAAACAAACAGTGCAGGCCCTGAAAAGCCATGATGATTTTGAGGAGATAATAGCTGCTACTATCATCTATAATACAGCTTCTGAGAATATAGGCAACTAAGATAATTGGCTATATAATTAGGAATTACTTGCCTCCGATTTTTGTGCCTGTTCTGTGGCTTAGAAGCATGGGAAGGTAGAAGTTTACACTACATAATATAGAAGCCAAGAATCTGCTTGAAGAACTATTCATGAAATGTGTAAGTCTCCATGGTTTTTCATTAGTCCATAATTTTATCATAGGTTTATTGAGTCGAATCACTTGAGGGAATATGAGGAGTTAGAAAGCTCCCTTGGCATTACTATGCCAAGATGTGGTATTTCTGCTTGCTTTACAGCAGTATCGAGTGCCTTGGCAGCAGGCAGCAAAAAATTGAGCTTTCTACTGTCGATGTATTCTTAAGTGCAAATTGTTACTGAACATTAAGGCTAATTTTTGTTTTTTTTTATTTTTCCAGGAGTATACATCAACATTGTAAGCCCAGTCAATAGTTAATTTTGCTACAGTTGCTTCTGTACAGCCTCCATAGTACTCAAAGATGCAGATCTTCCTGTTTCTTTTCAGACATTAACTGACAATGCAGTAGCTATCTGCAGCATATACATGTGTATATATATATATATTTTATATATATATATCTCCTCCTTGAACAAATGAAAAGCACCAAAGAATGTTCCACTCCATTGTTTTGTGATAATGTATGTGTGGAAAGCAGCTTATCCTAAGTCTAGGATAAGCCTGTCCTTCAAATGTACAATAAAGACTTGCTTTTGAAATCTTCAGATAGGAAAATAGAGCTAGCAGCCATTCCATCTGTTTGAATAAGCAAATCTTGTGCTCGAGAAGTTCTGTAGTTGCTCTGGAAAAAGCTATAAACAGTATATTGTTTAGTTTTGAAAGACATTCAGCTAATGTTAAATTAACATGGCTTTGGTGAAGTTTGTTTCTTAGCATATTTAAAAATATTAATAATAGTTTTATTTTAAGAGTTCCCAGATTTATTAATTTCTAAGATAAATTGAGAGAGCATTCACAGATTTAGATGATATAATATGCACAAGTTTATTTTTCCTCTCGCCATACCCTGATGTAAGGTGTTAATCTGAAAGAATAAATCTGATTGTCTCCCCTGAGACCATTCAAAATAAAGCATGCTAGAATTATTTCTTTGTGGATGAAAATAGCACCTAGGTTTTTGCATATTTTTTAGATTAATCTTCCATGGTAATTTCATCGAAAAAAGAACAAAGTTTTGAAAAGCTTTTGTTGCCCCAAATGCACCTTCTTTTTTACTTTCCAAGGGAGATACTCCTTTTGAAACAGTAAGTTTTAGGATTTACCAATAGCTCTATCTAAAGACCTTTACTTGTAGTCAATACTAAGTATTATCAATTGGAGCCATGGGGAAAATATAAATGAATTTTGTATTAGCATCAGAATATAAGATCTGAACCCAAAGTTGTCATTTGTATTTCACACCAAGCGTATTCATCTCACTGGCACTTAACAGCACTTCTCTTTGCTGAGAAGAAAATATCGAGAAATTATATTTCTCTGGAAGGACAAAATGGGCAGTCTTTTATTTAAATTTTCAAAATTTTGTGGATTATCACCGTAAAGTTCTAGCCTACAGGAGAACTCGTGGCAAAACAGCCCTGCTCAGAAAGGGAGTGTATCTGTACAGCATCAGGGTAGCATCAGCACCTCTGTTGCTCTTGAACGGACGTGAGAGTTGATGTAATCTTAATCATTTAGAAAACACAGTAAGGAATTTGTGCAGTGTTTTAGGGTCTAATGAAAAATACTTCACTCTTTTACAGAAGCTGAATATCAGTGCGCTTATGAATATAGAATCAATACTTATGGGAAAAGCCGCTTGATAGATCACATACTGAGCTCTTTGATTAAAATAATAAAATTATATTGTTACACCATTTAAAGTTCAAAGCTCAGACAAGGGCAGAGAGTGCATCTCAGGCATTGGCACTTAAAAGCCCCCTCAGGCCCGAGAGTAAGGATGCTATTGATTATTAGTGTGGATGTAACGTGTACATATATGTGATCACTGTGACACATTTAAAATGTTGTAGGTTTGACTGTTAATTTTATAAATAGTATATTTTTGTCATTTATTTGAGAGTCTAACTTTACTGGACATATGATTTGTGGAAGTGAGATCACAGAGAACCTTAGAGTTCTCTACAAGTAAATTTCAGTAATATTTACTGTAATATATCCTTTGAGTATGACAGAACAGTTAAACTGTTGTTTCAAATTCTAGATCACACTATTTCCATCTCTCTCTAATCTCATATTCCCCTTTAAATTATAAATTGCCCAAGTGGTACAGACTAAGCCAAGGGAACTTTTGGAATGCATTTAATATGACTTTATTAGCTTTACTGCAGGCTCAGGATGTGATTTGGTGTGTTGGAGACGGATCTGTATTCAATGATGCCTCCCTCAGGATTCATTCTCTTTTAATGAACAGTGAGAGATGGTAGCAGTGTATGTGATGTATGTTTTAGCATGGTTGATGAGTTTCTGCAGTTCAAAAGTATGTGTCATTTTTATTTACTCTATTATTTACACTGCAAGCTTCTTGGAGGCCCTAGTCCCATTGCACTAGACAATGTAAAAATATAGATAATATCTATACTTTTTAGCTGGTTTTCCTGAGCGTAAGAGTCAAAGACACGCCTTGAAAAAAGTGAATCAAACTCCTTTCTTCTCCTCAAGTATGGTTAATGTTCTGGGATAAGGCATTGGCTGGCAAGTAGTTCATTATAGTGTGTTTAACCTTTTCCTTCATTCTTGGCATACCAAAAATTAAAATGTTGGGCATTTTGCTGACTGTCTTTGTGACATAAGTGTACTTTTTGGCACAGAAAAGAAGGGTACGAAGTAAATTCAAAACTCAGTACATTCATTAAACTAAGCCTCAGAAAGAGACTATATAATGAAGGGACAGTGTCTAAAACAGAGGGGACTTGAGCTCTGCATTATTTATTTTGTTTAATAGTAAGTTTATATTTGAATGTGATTATTGGAAGTTTGACCAACTTAATGTGACATTTCTGAGTAGTGCACTTCTGTGTAGCAAGTATCACTTGGCTTAGCAAATTCCAACAGTCAAGCATGTTTATTTAAGCATAAATAAGCATGTTAATTTAAGCATAAATAAGCATTTAAGCATTTTAAGTGTCTACAATAGCAGTTTTTGATCCTGGAAATTATTAAGAAGGACTTTTTATAGTAAACTGGTGACCAAGTGCATATATTATTTTATAAAAACTTTGAATTTCCCTCAACTGTCCAAGTGAGAGAGACACTGAATGGCGAAGACCTAATGAAGTATCTTCACGTTGTCTGAATGGCAAAATAAGTCGTCATCTTTACACGCTCTGAATGTGATTCAGTAATTGAACAGGTAGCTCAGAAGGACATGAATTAATCACTATAGTGGTTAGTTTTAAGAAGATGTCGGGTGGAATAACAGTTTAGGCACTAGACAGTAATTTTGTCTATTTGAGTAAATATATAGATTTTGTCTATGCTGGCAGGCATGGTTTGTTGTTGTTGTTGTTGTTTTGTTTATTTTTTGTTTAAGTCTTAGTAAGTAATGAGATAAATCCATCAGTTTAGTATGCCTGAGTACAGGTTATCTTCAGGAGCTATAACAAATGAGATCCACTTAAGACAGGTTTTCATCAAACTGTTTCCTTATGTTTTCTATTTTGTGTTTTTATTTCAATTGCCTGTTTATAAGGCAAAATTTAGCTTGAAATGAATTGTTTCTAAGTTATGCATTATTCAGAGTAATACTTCAATTATGGTGAATTCTGAAGCAAAACATGTTTATAGTGCCCAGTTTTATTGCCTTTCAGTAGTAAAAATCCACTAAGATAATCAGCTATCATCAAATTATGTTACTGAAGAGCCTGACTCAGTGACTGCTATGTTACTTAAAAACCTTAACAACTGTTACCTATTTCTTCCTATGAGTGAAGCACTTGGTGTCCAAATATTCATACGAACTAAGAATCTTACCACTTGGTTTAAAAGCAAAACTTTAACCACACAGAAGAGGTTAAAAGTCGTGTTAGCTATATCCTCTTCCATTTCGGTGGAGACATGCTGTGCCATGGATACACAAAAAGAGCTGCTAAATTACTGTAGTGCTTCTAATGCATTTAGCATTTTTAATAGAAACCCCTATCATAATGAGACAATGTAAAACTCTACTTTTAAAACTCTACCTTTGAATGAATCTTCTTGATATTTTCTGAGATTTGTATTTAAAGGTTGCCTACCTATGTTTGTCAGAATTTCCTGATGTGTTTTTAATAATCATCATAATAACTAGTTCATAGTTATCTGAAAAGTAATCTTTGTCTACTTTGCTGTAAGAGCAATATTATTTCATTTTCAGTGAATGTTATTTTTGACCATTCTGCATGTAATAAAATGGGCTATCTGAAACTTTGGAGTAACTTTATGAGGTTTAGTTAAATACTACGGACTGAAAATACTTCTAGAAGTAGAGCTTTGAGAATGAATCTTGTAATGACATGGGCTACCCTTCAGGAGATGATGATTCTGTAGAGATATACAGAGGTAAAAATCTGATTTACTTGAAAAAGGAGAAATTCCTTCTTGCACACGACATTCAAAAGTAAATCTATTTTTGTATATTTTTTTCAGCTCTTCAGTTAGAAAGAAAAACTGTATTTTTGCTCATTACAGGCTAGAATTATCATCTGTTCTGTATAGCATGCTTGGCCATGCTCTATACTTCAATGATAGAAGACAAGCATCCTTGTAGTACTGAAGCATCCTGCCATGTGATCCAACATCTGTTATATGGTCATACTACCTGTCTTTTTCAGGAAGAAAAGAAGGAAAGAGAAGAACATGTAATAGGTTGGGGTTTTTCTTTCAGAAATAAAAGAGGATGATTTACAAATGTACGTGGTGGCCCTTTTTGCAAGAGAGATGTATTGCAGCATCCTGTGTTAGCTGCAATTTTCATAAGCCCTGCAGATATTTTTCCTGGTATAGTGCATTACTGTAGCTAAAGGGAGTGAGTGTGTGCACCGTTTTCCAAGGTGGAAGAGGAACAATAGCAGGGCACGACGTTTAATTCTGTTGAGCTGCTAGAGAAAGTAAGGGTTCTGTGAGCTTTCCTAAAGCTATGAACTCAATTGTGCAATAGCCAATTGCATTGGTGTTATGATCAGTGCCAGTTTAGGAAATAGTAGTTGTGATTTTGCAGTTTGGAGCTTCCAAGTATGCTTTGTTACTCTTGACTGTATATTAATGCCTGTTTTTTCTCCTTTACTATGGGTGTAAAGACATACCAGATATTTCCGGATAGTCCCTTGTGCTCAGAAATCTACTGTACTCAAGTAGTGCTTAAGTATCACAGAATCATCTGGGTTGGAAGAGACCTCCAAGATGACCGAGTCCAACCTCTGACCTAACACTAACAAGCACTCAAAGGCACATCGAGATTAAGTAATCAGCGTGCCTCTGCTTTCTAATTTCGCTGACTAACCTGGATGTCCTGTTTTACGTTTCTTTTTTCAATGACATGGTAGATTATGTCCTTGAGATAACATTTTTGTTGGAATAAAATGCATTTACTAGTGTATTTTCAGTATTTTCAAATTGAAATTCATCGGTGCAAATCTTTAACTTCTGTATGACTCCTACAATAGTTGTGACTTGCATATCATAGCCATAAACCTTGATAGTTGAGAAGTTAATTGATGTTTTCTGATAGTGACTTACTAGAAATTAAAGGTTTTTGGAAATGTCTTGTATTTTTCGTTGTATATTTCTAGATAAATAGGAAGAGTTTAATACTTGTTAACTGTAGCAAGATACTGGATTCTGGCAAAGGTTATCATTGTAGCAGTTTAAGCTTTTTTTTGCATTAAGCTTTTTCTCGGCATAGCAGTTTTTTGTGTTTAAACCAAAGCAATGACCATTAAGAAACCACGCCGGGAAAAACAAACAAACAAAACAAAACAAACAAAAAAAAACATAGATACCACCACCCCTCTAGTTCCCAAATTAAACAGAGCAGGTAGGACTGCACCTTCATTTGTTCACCTACATATACGGGCCTAGAAATGTAATTTTAGCTGACACTGAGTAGTTACTTCATTTGCATTCTTTTGATTATGTGAATGATTGGTCTGTGTTTAATAAAATATACCCGTGCCACACATGACAATAAGATATTAATCAGATACCTGATAATCTGCTTGTCCTGCTGACCATTTTGGAGATCTCTCTTTTACGGTTAAGAATTGCTTGTAGTAATCATAGCCTACCAGTTGGCATGTCAAAGACACAATCAAACCTGGCACTTATGTTATTACACTACCAGTACAACCTACTCATTGTTCTACAAAAGGAAAGCCATGATTTTGATTATCAATACTGTTATTTTTTCTTTAGTTAAGAGATTGATTCCTTTAACATTGCAAAGTAGAAAAAATAAACTTCTTGCAGATCAATAATACAGCACTCTTGCTTTTCTTGCCTCAGACAATACTGATAAATGCAGCTTTAGATTGCTTATCTTACTGACTTAGGAACAGCAGAAGGCACCTAAATTTTTCTTCTAGTATCTTCCAAATTTACTCTGCTTGCCTTTACTGCCTTAAAATTCTTCAGTGAGCATCAGTTTGGTCATTAAAGTCTTGCTGCTATAATTTTTCTGTGTTATGTTGACATTACATTCCAGTAGTTTAAAAAGCAGCCTCAGAACACCTTGGGTTCACAGGTCAAATTAATTTAAAAGTTGGATGGTGCACTGAGTGTGATTAATGGAAAATTGATCCTGAGAGATAAAACTCATTACCTAGGAATGCATAACAGGAGTATTACCTCAGCGTAGGTCGGTTTCTGTCCTCTACGCACCAAACGTACAAGAAGGGTTTTAGAAGACATTTCAGTGTGCTTGCTTCCAAACTGTTAAAGAATCCTTTCAGTGTTTGAAGGAGAAAAAGAATAGCAACCCAGAATTATCTTTGAAGTATAAGCTCATTGAATACAGAGTATAAACTGACTAACCAGTATGGGGCCCTGCTGGTGTTTGGATAGTGGAGACCTACCAGGAGAAACAGCAGTGTGGCACTGAGCAGACAGCTTCACTTTGAAACCTCAGGCTAACTGTACAATTCTGGGCTTCAAGTTCGATGAGCGAGTTGATTTTCTGCTGTGCTTCTCTGTCAGCATTTCTGCTGTGTGTAATTCTGTGTGTGTATCTTAACCTCATCCTAGATGCAATTGAAAAGTCCTTTTGTATTTGGCCTGTCACTCAGAAGATGTGTCATTGAATGCTATTACCTCTACAGGTGTCCAATCAGAACCAGTGTCTAACTGGAGTTGCTTTGTCTGAAATACTCAGGCTAACAAAGGAGGAACCATTACAGGCTATTATATCTGAAAGGAACTTTTGCAGGACTCAGTAAGTGGCCCAATTTGTTTAAGAACTCCACCAAAGTGCCCTAAGTGGATTCTTAGTGCTTCCCAGCAGACTCTGGATGGCTCCCCTGCTATGCCTCCTTTGTTTAATCCTCTTTCAGGAAATCTCTTCTCAAATATTCATTTCAGTTAGGTTATTAGCATCATTTCTGTCTCACTTCTGTTGCAATCCTTTATCCCTGATTTATTGGAAAAATGAAACATCAACCTACGGAAAATGGGTCTGTGTGGGATTATTTCATTTTATATTTATACAGAACTTTTTAAAAGAAGTGTTCTTTTATACCTGGGAATTAAAACTTACTGATGCTGGTAAAAATAATAGCACCTCTAGTGGTATTATGAACGGCTAGTATATGTACTGATAATTCCCTGATGGAAACTGATGTACAGCAACCGGTGTAACTTTCATCTCTCTGACACAAAAATCAGGTTGATAAAATTCAAAAATAGAAGACAGGAACTACACTGTTCACCAGAGGTTCAGACTCTGCAAACAAGATGCCCTAGGCACTCATGAAAAATGTAGCCTCTCTGCCTCCCTTTGCCCAGTAGGGTCATGTCCAGATCCTTTCACCTTTAAATCAGGTTGCCTCTTGCTTCACTGTTGCATCTTGCCCTCCTTCCTAGTCTGTTGCTGCCTTAGAGGCTTCTGTTGTTCCAGAGAGTAGAGAGGAACATTTATTAAGAGAGATTTATTTGAAAAGGTCAGACTCGACATTACCTCAGCATTAGGTTCAGTCTGCAGAATAATGATTTCACTTAGAACGCTGAGCTTCTCCAGAGTTATCACTTATTTTGAAATATGACTTTGAGGTATCAAACATATGTCAAAATCTGGTAAATGAGTGAATCTGTATTCTGCTGAGCACTTCTGAAGTACTGGAAGCTTCAGTATTTTGTTGATTCATTTACACTAAATTTTGATCGTAATGAAAAAACCTATATACTGTTAATATTAAAACAACAACAAAAAAGCACATAATCCTCCAAACAAACTAGCTGCTCCAAATTACAATATAGGTTTCTTCACCTTTCCTGTTTGATGAAGAGAAAGGTTTATAAAAATGCAAGATACCAAAATTGCAAGGAAGTATTCTTTTTCTTCTAGCAATGGATGTTAGTCTACTCATATATGGGTAATTCCAAGAAGCTTTCAGGGTGCCAGTCTATAAATCAGTATCTGTTTTGTGGTACAATTCATTAGTGCTTCCTCATAAACTCAGGTATAACTTTTTTTTTTTCTTTTAAACACTTGCACAATCTGACAAAAACAGAGCTGTTGTAAAAATCCAGATGCTGAAGGTCCAGGATTTACATCTTGGCTTCATGGACAAGGACCTCATTCTACCTATTATAGGCCTTTTTATGCCATAATGAAATACTAAATACAATACTAAAGTACTGTAACATTTATATTTTTAACAATAAGGAACGTAGGAACTGTGGACATGGCAGTATCATCTGGAAATTCACGTATATATGCCAAGCACAGTATGAACACAGATCAAAAAGCAACTCTACAAGCTCTCTGTTTGTGAGAGGATACAAGAGATTTAAACATACAGGAGTATACGAATCTGTATTAGCTGACTGTGGTCTTACAAAACAAGTAGCTTATACTTGAAGAATTTTGTGAGCATCAGTGTGGTTTAGAGAGGTGTTTGAAGATGTATAATGGAATAATTTGGTGGATATTTATGGGACTTCTTCCCAGTGTGAGAGCAGTAGGGGAAAAAGTGCTTGTTTAAAATGTAACAAACAGATGAAAGATGGTGAGGTCTTGGGCTAACCTGAGGCAGGGATTGACCTCCTTAATACTCAGTGAGAACGAAGTAAGATAGACACAGGCTAAGAAGAGCTTTGAACATGAAGATAAGCAGTTCATGTTTGAGGCAACAGAGGAGGAGGAAGTGCCTAAAGAAATGGCATGTACAAAAATCTGTCAGGAAAAAGATGTTTTCAGAAATTAGTGGGAAAGGTTGCATAATAACATATTCTGTGTGTCATGCAGAAGAGTTCTGCAAGGGTTTGAAATACTCTGCATAGTAGATAGTAGAGAGATTTGGTGTTAAAAAAGAAACTGAGTCCCAAAGGAGTGTACAGGGTAGGGATGCTGAGATTATAGATACCTTCATGGTTTGTTTTAAGGGAGAAATAAGGGAGGATGTTAGGAATGAGGGTGTTCAAGAGCTCTCTCCTAGTTATGTAGGCAGTTCATGGAAGTAGCATCATAGAGGTCCAGGAGGAGAGGTCACAAATACAGCTCACTCTCTTAGTCTGAACAAAGTTAGCTCTGGAGTATAGAAAAGAGTAAGAGGACATCACAGATGAAGCCTGAATTGTACTCGCGGATGTAACATTTAAGAGCATGGGACAGAAAAAGGGCATAATGCTGAGAGACTCCAGCCAAATGCTGCAGGTGTAAAGATAGGAAAGATTAGAGTGATGTAAAGAAGAAGTATCACATGAGGTGAATCAAAAAAAGAAAAAAGAATGCTTTAGGTTTTTTGGTTTTACAGTTCTCATTTTTTCCCCTCCCTGATTATTTCACAATGTTATCATCTTTGCTTCTCAGCATTTACTTCTTGCTTAAAAATGCATCTGTTTTCTCTTAAGAGTCTACATTACTGTAATCTAGCCATGTTGTCCCTATGTTTTCATTACTTTCTGTGTTTTATGTCACCCTGCATCACTTTAATATCTTTTTCGTCTGTTTTTGGACGCCAAGTCCAAGTTTCTTTTCCTCATTTCAGAGCTCTTCAGCATACTGGCTTCTTTTATCTATCCTTGTGTATTCTACTGATACTTGGAGTGATGTCTGTGTTTCATTAAGTATCTTGAAGGCTTCTTTTTGTTGTCTCTCAAGCATGAAGCATCCCTCTGAGGCTGATGTATAGCTTAATCTCTTCTTTTTCTACTGCTGTTGCATATAAGCAGCACAGAAATTACCAGCTGAAAATAGCCACCTGCCTGCATATTTGTAGCTATTATGGGATGCTGGAGATAGGATGTCTCCTATCATCCCATCTCTGGATACTAAAATGAAAGCTAAATAACAGTTGCAGAACTATTCAAATTTCTGCATCAAAAGCTTACTTCTTCACAACCTTAAACCACATTCTCATTTATGTCTGTTCAAAGTGAATGTAAAATCATAATGTAAAAGGACTATGCAAGATTGAAGTTGATGGAAAATCAGGCATGAGACAAAAAAAAAAAACAAAAGAAAAAAACCCAGCTGCCCTTACTATTAGCACTTAACAGAATCTGTCACTTTGTCAGTGACTGAAGGAAACATTTTAATGAAAAAAGTCAGGGAGATGCAAGTAGTATGCAAATGATAATTGAAAAATGCTTGTTTCAAGACTGACCCTTGAAACCTCAATAAACACTGTACTAGGTTTTCTAGTTGAGTTGGGATTTTATCTCTCCCCCATCACAGTGGTGTTTGGGCATCTGTTTTGCCTAAGTCCTGCAAAATAATTTACGGAGATTAAAGAGGCTTCAGCGCACCTACATTATTTACAGTATTTTATGCTTAGATCAACTCTAACGCAAGAAGTGACTTGCCAAAAGCAACAAAGAGATCAATGGCTGAGCTTAAAAGTAAAATTCAGGAAGCCTCATTGCCAGCTTCCTCTCTATCCACTAGACTGTAGTACTCCATGAATATGTGATCAAAAGATTGTTCTAGTGCATGCCTCTGCTAGAGAAGGTGAGGGGGAGACCTGAAAAAATCAGCCTCCTTGGATGCCTTTAATAACTCTGAGGTGACAATTTTTTAATTGTAAGTCAAAATGAATGAGCGTGTTACTTGTGATCTGTGTCATATCTGTTTTCATTCCTGAAACATGACCTGTCAGAAGTAAAATATTTAGTGGACAGTGCAATGAAATCACTTGTTATTTATGGAGACCTGTGAACTGATCAAGGAGGACTGCTGTTGTGTGAACTGGTACTGAAATGAAGATGAAGCCTGAGCCTGCCAGCTTGTTTTGTGCTGCCATCTACCACTTAACCACAAAAAGTCTCAGCATGGTGTAGGTTTAGCACCACCATTCTCTTTTACTCCTTTACACGTAGCGTTTCCCAGTAAGCAAGAATTCTGACCTAGGATCAAAGAATAAGGGATATATGAGCTTGTGAACAATTTTCTATCAGAAAATTCAATCTAGGTTCTTTTAATCAAAGTATTAATCTTTCAGACACGTATTGCAGCACTCAGAGCAAACCTCATTGCCATTGCATCTTTACAGAGTCATTCTGTGATTGCAACCTATCAGCAAAAGATGGTTGGGAAGAGAGGCAGCACAGATACTGAGAAGTGATTCTAAACATGATGAACTTGATTTTTTTTTTGCTTATCTCCCTCTGTGATTTTAATCCTTTGGGGGGATGCTGTGAAATAGATTTGGGCAATGCCAATCAATAAAGTAAAAATCACCTTAAAAGGTATGCTGGTATGCTATAAATGCAACAGTAAAAAATGAGCCTAAATTTGTTTTCATTTAATCAGGCTGCAAAGCTGAAAAATGGCAGTATTTAAAAAAAAAAAAAAAAAAAAAAGTGCTACATTCCCTCTTGTTTAGGTGACAGAACAGTTTATTGTAGATTGATGTGATTTTATCATGATCAACATGAGCAGCGAAACCATCCAGATTCCAAGGTAGATGTCAGCTTGCTTTGGCTCTAAATGCAAGCAGAAAAGACACTGGTATCTGCTCTCAGTATTTTGAGGCCTTGATTAGGGTTTTAATCAATGTCAATGCTATCAGCAGACTCTAAAATATTCATACCACCTCAGTGCACTAGACTACTCACTGGGATGTCTTCAGCCATTTTTTAATACGTTGACCTTCACAGTTGCAAGATTTTGTTTAAGTCAGGATAGGAACCCTTCTTACAGGTACTTTTTCTCATGTATCATCATTTTTGGTTTTACTTTGAGATATGATTCACTTAATCCTTTACCATAATTTGTCATTGAAAACATACATGTTTTTTCAATAAAGAGTTTTCCAAACTTTTTTCTTCCCAGGCTAAAATTGCGTTGGCTCAACAAGTGATCTCTTGTCAGTGACTTTGTCTAGGATGCATCTGCTTTTGTTATTCCTGGACATGGCGTTAATTAGATTTCTCTGAAACCTATCCTGCAGCAGATGTTTCAGGCTCTCCCTTTACCATGTATCCAAGAGGTATGAGATGAGCTTTCCTAGGGACAGGGGTTGGTTGTTGTATCTCCAAGACACAATATTTTGCCATTCCAAGTGTTTTCCTTTTCATAGATAAATGAAGCGCAGTCCACAATTTAATGGCAACATCAAGCAATTCATCTCCAGCCATTAACGTTATAGTGTGGTGATGTCCAAGGGCTCTCAGTATTGAATGGGAATGATGTAGATTCATCTTTTTTTTTTTTCTTCCTTTTTTTTTTTTTTTTCCCCTCTTTTGGCCTCCCTCCCTTCTGTATAGCAATAAACATTTGGGTGCTAGAAAGCATTGATTACAGCCAAAAAATATAATGTCTGGGGCACCAGGGCAGTGTTTTCACTGCCACTTAAGTGAGTATTTCAAACGCTTAATGTGTTCCCAGCTATTTGAAGAGGCACTATTTTGAAGAGGATATTTCTATGCATGGGCCCTGTGTTCAGGCTGGTACAGACCTACACCGATTGCTGTCTTTCCCTCTCTCACATACAGGGAGATGCCAAATCTCTCCAATGACGAGAATGTGGAAAAATGAATTGGGACATGTTAAAGTCAGAAAAAAAATCATGCTGCTGAGTTTTAGTAAAATGACCTAAATAGGCAGGTTCCAATCAAATCTTTACTCCTTCCAGTCCTCAGCCCCCACCTCCCCAGGTGTGAGGTGTATTTGATGGCTCTGGGCTGGAGCGAGGCTTTCCTTAGAGAAGCCAGTCCCCTTCCCCTTGCCCCCGCACTGCTGTCCCCCTGGGCCACGCTGCCCCCACAGCCTCTGCCTGCTGTGTGGAGGCAACGAGGGGCGGCCTGCTGCTGGGGGAGGCCGGGGGAGCGGCTGCTCTGGCTAGGAGTGGGACAATTAATGTCCTCCGTCAGGGCGGCAAGTCTCCAGACTTTGAGAAACATCCCGGGGTTGGGCCGTGCCTGCCTGTTCCTGCAGTGGCTGAAATACAGCCTTATCCTGAGGGAAATGGCGGTGAGAGGCGGCTGCCGGCTGGGAAAGGGGGGAGGCCTTGTGGCTGCGGAGAGCAGGAGCTGCTGCCGGCTGCTGTGGTGCGAAACGGTATTTCATGTAACTGTGGCCCAGAAAGTTATGGGAAATGCTAAAATTTTCTGCAAAATATTCAGTAGAGTGCTAAGTGTACTTAATAATTTATTATAATTTAGATGAGGTAGTAAGGATGGATACTATAGCTGCTGTGATGCCTGGGGAGGAAGCAGGAGAGGAGGGTCACAGTTCTGCCATGCCAGCTGTGGCTGCATGTTGGCAGAGGAGAGGGGATGTTTCTTGTGGCCTGAAGCCTTGTCATGATTTGGTAGGTGGCACCAGCTCTGTCACAAGCCACTTTCCAGTTGTTGCACGGTCCCAGCCTTGCTTTTCTGTATCTGCAAAGTCCACATGCTTCTGGCTGACTGCACAGATGGCCAGGGTGGCTTCTGGTGGCCACTGGTCAGATCCCCCAGGCCAGATGCTGTACTGCTAAATAAACACCTATTTACTGCTAAATGAAATAGGGACCCTGAGATCAACTGGCACTGATCATCACAGTCTCTGATAGTATATTCTTTGGGCATCTTATTAGCTGCATATCCCAACTCACTCCATTCCTCAAACCTTACTCGTTCCCTCTTGCAGAGAGTAGAAGCTACCAACAACTAGGTTTTGAATATAATCTCTTGTAAGGCTGAGTTAGGAGTTCTGGCATAATGATTCATAAATTCATCTATGATCACTAATAGAGGGTTTGAAGTTGGCTCCCCAGACTCTCCTCCCATTGACCTCCCCCTAGCCCTCCATGTCTGTATCTTGTTGTTTTCAAGTAACACAACCCCATTTTTCAAGGGCTTTCTGTAGTTTCTTCTGTGCTCACATGTACTTTGCAAGAAGGACCTGTAGAAATATTTGTTGCTTAAGGTACTATATTTTCTGTACGTTTAGTGATAAGTGCTTTCATGTTTGGCTATTTAAATATTGGGACTTACCAGTTTTTGTGCGAATGCTTGTAATCATTTGTGGGCAAGTATGAGTGGTGATGCATGAATTTTACCCAGATGTATTTTATATGTCTCGGTTCTCCACAAAAGAGGTAGAACCAGTATGGTTTGGCCAAATTAACTAGGATGAGCTGAAAAACAAATACTTGAAAACAGGTCCAGTAAAGCTATGAACACAGAGAACACATACAGAAACCATTGCCTGAACCTTACCTCCTTATGCCCACAAAGCAGAGGTACATCTGCTTAAACACAAAACAACAAAAGAAAATATTTTGTCAAATAAAAACTAAACCCAGAAAAATGTACTAAATTCACCATGGAGGTATTTTAGGATGACCAGTTCTTGGGCTATAAAAGAAAAGAAAGGGTTAAAACTTGGTTTATTTAGTTTTGTAAAAAGTCACTTGCTTCTCTTTCAGAAGAAGCACTTGTGTCCTAACTTCTTCAGGAGCTTAAAAAGACCTTCCTCTTGCTTCAGAGATAAGGTAAGAAAACAAATGCCTTTATAATTCTTCTGCCTGATTTTGTATTCTCTCTTAATGTAGCCTAATACAGGCTTCTCCTGGGAAGCTTGGTGTTTGTACTAAAAAAAATGTACTGAACAGTGCAAGTGCTTCCCATAGCTGTAGTAGATCTTCTGTTCATGATTTCAGTACAACAAAATCTGCGGGAGCTTTCTGTAATATCTAATGCTAGTTCTCAGTTGAGGCATTAGGAAAGATTCTGTGAAATCTTACTGGTTTGTTCTGGTTAGTACTGGGGCTGTTTGTTTTGTTTTGTTTTAGTTTCTTTGCAGCAGTGCGGAAACCTGATAGGTAGGTACAGTCATAAAACGTATGTTGCAGGGTATGTTAATCAGGAATGTAAAGGTTGTAGGGTTTTGGCAGCTAGAGCCCCTGCTTTACTGCTTCTGTGAAGAATGAGCTTCTTCTATTCATGTTTGGTAAAGCAGACCTGGGAAGCCTTGTGACATAAGGACAGAGGGCTCCAGAGGAGAGATGATTTGCACTAGACACAATGATGCAATTTGGCTCTTTGATACGTAAAAATAAGGTTATGTTTAATAGGTAGTAATAAGGTTATTTCACCATTTTCTGCCTTTTTTCATAAAGCACATGAGACAAAGTGAAAGTTTTTCATTTCTAGAGAAGGCAGTGATGTGAATAATGCCTCAAAAGCACTTCTTTTTAGGGCAACATTTCTTGTTTATTTTATATCTTCTGTTGGAAGAGTGCAGAGAAAGCAAAGGAGAAAGTTGGGGTTCAGAGGAAAGGAAGAGACAGCGATAAACATTATTCTATTTACACATAAAAATGTCACAAAATTGCCAATCTTAACCTATTGCTGTGGCATTCTGGTACCGCGCACATTTCTTTTCTTTCATGATAATGAAAATGAAAAACTATTTCACCTTGAAAGCTTTACTTCTGCAGTGGGATTTCAACCATAGTGAATTTGTCCAGAAACCACCAAACGTTGAGATGAATAAAAGACTTGACAGCTGTACATTGATAGGCTCTAGTGCCCTATTTTCCCGTGTTCCTACCTGCCTCATATTGTGTGAGCAGGCTATGCCAGTTGTGTGTTATTGCTACATTTATAGCGTGGTCTACCCAGAATCACAAATAATGGATTACAAGGAAAAATACATAATTTGGAGAGTCTTAAAAATAAAATTAAAAATAAAAATCTACTACCAGTTGCCATACATGTCTACTTGAACCATTTCAAATTATATCAAGAAATTATTTTTTAACTACTCTCTCTGTCTTGGAAGAAGGGAAAATTTGATAAAATATACTTTGTTTCCAACTAGCTCTTACACCAGACCCTACAGCAGAAAATAAAACTTTAAAGAAGTACATTGTGCTGTATAATTTATTAGTTTACAAGTTGCCTACACCATACTAAATCTTCTGCATAACATATTTATTAGCGATACAAATGTTTTTTGAATTTTTAGTGCTAGCATTGTAAGATGTGAAAGCTGATCTTATTGGTGTCATCTCATACACTGTAAAGTATGATAGATATATTGTTAGATACAATGTTAGAGTTGCAAAGTCAAGCAGAAATTAAGAAACTACAGTAGTAAAACAGACCTTTGCATGTATTTATTGTGAGGTAATCACTCTGAAACTTACAATTACTTCTGAAGCTTCTTAGCATAAAACTAGCGGATGTATTTCAACATCAGTAGTGATGTGCTTTTTCCCATCACTTCATTCTTGGAACAGTATGACCTGTACGAGCATGATACTATTTTGACTGATACCAAATAAATGAAAAAACAAAAATGAGGGGAGGCTGATAATCAGAAAGATTGGTTTTATCCAAATAGTTGAAACTGAGCAAAACTGTAAACATCAGTCCCCAGTCTTCTGTGAAAAAATGTTACCTATGCATTGGGCATGGCATTGTACGTACTGTGGGATTTGTAAGTTAATGATGGCATTGGGCCAGTCACATGCCTCATAGATAAAGCTGTTGTGTTCTGTAAGGCTGTAGGATTTTCCATGATGAACCTAGTATTATACCTGATACAAATGGACATGCAAAAGCCTTTCCTTTGACACTGAAATAAACTGGTAGGGACAACCTGATCTTTTTCTGTAGGAGATCACAAGACTCTCACTTGCAAGAACTTTTTAAAATTTCTGTAAAAACTTCTAAATTCTATCAATTTTGAGGAAAAGAGAAAATCCTTATTTTATTAGTTTTTGTTAATAATTAATAGATAATTACTTCAGGAATTATCAGTCACTTCCTAATGGAGAAGTAGGAAGGTATATAGCTACTTAGTTTCTAATAGTAAAAGAAAAATTCACAATGGAAGAAGTGCAAATGCTATGGACTGGTGCTATAGAAAATTTAAGAGCTGTTGAAGTTCTTATGACAGTTTGAAAAGCAGTTTTGTAATAATGGTTGTGGCTGTCTGAGTTATCAGGAGTGGGATAATTGAAGGGATTGATAACAACTTTGCAACCACTTCTGCATCCCCTTAAGATTTGGTCCTAGAAGTCTTATTTTATACATTAGGATTAAGTCCTAGGATACATACATTTAGATTCAACAGTGAATTCTGATCACAACACATCAGGTTGTACAGAGAAGTTCTGCAAAGATACTTAGTTTCTTCAACTTCTTAATGAGAACAATTATCCTCTCTCCTCTCCAACAAAAACTTAAAATCCAAATCTAATGCAAATGGCTGACATCCACTGTGCTTAGAAAATTTCTGACTTACTGTGCTCTTTTGTCAATGGCGGTGACAGTTTGGGGAGAAGATTCTTGTCAGCATGGATGTCATCTCATGTTCTGAAGTGGGTTGATAAAAGAATTCTGTTTAAAACACAAATTAAGGTTGCTGATTGAGACATGTTGCCTAGCCTAGTATATACTTAGATGGGCTGAGAGGATATGCAGATACTCTGAGCTGAAGACATGTTCTTGTTTGGTTCTGTTACTTCCATGTATTCACATTACACAGCCACAAAATAGTTGGACTATAGTTACACAAGGAATGAGGGATTGCTTTTAGAAGAGGATTACAGAGGAGAGACGTATGCCGTGGTAGACTTATGCTGCAGCATGTCTGGAGAAGAGTATTGCTTTAAGGTGGAGATGAGAACTGGAAGTTAATTACTGGTAAGGGAGAGACTTTGGGGTTTGCCAGTATGTGCCTGCCATTGAATGCTGAGCTGAGCACAGATATTTGACATGTTTATATTAAAAAAGGCCAGACAGGATGCAAAAAAAACCGCATTCAGATCACTCAGGCCCTCAAATTCTAGCGAGTTTCAGGGTGATTTTTGTACCTACATCTATTACGAGTCATCTTTTACCTATGAGAATTGGTAGGTACTCTTTGGGGTCTCCTAAATGGAACACTGTGCATTTAAAATAGAGATAATTCCTGGAAAATATTGTGTGTTTTTTTTCTGTAGTGTTAAAAGTGATTCCAAGCTCCTGATACAAGGATGGTATAAGCCACTGGGGGAACACTGCGATGATGATGCCTCTGGAAGCTGCTGCTTCTCAGCTTGCTCAGTATCTGGGTTAAAAACAGCCCCCAGATAATATAAGTGCATTACCTAATGTGATTCAGAGTAAACAATTTTTGTATTGATGGCTTTCTTCCTGTATTAATGAAAACACAATTCACCACTCTAATGGGGACATCACTTAAATTACACTGGAACTGCTAGTGTAGAGGCAGGTTGTTAATAAAGTAAAACTATTGTGTGCTGATGACATTTTTATTTGTGTTAACAGTAATTTCTTTATTAGAAGCTGTTGTATTGTATTAGCAAGAAGTGAACCAACCCATTGATGTTCTGGAAAGATTATTTATGTACTAGAACTTGTCTGGTATGTTAGGAAAAAATTTGAGAGCTATCTGCTTTTCAGTAAATACGTTAATGTCCAAAGGATAAACAGAGGACTGGTATGTCTATTTTGACTTGTACATCCATGGCAATTTGGAATTTCAGCTTCTTTCCTAGCTTAGCTCTGTAATACGAGAAAGATGCTTCAGCTCTTTTCTTTAAGAGATCTTCAGGTCTCTTAAAGGTCTGTGGGATTTGAGTGTTTTTGTCCTTTAGCCATTTCTTCAAAAAAATCCTACCCAAATACGTGTAACTGGTTTGCACTTTTTCTTAGATTTTTTTGTCAATGAAAGAAGTAAGAATTTGGTCTGTTAATTGGAAAACTTCATGTAATTGGGAATTGTTGCTGATACAGCAGTGGTGAAAAGCACTAGAATGAGTATTGTGTAGAACTTTGCCGTGTTGAAAACATTCCAGGGGTCAAAACAAAAGCTTGAAAAAGAAACCCACAAGCATGCAGACAAAGAAAAGTTTAAATTTGGACTTGAGAAAAGTGTGCGTTTGCAGGATAGGAAGTTTAAAAATAACTGAAGCACTGCAATCTCACGAAGAAATGCCATCTTCTGTGGAAGTTACATTATGAACATAAAGAAAAAAACTACAAAGTGTTTGATAAGCTGACTGGTCTTCTGAAGAATTATTTGCTCAATTATAGTTGCACTTGGCATTCTGTGATCTTTTTCTGATAGGGTATGTTTTTGTTTGTCTGCGAGGCTGCTAAGTATAAGATATCAATAGTGACTTTTCCAGAGAAGCGTCTTTTAGGGAGTACATAATACTAGTCTTTGGGGCAGAGTGTAAGTTGACTTTTATTTTTTCTGAAACTAAATAGGGTTTATTATGTAAACCCAAATTCACTAGTGCCATTTAATAGTATTGGCACAGGGTCTTGTCTTTGCGTTCAGTCAAGTTCGCATGACTGACAATACAATTAGGCAAAATATGCATCTAAACTGTATGCAAATTAACCTTAGTCAGAAAGTATTGATGCAGTAGAATTGCCAGCAGGTACTTTTTTGTTGAGCCGAATAACATCTGTCTCTTCACAAGTGTCTGTAGAAGAAAAACATGAAGCCTTGAAAAAATGGGGTGCCCATTATTTCTGGAGACGTTGAGGTCTAATGGAGCACTCCCCAGTGCAAATGAGCACATTTCAGTGAAGCAATAAATGTGGATGTTTAATTATTAGAACAAATGAATATTAGGGAAAATTAGGCTATAAATAGGGGAGAAACTGAGGAATGTTACTGCAGAGTATAATTGATTTGATGAATTAGATACACATGGAAGTGAGAAAGCTTTGCTTTGGTTTACGTGTGTAGCTGTTTTACAGTTCTAGCTTAGAGCTTTATCACAGGAATTCATGTTGACCTATTTACCACTAATACTAATGTTTTAAACTGATGAGATCAAATACTTAGGGTATAATACCACACAGATCAGTTAATGCACTCTTCCCCTCCTCTCTTCCTGGCAAGTCATTCATACAAACTGCTTTTATGATTTTTAAGACATCTAATGCACTCTTTGCAGCTGAATTTAATATTCATTACCAAGTATAAACATAGTTTTGGCTTATAAGGTGAATTTCATTCACATATTTCAATGCGTTATTCCACTTTTCTGTAATGTAGCTGTACCTACGCATTCTAAGTGGAAAAGCAGATGAATTCTTCTGTCACTAAACTCTTTGTTCCGAAACACTAGGAATTCAATATGTCTCAGAAAAGATGCATCTGTCATGTCTCCTTATATTATTATAAAATTTGCTTTGCTGATTGCTTATTGCATTCTGTACCTTAGTCTATATTGCAGCTTTGAGGTCTCCTTAGAGCATTTGTGCTCTCTGGACTAGGATACCTCAAGGATAAATCTCCATTTAATGAGAGTCTTTCTATTTTATCTCATTGTTATACATGCAATATAGTAAAGTTGTTGTTGTTGTTGTTGTTTTTCCAGTCGTGCTTTTTAAAGCTCTGTGCCTGCCCTCTTAAACTAATGTGATTAAGAGCAGCTCCAAGGAGTTCTCCAAGGTAGGCTAGAGAAGGCAACAGCTTGCTGGCAGCTCATTTTTTTTCTGTGTGTTTCATTGTTACGGGGGTAGAGAACCAGTGGAAAATGCATACTCTAACAAAATATTCCTGTTATTAAAGTGATAACTGGGATTTTCTTCTCCATTTGCTTTAGAATCCAATGAGAATTAGGTACTTATTTCTTCTAGGCACTTCTGAAAATTCCGGTGTTAGATATGGGGGTCTTGCCTTAGGTGCACATATCATTTATGTGCATCTAACATGACAAACTGTGCATTGGGTAAATAAATAGAATTTAATATATTATGCTACATGCACCTTGAAATGTTGCAAATAATTTCTTTGTAACTCTGCAATGAATGTGATTTCTATACAGTGCACTTTCATTTATTTTTTAGATTGTGAGTAATATATTTTGGAATGTTGCTGTGAAACCTTAGAAGTTAATTAGTTGAGATAGTTGGATTATTTTTGCTTATCTTTATTCAGCTGGGATTACATACAATTTGAATGTAGCACCATGGTATGAGTCTGCTTCAGATACAGTCAATTATATAAGTCTATCAACAGCTATTTTATTATGGGAACAACTGAGACAGAAGGTTCTGTGATGAATGTAGATTAGAAAGAGGTCACCCTGACATACATAATTAGTTTCAGAATTTTAAATTAATAGGTAGTGTGCCCCTAAGGCATCCATACATTCAGGCTGAGGCTGCAGGATATCTGGTCCAGTTCCTGTCTGCTTTTGTCAGCAATGACATGGCTTAATGCTTGTATAATGGCATAAGATATTATGGCAGGGCTAAATCACTATAAAAACAAAATTTGCATATTACTTTGCTCATACCACATATATTTCCCTTTAGAAACATTTGCACTGTTAAATTATTATGCAGATTACCAGTAGATCGTTGACTCAACCTGATATGTCTTCAGGTGCTGTGTAAGAGCTAAGCAGATGCTTAAATAAATTTCTGAAAGCAGTTAATTGAAAAGATATAAAGGTGTATGAAGTTGCTGGTCTGTCTTGTTAAATGAACAGTACTAACTCAAAATGACTGAACTGAAGGTGAACTGAAAGGCTTTATTACCTGTCAAGACCTGAATCACAGCACAGAACCCAGACTCCTGCCCCAAACTGGAGAAAACCAAAGCTGAGGGTCAAGTTTCTGAGGAATTTGACTGATAACTCCGCCTGTCACAAAGGACCTATCTTTTATGGGTTCTGACTACCACTGGAGAGAGGTCACTACAGGCTGGACCACTCATTCCTTCCCTTCTTGATCTACAGGCTATGCCGCTTTACTGAGTTTGTTGAACCAGTTTTCTGAGTTTGTTCTGAGATGTGTTGAGTTCCCGTTTAATTTGAATCAAGTTGTAAATTAGAACAGAATTACCATCTTTTGGAGCTTCTCAGTAGCGCATGAAATCTGATACCATTTGACAGTTTTCAATTAATAAAACTATAGTTTATTCAGGTGTGAAAATAGGGAAAAAACAGCAAGATAATTCTGCATGTCTCAGAAATGAAGAAAATTAGTTGAAACTGATGAATTTTACTAATGAAAGGAAACATAGGAGGACAGGATTTTCAGTGGTATGGGTGTTTTGTATATTTGTTTGTTCTGTTGACAATAGTAATCTCATCATCATTCATACTTATTAAAAAACAAAGTCTCAAGGACTAACTTTCTACCTTACAGCAAGCCTTAGTTGTAGTGCAAATTATAGGTAGTTTATTTATTTCAAATTCTTAGACCTTTTAAATAAGCGTGTAGTTGCTGTATAACATCCTAAAATATCAAAAGCCTAGAAGTCTGCAGATGATAACTGAGTATTATTTAGTTATTGTCTTTTCATTTCCCTTAAAACAGCATTATAAGTAGTCAATCAGTGGCTCTTAGTTAAATGAGCAGAATGTGTGCCAGACAGATCCACAAGTATTCAGCCTTTTAAATTTTTTGTTCTTTAGAGATAATGTTGTTGAAATAAAATGTCACCCAGTAATGGTTTCCTGCTGCCACATAAATGCCATAGTAAAACCAATTATTTATTTTATAATTATCTGTTTTATGGAAAATAAATACTGGAGCCATCCCAAAATGTTTATTTCCAGAGTAGAAGACATTGATCCTGTGGCAGCCTTCCATTATGATGTATTTACTTCCATTATTATGCCAAATGATTGATGGGTTGCAAATAGAATCATTTTTTCCTATGGGAACTGATGCAGTTGAGTGATTTTCACATAACACTGGTTTTCTTGAATTCCTGTCTGTCCTTCTCTGTGGCCAATTCAAACTGCCTTCCTTGTTTACAGAACAGATCAAAAAGCACTTGATTTCCTGTCTGTCTATGACGATTTCTCTTAATGTTTTGCAGAATTTTTTACATTCATTCTTTCTCCATGTCTTCACATAGTATGTTGATGAGAAGAGTGGAGAAGTTCCTCTTTTGCTGTTAATGAACCCTTTATTTGAAATTCTCCTTTTTAAGCTTTCTACATAGTGGCAATGTCCTGGCAATGTTATTATACAGGGGTCCCACAGAAAAATAACCTTCATCCCTTGTGGCTCTTCAATTCCACGGATGAGGGCATGTAAGAGGACCAGAAAAGAAAAATGGAAGAACAAGGGAAGTTATCTATTAATGAAAAGCCTGAAAAAAGCTATAGTCAGGACACAGGCAGAAGCACCTGGTAAACGTTCCTATAAGATGACTAGAGCTGTAAAAATGCAAATATTAATTTCAGTTTTATGTGGTTTGAAAAGGTGTATAGTAATAGAACTCTGAATATATTACATGAACTTAGAGAGAGATCTTTATATAATATTTTCCTGAAGACAATTTTTGAAAAGTTTTGCAATGTGATCCAAAAACAGCACATAGTTTTCCTCTCTCTTACGACCTGAGAGTATGTAGAGGCAACTAAGTCACTTCTTCCAAATTGGGATAGAATGAGGAAATAAAATATAAAATTCATGTCAGAATTTCACCAATTCAGACTTCTACTGACTTGTCCAGTTTGATTCGACTTTTCTTCTGTTCTTTATTAGGGAAATGTAGAAGACTATCTGGATTTTAGTTTTTCCAAGTTTCTATCTCTGACACTGGAAGTATTCTTACTGTGTTGAAGTTTTATATATCAGACTCACAGAAAAACACAGGATGCAGGATGGGGGAGAGGGGATAAAGAGTACAAAGCCTTATGTATTACAGATCTACAAGGATAAATAATGTCTTTTACATAGAATCATAGAATATCCCCAGTTGAAGAACCTTTTCCTAACATCCAGCCTGAACCTCCCCTGTTGCAGCTTCATGCCACCATGCCAACGTTTCCCAACATTACTTTTCTCTTCTGCCTGCTAGAGACCAAGAATTCTCTGCTCTGTTTAAAAAAAAAAAAAAAAGTATAGGAAATATTTTATAAAACAATGAAAAATTCTAAAGGGCAATAGCTCTTCTTAATATACCAATGATATTGCAGTAACAGGAAGAAAGGCTTCATTTTTCAGTATCACTGCTGTAGGTATGTGTTTTTAATTTCAGTCACAATTTCCTGCTGTTGCAAACATGCCATATAATCTACAGGGATCTGGGGAATTAATTAGGTACATTTCATTTCTCCTCTAACTAATCCCCTCAATTCTCTTAGTTTAGGGAGCTGAACACACCAATGACTGATAAGCCACCAGGGCCCTGTTTACTTTACAGAAGGTTCTGCTTATCCCAGTGAGATGTTGGCTTGTGCTTAAATTTTCTCCACTTAGTCCTTGGGATGGTGGCATTTGAATGTGACCCTTGAAATCAAAAGTATTATTGCACTTGGAAAAAGCAAATGGGAGTAGATTAGTACAAAGAACAACCATTATAGTTTAACAATAAACCTTTTTTGTAGCTGAGTTATTTTCTGCTTAGAGTGCCTGAGAGAGGATATAAAACATCATTTCAGATAAGCAGTATGAACTGTGCCTATTTCAATTTAAAAAATAATAATTACAATGAATTATCCTCACGTTTTCTGAATGTTGTTTTATTTGATTAAATGACAAAATTTTCAGTCTGATTTTAAACTACTCTTTAGTAGCTGATTGTCTTTCATTATCAGAAAATTGAAAAATCATACATATCTAATGTTATTGATACCGTTGAGCCTGCACCTGGATGCGAGTTGTGTTGCAGCATCTCTCTTTCTTTTGAGCATACCAAAAAGGTTAGCAGCAGGCTCTCATTTGCTTCTGCTCAGTGAGTCCGTAAGGCAAAGAAAGAAAGAGTGAGATATTTTTGGATGGACACTAAGTGAAGGCAGTGGCAAATTTTATCAGGTTCCCCAGGGGCAGTTGGTTGCAAACTGAAACTATTTGAGGGCTAGCTGGTTGAATAATCCCATTGTTTTTGCTGAGCATTGACTTGCTGTGTATGCATTTTAACCATTTCAGGACAGAAATTATCAGGGACTGTGTGTATAGAACCTATAAATCACCTGAGGGTTTTTCAAAATTGTTTTTTAGTTTTTCTAGTTTTGAAGGGCTACAAAAGAAAGAAAATGGACAGAAAAACATTTTCATCTTTTGTTGATTTCTGATGATACGAACAAGCACATAATGCATCCCAACTTTTCTTGATTGTTCTGCAGCTGTAGGGTGGCCTTTTTCTGTTATGTTCTATAGTCAAATCACCTTGCCAGTACAGACCCTCACGTCTTACCATCACAGGTTCCATATCCATCTCAGGTCAACTCAGTGGTGTCTTTCGTGGTCATTTATTTATTTGTTTCCTTTTTGCATCAATTATTTATTAGGGCAGAATCCCATCTACACCAATGGAAATATTATTAACTTGAGATATGCGCCTTGTGTTTGGGAAAACGATGTTTGCAGTAATTTACCTAAGCCATTTTTTCCCAAGACTGTACCACTACAGTTGTGAAGTGCCGAGATACTCTTAACAGCTCCGGAATATTAATATATTGACTTTGATCATTACAATCAAAATGACTTTCTTTTGAAAAGTGCTAGCTTCAAGTAAGGTTCTTAGAGAAGGCACACCTTAAAAAAAGAGGGAAAAAAAGATTTGGAATTGTTATCTCTTTCTCTGATTTCTAGCATTACATGTCCAAAAGAGTTTGCCTGAAAAGTGCCCACTACCAACAATGTACTTAGCAGTGTCTGTGGCCCTTTTGAAGCTTATGGCGGGATTCTTTGCTGTTATTTGACCTTAATTCTTCGAAGCCAATTGACTGGCTCTCCAAAAATGAAACAAAGGACTTGTACAGCATCTTTTCTCCATATTGATCTTTCCACAGAGCCAAGAGAAATGTTTTTATTTTGTGGCTCATTAATGTGGAAGACATTTAGACGTTTATCTGGAGAGAGTAATGATGTCATCTGATGTGCTATAGAATCACCTGTTCGATTTTCCCCATTTGAAATAATAGCTTTTCATTGCCTTTTCTTACCTTGAGTAAGGCTAGAGCTAATTATTATACCTTGCTAATTTACTTTGTTTTATTAGTTAAGAAGAATATTTCAAGTGTGCAGTCTTTGTTAATGCTGTACCTAGATGTTAGGCAATTGTAGAAGTGTTGAGATTGAGGGACCAGCTAGCATTAGTAGGCTAAGATCCAAGCAATCCTGGTGTTTTATAGTGCTCTCAGTAACATCCTGTAAAGTTCACTTAAATTCAAGTAAGCAGTTCAAGATCTGCAGCAAACTACAAAACACATACTAGTTGGAGTCTTCTGAACTTCACAGCACAGTGTTTGCTGTGCAATCTAGGATTGCCAAGCACCCCTGGAAGTCTCTGCTAATCACTCCAATTGACGTGCTATGGCTAAGAAGCAGGGGCATGCTCCTTATGCAAGCTGGCAAATGTATATAAGACATCAGTGGGAGGCAGTGGTGGTGGCGTGTTCACAGAGATGTACAGAAATAACCACCTGTCTAATCTTTATGGAGTTCTGTCACCAAACTTCCAAAATCTCCGCTGAAAATTCTAGTCTTAATTTTTCCTCTTCTACCAAGAGGTTATGTTACACAGTAATGTACGCAGAGCTGAGTAAGGGATTTTCTCTCCCACTTGCTAACCAAGATTATTGTTAGCGTGTCATAAGGTGTCTGACACAAGAACAAAAGAAAGCAAAGAAACTGGCAGCAGTGTTGTGACCATATTGATTACATGGAGCTTATCTTCCCTTTATGTTCTCTTGTGTAAAATAATGCTATTCTTTTTCATATTTGTTTGAGAAAGAGGGTGATTTAGCAGTTACAGTAGAAGCCTGATACAAAGAAAATATCCTCCTTTTAGTTGTAATTATTTGGTGCTATGAGGATAAAGCAGGCTCTTCTAGAATGTTATTCTCATTTAATGTCATATCAAAAAAATCCACTCGCTTTTGGAGAAAGAGTCTACTTATTTTCAGTGTCTGTCTTTGTTTTTCAGACTGAACCACGTGGATGCCCAGATAGCTAGCAGAATAGCTTCTCATCACTGATGTTTGTTTACTTAATTGTCAAAACAGGGTTTTTATATGAAAGTTTAATATCAAAGTTATTGATACTGCTGCTGATTTTTTTTTCAGTTTTAATATTGAGCGTGTTCTTTAGAAATGCCTCTCTATCAGTAAATCTGCTCACATAGAAGATTCATCCAACTTCCTTCACTCCCTAGAGTTCATCATGAAAAATATTGTACGGCGCAGAAGCCCCACCCTGAGACCCTCAGTGTGAGGCAGTAATTTACAGTTTCAAGCTTTTGGTCTTCACAGCCAGCTCTGATAAGTATTGACTTAGGTTTAGACTTAGAAATGGGCTTTTAAACTCTGAATTGTGTGGCTAAAAACTGAACCAGGATTGTTGGCTTTCTAACTATTATGATAGTCATTCGTGTTAGTTAAAAACCAAAAACAAGAAACAAACAAACAAAAAAACACCATCTGAGTTGTTTAAAATTACATTTTGGAATTTCTTTTCAGCAGGAAGTTTGGATGTTTCCTGTCCAATGCAGTACAAGCATTTTGTAATTTCTAACTTGATCTTGGAGTGGGTTTTCTGGAATCTTATTCTGAAAAACTGAAATAACCACTTTTTTCCAAATGGGGGTGATGAAACTACCCTTGTTCTCACTAGCTTCGCCTGTGCAAGGAGATACATTCTGTATCATAACTTGTAAAATCAGATTGAAACTCAAAAATCGAGTGTAAATAAGTTGATTCTGTGATCAAGTTGACACTCATGAGGCCCTTGGAAATAAGCAATTGACTTCACTAAGCTCTCATATGAAGGTGAGGGTTAGGACCGATGAGAAGACTCTATATCCTCTCTCAATTTCTGTACTCTGTACAGTGCCAGCAGTAAATCGTGTCTCTGTCATTAGTAACAGTCTCTCTGGCCAAATGCGCATCCGTGTGTACTTCTGTGGTGCTACTTAAGTAGTCAGTCACAACAGCTTTATCGTTTTCAGGTTTTGAATTTTTTTCATCTTGAAGTTTTAATAATACAAGATTTTACGCTTCCTAGTTTAAAATCCCAGATTACAAACAACACAATCTTGAAACACAATTTGAAGAGTAGTATGGATCATTAAGTCCTCTAGAAATGTCTGACATTTGCCAACTGAAATATGAGAAACTTAAAATATCTATACATCTAATTCTTCAGTCTGTAATAGAAGTAACAACCTCATCATGAAGCATTTCCTAAAGATTAATGAACAAATGAAGTTAATGATCCTAGACTATATTTTGGGACATCAGCTTCTCCCAAGTGGTCATTAATCCCCAGGAAGCCTCGTGCCTGAGTCGTCATTGCTTAAATAGACCATTAGGATATTGCATGTTGATTGCAATATTACAAAAGGGAGATAAGCAAATGACTGAAGGAACAGCAATGTAAGAGTAAAGCGATCCCAATATGTGCAATGTTTTTAACTACAGCAGTTGAGAAATAATGTTTTGTTCCAATTTGAACCTATATTTCTTGAGTGAAGAGTAAAGGAAACAGGCTGAACAAAACAAGGAATACAAAAGACTAGACTTCTGCATCATAAAACAAAGTCGGGGTAATTAAAGTGAGTCTTTTATTCCAATCATAAAATAGGTCCTGTAATGATTTTTTGAGATAGTCTTATAATTCTATTGTGACATTTATCAGATTTATGCCCTGCATAATCAAATGTGATTTCAGAAGATACATCTTAAAAAAAAAAGGGGGCGGGGGGGGGAGGCTGCAAAATACACAAAGAATTGGAGTTCCATCAAACGTGACTTGAGCTTCACAGGTGAGGTTGTTGAATGTCTTTCAACAGGGTGTCACCTGCATGAACAGGAACAGAAAACCCAGAACTTATTTCTTCTTTAAAAATAAATACATAAGCAATGAAACGCTTCCTCTTCACTGATGCAGAAGTTTTTTCCTGAGCAAGCAGTACAAATTTTACTGCGTTTAATTTTCATACAGCTGTATAAGCTAGGCAGGAGTTCAGTGTTCCATTGTGTTGTTACCTGCCTAGACATGTTTTCCATCCCTAAATGTGTTATTTTTAAAGAAGGACTTCCGGAAGCGTAGGTGATTAAACAGTTGAAAGACACAACAGCAAGCTCTTGGTTAGTTCATGGCTAAAGTGCATCTCTATCCAGCTTGTGCGCAGTGTAAGTTAAGTTTGGAAGGTGGCTCATGCAGAAGTATGCGTGTTAATCAAGATGTTGCTGGAAGTGAATAAATCTTCACCTCAGTTTCAAGTAAGGAGGGCTGTATAAGCAGATAGGTAAAGGCAGTTACTGGCAAAAGAAAAATGAATCTACATATAAACTGTTAATCAGATTGCATGAACCCAGGGGTGTTTCTAAATCAAAAAAGCTTTAAGGGCGGATAGGGTAGACTGTGATCACATCTGAGCTTTAAAGGAGGAAAAAAAAAAAAAAGCTTATGGCTTATTCTGTCTTCACTGTAACTTCAGGTCTGTAGAGCTCCTGATTAGGTAGGCCAAAATACTTTGAATTTGATCTGAATGCATCAAGAGATTTAGAAGGCACCTAAGAATCCTTAAATATTATGTAAATGGTGCCTACTGTGATAAATTAGCCATCTTTGTAGTGGGGTTTTGAGAATAAGAAAAACTGCGTTTTGTTGAATGTAGTACATTGCCAACAGAAGCTAAAGCTTAACCCCCAAAAGAGTTTTCCTGCCTCCTCATTAGGAAATTCAATTTTTCCTTAACTTTTGAAGTTATGCTTTCTTTTTCTCTTCAGAGAAGAGATATGTATTTCAGACTGAACAGGTGAACAGTTCTGGTTTTTATAGGCTTATTTTTGTTACTTCAAAGTTTTAATTGTCACCTAATTTGATGTGCTCAAACATAAATTTAAAAACATTTTCATCAGGATTTACATTCCTTATAAAATATCTTGCCCAGCTCTACTTCATGTTACAGTCAGCTTAACAGTATTTAATCTCTGCTCTGTAGTTTGACCATCTGTTCATTTTGGAGAGTATTTCATATGTATCTCACAAAGGTATTGTGAAGCCTGTTTCATCCAGTTCTTACAACAGGTTCTTGGGGCCAAGGAACCAGAACCAAGCAAGTCTATATAACAATATAAATGTTTTTTCCTCTTTAACGATAAGAAGGTTATATTTACATATGGAAAAGCATAGTAGAGGATATCAGAGTGGTCAGTTCTACCAGTTTTGAGGAAAAGTGCACTGCATTGTGTAGTAGTGGCTTCTGTAAACTTATAAACACAGTCTAGCAGTGATCCACCTCTGCTATCAGCACTTTCATGGGTTTCCCTGTCATGAAGTTATGTGATTACTCCAAAATAATCATTTGGTTCTGTTTTTTCATGGCAGGTTCCTGTTTTATTAACATGACATCTTGTTTCCCCATTTCTCGAATTTGGCATCCTGTTTCCCTGTAGACCACCCTTGAAGGTAGCTGTTGGGTTTTGTTTCTCACAGTATCAGACCGAAGTTCCTTCAGATGCAGATTAGCATTTATCAAAGACATAGTATAGTATTAAGGTATTCCAAGTGTGGTC
Source organism: Anser anser (assembly GCF_964211835.1). Classification (NCBI taxonomy): domain Eukaryota; kingdom Metazoa; phylum Chordata; class Aves; order Anseriformes; family Anatidae; genus Anser; species Anser anser. The sequence continues at coordinate 17,661,888 of NC_139735.1, read as the reverse complement.
CAAAATAGTCCTGATACTTTCCTGTTCACATACCCATTCTTTTTTTATTGTTCCCACACTCAGCATTGTCAGTACTGTGAATTCTTGAAGAATAGCCACTGTAGCTACGCTTACTTCAATTGGTTTTTCAAAGATTTAAGTTGAGGTTCATATAAAATATTAAAAGAAAATATTTTTTCTCTACCATTCTGAATTGGCAGCGTTTCTTGTGAAGGTTTGAAATTCTAGCATCATAGAAAAAAACAAGTTGCAGAGGACCACCAGAGACATCTATCTAGTCCAACCTTTTGTGTTCAAAGCAGGGTCAGTTTCTAGGTGTGTGGAGCCCTTTCCAGTTGAGTTTTGAGGCTCTTCAAAGTTGGAGAATCTGAACAATCTGTGCAAGTGCTTAGTCATCCTCATTACATTTTTTTCCCCTAATATCCTGTTTTAGTTTTCTTTTTTGCTGTAAGTTGACTCTTGCCCCTTGTCCTTTTGCTGTGTACCTGCACGTCTGTGAACTGAACGAACCTGGCTCCCTCATACAGCCAGCTTGTTCGCCCTTCTCTGGGCTTGGGCTTCTCAGTTTTTCTCTTTTACTGGGGGACTCAAAACAGGACACAGTACTCTAGGTGTGGCCTCCGGATGGGTGCTCAGAAGAGGGGAACAGTCGCTTCCTTCAACCCTCTAAAGTTCTTGATTTTAGTGAGTAAGGTTTTAGAACCTTTTTTTTTTTTAAATCCTTTTTAAACTGTTACCTCACCTGCTGCATTTCTGTTACTGAGTTCAGTAGATATAAATAAATGTACAGACACATGAGCAATCTACTGGCTTTCTGGATAAAAATGCAATGTAATTAAGCAAAAGAAAAAAAAAAGATAACAGATTTTTTTTTCATTTCTGTCATTTAGAATTCTCCTTCCCTAGACTAAAACAATACAGAAGGAGGATAATGCAAGAAGCATATCTCATAGCTCAAGATATCTCTTAAATTTATTGGAAATCATACATTTCTCATTTTGATAGAAAACATTTTTCTCAAACCAATCGTTTATCATTGATTTCCTTGTAAATACTATACTTGAATTACCCCTTCTGCAGCAATATATGGGAAGAATCTTAAATTTGTTCAATATCTCAGATCTGCTTAGCGTAACAGCAGCAAGTCTAGCCCATCCACAGTATATTTTAGCTATTGATTTCTTTTGAAACTCAACAATATTCTGAATTTGTTTTGCATTTAAAAAGCAGCTCAGAGCTTTACAGTGATGCTTGCAGTTGCTGTGTTTAAATTAATTTTGACTTTACTGTATGCTTTTTTGTGACAAAGTGATTACCAAGCTGTTGGATTTAAAATTAATTGATATAGTACTTTGACACAGTGTATCACGAAGTCTGAAGTTTGTAGGAGTTGAGAAAGGATAGACACGATGTAGTATTCTAGCTACATATGGTAAATTCAAGCTAACGGTGACAGCAACATGTTGAAATTTCATGTGTTAGTCAGAGATCATAGAATCATAGAATGGTTTGGGTTGAAAGGGACCTTAAGATCATCTAATTCCAACCCCCTGCCATTGTCCTATGCCTTAACCATAAATGGAATCCAGAATTCAGGGTCACACAGATTATGGTTCCGATTCTAGTAAGCAACCATACCAATATCCTAGTGTAGAAACTGTTACTAGAAGTAAAGTATATTTTTCTTAGAATCGCTACTGCAGTAATTTTCAGATCAGGTTCTGCCTCTGTGTCGGCCTTTTGGTTAATTCTTCTTTATTTTATTTCTTCATGATGATCCCTTTTCTCCAGTGGCTCATTTTTCACGTTTTTAGTACTGATAGAAGACTGCAGCATAATTTTGCAGAATAATATTTGCAGAAAATAAATAAATAAAGACACTTTGAATTATGTTTACTACATAATATAATACTTGGTATCATGATATAGGTTTCATTTAACGTATCTTACACAATTACTCAGTAGAGAGTAGGGTTAAACTGTTAATTCAGGGGAGCTATCATCATGGCTGGGGTATACTTACTTTATAGCTATTCTTATACATGCCACCTAGCATACTAGATCTGGAAGTGTGGCCCATTTTTCTGATTCCAAATGACTTGTTTTAAGACCCTTACAGGACTCTTCTGCCTAATTTCTCCATCAGTTAATGCTAGTATTTTACTTTTCTGATGTGCTTATATGTAAAGAACAAACTCGTTCAAGTGTTTCCGTAGAATCTGGATGAAAGTCGGAAATAAATAGTAATTAGTAGTCCTGTGATTGGAAGCTTATCTTATTAGCAAGCATAAACTAACTTAAAGGCTGTAAGTACAAAAGTTATCAGTGCATTAAAAAGGTATCTCTAGAGCAAGTTGTTATATTCAGTTCTTACCCTTGCAGGATTAAGTCTGTTAAAAAGTTAAATGCAGTGATGAAATGAAGAAAGAGTACGCCCGAAGCAATTTAATAAAGGGAATGTGAGGTCTACTTGCAATGGAGGCAAGATCAAGTGGGCAGAGCTTTTCTTAGCTGATACTCCCATTGATTTATATGGATCCCTGAGGAAACAAGATTTTGCTCAAAATATAATCAAGTTGGTGGTAAGGAAACCCTAGGTCTTATTCACCACTTGCATCCTAATAGTGTTGATTTAAATTTTTGTACTGCATATTTCCAACTGGCTATTGATACTTCAGTGTTTTTCACTCTGTCTGGATTAAAAATAAGTAAATTCAGGATATGAAAAATATCTGACTAGGAATTTTCAGTTTTGGTGTCTCAGTGTGCTTTGCAGAGCTGGATATTTACTTCCCTTCGAGATGATGAATTTATGCCAATACTCTACAGAGTTCTCTAGCAGGTTAGAATAGCCTTCCTTACATTGCAGATAGCTGAATAAATAACACAGAGTAATGTATTTTTGAATTGCTTAGTCACCTAGCAAAGAAAAGTTAAGAAATAACTATCACTAGTTTCTTAACAATAAGTTAACAAGTTGATGATTATTCACATCATATTTAAATTAAAGGAAAAAGGACCAGCTATTACACAACCTTGCGGACAGTCAGAATTGACTCTTAATAATGGGACAGACAGCAGAAGAGATCAGTGTATGCTGAATTTTGTTCATCCACTTCCAACTTGAAGATTCCCTTTGGACATTCTATAGCAATGTGTATGTATCTCAACTGGCATGTTAAAACTGACATGAAAAAAAAAGAAGGTTGCTATTGAAAGGTCAGCATCATAATGAACTTCCAATTCTGTTTTTGTTTTATATTTATTGTTACTGCATAAATCTTGGTCCATTCTTTATTAGTTTAATGCTTTCCACATTTCCATTTCCATTAAAACCACATTCAGAGCTATTAGTGGATTGTTATTACCCAGTACTGTATCAATTAATGGAGCCAACATGAAAAGAGGAGGATGTAAATCAGTCCTCCATGTGAGACAGTGGCCATACAGACTGATTTTCCTATTCCCTACAGCCTTTGCAGAGGAGTGATTTCTAATTACAAGGTGAAGTGGTTGAGAAAAATAAAATACATATTCACAGCAGAATGCATTGGCTTTAGAAAAGGACCAATCCACATTTACTTTGTCTTAATGGAAGTTGAATTGGATTCATTTGATGCATTTTGGTGATTTATTTATTTTTTTTTAATGTACGAATTTCACTATCTATTTGCTTTTCTGGAATATATATAAAGAAAAAGCACCACCAAACCCCCTGTAGGCAGACTTTCTCTCTCTGATAATTTGCTGATACTGTCCATACTTCTTTACTTCTTACATCCCCAGACTGATAGGGCTGCTGACCAAGTATTGAATACTTCTAGCTAGTTTGAAGTCAGTTTATTATCTTAGAATAATAGACATAGCTTTAAAGGATTAGGTAGGATAGCTAATGAGTATGGGCCATGATAATTCAGTAAGAGTTGTTGTTCATGTTACTTAAAATATATGTGTACAGCGTGTTTCAAATCTGAGTAAACAAATAGTTGGACTACGTGCATGTGCATTTTACAAATTGTGGTGAGGAGAGTGTAATTAAGAATGCCTCTCCTTAGGAGTTATTTTCTAGGTATTTTATCATTATTAATATGCAGCATACCCAGCTAATGAGCTTGAGGTTTTCAAGAATCCTTTGACCATGAAGTTGACAGAAAGTTCATTGTCTTGCTTCATAGAGTTGTCATAAAAATTACCATGAGGCATCTACTGACATGTAGGACTGAATTTCACTCACAAGGACTAAAGACCAGTATCGTGCTGCTCCACATGCTGTGAGAGACCCTTCACCTGACAACTGTGTTCGTGTCCTGCATGTTCTGGTGTACGATGCTATGTGATGTTCTGGCATGTAATAGGGCAAGAAAGAGGCTCATGCCATGTGCATACATACATATGATGGATGTATCTACAGAAACAATATGCCAGTATCCACCTTTATTATGCTGCACGTCCCATCATACAGAGAGAAGCCGCGAGGCCTACATGAGAGCAGTTGCGTGCTGAATGTGAGATACAGTCTCATGTGCACCAGGAACTGAACTGAAGCTGTTTAACTTCAGACATTTCAAAATCATCTAATGATTTCATTTTACTACACAAAAAACTGACTTCCAGTTTAGGCCACAGAGCTAACTCAGCATTTTAAATTTAACAACTTTTTTTTTCTACATCTTTCACGTGGAGGTGAGAGGGCAGAGACTTGACTCATTGAGTTGCACTGGCAGTTTCCAGATTTCTGTCAAGCCATCATAGAAAATACACAAAGAATTTTGATTACATAAATGCGTACTTGTGACAGCATAAACAACACATGGAGAAAACAATAAAAATCCCTCCTGCTCATCATACCTTTCCTCATGCAAACAGAGAGTATTTGTAATGAATTTCCTGGAATTCCTTCAGCGTAACGAGGAGAGGAATCAGTTGATAGGAGCTCAGCGACTGTTAATATTATAATTTAACGTAGGATATATTCTAGCTATAATCTTGGGAATGATGCAAATCACTGTTCAGAAACAGTCAGCTGACATTCTTCATAAGAAAAATTTATAAGTAAAGAGCATTTTTCTTTTTCTGTTTGTGCTTTCTGTCTTTTGCTATAAGGGTAAAATTTCCTCTGTTAAGACTATGTTGTCTAATTCTTTCTTTACTTAATGTCATGCTTGTTATTTTCTACTGTTATGTTTCAGCATAAAAGTAAGGAAGCAGCACATTTTCATTAATGATTTTGCTATATTTATTCTTTTTTTCTTGTATCAAAACATCAATTCCTTGCATTTTAAGGAAAAGAATTCATTCTTTTTTTTCCCCTAATTTGTTACTTTACAAGCCTTAAGGCTTCAGATTTTATAGTGACAAACAAAACACCCGCTCCAAAACACCCACAGTGTGCTAATTAAAAACTCTTCTGGGGAGGTAAAGGATTACTGCTAAGTTTCAATTGATTTCATCTTGGATGGTCCACAAATATGAATACTTGAAATCTTTCATAAACAAATGCACATGCATGCAAGCAACTTGGCAGTTACATAGAGCATGGACTGAGTAAAATAAAGGGAACGTGTTGTTTAGCGTTTTTAGTTAAATTCATTTTTTCTTGTTAAAGAAAGAATCATATACATACAAATACTTTTCTAACCTGGCCACAGGTCTCTGTGTATAGGTGAAGACATGGCAGATATACTATTACCAGTAGTTAATTCCAAGCATGAATAACTTGGTTAGTGCAGGGTCAATGCAAGACTGAAAGATAATGCACAAAGTAAAAGGTAAGTATTAATTGTCTTTCTGGAGTATAGAATGTAGATGGTAAATGCATTGACAGAAGAATCCTGCAAGAACCAGCAGAATTGAATTAAAGGCTGACACGGATTTAGATTTTCATATGTCTTGTCTTTTCAGCTGAAGGATGTATAGAAATTAGAACTGATCCTGGTTTTCAGCATTCCATTTTCTTCCTAATTTCTGTTGTGACTGTAACACAATTTCTATGATGCATCATATGCTGTAGATAAGTGAGGACAAAAGTACAGTTGCCTTGTAAATCATTGCGTATATTTTAGGTGTGAGCTCAAATGTCTCCCTGATCTCCTGGCCGTTATTTACCTAGAACTGGCATGTTACAATCTGGGGCAGCCTAAATCTCTGCCTGCCACACTGTCTCACCCCCTCCCATGGTGGGATCCTAACGGAAAAATTGGTTCTGTAAGTGAGAGACCTAGCAGGGAGATGAAGAACAAACTACACTATAAAGAAGATTAAAGATCTTCACTGGAAGACTGATGTCTGAAAAACAGGTCTGAACCTATTGGATCGCTTTATTTAAGCACTGAACTGTGATAATTAGACTTATGGGAAAAGAGCATTCATATTTTAAAAGACTGAATTGCTGACTCTACTTTTCCTTCTGCCTATGCACTGCTGAGTTCCTTCCCTGATAGAGCAATGTGTCTGATCTCATTCAGTGATTATACGCTCATATAATTTCAAGGCAAATAGCAATGAAGCACACGAAAGGTGAAGGTTCTCCATTTTGCACATTGTCTTCCAGGAAAAGAGCTTTGTAAAACATGACATGATGGCAGCAACCTCTGAATGAAATACGTAATATTAACAAATCAGGGAACGAGTTGGTAAATGGTGTATTTGAGCAGTGTCCAGAACTCTGTGTTGTGTCATTGCTTAGGGCAGGGAATGAATTGGAACGTGGGCTTTTGTTGCGTCTTTCCTCTGATTTTTTCTCTAGCAGTTATTTTCATCTGGCCCAGATTGTTTTAATGATGCTTAGCTCAGTTTACAAGAACAAATTGTCACCCAACCCACAAAGCTTGTTACTAGGATTTTCTTAGAATCATTTCTGTCTTAGCAGAAGGACTTTTGGACCTGGTACCTGCTTTGCCGGATCATAAATACTGCATAGCACGTGCAGGGCTTCTCTTAAAAATGCCAGACATGTACAGGCTCCCTAAACAAGTCTGTATTTAATATTGTTTACTGCTCCCCACAGTCCGCCCTAGCCATGATGGGAGAGAGCACCCAGTATGCCAGAGCCCAGCCTTGTTGTAAGAGAAGAGGAGGCTCGCTCTTTCTGTTTCCAAAGCAGAACAACAGGACATGATTTGCACTTAGTTTCTGAGGAGAGGATAGCAGATCAACCTGTAATGTCAGATGGGTAAAATATCTTGCCTAAACATAGTATTCCCCACATACCTCGGTACAAAATATTTGCTAAATCACAACCTGTGGAGGCATTCCCAGCCTAATTAATCAGAGCTACGGAAACATTTAATTTTGATCTGCCTTGCAGGACAGGAATCTCACACTAATAAATGTAATTTATGTTGTTGTGAAGAAAGTCCCCTGTAGGTGGAACTTTAGGCTGCAAAAGGGAATATTGTCTGCAGGATTTCAAAGCGGTGGGGGGAGTGAACACCTTTGATTTAGACTTTGGGGAATTTTCCATATTTTTAAATATTTGTTCTTCCTAAAAGAAATGCTGCACTTAAAAAAATGTGTTTAATTACAGGTGATGCAGGGCTGATGGATTGCTTGTAGATGTTGCAGTTTAACTGTAGGTAACTGAAGTGGGGTTGAAATTCAGTGCTGGTTCTCAATTGGGGGGGGGGGGGCAGCTCTGTGTGTGTGCACATTTGGGATCTAGAAACGGCTTGTTTATTGTTAGTTTGCCCTAGTTTTCTCTAATTCCTTAACTCTTTGTGACTGAGAAAGAGATGACGACAAGAAATTACAAGTTTTTTCCCATTAATGTTCAAGTGAATTAGTTGGGAGTGGAGGGCCGATGAGCACAGAGCTGGGCAAGTACAGGTATTTAATACACAGGTTGCTCACTTTTCACCAGTTCACAGCATAAGTACCTCTCAGAACACTCTTGTTCTGAAACTTGGTGCTAGAATATAAGGACAAGAGCATAAGAACGGGAAGAAGTAAGGGCTTATTACTGACACGATGTGAAAAGGGCAAGAACAGTTTGCTGCAGGAAGTGTTCTTGCTCCCTCCTCGCTGTGACGCCCTTTGGACCTTGTAATAGTGTGTGGGATTCTTCTGTGTTCTCCTCTTTGGCCTCTTTTAGCGTGCATTACATCCTCACAGAACGTCTGGCTGTGATTATCCATGTGCTCAGCCCATACCTGCAGATGAAACAGCTTCATGTGCAGAGAGCTTGTTAGACTTGGGTTTCTGCACAGAGCTGAGCAGCGTAGCGTAATACACTTGTAAAATGTGTGTCCTCTGAAGATTTGCTCTTTTGTATGAGGAAATGCCTTATAGGAAAAGTTATTTTTGTAACACTTCTGATGTATATTTTTCAGTATCAAAAAAATCCAAGTCTTTCTTGAGAAAAGTTAAAAGAAAAGACTTTAAATAATTCTTTGAATTACAGTAATTTAAACCCCTCATCATGTAACAAGCATTTCTGAGAAATCACAAAGAGACCCGCTGCTAATGAACAACAGTGGGCAAGCAGGATTAAAGCATTTGACAAGTCACAGAGCTCTGAATTTGGTCCTCTTAAATGCATGGCCTTTTTTTGGGTTGTGCTTCTTTCAAACTACATGAGAGACCAATGCTTTTGTCTCAGCCTTTCTAATCCTTCCAAAACCATGTTATACTGCTTGTATCATTTTGCCACTTAACTTGATATAGATTTGTACATTTTACTTGGGCATAAAACAGCACAATAGGTCTGTCTTTAGAGAATGATGGCTGTGCCAGAACCCTTGTCCAATTAAGTGAAAGAGTTTTTAAACAAGATAGTAAAATGCACAAAGCCAACCTTTTTTACTGTATAGATTTTGTGGGGATTATCTTGACAGATTTCTATGTGGAATTCTTTCTCTGTGGAAATTGTAAAGACTACTTTTCTAATATGATATAACATACAAAGCAATGAAAGGCAATTGCTTCTGAGACATATAAACATGTCTGAGCTTTCCCTTGGTAATGCACTTTGTTAGGAGGAGCACCTGTTTTACCTGAATTGCCAAGTATTGATTGTGTTACAGTACTTTGGCTGTGTGGCTGGTTATATTGCTATACTAGAAGGTAGCGAACTTGGTCCAACTGCAGACAGTACTCGGGCAGATTCTGTGTGAGAAGGTTTAATGGGCCTCTTTCATACCATACACTCAGACTTTTACAAATGTACAGCATTGGGGAAAAATGGTACAATGTCCACTTAGGAAACAGACGCCACTGGAGTCTAAATATAGTCTAAACGTAGACTGTGGAGAGGTAATATGTATCACATCAGTTATTATACAGTATTGATTATCATCATTTCTTAATGTCTTTTAACTGTATTGGTCAACATGAACAGGTCATGCTCTTGCCATTTTCTTCTCCCATTCTGCATGCCCTTAAAAACCAGTATATACTTTTCATGGGATTTCAGGGGGAAGAATCGTTCAAAGATGTGTTTACGTGTAGATTGTGCAACTCTCCATCTTCAGTGTTAGCTTTTAGAAATGAACTAGCCATATATTTTTCCAGTGGCCAATAACATCAGTGTTATTCATGTGGCTGACACTATCCTGACAAGAATGAAATGGCAGTTTTATGAAAATAAAAGCCACATTTGTCTGGAGAGACAATTTGGTGGCTACTCCACAGGTCTGTCTTTTGTGTAAGGGGCATGGAAACGGTTGTGAAAGATGCAGTGGAATTTAGTAGCCTCACTCAATCTGATCCAAAAGGAGATTTGCCATTTTCTTTCACTTCACTGTGTTTATCTTGTTACATTTCTCAGCATTTTCAAAACTACTTGACTGACCATCTTACAGTCAGTCAAACAAAATACATTCCAAAGGTCCATGAGACTTTGCCAGCACCTGTAGATGTTTTCAACAGTATTTAGTTGAAGGTAGTAAAACTGATTCAATAAGGTTGAAAATTTCTAGTTCTGTTTGTGTGTGTGCACGTGTGTTCAATACTTTTCTGTTTCTTCTCACAGAGGCAGTTTTTCAGCAGATGTTTATTAGTTCACACAGGAATTGGCTCGTCACTAATGCAGTGCTCCACAGCACGCTCTCCTAATTGAATAAATCACTAAAATGGGCACCAAGAAATAATGTTAAGCTTAAACCATAGGGGGCAATGAAAGACAGGTAACACCACTGACTTCAGTCTCCCCTTCAACCAGAGGGACAAATGTTAATTTTCAGTCCCAGAGCTAAACTGACTCGAGAGTGTGGGGACAGCTGCGGACTTAAGGATATACAATGCTCTTCTGTACTGCAAGCCTCAGAGGACAAAAGTCAGGTGAAAGGTGTGAAATCCAGACTTACCTTGAATAGAAATATCCTGTTAATAGGACTGACTAAAATGCACATATTTCTCTCATTTGACGAAGTGAAAAAGATTTATTTTTAGAGAAATCCTGTGTACCATAGGACACTCAGTACAAACTGGAGAGTTTCTGCTAAAAGCAATACAGTTCCATGCGAAGAGACTGAGTACTCACCTTAGCTCTGCAGCTGAGCTCAGTTGTTAAGAGGACTGACAGAGTCAGAGCTCTTACAGCACCTCATCATTTTATCCACTGCTCAGCAAATCAGCTGACTAAGGACTGCAGTATTTGGACTAATTGTATTAGCTTAAACTTCAAAAAACAGAGTTTAGGGATGGGTGAGAAGATGTTTTGTGAATTTCATAGTTGATTCTAATAATCAGCATTCACAAGTTAAGCTGAACTTAGGTAGCAAGTAGTAAACCTAAAATACGGTCAGAAAATGTGTGGGATGAAACACACATAGACCTTTGTTATTTCAGGCAGGAGGATGAGACAAAATTATCTTACCTATTTTAGAATTGATGGCTTTCTATATAGTGTATTTAGGTGTAAAATAACAAATATCCTATTTGTCCTTTATTGGCCATGTTTATTTGGTTAAACTTGGAAGAATTGGCTCATCACTTTCCCTGAGGATTCACAACCTGAGTTACTGACGAGATGTTTGATAGGTAGCGAAGTGCCTATGGAGGAAAGACAAAACAAATTAAGAACTCCCAACTCATCTCCCTTTGTCAGAAAAGAAATGTTTATTTCAGAAAATAAGAAAAAATGTATTTTTGTATGGTATTGAAACCTCTAACTTTGCAAGCTTAAATGAGGCAAGATTATTCCCTTGTATAATTAAAGAAGAATATGGACATTGAGACAATGTGTTCTTCCAGCTGACAGGCAGCGCCTGTGATTGTGTTAGCAGTTGGCCACATGGAAAATGAATAAAGGTAATCTTGAGGGTTTTTCCTTTATTTTTTCCTTGCCTACTTCTAAGAAATGCCTCAAATTGACACTAATTCGGTAGTTTTGACTCCCAAAGCCCCTTTGGATAGCGAGTGTAGAATGTAAAGAAATTTTCCTTAGTGTCAGTCAGTAACTTTCTCCTTTCTTCAGGACACAAAAGGTAATTGATAACGAATAGCAGCATTGCTCAATGCTGTCATTGGGTTTGAACTGCGAACTAGATTGACAGGCAACGAGTACTTTTATTTGGCTTTTTAACAATTAAAAACAATGACAGTGAGCAGGATGCAAAGAGGTCTTGATGGACATGCTCAATGATTTTTTTTGATCTGAAAAAAATAAGTTATAAGCTCAGACTGTTAACTGAATTTGTTAAACAAAATCACTTCCCATCTTTCCTTCTGTGTGCATGTGTAACCTCTCCCTGTGAACTGAAGAAAACGGTTGGACATAGTACAAGAGGCAAAATCTGTGTTGCACTGCATGCCCTTGGTGGTGTTAATGTGGCGGTAGGGATCACGCTTTGTTTTTGTTAGTTTCCATATAGTGCAGCCTGAGTTAACCTGCTGCTGACTGGGAGGGCTGCAATTGAGGCAGGAGAACAGGTTTGCTCTAAAGAGAATTTTAGGAGTAGCTTCAAGGTGGAACCTTTTATGAACAGGTGCTTCGCTCTTAATGCTCTCTGGTTATGCCCCTTTTGTTAGCACTTCACAGCAGCAGTGATGAGAATATGGAACATCAGCTTGAATAACAGTAAGTATGTGGGGTTGTCAATAAGGAATTAGTTGAGCTCCCCAAAGCCTTTGGGAGACTATAAATCATAGACTGCTCGCTTCCATTTTAGGCATCTATCTCTGTATTTTAAATTTAGGTGGCTGTGTTACTGAAATTTTGTGTGCCTGAAATATGTAGCTCTGTCATTTAAAGTCAGAGATACTTTTTTTTCTCAGCTATGAAATAACGTTGGTGTACGTCATCTATGTCGTATGAGCGGATGAGACAACAGATCAGTGTTTCACTGAGCTTCTAGTGTGCAGTATCTTTATTGCACTTGATCTATTGCATTGCTAAATGCACTAGAGGAAATTCTTGAGATTACGTGGCACAACTGGTGATGGGTGACGTCCTTGAGATTTGGCTTTTTGATGTTTCAAAATAATGTTTGGAATGGTTTGTATGTTATCTGTGGGGTCAGTGCTTGTTCTTGAAGATTTTCTGGCAGATTCTGATGTTCTATTGAATTTGTTATTTGGGTGATTCAATATAATCCTTTAATTTATCAGGGATTTATGCAGTTGTTCTCTCTATCATGTCTGTACTCATGTGAGAGCTGGAGCTCCTTGGAGCATTCAGTGTTGGGCAGCTGATGAACTGATAGCACTCACAAAGAGCGTGTTGAACTCCAGTCCTGTTTCTAGAGGAGAGCTCTTGGCACTGCTCTGAAACTGCCCTCCCAGTTTCACTTGCTGGATGTGATACCTTTTTGTAGCTGTTACCTAAGTACTCATTCCTTTTCTCTTTCTTACTGAATTTTCTGTCCTTGTAGCTGGAGTTCTACAGTTGGAAGTGGGAAGGTTAGTTTATGTCCCTGCATATTATGCTAATGCATGGTAAAGTGAAATTCTCCGAATAGTCAAATTTGAAAATATTCCCTCATGCCAGATTGCCTCATGCTGTGGTGATTAAGGTGCTCCCTTAAATATAGATTCAAACCATTCTTGTAGAACTAAAATACAGTTCTGTCTCCCTTGGGCCTTGAGCTGTTGAACGGAAGGGAGGTAATTGTGACATCTCTGATTAAAAGTGCTTTATTTATATTTTATTTTGTTCTCCCTACTTCTCTTGCCAGTCTTGAAGCAAGTTTTTTTTTGGGTTGATTAGGACTTCTGTTCAATACATGTTTTTCCTTCTATTTCACGAGTTTCACAAAGAACATAGGATTAATACCTAGCCCTGATTTTGTCTCTTAAGTGCTCACCAGCCAGCAAACCTGCTCAGGTTCAAAAGGAGGTATGTGAAACACCTGCTGAAAGACAGCAGGAGCAAAGGGATTGTGTGTGCGTGTGCGGATGGGCACAATACTTTCCTGCCCTTTATGAAAGGCTTCCTAAATAGCACAAATGAGCCCTTGTCTTAGCACAGTAGGCAAAAATCAGGTGAGCATTCTGTTCTGCCTTGTCTCTTATGCAGCACTTATACCAAAGATGAATGTGTCCAGCTGAAAAAGAGTTGCAAATATAACAATTAATGGTTGAATAATACTCAGAGAGCAGAGCAAAGAAGTAAATATTCAAAATGCTTGAACTGATAAAAAAAAAAAATCTGTCAAATTCCCAACTCTATAAGCTGTCTTTCTAAGTCCTTGGGAAATAGGAGAGAAAAGAAGACTAATACAGGATGGACTGCATCCATCAGGCTTTAGAAGCAAAGAGGCAACTGAATTTTTACGGAAAGTTTCATCTGATTAATGACTTAGACACTAGTATTTGTCCTAAAGTGATTAGTGCAAGATGGCATCCATCTTTCTGCACTTGTGAGGTGAACATTGCAATTAGGAGAAGGGGTGTTGGGGTGTGCACCTTGTGTGTTATGTTTACACAAAATTATGTTCAGGGGACATCACTGCGGTCTTCTCATAAAGCCTTCAAAAATTCCATTATCCCTGAACTAGTGTTGTACATCTTTACTTAGACACGTTTAAACTGCATAGTAATGTGTTGCTACTTTTACAGACTCCTGCTTCATTTAATGAACAAAATGGAAGATGAAGTTTTTGCTATTTATTTTTTTCTTCTTGAAGTTTAATTTGTGTCTCATACTGTACTTGATGTCCAGTGTTGAAACCTGGTTTCAATATGGGAGTTATTCATTTGCTCATGGGTTCTAACAGGGTATTTATCATATTTATCACTCGTGTATGAGTACTTGAGAAACAATGAATTTATATTCACAATAGCTCAGAGATGAATGATACTATTAGCTGTGTTTTCAGTTGGGAGTGTACATCAAGTACAGAGAGATTAAGGCCATGTCTGACTATGCGTGCCCTACATTAGATATGTATCAACTTTTTTCTTTCTGCACAACAAAGTTAGCATTATATAGCATTTTGAGTGCTATAATTTTACAGTACAATTAGAACTCAGCTTCCATTATCTTCAGTATGCCTACAAGCATCAGACAACGTGCAGAGAAGTTGAGTATTGAACTCTTACCCTGGAGGGCAGAAAGCCTTCAGGTTAATCATGCATTCTCTAAACTGTTTGAACAAATCACTTCCACAAACACTGTGTACAAACTGTCAAAAAATCAAAAAGATCTCAGTTCCTTGGTCCATCTTTCTTAGTCATGAGACCATCCTCTCTTACCTGAAATCTTCAACTTTTTTATTCCACACTTTCCAGCTTCCAAAAAAAAAAAAAAAAAAAAGAATGACCTTGGAAGTAGTCATTCAGCAAGTCTTCTGTCCTAAAAAAGCTGTAATAAGGGAGAAGATGGGTAGAAATGGAAAGGAGTCCACATATATTTATGGAAGGAGACCCATGAACCTTATAAAGCCATTCGGGCTTTTTGAAGCAGCCACAAGACTTACGGTTAGGATTGACTTGGCTGCTGTAACATATGCACCTTTCTCCAGAGTTTTTGATAAATTCACTTATATATGCCTGAAAATCAAGCTGCACTGTCAGATGTTGCTCCTGCAGATTAATGTCTGAATAAAAACAGAAAAGAAAGTCTAGCAATACGTAGAGAAGTTTTAGATGGAGTTTTTTAAAAATCATAGGGATCTGTACCAAATACTCTGGTAACAAATAGCAAGGTGATAAAGTTCAGAAATGATAAAACTAACACTCAGGAAAACTAGAGCTTGAGTCACCATGGACAAAGTGGCAGATAAATTTCAGAGTAAGTCTAAATTAGTACCTGTGTACAACTCCAGACATACCATACCTTTCCTTAAATAATTTAGAGATTTGAGGTGATTATTATGGATTATTATGCAAAACTGCCCACTTGATTCCTCCAGTAATTGAAAAAGGCACACATTTTTGGAAGGTGCTCTCTCTAGTTTTGGCAAAGATATTTCAGACCTGGAAAAGATAGGGAGAAGAATAATGAGATGACAAGAAGGTTGGAATGAATTCCCCGTGTGGAAAAGTTAAATGGACTAGAACTCTGAAAAGAAACAACTGAAGCAGGCACACAATAAAGGTCTCTAAATGAATGCAAATAAGAAATGATTATTCATCACCTCTTATAATAGAAGAGCCAATGGGCAACCACTGAAACTCTCATAAAACAAATTTAAACCAAAATGCTGTATTTTACATGCCATGCATAATTCAAGTGTAGAACTCAGGATTTTTAGGATATCAAAAGCATAAAAAGAGCAATAAGCAATTAGAGAAAATCATGGGCCCATCAAGGGCTATTAAACACAACGATGCAGATGCAAACTCTAGTTCAAGAAGCTGGGGCATTATGCTGGCAGAAGTATCAACTGTATTTGCTGTTTTTATACTTTTTCTACATGTATAAACTGCTCTCTATGCTGAGACAGGAGATCAGATTATACTTTTCATCTGACCTAATCAATCTGTTCTTATTTTCTAATAGCCTTCCTGACTTGATCCCCAAAACAGTTTTTTTCTGTACGCTCAGTAGAGAAAGAAAACTTTGCAGAATGTAACATGCAGTTATGCATTTTCACAACAAGCCAATTTTGTCATCTTTTCAGGGAAAGTAATAAGAAATTACAGTAATGGGTTTCACAGGTACTTTGTAACAGCAAGGGACGGATCATTTCAAGGGCTATTGATTTCTGATTTGGTCCTCAAAGTCTGTCCAATAACATTCTTCTACCTCCTTTTGCCAAAATTGGATGGATTTCATCCATCGGTTTGGATCCTGTCAGTTTTGTTCTCATCTGTAACTGTACCAATGTCTCCCTGTCATGGGCTGGTCTTTTACACATCAATTTTTCTTTCTTAACTTCTAAGAAATCTTGGCCCCAAACCTCCAGTTTCTGCTCATTTCCACATCACATATTCTGTACAAGCTGTGCCCCTCTCGCCACATCCTTGTTCCCACTTCCCAAACCCAGCTATCCGGGGTCCACGTTTGTTCTGTCTTTATTTCTTGCCATCCTTTGTTTTTGCAGATTTCAGTGTATGAAGATCCTACTGGTGATGCAATTTTTCTGATAAATTCCATGAGAGGTAAGCTTCTGTAAGTAAAAATGTTAGTCCAAACAGCTCAAGTTGGGTAATATTGCAAACAGTGGAAAACAGGGCTATTTAAAAGCATGTCAATTTTTTATTTTGACGATTATGAATATAGGTGCTACAGTGCATGTGTGTGTAACAGATGTTGTGGCCAGAATGCTAGTGATACACAGCTGTTCCCTAGCTCATGGAGCATGCAGAAGGCTGGAATTCTTTCTGTGTATTGTATCTGCCTTACCTCTTGACACTTCCTCTCACCTGGTCAGGAAATACTAAGAACAGTCAGCCTCTTCCTGACTGTGATTCCACCTTCCCCAAACAAAGGCTAGAGCTGCAGTTTTGGGAAGGTGGCTCAAAGAGGTCTAAAGAACTAAAAGAAGAGAGAGCATAGACTCTTTAGTCTTCTTCCCTGCATCATGTCACCTCTGTCATTCAGGGTTAAAATGAGAGAAGAGGGTAGGTAAGGACTGCACTCTGATGCCATCTGACTGTCTAACACTGAAGTAAGCAAGGAGGCAAAGATCACACCCTACCCACAAAGATGGGGGTTTGATGCTGCCTGTGCTGTGCTGGCTGAGTTTTTTAGCTCAATCCCTGTGCTATTTTTCAGAACCGTCCACACAAGGAAAGTTTGGCCAGTCTTTCCCCACCCACACTGTCCTTTACGCCCCTTAGGCCTGTGCAGTTACTGGCTGTGTTACACCCAGCGTTTCAGGGGCTCCCTCTTCAGTCATCCAGTTTGGAACAGCTTCTGCAGTACATGGTGCGTTTCAGGAAAGTTGACAGAAGCAGAGACATTTAGCCCTCCTGCTGCTACATTCTTCCATTAGATGAATGCATTACCATACAGCCACCGTAATCTGCTCTACAACATTTAATTTGCAATGAAAGAAAAAAACAGGTTTTCGTACTGTTACTGCTTTCTGGAGCCAAGTCGTTTTGCATTCTTAGAGTGAGTCTACTTCAGACATAGCTGCCCCTCCTCTGTTGTAAGAAGCAGGAGCGTGCTGTAAGGGAACCCACTTCATCTGTGCTCCCTAGTTTCTACCAGCCTCTGCGTGGGGAGTTGGCAGGTGTGCGAGGAGAGAAAAGAGCATTCCTTCTTGCTTCATATACATTTTAGTCTTTGTGCAAGTTCAGTGGATATATCAAGTCATCTACAGCCAAGAAAAGTGAACCCAAACCTTTTTGTTAGGGAAAAGACCAAAGAACATGTTCACAAGTTTCTTCTTTTTAGAAGAGCTGTGATTAAAAATACCATGGTTTTCCTGAATCTGTGTTGTTGAATAAACAACTCGTTGTATAGTGGAGTAGCATCAGGACAGATCTGTAATCTATGCATCCGTGTATCCTACTGTTGATCTTCATCAGCTGGAGATTAAATTAAGATGAATCACATCATCTGAGAGTAATGGGGGGAGTTAGAGCATGAAAAAGAAAACGGTTTAAATTGTGCCTGTCACTTCCTAAATAATATCAGCTTGAAACTTGACAGTCAAATACTCAAAATACTCAAAGCTCCCACTGTAATCAGGAGGAAAACTCCTGACTGGATACCCCGAGTCAATAAATTCATATAGAAAGATAAGTTAACTCATCAAAGACTGCATTTTGGATATTTCTAGGTAGATAGAAAGTGACTGTCTAAAATAAAATACGGTTTAGTGAAACCATTTTCCTCTTCATGCTTGATGCTTGGTGACTCTGGTTCGAAATTCAGCACAAAGGGGGCATAGAGGGCTGCCTACTGGTAAGAGAAAAAGCTGCTAAGAAGGCTAAGGACACCGTGTTTTTAACAACCTGAAAAAGAAACATTATCTTAATTGAAGTTGAAATTAACTGTCAGCAATAGGATGAAGTGCAGATGTGTTCAGACTCCAGTCCGCGCCTCCTTTCTGCTAGGAGGACAAATGTGGGATAGCTCTGGTTCTTCTGTATGTTGGCTTCTTACTGAACACACCAGCTGTCTGAAGGTCTCTTGGGACCACAGGTGGCATTTCAGTGTGGAGCTGTGAGCTCCCTCCCAGCTCCTGTGGAGCACGGAGACCGTGGCAGAGGGCAGCAGAGCCGTGCTCATGGAGACTGGCATTCTCTGCAACGGGCAGTAAGTCCCAAACAAAACTCTTCGTATGCCAGCTACAACTAATTTCTCCACCTGACATTCCACGCCCCGCCCCCCCCCCCAGAAAAAAAAAAAAAATGGGAAGGAAGGGCTAATTCTATTATTGAATATTTGGGCCTGTGGTGAGTTGACCCTGGCCAGCAGTGAAATATCCACCCAGCCTCTGGCTAACCCCTCCTGTCCTGTGTGCCAGGCAGAAAATAGAAGGAAGGCGAGAAGACGCAGGGATAGAGATAAAGTCAATTTAGTAGAGAATGCAAAAGCTGTACGCACAAGCAAAGCAAAATTCATTGACTGCTTCCCACTGGGAGGCAGATGTTCAGCCACTTCACGGAAAGCAGGGCAACAGCACATGTAACAGTTCCTTGAGAAGACCGTAAATGTCTCCCCCCTTCTTCCTCCTTTCCCTGTGCTTTTATTGCTGAGCACATCGTGGAATGGGATGGAATGCAAAGCATGGCGCTGTACAGGCTGCGAACTCCATCCCAGCCAGATCCGGTACAAAGGCCATACTCAGGTATTGCTGCAATAAGACCATATAAAACAGAAAAGGAGAAACATTATCTAGAAGTCTGCGTTTCAGTCAGTACATATGAACAAAGTCTTTTTTGATTAATTTAACACGTTGTTAACATGAAAAGAAAATAAACAATTTCTTTTGTTGCCCTCTTGCTGTATAAAGCCATTATAATTGGGGGCAACACTGGGAAACAATCCTTGAAACCTTGCTTTTCTTTTAACTGTTCAGTAAGCTATCTTCTGACAACTGTTCTGAATTAGCAGACTATTAGAGAAAATGTGCAAATATAGATGGTAAAACATTGAGACTTAATACACAGATAAATGACACTCACCCCTGGAAAATAAGTGAATAAACGTAAAGAAAATATCAATTGATGATCTAAAATCGACTGAAGCCTGATGTTCAGCAATTTTCCATCAAACCTCTGAGGAAAACAAAACAGTGTTAAGGAAACAAGGTATGCTAAAAAAAATCAGACAGCTGTCTACTAATCTGTGCATAGTAACGATCGAGTGTTTTTGTTTCAGAAGCTTAAATTTAACATAAGACACTGGAAGAATTTGGAGGAATTGTTTGCCAGCTGCCCTGGACATGACAAATTGTTTGCTAGAGATCCAGGATTAGTTGCTTTGATACCAGCCTTTACTAAACCAGGGGAGAGATTACAGTATATTCTTCTGGTGATAGAATTGGGAGGCTCTATAGAAGGTACTGAAAACTAATCAAAGGCTGGGACCAGAGATGGACCATCAAAGTGACTGGATCCATCTCCTGGGTAATGGCTGGAGCTGACAGGCGGATGGGGCACAAGGAGCGATGAAAGCCAGGTGGAGAAGCCAGGTTAACCTGCCATCATTAGCTTTCCGTTAATGTGGCATGCTTTGATTTATTACATCACCTAAAGAGCCTAAAGAGCAGAGCTATTCAGAAGTTGATAATTCTAAAGTTTAATGGCCAGATTAACTAATGCTGATGCACTGAGGTTTAAATTAAACCTCTCTGAGCCATCTTGGGTCTCCACAGGATTCCACGGGATGGATGCCTTTCAGACCCGTTCCGTGCTCAGATTATGTCCAGGCACCTTGGAATTTCGCTTTCTAAATACTGTGAAACAAATGTGCTGAATTACCTCAGATGAGGTCACACATTATTCTTTTAAATGTTAATTTTAAAAATGTTTAAATGTTTTAAAATGTTTATTTTTCATCTGATCTCTATAAGCTTCTTAGTGTGGATATCTAGTTCCATGAAGACGGTGAATATTTTGTCTTTGTTTTTATTTTCTGTAGGATTTCACACATACTTTTCCAATAGATGAGATTTTGTGGCTGATTTTCTTCCCGTTTCAGTATACACACTTCTCATTCTGAATTGTCCTTCATTTTAGATACGCCAAAGTCACTTCAAATTCAGAGATGGTAATCTCCATCTATGCTTTACAAACAAAGGAAAATGTTTTATTTTTACTTTCAGACTAAATGCAACGCTTATATAAACTCCTGTTTTCTCTTTCTATTTGCAGATATTTGATAACAGATCTCTTGCTTTTCTTCACTTTTTTATTTCCAGTATGAAATGACGAAAGTCCCCAAAAGCTCCAGCACTCCCTTGGGGGTGCAGTTATCTGAGCTAATACACAGATGATTTAGATCGTAATAAAGCAATGATGCATAATGAGTGCATTTAACATTTCATGCCTGTGAAGGATCCCAGTAGCTCAAAGGCAGAATTGTTCTTGATTTTCTGCGTCTTTTTACACTCCAGGAATAACCAGGCTATTTAAAAGTTATCTGGCGACCTATGTAATTGTAAAATTTATGTGCATAGTGTTTCTCCCCTGACACATTCTCTTTTTTTTTTTATCAAATGCATTGTTCTTTATTAAAAGGGAACATCACAAAAGCAAATGACAATTTTCTGTCTTTGTTAAGAAACATTTTGTTAGGCTTAATGTGTTTACCTTACTTTGTGCTGCAAAACTAGTATGCTATGTGGAGGGAATTGCTGTCAACTTCCTCTAAACTGAACTTCAGAATTTCCATCCCTAGTGATTTTTGAAGCTATCATTCAAATTGGATACTATACTATTTGAAGTATACCAAGTGTAATTTAGACAGTTGTTATGCTTGTGACTATTGAAATACGTGAGGATTGTTTTTTAATATCCCTTGGCTTGTGAAAAAATTGCTACGCTACAAAGTGAAAAATATTGAGTTGTAGAGTAGTGTCTGAAAGGCCAGATACAATTGGTTGAATGGATCAGTAAATGTACAAAAGAAAGTACTTATTTGTTCTTCATCTGCCCAAGTAACCTTTTAAGTCCCTGAATATCGTAGGTACAAGAAGTATGCAGGATTTGGCCAGAATTCTGTTCCCCTCTTGGTGACAAGCAATCATTCCTAAACTGACCATTTAAGACTCTGCCATCCTACTACATCTCAGATATCCCTTACAAATCTCTTATAGGTAACATCTGACAAAAGTTTACGGCCTGATTGTGTTTTCTGTTTTGTTAAAGAATGACCTTTATGCTTATGAAAAGACCTGAAAGATCTATGAAAGAACAGAGAGTTTGTGGAAAGAGGAAATTAAAGCTGCTCCTGAACACCTCCTGATTAAATGCAGTATATGCTCTGACTGAACGCAGCAATAGCTCTGGATGGTGTAAAGCACCCCTCATTCTGAATGAGAGCATCTCCAGCATTTGAGTTGTTTAAAATCCAGAAAAATAGGCAAATTCTGCATCTCGAATACTTTCTTTTCTTTTTTTTTTTTTTTTTTTAAATGGCAACCTCTGGGGAAAAAATGAGATGGTTTAATCTTGTCCTTGCAACTGTAAGCAGTAGTTTCCAAATAACTGGTTTGGTTACTGGGAACCTGTGTCCTAAGTAATATTTACAGTGCTGGAGCTACAGCAACATTGCTGCCTGGGTCAGGTAACCTGGAGACATGGTCTGTAGCACTACGTTCAGTAAGTAAGCTGAACCCAAGTGGAAAGGGAACCTCCTCTCCTTCTGCCTGATGTTTGACTTCATTTTTAGTGAGCCTCCAGCTCTGAAAGTTTAGAAAACTGTCAAGCCTTCTTTCTGTCAACACATGAATCAGCATACTACTCATACCTGTCAGAAATCACATGGAGTCAGTTAATTAGCTTCCCAGTTGATGCAGAGGCAGTGCAGATCAGAGTATAGCAAAGCAGCTGGGGGTACCTCAACTAGCAGTAAATAGGAGGCTGTTCCTTACTTTCTTTGCTACTTTTACTCTGTCTCTCGTAATATTCGTTGAATATGATGGTGACATCCAAGTCGAAGAATATCAAACTGTAAGGAAACATTCTACATTTATAAACACAAGAATAGTAAGGAACTGGTAGGGGCTACCATGCTGCAGTAGATGAAAGTGAAGATCTAATGGAATATGCAATTAATATGTGCAGCATCATTCTTTCATGTGAGAGCACCTGATTAGAAAGAAATGATGCATCCAGCGTGGTGATTTGGAAGCTCTCCTGTTTATTGTCATACTAGCTGCCCATCAGGGGCAAACCTAAATGGTGAAAGGTTTGGTTTTGTTTGTTCATGCTGTGAAAAAGACAGGTCAGTGACAAAGATGACTTTTTAGCTCCACCTATTCATTTAAGTTGCTATATTTGCCATCTTAAGGTACCTTTTTTCAGTTACTTTCCGCTTCACCATCTTCACTAACCGTCTGCAGTGCAATTTTCCATCCTCACTTGTAGCTTCCAGGCTGAATTAGTGTTGAAATTTGGCAGTGACATGGCCCATTTAATGTTAGAACTGAAGGGAGGGCACCAATAAAAAGCCCCACATCTTCTTCTGTACCGTTTTAAAATACAGACTCATAAATTCCTTGTCACAGTCATTTTTGTTCACTAATCCCTAGCAGGGGGTAACTTCAGTGTCACTTTTGCAGTGCAAATACCTTGAGGTCATCTGTCCCTTACCCTGCAATGGGTGGTGATTATAATTCACCATAGTATATCAGATTAAAACAGCGCTGTACAAATGAGAGAATCTGTATCTCATGGCTCTTTGCTAAAAGCTTGAGCTCTTCAGTTCTCAAACATTACTATTTCTCATTGTAATGTTACTCAGATAAGGGTCCATTTGTTAAATGTGTTCAGAAAACGCGTTCGCATTCAAAGACGAGATGAATCTATTTGCATGAGCTATACATATAAATCTAGCTGTCTTGCTTATAATTAACAATGAAGAATTAAGTCCAGATCTCACAATTCTGACAATTTTAGTCCCAATCCCTTATAAGTGATTTTGCATAGTTTGCACTGTTTTGTGGCAGAAGTGTTGGCGTTTTCACAGGAGAATACTGTGGTGTTCCCAAACTCTCAAAATTCATGACGTGGCTAACCTCATCCTCAAACACTTTTGACCAGTTTTTAGTTTCCGCTTTTAAACAATTTGATTGATTTCTGAGAATTAAACTGTTTGTTCTTTCTCTAGCAACCGAACTTCAGCAGTTTTTCAGTTTTTTTTTCTCTATTCCTTGATTGGAGTACTTGGTTTCAAAAAAGCAATCCTTTTGTTGTTGGATAATTATTCGTTAATTGTTATGCAATAAATTATTGGAAGGATGAGGAAGAAAGATTTTTGTAGTGGCTGGTAAAAATATTTCCATTCTGAAATACCTCTAATAATGGTGATGATTTATTTGCACGCAAATTTTTGTGGAGGTAATTTCATGGCTCTGAATATTCATGAGTAACGCCTTCATGCTGCACGGGGCTGGGCACTTAATTGCTCTTTAGTACATAATGGGTTTATTGCTCCTAGCACATAATAAATACTGAGATATTCTAGGAAGAGTTGGAATTTCTTTTGTAGTCTTGTGCCAGAGCATTTGATGCATTTTATTTTTAAACACCAATAGTAATATGAACGAAAAAAGCCAGAAACATTTATATAGAGTAATGAAGGCTTTAGATTAAATTCTAGAGCAGTGGTTACATTTTAATAATCTCCTGCTTATCCTTCCTTACAGTTTTATCTGTAACCCTTGGGATGTTGACTATATAAGTAGAGGATTAATCGTGTTTTATGACTTAGGTCACATTTCTACACTGAAGGTGATTCTGCAGTTGCTCAGCAAGGCTCTAAGGCACAGAGCGCTCTGCTCCTCTGAAAACCGGTGGGAACCAAGAGCTGCCTCTTGGAAACACTGAGCACTGAGCAGCCTTTGGCTCACCGAGAGGTGTTAGAGGGAAATTTATCTTTCGTGTGTGCGTTTTCTCTTCCCAGCGAAATTTACTGCCATATTACATCATAACAGCTATGTGCTGTACGTTAGCAGAAAAGCAAGAGACCTCTGAATCAGGGTTCAGGTTTTCCGTTTGTAGGAGGGAGGAGGCAAAAAGGCTTCCATACCTGTGGTGGTTCTCAAGCCTTCCCAAACCCTTGAAGTTTCTAAACACAAAGTTGAATGCCAAATGCTTAGCATTTCCCTTAGGAACAGCAATTTCATCATAAAATCAAATTTCCCACGAGCAGATGAAACATACTGGGGAGGGATATCTTCAGGGAAATAAGTTGATCACTGTTTTCAAAGGTTTCTTGTCCCGAATATTCTCCGTTCTGTACATGTACTCATAACAGTGGCATGGGCTGCCATGTGCTACCTTTCTTTGCTTCCTTGTTACTGAAGTTCACTAAAACAGTAGCAATGTGATTGACAGCTGGATCAGTTTCAGTGGAAATTCCAGCGTGGGAGAAAATGCATTTTTCAGTGTTTAATGCTTGCTATTTTAATGCTTGTTATTTTTTTCAAACCATACAAACCATACAAAATTGGGTAGGTGTATTCAAATTTCACAATATTTTTTCTTTTCTTCAAACCTAGATCTTGAAGTGACCAGAGAGACTTTTATTAACAATAAAAGGTGCAGAGGGCATGCTGAAGGAAAGACATCTTCATTCACTGGGATGAATGCTCATTCATCCACTGTTGCAAGGCAATGGATGGTTGTGCACAAACACGAGAGAAGTGGATTCGTTCCTTAGCCATTGGTGCTACAGAAATCTGGTACCCCAGAGCCATTTAGCTGTGAAGTCAGGACTTTGTCCAGTTACTGGGTTCCCATATGATATTTTGTGGCTCTAGAAGTACCTACCCATCCAATATGGCTTCTGCAGGGCCACAGAGATGGTTTCAGTAATCATTTACCCTGCCTTCTCTTACTTAACGTTTCCTCTCTGTCTAAGCACCTTGGTGCTCTGAGGCTTTGAGATTTCTGAATTTCACAGCCAAGGACTGGGCAGTATTCAGTGATGAGCTTTTAATCGCTTAGGGGGCAGGATGAAGTTCTTTCCTAAGTGTACAGAGTATCCTAAGGGAAAAAAAGATTCCCTTTCCCTTCTTCTTTCCCTTCTTCTTTCCCTTTCCTCCCTGAAAGGCTTGTTGCCTTTGGTGTAGAGGAAGGAGAGTAATAGGGTTGCATGTTAGGCACTCAAGCATAAGTTTGCATATAGCCATGTGTATGTATGTATACGCATGTCTGAAAAACACAAAAAATCACTCTTCTTTTTAAGGAACGTTGCTCTGAGCCTTTTCTGCCTGCCAGCAGTCAGTGTTTACAGATAGGAGCATGGAAAATAACACTTATCTTCTTAAAGTTGCTGTAGGTCCATTGTCAGTGAACCTGAAACTGTATGTGTTTGCCATGTATTCTGCATTCCCTTTGGAATCGCTCAATTTATATACAGGCAGCTTCATTCTTGCTCCAATGGTATCATTACTAGTTTACACTGGTTGATATATGGAAAAAAGAAGGGGGGCGGGAGGGGGGTGGAGGTAGGGGATGAGGGTGCGGAACAGGGGGAAAAATGCTGTTTTTCATGTGCAAAACTCCTTAGCAAGTATCCTGTAGGCCTAACTTCATTACAAGCCCCCAAACTGAAGTCACAGTAAGGATTTTACATTAATTAACTATATGGAGAAACTGGCACTTTATTCAGTTACCCATTAGCCAGAAGGAGAAACTAGAATTAAATTGGCCTTTATGATTTAGAAAAATACCAAAACCATACAGACAGCCAGTTCCAGAAGGCAAAACAGAACTCCTGCCAGCTGAAGAGACGGAGGTGCCCTCACAGGAGAGGTGTGGTCCCCAGCAAAAGTTATTGGAGCAAGTCTTCAGTGAGGAAAGCATGATGAGTTTGTCCGGCTGCGTTTAAGGCTTGTCTGCATGCTGAGGAACAGCACAGCACATCCTTGCAGCTCTTATCTACAGAGTGATGTGGTGCACTGGTAGAGGGCTTTGTCTTTATTCACAACACATTCAGTGTGTCTCTGCAGGGAAGGAAACAACACTCTTGCCTGTCAGCCTGTCCTCTGCCATCGTCTGCAGAATAAACTGAACTCTAACTCACCATTAAAGAGAAAGAGAGAAAGGTAAAGAGAGAAAGCGAGAGAAAGGGAATTGCTCTCTGGCTTTTTCATACATTAGCTCTCTGCAAAGGCACAAAGCAGAAGGAGCAGCATCAGCAACCTTACAAGCAGTGACTCTAACTGTTTCTAATTAATATGGTCTGAGCTACTTTGAGAAGCCAATTCATTACTTATACATATAATGCTTGAGCTTTGCTGAAAACTGGATGTGCCAAGCACACCTTTGCTTCTGATTTATATGTAAAGACTTGCATCTTTCACAGAATAAACCTTATCAGGAGAGATTCAACTAAGGCAGGTAAGAGATTTCTATATAAGTGTCACCTTCTACATTGTTAACGTAAGTTAACAGATATTACGTCTGACTACAATGCCTGGCTGTCGTTGAGCACTTAGAGCTCTACGGCATTTGTCCTTATGTTATGTTACCTTTGAGCAAGTTTACTCCTGAGAACATCTGCAATATACTTTAAAGATGCATGTTAAATTTTTTATTTTTTAAAACATAAAATATCATTGTGAACTGTACAGTTAAAAGTTAAGTTCTGAGTGAAGTAATATGTTCATAGACTGTGGTTTGAGATATCTCAGTGTTTTTATATGATGTTTAATAATGAATTTATAACATTTTAAGAATGAATTTCTTTGCTGTTCTGTTCAGATGCACAGTTTTAGATTGCCAGTTAGATTAACTTTTCTAGCACATATTCCTAGGCAACTATAAATGAGCTAATTGAATAGTTTTAAGAGTTGAGTGATGCTTATCCAATGTGCAGAAATATGATGATTGAGTTTTTGCACATGGCGTGTTTTTTTTTTTTTTTTTTCCCTATGGTCAAGTGGGTTGTTTTGTCAACATGCAATTCAGTAAAAGTAAGGAAAGTAACATGATAATAATACCAGGAATATAATCCATGCCAAAATATGTGAAACAAAACCTGACTTGATTATAATTCAGTATTGTGTAAATAACAACACTGCTGGTATTTATCAAGTCAAGTAACAACCAAGCACTTTCTTGGCACATAGTTAGAACCAGTCTTCTCTGCAATCATGCGTCTGTCTAATACTTGGAGATTGAGAGTAACTGAAAAACATATATATTGGCAAAGGTTTCATCTTTACGAAATTTATAAAATGATAGTTTTTTAGGCACTGGCTGGGTCTAGTCTTGTGTATTGTATATCATTTTTGGAACTCTTTGTCCTTAAGAAAAAAAACAGTCCAAATGAATCACTGTTACAGGATGAGGGGGGAGAGCTGAGGAAACTGAAAAAGGATGGATAATAGAATGTGGTCTAGTGACACTGAACGTTAATTGTTTTCGCTTCTTTTAGTAAGGGTGTAAATAAGCCTTTTCTCAGATAGTTGCTGATGATTTGTAACTATTATTTTTGATTTCACATGTTAGCAGTCTTTCACTCTAGAGCTGTTGCTATCCAATTAGTTCATATGCACAGGCTTTTCTGTACTTTCAAAATAAGGAGTTTTTCTGTAGTTTCTAATTTAACTTTGTCATATTACTGCTAATCAAAGTGAAATTCACACCAGCTCTCACAGTGCATGTGGTCTGGGGATTTTATTCAGTAATGACTTCTTGAAAGAATGTGAAGATTTCAAAATGGGTGAATCCTGCCTGCTGGCCTGGACTTCTGTAACTTTTCTTCAGTCGGGTTGTTTTGGTTCTGAGAAGATGTGACCACTCTGTGTAGTAAATTATGAGCTTTTGCATGATCTATAAGAAACTAGTGACTTTCTGTGGAACTGTTCGTGTGTTTTTTCAAAGAGTGGTGTTGTTCTGTAGGGAAAACAGCAATTCTGCAGGTAGTGAGTTATACTGAGAGAAAGGTAAGATCTGAGTAACAGTATGGACTCAAAATACATGAAGAATCTGCTACAGTTTCCTATTTAGTTATTGCCTAAAATCTGCAGGCTCAGAACTTGAACCAAAGTAGAAAAAAAAAAAATAATATTCAATAGAAAGTTTGAAAGTGCCTGGTAGTTCGTTCTTGTTCTTCCAGGCCCCTGGGCAGGAGCCACCTTTGGGATAGAGCCACCGAGATCTTGACTTAACTCCCTTATCTGATACAAATCAGTGTGGGTCCAGTGGCGTCAGAGGAGAAACACCTGTTGAGGGATCTGGCTCTTTCAGAGCAAACTATGTGCGTATTGGGATGTTGGTACTGCCTGCATGGTTCCTACAGGGATGCTCGTGCTGTCCGGACTGTCATGCGCTACAGGGCTGGGTGAGCTGGGGTGTAGCCAGGGTATTTGTGCTTGAAGGGAGTCGGGGTTCAGTGAGGCACCCAGGATGGCAACCAGTAAGTGCATTTACAAAGAACTTCATAAGACTTTTGAGTTCTATTATCAGCAATTTCCTTGTCTTAGGAAATTGATAGAAGACAAGCAGACTCCTGAAGGCAGTGTGTACCTTAGCACAGCTGTAACAGACTTGGGACTTCCATATGGTCCTAGAATGAACACAGTGATGCAAGAAGGCTGTGCCCTGTATTACAGCAAAACAATGTCCTAGAGGTGAAGCAAAGCAGTGTGTTGGAAATAGGAGTTCGCTTTGTATCTACACCTGCACGAAGAGCTTTGATCCTTGGTTAGTCCATGACCAGGTCTCCTCAGCACCCCAATGGACAGAGCTAAGTCGTCAGAAACCATTGTGGTACCATGGTAGGAATCACATTTGCAATGTCTGAGGGAAATGCTTATTTAGTATAAAGCTCACTTTGCGTAATTAGAAAGCACTGGAACAATGACAGCTTATGCAGAGCAAATATTTGGCCCAAAATCTTATGGAACCACCCAGGGGTATGTTGCTTGTACTGAATCTGATCAAACTTGTGTGTTTGTCATGGCCCCTTGTAGTGTCTCAGGAGCAAAAAACTGAGCAGAGTACAGTGCGCCATATCCTGAATGTGTTTTAAAGTTGTTTTCTGGTCTTGGAGTGGGGAAATGAGAGGGCTGTCAGCCCTATTCCAACCAAGAAAGCCCCTTCATGTAGCGGAGAGTGAGAGTTTTTACATTGTCCCTTGTCTTCTTCTGTCACAGCAGGAATAATGCCTACTGCTGTGGTCCCTGGGGAGATGCACATTGCTTTCGCTCATCACGTTCATCCCACCTCCAGGAATTACATCCCAGTATTTGTCAGTGGCATTTTTCAAAGAGCTATGGTGCTGTGGTCTGCTAATTCCTGTCACTTTAAGGTTTGCACTGAACAGTTTGAGAATGTGGTTTTTTTCATGTAAAATAAAAATTTGGATGCTTTTTCAGCTGAATGCATTTATATGGAAAATACATTTCTTTACTGCTTACCTGAATGAGTAGTTTATGTATACATACAGATGAAAGTTAAGAAGCCCTTGATATTTCTAATACGGGCTTTCAATGTAATAATAAATATATGTTTTTTCTGTTCTCCTGTTTGTATGATACACGAACCACTCTATAAGCTCAGCCTTTCTCTGTTTCTCTGTTTGTGGAACGTACAGGTGCTTTGTGTGGTACTGTGTGGTATTCTCAGAGTTGTCACTCATTCTTGGGTGTATAGTCCCATGTATTTACCAGTTCTATTGTTTCTAAGTTAGAGAAAAGAAAATAATAACAGTTCCTTGTATTCCTGTGCAGCTTTCCACTCCCTCCCTTCAAATTTGAAGCCTTTCAGGAATATTTAACCCATCAGGTTGATTGGAAAACTTGGGTTCTAAAACCCATTTTGCTTTAACCCAAAGGATTTCTCATTTAGAAAGCATTAATCTCAAGTTTTATTATCAACTGTTTTTTTTTTCTTGAAGAAAAATACAACCTTTTAATTAACTGAAATATAGTTCAGAGAATGGAATCATTCGGCACCTTCAAAGTGTATTGATACAAAAATCTAGGAAAGGGCAAACAGATGAACTCATCAACACTGATAACTTATTTTTTAAAGACAAAGGATTTTGTTGAGAAAAGGTGAATATGGTTTGCCCAGAGCATGAAATTCAGGAAATTCTGAAGTTTCAGGTTACATCTAAAACCTTCTCTCATGCAGTATATTTTATTTACATTTCTACTTCTATTTTCTGTCTTGTTTTCAGTACGTTGTTGTTTTTGAATGTAGCAATTCAGTTTAGACACGAAGGATAGTATTTATCTCACTTATGTTTAGTCAGGTTGTTATAAGTTGGCCCTGCAGATCCCCTCTGAAGAGTGGACTGACTCAAGTCAATGGAGGTAGGCATGCAGCTCTGAAAGCAGTTTAGCCGTAGGAGTTTAATATGTGTGTTATGAATAGCCTTGGGAAGTTCCCTTCTTTCTCCATTGACTAGAGAGGGCCTAGATGACTACAGAGGGCCTAGATGGCAGACTTAGGTTAGACACACAGCTTTAAGCAGTCAAAGTAGTAGTACTAGTTGTATGTCTGTAGCCCCATGAAGAAGTTATTCATCTAAAAAGATTGTTTTAAAGCTAGGGCTTGGATCAGGATTAAACATAGCGTAGTTGATGCAGATTCCAATCTTCAATGTACCTTCTTTATCTATCTTCTCCCTTAACCGGTTCTTAGCAAAACCAGGCTAAGGGCTGGAGGCAGGTTCAAATTGCAGGTTTGAATGCAGGCTTTTCACGATCACCTTCTGGAATGGTGAGGTAGATAAGAAGAGAGATGAGACAGTGTGGACGAGGTTGAGGTAGTAATTTCTTTACTGAGATAAGGTTGCAGTGAGAGTAACATGTCTGACTGTGCCCATAATGAAAAACATGTGTTGAAGTGGATGGAAAAAATTGAAAAGTGTAGTGGTCTGGGCTAATTCAAAGTCATTTCTGTATTCAGCTTGAAAAGCTATGTTGAATAAAAACCTCAAAATGGGTACAAGGTACATTTCCTGGTTAGCAGCTAGGATTCTTTTAATATTTGAGAGGACCTGAAGAGAGTTTTTCTGTGATATGCTTAAACAGATTTCAACATGAGCTGCTGCTGAAGTGGGTGATCCTTGCCCCCTCACTATTGTTCCACTCCAGTATGTTCCCTCCACGTTTTCTGTGTCAGCACCAGCTGTACTGTGACCGTGGGGGAATTTGGATCAGCCGAGAGATCTAGCTGAAAATTAATCCAGTAGGAATAAGCTCCTTACACGTGGCTTGTGCTGATGCAAGGGGAGCACAGACCAGTTTGCTGGGTCAGGAGCTCAAAAGGAATTGAGTTGACCATTCAAGCTTTAGCATGGCTTAGATGCATAAGTTGTATCTTAAGTAGTTTCTGGAAACTATATGTAGCTGCAGTGTACTCAATACCTGTATTTCATTTACTGCTTACATACAGATTGTCAATCAAAAGATGATCATGTCACTTTATTCAAAATTGGTGTCCCAGTTCTTTCTCGATGACTTTACGATAGGAACCCTCTTGGCATTCAAACAATTCACTAAGCAAGGAGATGAAATGGGTTGGCTCTGCCTGCATTTACTGACGCTCTAATTGACTTTTATTATGCGGTCAATAATATGGATCTGTAGTGCATGATGCATGCCCTTGTTAAGCTTTTATTCCACACCCTCTGATAGCACTAAAGATGTAGGTGCAGTGAGTCTTGTGGTGTGTATTAGACCTAATCAGTGTGAGGATATGGAAGAGGTTTTACTCAGGCATATCATACCTTGAATCATACCAGAATTGTACCTTGGTACCCAGAAGATTTTTATTTCAAAATAATGAATTTGGGAATGTTTTCCGTGTCTTTTGTTTTCTGGTTATTTCATCTAAAGTCATTTTTTCAAGCATTTCTCTATAATTGCTACAACTACGAATATTTTTTGTATGTTCATTTGTTTTTCATTAACAAAATTAGTCTTTTCGTGCAATCACAGGTTTCAGTGAGTTTTGGAACACCCCAACCCCCAATGTTATGAAATAAAACTTTCTGCATAGCCTGTTACATAAGATTGAGACCTGTTTTACAGTTACGGTCTATAATAAGTTTAATATCAAGGACTTAATCCTTTTACACCAATGAAACTCTTCAAACTTTTTTTTTTAAGAAGTTTCAGTCATCCTGGCCTATGTATTTTAGCTAAACTTAGCACCTGAGAAGAAAATTATTCAATATGTAGATGTGATAGCAATGGGAAAGTTTTTTTTTTTAAAAAAAAAGTTTAAGGGAAAACTCATTGCTGGGGTGATAAAGGTTTACTTCACTTTGGGAGTGCAAAGAGATGGAGAGAAGCATCCATGCTGTGTAAGTGCTTACACAACTTTTGGCCTCGTGGAGTTCTGCCAGTTTACTTGCCTGTCACCTGCCTTGAAAGCAAATACGAGAGAAAGTTTTATATTATTTTTCATCATTTGCTGCATTGGTTACAAAGGATTGTGTATCAGTTTCTCTGTTTGTGCTTCCTTGACTAGAAAATTGAGCTTTAAGCATTGGCTGAGAGCTACGTAATTGCAGCCATCTCCAACTGCAGCGCTGTCTGCACAAAACTTAGGTCTGTCACTCTACAGCCGATGGATGTCAAAGAGCAGAGAGCCCTTCCTGCATGAACTTCTCTAATCTGGTTAAAGGGCTCTTGGCGTTTCAGAAAAATGATTTTCAAATTAACTGTTTCTGTTTTCTTTTAATCTGTGCAGGGAAATACTACTATATAAGGTTGCTTTGAGACGGGTAGACTCGCCGTTCATTAGTTGAGTTTGCCAGATATGTATATTTTAAATAAAAGCTAGAGGGTCCTTAAAGGAAGGTTGATTTATTACCTAATGAAAAAGGAGGACTCCTGTGTATTACAGGTCTGAATGTTCAGGTGACGTACAACTTGAGTAGTGGATTTCCACAGCACCTGTTTCCAGTCTATCATATAGAAATGGTACTTCAGGGAGGGATGTAAGGACAACACCTAGGAGTCCCTCACCAATTCAAGGATGCCTCAAGACCCTCTTGAGATCACAATTACCCGCTAAA
This sequence comes from Anser anser, assembly GCF_964211835.1. Taxonomy (NCBI): domain Eukaryota; kingdom Metazoa; phylum Chordata; class Aves; order Anseriformes; family Anatidae; genus Anser; species Anser anser. The sequence continues at coordinate 17,628,392 of NC_139735.1, read as the reverse complement.
GAGAGGCCCACAGTGTCTTTAGTTTGTAGAAGAATAATCACCAAGAGGCTCCTTAGCCAGATATGTATCATATCTCTTTTTTTTTTTTTTATTGAGGTGTTAAATATTAATTTAATATCGATTATGTGCAGGTGGCACTGTCAAACTTTTAATATATGCAGACCCAGTTGAACTATGAAACTATAAACTACCTTGCTATGACACAGATAAGCATCTCATTTTCAGTGTATTCTATAAACTTTCCAAACACAACTTTTATATAATCTTTTCTCATAGTGCACTGAACATATGCAATCCCATCTTCATTGCTCCTCTTTTAATACTCAAAACTCATAAATGGTGATTTATTTTCAGTCAGAAACATGTGGTTCAGCCAGATGTTCAAATAAAATGACTCCCAGCAGGCCAGCAGCACAGGTTAATTCAAGAATAGATAGGTCTAAATTTACGCAGAAAAAAAAAAAAGCCACAGTTCAAAACAATTCTGCCATATATGAAAGGCAGTAAAGTGTGAAAGAAGAGGAAACAAATTACTTAGGTTGAGTAGCTTTGAAATGTGAAGGACATATTATGTACCATCTCTACATTGTAGAGTTATAAAAGTATTTATAATTTATTTAATAAAGGTAAAATCAGTATGATTTTAAATGATATTAAATTTGTTTGGTTTTGCTTCTTTCAGAAAGGAAAGTTCACATTTCCCTAACTGTTAGCAAATGATGTTTCAGCTTTATGCTATTTCCATTCAACGCATTCAGTTCAATTTCTTATTCTGGAATGTAGCAGTCACTATCACTAACACCAGAAAGTTTAATCTAATGACTCTTTTATATGTTTGTTTAAAAGCCTGTTGTATAATTTCTCTACCTTTCAGCCATAGCTCAGGGATAGGTTGCAGGTAAAATGTTTTCTTACTGCAAAACTTAATCTGCATATTTGCTTTAAGCTGTTAGAAATATCTAGAAAAGACTAGAAAAAGTGGTTCTGTTTCTATTTTAATAGGCATGTTTTCTTACTGACTGATTAGCTGTAATTTATTTATTTATTGAGTTGCGATGTTTTGAGACCTAGCTTTTGTTTCTGGCCATTCTGGACTGCAGCATTATCTTTTTCAGATCTAGTAAGTTTGGTATCTATTCCATTGAAGATTTAATCCTCATTTTTGTGTAGCCAAGTTTGGTATTCACAGATGGACATCACAAAATGTTTACCAGTAGTTAACAAAGTCTCCTCTGTTCTCTGACACCTATCTTCTAATATAGAAGTTACTGCTCACTATGTCTGAAGAACTTCCTATACCATTAACATAATGAAGGATTTTCTTGTTCAGGATCTTTCAGGAAGAGGCACACACAAAGCAAATACCTTAATTACTTGCAAATAATTAGAGGGTGCCATAAAAATGAGCTCAGATGCCCTTTGTATTATATTGTTTCCTTATCCTTGTGTACAGTGTGGTTTCTAGTAGCACATACACAACATTGTTTTTGTTTCTTTATAGAAAGACAGCATTTGAGCAAAACATTTTTTCAGGACACATTGTGGAGGACTTTTGTTTTCTCTACCTCCTATGTGAGATATTTGAGAGACTTCTACTAATAGACAAAGCATCTTCAGAGTTCTAAAATCTTTCTAGTTTGTATAAACAAGTATCTATATTGTTTGCTTTCATGAGACTGATTTAGGCATTAAGGTCTGTTCCCTTCTTACAGGAAATTCATAATAAGGTTGTCAAAGTTACACTTAGTTTCAGCAAGCAGACAAATAAATTGACTGAGACAAGGTAATAGTTGTCTCAAGATCTACAGCTACAGGCATCATAGCTATGCCAGTTAAGAGAGAATTGCTTTGGGAATGTAGAGGGGGCATGGTGCTCTGTCAAGGTGGCCTATAAAACTAGCCAAAGTTGGCTGCAAACAGCCCTCACACATAACCAATAATTCTCTGTCGTCCTTCATGTGTATCCTGCATTCATCCTGCTCTCCTTCACATCAGGATTATGACCAGGTATCCTATCCTGTACCTGATGACATTCTTAAAAAAACAGTCACATTAAATGTCACATTCACAAAGTATAACAGAAATTCTCATAGTTTTAAAATTTAATTAAAATAAAATTTAAGGAGAGATGACAGTATTCAGTGGAAGCCTTGAACGAGTATTATGGACAGGTGAGTCCTTATTGACACCTACCTACATACAAACACACATGTAAATTTCTGAGAGGTGTTTTTAGCATTAGTTTCATTTTCACTATGATCCATTTTAAGTAGATATAAAAATACAGAGTTCCTCATACAGCTTACAAATGTTAAAGGTCAGTGCAGAAAGTCAAGCCACCTTCAACAGCTGGTGATCTTATAAGAACTGCTGATGACATTTCACAGTTGTGGAGTAGTAAAGGATTCAATAATTCATTTTCATTATTCTTCTAAAAGAGAAGTCTTCCATATTGCAGGCTAGTCCCAAAGTATTCGCACAGTATAATTTTAAAGGAGAAAAAAAATAGAGAATGTCATAAAAGTAGAGTATTAAAGTGAATGAGGAGGATTTGAATTTTTTGAAGTTTGTGTGAGTCTGGGGAGTGTGAGTTTGGATTACCTAAAACAGGAAGCCAAGGAAGTAAAATCTAACTGAAATATTGTACTGGTAGGCTATTTTGAATCTAAATCATTTGCAGCTTCAAATAAGACTGGATATGATTGTACTTTGTGAAAACCAAATGGATAACTTGATAACAGTGATATTTTTACTTGATAGAGGACACTTAATTTTCAATTAAGATTGTCATCTTTGGATTTCTAGAGAATCTTTAGATGCTCTTAAAAGATAAAGTGGTGGTTGTATTAGTATATAATAGTTCTGTCTCATTTGGGCCAGGGCAGTGTGCAATTTGTCCCATAAAATGTAAAAGTTGGGATGCAATAACGTTTACATACCTCTGCAAACTTCTTTGTTGAGCCATTCATATAAACACTTCCAAGAAGTGACATATTGTTCTACTTCACGTCTGAGAGAATAGATATGATGGACAGTTAAAGTAATAGTGTAATTTGTTAGGGAGTCTCCTACAGATAACTTCAGGAGCACGTGAAGGATGCAGAAGGATGTGCAAGTAATAAATACTGTTGTGTAGGAAGTTTATACAGCATTGAAAAGTTGCAATTTAAATGTACAAAAGTTGGATAATAAGAAAAAATGTTTTTAAAAAATCTTAAATACTCTAAATACAGCCTTTCCTATTGTGTGCAATTTGAACATGTAGTCTATTTGAATTGTACAAATTAATCCATGTGTACATTTCATGGTTTAGCTGAATGTCTGGGATGATGCTTTCCTCAGATAAAGTACTCTCTCAGAAAAGCTATGTTAAATACACAGTATTTACAGGACTTGCTTTCTGTGCATTTAGTAGCTCAGAATTACTCAGGATCAACCATATCAGACCTTGGTTCCATCTTCCCTTGCTTGATTCCTCTGATGCTGCAGGGTGGGTTACACTGCCCATCTCAGCATGACTACTTGCTTTATGTATGTAAAAAATAAATCTGTGTGTATTTGGCTGAAGAGTACGTCGGTGCAATATCCAGTGGCATCTTGTTAAAGAAATTAAGGAAATATAAGGTCCCAGGAAAGATGCATGAAAAATACCTTTTGTCTGTGAAACATGCTATCAGTGTCTGTTGATCAGACAAAGTCTAACCAACTTAGACTTTAAGAGCGGATCCAGCTCTTCTCAAAGAGTGGGAAGAATAATGGCACCTAGAAGGAGGTATGCAAACCAAAAAATAGTTTTATTGCTTAGATCAAACGAAACTATTTGTCACAGCTGCCATTTTCCTAATGATTAGAATATGAAGAACAAGTAACTTCTGAAGATCAGCAATACTGTACCTTGCTAAATTGTGTCATTCAGAAAAAAGGTGTTCAAATGTCTAACATGAATTATGATTTATTTAAGGGAGTGCTATTCCTGGCTTCCATGATTTAATGTGATTAGCCTTTCAGAAAATGAAAGCTATATTTTAATAGCTCAAAAACACCGTATTTGGTGTGTGGGACACATACAGTGTAATTATGGAACTAATGGGGGGTGGCTTACTGATGTGATTGGTGCAGATCTGCTCCAGTAGCTCCTGTTAATGAACTGTCTGCCTATGCCAGTGCCAAGCTTGGACGAGTTTATGCACTGGGCGGTGGGTTAGATCAGTGAGAATCTCCTCGCGATTCTGTAAATGAACTGGGTCTTACGGCAGTTAGACTTCAAAACTATCTTGACTAAAAATATTCTCTCTACTAATTCGTCTTTGAACATTAAAACACATCTGGCATTAACTTGTGGTAACTAGCAGTATTAACAGGAGTAAAGAAAGCCACAGTGGTTTCACAGGAGCAGCAGAACTACATTCCTGATCCAGCCCATGACTTCAGCAAGTTCATGTGTGCTGCCGTGGTGGAACAACCGGTGTGCATGGGGGTGAAAGAAACACCAACAGAGCACACCGGTGATCCACGTGTCCATCTGTAGCATCTCTGACAAAGAATAGGTATTTCAGGGGAGCACATAACAAAGGCTGTGATGGACCATTCTGAAGTGACTTGACTGTAGTTTCTTCCTAGCTCCGGCAGTTTGTGGTTCTGCTTTCTCCTCACACTCAGACTAATTGATCCCAGCCTATTGACCCTGGTAACTCCAGGTTAGCTGTTAGCAGCTGTTAGCTATGCAGCAGAAGCATTCGATGTCCTTCAGTTTTAGGCCACTGGTTATGATACGGAGCTTTAAATACCACAGGTGATTATCAAGATCCAGTGTATGTCATAGTAAACTGGACCCAAGTTTTACAGTAAAAACAATATAGTAAACTGCAAAATGTATGGAAACATTTGGAAGATTAAAGCAAACAGATTTTATATGGAAATTAATAAGAACTGAAAGTGCTATCTTTAAGTAGTCTTTAAGCCATTATGTTGTTCTTGAATCAATATGCATCAGTGTCCTGACTTTTTTTTTTTTTTTGACCACTGAAGGTGCTAGAAATTTCTGTATTGACAACTCACTGCAGAATTTTTTGAAGGGAAAATACTCATTTAAAGTTTTTTTCACCTTCAGGACCCAGTTATCTGGGTCTTTGCCCACACTAAATGACAATAACAAGTAACTTAAATAGGCAGGTTATGTAGGTGGGGTAAATCCGTGACTTGATAGTTTCTTAAGCATCAGCAAGAAGTGAAGCTAAAACGTGAAGCATCAACTTCAGGTTATGTACTTTTCTTCGTAACTGTGAGTGTTCAAATGCAATTATTACTGTTTTGTTAAATGAAAGGCTAAATAACAGAATTTATTTCTTTCGCAAAGTTTCAATTCCGTGGCAAATATGAATACATTTGAATTAAATGCTAAATTAGTGACAGAATTTGGCGTTCTCATCTGAGGATATGCTATTTGGAAGCAAAATTAAAAGGAAATTGGACTGCAAAAAGCATTTCAATTACTGAATAATGGCACTGCATGCAAGATTCTTTCTTCCCTATTGAAAGAGATTTATGTTACCCATTAAGTAACAAGCAGCAAGAACCTCCCTTATCACTGAAGAGAATAGTGTCCACTAGAAGTTAAAGACTGGTTAATACACTTGTCTTAGTTAGATTTCAGCTGGAGTCAGTTTTATTTCCGGATTTATTATCTGTCAAAAATTACTGAGTTCTTCTGAGGACTGATCTGAGGAATGTGGCTGGAGTCAAGCCATTGGAAGTAATCCAATACAGACATAACAAAAAAGCATCGTAACTGAAAATTAATACCTTTTATTGAATTGTTCTACAGGGAAAAAGAATGGGGTAGTTGAATGATTATCTCACATTATAGATGCTCCATTCCAAGCCGGAGCTGAGAAGTGTTGGCAAAGGAGAACATAGGTGCCTCCCGTGCCAGTAATGCTTATGGTGCTGGAGTTAGCTACGTCTCACTCTGTATGGGTCCATGTTCTGTTATCTTACATAGGCAAAACTTCCCTCAGCACTGATGTATCTCATTAATATATGCGGTGGTGTTAGGTTCTTTCAGAGATATTTAATTTCCATGCAAGCTACCAGAATAAAACTTAATCCTCTGAACTTCACTGTGTGTTAGTAAGAAAAACACTTTATGGTCCTATTAAAAAATTGTTTTAAATAAAAATGGATTTGAACTCTACAGAAGTTTTCAGAGAAGAAAAGATCATTGAAACATATTTTGGTGCAGTTTTCTCATTTTGACTTACTTCACTCACAGGTGAGAATTTCTGAGGAATTTTTTTCTTCAGGACAAAATAACGTCTTCATGGATGCATTCCTTCCCTGTCCGTTACCCCAGCCCTGCGCATCAGCTGTTTTTTCCAGTCTGAGTTTGGTGGCTCCCTGTCACTTCCCTCTCACTTCCTTACCGCAGGCTGTGGCATCCTGCTCTTCTGCTGGTTCGCACTTAGCAGTGTTAAGCATTAAAAACTGGGCAGCTGTCTTCATGGGGCTTCTCTGCCACAGCTGTACTCTGGAAGTGTCCCTTACTTCCACTCCCTTCCACTTTCTGAGCGAGACCTCCTTCCACCCAAGGCTGCCCATCTTATTGAGACAGGTGAGGGCCTGGCTGTATTTCCCAAGAGAGGTTACGCCAACTAGTAGTTTTTGCATACATTACACTCAATTTTATTTTGAAAACAAATCATAGAGGAAGCCTAAAGCTGATTATGTTTGTCCTCACAGGCAGCAGTTAACATTGAGGTGAGGAAAGGACTTAAGCAACTAAATGTTGTTTGAAACTGTAGAGATATTTTTTATATAGCCTTCATAAATGTTCACTGTTGTTTATCTTGCTAGGAAGAAAAAGGAACAGGGCCTTAAAAATAAATGAAAAGAAAGCGAACTTTATGGGATGTATATGTTATGTGTATACTCGTGCCATGTGCAGAATTAACACAGTGCATTACCGATAGTGGCAGTGAGTATCTGTCACAGTAGAATTAATTACTTAGCTTTAATTAGGGCTTCTGACATTTTACATACTGATTTTTTTGTTGTTGTTGTTGGGCTGGCTGGTTTGTTGATAAGGCCTAAATATTTTCCCCTTCATAAATCTAATTCCTTGAGATTTATTCCCTTTGGACAGAGCCCCGCAGGGGTGCCGTCTCAGGAGGGAGTGGGAGTAAGTCACCAGGACTCGGCCCCTTGAGAGGGCCCCGGGTGTCTTTGGCATGCAGGAGGCCTCGCTCCTAGGGCCCGGGCCACAGGCCTCGCTCCTAGGGCCCATGCCTTGCACACGCTGCACAGCAGCACTGCTCAGCATACCTCTTGAATGCTGCTAATTCCCTACTCCCTCTTTTACACCAGCTTCTGTCAGTTAGCACCTCTCTGTTTTGCATATTATTTTACCAGCAGCTTTTGCAGCATAGCAAAAGCAGCATGTGAAACGTAGGTCATTTACACAGATATTAATCTGGCGGTTCTTTATTTAAATGAGATGCCCAGGAATTGTATCTGGGCAAATAAGATCATGTTCTGCTGCATTAAATAGAAGGTAGTGTAGTCAGTTTGATAATAGTTTTCCTTTTCTTTCTGCTGCAGAGTACGAGGAAGCTGGGGAAGCCTAATTGCACTATAGTAGAAAATACGCACATGTATGAATTGCCAGGCAGAGTTCCCTCTAAGTAGTTTACTTACATAACTCAGCATTTAAATTTAAGATTTCCTTCACTTGTATCTTTGCTTCATCCTCTAGATGAGATAATGCAGTTCTGAGTACATAAGCTAACCTCTAGTCTTCCTAATAAAAGATTTATTATTAAAAAAAAAAAAAGAGTGAGTGTAAACGAATGTAGCTCATCATTTTAATCATAGGCCAGGTCATCAGATCTGCCATATTTTGGCACAGCCCTATCCCACTTAAATCTAAGTGCTTCCTTTATGAATTAATAAATACACTTGCTAATTTTATTCTAATGTGTAAAGCCAAAAGTATATTAAATGTTTTAAATCAAATGAATTTGAATCTTGAATTATTGTTAGATTTTTGACAATGGCTGATTTGATTACCCTGGTTTCACAAGTCACAGGAAGAGCTAGACATTTTGGATATTTTTCTTCATAAATATGTATCTTTAGATTATAATCGTATGCTTATCAATAAATTTCTTTTGCTGTTGTATCACTGAAAACGAAAGCAGTGGTGTGAAAGAGCAAATGGATTCAAAAGATAGAAAATATGATTTTGTCATAAAGATCATTTCCTGGCAGAAATAAGATGGAGCTGGTAGCACAGTCGGTACAGGTCCTGTTGTTGGCTTTTGTCCTGATGTGGTCTTCTTGGAGCTTATGATATGATTAAAAAATAAGTAAAAAACGGTGCTTGCAATTGAGGTTAATTTCTGCTGCTGGTCAGGCTGTGACAACTACCAGAAAAACAGCCTCGAGTGCTTTTGAGTTTTACTTCGCTTGACCCAGAGCCTTTTGGAGGTGGCCTCCAGACACCAGTAATTTTCTATAGAATCTCCTGATAAGCTTCTAAGCAAGTTATAAGGGATCTGCCAAACATAGTTGGATGATTTGAATGTGAAATAAAACCAAACATTTAAAATATTAATTCAAAAATTTAACTTCGAAAGGTGAGAGATGATACCAGCGCAGGCCAACAGCTTTCAGAACAGTTATTAGTCTCCACCTTAAACAGCTTCTTCTCAATGGGAAAAACACATTTGTAACTTGTTTCATATTAGCCCTTTATTCCACTCAACATGTCTCAGAAGCCTGTGGTGTATAACCACAGAATCTCGAATTAATAATCTCAAATGTATGCAGACTTTTGCAGACTTGGAATTAAAATTTCTCATGGCTGCATAACTCCCATGTTCTATTCCTATAGTTTGTCTTTTCTCAATAAAAAATTGCCTTTTTTTTTTTTTTTTCCCCTCATTGTAGAAGAGAGGAGACTAACACAGAGGCTAAATTAGCTATGCAAAATGTGGACATGTTTCAAAGATGACATCATATCAGGATTATTTTTTTCTGATCATTTGACCATCTACAATAAAGCCACACTGTTTTGAACGATGTGTCAAGACGTTGATCTCAATTTTTCTGAGACATTAGATAAGTTAAGCTCTACTCTGTTCTTCTTTTAGTTTCCCAAAAATTGGCCTAAATAACCACTGTAACATTTTCTGTCTTGGACTTCTCCCAGGAACTGCAGCCCCCTGCTTTCACCAGAGGCTTTCTGATGGCCTGGGGACCAGTCTCGCTTCCCACGTGACTGGAGAGTCCTTAGTTGCACTGTATGACTTGTTAGATATGGTACAATAGGCTTTCTCTGGCAGCTGGGCTGGCACAGAGCTGGTTCTAGAATAGGAGATGAACAAAAGGCTACTGAACATCAGCTTCTCTGTTTGTGTACTGAGCTGCTGGAATAGCACCAAAAGCTCTTCAGTTCAATTTAGAATCCACTGTACTGTCATCCTCAGGAACCCCCCAAGGAATTCTTGTTCTATTGACATTTTATTATGAAAAATAGTATACCAGATATCCTGTCAGTGAGCATAAGTACACATCTTATTGTGGTGAACATTTGTCTTGACTGTTTAGTGGGGTTTTAGCTGCAGTGATGTGCCTGACTTAGAAATTGATGACGTACTGAAGACAAAAGTTGTATAACATAGATGACTGTTTTGTTGTGATTCAATCTAAACTGTTAATGGTACATGGAGCCCAATTCAACATAATGTTTAAGACTAATTTCACATGTGCTTAGCCTTGGCATAAAATCAGGCACATGCTTAAATGATTTCCTTAATTAAAGCTTTATAGTAAGACTTGCAAAATACTTTCACTACTTTTCTTTGATTTTATGAGCTTTTTTTTTTTTCTTCCCTACTGTTTGGCATAGAGTAAAGTTAAAATATTGCAGATGAAGTAAAATTGATGGAGATGGGGACACCAGCCTGGCAAGCGCACATTCATTAAAAACAGATTAGCTAAAAACAGACTCTGATAATCCTGTAATCAAGACTTGATACACAAAACCATGGAAATGCTAAACATGTGCTGTAAATAAATAGATGATTAATTTCCTTTATTCCAATATTTATGCCTTAGTGAGAAATTATATTTCTCCTAAAATATCATTTTCTTATTATCTTAAGATTGCACCTCCTTTGCAGCTGCACGATGTGCAAGAAATAAAGAGATAATTAATAGTATGAAGGTAGAGTTGGTCCTCTGAGAGAGAGAACTTCACAACACAGTCTCATATCTGCTTGTAAATACTGCAGCACTTGCCAGATACTGAAGCTGAGGGACAGAGCATGCCTTTAGCCCACTTTACACCAAAAATCTTGCTGGAGGAATAACGGTGGCGCATGGGAAGAGTGCAAATCTGTACCCAGCAAAGACTGATACCTAATACCACAATGGGAGCTTTTAGCTTCCTTCCTAGTAAATTTGATTAAGTTTCTCAAAGAACATCTGAGGTGGAATGAAAAGGAGGGAGGAGTGTTTTGTATGAGAGATTTGAAAAGATTCATTACTAGGGATTACGCTTAATGAAACGCATCCTGAGTGTGAGGCTGTGTGGCTGGTGTGCTTAATACATACAAATTAAATCTTCTTCTGGAACTATAGTAATAAAAAATAATGAATTAAACATCAGGACCAAGAGATTTTGGCTTATTAATACATTGTAACCCTATTTAGAGGATTCCAATTTACTGAACGCAGATGTTGCCAGTAAAATAATTAGAGTAAAAATTTTGTATCCAGCAGAATATCAAATATATTAAATATCAAAGTTTAATAAAGATTTAAAACCCTATTAAAAGTTAGGTAAAAGGATTAGTGGTGGGTAATGTTAGACAGTTTAATGGTATTTCATGTAGCTAAACTCTGGAAAATGAAACTTAGTGTTCAAAATCAGTGTTCTGAAAAGAACATATCAAGGAACACAAAGACATTGCTCTTTAGCTGTGACATATTTATATGTTTGTTTTTTTCTTCCTTTTTTTTTTTTTTAAATGAAGTTCTTTTGAATAATATTCTCAACGGGTAATCAGGAAGGTCATAGTACCACAGGCAAAACGGTTTTAAACCAGTAGCAAATTTGAAAAGAATGCATCTTAACAGGGAGGTTGTTGGACAGACTCCGTCAGACTCACGCTTGCTGCCTTCCCTCCTGTGCACAGATACACAGCCCATGTCTTCTCTAGCAGACCGTACCAGAACTTTAAGAGCCACAGGTGCTAAAGATTTTATTGGTAAAAATAAATGCATAGAAATATTTTCTTGGTTTTTTTTTTTTGGTAAGTACACCTACTGCCCTGAGCCTTATCTGAGTTTCTGTTTAGCTGTAGTTCATAGGAGAGATGCGGACCCTAAGAGTCTCGGTACTGATTGACCTCTGGCTTCTGGCCACTTAAAGGGATGTTAGGAATCTTCTCAACTGACACCTCCCAGCCATCAGATAGCCTGTCTCATGGATCATGGAGCCTTTTAATCAGTAATGGTAACTGCCTTCCTCTGTGTTTAGGGTGATTGTAAAAAGCAATATCTATACAATCATAGAAGTGCAGCCAGTTGGAGAATGGCCCTTTTATTACAATTCTTTTTGAAAGGATACATTATTTTACTTTTTTTTCGGAGGTCTTTGGCAGACTTGAAAGCTGAAGTTGTGGGTTTAACCAAGTCTTGCTTGTCGCTGAAGGCAGAAGCAGGGGCATCATCCCTGGGGAACGTTGTCTTCCTGAGCAAAGTATTGCTGGTCTAGGGATATTACAGAAATGAGAACTGATACAGTGAAAACATGCAGGAGGCATTGCAAGGATCAATAGGATTGCAATTCTTGGCAGAAATGTGTGGAAATAAAAGGGAGATTAAACAGGGATTGGGAGAGCACTGTGAGAACCAAGTATCAGAATGTTAAATCTAGCAAGAGCAGAGTAGTAAGGAAGATAGAATATGAAGAAAGGTTTATAAAACAGGGAGAATTTTATGGTACACAAGGACAAAGAACTCAGCATCTATTAAAATGCTGAAAGCATCTTTTGAGCAGCATTTATTTTATTTATTTTAATTTTATTAAACTTTTACTACTCTTAGTTACTTTTTAATTTAAGATCATGAACTTAAGTGAACTTAAAATCAACTTATAATCATAACCTTTCTAACTTTCAGGCCTCAGAAGCTTTAATCAGCATTTCAGGAAGTAAAGCTAATTTTGTCCCCATAACAGAATGGATGACATAATAAAGTTCCTTGGGGAGATAGTTACTAAAATTTGAGGCTGTACCAGCAAAACTCAAATAGAAAGAATTAATTAAGACCCAGTCAGGACAGAACCATAGCACGAGCTGTGCATCTTGGCAAGGCCGTGTGGATGGGAATAGGTAGCAACAACTGCAAGAAGCTGGCCCTAAAACAGCACCGTCAGCTCTGAGAAATCCCCAGACAGAGGTTTAGGAAAATGAAAATGTGTTGCTGGCAGGAATACTCATCAAATTGGAATTAAGGTGCATTGTTACAAGAATAGAAAATGAGCTTGAGAAAGAAGCACTGCTGGAGCTCCATCCCAGCACTGTGCTGTTTACAGAAACATGAAAGCCTCAAATGAAGTTCCAGAAGTTGTCCAGGTGCCAACTGTATTATTTTCTAACTATGTTTGACATAGCAGCATTTTGATTAATCCTTCCATATCGGTTTCCAAATACTTGCCTTTAAACCTTTGTTTCCATTCCTATTTCCCAGACCCATCTCCTCATTCTTCACTTTGAAAATGTGAGTATTTTTGGAAGATAATGATAAAGGCAAGAAAAGTACTTAGTCTTCTTTTAACAAGAGTCAAAATACTCCAGTCTCACACTAGAGAACAAAGGCTGAAATTGCAAACTTATGTTGATATAATTTTATTGTGCATGCTATTAGCAAATTCGTACTAGAAGATAAACATCACTCATCACCACTTGTATGTTATTAAGATTATTTATGAATTTAAAGGTGAAAAAATAACTTTGTTTCCTCATTATTGCCATAATTAATAGCATTTACTCCATAAACAGAAATTTTAACACCAGAAGAAGATAGAGCTCTGAAAATACATTCAGAAGATTGACTGACTCAGGAGATTCTCTGTGTTCATTAACATTCCTGATTTAACTGTGTTAGGAGAACTAAATATATGGACTGCATAAATAAATAAATACATAAGTTATAGAGATGATACCTCATCAGTTTGCACTTGTATCTCTAGCTGGGCTTAAAGTGGCAACCTGAAGTTGTCAGAAAGAATTTATAATTTAAATACCCCAGCTAGGTAACCCAATTTTCTTGAAATATTCTTAAAAGGATTCCATCTGCTCTCTCTTTTCTGAAACGAGTTCTTTGCATTATAATAAAAGGAACAGAGAGTGGTCTGAAAAACAAGCTTCTGATCTGCAGTTAGCACACTGACTACAATAAGATGAGTACCCCAAATGCCCACCAGCTTTTTCACTGATGAAGTTACTACAAGATTTAGCGCAACGCTTTTTGTTTCCTTTGGTGTACAAAAGGATGGCAGTACAAAAATAGAAAGATTCATCTTTGAATCTTGGGTTGCACCAATACAATCCCATTGCAAAGGATGAAGCAGCTGAAACTGCTTTGTTTCACTCTTCCCCCTTTCTCTAGTGTGTCTTCAGCCTCTGGCATCTGAGAATGCTGACAGTATACAAAGCTAATTTTCTCACCATTCTAATGCGGTTATTTTGCTACATTCCCTTTGCTAAAGTGAGGAAGGGATTGCGCATATCAGCCTGATGTTTTCCCGTCTGTCAGCGGCACTGAATTCTGTGTATTTTTACGTGTATGTATATGTAAGCATTGTATTTATTTCTCCACTCCCATACACAGGATTTGCAGCAAAAAGGAAGAAATTTTCCTTTTTTAAAGGATGACAAAAATTACTCAGGGTCATATTTCAAGTCAGTGAAATTAAGGTTTCTCTTAGTCTGATTTCCCCACTGATCCCTGAAGTTATAATTAGCACGATTCCTAACATGCTGGTTGTACTGAAATACTTTTATTTCGTAGCATGCCTTTTGAGAGTCTGGCCCCGTACCTTTGGTTGAAACAGAAAAATGCAGTCCTCTGCTGTGCTGATTTTTTTCTGTTTTGTTTTTGGTGTGTTCTAGCTGATGAATACCCTGAATTTCTGTTGTGGTTTTCCCTTTCCACAATCTTCCAGAACCGGTAATTTTGCAACATGCACCTCTACTTCAAACTCCTCTGGGAGAGTTGTTATGTCGGTCCTAATGTTATCAGACAGACTGATGTCTTCTGCGAGTTTGTGCAAAATGAATGGGAGATCTGACTACCACGAGTAGGTGAAGAAGCTTCGGGGTGAAGTGATCAGTATCACACTACTTAAAAACTGTAGAGTTTAAAACTGAAATCAGATTAAAACAACCTAAAATACTCGCCAGTATTTTATGCTGCATCAGTAGCTGTTATTGGGCTTCAAAAATCATTGTGTTGCTGTGATACGTCTTCTTTGAATTATCTTAAAGGTTAGCAGTGACTTGTATCCACCTTTCTTTTAAAGGAAGATGCAGATCTACTGAAAATACTCATTACCCTTTGTGGAAGATGTAGATCTGGTGGAAATATTCATTAACCTTTGAAAAAACAGATTCATGCCATCTTGCTAATACGTTTTTTTAGTGCATTCTGCCTCTGTTCTGGGCTTATTATGATGTCTGATCAGATGCTTGCCACAAATTTTGTATAAAAGTGAATGTCAAAGTTAGTAGCCTGTTTAGTATTTGCTGGCTCTGAATTTCCATGGAATAAATTAGGTTTTCTGATGGATGGTGACTGTGAAGTTTACTAGCTTTTCTAACTAGCCTTTTTTTTTTTTTTCCGCAAACAGTAAATTGTCATAGTCTTGTTTAAAAGTAAACAACAGCAGAAAAAAAGAAACAAAGGAAATACATCTACTTGCACAGCTCATTAAATAGATCCACTGACATTTAAGATTCTATTCCAAAATTTTATTTAATTTTCAAGTGGCCTAATTCTGCTAGAATGACCCTGTTACCTATCATGCAAAGAACCACTTAGTCACCACTCAGAAGCCTTTCAAATGCATGCCATCACCATCACCCAACAGTTACATCACTTAGCCCTTTGGTGACGTGTAGTTGTCCTTTGGTTGGGCAGAATCACCTAATGCTCTGCGAATAACAGCAGTGCTTTCCATAGCAAAAGAGTCTGTATCCCAACCCCTTTATTTACCATCTCTAGCTCTGCAACTCTGAACAAGTCATCTGTCTGTCTTTGCCAAAAAAGCTGAGTAACTTCAACTGAGTTCAGCAGAGTAGGCTCTAGTCTTCCTAGTTAGACTAACTTTTATTATGAGGGTTTGGGGGGAGTTATTGTTTAATGATGTAATGGAAATAGGAATGACAGGTATGCTAGTGCATTGTACAGCACACAGGGAAGAAGGTCAAATAGCACTTTTCAGAGTGGGGTGACAGCTTTGGAATTAAAGGGCATAATTTCATAGTAGTAAGAAAAATGCAATTTTAGGGATTTTCAGAAGGATTTTTTTTTCTTTTAATGAAGACATGTTTCTTAAAGGAAGAATTGAACCAGTTGTCAGTGGGGATTTACAAAGTACTTAAAAAAAAAAAAAAAAGGAATTGTCCTCTCATCAGGCACTCGCCATGTATTGAGCTATAAAGAAGTGGCAAAAAAAGGATGACATTCTTTTTAAAATTGCTGCTTCAGCTCTGGTGAGACATTATATTTTAGCTGATAAGTGCTAGGAATAATGTTTTGCATAAATATTCCACAATATTGAGCAGATTTTGTGTCTATAATTAGAGCTTTGATTTACTCACAGACAGAATTAATTAGGGAGTAATAGCTGTACTGTAATTCTTCTATTATAACACAACTACATTTCTTTTCCTCTTGCTGAAATCAAAGGTATGCAGATAGTTCTTTAACCTTCCTTAGAACACTGTAAAAATATTCTGTTTAGAAGATAAATATCCTGGTAGTAAATACAACAATGTATTCTGCTGTCCATACATAATTTTATATTTAGCTTAAACTTCATAGGGTGTGTTCCAAGACTGCTTAAGCTCTTGAATAAAGAAAGATACGAAAAACAGTGCCTGACCACAACCTTTAAATGAGATTTCTAACAAGTAAATTCTGTGTTTACTCTCAGGCCCTTGGCGATGTAAGAGTCCTGGAACAAGGAGTCTCATATAACATCCTTTTTCAAGTCCATTTGTGCAAAACGGGGGTAGATTTTACTCATAGTTCACCAAAAATTTTTTTTCATGTAAAAATGGGAGTCGATTAGTGTAGTTGATAAGTGTGAAGGCTGATGTTAAAGAAGTAAGTACTGGAACAAAAGCTACTGAAACCATCTCATCTCTTCCTTAGTGCTTACTCTTGTGCCACCTTAGGATCTGTTTGCTTAAGAGCAGCATGAGAGCTCAGCTGGAATTCCCCAGCACTTTGTGTCCTCTCTAGAGCCATGGGACAGGGGTGAGACTAACTGTAGAAAAAGAAAACTTAGAAATGAGGAGACATTTCTTCTCAGAAAGAGCAGTCAGTCATTGGAACGGGTTGCCCAGGGAGGTGGTGGTGGCACCGTCCCTGGAGAGGTTGGAAGTTCAAGGAGACGTTGGACATTGGAGAGGTTGGACCGTTCAAGGAGAGGTCGGATGTGGTGCCTAGGGATATGGTTTAGTGGGTAACATTAGTAGTAGGGTGATGGTTGGACCAGGTCATCTCAAAGGTCTCTTCCAACCTGAATGATTCTGTGATTCTAAGTGACCTGCCCTGAAATGGCAGTGAACAAAGCAAGATTGCAGCAGCAGTTCCCAGGGACTTTGGTGGATCTTCTCAAGGTCTTCTCTCCAGGTGACATATCTTCTCTCCAAACAGTCAGGGAGGCAGAAGCGCTGCTTGGCATGGGAGCAAGGTCAAAGAAAGGCAGCTCATCTGTGGAACAGGGAGAGCAGCGAGGTGCGTTGCTGCAGCAAAAACAGGATATGGATTTGAACCATCTTTTGGCTCCAGAGATTAATTTTATCAGTCTATTATATGCTATGATAAAGCTGAACAGCTGGAGAAACAAAAGGCAGGAGAGCAGCTTGTATTACAGCCTGTCCATTATATTTCCACCATGATCTGACAGCGGCCTAACAGGAGCTGAGGCCCATTCTCTGCTCCTCTGTGTGAGGAACCAAGAACTTCTGTTTCGCTTTGCCATCAGCTGTAATGGTGGTGGTGGTGATCAAAACAAGAGTTGCCCCCACTTCTGGGTCGTTTTCTCCCCACAGACCTTTTGTTCTAAGTGGGCAGGTCTGAGAGCCGGGTGGTGTTAGCAACCCACAGGGAGGAGCACACCTTTCTTTCACTGACTTCTACAACTTGCACTTGATGCACTTTACAACTCATTGATATTGAATGAACTTAGAATTAGTGAATCATTTAATCTAAATTAAATTATCTTGGACACTTAAGTAAAAGTGTTTAATATTGCTTCAGTAACTTTGGGGGATTTTTTTTTCCTTCTCCTCCTGAATCTGTTTTACTTCCTTGTACTTGGAAGAGGTTGTTTTCAGCTGTCCTTGTTAGATCCTTCTCTAATGGAAAAAAATAATTTCCCAGTTCAGTTCTTACTCTCAGCAGCAACAAACTCTTCTCCAAGTCCTATAACTGACTGTTCAAAGTTCTGTACTGTTTTGGCCTTCCCTGTGGAATGAAGTGGATTACTAGGTCTCAGAAAGGAAAAGCAAAGAGTATTTAGGAAGCAAATTGTATTTAGGAAGTCGGGTTCCTATTTGGGTGACCATCGAGTCCTCTTTAGAGATGAACAATGCGATGCATTTTAATGTGGGTGGTGAATTGATATATTAGTAGATACATAATATTCGTGTCAAGAGCAGCTTGCTCAGCAGATGTCCGATTTTCAGAAGCCGATGCCTAATGAAAATACACACCAAATGTGCACACACATCTCTTCTGGTCTGACATAATGAATTGCCTTGTGAACAGTGTTTTTGTATGTAGTCTTTGTACAATTTTTGCAAGGTATGCACTGGTACTAACTTCTGAAAAGCTGCCCTGAATATCCAACCTCTCTGTCTTCTGTTTTCTTGTCACACATTCTAAATGTTTTTTTACGCTATAGGCCCAGGAATACCAGGGCAGCTGTTGCCTGACAGTGCAGTCACCATTACAGTATTTAACGCTCACACTGGCAAGTTTCCTTGGGGCCACGGTTTGCCGAGGCAATCAGTACTCTGCTAACAAGCTAGAGGCAAATGATGGTGACCATTTTGTTTCTTTCAGCCCACTTCCCTTTGTGTAGCTGGAGAAGGGCCTGAGCCAAATAGACTGTGAGACAAAAATTATGCTGAATGGTGTTTGCTGTTTACAAGCAGCTCCTGTGGTGGCGAGCAGCGCAAGGCCGCAGCTCGTGGGGGCTCCTCGAGGTGCCGGGGCAGGCAGTGGTCTGTGCTCCAGAAGGCCCCGCTGAGGGAAGCCCGGCTGGCAGAGGGCTGATGGGGATACAAGTCAGCCTTTTAGATTCAAAAAGAAAACCATACATGCCAATGAGAAGTGCTTCCATTTGATTAAATATCCATTAACTGATATGTTTGCGGGCAGCGTCCTCATTTGCTGCTGGTGGATCCCATGGCCTAGTCCCCCAGTGGAAATGGTTCAGAGCACCATATCAGAAAATTGCTTTGATGAGTCACAAGTTTGCCAGTTTGACTTTAATAGAAAAATTGGAAGAAAGTATTTGAGTTATGATTGTGCTGGGTTTTTAAGAATGCATGAGTGCAGTTTCTGTTCTTCACATTTAATTCAGGTTTCGAGAACAGAGAATGGTATGAGAAATACGGGCATGATTTAATAGTTGCTTCAGAACAGCGATGAAAATGCAAGTGGTGTACCGGTGATGTATGAGTAGAAGAGATTTGGTCATAAATTATAAAGAACACCTCTGAAGGTGACACAGATTCCAGTTGTAGCTCAGATATTTGACGATCTTATGAAAACTGTTTATGTTTAGATTTAAGAATGGTTATAAAATTATACTCCAAAAATATAATTAGCAATATCTCCTTATGGGATTCCAATTCATCTCTTAAATGAGAATGTATTGCTGAAGGAATGCATCAGGCTGACAGTAGAGTTATCACTACAGCTTCCTGGCACTGTCCTAACAGTTTATCTTGGGGTTGGTGGAGAAATCTAAAAATCAATCCTTGACCACTCTGTTACTGCTGTTCTTAGGAAATAAGAAGCAACCAGAAACAATGAGCCAACATTCTTGGTTCCTCTGAGAGTCTTGGTGGTAAGTTCAGCTTTTCTGACAGTCTCTGAGGGTCTTCTGACACCTTTATTTTTGTAGATGTTTGCATCCACATAGAAATGACATTGAGTAGGGTTGTAGGCTCAAATTGTCAATCCAGAATTTCAGGTCCGCAAGTTAAAAAGACATCTCCTAGGCATGATCAGATCAACTCTTATCATGCATGTCCTTGGCTGGGACATGTGGGAGACGTGTAGTTAGGTTCAGCATTCCTTCCAAGCACTAGATTTTCTGCTCAAGCTTCCTAGACTTCGTGCTTACAGAGTGCCTGCATGGGACTGTACTCCTTGGTCACAGGTGACCTTGGTCATAAAAGGTCTCAAAAAGGAAATCTGGACCTAAGGTTTGAAATCTGTTGTCCAGAGGTTTCCTTTCAGGATGTTCTGAGCAGGGCTATTCATGTAATTGGGGTTAAACTATGGAATTGACTGATAGCTAAAGGAGTCAGGGTTGACTGTATGTTTATAGAGGTGCAGAAATGGGAATTTAAGTAGAATCCAATAATTAACCATATTCTCAGTGAAAGCTGGATACTTAAGGATTTTTGGAATTCATGCAGTTTACTCATGTGAAGCTTTGGGTGTACAAATGTTTGATGGATCAGTTTGATCATTTCAAGTGTTCTTACAGGACTAGGTCACTGAACTGAAGTCTTACACCGATAAACCAGAATCAGATAAGTTGTTTCAATTAGTAATTTCTCCCTAAGATAAGGACATAGACCTCTTACATTGTGCAGGCCAACAATTGAGAAGTTGGATCGTTGTTTTCAACTAGTAAATCTGCAAAAGAAGTTTTCGTAGGGGTCACCAAGGTAGCAAGTTCTGATCCCTGCTGAGGCTGGTGGCTTGGAAGAAGTCAGGAAAGTCAAAATTCTCCATGGAGTACTCGTTTTTGTCACTTCTTTCTATTTTTAGATCATTTGCATCTCTCAGCACTGAAAGACCAGTGCTTTATTATCTTCCAGAATTCTGACCATTTCAGAGGCAGAGAGCTCACTTGGTTCTGCACTTCTTTCCTGTACGAAAGGAGCTCAATTAAACATATAAAAGAATCAAACTTTACTGATTAATTAAAAAAAAAAAAAGTTGCTATGATGTAAAGTCTATTTTAAGATGTAACGCAGCAGGTAGAAGTTTGCTAGGAATATAGTGTTCTTGCTAGTAAGGAAGATGTGGTAGAGTAATAGTGTACTAGGAATAAAACCATTAATATGGCAGCTAAAATGGGCCAGAAAATTAAGCCCATTTGTAGTTTTTATGGAAAAACTGTGCTTCAGCACTTGGATAACAGTTTACTACACTAGTCAGCCCTCTAAAGTCTCTGAGTTTTACAACTTAACGCTATCCATCATCATGTCCTAGAGGGAAAGACGTAATAGTTGGTTACAAATTTACCTGAAAGGTGATACGCTTTGTTCATTGTTTCTGTTGTGTGTGTGAGCGCATACAGTTATACAGCAAATTCTGCAGTTTCCTTGCACTTAAAGCAACCAGATCAGATAGTGCTGGTGCGCATTGTGGGCTTTTCAGCAGCAATCAATGAAACTGCAGCAAGACAGATACCAAAGAGTGACATGAAAGGGGAAAGGCTCTGCACTTTTTTCTTAGACCTGCATTCATGTTTTCATGCCATGCAGTTTCCTGAAGTCTTCAGTTACTCATGTGTGAATTTTATTTGAATGTTAATGAGAGAAAAACATCCTCACTGTAACGGGTGTTCAGACCACAAAACAGTTTTACTGAATATTTAACACAAATCATTCACAACCTCCTTGTGATGATGCAAACTGTGACTAAGTGGCAAATGAGTTCTGCAGCAGTCGATGTGGTGCAGGATAAACCCCGTGCTTTACATCCTCCAAGGAGAGAAGAGCATGGGCCAAATTTTTTGCTGTAGTGTATAATTGGTAGAGCTGCTCAATGATTGTGATCAATAATTCTTGAACAGTCAGAATTAACTACAAGCTCACTAAACAAAGATTTATAATCAAAGTGCATCTAGTAGAGACCTGATAGTGTCCAGGGATCCTGTGTTAGATGGAGTTTGAGCTGGGACGAAATGTGCTGAGCCTTCTTTTGATATGTGCAAGACGAAAATAATGCAGACTGCTAATGCTCAGAAAAACAAAAGCTTTTCTCAGCTTAACTCCTGGTGAGCTATTTGGCATAAAACCAGCTGTTCATGACTTACTGTAATAATGAAGACACTCACTTCATAGGTTTATTCTAATCACAATTCTCTGCAGGATTCGATAGAGTATGATGTATTTGTGAGCTTTCCTGGAGCAGAGCTTGCATACCTTTAGACTGAACTACTGCAGGAAAAACAACTTGGATTATAATATTGCAAAGAGGTCTATTTGGCATCTGTTTTTGATGATGTTAGGTAATTATGATTTTGCAGTATGAAATTCATACACGTCTCCTACTGGATTTGAAGCCACAGTTTTAATTTCAGTTACAAAATTACTAAAATTTTGCCTCAAGACTTAAAGTGTTTTTTTGGGGGGGACAGTGATTTCTTAGACTTTGGTACATGGAGTTATGATGTACCAGAATTTTTAAATGCAGCTGCTTTTAGACCTTGTAAACTTTTGAAGCTTTGAGTTTACTGTATTCTCTTTCAGAGATGAGTGCCCCTGTTTTTTTCAGTCCTACAGTATATTTGGAGCACGTGTGATAACTTGTGTACTGGAAAGATTGTAATAGACCTGCTGAAAATGTCAAGATGAACAATTCAGGTAGAAAGAGAGAGAAGAACCGTGCTGGGTCTCAAATATGTTCCATTTCTCAAGTTTGTGGACTTCAGTAGTAAAGCGTACATATATGAAAGAGAAAGTATAGCCATAAATGTATTGCAGAAATTCACGCTATAAATCTTACCCTGATCGGGGCGGGGGGGGAACTTTCTTCGAATTTGTTTGTTCCAGCCAGACTTTTATGTTGCTGCTATGGTTATGAGATCTGCAGCCTCTACTCTTTCACGGATTAATCACCTCACAGTTAAAATCCCTCATCAAGATTACATGCCAAAAAGGGCAATAAAAATAATAATAAAAAACTCCAGCAACAAACAAACCTGAAGAGACTGCAGCAAACTGTTTGAACTGAGACGATTCAAAATAAATCTTGAAGCTTTCCAGTACCTAGTCAGAATGAAGAAACCTTGTTTTCTTTCCAGCTATTTCTGTGGCTTACTCAGAGTGGCTTACTAATGTCAGTTATTTGCCTTCCCAGTTTGCCAGCCTCATTCACAGCAAGGTGTAGAGCGACTTGGCAGGAAAGCTGCTAGCAGCGTAACAAAGGGAGTGCTTCTGCTGCTCTCGGGGTCACCCTACCCTACTGGCAGCTGCGGAATAAGCATGGTACTGGGAGCTACTTGGGGGGATCTGGGGACTGCGAACTTCATGGGACATCTGTAATGCAAGTCACATGTATTTAGTGGCCCCAATTTTATTTCTCTGATTCGAATTTACATGATGTTGTTATTTCTCTGAAGGGGTGATTTAGGTGCTGAAACACAGCTGTGGTGCCGCATAGGATGCCTGATGCACCAGGACACCCCTGCTGGGCCAGCAGCACCGGGCTGGCAGTAACCCCGTGCCTTCTGGAGTGGTAGGTGGGATACATAAGGTATTTGATGTGGCACTGGCTGCGTGTATTCAGGCAAGCTCATTCCACCCTAAATGTCATTAAATTAAGGTCTTGATTAAATCAGAGTCCAGCTAGATGCCAGAAGTGTCAAAATCACTAGGAAAAGCCTTCTGGTCTGAGCTATACTATAGTTGCTTCTGGGCAGTACTGTTTTGCTAAAAATCCTTCTAGGGGGCTCTGTGTGTGCTGTGTAAGGTCTCTACAGGGATGCGCATGTGTGCTGCCTAAGGCTTCAGTTCACAAATGAATTCACAACTCTAGGATTTTAATTTGACACATAGTCACAGACTTGAGATATTGCCTTTAAAAGGGGTCTCTGAGGAGGAACTTGTTTTCATTTCCATTTACAGAATCAGAATTAATGAACTGAAAGTGTTGGTAGGCATTAATGAAAGGTGCTTCTGTTAGAGTGGGAAAAAAAATTGCATAACTCCAGTGCAGAAGGATAATTCTTTAATTTTAACTTTCCAGAGGAATTTACGAAGCTGTTACTCTGTTATATGTACTGTATGGAATGCCTTCCTGCAGATGCTGTACACGCAAATAAGAAAATGAGGTCCCTGCTTACACAAAAAGTAAGCAACATGTAAATAAAAACTGGGGGAAGGGTGCAGCAGTGAGCAAACGAGCAGGCTGGAATTTAACAGGTGCCTTGCAAGTCACACTCCTTTCCCTCTTTAGTCTGTTGAGCACTTCTGAGAGGGATTTATGGGCTTTCTTGAGGGAGGAAAGATATTCTGTGAAAGAACTTAACACAGTGCTGAGAGGTGTTTCACACAGATTTGGATGGGAGTTTTGGGCCCAGGTGACTCAGCGGGAGAGAATTTGGCAGCTCAGAATTTCAATGAGACGACTGCCTTCTGCAGTGTCTTTGGAATTTAAGTATTCGGCTCCTCTAAGTTTATGGAGATAACAGATTGAAAAAAGAAAGAAGAAAACATAAGCTATTCAGTGGGCTTAGGTGGAGAGAAAGCCCTACCAAAAGCATGTGAAAATCATGGAAAAGAAATGGGGATTTGGGGAGAGGAACAGCTAACTAGAGCAATACAGAAGTGATCTTGGAAATGCTCTTTGCTAGGCCTAAGTTTCCGTTTTCAAGTTGAAACATGTTTTTCTGTAGGAAATACCACACTAGTCTTGAAAAGTTGTAGAAAATTGTATCTTACACTGAAAATGACACCTGTTCATGTGTGTGGTTTGGTAAACTGATCGCTGTCTGGATGTGCTGCTGCCTGCATACAGTCTGGTTTTGAGTTTGTCAGCTGTCCTGCAAGTGGAGTTTGTAGTTAAGTGAACACGTAAAAATGACTGTGTGAACCCTAAACAATCTGCAGAGGAAATGCTCTGGTCAGTCCATCAAGGAAGAGTACTCAGGTTAAATAATGATGACTGAAACCCTACATAGTGTGTATAATTTCTTTAGGCTTGTATTTACGTTTTCTGTGCTTCACTGGTAAGGCACAGCCTTGAGATTGTAGAAATGGCAAAACAGGGTAATTTTTAAAAAATAAATTTAAAATGACATTGCTGAGGGAATCACATCTAGTAAAGGATCAACCGTCTATTTTCTCTGTTGGCTAAAGCAAGAATACATTGCGGTCTGTACTAGTAGTCTTTCTCCGCAAGTAACGTGTACCTGAAGACTGAACATCAGTGTTTCACAGCCACAGCACATTAACAGGCCCAGAAATATGTCTATTCTCTCACTTAGGTGGGTTAGTGCTGGATTTACCTTGCCCTTTGGCACATAACAATCACAAGGATGTCACTGGACATCCAGTGCTTCTTGTCTTTGCTTTTTGTGTTAAAGCTGTACACTTTGAAGACTGTACTGGGATCTCCTGTGAATGGTATTGATATTAATGTTATCCTAATGTCATGGTTTAATAATGTAATGTTATGGTATTAATATTACACCACCAGCTTTAATGGATGGCATTTTATCAGTTCATTTGGCACCATTAGTATTATAATTCTGTAGGTTGTTTATGCATTTAAATCTGAATGCAAATGGTTTTTGTATGTTTGTTTCCCAAAGCTAGAAATATTTTTGCTATATGCATTTATCTTGTCTGGTTTACTACAGCATTTCTGCCCAGAATTTACTGCCAGCAAGGGCCAACATTAATTTGTTGACAGGTGTGGGGGTGTAAGCTTATTATGAAATGCCTACAATTCAACATTGATCAAAAGATTACAGCTTTCATCTGTAAATACAAGCGAATGAATAAACTGATGGCACTGCATCTTCCTGCTCATCTCTTGATTTCACGCTGCATACAGGCTGTGTTTGGGTGCTTGTGCTTTCTTCACCTCTTTGAAGGAAATAAACTAACAAGTACACAAGTGGGCACAGAGCACCGAACCTCTGTATTCATAACAGCAACAGCTTTCACTAATCCCTCTGCATTGTTGTCTCCCTTTAGTATTCATAAAGTGCCAACATATAAGGGTTACAGTCTGTGTATTTATGGGTATGCATATGTCGACAGGAATATAAAATTAGACATGTGGTTCGAGATAAAAGAGTAAGAGGAGAATTGTAGGTAGAAGGCAGTGAAATGCCTTCTCATTAAGAAAACTTGGAATAAAATGGTAAATAGGTTTTACATCCTATGCTGGATTTTGTTTGTTTTATACGTAGTGTACCTACTATGCCTGTGAGGCATACACAAAGACAATGTACACATATCTGCAGCTTTTTTAATGCTGGAGAAAGAACAACTGGAAGTGAGCATCAGGTCTTCTCATACTGTATAGATGGACAACTCCCCAAGCAAACTGAAAGAATGGGTGAAAAGAGATTTACAGGACTTCACTAAAGATTTGGAAAATAGATTAAGTTTCATGCCTGTTTAAGCACTCAAGCTGTTTTAAGCAAGGACATCATACTAAGGCAGTGTCTCTGCAGTGAATTGACAGCTCAGGTGGCAAGTGAAACCTTCAGTGTTAACTTCTACTTGAATGGTCTCATTGTGGACCATGCTCGTTCATTGTTAACAGAAAAACATTCGTGTGCCCCTTTTCCAGATCAGTATGACGTCATCTAGGTGATACATGCTAAAGATTTGATAGCTTTCAGGCAGCGTCTGTGCAAACGTTCATCAGTAGAAAGCACTGGGTCCCTTTGGTGTCTGGGCATGCCGTCTTTCTCGACTCTGAACAGGGTGCTTGCACGGCCACGTTGGGCCAAGGAGGCGTTGAAGCTCAGGTGTCTGTGCAGGCACCCAGCTCCCTGGGCACAGCACGGGGCCTTCTGGCTCCTTAGGCGGGACAGATCAGCCCCTTGGGGAGACTTGCTCACGCCGAAGCTCTACCTTCCATAGCAGATAAAGCAGCTAGAGACATTTTGTTCTTCAAGGTTAAGTATGAAATCAAATATGGCTACTGGAGATGGTACAGTGCAAACAGCTGTGTGAGGTACCTTTGCATGTTAAATGTGAACGCCCAAGTCTCACATCCAGACCGTTTTGGTGTTTGGGTGTATTTACTTCAAACAGAAGCTTTATATGCAGCTGAGAATGATCATTTAATGAAATTGATCACCATTCAGGTCCCAGGAGATCTAAATACCAGGACAGTAACAGCCATTTCTAATAGGCTTTCATTCCCGTCTGTTATATGGCACCTGCATGTACACATAAATCACTGTCCCTCAGCTTTTGGGCATAGTGTGGCCTGTGAAACAGCAGCTGTGACATTCAGTGGTTTCGCAGTGCAGATTGGCTTTCATTGCTGACTTCTGAAAAATGAATATCTAGATGAACTGTTCTTCCCTGTTCCTGAAAGTTGAAGATTTGAGATGGAAGTTCGTTCCATTGTAGTGTAGCTCAGAATACTCCGTGTAATGCACTTTCTCAGCAGGGCTGTGCGGGTGGTTTGGTGGGCAGCAGTGATGCAGATAGCCTGCTATGCTCTCATCTGTGTTACGGAGATAATCTCTGAAGCAACCCATTGATAAAATCAGAAGGCAGTTTGCCACGGTTTCTGTGATTTGTCCGGGCCCTGTAAATTAGGTTGTCATGTGCTGTATACCTAAGGAATTGTATTATGTATGAATTCAAAAGATACGCAGCTGAATTACAGATATTTATAATTTGCTATATATAGCTACTACTCTTGTAGTTACTGGGCAGATTTCCCACCTCCAAATCTTGCATACTTATGCAATTGGAAATTAGCTTGTCTCTTTAATTTTTTTTTCCAGAGAATGTGTATCACAAGAACGAGGAAGGTATCAGGGACTCTCTTGATGGCAGGAAGCCTATTGCTGTGTGGCTGTCATAACCTGTCAAGATAATGATTCTTTAGCTACTGTGTTACTTTTATTTACTTACCTATTGTACTTATTATTTTGTGGTAAATGCATATTCCTATGGTTACAGATAGACATAAACTTCTACTCAAGGGATTCCATGAGCTGCCTAAACTCCACTTATATATATTTTGAAACGACTGGTTTTCCATGTTTTTTTTTTTCTTGTCATCCCTGATGTGTTTTTTTTAACATGAAGGGATCAGTGTAATTTGTGCTGATATCAAGGGAAATTGTCAACTTACCTGTCGTCCAGAAGGAGTGGTTTAGGTCAGTAATGTATATCGTTATTTTGTTCTGAAAATTATTTCCTCTGAGGCTGATAACTTTTTGGTCTCAATTCTTATTGCCTAATTCTCATTCTTTGTTTATGGCCAGTGATTTTGCAGTTCACTTCTAAAGATTAGGTGAGATAAGTGGCTAGCCATCTCCTGAGGTTGGGAGGAACACCTTCTGCTTTACATGACAGTGAAGACTGATGGTTGAGTGAGGGGTGTTCCCACCTTCTGCTTTACATGGCAGTGAAGACTGATGGTTGAGTGAGGGGTGTTCCCATGTTTGCTGAATTTGCATCATTTTAACAAGTGGAATTCCTCACTGTACTCATTAAGTATTATGCTGAGTGGAGGGAGGTATTTTAATTGAGATAAGCTAAATTAGAAATTGGAATTGGCCTGTGGAAAGCTTGAGTAGGCTTGGGATAGATAGGATTGGCAGTACTTAAAAGAGCAAGAGGAAGCCAATAGGAAGCCTACATTAAATAGGAAAGTAAGATGCAAATGCTCTCAGCTGTTGGACAGATACTGACTCAAAAACCTATAAGCAGCCAAAAGAAAGATTATTTTCTAACTCCTCCTAATGGCAACAGATCAATGGATAAAATGCTACCATGTCTTACCAGAAGTTTGCAGACTGTCCCTGTGATCTGAAAGCTGAAGACCAGTCACCTGACAATAATAGTTTCTAAATTCAAGGCAAATTATGTACTTGCATGACAGAAAAGTTCAAACAAATTCATCGTTTGCAATATAGAAACGATAATGCAAAATGTTACTTCAAATGCCGATTTTCTCTGCTTGTATGCTATTACAGCATTGCAATTACTGAGGTGTCGTTATCTTTACACTATGGAAGTGTGGTTGCCTCTTGAGAGGTCACATGAATTATCTCTTCTATAAAATGTTTCTTGTAGCATGATAAAATATAGATGAAGATATATATAAATATTCTTCTTAGAAAAAATGAAAATTGTGGTAGCCTTTTTATTGTTAGTAAGCACTTTATGTTATTATCACATGCTTTATATTGCAGGAATTCCCATAGAGAAATGCTGATTTGGAGAGAAGAACATACATACGATATATATATACACACTTATGTTCAAAAGCATTATCATTTTTGGCTGTTGATTTGGAAAATAACTGAAACGCATGATAGTTTTTCTGTGTCTTGATACCCAAGCTTGCTTGACTCAAGTGAGAGCTGAGCACAGGCTGCAGGTGGGGTCCCACGAGAGCAGAGCAGAGGGGCAGAATCCCCTCCCTTGCCTGCTGCCCACGCTGCTGTTGGTGCAGCCCAAGGTACGGGGGGCTTTCTGGGCTGCAAGCCCACGCTGCCAGCTTGAGTCAAGCTTCTCGTCAACCAACACCCCCAGGTCCTTCTCCTCAGGGCTGCTCTCAATCCATTCTCGGCCCAGCCTGTGTCTGTGCTTGGGAATGACCCGGCCCAGCTGCAGGAACTTGCACTTGGCCTTGCTGAACCCCATGAGGTTTGCACAGACCCACCTCTCAGGCTTATCAAGGTCAAGATTAGCAAAATTGTTGCGAGTGTAGTCATTTAACTGATGAACAGAGAGAGAAATGGGTATTCTTGGATGTTTTCACTTTCTTCATTATGCCTATTTATAGCATTCTATTAGCAGGTATCATTTAGGATTATAGTAGTGTCAAACTTCATCACTTCCATACCTGCTTACTTGCTTTACATCTACCTTTACACAGCTGGTGTAGGTACAGTCATGGAAATGAGCTCAATTTTAGAGAAAGAGCCAGCAACCCACTGCTGCAGCTCTCACGTACCCCGTCACACTGCTGAGTGAAGGGGTTTAAATGATTTTCTTCCATCTTTTAAATCATGTTAAAATTTATGCAGTCTTTCTGAAAGAAGGTCCTATTTAAACCTGGCTATTTCACAGAAAAGGTAAGAAATTTGATTTTTATTTGAAGCATTTTTAAAAGTGTTGAATTGATGGGTTGGAAGCATGATGGATTTTAGATTTAACATAAGGAAGGATATAGAGGTTGGACTGCCCTGCCACCTCCTTTTCTTTTCTGCACAAGAACGCAGGAGGTGATGTGTTCTGGGCTGCTCTGAATAAGCAAGATGTGACTATCTCAATAGTATGCCTGGTCAAGAACTTCAGTGTATATTTTCAAGAAAATTCCAACATGAAAAACATTCTGATGTAGAGTGTAATATCAAGGCAGTGTCAGCAACCTGATCTAGTGTGTGGCGTCCCTGCCCATGGAACTTGTTGGAACTCGTATGATCTTTTAAGGTCCCTTCCAACCTGAGCCATTCTGTGATAGATATATCAAAAAAAACCGCCTTGATAAGGGTTTACCTGACCAATTTATGAGCTACCCAGTATTTTTTCTAACTTCATTTAGACTTCAAATTTTAATAGAATATCAAATTTATACTTTCTTACATATGAGAGAGATTTATCCATACAAGGGACGCAGCAGATTGCCCCGTTTAAAGCCTGTTGAGTGTTCTTGCCTTGTGCTATTTTTTTCAATTGCCTGTAATTTTACTAGTGTCAGCCGCTTGGGGATGGGATTTTCTATACCTGTGGTCTGCTCCATTATTGTATCAGGTCTACTTTGCCCTGCAAAAAAGGTTCAGAATGAGACAAGGGAAAAGTCATTGCTTTTCACTGTTAAAGATTTCCTTTGAAAAATTTATAGTACTGCTATATTTTAGAGCAAGGACTTGAAATTTTATGAGAGGAGAAAAATGCCTTTTATCATCTGCTTGGAAATCTGCACAGCCTGGGTGATTTTGCTGAAAGGACAACAAAAATACCCATAAGACAAAAAGAAAAACTGAGGTGACATAGACAGGAGGAGGCATAAAATTTGAATGAGCAGCTCAGAGTAGTGGAACTGGTGGTTGAAGAAAACACAACCAGAAATGGATGGGACAAGGGTAGAGGAGGATATCAGTCAAGGAGTATCTTTTTGCTGTTCTATGTTTTCTTCCTGTTCTATGGGTTCCAAAATTCTGACGATGAACTTGGTCCAGGTGTTTCCACTCCCACTGTCTCTGCTGTGTAAAGACTAACTTGTGCTGCGAGTCCTTTATGTCGTGATCTCTCTTAGACGTCTGATCATCAGAGGTCATATTTGCCCCCTCTCAGTTATTTCCTTCAAAAAGCCCCATTCTTTCCTTCAAGTAACGATCATGTCAGTTATTTATGTTCAGTTTACTGGAAGAGTCAGAAATGGCATTAATACGTTGCTACTAGTAAAATGTCTATCTATGAAGAAGAATTAGGAAAAGCAGAGGGTTCTTTGCATTCTGCATGTTTGCCAGTGGCTTGAGTAAATCTGCAAGCCTCAGAGTCACACACATCCTTTATAAGGGCAGCAAGTTAAGTAGGATATTTTGTGTGAATTTATTTAAAGTATAGCTGCTAGCACTACTTGAATGTTTATAGTGGACACGTATTTGTTACTAACATTAGCACGGCTGAAGGACAGCTATAACTATTCTCATGTTGAAAGTTTTCTAGTATAGAGAAAAAATTGGTCTCACTCTCAACACTGGCATTTTTCTGTCAAGAAAATCAATATTTTGAAGAATTCATTAATCCTTTTTTACAGATTAGTGTTGCTGGTTTGGGTGCTAATGACATCAGAAATGTGATGCTTTTCCTTTTTTAACCACTGTGGCCACGTTTAAGGATTTTTTGTTATTATTATTATTTGGATTCATTTTCATTGTAATTCGTTTTCATTGCAGAGCAAGGAAATGGAAACGGTAGAGTCATTCTATTAGCTGAAACATTTGGGAATTTTAGATTAGAGAACTCTGCAAAGTTTAAATACTATGTGCTGTCATATACGGAAATTGTTGCAGCAACATTGTGAAGATATATTGCATACAGTTGTTTTTTTTTTTTTGTGATAAGAGCTTTAAAGAATGAACCTCTTTATCTATGTAAACAATCTATAACTTTCCCCAGTCTTTGCTAACTGGCTACTTCCATAAAAAGTGAAGCTGCTTCTGGCTCAAATTGTAATGTGAATTTTCTTTTCCAAAACTATTTCGTTTAGTTTAAGGTTACCAATGTCAGAATTCTGGAAATGCCCAAACACCATTACCTTTGCTTGTAAGAACACACCCTTTAAAAGTAGATGTTTTGTTTTGTTAATTGCTTTAAAGATATAAAATAAAGGGAATAAGTATTAAATAAGTAATTTTTCTCACAAAATTATAAAAAAAAGGCTGCTGGGTATTACAATAAAAGCAGTTTAAAATTAAATATTGAGTTGCAGCATATTAAAATTCATTTCCTGATTCAAAAAAGTAAATAAAGTATGTGGAAATCAAACTCCTGTACTGTCAAAACACAATATGCATTATATTTAATTATTAGACTTTATTGGATCTTTTAATTGTGTGACCAACAAAATTGGATTTTTAAACATTTTAGATTTTGAATGCACCGAGTCCACAAGTATATGGAATAAAAACGTGGTAGCAATGTTTGTTTTTTGTTTGTTGTTTGCAAAGGCATTCTCATTGTTCAGAGCAGCAGGACCAAAACAAAGGTCCTCAGCACCCTTCCTGCAGAATACTCCTATACTCAGGATATTTATATTCCTGTATTTGCAGACTGTCAGATCAGAGTATAACTCTTGGTTGAATGTTGCGCAAACTGTATGAAGTGATCTTCAGTTCGGATTTGGTTGTAAGCCCACGGAAAGCCAAGGAAGCACTCATTTTATTTCAGCTTTGGGTCACAGTGCATCGAAGTCCCATCAAAATCATGTCGGTTAGGGAGGTGGAAGGCTGTGTCTATTGAGTACCGCTGCCATTTCCAGATAGCTGAAATCTGTAGTGCTCCAACACCTGTTAGCATTACTGACTTCTCACTCATTACCAAGTTCGCTGAATTCAGCCATGCGAACAGATTTTCTGGCTTCAGTTGAACAAACACCTTCTGCTGTGCGTCATTGCTTCTGAACCAGGAAGAAGAGGAGAGGTGGGTGGCCTAATGCAGTGTTCTCTGCTGCAGTAAGAATGTGTTCATGGGACTAAACCAAAGCCCATTATTAAAGATAAAAGATAAAGAGAAAATACATTCAGACCAATCTCGTCTTGGTTGAGATTGACTCAGATTTATATAAATCCCTTTTCTAGATTCTACCATGCAACATTCTTCTCGTGATACTGATGTTGAGATACTACAATAGTAGCAGTGCACTGAGGCTCTGAACAAGAGGGTAAATGCCATTTTAAAAGAAAGGTCTCAGGATAAAAACAACCCAGTGAATACTCTTGAGTTTCACTTGGTCTTAATATAAAAAATAAAATAAAAATATATCAAAATGACCCCAAGTTTCTTCTAAGGTTCTTGAGTCTTTGGGAAGTTTGGAAAGGTTTTATGATAGAGAACACTGGAATTAGTTCTGTACATTTTGTTTACTTCCCATTGTGTCATGTTAGCATTTATCTAAAGAACACAGATTTTTCAGAGGGGTAAAACATTTTCTAAAAATAGAATATTAATAGAAAAATACAGATAAATAAGCAAGTCAGAATGACAAGACAATTATTGAATAGGAAACCTTTGGAAACTTAAAGAAGAAAAGAATCTGATTTAACTTTTCCAATTTCTTGTATATGTCTTGTGCAAGTTTTGTTTATCTGGAAAAAAAAACATTAATTATTGAGAGGATCACCTTCTGTCATGCTGCTGATACTGCTGCTAGTCAAAGAAAATTGAATGCCACAAAAGATGAAAGTGGATAGTAACTCTACTTCCCTGGGGAAGGGTAATGGCATGAGTAAGAACTTTTCTTTTAAAGTTACTTTGTTCATCACTTGTCATCTCTGTCATTTCTGCTTTGATTTCTTCTCCTCTGCTAATAATCTGCAGGCTTACGGAGCCTCTTATTTGTAGACAGTAGTCATCAGTTGTATAAACTCAGTAGTTGGTACCTTTATAAACTTCGGTGTATGGCAGACTGCATAGTACAGCAGGAGTAGGAAGGTAGGGTTACAGAAGGAGATGAAATAAGAGATTTTTTGGGGGGAAGCATATGCTGGATAGTTGGTGTGGGATAAAATATTTGCTTCTTGTCTTCCTGAGCACAGTTGCCTGAGGGAACGGGGGGGGTCAGACGCCCCTGGTCAGCATGGTACCTCTGTACTGGTACACTAAAATCGCCGGTGAGAAGCTTTGAGTGCTTGGCATGTCAGCACTTGTTCGTTAATATGTTGTCTGCTCCTGGGCATGGTTTTTGAATATGGCCACTGACAGGTAGCCGCTATCCACGTATTCCCTGAGATCTCTTCAGGACATTACACTGGCTGAGGACAGCTTCCAGTAAATGGTTCAAACAGGGCTGTGCCATTTGTAATGCAGGGAGTTACTTCATGTGGATACAAACTGAGCTCCTGTAGTGGCCCTCCGGCCACTACAGCGGTGAGTGACCTCACTGCTCAGTGAGAGAACAGCTCGCCACGGCAGTCAGTGCCCATGGGTTAGCTGAGGAAAAGATTTTCAGTGGACTTCCACAGACTAGTGTTTCAAAGTCTTTTCCAGTATCAGTGACAATGCTGCCGGTGAATATGAGATCAACTTTGTCCTTTTCTTCAGATGTAATAAATTCCAGGTATTGTTTTCCTCAGCTTTGTCCTCAAAGATTTGGAGACTTGCAAAAATAAAGTGAAGGGAAGATTACTAGCATGCCATTAGTAGAAGTTTGTGTGTAAGGCCTTTGAAGATGACCAAGGAGAGGTTTTGAAATCCCTGTATTTATGCAGTTACAGATCCATTAGTGGGACACCACTGTAGTTTAGGTCAGCAAGGAACCTGCAGCTGGATTTCCTTTGCTGTGTATGTGGGTGATCATTGCTGCTTAGGTCTAAGAAGGCTTGAAATTAATTGTTTTTCCCTTTTCTGCACTTAGTCCTGTCTTTAACCTTTTAAGGTAACGCTCCTGTGTTTGAATAAAGAAGCTCTGGAGGAGTTAGGACGGGAGAGGCTGTAGTTCAGTGGGTTGGATTTTGAGGGAAAAAGTGGAGGGTATGCTTGCTGTTTATTACTTAGACTGTATTTTTCAAGTTCTGTCAAGGGAACATAAAGGCTGTCACAGAAAGAGGAGCAGTATAGTGAGTAAGATGTGCTGAGGAATCACAGAATCAAAGTTTACCTGTTTGACATAGACTGTCTGTGTGTTTCTGGGAAGGATGTGTGGAATATGCGTCTGGAGGCCCAGCCTTAAATGAAGATACTAGCTCTTGATTGCTTCATTAACACTTGTGAGGAAAAGTGTGTGTGTTACAAATTCTGAGGTGCCTTGCTATTTAGATACTGGTGCTTCAGAAGTGTGGTAGGCAATATTTTTGTTTGTTGAAATAAAACCGTGTCTGTTTTGGAATTTAAAACCTGTCAGAAACATGTGCATCAAAAAGATGAATGCTATATTATGTAGACTTAATATGGTTGGCCTTGATTTTATCTGTTAGATTTATTATGGAGTCAAGTTCTATTACCAGTATTTTGTGCTCCTGTTTGTTCATGGCCACGGCATTACGTTAGTAGACATCTAACTGTTCAATTAATAAACCTCATGTAAGCACTAACACACTGGAAGAATCTTTGAGGGAGCTGCAACAGTCGCTGTGTCTTTTAAAGAGTTGACTAATGTAACCAAATAATTGCCCTCTAGTTAAGGAAAAACCCATGGGTCATTCCAAGAGACACAGAGGGTTTAACGCCTCACGCACTATACGACTATCAGTCTTCAGTACATCTTGCCCCATGTTATTCATCCAGCTGATAAAAGCTGGTACGAGAGATGATCAAGTGACAATAGTATTTGTCTCAACCTCACATCTAAAGGATTTCTGATTGTTGTAGACAAGTGATATGAGCTTTCTGTGATTTAGTTTTCCCACAAGTAAAATCTGTTTTCCATCTTCTCCTGTTTTCCTATCTCAGAAGATGATATGAAACTTCAGATACTTTAACAATAGATATATAGTTATATGGTTATAGATATATGGTTATATAAGTTATATAGAAATTGATAGGAATAATTATAGATAGTTTTGGTTTTCCCCAGTTCCCCAACAAATTAAACCCTATATTTTCTGAACCAGCCAGTAACACTTGTAAGAGCAGACTCTTAATGCCCTAAAGTGCTAATGATTATAATTCAAATACCTTTAATGGATTTGAACCTATGACCTACAGCCAGAAATAATTGAATTTTTGGCTTCTTTATTTTCGTTGTTCTTACATTTTATAGTGGGTTTAAGTCTTCCCTCCCCTTAATTCCTCACAATCGCTCTGTACAGAAGTCATTAGAAATATTTTTGCAGTGCAGAGTCCAGGTTAGATTGTGCATCAGTGTTCTAGTGCATGGTCATAGGTATCATTACTCTTTACTCATATGATTATCTGGTACTATTATAGCACGTCTTTAATCAGAAATGTAACTAATGCTGAAAACATATGTACAGAATAGTTTAACCTTAAAAAAACATCATTGGGAAAACACACACCCTTTTCTTCCTCCTCTGAAAATCTAAGAAGTACAACAGTAATTATAGCAGTCTCACAGTCGTAAGTTTCTGTACTGTCATCTGTGTTCTTGGATTCTGAAGGATATGCTACACATTCATAAGAGGATGTTGTGATAGGTGGCACTGCCATTTTGAGAACTGAAGTAATTTTAATTTCCTACAGTATTTTTTCTTCTCTTTCTTCTCCTTTAATCTAAAACAGCTATTCTGGCCTCATTTATGTGTGGAGAATAGAATAAGATTTCAAAAGGCTAAAAAAATCTCAACATATCTAGGACTAATGGAGCTACAATTGAAATTTAAATAACGAATGCAGAAATCGACATGTATTCTCAAATCAGAAATGAAACAAAAAGGGATAAGAACACTTATCAAGTAAAGAGCTTCTGGAACATTTCAGGCAACATGTTTTCAGTAAAATCTTTTTGAAATTTTATCATTCCCTGTACAGTATTTCCTGCATTTTTAATTCTCTTTTGTTTTGAACTTAAAAATAATGCAGAAGGGGTTTTGTTCTTTTTTCAGTCAGATCTTCAATAGTAAGCTTTAAATACTTGTAGAACTTCATGTAACTTCTGGATAGCAGATAAGTTATTCATAAATATCACTGAATTTAGCAGGATAGTCTGTCAAAAGTACACGATCTATTACAATAACTTAACCTTTTTAGAAGCCAGTATTAGAGTGAAATTTTAAGTGGAGAACCTGAAGGATATAGCTGAAGTCTTCTCTTACTTAAGACACGTCCTCCATTGGCTTTTGCAGGCCCTCATTTGGGCTTACACTTAAGAAAAGTTTATTAGTTAGCAGGTAATCTTTAGGTGTGATTAGAGAAATAAAGGTAGTTATACGTGTTATGCCAAGGAAAAAAAGAAGTTCTTTGCGAGTCTTGATTGTACCAGTATCCCTGCTATTCGATATGTAGTGCTGTAACAAACAGCAGTAAATATAATTATGCTATTCCTTATGGTAGTGATTTTCTAAAACACGCACATCTGCTACTATGGAGTGAGCTGCCAGCTCTGGGGAAATATCACTTAGCAAAACATGCAGTGCACACAAAGCAATTTCCAGCAAAGTTGTTTGCTAAACTAAATCCAACACATTGGAAATAAGAAAGCCATAGATGAGAAAATCCTAGTAGCAGTAAGAGCAGATGTATCTTGAGAGATGGCTGGTGTTGTTTCATGGTATAAAATGGACCTTTCCAGTGGTGAGAAGTAGTAAAAGCCTCCAAGACATTTTGAGCAGGGTGGGAGCAGGTGAGTGGCTGGAGGAGTATCTTAAGTACAAACATAAGCAGCTGTTGCTAGTTTGTCATGGTAAGATGTCAGTGATGCTTATGCTGGATATTAAGAAGTTCTAATACCTTAAAAAAGAGCATGAAAAAAGTTAATGCCCATTACATTCATTAGTGCCAGAAGAATAAACTTTTCAGTATCTGATTTTGTATTAGGAAGAACTCTAACCCACTTCCTATGCGGTGAGAACACTGAGACTGAGCAAACTCTTCTTTGTGTTCTCTTTATTTCTTCATAAGTCACCTCTCTCAATCTACTTGAGATCTGTAATTTAATATCCATAGATTCAGCACATGCTGAAGCTAGGCAAAGGCTGTGGGACTAGAGCTCTGCAAGACCAGGATACTCATACTGCACCAGGGTGCACGCTCTGAGCCACGGCACCGGTGTCACCTGGTCAGCATAGTTCTCCAAACACCATTAGGATGTTTAACCCTCCTGACATCTGTTGGCTTCTTTAAAGGTATGCCATCAGGAAAGTACTTGCTGTTTATTACACTGACAGCATTGTAACTAGTACTTCAGTAAGCATTGCAGTGGAGAAAAATTCTGTCCATGCTTAAGGCTGGACCCAGCCATTTGATAAAGCTGCGTGTGGTGTTTGACACAGATAACCTGTGTAACCCAGCACTGCCTATGTGTGTTCTGAAGTCAGGGATATTTCTGCAAACCCCAGATTGTGAGTGACAGGTTATTGAATATATTCTAGTGGGAGGTGGTGTTGATTAACTTTTCATATCTTTCCTATGCAAAACAATGTCTTGTGAAGCATTGTTAAGCAGCAGTTTGATGTACCAGCTAGTGCAAATAGCTGCTATGTGGACAGAAGAGGCCTAGGAAAAGGCATACATGTGTTAAGATTTATATGTACATTATTTTCTGATTGCAGTCGATTGCTGTGCCCTGCCCAGTGTTGTTTCTGAGGTGTGTTGGTGTGAAGTTCCTGTACCTATTGGAGTCGCAGTGAGCTAGGTTAGCTTCAGCAGCTTCATTTGGTCTTTGCTAGCAAAGCTAATTCTGGCTGAATACAATTAAGGAGCATTCCTAGAAGCAGTTGGGTGAAGTGACTGATTTTTGTGATGAGAAACTAGCAGAATGTGACCTCTTGTGTGGCCAAAGCTGTGCCTGCCACGCCAGCTCTGGGGGCTGCCTGGCTTGGATGCAGGTCCTGGGAGGCCCTGCTCGCTGAGCTCTGGAGCTGGGCTGAGGTACCACGCTCTGGTGTACAATAAACACAAAGATATTCTGTCTCCAGCTGTCTCATTGCCTTTGTACTGCCCCGTGCTTTCTGTGCTAGAAAGCTGCCTTATTCAGAATCGAGGAGTCGTTCATGGTCTTCATGTAAATGTTAGGACAAAACATTCCTGCCAGAAGTGGTTAAGTATGACCGGGTCCCAGTCTTACAGACAGCCTGAATTTTTCTTCCTTTTAACAAATGAATAGAAGGCTTCAAGTATCTCTGCAGGGAAGGCAGTAGCTAAAGAAGTAGGGTTTTCCCTAATCTGTATGCTACACTGAGGCACATCCCAAAGTGGGATTTAGGCAGAGGTACTGAGTTTAAATCCAAGCTACAGTCCTGAAAATTTCTGCTCAGCTATCAAGAAGTGCTGAAGGCAGCTTAATTCTACAGACTAGTCGTTATTTTCTTTGAAATCCCTCAGAAAGCTTCAGCCCTTGGGTGCCCCTGTTTGTTCAGGGCCTATCAGCATCTGCTTCGTGACTGCGCTGTGCTGGACCTGGTGCTCCTCTGCGGGTGGCTGCTGGAAACACTGTAGCGCGCTGGCAGAACCTCCTTTTGGACACAAAACTTTAATGCCTACTGGCTTCTAATACAGGATGGTTGATGTCCCCTAATTATATCATAGGTTTGTAATTCAGGCGTTTTCTAGGAAACTCCTGTTTGATTTCTTTCAGGCAGAAGTAGGACCTGAACCTCCTTCTCCCATTTTCTGCCCAAGGACTCTGTTCATGGGAGTGTTGTATACAAAATGTGATGTATCACTTTCACCAGAAAGATTTTGTGCCAGTCAGTTGAAAAGTTTTTAAGGAGACAAGCTTCATACCTCAGAACATCCTTCTTTGCAACCTAGAGTAAGGTATGCAGACCCATTGCTGCTGGCTCCCTATGAGCTGCCTCATTCTGAAGCATATTTTGACTGGTATGGATCCCATTCTGGGGTGCTTAGTTCTGTGTACATGTTGTAGGGGGAGAATAGGTGTTAGACTGATGTTTCCAGATGCCAGTTTGGAAGCTAAAAGTCCAAAAATTAGGTGCTGCAGTGTGATAGGCTAAGAATTAGAAATAGTACATCTGATGAAGCAAATGCAGAAAAGAATAATGCCATTACAGTAAGTTGAATTTTCTAGTGGTTTTCGCATTGACATAATTGTATAGGATCTTGTGTGATGGTGACATTTGTGTATCCTGTAAAGGATAACTGTTCAGTGCTGAACATCTTTGAGAATGCCTGCTGCATTAAAAATAGTGAATAAAATACTGAAGCTTGAGTGGAGCCAGAATTTCTCTTGTTACACAACAGAGAAGAAAACTGTAGTTATAGATTGAAGATGTCCTTGCCTCCATTTGCTTTCTTCTGGGTTTTTGTAGGAGTAAGGGGAGAAAAAAGGGAAGTGAAGGACAGGGAGACTCACAGTGTTGGCAGAAGAAACAGATGCTGGCAGAAGAAATGGATGAAGAAGCAGAGTGTGGTTTATCACACCTGAACACGGGAAGAATTAGGCTGAGGCTCATCTGTTTCTCTTTGGTTTGGAGGCTGTGCTATTGTCAGTTCTTTCTGTAGTATGTTGTTTATCTACGCTGAAAGAGAATGGTGAGATTTAGATACAGCAGTAAAATGTCATGAAATTTTGCATGAATATTCTGCATAAAGTGTGAATTGCTAGGTGACCATGATGCAGAAGGATAATTTGAATCAGCTGTGCTATAAGCTGGGCGTCGCCTCGCTTCACATCCCAGTTCAGACGGTTGGATTGAGAACATCAGAAGGAGGTGCTGCTTTCTGACACTGAGGTACAGCCAGGATCACGAGCTATGACAATCAGATTTTTCATCTAAATTACCTGATTGCAGCAGGTGCATTATGTGACAGGGAATGTACCAAAGCCACATGGACTTGCTCATATGCATCAGATTTCATGACTGCCGTGGAAGTACTTCTTTTATCCACACCATATGGCAGTTCAAGACACATTAAATAGCCTTTTTCTTCTGCCAGGATTGGCAAAAACCCTAATCCAACAGCAAATTTCTACACAAAATCAGCAGTCTCTAACAAAATGACACAGTCACAATTCGGCATGGTATCAAGTGATGGCATTATAGCCATCCATCTGCTGTACTGCAGGAAAAAAAAATAAATCTTAAAGCAATAGCCACCATTCTAAATGACTCCCATTTTATTTCCTGTTAAACATGGCTAAGTGGATAAATGTTTTTACCACAAATGAACTGCCATAAATATATATATATATGCATTTGTGTGTGTTCAGTAAGTGAGGCTGAGTGTACATGCCAGTGCAAGTAAGTCCAGATTCAGAAGTGTTGTGGAGAACATAATCCATGAACAGCCGACTGCCAAAATGCTAACCACATGGTAGCATCATAGTAGTAGGTAGCATCATAGGGTGCTAACAAGCACCGAGACATTTGTATCAGAGGGACTGTTGATGTCTTCAGTTAAGGTTCACAAATTCACAAGTTATATAAAATAAATGGATTCAAAGGTAATATTTTAACAAGGGATGTTGCACGGTTTTAATCGACCAAATCACTTATTCTGCTGAACTGTCTATGTTTAATTACATGTTTTTATTATTTTTATCATTTCGTCAATAAAAGACTCAAAAATGTATTGTCTGTACTATGTTGGATGATTAGGCTGCCCATAACCCCTTTAGACTGGTGATGTTAGGAAAATACTAGTACAGATTCATTTGGCAATGCTGAAGCTTTTAAAGGTGGCTTCTTCCAAAGTCCTAAACTCCACTTCAGCTCCTGCCCTGGTTTCACTGGTCTGGAGATTTTGATCGAAGTAAGCACAGAAGTTAAGGTTTCAGTAATCTCTGAAATAGCAAAATAGCACTGGTCATCAGCAGAGACTTATTTAGTGTGCCACTTTTTTTTTTTTTTTAAATCAGATAATTTAAACAAAATATTTTTGTGTCCATTTCTTTCTTGACAAAGGAGCAATGTGATACTGAAAGTTAAGTATTATAGGTTTCTGCAAAAATGGATTTATATGACACTGTTGATAAATGTCCGTATGTGTTCTAGATGTATTTGGTGTTTGCATCATGTTTTTTGCATTTTTATAATGCCATAGGGCCCTAAATAACTTGATATTTGCTCTTCTAAGAGTTTTTTAGGCCCAAGATGCATAATGGAGAACAAAATTTCATGTTATGTTGTCCCATAAATATTTCTATATAAAACAGAAAAAAGGAATGCAGAGTGTTTTCATGCCATTTGGCTTCCTGTCATATGTATATACTAAATTTAATAAGAATTTATGAAAGGCGGGCATGGGCTTAAATGTGCTATTTTCTGAAGAAATATGGGAAAGCCCCTGACATTTATAATCTGAAGTCTTGATTCATCGAAGAAAAATTTAACAAAAAGGGAGGCTAAGTATTGCTTGCTCTATGCATTTTTTCCCTTGGGAAAGAGATTTCTGACTGTAGCAAACTCCTTTTTGTTGCACTCAGTAGCATAAAACGATCCAAAATACAAAAGACCACAACAGAAAAATAGACTTAAAACAACTCTAAAAATGATTTAAGCATTGATTTTTTTTTTCTCTTAACATAATGAAGTTTATTGGTTGAAGTCATTACTGTAAAACTCTTTTAAAAGGATATGGAATTTAGTAGAAGTCATTTAATGTAATAATATGACCTATCTTTTTCTGGGAGATCAGGCAAAATGAGCATCACGTTTCCTTTTGACTTTAATGACTCTCAGTGAATTGTTCTTACACAAAAAAGAGTTCTTTTGTAGATTGTGGGTGCAGGAGTAATGTTAAACACAGGATTAATGCTACTGAACGATAGCTGAATAATTGGAATAGTACTGAATAGTGGACCATCCTTTGGATGGACCAAAAAACAGTTACTTACCTAAACAATTGTGTAGCCAAATTCTCTCATTCTTCAGGAAGCTGCTCCCTCTTTCATCCACACATACACAGTAATTTAAAAAATCCATACAGAGAAATGTAGCGTACACTCTGACAATGTAAAGCTGTGGCTTCATGCCTGAATGCGTCTGGAATAACAAGAAATAATTTTAGAAACTACCTACTTATTAATAACAATTACACTCATTCCAATAGCAGCAAATACAAGTAACAATTGCCTATAATATTTCATTTTCAAAACATTCTTCTTATGCCAAGCTGCAGTCTGATGTAAAAATCATTTCCCCAGCTTTGCATAATTTTAAACCTTGGTCTGGGGTCCCACCCATG
The DNA here is from genome assembly GCF_964211835.1 of Anser anser. NCBI lineage: Eukaryota > Metazoa > Chordata > Aves > Anseriformes > Anatidae > Anser > Anser anser. The sequence goes on along the minus strand of NC_139735.1, from coordinate 17,585,412 downwards.
TAAAAATGTTGGAAACAGAATACTAGAACACATTAAAAGTAATTTTGAAATGCTGTGTAAATCTATTAATTCAGTCATTTTTGTCTGTTTTATGGCACTAGAAAAATAAGAATGTTTTTACTTGATCCAGAGAATCCATAAAGATTGAACAATGGCTACAAAGAAATTTCTGTGTTTTTCGTAATGGAATTACGCAATTCTGGAGTCTATCTTCAAATATGTTAAAATAACTCCCCTCCCCAAAGGAAATTCTAGATTCCTAGTCACTGCAAGTGCTCACCATATAGTGATAGAGATTATAGACTTGTATAATGCTTCTCATCCTGGTACACACGATAAGGTTCAGTTGGACTGGTATCAAGGGTTCATGTTATCTGTCATGCCTTCAGTGATGTGATTTTAGTGAGAGCCAGGAACTGGTTCGGATCTAAGACAGTAAAAGCTTCTCATAGTTTTTATATTTAATAAGAATTCGAAGTACTGTTTTGCAGCTTCCATTCTGAAACGTTTTTCAGGTTCATGTGAATCGGGCGTGGAGTACTGCTACAGCTCAGTACATAAACAAGTAGCCTGTTTTCTCTATGTAGTAGCAAACACATTCAATTATGAAATAATGAAGAGAACTATTGATACATCTTATATCAGCTTTGTCTTTGCGTGCTTTCAGAGACTCCTTCCAGCCAGCTGGACGTATGTGATCAGGTCAGATAGGACCAAACCCTCAGAAATGCTGTGTGCGCGTTCTCTCAAGATTTGTCCTTTAATGATAACCCCAGACATGTGATGCCACTTGCCGAGGCGACCGGCTCCGGGGCAGACGCGTGCTGCAGCGGAGCGCGGGATCGGGACAGGCAGGGCTATTTTTCGGGCATCGAGCCTACGTGAGGGAGCCGCCAGGCACCGGCAGCCCTCGTGAGGGAGGCTGACGAGGCGTAGGCGGGGCCAGCAGCGTCAGCGTCAGCTCCTCCCCCCGGCCGTTCAAAGGCAGCCCTTAGGGAGCGCGAGCGACCAGGAGCGCGGCGAACAGGGCCGGCAAACAGGGAGTGACGCGGCAGTTAGCGAGGCAGTGAGCGCGGGCAGGGCGGGCAGGCAGGGCGGGGCGCTCACACCCGCCCATAGGGACAACTCCTCCAACGGCACTCTCCTGTCAGCTGGGCTGTAATGGTCTCCACCAGGCACGGTGCTTTCTCTAGGAAGTCAGTGCACACCCAGACCGACTGCCCGTCCAAACATGCGGCAGTTCAGGTCTCCGGATGCGGGGAGTGTCTGAGCCTCTTGCTGCCATCGGCGGGAGGCAGGGAGACTGCTTGCGTGAGGTGCGAGCAGGTGGACGACCTGGTCCGCATGGTGGCGGAGCTCAAGGAGGAGGTGCAGAGGCTGAGGGATATCAGGGAGTGCGAGCGGGAGATAGACTGGTGGAGTGACTCCCTGCAGGACCGGAGGGAGAGGGACCAGGGTGAGACACCCCAAAGGGGGGTGGACCCCCTGCCCTGTTGCCATCGGGCAGAGGGAGGGGACCTGCGAGTTGAGGAGGAATGGAGACAGGTCCCTGCTCGACCTCGCAGGAGATGCCCTCCCCTTCCGGCGCCGCCTTCCCAGGTGCCCTTGAACAATAGGTTTGAGGCCCTGGAGCTGGAGAGACTGGTGGGTGAGGATGAGGTAGGAAGCCTACCCGGGAGGATGCCTGAGGTGAGGAAGTTGACTCCACGCCTCAGGACCGCCTCCACCAAGAAAGAAAGAAGGGTGATTGTTGTGGGCGGCTCCCTCCTCAGGGGAACGGAGGGCCCTATTTGTCGGCCTGACCCCACACATAGGGAAGTCTGCTGCCTCCCTGGGGCCAGGGTCAGAGACATTACCAGGAAGCTTCCAAACCTGGTTCGCCCCTCTGACTATTACCCGCTTTTGATAGTCCAGGCTGGCAGCGATGATGTTGAAAAGAGAAGCCTCAGGGCCATCAAACAGGACTATAGGGGGCTGGGACGATTGGTGGAGGGAGCGGGAGTGCAGGTGGTGTTTTCGTCCATCCCTACGGGGGAAGGGAGAGGCACGGAGAGGACATGGAAAGCTCATGTGGTTAATAGGTGGCTCAGAGGCTGGTGCCAGCATAGAAATTTTGGGTTTTTTCACCATGGGGAGCTTTACTCGGCACCCGGCCTGATGGCCCCAGATGGGTCTCTATCTCCAAGGGGAAAACGGATCCTAGGCCAGGAGCTGGCAGGGCTCATAGAGAGAGCTTTAAACTAGGTAAGAAGGGGGACGGGGCTCAAACAAGGCTTGTCGGAGCTGTGCCGGGGGAAACAATGGCTAGGCCGGGGAAGAAGGCGATGGCCCAGCTGAAGTGCATCTACACTAATGCACGCAGCATGGGTAACAAACAGGAGGAGCTGGAAGCCATTGTGCAGCAGGCAGGCTATGACTTGGTTGCCATCACGGAGACGTGGTGGGACCGCTCCCACGACTGGAGTGCTGCAATGCCTGGCTATCGGCTCTTCAGGAGGGACAGGCAGCACAGAAGGGGTGGTGGCGTGGCTCTCTACATTAGAGAATCTTTTGATGTTGTGGAACTCCAGGCTGGGAATGATAAGGTTGAATCCCTGTGGGTCAGGATCCGCGGGAAGGCCGGCAAGGCTAGCATCCTGGTGGGGGTCTGTTATAGACCGCCGAACCAGGATGAGGAGACGGATGAGGAGTTTTATAGGCAACTGACAGAAGTTGCAAAATCGTCGGCGCTTGTCCTCGTGGGGGACTTCAACTTCCCGGACATATCCTGGAAACACAACACGGCACAGAGAAAGCAGTCTAGGAGGTTTCTGGAGAGCGTGGGAGATAGCTTCCTGACGCAGCTGGTCAGTGAACCTACCAGGGGTGATGCCCCGCTAGACCTTCTCTTCACAAACAGAGAAGGACTGGTGGGAGATGTGGTGGTCGGGAGCTGTCTGGGGCAGAGTGACCACGAAATGGTAGAGTTCTCTATTCTTGGCGAGGCCAGGAAGGGGACCAGTAAAACTGCTGTCTTGGACTTCCGGAGGGCTGACTTTGAGCTGCTCAGGACGCTGGTTGGCCGAGTCCCTTGGGAGGCGGTTCTGAAGGGCAGAGGAGTCCAGGAAGGCTGGGCGCTCCTCAAGAAGGAAATCGATGGCACAGGAGCGGTCCGTCCCCACGTGCCCAAAGATGAGCCGGCGTGGAAGAAGACCGGCCTGGCTCAACAGAGAGTTGCGGCTGGAGCTTAGCAGAAAAAAGAGGGTTTATAATCTTTGGAAAAAAGGGCGGGCCACTGAGGAGGACTACAAGGATGTAGCGAGGCTGTGCAGGGAGAAAATTAGAAAGGCCAAAGCTCATCTGGAGCTCAATCTGGCTACTGCCGTTAAAGACAACAAAAAATCCTTTTACAAATACATCAACGCGAAACGGAGGACTAGGGAGAATCTCCATCCTTTACTGGATGCGAGGGGAAACCTAGTTACTAAGGATGAGGAAAAGGCTGAGGTGCTTAATGCCGCCTTTGCCTCAGTCTTTAGCGGCAATATCGATTGTTCTCCGGACACCCAGTGCCCTGAGCTGGTGGAAGGGGATGGGGAGCTGGATGTGGCCTTCGCTATCCATGAGGAAATGGTTGGCGACCTGCTACGGAGCTTGGATGTGCGCAAGTCGATGGGGCCGGATGGGATCCACCCAAGGGTACTGAGAGAACTGGCGGAGGAGCTGGCTGAGCCGCTTTCCATCATTTATCGGCAGTCCTGGCTATCGGGGGAGGTCCCGGTTGACTGGCGGCTAGCCAATGTGACGCCTATCTATAAGAAGGGCCGGAGGGCAGACCGGGGGAACTATAGGCCTGTCAGTTTGACCTCAGTGCCGGGGAAGCTCATGGAGCAGATTATCTTGAGGGTCATCACGCGGCACTTGCAGGGCAAGCAGGCGATCAGGCCCAGTCAGCATGGGTTTATGAAAGGCAGGTCCTGCTTGACGAACCTGATCTCCTTCTATGACCAAGTGACGCGCTTGGTGGATGAGGGAAAGGCTGTGGACGTGGTCTACCTTGACCTCAGTAAGGCTTTTGACACCGTTCCCCACAACATTCTCCTCGAGAAACTGGCTGCTCGGGGCTTGGACTGGCGTACGCTTCGCTGGGTTAGAAACTGGCTGGATGGCCGGGCCCAGAGAGTTGTGGTGAATGGAGTCAAATCTGGTTGGAGGCCGGTCACTAGTGGAGTCCCCCAGGGCTCGGTACTGGGGCCGGTCCTCTTTAATATCTTTATTGATGATCTGGATGAGGGCGTCCAGTGCACCCTCAGTAAGTTTGCAGATGACACCAAGCTAAGTGCGTGTGTCGATCTGCTCGAGGGCAGGAAGGCTCTGCAGGAGGATCTGGATAGGCTGGAGCGATGGGCTGGGGTCAACTGCATGAAGTTCAACAAGGCCAAGTGCCGGGTCCTGCACCTGGGCTGCAACAACCCCAAGCAGAGCTACAGGCTGGGAGATGAGTGGCTGGAAAGCTGCCTGGCCGAGAAGGACCTGGGAGTATTGGTGGATAGTCGGCTGAATATGAGCCAGCAGTGTGCTCAGGTGGCCAAGAAGGCCAACGGCATCCTGGCCTGTATAAGAAGCAGTGTGGCCAGCAGGTCGAGGGAAGTGATTGTGCCCCTGTACTCGGCTCTGGTGAGGCCGCACCTCGAGTACTGTGTTCAGTTTTGGGCCCCTCGCTACAGGAAGGACATGGACGTGCTCGAGCGAGTCCAGAGAAGGGCGACCAAGCTGGTGAGGGGTCTGGAGAACAAGTCTTACGAGGAGCGGCTGAGGGAGCTGGGCTTGTTCAGCCTGGAGAAGAGGAGGCTCAGGGGAGACCTCATCGCTCTCTACAGTTACCTGAAAGGAGGCTGTAGAGAGGTGGGGGTTGGTCTATTCTCCCACGTGCCTGGTGACAGGACGAGGGGGAATGGGCTAAAGTTGCGCCAGGGGAGTTTTAGGTTGGATGTTAGGAAGTACTTCTTTACCGAAAGGGTTATTAAGCATTGGAACGGGCTGCCCAGGGAGGTGGTGGAGTCACCATCCCTGGAGGTCTTTAAAAGACGTTTAGATGTAGAGCTTAGGGATATGGTTTAGTGGAGTACTTAGTGTTAGGTCGGAGGTTGGACTCGATGATCTTGAGGTCTCTTCCAACCTAGAGAAATCTGTGAATCTGTGATGACCCAGGGCTTTGAAAATATTTGTCAGTTCCTAAGGACGATATGTAACTGCAGAGTTCTGCAGTCGAAGCTCTGCACAGGATTTGCAGCATGTTGCATTGCCAAAGACACACAATTGTTGCTGATGCCTTATTGTCCCTTCCCTTCTTGCTACACCTTCATTAGCTCTTACCTGCAGTGTCTGCTTTGCATAGTCACAATGATTATCTAAATAACTGTGAGCATGCAAATCCCAGCACGACGACTGGCTGCCCTCATTGCTAGTCGTTCAGAGTGCAAGGATTTGCATAGTAACTCTGGGCTTCTTTCTCAGTGACGGGATTGTAAATATGCCAGTTACCTCCTCTGGATACTAGAGGAATGCTTTTTCTGGTTGCCTTCTGAATTCAGGTTTGTTAAACTACTTTACACCGACATAAACAACTCATCAGGCAAGGCAAAAAAAAAAAAAAAAGTGTTCCGCCCCTCCCCCCCAAAAAAGGAAAATCCAAAAAATAAAAAGAGTTAGGGTTGGAGGGAGGTTATTGTGTCTCAAGTTTTTCTGCTTGCTTTCTTTTAAATAATGCATGACTCATTTCTTTGTTTTCCAGTCCCTAATAGTGAACAGGCCATCGATGTTCTTCTTTCAGGGTTTGCTACCACACGTATGTTTTCATTTGTAATGTTTGGTGACTAGAGCACCTGTCTCTGTGTTCAGCACTGACATGCTACAAATACAAAAACAAAGTTACCATTTAGAGAAGAGACTTGATCTATCAGGGAAAGAGGTGAAAGTCTGGGAGGAGGATCTTTGTTGGCATTTTCATTTAAAGTATGGTTAGTTTAGTTTCCAGTGTCATGATGACAACTGCAAGCTTTTTCCTTTGCTGTAATTATTAAGTTGTAGGCTAGCAAGGGTGGAACAGCATCCAGTAAGTTTTTTACTGTGGACGAGATCTAGAAAGACACTTAGTTTTCACATTAACTCTTTTAAATCAGGTTGCCTTCTCATCAAAAAAATCAATTGGCTTCTCATTCTTTCCTGCTCTAAATCTAGCTGATAGCTATGGAACCTGACCTACAGAGGTAGAGCTAGTCTCAACTCTAATGTTGCAGATGCTCAGGTTTGCCTGTAGGCTGTCCTGCATGCAGTTAGCGACTCTTTTATGTTCTCTATCTAAATGTTTCAGTGGTTTATTCCTTTATGCCCATGTACTAAAAGATAAAAGGCAAACTTTTTAGCTGTTTGGGGATGTCTCGTAAAAGAATTCAGGACATTTTTGATGTTCTGGAAGTTGCAAATTTCTATTGAAGACTACAGCATGAGCAAAGTTCTGCTGAAATACTGGAAATGGCCTGTCTCTTCCTTTCAGTGCCAGGTTCTTTCCATGGCAGTTACAATCCACGTTTTCCCTGCAGTCATTCAAAAGGCAAGAAAGGGAGGCTCTGTGTCCTCAGAGGAGGGAGTGTAGGCTGAGCATGGGGTAGAGTTGTTTTCTAGGGGCAGCTTGTGTTTGCTGGTTGTGGCCTTTACTCCCCTTTACTTCGTATTTACTCTGTCATTTCCCTTTGCAGAATCTCTGAAGATTTTATCTGGAAAGCAAACAAATAGGCACCCAAACCAAATTTGCTTTGCAGGAGGCTGAACAGATGCAGTCGGGTTGGTGATAAAGGCCTGCCTCGGTTAGGGGATGGCAGCACGTTTGCAAACTAAGCCTACAGGGTTTTGGGGCCGGCTCACGCTCTGTAGATCTAGCCTCAAATCATAAGCCTGACAGCTCATCCTTAGTGAGTCTACGTGAGCCTGCTGCCCACAGTCCTGTGCATTATTCAGGTGCCAAAGCAACTCTAAGCCTCCCTGTCCTTCATAGAAGAGAAAATTCAGCCTACTAAGCTGCATCCCAGGCTAGCGTCTCAGGTTGGTATTGGTGAGTAGGCCCTGAATTTACAGAGACAAAGTGTTAGATTTCCTTGACAAATAAAAAATAACCTGTCTTTCTTTGTTTAGTATTTTATTGTATTTTTATTTTATTTCATTTCGTTTCATTTAATTTCATTTTTCAGGAGGGCAGTATTATTCTAAAATGCCTTTTAAGCCTGTAGTTGAGGTTAGCCAAAGAGAGCTCGATACGACTTCCATAATGTATGGGGCAGTGGCCTCCTGAGGGCATTGTTTCAAGCACATCATTTTTCAAGAACTCCAGAATGCAAGTTATTGATATTTTAGAGGTGCACAAAAGCTTGAAACTGACTATTTCATAGCTAATTTATTCCCTTGCTGCATGCTAGCCTAGCAACCACACTGACTGAACTGGTGATATTTTTCACCATGGGTGAAGCTCAGCTTTAGGGAAGGGTCCGCTCTGAATGGCCTGCACCGAAATGCACGGTGAGAGAAATTAAGCTGCAGTTTGTGGGAGCGAGCCTTCTTTCCTGAAGCCTGCATTGGGCTTATGCTTTAACAGATGAAATAACAAATGCACTTTTTTTTGGAAACTAGGGAGAGTACAATAGGTTGAGAGGTATTTGGAGTTGCTGAACTGTTGCTTTAAAAGAAAATCCTTCCCTCTCAGACCCCCTTCCACATAGAACCTAAAGGCGTTTTTCTCCTTTTGAGCCAAAAGACACAGTTATGCATTATTCAAACACTGAGGCTTTGGTAGAAAACAGAGAAACCTCATGAACACCTTTGGTTAGGTTTTTAGCTAGAATATAGGTGATCTTATCTTTACAAGACTTAAGTTACCGTTTGTCTCCTTGTTCTGACTAATGTCTTCGACGTTATAAGTGCTGTTAAAATCAGCATTATTCATGCTCATTATTTTCTTAACAGTCTCCACCTTTTCATAAATCCTGCACTCAATATGTATAAAGTTCAGTCCAGTGGCCATTTCACCAGTCAGCATAGCTGAACAATTCTTTCTGGTGTTTTAGGCTAACCCTGTGGGATTACACAGGTGACAAACCTAGAAAAACAATCTTGTATTTTGAGGGTTTGCTCTTTTTCTGGGCATCTTTTACCTTGATAATTTCTTTCTGCAACTCTACCACCCAAGGGGAGAAATAGAACTGACGTTTCTACATGAATTTGCAGTGTCAGCCATTAAATAACAGCTAGTTTGCAGGGTACTGCTCATCTTGTGTTCTTTTTCTGAGTGACGGTGTCTCCATACAGGTGTACAGTGCTGCTCTTCAGACTGCTTTTAGACAGAGCTTTTAATTCACAGATCTCCATGAATGTTAGAGAGAAAGTGTGTATTGTTATATTTTTAATAGAGGGTGGGAAGATAGAGTCAGTTTATGTAGTCCACCATATACTGCTGTCAATCCAGTAGTGCATTTATGGGACACATTGGCAGCAGCAGAGAATTATGGCATTATTCTTACTCTGGCCAGTTGTCTTACTACTTGTTTCAGTCACTTACAGAGACGCAGATGGAATTCAGGTTTTGAATCTTATGATCCTCGATGGACAAATTATCCCAAGATTTGTCTAAATAGATTTTTACTTCACAATATCCTGTGATTCAGAATTCCACAACTTAATTGTTGGTTTTGTGGAAAAAAAACAAAAACAAATACAACTTTTAAAAAATATGTTTTATTTTTTTAAGTTCTTGGCTGAAAAGTTTAAAGGCCATTATGTGGTTCTTTTATATGCAGAAATTGTGAGTAATCACTCACTATTTACACGGTTCTCATTATATAGTTGTGGGTGAAATTTTACTTCCCTCTCATTGGGTCTTTTCCAAAGTGATTCCTATTACTTAATTTAATCTTTTCATGTGTGAAATATATTCAGTTTTCCAGTCATTCCCATGAATTTTCTCTGTTCCTTTCTCCAAAGAGTTTTGCTGTATCATTTTGAAATAGGTGAGCAGAAGTTCTCATCAGCTGAGGGATTTTTCAGCACACTGACATTATTTCTTCCAGGTGAAATATTCTTATATAGGGAAGACTTTTTCATAAAATATACACTTAGAAATATAATGTCTGTAAATGGAGGCCTGGTATAACTGAATGTACATTCAGCATTACCCCCTTTTGAGGCGTAATCTCATTATTTATCTTGGAAACCTAGCCATTAGGACCAAAAGTTTATATGCAGTTTCCTTGACCAGAACAAGACAGTTTACAATGTGCAAAATTCAGCATAAAAGTAGCAGGACAAGAAGGCTTTCAAAAAAAGGAACCTAAGGGAGCAGCATTACTAACACAAATTTTAAGGAAAAGTATGAATTGTAGGTTACATTTTTATGCCACAGGAATGGTATCTTGTCTGTGGTGCGAGCACCAGGACAGCTTTTGTTCTCATACTCCTGTTCCAATCAGAATTAACTGCAGCTGCGACCAAAGGTACAACTCTCACTGTTCTTGGCCAATTTCTTACTCTTTCTCCTGACATTTTATCAGCGATTTTTTTTTCTTTACTTGAAAAGATATTCTAATGAAGAAAAAGAAATTTTGAAAGCAGAAGAAAAGAAATTTATATTACAGATATACCAGGCTTAATGATTTTCTAACAGTTAATTTTATTCATTGCTTGTATTCCACAGCTCTGTGCCTCTGCAAGTTGAAATGTAAAGATGTTGCTGATATGGGAACACTATTACTGTTTCTTACTATCACTATATATTACACTAATTTTAGAGCTTTTGACCACTTCTGTGATTTTATTTTTATCATGCAGGAAGTGTTGCTTGATTAGCTAGGTCTGTAACATAAATGAAACAGAGACAGGAGCAGCCTCAGCACCTCTCCCTGTTCTCTCCTCCACCATCCCAGCAGCTGGGCTGATCCAGTAGTCCTCTAACCCTGCTGAAGTGCCCTTCTCTAGCATACTTCTGCTAAGAAAACCCAAGAGCCTTAAGGAATCTTGATAATTATAAGCTGTCCTGCATGATTTTGTTACTAGAAGCTCGTTGAGCTAGATAACTCCAATAAAGCAGAAAAAGGTTTTGAGACACAAAGGGTAGATAAATGGCAATGAAGTCTGATAGCAGTTAGGCTTAGTTTCATTTGTATTCCTTAAAAACTATCCTCTGCAGTACAGTTTTTGGGGGTCTGTTCTATGTCTCTGCACAGTCAAGTCTGTATGTTCTCACATCCGTTGCAGCTTTATGGGGTGAGAGACTTGAGATTCTCTCTAGCTTCACGTTATTACACGCCATCCCGGTTCATTTCCGGGCACACTTATTGTTTCCCACTGCAAGCTGGATCCTTGCTAATCATCACACTCAGACTCTAGATACAGTGTCTTCCTCTGATAAAACAATGTCATTTAGGGGAAGATGAAATGGTAATTACAATCAGAGTTCAAGCTGGCAGGAGATGGAGCAAAAATTAAAAGTGCTAAATCTGTAGCATTTTGATTATCTGAGAAGTTCCCAAATTTTGCAGCAGAGCTGCATTTAAATATGTAGCAAAGTGGCTCCTTGTAAATCAAGTCATAATTGTTCAGCTCTAGGTTGCAGGAGCCGATTTCAATTTTCTACTTCTCTGCAGAATGCTCGGCTTTGATTAAGAGCAGAGGTATGAATAATGGGCTTCCCCCATTAAATACACAGTTAAGAGAAAAAAGAAACAACAAAGCCTTCAAGATGCGTTGTACAAAGTTGTAACATTGTACATTTCTTTTTTCATTGTACATTGTAACATTTCTTTAAAATTGAGATTAAATTGCAGCCCTATAAGTATATGATCTCACTTATTAAAGTGTACAATAAGAAGCCTAATGACTTTCTGTAATATCGATATCCACCTCCGGTAGTGTCTGGGGTATTCAGACATTACAATGGTCACTATAGGGTATTGGAGAATGATTTAGATTAAGCTACTTCAGAAGATATTGATGGAAGGTTTGTCAGTGAAAGGGACAGATAAAAAGCATTTTACCAAGAAAATTGCCCGTTAAATGGCACGTAAAATGTGTGATTTGTTAGAATCCAGGCTAGTGAACTTTGCCAGGATCTTCACTTTTTTAAAAATGGAAATTAGCCACTTCTTATCACAGGCAAGTGTATTTTCTGTGCAGACCTGGCTATTGAGGAACTCCATGGACCTGATCGTTGTGCTGGTTCGTGATAAGTATGACTGACTTTCATTGATACCAAAAATATATCTGCATAGCTTCTAGTGGTTCTATAGTTTTGGTCTTCACTACTTGAAATTACAAAGGTTTTGCCATGAATGATCGTGTCTACTTCAGAGAAATTTCAGAAGCCTGATGTCTTTTGTTTCAGATGGGACAGCATTTTGATAATGGTTAGAGAACTAGGAAGAGGCCTAGTTTGCTTAGATAGTATAAGTTAAACATGTTTACAGACCTTTGAATATGCTTGCTTCTTGGATGCTTCTTCAACAAACTGTGATTGGTGTTAAAGTTAAAAAAAAAAAAAAAAGTTACATGATGTGAAGAGGATAGTGGTGTGGTGAGTTTGCTGTGCTCTTTAACTTGTCAATGTAAGTCCCTCCCTGTGATCCTTAGTTTGCAAGTATTCTATTTACCAGAAAAATAAGCAATGTAGCAGTTGAATTGCCTGGAGGACTTTCTTTGCAGCAACTGGCCATGTTGAGTTCCTTGGTAGATTGTATGTCTTCACTGAATACCAAACATGATTCTTTTACAAGACGCTATTTTAAGTCTTTCCTTTTCAAACAATAAATGGGACTTGGGTTGCATACAGTGTTGATCCAAACAGGTTTAGGTAATAATGCCTGAAATCAGATGACAACTCTCCCAGCGTCTGCAGAGGTTTTCTCTCTTCTGCCCCTAAAACTACTGGCCAGCGTAGTGCAAGTTTGTGTGAAATGTGCTGTCGGCACAGCCATGCCCTTTAGTCTGTGCCAGCCCTGCCCAGAGACGTGGCAGAGCAGTATGTAGTGGGAGGCTCCAGAAAGAAGGAAAGAAGGTCTCAAGAGGGTTGAGTTTTGCAGGTTTTCCAAATGTTGATGCACGGGTACTAATGCAGAAGAACAGTCCGTCAGGAATCATTACTAGAAACGCAGCTTAATTTTAGTAACAGTTTTAATAGTGCAGGAGCAATGTGAATTAAAGTAACAATTGCTTGTTCTAATCTCGTGTATCAGCATGAAAACTGATCACCTGGAGGACTCGCGGAGGGGGGATTGCCATGTACGTACAGCATGACAGGTAGCTGCGGATAACATAAGCTTTTGCCTGCAGGCAGAACACACTTGAGTAGGTGGAACAATGGTATGGCAAATCCTATGATCCTATGAAATGTTCAAAATAATTGATTTTTTTCTTCTCTGTCCTTTTTTTCAAAGCAAAGTGGAGAGTAGGGAATTCAGCTTGATTCCCATTAAAGTCAACCAAGAATGTTTCACTACTCATAACATTACAGGGATTTGTAATTGATTTGATTGAGTTTAATTGATTTACTTCTTCTATGGGTAGCCTTTAAAAGGAGTACCTGAATATGCCTGGGAAGCACAGAAAATAACAAGGGGCTTTGTGTAAATTGTCGGGTATTTTGCTGTAATGCTAGATATGTTTTTCTTTAAGGAAAAAGGATTATCTCTATTAATGAAATTTTACTTAAAAAGGTGTCATAATTGAAAAATATTAAGAGATTTTTCTATTTTGTTTTTATATGGTCTTAACTGACATAGGAATTCTTAAAGATATTCTGTAAAAATAAGGGATTTCTTCAACGCTGAAGCTGTGGAAACAAAACCCTAGATCTTACAGCCATGCTTTTAAAACAAGTTTATATGTTCAAGCAACATTGAACTGTTTATTACCTTTTAAATATTTTTCTTGTGCCTTAGGTTTCGGTAAATGTCATTAATAAAATCAGTTAAGTCTCTTTAAACTCATTTAAATGACAAGTTGTAGAAAGAGAGTCCAATATATGTAGGATGAGATCTTCTTTGAAAGAGAAGGACACAAAGAAAGAAAGCAAAGCAGATAGTCTTATACACAATTTTGGGTTTGGAGCTCTCTGAGTACAGTATGGAAAACTACAAGAGTTTCAGAAGAAAATATATAGTTTATGTGGTTGTACTTACCCATGAAATTTATATTCTGTCTCTGATTTTTAATCTTTGCCAGCTTAGTTCAGGAAGCAATTCTTGAAGGAAGTTTAAGCCTACGAATTTTTCAACTTCAATTCTTCCACCTACTGAAGTAGGTTGTGGTATGACTGCAAACAGATCCTCCCTGGAAAGCCTTTCCACCAAAGAGAAGCTCTCCTGCTGCTGGTGGCCAGAACATCTATCACTGCTGTCACAGACAGCCTGGCTCTGCCCTTCGGGGCAGTGGAGTTGTTACCACTCCGCAGCGTTCAGCTATGCCGAGGTCCAGCAGAGGGGGTGGAACACAGCAGCACCCACCTTGCTGCCTGAATTCTGTGCTGGCCCAGTAGTGTCCATCCTCATCTAAGATAAACATGAACCTCAGCAAGGTCATGTCTTTAGAAAGTGTTCATACTGTTCAGATTGGTAATTAACTAAATGCACAATGAGTATTCAGGTTAATAGCATCAGATTTGAGAGCAAGACATTTTTAGTAGAGACCACATGTCAGTTGTTTCTTCCCTTCACACTGGGTTTGTCCTGAGCATGCTAACCAACCTTATGGTATATTTCCCTGTGAAGAGTACCGATATACAGAATAGAGTTGTATTTTTCTTTTCAGGATTTGGATCCTTGTGAAACAGAAGTCTCTGCTGCTTACAAGTAGTATAGCAGGCAGCGGACTGCTCTGTATCTCATGTGAATAGGCACTTCTTTTGACATAATTGCACAATTCTTGTTAATTTACATTCTAATCAATCTAAGTTGGCCAAAACTGCAATTATAATCAATGTTCATATCGACAGAGCAGAGTGATAATAAGGAACAGCAGATCTGTAAGAAGCATGTTTTGTTGTTCCTTTTAACAGCTTGCAATAAGGAGGACTAGTCCCGTAGACTAACTATCAGCTAAAGCCCAAATCTTGGAGTATCCCAACAGAAACAAAATGGAACAGACCTTGTTTTGTCACCTCTGAAAGAATATTCAACCTGGCTTGGTTAAGCAGACCATCTTTGAAACATTCTGCCACTATAGGCAACTTGGTCTTATCCTGACAGTTTTTGCAGTATCAGGTGCGGTCAGTTTTAACCTGAGTTACATTAAACGTTTGTTTCTCAGCATTGCTGACAATTGAGAGAACAGTTCCCTTTCAAGATACAGGGAGCAGAAACCTCCCATGCTCAGTGTCCAGGTTTTTTGGATTGGTGTTGGTAATATTAGCATCTCTATATTTGATGGCACATGGACTGTGGTGTGCTGAACGCTTCAGAAAAAAGCTGCCTTTAGGGAACTGTGGCAGCTAACCTGGGGACACCATTTGGCCGCTTAGAGCTTGATCCTTGGTGTTACGGGTTTGGAGGGGTACAACAAAGTAGAAGAGAAGCACTCCTGTTCCTCTGAGATGGGGAAGCACCTCCTCCATCGGGGTGCCTTGAACGAAGGACGTGGGAAGCATCAATAGGATAACAGTCCCACTTCCGAGAATTGCCCTGAGAGCCTGGAAGTACTGATCTCTTTGTTGAAATAAATTTCAGTTTAAACATTATCCTTGTTAAATCTAGAGGCATTCTGCTCAGGAATTCTTTAAAATGCCATGTATCTGGTGCAATATAGCTGATGTATTGGGTGATATTTTTGATTCAGTAGGAGACATATTTGAATCAGATGGTGAGTTTGATTTACTGTAGGAGATATCTATTTTGATAGATGATGCGTCTTATTCAGTGTTCAGTAAGCAGTGATTCAACTGGGATGTGTCTGATTTGGTGAATGAAATATTGTATCTGATATTGATCAGTTTTTCCTGTAATATACACATTTATTTTAATAGTTGATGCATTTATCAGTGTGAAGTGTATCAAATTCTTCATGTAACATTCTTTCATCTGTTGGTGTGGTTTATGGTTTTTACAAGCAATAGATATATATTTCAATTAAAAGTAAAACATTCATTACTGTCTGCCGTGCCTTCACGGTATTCTAGAATGTCTCGGATGTGGCTCACGGAGGTGTTTGGAGTGGTTAGATACTAAAGGAAGGTGCCTGCAGTGTGTGAACAAAAGCTTTTCTTTGACAAAACTAGTAGTGCGTTATTATTTGAGGGTAAAACGCCCTTCTGAAGAGCAATAGTTTCAGTTTATGCCTTCCCTAACACAAAGAGCTTCTGTATGTGCCACAGATACTTAGAAGTATTAATAGTATGTGGGTACTGCAGCAGCAGCAGCAGCCAGGGTTGCGTCCTACACACACAAATCCAATGAGATTTTTCTATTTGCGTAAATAGGTGCAGGACTTAGGGTCAAAGATTTTCACTGTTAGGGCATTGCTACTCTGATTTTAGAAGTAACTTTGTTCCTTTCCGATCCAGGAACATGGTGATTTATAGAGCTTGTGATGACCTCTAATCTCTACCTGATCAAGTAGCCACACAATGCAATTTGGTACATCTTTTCAATAAAGGGCAAAGTAAAATAGGTTTTGGCTGGCACCAAATTACCCTTATTTTAAGTGTTTAAATTTTACAGGACTAAAGGTCATTTCCCTGGATGTGTTTTATTACATTTATTACCATGCTGTGAAAACAATCATACTAGGTTCAGTCCTGCCTGACCTTATATATGTTGCTATTCTTATTTAATATAAAACAATTGCTACAAGAAGAAAACTGAGATAAAAAGATGAAATTTATTAACCCGCATTCAGGCTGATACTGGATTTATGTACAAGCATAGCAAACAGAAATTGAAAGCCAGAATTCTGTGAAAGAAATCATGTGAAAGTATAAGTAATATTAAAAGCTGGTACTGCTCAGTGCAGGTGCCCGGGGCTGGTGTGCAGGCCCTGCCTGCCTCTTTCACTGCCTGGTCCGCTCTGTGGGGTGAGCATTGCTCTGGGGCTCTGGAGCTGTTCCGCTTGTGCTTCTCACACGGTGCTGCAGGAGGGCCCCTGGACATGTGCTTTGGGCCTTAGGTCCCCGATCTGTAAAACGTGGCAGGTAAAGCTCAGCTCTTTTGTAAAAGTGCTTCTGGAACTCCTGATTCAGGGTTTACTGCTTTAACGTTCAGAAAATGCCCTAAGTTAGGAGAAAAAGGATGAAGAGATCAGATGTATTATTTTATGTTACCTAATTCTGATACATATCTATGTATTTGACTTCAGTTTTTAATGCGACTACTACTATACCGGTTAAACCTACAGTGTGAGGTAGTCCCTACTGGCTCAGAAGAGGTGAGATCAGCCAGCTGCCCTCACCTCAGGGGTGCCTGGCGGAAATGTAGGGCAGTGACAAAACGGCCCATCTCCTGCCTCGTGCGGGTGGAACTTCAGGCTGGGCCAGCTCTCCCTCCAGGAACCACATCTGGTTACCCCCCGGAGTACTCCGCATCCAACCCCTGCTCTCTCCTGAGAAAGCTGCCTGCTTTGGAAAAGGGAAGAACTAAGACATGTAGGGCAGGCGGTCTCACTTGAGTTTGGGAAAAGGGATTCTTCTTCACGGTGCATTTTTCTACTGTTTTACGCCTCTTTAGCACATATAGAATAGCTGCTGGGAGTCATTCCTGATGCAAATAAGCTCTGCTCTGAGGTATTCTAGCAGAAGGCAGGCTGAAACCTCACTGCCATCCTCAGCAAGGTTTCTCCCCAGTAGAATTTGCTCCTTACAGTGCTTCCTCTTCTCCTCGGGAAAAGTCCTGGGCCAGATTCTCCTCCAGACTCTGGGTGGGCCTTGGACAAGTACATCTGTACAACACAAAAAGCATCATGTGATATTAAATAGTAATAGCTATCTATTTGCCTTTTCATCAGAAACATAACTGACTTGATATTTTTTTTTTCACTTTTAAAATGGAGCAGGACATTGTGTAGCTTTTCAGTGTTTGTGTGCCCACAGAAAAGTTTGATTTCCAGCTCTTATACAACTGTCACAGCTTCAACAGTTGCGAGTGTGGATATTTAATTGTACTGAACCTCATAAGATTTTATGTTAAATTTTACTAAAAGGCCATAAAAAAAATGAGCATTAGTTTCCACAAAAGTCAAACAAAAACCAAATAAAAAGCTTTCAGAAATGTCTACATACAGGGAGACATCCACAGATAAACACCACTACCACAAGTACCCAAACCTGTAAAAAGTTGTCATTTCACTTTCTTCTTTAGCAGCCAGACTATTAAATTACCTGGGTTGTTTAATGGACATTGCACAGTTGGGATGTTGGGAATTAAGTATAATAACAAACATGTGGCCTTTTAAATTTTTTCTGACTTGTTACACCGTGGAGCACTGCATTATGCCATATCACATTGGTGTGATAGGCAAGTGAAACAAGACAGTTCATGCTAATGAACAGGAAAACACAGCAGTTCGCTTGTTACCAAATTCACTTAGAGTATTTCAAGGCATTTGGAAGTATTATGGGAGAGACAGTTATTGCTGAGAAGAGCTGAACTATAATGAAATTAGGAAAGTGAAAACTGTATGTTCGCTTCTGTTTCTACCAAAGCACAAAATGTGCAGATCTCTTACTGGAGATATGTGTCTTCTGCCTGCCTTAAAACAACTGGTGTGCCATGAGATCACTCAACTAGGGTACAGGAAGCAGATCCAAATATTAATTGGACGTACATTTACATTTATTCTCAGCATAGTTTGTTTCAGAGAAGCATTTGACTCTATAGCCTTTATATCCAAGGCATGTTTGTGTATTGTATGTGAATATAAAGAAAGAAAACTAACTGGAAATTTATACCAACTCTATCACAAAACGAATACTTTGGAAACCACAAAGGAAAACAGATTTTTGATACTGTAAAAATTTCCCTGCCGTCTGTTGCCAGTGAACTTCAGTTCATCTAACTGCCCAAGCATGCCCTGTGCAATTTGAATGTCTGCTGGATATTGCTGTACACTTGATTTTTTTGTAATTTCTAGATCGTTTGTTCTTCCTTTTCGGGCACACCCAAATTATGTAGGCCAGGGAGTGTTCATTGGTTTTCATAAAATCGATCTCTGTTGTCTCAAAGTAGAAGCTGTTTTCAAAACTTTTAATATAGCAGGGACAGCTGGAAGTGCCCTGAGGTCATACCTGTCTTTGCTGTGATCTGCCCCTTGCCCATCAGTTCCTTGAAGTGGAACAGTTTTCACTATACAGTAGTTGAGCTGGTCAATTCAGGAGAGGGAAGGCAGTCAGCACCATACAGAAACCAATTTTTACCTCCTATTAAACTCTGAACACAAAAGGCAAGAAGTGCAGACAGTCTTGTCATCTTCCTGTCTCACTTGGTGCTGCCCACCTGGCTACCTACAGTGGAGTTCAGGACTCCATTCAAACTATTTATTACCCTGCTGTGCTTTTTTATGTTGAACTTTATGAGGGCTGGGAACACTGCAGAGTATGGGTGAGGAAATTTAAGCCAGAGAATTGCAAGTTGCCAGCAGCTGAAAGGGAGCAGGATGGAGTCTTCCCCTCCAAAGGTGGTGGGCACGGCAGGGTGCCTAAGAGCTCCGTAAAAATGACACCACCAAAATGTTTTGTTGGTAGATGAGGACCCGGAAATATTGTCCAAGAATAATAAAGATAGAAGTCCCATTCTTTTATCTGGGCAAAAATGAAATTTCCAAATGCCTTTTCCAAGTCCTGTTAGATACTTGAGATGCACGCAGTATTTTCTACAGAGTTTTGAATTACTTTTAAAATGAAAAGGTTTGGATTGACCTCATACATAGGCAATAAAACATGAACAGTGTCATTTTTACTTTGTGAAAATTATTCTGTAGGAATGTGGTAGAGTTTTTGCTTATGCAGTGAATTAAGAAGACTACCCCAGTTCTGTTATTAAAAATGTCGCTCCTTGTAAGGTCATTCGGCATTTCTGGAATTGTTTCAAGTATGCTCCTGAGCAATATAATGAATAACTATCAGACAGCATTTGGGCAGTATAACATATTAGAAAGACTAGGTAGGGCTCCTTAAGACAGTTATTGCCTTGATAATGTGACAAACTTGTAAGAAACTTTACAAAAATTCCTTTTCTTCACATTATAATATTTTTTTCCTTTAAAACATTGAAAATTGTCTATGTCATTGGAAGCATCTTTCTTCATGATTGGGCATACAGAAGTTATTATTTACTTCAAGGCTGCCATGTTCTTTCTGGTTATTTTTACATTTTAAAAAGATATCTTCTCCGCTTTCAGGGAACAGAGTGTTTTAATCACTGTTTCTTGCTTACTGCTTAATACTTCAGACTGGCAGTATTTGAACTTGTCTCTTCATTGACCTCTGAGAGCTTTGTTCAGACCTTTCAATATGTTTTTATTAGTTAGAAACAATTTGTAGCTCTTAATACTGCAGATAGAATCGCTTGGATCCAACATGTCAGCTCAGAGTCTTACAGAAGCCCCCTCTGTCCTCCTCTACTCCAAGGCACAGTTGTCTGCTTCGAAACCTGCAAGCTTCACCTGGACTTCACTTTCCTGAGGTCTATTTTTACCCATGTCAGAAAGTGTTGTCAATATGTTATATAAAGGTCTCTCCCTGTAGTGTTATTGTTCTCATAAGGTACACACACGTTATTAAGTCCATTTTCTAACCGAAGAAAATAAGGCAAGAGAGGTTGAATTTGAAAACTGTATTTTTAAAAATGCACCAATGTCATTGTACAATCATTGTAGCTGCACACATACTGTATTTTCTAGAAACCAATTAGGTGTATTAGATTCTGTTTCCATGTACATTCGAACATTTGATATAGGCATTTGTATACTGCAAAAGCAGTTGTGCACAGCTGAGCAGAAACCGTCCCCAGTGAGTTCTGCAAGGTCATACAGCAAATGAATATCAAAACTGAACCTGGATACCCTGTCTCTCCGCTGCTGTATATCTTTTATTAAGTAGAAAATATACTGTTATAAGAAAGTTTCTCTGAGGTGATATTGCCTGTTGAGTTTAAACAGGGTTTCCAATCTCTTAGTGCCACTTTTCCTATTGTTCTGCTATGAAAAAGCTCACTATGAACTGTGCAGCAGTGTCATTTCTAAAAGATGGGTATATACAGCAGTAGCACACATACTTTAATAATATAAACCTTATTACTACAACAAAAATGTTGTTTCAGCTCTTTTTCTGTGTAGCAGAACAGTGGCACCCAGTGGCCACTCATGCTAAAATCCTAGCTAATAATACTTTACAAATCTGAATGGCAGTGCAAAGAAAAATGAAATGAAAAAGAAATTTGCGCTTGTAAGTTGTTCTTACATGCCTCTAAATATTAAACAAACAAACAAAAACCATAAATGTCCTGACAAGTTTCAAGGAACTTTGATGTTCTTTAATGCATAAATCCATGTTAATGCCAGAATACATATCTAGGCTTATAGGTATGCACATAAGAATTCCATTGTTAAGTTACTAAAAATAAGCTAATTTTTTTTGCACGTTAAAAACAAATGTTTTTGCCATTCATTTTCAGTTGTGAGGAGAAATGATATCCCTATAATGATGATTTCACTGTAGTATCTTTCATTTTTTATATGTATTTCTATGGTATGCAGTTATTACAGAAATTGAGGAAAATATGAAGAACTCAAAAGAAACTGGACCTTCCCAAAAGAAACTGGACCATATTTTTTCCCTGCATTTCACATGCATGTTAGATTTTAACATGAATAAAGACTTTTTGCATGTATACAATTTATCTCCAATAATCCCATTTGAAAAAACTTTGCATGTTAAATGTGAACATTTTGCATGCACAATGTGAACGAGAGGACAATTTGGAAATACTTTCTTCCTAGACTTGTAGCAATAGGAAGCTAACACATGGAAAAAAAAAGTTTTCCTGATTTCATACCTTAGACCAAATTCTTATCATGTTTTGACTTCAGAGAATTGTTGAAAACCCCTTAAAATTTCAGACAGTCCAGTTTTGTGTGAGGCATCTGATTCCCCTTCATCAGGGTGGGTACTTTCCCCACCGCAACTCAATTACATTTGTATTCATGAGGCTATGATGCACTCGTTATATTTCTGAAATGTAGATGGGATTGTTCGGTTTCTATGTTCCCTTCTGCATCAGTGCTGCAGGTTTGGACTGAAGCACCAGTAGGTTAATCTGAAGGGTCCTCTTCATCCTCTTCTCTCATTTCTAGAATGTACTAAGTATTTAACAGGCTGCTAAATGAATATCCTGATCTGTAGCCTGTTTGGTGAATTTCTGAGATACCTGACTGCATTGTGTATTTTTCTGCAATAATACATTGTGTCATTAAGAGAAGTGCTAAATAAGCTAGTGTTGCCATACTCACCTGTTTCCTTTGAAAATGAAGGTCACTGCCACAGATGCTGACAACTTTCAAAAACTTCAGTGTGCAAGTATGTCTAGGAAATGCTTGATTGCAAAAATAGTAGAAGGAAAGATAAAGTTAAATCATTTGCAAGTCATAGATCTTTTTGGCTGAACTGTCTCAAATATTCACATTCCCTTCTCTCTCCGTTATAGCCATCAGTGTTATGGATATAGGATCTGTACCAAAAGATATGGTTTTGTAGTTCCCATGACAAATGGATCTTCAAGTGAAATTCTGAATAAATAGATGGTATAGACCTACCTATCAGCTCTTCAGTGTTGTATTGAAATGAGCCTGGTACTTGGCATATTGCACTGGGCAGGGGGACAGGTAGGGCTTAAGAATAAAAGACTAGATTACTGTACGATTAGACTCTCTTCTTGTGGCATGAGTTCTCATTCCTCTTCTCTCTCTGTGTGCAGTTCTATTTAAGACCAAGGAAGTGGTTTCTGTGAGAAGTGTTTACATCGTCCTATGAACAAACTAGGTTTTAACATTGAACATGCTCCACCAACATCCCTGGTATTATTCTTTTTTCTGAAAGATAACCATCTATCTCAACATATAATCTCTTCCAGTTTATGAGTGTTACTTGCAGTCAATATGAGTAAAAAGTATAAGTAACTTTCATGTCTACCTAAAGATATCATGCAGTCAGGCTATTCCAGATAATGCATAGGCATGCATTTGGGCCATATTTATGGCCAGAAAATCCAGCATCTTCATGTTCTGTGATCTGAACCTGAAAGACATTGTAAGTAAAACATCTAAGTTTTACAGCAGTAAAAGGATTTCACGTATTAAAGACAGAGCTGTTCTTTCTAGGTTTTAAAATATTTCTAATTTAAAGAAAGTTTAACAAGCTAAGTTCACTTTCTTTCGTGTCGGAAGCAAAGCCAATTTGATGTTTGAATTGGTAATGGCTTCTTGGCTGCCAAACTCATATCTTATGTTGAATTATTCTACATCAGACAATAAAAATGATTTGAAGGAGAACTCAGAAATAAAAATATAAAGGCTTTAAATATGGCATGTTTAACGTCCCATGAGTCAACAAAATTACTTTGTGGTTTAGGCTGATTTTATATTATTAATAGGACTGTACAACAAGCTCCTACAAATCCCTTATTCCATCGGTAATACCTTTTTCCTAGTGCAAACACAGAAAATGTGCATATAGTACAGGATGATAATAATTGTGAAATTAAGATCTAAAAACATGTAAAACCTCCCAGTATTCAGGGTCTGATAGGAACATCCAGCTCCTGTGTGAGTAATTGCAGGGTGGCATGCTTTCTGCATGCACCTCGTCCTTGGCTTGGAATCCTACTTCTCTTACAGCTGAAAAGGATTAAATGTCTGAGGGGTAAAGAACGGGGAATTGTAGCGAACAGCTCGTAAAGAACAGAGTCACAAGATGGATTAAAAAGAAATGCCACTAAGAAACCTTTTCCAGGTTGGGAGGAAGCAAATTTAGACTTTACCCCCTTTGTTGAAAGGAGCTCTCTGAGTGCAAAGGTCTGAAGTGTTATTTGGGCGATGTAAGTGAAGGATGTTGCCTTTCAGTCACCTTCTCAGGAGTTTTCTTCTGGAGCAGTCGCTTTCTTGTAGATGTTGCATGCTCCCAGTTTGCTCGACATAGAAGGCTTACAAACTCATAAAATCACAGAATGGTTTGGGTGGGAGGGGACCTTAAAGATCATCAAGTTCCACCCCTTGCCATAAGCAGGGATGCCACCCATTAGAGGTGATTTCAAGGCTTTGGATGGCCAGGCATTGGAAATCAAGAAGTGAGGAGAGAGGTTGGCGTGTTGTGGTATGCACAGCAGTGTTAGTGTAAGGGGGAAATGGGAGAAGATGGTGCTTGTCCTTTCAAAATGAGTTGCAGGTGCCAGAAGGCTTGTTTGTTCCTGCAGCAGCCGAGACCCCAGCCAGAGGCCATGAGCAGCGCAGGGGAAGGGAAGAGATGTGCTGCACCTCCTTGCCCAGAGTAAGGAGGAGTGAAGCTGCCCCCGCTGCTGAGCACGTGGCAGCTCCTTGAGTGAGGACAAGTGCCTGTTGGATGTCCCCAGGGAAATGAGGCTCCACAGCCTGGGACTGAGGACTTTGGGCATAACACTTGCAAGAACATGTTCGGGCTGTTGTGACACTAAGCAAATCCAAGCTCAGGAAGGAAAATTTGAGATTATATAAAGAATATATTAGAGGGTAACATAGACATCCGAGAGCATGGGCAGGACTTTGAGTGGAACAGAGAGTTAAATGAAAGGGGAATAGTTGAAAGATATAGATGAGATGTTTAGCGGGTTGACAGAAAAGGGAAGGTATGAAGCCCCTCAAGACAGAAGGATTCACCTCAGAAGGAGAAGATTGACAGACCTTTAAGAAACAACCTCAAAGAAGGGCTTGAACTTGTACTTTGTTTTCTTGGAGGCTGGCTACCTGGGAAGAGGATGGAGTTTTCAATGTGTCTGGGGAACTGAGCTAATTAATGAGGTGAGGCAAAGGTTCAAACATCCTGAATATAGTGAGGAAAAGAGAAAGGCATGAACTCCAGAGAAAACATGGTCATGCCATCTGTAAGGCATAAACTCTCTTTAGATTATTACATGACTCTGGGATGCGTTGAGATTTTTTTACAAGTACAACTCGATTTGCAAGCCTACAGATGAAAGGCATTAGGAACAATAAAAAGAAGGTGCAGAAAACTTCCTTTTAGTATGTATACTGAAGTAAACACTGCTTGCACTGTCAGAAGCCTCTGAGAAGGAGATGTATATTTCTAAATACTCTGTCGCAGAGGTCGTAACCCACCTTTTCATTAGCAGTTCACAGATCACATTGCACACCCATGTGGGAACCCTTGTAGATGATTTAGTAGATTGAGTACTGTTGATCTTTTGTTCTCATTTTTGTAAGCTGTAAGCCTTTATCCTCCTCATCCTTCTCAAAAAACTGAAACATTAAGTGAATTCATCTATGAATCCTGTAGGCCTTTCCCTCCCATGAAGTGTAACAACTAAACAGTTAACGTTTGTAAAGCATACAATACAAATTTTAAGAGCCTTCAGATGCACACGCAGCTCTGCAGAAGCTGCGTGCACGGAGTTGAACTTCACTGGAAATGTTTTTTATTTGCTGCTTTTTCAAGTCAACAGCAGTACGGTGATCTGGCTCAGGCTGCGGGCTCCTCTCCTGTGGCAGCACGAGAGTCGTGAAGACTGGAGAGGGCAGCAGCAGGAGGTGAGCTCTGGAAAGTTTATCATTAGACTTAAAACCTGTGCTTAAAAATACTGGCTTGTGCGGCCAAGGTCACCAAAATGAATTGCTCTTTCATTTTGTCTTCTTAAGTTAGGCTTTTTCTTTGTTAAGAAGAGGACGGGAGAAAGAACCTTGCGAACAGAGGTCCCCAGATACATCTGCTGGTTGCCATCAGGGATGATGGATCTGGCTGTGGCTGACCACAAGAACTGTGCTCAGACTCGCTCCACAGCTCCCTCTCTGCATCCTGCAGGACTACTGCAGTGCCCTGCCTACACTTACTCCCCCTTACACCGTCAGCAGGATAGCTCAGTGCCCAGTCAGCCCTGTGGGGAGGCAGGAGAACAAGCTGCCCCTTGCAGGCCCACCAGCATCCTCCCAGCTGCACCCAGGACAACTGGAGCAGCCTTGCACTGGAGCTAACTCCTCTCCTCCTGACAGGCTGAACTTCTCTGGGTTCTCGGGGAGAATCAATAGATGTCGATACAGGTTTTTTTTTTTTTAATCCTAAAGGTCAGCCCTGGGCAGGGTAGCATGTTATCTTACGGAAATAACTAGTGAAAAAAATGCAGTTGGAGTTGATTTACTGACTACAGCTATCCACAAGGTGCGGTGCTTGTGTTTTCTTTTCTGATTGAATGCTGAGAAAGACTCTTGTTTACGTTTCTGCAAATTAAGAGGATGGTGCCTTTGCAAGGAGGTGGTTTTCTCCCAGATGACTCAGACAATGCAATGGTCACTAGTGGGGTCCCTCAAGGCTCCATTTTAGGGCCAGTCCTCTTCAATGTTTTTATAAATGATTTGGATGTAGGACTAGAACGTGTCCTGAGCAAATTTGCCGATGACACCAAACTTGGAGGAGTTGTGGACTCAGATGAGGGTGGAAAGGCCTTGCAGAGAGATCTGGACAGATTGGACAGCTGGGCGATCACCAACCACATGAAGTTTAACAAAAGCAAGTGCCGGGTCCTGCACCTGGGATGGGGCAACCCTGGCTATACGTACAGACTGGGCGACGAGACGCTGGAGAGCAGCCCCGCAGAGAGGGATCTGGGGGTTGTGGTTGACAGCAAGTCGAATATGAGCCAGCAGTGTGCCCTGGCAGCCAGGAGGGCCAACCGTGTCCTGGGGTGCATCAAGCACGGCATTGCTAGTCGGTCGAGGGAAGTGTCCCGCTCTACTCTGCGCTGGTGCGGCCTCACCTCGAGTACTGTGTGCAGTTCTGGGCACCACAGTACAAAACGGACATTAAACTGTTGGAGAGTGTCCAGAGGAGGGCGACAAAGATGGTGAAGGGCCTAGAGGGGAAGGCGTATGAGGAGCAGCTGAGGTCACTGGGCCTGTTCAGCCTGGAGAAGAGGAGGCTGAGGGGAGACCTCATCACAGTCTACAACTTCCTCATGAGGGGGAGTGGAGAGGCAGGTGACCTATTCTCTGTAATCACCAGTGACAGGACCCGTGGGAATGGTGTTAAGCTGAGGCAGGGGAGGTTTAGGCTGGACATCAGGAAGAGGTTCTTCACCGAGAGAGTGGTTGCACACTGGAACAGGCTCCCCAGTGAAGTAGTCACTGCACCAAGCCTGTCTGAATTTAAGAAGCGACTGGACTGTGTGCTTAGTCACATGGTCTAAAATTTTGGGCAGACCTGTGTGGTGCCAGGAGTTGGACCTGATGACCCTTATGGGTCCCTTCCAACTCGGGATATTCTATGATTCTATGATTCAGTATCTACAGAAACTAAATCTCGCTGCTAAGCCTCTCTTATCATTCATGGCATGTCCAATGAAAATGATTTCTTGCCTGGCTGCAAGTCAAGGCACTTGATCATTATCATCATTTTTTTCCCTACATCAACCTTTTCTCATCTTATGCAAGTCCAAGCTAATTTAGATAAGGTCAAGATCGGGGCCACTCCTTAAAAGTTTTTAACATGGCTTTTGCTTCAGGTTGTTCCATCTCATTCTTGAAACATCTTTTGTAGTATCCCCAAGGCAGAGCTGGAAGAGAAGGTTAGTGGATAATTCAGTAGTTAAGCTATCCTCCAATATTTGATATGCCTCCAAGGCATTAAATTTTCACTTGTATCTGTTAAATTGCTGGGAGCTTTCTTCAGCGGTTAATTATCTTTATGAAATATGTGGGGTTTGCAGCCATGCAGAACTTCGAAAAATCCTCATAACTTTGTCATTGTAAAGGTGGACAAATAGATGGTAGAGGTCTTTGCAATGTGTGCGTGTATATACATACGTGTGTGTGTACAGATAAATAGATGTATACATACAAGTGTGTTTTCCCAGAGAGTGAAAATGAAAACAAATGGAAAGGTTATTTAACCCTTCTTATGGATGTGACTTGAACTCCAGTCATTCCTCCCCCCACGTAGCTGTGAATGCAGGGGTCCTCTCGGAATATTTCTTCTCATCTTTAGTGTGAAGAGCAAAGCAGGAACAAGATTTTTAAAGGATTTTTTTTTTCCCCAAACCATCCCTGCAGACATTTTCTGAAAAGGATAATCCATTTTAAAACATGTTGACTTGCAAATTCTTCATGCCTCTGGCAGATCTGAAGAATGTTGCAGCAGCTAAAGAGCCACCAGATAAAGTTCCTTCCCCCAGCAATATCCTGGGGAATTTTATAGCGTTGGTAGTGGGCTTTGTAGACTGTTTTCAGTGACCAACTAAGTGCAAAGGATAGTGCAAACACAGTACAAGGGACAGAAGCAGCCGTCTTTGCTTTATGGCATGATGAGGGAGGGAGGAATTACCATGCATATTTTTTCCTTTAAATCACAGCTTGCAAGCAGCATGAGTGTTCTCTGTGCCTATTCCTCTCCTGAGTGCACTGAGACATCCCAGCCTTTTTTGGTGGCTCAGCACAGGATTATTTCTGGGTAT
Source organism: Anser anser (assembly GCF_964211835.1). Lineage (NCBI taxonomy): Eukaryota > Metazoa > Chordata > Aves > Anseriformes > Anatidae > Anser > Anser anser. The sequence continues at coordinate 17,557,708 of NC_139735.1, read as the reverse complement.
TTATCGGGTTAAATTCTTTTTAAATATATTAGTCAAAGTCTCTTTAAAAAACACATGTATTTCAGCAGACTGATTGAAATCTTTTTATTGCGCTTTCTGATGGTATCTTAGAGAAAATGAAAGTATCTTATTCACGTCGCCACTTAGCATTTTCCATTCCATTATAACAGTGCTAGCATTATTCATACCACCACTGTGATACAGAATAAAATCAATATGATTTTAATTACTAGTGGCCTGTGCCTCTGTTATCTAAGACTGCCACTGCACATCCGGTGGACCTCAGGCAAATTTAGGTGTCACTGAATTAAGTTTGGCTTTTATTTGTAATAAAGGTTTTCACATCCTAGGAAGGCGAGCTGTGCTGCATTTTGTAGAGCTGTTTATGTGCTGCTGTATCGATAAATGATGTGATTGTTTGAGATTTCTTTGGAAGGAATCTATACTGAAAGGCTACATTGTGATGCATATGAAGAGGGGCCAAAAAAAGCGACCCTGTGCACTCATAATCCTCAAACACGCTGAGTCAAGCCTGGTGGAAGTAACAACCAGCAGGCAGAGCCAGCATCTGAAACACTTGAGACCAGCGTGCTGTTTCTCAGGAAGCAGGTTGCATTTTGTTTGTCTGCAATCAGCTTTAATGATGCACTTCTTTCTCTTCTCTGACTCCTTAATTACTGCAGCAGGGCTGGGCTGGGCTGCCAAGGCCAGCGGACTGAGGAGAGGGGAACTGAGAGGGTCAGCACTTCTGACCAAACACTTTCTAGCTTAACGTATATAAGGCAAAGACAGGCACTAATGAAGGGACACTGTACTAGCCTTCCTGCCACTGTACCTCCAGTCCTATACATTGCAAATCTGAGCAATGGCTGAGCAAGCAAGATTATCCTTACTTCAGTGTGCTGGGTGATGATCATGTGGATGTTCTATTCAGCACATCTGAGAATTGCTGAATTTCTGCTCTTTTCCATTTTGTAAATCTGAAAAGTCATACCCTAAATCCAGTTTTTGCCAAATGCTTTTCTTTTTAGTTCAAAGAACTACATGGAGTTAATTTGCTTTCCTCGTGCCCCTCCTGTTCATGATCATTCGCATGGTTCTGTTCTGCCAGTAAGTTCCTCGGGGGAGAAAAGGGAAAGGAATACACTTCAAAGTTTTATGAGGGTGCACTCTCAGAAGCTTAATTTTAAATTTAGACTTGAAGGTGTGCATGTCACAATTGCTGTCCTTCGTTTCTGTTCAGAGGAAAGGAGAAATACTGTGCAGCTGTCTAACTTGGGAGTATTGAGCATGCCAAGTTCAGAATCTGGCTAAATTTGGGGAGCAAACAGCTTAAAAAGGGAATATGCCTGAGGTCACAACAAACTGCTTCAGGATATTCTATGAGAAAAAAACAAACAAACAAACCAGGATCATATGAATTAGTTGTGAATTGTTTGTGTTTGGCTGCGTAATTCTGAACATTTTTCTTACTTTAATTTCACTATTTGTCTTATAAGCTGCTAAGTGTTTTAGTGAGGAAATCTGTGGATTCAGCTTCCAAATATAACCTCAACATACAAGGCTATTAATTGAAAGGAAAGACCATTGTTACTTTCATCCTGAGGCTGCAAGTGTCTCTCTAGCAACTGGAAATAGTGAGAGTTAAGCTTGCCAAGAGTTCCTTGTGAAACAGATGGAGAGGCAACTGGCAATCTTGCTGAAATCTTGTTGGCTAAGCCTTCTGAGTATCCATAAAGCTCCCAGAGTTACCTCTCAAATTAACTTGATCACTGCACTATATGAAAATATTCTTCCGTACTGTCAATGGCTGTTGCAATTTTGCGCCCTTCCCGTTCCCCAAATAGACAGCTAAACTCTCAATTATCTCTCCATGTGCTTAAGAGTGGTTACAGTCCTGGAGAACTTAAGATGGGAATTCAGTGGACGTGTACATCTTCTTTTCTTATAGGCTTTTAATTTTATTATTTTTTTTTAACTGACATTCAAAAGATAACCAAAATGTGAAAATGATGTGTGTGCAAAGTTGTAACTACTGCGTAAAATAGAATTTATATATGGCTCCATGCACTGAAGGGTGGAAAAGGCAAATGTTTGCTTGTGAACAAGACTTGTTTGCAGAATGCAGAGAGGGAAGCAGCCATGGACTCTGCTGGCATTCTCAGATGCGCAACATGATCCTAAAGCTGATTGTAAGATGCTGCTATCAGTCTTTCTTTTCTTGCTGCCTGTGGGTTCAGAATATCAATCACAAGCTGTGTATGCTTCAGCTGGTCCTGTTTGTTCCCACTGTGACCTTACAGTAAATGCATTGTTTTTTCATTTATATTTAAGAACAGATGAAAGTATGTTGGGACTTACTTCCCTATCCACACAAACTAAATCAATATTTCAGACACATTCGGTGGTACCAATTAACTGTTCCCCATCAGAAGTAATGATGTTTGTTTTCGAAGTTACCACAGCATCCGTTCTGTTCGTTTCGTATTCTCTCAAGTATGTAACCCAAACCAGGAGAACCAAAAGTTTATTTAATTGACATTTCTTCCTTTGGAATTGCAAGAGAAGCGTGTATATACAGGAAGCAAACTGTGAACTGAGTTGATAAGGAGGTGTAAAGTCATTGATGTTCTTCCTCCTGCTGCCAGTACGTGGTACTAAGTATTCAGACCTGTGTCTGTGTGTCACCTCAATTATTAAGAGCTTCTCAGTCCAGAAAGCCAGTGTGTGGCCTTGGTATGCATGGAGCCCCCTCGGAACCAAGAGAAGCCATAGCTAGTCGGCTGTGTGCAGTGCGGCCTTCGGGGACTGCGGCGCTCACAAGCAGCTCAGAGGGAAGGCAGCCTCCTTTTTCGGGGTGAGCAGGCGTTGGAAACATTAAGCAAGGTGTTACAGCAGGAGGTAAGTGGGAAATTTCAGACCTGCCTGGAGAACAGCAGTGGCCAAAGCCTGCAGGCAGCATTGAAAGGACAGCCTCAAGCTTTGCATATTGTGGGATTCACCACTGCCATCTTCACTGCAAACTGTGGGCCAGGTCAGAGCACGTTGCAGGAAAGACAGGTGGTGTAAGGAGCTCCTTTTCTCCAGCTGTATATACAAAAGAGTAAGCCAGGAATTATTTGCACCAGAGAGAAAATGCAGCTGGCATTTTTTGCAGATCTATTCTTTTGGTGTGGAATTGTATTCCTCAGTGTTAAGGTTTTATAGATAAGACTTGGTGAAAAAAACAAGGTGATACATTCTCAGAGAAGAAGAGCATGTGCTAGATACAAGAGTATGGGCAGTCTATATAGACGTATAGGTAGTACTCAAAATTATAAAGTAGTATTCTACAGTGATATACTCTTCCAGACATTTTTGTAACCAAAGAACAATTTTGGACTAAATCAAAATTTGTTGAAAAATCATTAATTTATGGAAAACATTTTAGAACAGGAAATTTATTCATTAAAAAGCTATTTTTGACCCAAGGCCATTTGGCAGGGGAATAGTGGACAGAAGGATTTCAGTTCTATACAGAAAATAAAAAATGTTCATGGAAAGAAATACCATTCATTCTGTGAAAGTAGGTGAGAGATTTCTTCTCAACCTAAGATAAAAAGGGGACTGAGCAAACATGGCTTAATAAAGAAGTTATTTTCTTAAAAATGTGTTCAAGATGAAAATATTGATAAATGCAAGTACTTTCAAATTACTTTCAAATTATTTAAAAAGTGTAAGTTTTGAATGAATATGATGAAATTATTATAGATATCAGATAATTCCCTTTACAGGCCCCTTTTTAAAATAAATTACATGAAAATTCTTAATATTTGCTGAAAATTTGTCCCCCAAACTGATTTTATATTGGCTAAAAGCAGGGCTTTTTTAGGTATGTTATTATATAACAAATGAATTCCTATATAGGAAACCATATATAAAAGAAGGCCTTTTTCCCCTCCATACTGCTAAGGGAAACCTGGAACAGCTGTGTAATTGGTTGCACTGGTGCACTCCTGTCCTTTCCCCACTGTATTTCTATGTCTGTTATCTCTATACCTCCACATTTGCTCAAGTCTTCTCTGGCTTGGAGCTACTGAGCTCCAAATTTCAGCATGAGCAATGCTCTGAGTCCTTCTGCTGGGATTTCTCTTTGAGGGACTCTCAAATAACAGAGGGAGAGTAGGGCAAATCAATTCCGACAGCGTCAACACTAATTTATTGTAAAAGAGCTGCGGACAAGTACAGGGATAACACGATGCTATGTGGAACTGCCCCATCAGAGTCCTGCAGCCTCTGTCATTCCGTAGAGGTGCTCTGTGATGGCACTGCCTGTCCAGGACATGCTGTATTTCTGTGTCCCATGCCCTGCAACAGCAGCTACTTTTTGATCCTGGCTAGCCCATGCCAAGTGCCTAAGTGCCATCATGACTTTTGTTTGTAGGCTGTGTTCTGTCTAAATTCGTTGGCAAAATGAAAACCTTTCTCATCTGATATTTATTCCTACAACTGCAACCACAGAGAAGCATCGTGCTATATGCAGGCAAATTGATCGCTTAGAATGGAGGCAATTTCCTGTTTTCGAGAATGTAGAATGAGATTAGGAGAGGAAAAAAAACACACACATTCAGTAAATTCACTAAAGAGATTATTGAACTGGAGTCTGACGAGCTTGAAAATGTATTTCCTGATTGTCCCACTTTATAACTTTCCAATATTAATTTGCTAAGGCTGACCTGGTGGAAGTTTTTCTGCACAATGTACTTGGCACTTTCCTTCTTTAGACAGAAGATACAAATATTGACAAATGGAAATTCATACGCAAGTGTGCATACAGGTCAAATATTTATTTTTCTTGTGAAGAAAATAAAACTATATACTCAAGATATACCAGGCCCATTAAGTGTTGTAAATTTTTCTGAATTTGAGCAAGTCTGTGGATTTATGCTGCTAAACCACAATTGTGGCTTTGTCTCTGGCATGTAGACATACGAGTTTTCTATTAAAAGCCTGAAGCCTTGTGAGAATTCAGGCTCCCCATAAAAGAGGCATCTGTGTGGTTTGAATGTGAATTTTCAAAGGTTTTAGGTTTGTGATAGAAGTAACTTCGTACACCACCACCACATGGAATCTAGTTTCTTTGTAGGCTCTGTTGTCAAACACTGGCATCTTGAAATCCTAGAATGGTTTGGGTTTCATCACCTAATTCCAACCCCCTGCCATGGGCAGAGACAACTCTCACTAGACCAGGCAGATATTTCAAGACAGTTTGCAAATCAAGCATTTCTGTGTGTTTAATAATGTCAGGTGAAATACACCACATCCATTTTTCACAAAGTAAAACAGAAAAATATACTGCATATTGCATGCAAATTCTCTCCTACATAATATATCCAATATATCATGAAGCATACTTAAAACTGTGCGTTATTCTTTTCTCCATGCTTTGATCAACCCCAAATCTGCCTGCACCAATTAATGTACAGTGAATCCATTCTGCTATTGAAGCTTGGCTAAAATAGACCAGGTAATTTGTTACCTGACGTGTCATGGAGTTCCCATGGCCCTTAGCCTTATGTTCTCACTTACTGGGTTCCAGTTTCACAAGACCATTGGGAGCATTGCTTCTGATGGCAACAGTTGAGAAGGCTCGGGCCTTTCTACCTGAGATGACCCCGTAGTAGCTGTGGTCTACAGAGATGCTAAATTCCCTTGAGATCAAAGCAGGCTGCTCAAAAACGTGTCTCTCACACAGCTTGTACTTGGCTTCAGCTTTCCTTCCTAGGTATCTGTGAGGCTTTTTGCAGTGGCAGAAGCTTTGTGCTGCCTTGCCAGCAGCAACCTCAGAACAGCAGGTGCTTCTGGTGTGGGCTTTTCAGCTGGTGCTGACCTCTGTGCTGCTGTGGTCCTGAGTTAGCTAGCTTAAACCCAGTTTACAGCTAAATGTAAACTACAGCAGTAGATTTTAAATGCATTACACACTTTCCAGCAGTTTCTGATGATTACAGCATGCTGCAGATGGGATGAGCCCTGAGCCTAAGTGGGCTGGGAAGCTTTCTACCTTTCTTTCTGGCTAGCTGTTTTCTCTCCTGCCGTATGTGAGGGTTCTCCCGTGGTGCTGGATTGCTCTTAGCTTTCTAGTGAATGCTAACTCTCAAAAAATTACCTCAGAATGCTTTTTTTTTTTTTAATTTACTCTGGAATATGGGAAGCATTGTATCTCTTCTGCAGATGTGGACTTCTGTGTTATCCCGTAGCTTTCATTTTCAACCTTCAGTTTGCTAGAGTGGGGCTATGGAGATTTAAACCTTTGTCTTGAGAAGGTCTGAAACTATTCATTGAATAATTAATACATTTCCTTAGATACCAAAAATTCCAAGATGCTAAAAGTCCTTTGGTACTAGGGTCAATTCCCTGTGTTTCCTTAAAAATTGCTGGGTAATTAATTCAGTGTTAAGCTTTGACTGCTGAAACATCACTGCCATACTCTACCCGGTTCCTCTCTCACAGATACTCAGGAACCTGTGGCGGATCAGAGTAAGTGTTTAACACCATCTTCAGGTTTCACTGACTGGTGGGTAGTTGAGTCTAAGGGAAATGTTTTTACTGAACAACCTGAGAACAGAGGACTACTATTTCGATTATGTTTACTTACACAGTTAGTACCACAAAAAGTCAAAGTACTGTCAAGCCCCCACAAAGACATAGCTTGTGAGCTTGCCTGGTAGGATTTCTGTCTGTCACACAACTGTCAGCGTGTTAGTTAGGCGTGTTTCAAAGAAAGTGCAGGAAGAAAACCACACCACTGGATTTGTTCAGTGTAAGAGGATGGTTGCCTTCTTACTAGCTACCAGTTTCACTGCTGAAATACCATCGCTTCAGTTTCAAGATTTTTTTTTTCCTAGTGGCAATTTTTTGTTACCATTAATGCTGCAGTTGTCCTCGCTGGGAGTATTTAACAGTGAAAAAATGCACATCTAAAATTGTTGGAATTTAAATGAAAGGTATGGCCATCAGAAAATAATTTAATCAGGAAAATCTTTCACTTCCAAGTCCTTTCATGGACGAACAGTGCTGAGTGCCAATTAGTATTTCAGTGTTTGGGTTAAATTCATAGAATCATAGAGTCAGTCACATTGGAAAAGACCTTGAAAATCATCTAGTCCAAACCTGAAGTCCAACCTTCAGCTCATGATGGCTGAAGAATGCAGTACCTCAGTAAGGGAAGGTGAATTTCAGTGCAAATGGTTAATTTGCCGGATTAATAGTCAATATCTTGAAGGTTGCTTATAAATTTATTTTAGGTATTTATAGCTATCATGCATCTTTAAGGAAACATCTGGATGGATACACATCTGTCTTTATATACTGTGTTACGGGACCTTCCTATACGTTATAAAGGATGTAACGCTGGTAGGCATTCATGGCTGCTGTGTACATGGGAAGCATGGGAAACTGTCCCACCTGGAGAGATGGATGACCCCCCAAAATGTAAATGTGGTACAATGCTGTTTTTTTCAGTTATTAGCAAAGGCATGCAGAGTCACTCCATTCAATTCACTTATCTCAAAGGGGGAATCACTTCCAAGAAGCGACCCAAAGCAGTGATATAAAACCATGAAGAACCTGCTCAGTCACAGCAGAGCATGGCCGGGGGCAGCCTCCCCTATTTACGAAGAACAGTCCTGCCAGACTCCAGTCTTTGCTGGCCTTCATACCTGCTGAGAGAAGGGCATTTTGAACTCCGAGTTACTCAGCTCTGCATAGGATTAAAGACTCCAGCTTCAGTCTATTTAAATGCGTGCTCAAACTTTCTTCAGTACCTTAAATTAGATTATCAAAATGGAATTCAATTTGAGAACACCAAAATTTAATGTGAAGTAGAACTCATTTTCTTGCCTGCCTCAGTTACGACAAAAAGACCCCACTGCTTTTTATAGTTTTATGCCAAGTGCCCAATGCAAAGAAAAAAAAAATATAGCAAAAATTAAGAGCTTCCCTTTGCTGGACTCCCTAGTAGTGTTCTAACTTTGAACAGATTGGTATCCACAGCTCCAACGTCAAACCCTAAAAGAAAGTAGCTTTGTGTGATAGTTTTATTATATGTTTTTAAACTACATGCAATGATAGAAGTGGTGATTTAGTGGTTCTGCAGTACTTTACTGACTCTAGTTCAGATTATAACACACTGCTAACCCCTATTTCTCACCTGTAACTCCAACCTATAAATTATAAACATGCTGGCACAATCGTTATATTATTATTTTTTTATAGTTCTCAATTTACAACTCTGGCTGTCCTTGAGCTAGTTCTTTGTTACAGTCTCCTGAGGGAGGATTCATTGACTAGTGACTCCACATTTTAGCTCAGAGAAAATTCAGTCTCATTTTGGTGTCTTCAATTTTTCACAAGGCCTTACTGTTCCTCATTGATTATGGACTGAGGATTAATTATGCTGTCATTTAATGTATTTACATGCTTGGACAATGTATTGACTCACTTATTTTAGTATGATCAGCATTTTTGCTTGGTATGGGGCATGTTTGTTTTATTAATGGCTACAGAGCACCATGTTACCATTAGAATGAATGGAAGTGATCAGATAAGCAAAGTTGTATTTATTCCCTCAATAAATCTATGAAGATAATTTTCTCTTACTATACTGAGAACTGGAATGCCTACATCTGTTGCCTTGAAAGCATCAGAAAAATTGGTATTTCAACCTACTCTCTCATAGGTTGCTTTACACAGGTCAGTGCATTGGCCAGTCAAATGTGATATTATCTGGATCTGCTTTTTCAAATACACGACAATAGAAGTGTGATGAAATATGGGAAATGTGTGATATGGATTCTTATTTTAAGTAGCTGGATATTTCTGTGCATTCATGTTGCAGAACTTTAGAAATAGAAAGATAGGTGGATGTTAAATATATAATTCAAAATACAAGTGTAGATCTTCTGATCTTGTGAACTTCTTACTCTTTGCTCTGAATAGGTCTCTGTGTCTCTCCCTGTCTGTGAACGAGGGAGTTTTTCTAGGATGTAAGGCTGATGTCAAGGCACATACTGCCATGTCAGAGCGGTAGTTAATATTAGCGTTAGTTTGGTATTCTTAGGGGTTACATGTCTGTTAACAACTCAGTAGTTCGTGTCTGAAGATGTCACATCTGAGACCTTCGTATTGTGTTTGATACTGCGCTTTCTGTGTGTAGAGTAGCTCCTTAGCTTTAGCACAGTGGGTGGACTTGAAGCAGTGTGACTGCAAGCCGTATGGTGCGGCACTCCAGCCGTACTTACCTTTCTACAAAGTCTGAGATTCTTCTGTAGTCACTGATCTCATGTCTAGGCCACAACATCTGGTGATGCTACTGATGGAACATCTCTTGCTTGCTAGTCTTATGCCAGTAGATGCATCTCAGGTCAGTTTTCAGAAAAATTAAATTGCTGTCCTTTCTGTCAAAGCAGAAGTTTGGGTGATGCTTTTGACTGTACTCGGTAGGTTCAGTTTGCTGTGCTGATATTAGGGTACAGGCTTTTTACATGACAAAATTAGGAATTACAGTGTTCTGGGTTTATGCAAGCCACAGACCTTTATGAGATCACTGATTCTCTACTTTGTTGCATGACTTTTTGGAGAGCCACGGGGCTTTTGACGTCTCTGTCTCAGCAATTCTTTCATAGTAATTTGGTATCAAGGTGCAAGTTCCTTTTTAATGTCATTTCCTTAGTGACTTTAGGATACTGGGATATAATATCCAAGCAATAGGTTCAATGTGAATTACTGCCCTGTCCCTCCTGTTGTGGCATGTATACGAAGGCAGAAAACCAGCTCGTCATTAGTAAGGTGGGCTGATGTGAGGGCGAGTGCTGCGTGAGTCTGAATGCTCAGTGCCTCCTGCTTGACTTACATGAAAGCACAACTGTGTGTGAAGTCGGCGTTGCAGTAAACATGAAATATTGGGTGGTGCTAGTTTTATGTAATTTCTGGGTTAGACCTAATCTGTGATCACACCGGTCATTGAAAGGAGAAATTACTGAAAGAAGGTTGTTGGATGAACTGCAAGAACAATTCTTCTAATTTCCAGTGACAGCACTGTCATTGAATAGGGAGGAATTCTGTGTGTGTACATAACCTTAAGGAAACATTATTGTCTTACCAAGAATTATAGTATCTAGATAGAATAATTCAGAGCAATATGATACCTTAAGTATTTCATGACAAAAATTTGAAAACATGTTTGACCCCAAAGAAGAAATGCTTATTCCAAGGCGAGACCTGAGAAAGGAGGAGGTGCGATCACTGTGAGTAACGAGAGGGAAACCCAGCTACAATGAGTGCCTTAGAAGGCTGGGAGCAAGGTGAGAATGGGAAGAGGATACAGATCTTTGTGTAGGAAAAGCAAAGAAGAACCACAGGAAGACAACTGTAGCATTCTGAAAGCTTTTTCCACGCAGTAGGATTAGCTCCATGCTGCTCGCTGAACAAGAGCCATGCATTGACTGCATGACAAAAGCAGTCTGTGGTTATTCACTGTCTCATGTTTTTCAGTCGTTCATTCTTTTTAAAATTTTTTTAGCACTTTTGCCCCTTTACCGGCTCACATTATTTTACTTATCATGTGTGTCCTAAGGGATTTTTAAGGAGGGTTGAGAACTGCATTTGTGTCAGATGGAGCCTGAATGCTAATTACCAGCCTGACAGAGTATAATAACAATAGAAGAGCATCAGTGAAGGAAAAAATGAGCAGAATATACAATTATTTTATAAAAGAGTTTCTTTCCTTGAGGGAAAAATCTGCACATTTACCATCTGTGACAAAGGAGATGTTGAACTGTGTAAGTGAATTACCCATAGCTCTGCGTCCATGTGTGTATGGAAGAGGATGAACTTGAAATGACATTAAGCAATTTTGTTATTGCAAGAAAAGACTAGAAAAGGTACTGAACTGCAAAGCTGCATTTCCCTCTCCTTCAAAAGCCTAATTCAGGTTGATAAATGAAACATGATGTAAAGCAGAAATACTATATAGACTTCTATGGGAATGTTTATTATACTGCACAAAGCTTTCATTTTTCTTTGTGCCATGTTCTAGAAGGACGCTTACAGTATGTTGAAAGGAAAATGTAGAGGACCTAAGTTGTGTCAGTATTAATGATATGTTTAGAAGGCGTTTGTTCACGTACAACAAAGGGTATTCTAGCAATAATAAAGGATGGCTCCCAGCGGCAAAACACTCTTACTGTAAAATAAGTGTATTATTTAAAATTTTTCTCTCAGCTAACTCGATAATACGTACCGATATCTGGTTTTCAGTTTTCACTGAAGTAGCATTAGAAAATTAGGTGATGTGACATTCCACAAATTGAATTCTAGATTTCCTCAGCTAACTGGTTTCAAGCACAAGGGAAGGCTTCTTACCTTTGTACTCTTTGTATAAGTTGATAAGAAATGATCTTTCACAAAATTCTGGCTCAAGTCCTGTATAATCATGTGTTATCAAATGACAGCTGAATCTGGACCTTTCACCTATGATGTTCTTCAGCTTGCCAGAGAAGGTAATAGGATCCATTGCATATCTGAATTGGATGCCAGGAATCAGAGCACAGAAATAACCTGGCACAGGCTATGGAAAGCTGTTAAGGTTAGGCTCTACAGCGCATGAAAAAAGAACTTTTCTCAGGAGGCTTCCAATGGGGAACATCACTGACAGTGGGTTTCTGTGATCCTTCATGCTGTTGATGTTCTCAGGCCATAGATAACAGCTGCACCATGACTGTTGTATTAAGTATGCATTTGTAATCACAGTAAATAAAGCAGACAAAAAGGAGTCTAATTTAGAAGAAATGTGGAACACAGAGAAATGAATGTCTGAAATTGAAGATGGTGTCTGATGTAGAAGAAGCTGTAGCCAGATGGTCTAACTACCAGTCCTGTGAGCAAACCATGTTAAAACAAAGTGGGAGAGTTGGAGACAACCATATATAAAAGCTGTAACAGATGGAATTTCTGTCTATCAAAGGAGGAATATACTCTAGTACATTAATATTGACTTTTCATATACTGTGTAGAAATAGAATTACATAAAACATCATATATGCATTCACTTGAGTTACTGTGCTATTTTCTGTTCTTCTTCATGAAGGACATCAGCAGAATTTTCCTGTATTCCTTGCAATAATTTCAGTAGGTGGCAGACCTTAACCTTTAACAAGAGCTTTGATTTTAGGAATAGGAAAATGCTGTAATCACTGGTTCACCGCATAGTGGTGTCCATGCAAAAATATATTGATTCTGACTACAGGGAGCATGCTGTCGCATAGAACATGGTGGTCAGTTGTCAAGTGCTTAGCGTTACAAAGCTTGGCTAAACATTTGGCTGATGGTTACTTATCCTCTTCTCACATAGGTGTTTGTAAGGAAATTTTCTATGCATGTTACTAAGCTATTGAGAATTTTAACCTAGTTAAAGACTAACGACCAGGAAAGGCCAATCTTTGGAACACAGCAGAAATACATAGAGTGCATATGATGTTGTCATGATACTAAATTACTGTACACTCATTGCAGCATTGAAAGAACATTCTATAATAACACTAGAGAGAGACCAGTTGATAAAAGCCATGCGAGTCAGCAGTCACTCATCATTAACTGTTTTAATACTAAGTCAAGTGGTTTAATTATGTATCAAATATTTTAATGATGTAGTTTATTTTTTAGTGCATATTTTCTTGTAGTTTGTTGTCAGGGAGAATGAAGGTATATTATTTGTCTCCCTGCACTTCATTCTGCAGTCAAAGTTTGACAGTAACAGTACTTGCACAATTTAAATGACAAAAATGTAAATAATATATGTACTTGCTACATCTGTGGCAGATATGTGACAGGCTGGCATACCAGGAACGAAGTACTTAAAATATTTTTGCTTAGAAAGGACAGGCATTACATAGGCTGCAGTTACTAGCATAGCCAGAGACAACTGGTGAGACTTTGACTGTAAATTGATGGAAAAACTCTCATTGGCTACACCAAATGCAGAATTTTATCCAACTATTTTAGAAATACACATAACCAGATTCCTTCTTTATCATGGAACAAACAAAACTATGCATTGTAGCATCAAGCCTCAGTGGTCAAATCTGTCTTGTACTAGAACTTTTCCCTCCTCTTTTATTTTGACAAAAAATGTCTCTTCTAAACTGTAACTTCAGTTTAGTGCTTTCTTTCTCTTTCTAGGAGAACTAAAGAACTACTTTGAGCATTGTTCTTTATCAAATAGATAAGTCTTCAATTAGATGTCATATAATTAGAAAGCTATTTTGCTTTAGCTGTATTAGTCAATTTTATGTGTTCTAAGAAAATGTGCATTTAAGGCAGATTTTGACACGAACTATGTACAAGTATAACAGTTTGCAGGGATTTCAGATAGTTGTATTGACCAAATTACAGCACTGTGTTGGGAGCTCCATGCCCAAAGTCATTTGCAGCTAAATGTGACAAACCACTAATGCCATGAGCCACACCATGTATTGGTAACAAGTACAAACCACTCAGACTGTAGTCAGGAAGACAGAATTGTGCCTTGGTTCATAAGGCTCTCCAGTAGTTGAAAATTAGGCAGTGTAATACAAGTTGGGCTAAAGTTGGACAATTAATCCAAATCAGTAGCCATAAACTTCAAACTTACATCACTTTGAAATACATGTGATTTCTCAAAGTTGCTGTCCCTCTGTGTCCTTCAGAAATGGTAATTCCTTTATGCATTGCAGCATAGCAACATATGTTACAGCAGGGAAGGCTAGTATGCTATTGAAAATACAAGTTGCTCTTCTATTGGGCAATGATCCTATTGAAATTAGCATTCATTTCAGAAATTAAAGAGTAGATTGTGAATTCTGCCAGATTTCTTCAGTATAAAGGTATTCATCAATATAGTGCCCTGACAAGCAACGCACATTCTTAGGATGAAATTGCAAAATGGCTGTGCCTAGGCAGGGGCAGCTGGTTTCCGTGTGAGCTTCCAAACTGAAATGCCAGTTTTTCCATGTGTTCATGTATTGATTGTAGGATCTAAGCTATCAAAACAGGTACCTTATCTTGAACGTACAAGGTTGACAGTTGGCCGTACCTTTTACAAGCAAGTGCTTGTGCTGCAGCTTTCAAGTTTTTCCGTTATTTTTCCATCACAGATTATCATTAATTTCTATTACAGCCTACCTTGGGATTTCCTGCCAAGTGCCTGATGGCAAAAAGCACTTACATAAAGATGCTGCTTTTGATTTAAAAAAAAAATAATAAAAGCATATAACGGTGTCCTCTGAAGATGTGACCATCAGTGAGCACATAAATGATTATGGTAGATGTTATGAGGCTCCTTAATTTGGGGATTGGCTCTTATTGAAAATTACAGGTGTGCCAAATTCAGTGTTCTCCACTAACTGGAAATGGTGATTGGTGTAACATCTACTGCATTTGGTGCAAAACAGTGCTGAGAAACTCAACAGAGAGTTATTCTCTTCATCTTCTTTTCACCAACTTTCATAGACCTCTAAACCAAAGGGGGGAGAGAGTTTTCGTGAAAGTTTGTGCTGTTTATTTATTTATTTATTTATATATTATTCTAGCTTGCCAGCGTTTTATGAATCCACGTATTTTCTTGATGGAGAGAAAAAAAAAGTACAAGTAATAATATTAGCAATGGAACTAGTACTAAAAATAAAGCCAACATCCAGTATTCCAGTAGCAAATTAAATAAAAAAAAGCTTTCCATAATTAAAAGACAAAATATCCTTTCATCCTTAGCACATTAAGCTCTCATACTTTTTTGCTGTGTTACCTTTTATATGCACATAAATAACTTTTAAAGAAAATTATTTGGTTTACAAAATCATGCAGTATAAGTTAGAAAAATAGATGTTGCTCATGCAAGTTAGGTTCATCTGTCATGTTATTCAATGTTTATACAACCTTTAATTGCATAACACATAGGATTATGATGTGTTATTAATATATCAGAATTACATAACACCATCCGATTTTCACATGCCATGGCCTTTTTCCATACTGTCTCATGGTGTGCTTGAGAATACAGAGGAGAAATTAATAATTATATACAGTATTATAGATCTTAAATTAAAGCAGTTTAATCTTTGGTGTCTAAAATGCGGTAACTGACTTCAAGCTTAAGGTAACCTTTTGAGAAACACACTGCCTACCACCTGCTCCCCAAGTTTGCCGCCCATCTCAGTCACTTCATATGGTGCAAGCAAGCCCCAGACTTACACCAGCTTCATACTAAGGTTTTACCCTAGTCATATGTCAGGAGGTCTCTTGAATTTCTTAAAACCAGTGACACCTAGCAGTGCCCCAGATTTCCTGTCCCCATTGCCTTGTGTCTGAACAAGGCCACAGTGGTTCGTGTCCTTGTGCAGCAGGACTCACACTCTCCGGTAACTGAAGTGCTTGGGGTGAGCACGTGGCAGGAGCTGTGGGTGTGAGCAGTTCGAGTCATTCTCAAATAATCTGTCTAGTCTGTCGATGAAAGATCCTGTGACATGTTTTTAAGAGTAGTGGTTAGCTCTGCTCCATACTGGCTGGCATGTTCACAAGCTCCTTGGGGTGCTGTTACAGTCTAATATTGTTAAAAGCTTTGAAACCTCTCAAGCAGAACCCCCACTGGAGCCATGGGGAATTCTTCATGGCCAGCACTTGGAGGATCATGCCCATGAATGTAAAGCATTTTAGGATTCCCTGGGAAGAAACCGTAACCCTCAGAAGGGTTTCACATTAATATTCAAAAAGCATACATATGGTTGCAGTTTACAAAATATTTCAGGGGAAATATAAATGGAAAGCTGTTTTTCCTTCATTTTTTTTTTTTAGATTGGATGTACAGTTAATAAGCAAAATCCTTTCTGATCCTGGACAGATCCTGTTAGCCTTGTGCAGCAGTGGGCAGAATGCCTGAGGCAGTGATGGAAGTGCTGGGTGCAGGCTGGGTGCGCTGTATTAGCATGACTGAGCCAACTCCTCGCTCTCCTCCCTTCCCAGAAGAGCAGCAGATATTTGGCAGCCCCGAACTTCCCTGTCCAGATTCTGGTTAGTGGCCAAAGAGTAATAACACACATAAGTCAGGCAGGCACAGATGCTCTAAGACTGCTTAGCCTCTTCTTGATCTTAAGCTGGCTGAGTGCAAAGCATACCCCTTAGCAGAGCGTCTTAGGCAAAGGCCTGTGGGCAGTGCAAAGACTAATAAAAGAAGTAAGTAAGGCCACCCTGAGTGAGCACACTTGTCATGTATGATACACCTACCTGCAGGGAAGTGGTGTAAGTTTCTTTATCCCATTAAAGAACAGGAAAAAAAATGTTTTAATGGTTATTTCTAACCCTCGTGTCTCTAGTTGCCTTCAAATGTCTGAGTGAATTCCAGCTGACTCAAATATTTCTGCAACTTCAGAAAGCTGGAGCCTTTCTTCTGCTGATGTAGAAACCATTGCATTTTCCTTATTGTAGCTGCAAGATCTTCAATTCCCATGCTATGTAGGATCCAGTGGCTTTGAAACAAATACATCACCTTGAGAACCTCTCCCTGACATGGCCAGAGATAAGTAACATATCTGCTTCAGTGACACCACATGAATGTTTTCTGTAAAAAACATTCTTTGTTTTCCTAGTTAAGAATGAAAAATGTACCCAAAAAGTCACAATCTCTCTTCTTGCATTATCAAGCATCACGTTGTGCTAGTGGAGGCAGGTTTGCCTTTTGGTACACCAGCAGCCTCACCTGTAAAGTGTTGTGATAATATTTACTCTCTTCTCAAGGGCGTTGTGAGAGTTAATTGGTACTTTGAGGAAGCAGTTTGAGAGTTTGCATTTACTGCCAGCAGTATCTATAATCCACAAAACAATATAGCAGCGGAAACATTTGGATTTTTTTCCTCATTTGTGGGGAGCTATTTCTGCTTTTCAGCTGATAAATGACTTCCAAACTAACTAACATAAATCCCTGCAAATACATGCCATTTATGGTCTTAAATACATGCAGAGTTTTGTCATCCCAAAGATAAATACACCACTTGAAAAGGGAGCATCCCAATCACATCTGACCTGTTATATAGATAAAGTCAATGGTGTCTGCAATTACTGTGCGATCTATCAATTCAAACCAATTTGTTCTTAAAGACAAATCATGCATAAACTCAAGCTAAGTAGTGGTCTCCTATGATTCTGGTTCATGCTGTGCTGACAAACCCTCATAAAAGCAGATAAACTGTATCAAGAACTAATTAAGAACCTTGTTTTATGCCTCCTTTGCATGAAATTAAGTAACAGCATTCTGGAAAGAACCAAAGGAACAAAATCCAGTGTATTTTTTCTTATTCATACACAAGACTTGAAATCATGTCTCATATTTTTCTGAGGCTTCAGTTATTGTATGTAACTCTGGGGTGTGAATCCCAAAAGTGAGCCATAGGCAGCAGGAAATGAAGATTTCTTATTTCACCAAGTTATTTTGGCTGATTAATTCAGGGTGGGACCATTTAGAAAAATAAGCCTACATTATTATTTATGGAATTAAGAATAAAATTATTGGCTTCCCTTGGTAACATGTTTATTTCATTTTGTTAATTTTTCAGTAGACACACCTTGTTCATGCTTTAGGTAACAATATAGTACCTGATCGTTTACTTGAGTAACCTTGATCATAGCAAAACAACAAACACAGATTGGAAAATAACTATGTATTAATCTACTACTTGATGCCTCTAATGGGTTAGACTTCATCTCAGGTATACAGGGCCCTGTCATTCCTCCAAGCCATTTGTTGGTAAAGTACCTTATAAACACAGAATGATACCTGGATTTAAAATTTGCATAGTTCCAGTAATTATATTGATTTAAACCAGTTGAATGTGTCTCAATATTTGAGGACTTTCTCCTCTACACTTGCTTAACAACGAAAGAATTACCTTAAATATGAATTCGTAGGAATATTGCCATATTCACTGAAAGTAGTTGTCAGAAGATGTTCAAAGAGTGTATGAAAGGCTGTGGTTAAAATTAGCTTTGATCAGAATCAAATCTCCACCTAATTAACGTAATGATGTATATTACATGATAGTGAATGTTAATCTTTTGTGAAGACAAGGTAAAACAATAACAGTGGTTTTTCCATTTCTAGAACTCACAATCTGAAGATCAAAAAATACTTGACAAACCTTAGGCATAACAATATCCTCATGCACTAATGCCATGCCTATTTACAGAAATGAAAGAAGAGGCACATGAACTATTATTGCTAGGGTGGCTTTGCATTCACAGTGAGGCTTCAAGAAAGCAGCTAAATCACCTTCCATATAAACAGAAACATTTTTATTTTTTCCACTGGTTTCTATTGTAGTGCATTTCTCAAAAGATTAATTACGTTTTTCTTCTTTATGCAGAGTTTTTAAAAATATTTTCCAACTTATTTTCACTTGAAATAAATATTTATCTTCTGTCATGGAATATTGTTTCCTGCAAAGAAAAGCTGCTGTCTTCTTTCTGCTTTTATGCCCTCTGTCTCTTTTTGACATTTATCTAAAATGACTCCAGTGTGTCCTACAGATTTAAGACTGACAGTACGTGGGGAAGACAGTGGTCTCAGAGTAGTTTGGCTTTACTCCCAGTGGAGAAATAGAAAGTGGTAGCAGTTCTGAAACAGCACATTTTTACTGCAGACACCCGTAACCTCAGCCCGCTGAGAACAAGGGAACAGGGGAACTACCTTGAAAAGGGTAATTCTGTATGAAACTCTTTGTTGAAAAGGGTTAGTTGTCAACTACAAGATTTCAGTGAGATTCATTAGACTAGGAATTCAAAGCCTCTGAATCATTCCAGCCTGAAGAACATGTCTGGAAGATGTCTTTCCAGTGGTTCCAATTTTTAATTTTCATTCAAACGAACTAATTTTCATTCATTAATGTTTGAATCTCTACTGTTTATAGAAAAGTCATCGAAGACTGAAGTATTGAGTTGTCACTAGAGCTTCAATAAAATTGAGGACAGGTTGCTTTCTAAATAGGTTTTAAATATGTTTTTCATAAACATTTTTTTAAATAATTTGTTTTGAGCAATTCTTCTGAAGATTGGTGTCTCTTTTGCCATTACCAAAGTTCCCACAAACACGCAGCACTTTTCCTGAATGTTCCTTATAGCTCAGAAGCACTTTTTTCAGATTGGCATCTGAAATTCAAGTATATATCCATGCACAACCTAAAAACGATTAGTCATATAATTTGACTGGTGTTTTTCTTGTTCCCTGACTGGTATGACTGTTCACAGAAGGCTAAATTTAAATGATCTCTTCCTGAGATGAAAATGTATTTTCTCTGAACATCTGTGCCTGGAAACGAAATGCTCACAAGAAGTGACTAAAAATGCCCTGTTCAGATGTGCATTTCAAATGTGGCTAAGTCTAGTTCAGTTGAAGATCTGAACCAGAATTCATTTCTTTTCTCTTTTGGCTATATTTATTCAATTTCAATAGATCCTGGTAATAACTCGTGTACCGAGCTGCCTGTTCTGAGGCCTCTATGTTTCTGATGCATACATAAAGCCAGTGAGAAGGCTTCACAGCAGCTGGAGAAGGCTGGTGGTAAGACACCCCTATAGTCAGAAATAGACACTGATAACAAAAAACAGTTGAAGGGACAGGTGATGATTTCCTATTTAATGATCTTCACAAAAAAATTATGGATTACCTGTGACTGGGTCAGTGTATCATTTGTTAAATGCATGGCTCCTAAACCTGCAGAATATGTGACGTAGTGATGTCATATGAATTTCTGTGCACAGGGATCCAGAGATCATTTTCCATTGTAGGGGAGAAAAATGTAGAGGAGAAAATGCTGATTACCTTTTTTGGCAAATTCAGAGGAGTTGCCAGTCTTCTGAAATTCAAAATGACCAAGTTTCAGTACTCAAAGGCTGATATCTTTAGGTATACAAAGGGAAATATGTAGAATACTTTTTATAAATGTCAATAGCCCAAAGTTGTTCAGGTGGAAACCACCTTTCCTCAAATAGTTTTGCTGCATAAGCAGCTCTCTAGTCTAGCTGCAGTTGCTTTGCGATCTTTCTAGAGGCAATCACCAAATAAAATTGGAACATGTTGATAACGAAAAAGGTGGTAATGTATTTAAGTTTCTTTCTCACAAAGAATTTAGTAGTAATAGAAATGTATTAGACTTTTCCACAATAGTATTGTAATTTTTTTCAATAGGGAAATTAGTGGTGCCATTTTTCATGTTACATATTTATTACCTTTTTATTAAGTATTCTGGAAACCGTGCAGTCTTTCACAAGCACACATGCATGCACACATCCTTCTAACTTTTGTAGTCTGATGTGAAAAAGCACAGGGCATTTAGTTTAACTGGTGGGATGAGGCTCCATTTTTAGGGTGTTTTAATTGTTTTCTGAAAATCCAGGGCACAACAATGAACAAGGAGAACCAGAGGCATCTTGAATCACTGCTAAAGAAAAGACGGCACAGCTCCAATTTTCCAGCAAATTTAACAGCAGCTTGGAGTTGTAGAAATGTCTTGCAAGATTTTACACACTTTATTGATACGCAGAATATGTTTGTACTTCAAACTTACAGGCAGTAATAAAAGATGCTGAATGTTCTTTATTTGTTTATTTTAACCTGTTCATAAAGTTGACCTTTGTTATCTTTCATAGCTAGGGGCCTGGGCCAGTTGTTATTAAATACAGCTGGACTTTTTAATATTGGTATGCTTTCGTGTTTCCAAAAGTACCATTTAAAAGGCCTTCTACGAGATGATTTACCTGGTCTGCAGTAGTTGTGTTTAAGTTTAGATTTCAGTTAGGTGCAAATTTATTGAATGGTTTCATCTTTTCCAACATCTAGTTAATGTTTTGATCCCTTTTGAAGCTGATTTTCTTGGGTTAGAGCATTTCCTAAAATCCCTCAAATGTCCTTTATCTTTCCACCTTTTTGGTGACAGCTCTAATGTTAATTCAGCAATGGAAGAGTAATTTATTTGTAGATATATATATATATGTTTATATTTTTTCCTTTATGCATTGCAAAGGAGTTCTACTCTGCTGATCAAAACTATTTTACAAGGGTTTTTTGAATGCATCGAACCACCTATCTTTTTAATAGGTCTCAAGATACTGACCAGAGTTTAATCAGCTGCAGAATACTCCTTCTATTGCAAAGGGCACATATAGGACGGTTCCATGTTTGTTACCAGCCAGATGTGAAGTTCAGCATGATCTCTCTTATAATGATAAGATAGCAGGCATAATTTACTTTTTGAAGTCCTTAAGTATTGCTGAAAATGTCCCCTCTACTTGCCTGTTGGATAAAATACTTGGTGCGTTCTAGCTTTTTAGGCAGACAGACATTTTAACCACCACCAAATTGTAATAGTCATGGATGCTTGACAAAATGGAAAAGTAGTACCATGTTTCAGCTCCATTTCTAAAGATACATTTTTTCCCTTCAATTTTTTCTTTTGCTTTCATCTGAATTTTTCTTTCATTTTGGATGGACTTTATTATTCAGAATCTTCCCAAAGGTGTATATTGTGGAAATATTCACCAATATTACATACATTGCCAAACAACTAGATTGAAGAGACTACTGTGATGGTAGTCCATCAATTTGAAAGTAATGGTTTTCTGCTCAGTAAGTGCTACTTACGGCATATATGTCAGCTTTGTACGCATATTTGTTTTGTGTTCGTCTACTAAATACCATCTACCACTACCTGTAGCAATGATATATTTGTTAGTGAAAATTAAAAGCTGCAAAGTGTATGCACATATCTGACACATTGCTGGATGCAGAAGGGGATGCTGATCCTCAAAAATAGTGAACTCTCTTTAAAAAGTTAGGCACAATAAAAGTGAGTGATGTAAAAAAATAAATAAATAAGGCTCTTCCCAACTTTGTGCTGCCTTTCACATTCTTCTTAATCCCCCTTAACATCATCCGTAACTCGCTTCTTTAGCTACTTTAACTGTGCTTTAACTGTGTGTGTGAGATAATGAATATGTAACTGAATGTAAATTTGAATAAATGTGGAAGTGAACACATTTATGTGTATATACACATGTAAAAATACAGTCCTGTTGCTTGCATTGTTCTTAAAATCCAAATCTGAAGCACTGAGCTTTGAGCACAGATGCTGTTTTCAGTAAGATAGTACTTGTCTATTTGAATGTCATGGCAGATGTTTTACCTCGAGGTTAATATCTGACTTGCTTTAAATTCATGTGGGAAATCTGAAAGTTCCATTTCCTATCTCAAAAATCAATAGAAACTTAATCAGAGCTGCTAAAAACAAGTCCCAGTTCTTTTGTAACAGAGAAAGTAAACAAGATACAAAATTAAAAGTGACAGAATATTTTACATGAAGGACATGAAGCACACCACCAACTAAGCTTCAGCTGTACACAGTGTGTGTCTTTCAAGTTGAGGTTTGACTAAAGAAAGCTCCATCTGTTTTTTTTTTTCCTATACCAAGGCACTATAGTGTATTTATGATATTCTTCACATTTTAGTGTAATCTAAACACTTTTTCTACAGACATGAGCTTTACATCAAACAGCTTGTATGGTCATCTGTAAGATTTTTTTTTGGTCAGAATTTGTGCATTTCATACAGAATTCTCAGGTATGGTTGTTATTCACATGCGTATGAATCCAGATCCTGAATGCTTTATTTGGTTCTCCTGCCCCTTTTTTTCCTGGGCTTCATATATCTGAAGTAATGTCTTGTGTTATAGCCTAAGCTGATTATCTCTGTGTTGTTTTTTTCCATCTTCTTTCATCTGGAAACTGTAATGCTAGAAGAAAGTATTGTTTGATATTGTTTGTCCTGAATCTGAGAGGATGCTTGGGGTATAATTTAATCTCAAGCACTAAGGGAAATTAAGACTACTGTGTTCAGTTTTTATTATCTACTCAAACAGCTGATCATTAAGACATTTTGATCGCTACATTCTGCAGCTGGATTCATTTGGGGTACAAGGAGTTAAAATCATATTCCAGAAGCAAACTCGACTATTCTGTCAAGTAAGATTGCACGGGTAAATAATTGAAGTAAGTAAAGGAAATAGTGTAAACTGTTGAAGAAACAAAAGTAAAAACAAAATAAGGATTATTATTAACACCATCCTTTGTCCTTGTTTTTAGAATTTCAGCAAGTGCAGATAAATTTTGATAGGCACTGTAGTATTTTCTGAAGTGGCCAAACAATTGTAGAACTGCTAACGGGTATTTCTGGGTAGTTGAGCCTACTGAAGTTTAATGTTTGTTTATTAACCTACATGGTCTCTACCATTGGAGGGTAATACTGTGGTTGGCAGCCAACAGAGAGAAAATAAGGTTGGGCAGGGCATAGCTAAGCAGCAAGTAGGAAGAAAATCATGAGAAAGATGCTCAATGCAGATAGCTACAAAATGCATATAGTGATAAGGTCTGGAATACTCACAGGGCAAGACATCACTTTAGCACAGTGGACTTCTCCATTTTCTCTGAGGTCTCAAGGCCTTATCTATTTTTCTATCACATTTCTTCAGCAGACCAATGTGTTTTCAGTTTGTGGATTGTGCAAGAAAAGTGAAACAAAAAAAGGGAGTAGAGGGAGAAGCACGACAACTGCATCAGGCTTTCTCTGTTTGATTCACTGATCATTAGTGAATGATCTGATGACTTGATAAGTCTTTCAACAGCTGCACTTGTTTCTTCTTTTTTAGAGAAGTCTTGATAGTCTTGGTAGAAATGATACTCTTAAAATCATTGTGGATTTGAATGTTCTGTTCAAGCAAAGGAAGCCAGTCATCATACTGGCAGGAGAAACATCACCACAAGCCTCCTATTCCTAAGTGTGTACATTCATCACTGAGAGAGCTTCCCTTGCTTCAGCCTCATTGTCTGGAGGTGTACTAGATGGAATCGGGGATCTGTTTTTGAACAGCTTACCAGTGAAACTTTCTTCATGTAAATCTACCTTTAACTAGTTCTGCATGTGATCAATAAATCTAGAGTTCATATCAACATCTGAAATCACCATGCCTGTACAAGTGATTATCTTTGTTCTACTGGTGGAGTTTTTCTGTGGACACTACACACACATGGCGGCACATAGTGGTAGAAGTATTGTTCTGATCCCAGTCTTTTATTCCGTTGCTTGCATCACAAGGAGAAGGTTTTTTTGTTTTTCCACTTTGACCTTCTGAAATTCCTCTTCTCCTTTTGGCTTGATTTTTGAAGAGAAATATAGCACCTAAGATGAGCCTATACTAAATCTCGTATTGCTGCCTCATCTCAGAAAGACGTCTTAGTTTTCCTTGGCCAGTGGAAGCAAGGAAAAGGGCAAGTTTATCGCAGACATCACAGGGGGAAGAAAGAAAGAAAAAAGGCTTACGTGGGCTTGGGAAAAGTGATGTGCAAGGTGGGGCTAACAGGCAGGAACAGAAGTTCTGTGTGGTGGAGTTGGATCATGGCTGTCTTCTAAAAAACAATGTTGCAAGCAGAGATAGATTTGCTGTCTACTTGCATGTAAAAGAAATTGCATGTTGAATGAGTAACCTGGAGCAGAGCTCAGAGAGAGCCTCGCTAGAGGAAGGAACCCCAGTTCCATGCTAACGTAAAGCAGAATTGTGTTTCTGAGGATGTAAGGTTTTTGCCTGCTCCACGGGGGCACTAATTCTTTAAGAAGAAGCTAAATCTGGTGCAAACAAGAAGAAAAAGTCAAAGGAGGGAGTGGTATTCAGATGGGTGTGAGAGTGAACACTTGTTTCTGTTTGTTTCGTGGAACCTGCAGTATTTCTCTAGGTACCTCCTCACTGGGTGGTGGCTGAACAGAGTCACGATTAACAGAGGAACTGCCTTTTGACGAATCTGTTATATTTTAACAACTTCTTCACAATAGTGTGTATTTTATTAATGTACCCGTTGCATTTTAACAACATCAGTTGACCATTACTGATGAAAAGAAGGAATAACAAACACACCTTTAAAGCCTTCCCAAATTCATATTTTTTCAGGCTATATTTGTGATAGACAAAGGGAACAACAGAAAATATGTTTGTACGTTGTGATGGCAGAGAGCCAGGAAAGGCTTGAAGTCACCTTGGCCCACCAGCAACTGGTAGCATGGCCTTTGGAGGCCTGCAGATACCCCTGGTGCCCAATTTGGGAAGGTAGCTACATGCTACCTTCACAATGTACAAACATATTTTCAAAAACAAAACAAAAAAAACCCACGTAGGTGGATTCAGAACCATTAAGATTTACTTGTTTGAATGTATGCTTTAAACCATTTGTATGATTAAAACAAAGAGTTTGACTTAATTTGTGTCAGATGAAAAAATCCAAAGAAGCCAGCAAAGAGCTTAGTTTGTCAAGTGGATTTTGTTTTAAAAATAGAAACATTGTCATTGCTATCTTTCTTCTTAAAAACCTCAGAAATTTTAATGAGTATACGAATTAGTAGAGTGAAAAAAGCTGTTAGCATTCTTGTCTCATGACTTAATTTAAAAAGTTCTTTTGCTTTCTTTAAAGTTAAATTTAAGAAAACAGAGCATTAATATGTTAATTAATAAGAAATTCAATAGAGATCTAGAAAGTAAGTAGTTAGACTACTTTTTTCTTTAGTAACTTAGAAGCTCATTAAATGTTCCTAGGAACACATATGCATAGGAAAGAAGTACAGAGAAATCTTCTTAAGATGAGCTTGTGAAGAAACCTGTCTTAAGAGACATTGGTATTCTCAAATGTATTGAGTCTCCTCTTCTTAGAAAATCACATTAATTAAAGAAGTGATTTTGTTTAGTCCTTTGAGTTAATACTTGAGACAGTTCTCTTTGGGTCCTAGAGCTGAGGGGAATATTGACTTTTAGATCAGTGGCTGAGCTAAAAACTTCTTTTAAATAAACACATATTAGTCCGAGATATTTTGCCTTTTTTTTTCTTT
Source organism: Anser anser (assembly GCF_964211835.1). NCBI lineage: Eukaryota > Metazoa > Chordata > Aves > Anseriformes > Anatidae > Anser > Anser anser. Next base: position 17,531,733 of record NC_139735.1, on the reverse strand, counting down.
CACATCAAAATAAATTGCTCAAAAGTTGGCTTGAAATTTCCTGTATAGAGATAATTTTATTGACTGAGTAAAGCTTTCATTTTCTTCTCTTTGTTTTTAAAAAATAAATACATTTAATATTGTAAAAGATTTCATAGCCAGTCTTTGAAACATTATTCGTTTTGAAATATATTTCCAAAAGCACCACTTTCATTTCCTGTACCCTCCCCAAAAGGGAAATATATCTGGATTTCAGCACAGACTTTAAAGTCTGCATTGAGATGAGGCTCCGTTTTTTGTGTGTGACACACTCTTGACCAAAAAATCAGCTTCATTGATTCCGTGCCAAAGAAGAGCTGTGTTCTTGTTCAGAGTGTCGCAATTGTGTGTCTTCCTGCCTTCCCAGGGACTCCTATAAATACCTGGATCAGTGGTAGGCCATAATATGGCTTTGAAACCACAACAATGCTATCATTTTTGTGCATCTCTTTTCTGCCTTTCTACTTTTCTTCGATCACATCTGACTGTACACATTCAGCCTCTGAAAATAACTACCCTTTCTGGGTCCCAGGCTCAGCACGTAACAACACCTGGATTCTGGTGGGGTCCTGGAAGTCAGGGTGACCCCAATCTTCTTCATCCTCTCTGGTAACTGTTCCCTCTGGTAATATCGGATGCTGAAGTCAGTCCACAGTCACAGCTGTGGTCACGTCTCGGGTTGCTATGCTATTTCCAGTCCATCTCCATGTTGCACAAGCCGGAGCAGCCGTTCTGTCTATTACTAGCTCTGTTGCCCATGGCATTTGCTGGAAAATCCTGTCTTCTGAAAACATGCTTTTCTTGCAAAAGTAAGTACAGGGCCGGCCCTTGACACCAATCATGACAGTGGAGGCTTTCAGAGAGGGCTTATGCATTGTTCAGACCTCTTTTGCTAGCAATTACTGGTAATGTGAATTATTTTACTGTGGTTATGAATGCGTAACTTTTGGAAGAATGGGATGTTAAAAGCTCCTTTAGGTCATTGCAGTCACTTCGGGCACATTGAACTCCCCGTTACGTAAGGACACACAAAAGCAGAACAGGCTCCCTACAATGCTCTGTCGTCCTTGTCTTCTGCCTGTGAAGTATGTGAAAGGTTTGTCTATTTTATGAAGAGAGCGTGAGCAAGCCGTCCTTTTCTAAGAATACGAAGCTACTGTGTGCAAAGTGGAAAAATATATTGGAAACGTTAACACTGTGTTAGCTGCCTCCTCTCTATCCACTCAGAACCTCGATGAAGTTTGCTGTATTTATATAATCCCTCACAGATATTTATCGACACTGCAAAGTGTTTCAAGGAAATGTTTCCGTGCGGGCTGACAAGGTTTCAATTTATAAAGAGCACAAGAAGATAGACTGCTCTCCGGTGTTTACCCAAACCTACTATTTTGGTATAAAAACTCTGTCTTAAGGGGATGAATAGGGCTGAGGACAAGTTTGAATCTTGTTTGGCTCACTAGTGGTAACTGAGAAAAATGGAACAATTTGGGAGAAAGCTGCCTGCTACTGCACGAGAGTCCAAAATTAGACTGTGCAGAGAACAGGAGGAAAAGAGGTAAAAAATGGGGATTCAGGGGGAAAATGAACTGTCTCTTCACCCCCAGTGGGTGATACACCAGTCAAATACTGGGATCAGGGTCAGCAATTGGAAGCGATTCTGTCAGTGAACAGGAGAAAATAGCAGAACAGAGAGTGCTATTTCTGAACCTTCTTCTGTCATTCCCAGCCATAGCTCCTTAAGTAACTGTTATCACTTTCAAGGAAGATTTTTTTTTAAAGTGTAAATAAAGTAAGTTTTGGATGTACTAAGTAATACTCAGTTCTATTAAACTGAGTTCTGATTACTCAGCTTAGTTAGCATCTTAAGGCTAGCAAGTGATGTTTTATTTTAAATGGAACAAAGTTCCTTTTAAAATTCCTGTCCCCCAACCGAAAAAAAACAAACCCAAAACCGCAAAACAAAGAAACAAAACCAACCACAAGCAAACAACAAAAAAGTCTGTTTATTTTGGAGCCTTTCTCTTCAATAGTTTGAATCCACTTGCTAGTTACAAAGCTGTATTAAGTTAATAGGCTGTTTGCCCAGTGTGTATTCATACTCTTCAGTATTGGCTCCTCTTACACTGATCTTTTCTGTTGTACTTCTAGTCATCTTTTCATTGAGTTTTTACCTTTCTCTCCTGTACCATGCAGTTTCTGTTCCCTTGTTATTATAATAATGATAGTCAAGTTTATTTAAGATTGAATTTTTCCTGCTGGCATATAGATGATCAGAACTGTGCAGAGTATTTCATATGAGATCATGTGTAGCTTGCTTTATCCCTACTGCAAGTACCTTTTAAAATCACATTTCTTGCCACAGCCACCTTGTTCACAGTTACCTTTTGATTAACTAAGACGCCTGTCCCTAACCTTTTTCTTTTTTAATGAAAAATCTACATGGATAGATTTTTTTAAATGAATATTTAGAAAACGTCTATTACCTTTGTCAGTTCCTTCACACAGGAACAGAGATCTTATTGTCTGAATAAGATTGTCTGTTAGCGCATTTTGCTTAAAATACTTGGTATTCATCTCCGTTTGCTTCCTGTTCCGAACATTTGCAATTCTGTCAAGCACTGTGTCATAGTCAGTCAAACTTCCTTGACTCTCAACATTGACGATTTCTGTAGCCATGTACAATTCACACAAACTGCTCATTATTGAGACTGTAATTAGCCATCTCGATCGCATGGGACACTGGGTGACACACAGACAATTAACAAATAGTGAATGATGAATAGTTGAAGCAAAACTTGAAAGTAGTATGGCAGGAGAAATGAATGCTTCATTGGCTGTGACCTATGCTGAGTACCTGTCTTTCTAGGACAGTTGTAAGAGAAAAAATGTTGTGTTTTCTGAGCTCAGATGAATTATTTCAGGAGGTGAGGCTGTTTCAACTCCTCAGTAAATGCTTAAAATTTGATTTATGTCACACTTCCATCAATCATATTTTGCTGTAACCTTATGGGTTTCAGCAAATCTATTTTGGGCTTATTCTACTGTAAATGATACTAGTGTTGTGTGTGAAATACAGAATTTTTATGAACTTCACAAATTAACGTTTCTGGCCTGGGACAGAACTGTGATGTAGCTTGCAAATACCAGTGTCTGACAAATCAAGATCTCAAAAAAGAATGAGTTTTGCTGGCAGAGCTTTTGTCTTCTCTTCTCCCAAAGGGGTGATTAGTGTAACATGCAAAATGTTTCTAATTAAACTTGCAAAAAGAAAAAAAAAAGGAAAAGAAAGAAAGAAAGAAAAGCACAAATGCCAGCTTTTCATAGCAACTTGCTCCTGAAGACTCAGATGGTAATGTTTAGAAATATTGCAGGTGTATCTGGCCGCTTGATAAGATGACAGTAAAATCACCTGTGAGCACAGACCTTGGATCTCTTGGATCTAAAGTAGTCTAAAAGCCACAGAAAAACACAGGCTCATTTGAGCTTGTATATATCCTGATCTGCACCTGCCTTGGTCTGACATGCTGACTTTTGTCTCTGTCAGTTGAACACCTATGGTACAAGGCAGAGCAAAAATCTGAACCCCTCTATGTGCAACCGCTGGGTTTCATTTTGAAGACTGGAGGAGAATGAGGGAAAACTGATGGTCATCCTTTGTGTGTTAGGATCTCCAGTGAGACCTTTGCTCATGTATAAAGCAAACCCAAATAACATTTTGCTGTTCTTGTCCTCTATTTTGAGACAGTAGTTTCATTCAAATCAACATAATCTGCTGAAGGGGATATACTATTTGTGTAAAATTAGTTATGCCCAGGAAGATGTTCACGTGAAATTCCTGTGAACTAAATCTGGTATTTCACATGTACGCACCGGAAATATGTTCTGTGTTGTTATCATCTAACTGTTAGCTGAAAGATGTATTATTAATGATTTTTCTTCTTTTTTTTTTTTTTTCCCAAATACCCAAACTGGTAATGAATAAAGAAAATAATGTGAAGATCATGGGCAACATTAAACCCATTTAATTACAACATGCCTAAGTGACCTACATATAAATTTGCTTTCTATAAAAGGAACATAACATAAATAAAAATCCTTTCAGACTTACCTTTCATCAGAAAGCTGAGCTATATAGATTAAGTCTTTTTTATGTGAACCTATACTTATTTGATAAAAAAATAAATAAATAAAATAATATTATTAGGTAATGATAATATAGTGTACCAGCTATACTTAAGTATTTGATTTTGACAACAGGTGGAGAAAAACTAACACAAAATAAACCAGAGTTTTTAAAAACATTGCAAAGACGGCACCAAGGCAGATTTTCAGAAGTATGTAATAGTAAAAATCTCTTCTTTTGGACTCATTTTTACATGGTGCTGCATTGTGTTCTGTAAAGATTAGACTGTTACTGTTGCTGACCTAAAGCCATAGAATAAATACTCTATATCTTGTGGAAAAGTTTCCAATATTTAGCTGCACTTTTTCTACCTGTAAATATATTACAGTAAATATTTCTGGCTACATTTCAAACTTCATGTAGACATATAGGAACACAAACACATACTTAGGAACACAAACCAGGGCTTTATACTCCTCTAGTCTTACCTTTGCACTGTGTTGTCATAGTTAAAAGAGGGAGAAGCTGAAGAAAAAATACGTACTAAGTTCTCTGGTCTGTTTGTAATATGCTTGGCTTTAACCGTTTCCCTCTGGGACTGAAGACTTGCAGAAATAACAGCTAGCCTTAGTTTTCAGAAGACTGACTTTTGTTGTGTTTACAAACAACTGACTATAAGCAAATTGGGTGGGGTGTGAAAGGAAAATACGATAAACCACAGCAACTTCAGGCTCTGCATTTGAAAATTCAGTTTCTGATAGAGATAGGGTCTGCTTTCTGAGAAATGTTCCAGGCACTGCCTTGGTTAAACAGAAGTTACTGGGGATGTGCAGTGCTCCCAGTCCACTCAAAATGGGTGCTCAGTGGTGGCTGGGAGGGTCCTAGGGGTGCGTGTGACGGATAATGTTCTGTGATTCCCAGTTCCCCAAGTGGTTCTCTCAATAGGCAGAAACAAATCAGGAAAAAATTCTAATGTGAAGAACAAAAACAAACAGAAAATAATCACATAGATGAGGGAAGCTCTTTTGTGGGCCCAGCAAGAGCTCTCTCTGTCCGTGTAACTCCAGGTAACTTGCATAACTCCGGACGGCATTATAAATTCAAAATTTTTAAGATACTAATCTTAACTACTTGGTGTCACCTTTGTTTTCATTCCCACTTTGTTTCATGTGGACATGTACTACAAAGTGCAGAGTGTTGCTGGGGTTATTGACTTCAGCTATGAGACCTGAGTTATGCTCATGGTCAGGTGCCTCGCCAGTCTGTGGCCAGAAAGGCTGAACCTCCTGGAGTTCAGTCCTTGGTTAGTAATACTTATTTGCCGATTTTTTTTTTGTTGTTTTAATATGTACTGTAAACTCCTTCAGACCAAAACAGATCATTCTTGTTACTCAATACTTAAAATGAGCTTTTGATACTGAATATCATTGGTAGGTGCAACTCTAATACAATTATAATGGAATTATAACTGATAGAGCTAGCTTAAATATAGACATTTTACTCTCTCTCTCTCTCTCTCTTTTTTTTTTTTTTAACCAACACAGGACAAAATTTTACCTTAGAAACGTTGGTTCTTATTTGGTTTCCTATTTGAACACTGGACATTTGGACAGCTAGTCCAAATAAAGCTTGGATTTTAGAAAAGGACTTTTTTTTTTTTTTCAGTCTCTAAATTGATGTTGCTGTTCTAAAGAAAGACTGTCCAAATCTAATGAAATAACAGCCCTCGGGGGGAAGCAAAATATTTGTCTTCTTCAATGGAGATTATAAAGTGATGGAGTTACTTTGTTCCTAGATAACGGTGCTGAGGACAATGAGGTAACTTGTCCCTTCCTAGGGTTTTCAAGGAACTGTGATGGTACAAATAATAACAAATCAAAACGCAGCTTATATTAAAACACAAACCAAAAATGAACGGTCTCACAATAGGTGCCTATCAGATTGCTGTACCTTTGCTACAGAACTAACTCTGACAGGATATGGAGGAGGAGGGTAAAAATGAAAAGAAGGTGAGCTCTTTACTGCAGAAAGTGGGCGATCACAGTGAACAGACCTGAAATCAAAGTGACAGGCAGATAATGTTCATTTCTCCCACATGGCCATAATTTGGAACAAAACACAGGAAGCAAAACCAAAAAACACTACAGAAAAGCCATATGGCATTTGGAAGGAAACACTTAATGGTAGTAGCACAGGACTGTATTCTTAAAGGTTCTTCATTTTCAAATGTTGAAGCTGAAAGATGAACCTTTACAAGAGTTTTCGTGACATCAAGCAAGACCTTCGCATCCATTTTGAAATCATGTAAGGTTTTTGTGGCAGTTAAATGGAGTCAAACACTGCTAAATGTATTAATCAACCCTATACTGAATGCTGAATATTCAATTTCCTGATCACTGGTATTTGCCAAACATTCTTGTTGAAAATGGATGCTAAGGATTTTACTTCATCGTGTATAACCAACTGCAAAAGAGACAGCATAGACTCTATTTCCTAACTTTATAGCGAGGTTACTTTCTTTTGTAGCTTCAGTTCTGCTAGTTTACAGCCTTCTCAAGAACATGAGAGTCCTGTTCCAGGTATAGCAAGAAACAAAATTGTAAAAAAAATGTAATTGTGATGCAATGCAACTGTGCAAAAATGCAAGGGGTCTTCCCAAATATACCCACTGATCTGTGCAGTGTCCGTACCTAGCCTATCTGAGTACTTCTGGTGGCATCCAGCCTGGCTGATGTTCTCCTGATGGCCTACTGACAGCTAAACTTGGCCCTTCTTGGGCAAGACTTCATCTGTTGGGGAGGAGGGTCTCTTTGTGATGTACTGTGTATAACTGTATATAAAAGGTGGACAATTTAAATGTAATTTGGCAAGTATTCTTCATGTGATACGCTTTCAAGCAGTTGGAATCTGGTTTGAGCAAGACTGAGATTAGCTATTGGCCTGGTTATAGGGTTAGAAGGCATGTGCTAGGAGCTGTGACATAAAACATTAGCTGATACTTCTGTTATGGTGAACATATTCCTCTGCTGCTGAGCACAAAGCCCTGATCTGGCTCTCTGAAGGAACAGAAAGCTTCATTTGGAAGTCCAAGTGCAACACTGGTGTTGGGTGATGGTTTTGTGGAAGACCATTAGGTGGTTGTGTGTTTGGATATACTGTGCTTCTAATGACATCAGTCTTTTAAGAGAAGTTGCAATAAATCTGTTACACCTTAGATCCCAGTTACAGGGGGGAATCTAAAATTTATTGCAGTATATGAAAGCACCAAGTCTAAATTAAGAGAGATTCATTCCATCCACCAATTCCACTAACAGGTTTAAGGCCTTGACTTTGCATAGTAACAAGATTATAGAAATGCCTGAAGGACAATTCTGGTGTAAAACCAAATGTCCCCAAGTGATTTAAAGTTGAAAAAAAGATCCTTTCATCTTATTATTAATTGTATAATTAATGCATCCTGTGTACTGATAACAATAATGCCATGTAATTAATTTTTAAGAATTAAAACCTTGCCTTTATCCGGTCTCATGGTCCACTTTCATGTTTATAGCTGTGAATATAAATCCTCTTATCTAATTATAACACGACTGGTTTCATTGTTCAAAATGAACCGGTTTTTATTATTTATTATTTTATTATGTTATATTTTATTTTATTATATTAATTATATGCTTTTCTATATTCTTTGAAGAGACCAAAGAACATAACATTTTATGGTTTTGATAAGGTGTGATATTTCATTTGTTTTCTGTGTCTGTTTTTGTCTTCCATGATTACCCATTCTGTTTACAAAAAGGCTCAATTAGCATTTGAATAGCAAGCCAGAGAGCAGACAGGTTGAGAATTCTTATAGAACTAATTTGGCAGGCCTTCTCATCCCCCCCACCTCTCTCTCTCTCTCATAGCTTTTTCTTTCTCTCTAATCAAGCTGCAGTTATTAAAGCCAGAATAAAAGAACTGATTTTCCATTACATTGATGCATGCTGAACAGTGCCTTGCTTTGCTTTTTCTTTCAGCTGTGCTAATTGGACTCAAAGGAAATGCTTAGTTTATAATAGCAAATGAAGAATTCATTAAATTCTAGCAAGGAAAAAAGTCAAGCAATGGAACTGGACATTATTTTTTGAACACGTCCTCCCTTTCAAGGTACTTATCTTAATACTTACTTACAAATAGCAACAATATTATTTAATTTTCAAACCTAATTACTTGGGGAAAAGAAAATTTAGAATCTGGGAAAGGAGGGGGAGGTTTCTTTACAGCAGCAGATCTGCAAATTCAAAAATCAGAGTGGGCAGTTAACTTCAATACAGTAACACAGGAGCTCCTAAACAAAAAACAGAACAACAAAAAAAACCCTGTACTGCCATGTCTCCAGTTTCTGTCTTACTGCCCCTGGGGTAAATCAGGAGTGACTGCATTGAAATCAAAAGAGTTACATTGACAAGAAAAGTCTGCAAAGCCTGAAATCGCACAAGAACAATGTTTTACACTAGATTCCCAGAATTTTTGCCTCTGGTCATAGCTGTATGTCTCATAAGAATTGTCTGGCTCTGATTCCTGACACACTCAGATACAGAAAATGGGGGAAACTGATTCAGTATCTTGTGATTTTATTGTTGATCTTGTGATTTGACAATGGAAATAAAGCTTCTCAATATGAAATATTATTTAAAGTTGAGATTCTCACACAAAATAAAAGAAGGCCTTCTTGATTATGAAAAAATTCTGTCTAAAACAAGGGTTCCAAAGTCACAGTCTTAAGAAATCCCATGTTTTTAGGCTACTTCAGTAAACATCTGGAAGAACTGGAATGCTTGAGCTAGGTAGGAGTGATTATTTGAATATAACAGAGTCTTTAGAACTTGATCCAAAAAATGCCTAACTAGGTGAGTAACTACTGACTTAAATGAAGGCTTCAGCTGGGTGAGTTCAGGTTGCAGCCATGTCTAGGTTATTGGCTGAAGTGGGGTTTTAAAGTGGCTCGTGACTTCTAGGAATTGGCAGAGAGAGGTGTGTCTGGATTTTTTCTTCCAAATGCCATTTAGACAAGATAATTTCTAGGAAACCGGGTAGCTGAGAGTCTGCATTATCACGCAGTGGCTTTATGCTGCTGTGCCGTGACTGCCTTCATTAGAGGCAGACCTAAATTATGTGGGTGTCAGAGCAGCCAGAATCATCTTCAAGATCTGAAATCTCGGGTTGTTTCTGTGACTCCACAGAACTAAGCAGATCGTCCTCACTGATCTGTTGATTCATCGGTGTGTTACAGGCTATACAAATCGAAGTGCTTTTACAGACAATGTATTATCTGAATCATGCCTGGATAAACCACAGATATTCTGTAATTCTCCCAAGAACTCCTCCCAAGACTACTTTGATTCTGTGAAAACCTGAGGTTTGCTGATAGAACTTGCAGCTGCAGCAGCTGACATTGCAGGCTGCTGGAGCACAGGCAGGCAGTGTGCATTGCTCAGAGAGGTGGATTTACTCTTAAGTAATGGAAAGCCCTATGTGTACCAATTTTCAGCAAATTTGCACCTTTTGCTTGCATACCCTAAGAGCATAGCTAGATCTCAAATCTACCTGTGCACACGGAATGTGAAAGGTCATTTGGCACAAGGCTCTGCTTTGCATGCAGAGAAGTGCCTTCCACACAGGCATTAGTCTTTGTTCTGGGAGCAGCGTGTGCAGTAAATAGTAATGAATTGCAAAACTAAATGAAGTGTGTGCTACATTCCTTTGAAATGTCCACCATTATTCCCCCCCCACCCCCATCCGCCCCCCCCAGCCTTTTTGTGTATTATTTAACCAGCAGGCATTCCTTCCCTTAATGCACTCACCTTGGGTTCAGTTTCTAACCCAGTCCTGCTCATGCCCAGGGAACAGATGCTGCAGGTACTTAGCACTCATAAAACAACATTTGCTCCATTTAGGCAGCTAAGTTGCAGATACCCAAATTGTGGTCATTGCTTCAGAAAAGGATTTGTTTTTTCTTATGGAAGCACTGCTCTGAGGGTTACAGTTTGTCTTGTACCATATGAACAAGTGCCTCACAGGGACTGAAGACAGGCCCACATCCCCTTGCTTAGACAGGACCTTTTTTCTGTGTATTGAAATCTGAGACAGAGAGATATTTAAGCACCCTGCTGAAGGTCTGTTTGCTAGTTTGTGGTGTGATTCAGAATCAAAGATCTCTTCAGTTCTGAGCAGAAGCCGGGTTGTTAACATGGCAGTACCAGCACTTGACAGCTGAAATCAATAAAGGCTGAGTATTCTCATGTCGCTGCTGTGTGCAGTGTGAGCCAAGGACTGAAAGGTCTCTGTGCTTGTGATACAACATTGCTGTACATGAGGAGTCAGTCGCTCCCTCTGATAGGCAAGTGTCTGCGTCATCTTTACAGCCATCATCAGTGGGGTTATTGCAGCAGAATTACTACAGTATGGTGGTTAAATCATTGAAAAAACAATACCTTGCTGTTCCCAGCACATCACTGTGACACTATAATAACCAAAAAAAGGTGGAAGGGGTTTGTGGACAACTGGCCTAAACCCCTGGTATCTGCAGAATACTAAAAATGCCAACGGAAGCCTGAAGTTGAGGAGTTTTTGAGCCTGGGTACTCGTTAGTTGTTTTATTTTTCAAGCATCTGGCTTAAACTTACCTGCTTGTGAACTCCTTTTCAGCAGACTCAGTTATTTCAGATCCTCAGTGCCAGCCTGGCATTAGTTCAGAAACATGGATGCAAGGGGGTTGGGAGTGCATCGCAGCCACTGTGGCATCTGGCTTAGCTCCTGCACACCTCACTGCCTGGAGTCGCTGGTAAGTGGGCACACTGATGCAATCACCACATTTCACTACCTAAAAGAGAGTGAAGGAAGTGCCTTTATCTGCCTGCCAGTTGTTTTATGTGGTGGTTTGTCCCTTGTCAGTGATGTGTCATTGCTCTTTTTCCAGCTTGAATCTTTACATTGGTACCTTTCATTAATTACCCAGTAACAGATCAAAGCTTGAATTGTTGTCTAGATGAGTGCAGGCAAATCCTAGCCACGATGAGGCAGTTTAGCCTGGGCAGATCTAAATGGGCTGCCAAAATCCCCTTGCCAAAATGACTGCGTTAATAAGCCTTATTACATTAAAAGGGGGGAATGAGAGTTGCTCACTCCTGCTTGCGACCTGTGGTGCAGCGGCTGTGAGGTCGGCAGCCCCTCTGGCTGTGCCACGGCTGTGTGGGACGGGGGCTGCAGCGCTGGGGCTCGTCCTGCCACCCTCTGTGAGCTCAGGGCCCTGCCTGCCTCCCGCTTCCCTCTGCTGCACTCGCTCAGTTTCCCTTTGTGCTCTTCTGCTCTGATTTCTCAGCTCACTGCATTCTTCCTCTGACCCTTTCTCCTTTTCCCCCACGGCTCTTATTGCTCTCTGGCTTTCCTGCGGCTCCCCGAGCTCGTGGCAACTTTCTGGCCTGGGCTGCTCGCTGTGTCCCTGCAGCAGGGGCACTGGCACATCCACATCATACCCACGGCTCGTCCCCAGCCCCTCGTGTCTTCCACGTCATGCTGCTGCTGTGTGTGCTCCTCACCCTGCGCACACTGCAGGTGGTGTGCGGCAGCTGAGGCCAGAAGGAATCAGTGCCTTGCCAGAGAGGGATGCTGGACGGTAATTGAGACGAATAGGAAACTGTCAGGTGTCTCCAGAGGGAAATATTCCCACTCTTTGCATTTCCTAAAATACTTGTCTGTGAGTCACCAAGAACTAATCACCCCAATGAAAATGCCGATAAGATTTACATGGATGCAACTTAAATTTACTTAAAATGAAAGTATGGTTAGGTAAATCTTATATCAGTTATTTTATTATCGTATTCTGTATGGTTAAACTATACTACACATATGAAATCAGAATGTAGATTTTTTATTTTTATATTAAGTTTACAGATAAAATAATGCCTTTACAGAACTGATCCCAATCCAGCTTTTATTTAGATTAATTTCTTCTTATTTTTAATGTTAAAACACAGATTTTTAACGTGACAACATTTTATTTTTGTCCAGTTTCAGCAGCAGGTGACAGAAAACATGGCAGTTTAATACAAATGGGTTCATTTAGGATACATAAGTGGTGTGTTACTGCTGAAGGTAACAAGCTGCTTGCAAGCAGCGCTGTAGCCTGTGTGAGCTCCAGCACAAGCTATAAACCAGCTTGTTTATGGCTAAAGTATAGCTGTGTAATAAGGTCACTGGTCTACCCTTTGGGATTGGGGTTGTGAACCCTTTTAAATCAGAGCAGGAAAGGAATAAATCCACCTGCAAAACAATTTTCAGCTATTGTACTCCAGGGAGGAGCTTAGTCCCACAGGACGAAATTTTAAAAAGTATTTTAGGATCCTAAAAATGGTCTATGCTATTGTGAAATGTCTCTTAGCACCACTGTAGGCATCTGAATAACCTTCAAAGACTGGTCATGAAGAAGAGACTTGTGCCCTTGTGGAAAAGCAGCTGGAGGCCAGCTGTCTGAAATGGCAGTTGAGCACTAAATCTTATCACAGACACCGAAATCTCCTGAGGCAACTATTTGTGACTGGTGTTTCCTGCATTATCTTGCAAAGTTGTTTTAAACAGGTACATAATTTTTACTACTGCGCTTTGCTGTCTCCCCCATTGCACAGCTGAATATGCAGAATGTTACTCCAGTTAACAGTGATGCCACCAGCCGGTTTCCCGTGCAGGAGGTACGCTGCTTACATTTTAAGCCCAAGAATTGATTTGTATTGCTTTGAATCACTTGCAGGGTAACCATGATGATAATCAGAGCAGTCTGTATTTCTCCAAAAATGCATACAAATTTTGACTATTTTTATTTATAGTGTGAAAATGATCTGTGGGCTTGTTTTTTTTTAGCTGTTTTCTAAACAAGGGGCATATTTGCACACTGAGGATGAAAACAAAAACAAATAAACAAAATGAAGTCTTCCCAGATATATTTTTGTGAATTTGTTCAGGCTGAAAACAAGAACTAGAATAATGATTTAGGAAAGTAACAAATCCTCCCCAGCCTTTCTCAGCAGCTCAGACCAAACTCTGATTGGCAGCTGAAGATATGGAGGTCCATTTTCTCATTATCGGTCATTTCTCACTGCTCTGCTTTCACCTACAAACTGTAAGATGTCTTAAAAATTCCTGCCCTTAAAAAATGTGGAATTCCTTTCTTTATTTCTTCTCTCTTGAATGCTGGAAACAGTTGGAAAACTCATGACAGTCTGTGCTCATGTAGGAATTTTATGGTGGTTTCAGTTCATGAATTGCAGTTTTATTAAAAATCATGGCAGTCAGATAGAAATACCTGTACTATAAAAAACCTTTGAGGAGTGACGGAGGCTACCTTCCATCATTAGATAAGGGCTCTGTTTTTCATATCTAGTCACATCTGATTATCATCTTGACAACAGTAGTTCCTTAGCAGTCTGTCATTAATTAACTTAACTTTTCAGGGCTGTGGTAGGACTGAGAGAGGGAGCTTAGGCTGTAAATACGGAACCCAAATTTTGGAATCATTTTCTTATTCAAATGCAGCTGATAGAGGTAAACAACCAGAGTTAGATCAGTTCAAAGTCTGAACATTCAGGAAGGAGATGTTAATTTGAGAAAAAACATGGACTGTTTATCATTCTTGTTGTTATGAAATACAGAATAGAAGGGAAGGAGGAATCCCTCTGTAGCAGTTCTCAAGATACAGACTAAAATGTTCAAAATATAGGGGGAAGGTGCAGTCAAGTATATGCTGTAATGTGAATTCCTCTTTCTGAAGTGGAATGCATGCAAGCAGTGCTACATAGATGGGTGAATATGCTGAATCTGACTGTAGATCTTGCGCTTGTAAAGTTACATGCATTTTAGGGTGACAGCTTTCATCATGATGCTGACATCTTATGCATTTGGTTAATTTTTCTGCCATTGATTTTAATGCAGTTAGTTGCAGTGGTAAAATTAAGTATGTGAAAATGTTGGCAGTGCTGTGAGCTCCATAATTAAGTCCTAAAGTTCATTACAGAACTTTCCCTTCTCGTATGTGAGGGATATATGGATATATAGTGCAATCTTTTGCACATATAGCTCCTCTACCAACATTCAGCAAAACAAGACACCAGAGATTTCAATTATCTAAGGACAAAGTGTGCTTAAGTTAAATCTGATTGTAAGTAAGTTTCATTTCCATCAAGTCTGCTGTAGCCTGGGAGGTTTTCTGATCGCTTATACAAAAATGCTGATTAATGATCATCATTTACAAATAAATGTTTTGCCTTCAGTACCAGTGGGAAAAATGCTAATATTTATTGCTTTCCAGCAAAAGGTTTTCAGCAGGTCTGTCAGCATAACTAAAAATGCTTTACAGTGTTAAAGAAGATTAAGCTGACAGCAAGCCATTTTCTGTTGTCACATGAACAACCTTACATGAGGTTTATTTGTTGAGTCGAGTGAAAATTAATTACATATATCAAAAGAAAAAAGTGTTGATTTAATTTGAAGATTTGTTTACCTTTATTGGAACAGCCTAAAAGCTCTTTTCAAGATTAAGTATTTTAATTAAGTGAATTTATAAATTAAAGGGATTCAGGGTCATTTTCTAAGGCAGAGTTGTTACAACTTTAGAATAAATATTATTAAAGTGTGTAATTAAGTGACAATTAATTATCAACCCCAAAGCCGACTGTATCGCATAAATCTCAATATTGTTTGCTGAAGAGAAACACCACTGAAATAGTACAGGCAATACTCATTATTTTAAAATTTGTGTTCTCTTGAAGACTGTGGAAAGGAGTTATTTTCAAGTTTAATGCAAGCATAGTTTCAGCTACTCCTGCGAAACTGACAGATGGTAATTTATTAATATTCAATAGAATATAATAGAATAGATAAAAGCTAGCCAAAGTTTGTTATAGCAGTTTCTCCTCCAGCAGTGGGTAAAAAAACGATGCTGGCATTTTATCATGAGCATAGGAGAGTTATATGATATTGTTCTAAATAAATTAACTTTTCTGTCACAGAATGAGAAAACAGAATTATTTCTAGCTCTAATTCTGTGTTCTTCGGATAGAAATTCCCAGCTGCACAGACCTATATTGAATTTGTTTCAGATATCTCCTAACTCAGGCCTCTGTGTCCCGGTGTGTCTGAGCCAGCACTGCGTTGTGGTGTCACCGGCGGGCAGCTGAGCACCACGCAGCTGTTGGCTCACTTCCCGCACTGCTGGGACAGGGAAGAGAATTGGGGGAAAAAAAGGGAAAAACTTGTGGGTTGAGATAAAGACAGTTTAATAGGACAGAAAAGGAAAGGAAAGCAATGATAACAATTATGATAAAGGAATATACAAAGCAAGTGATGGACCACACAGTTGCTCACCACCCACTGACCAATGCCTTCCCTGGGCACCACCCTCAGCCATTACTGCCAGCAAGGCACCGCATGGTACGGGCTGTCCCTGAGGCCCCCCTGGGCCAGCTGTCCTGGTCCTGTCCCCTCCCTGCTCCTGGAGCACCCCCGGCCTCCTCGGCCTCCTCGCTGGCAGGGCAGCAGGAGGAGCTGCAGCGGCCTCAGCTCTAGGGGACACTGCTCTGCAACAACCGAAACATCCGTGCGTTATCAGCATTATGTTTCTCCTAAATCCAGAACATCGTACCAGCTACTAGGAAGAAAATGAATTCCATCCCAGCCAAAAACAGGACACCCTACTACAGAAAAAATGTGCAGCCCAGACTTAGACTACTAGAGTAAAATCCAGGTTAAGATGAGGCAATGCTTTCATTGCCTTAGACATAAGTCATGTTCCTTCACTCTGTCCAGACCACTGACCCTGAAATTCCTTCCTCACAGCTCTTTTAAGGCTGAGGAAATGCACTGTGCCTCCCCACCCCAGCCTGTGCTGTATTTTGGTGGTTGTGGCCCTTTGCTGGGAGGAGAGAAATGTGAATTTTGAATCCATTCAGGCAGAACAGGGAACTGCACCAGAATCTCCCTATTGTGGGTAACTAACATAAAAATGAGAGGAGATAAGCCTCTAGGCTGTTCTTTAACTGTCTTAAAGAAAGACAGATCTCTGCTCAGCTGTGAGATAGAAGCATCTCTCTTCTACGTAGGGCTTGTAGAGACACTTTCTGAATACACAGTGGTATGGTATTGACAGCTTCAGAACAGAAGTACAGATGTAGCCAGTTACTATGGTCCAAGTTAGTCTCATTTTTTCAAGTTTGACTTCGGGTGACTTGCTCAGTGTTCGGATTGTCCTGAATGCCATTGTGAGGAGCTGAAGGATGATCCCAGGCACTGTAAACAGAAGAGAGGAAGAAATCTAGATTTCAGTCTGGGCACCAGATACCTAAAAATCTCAGTGCACTTTGAATTCTCTCTTCGTAAATTGGTATCACAAAAATTGCCTGCATCTGAGGTAGTGTGAGAATAAAGATAGGGAAAGATTGTGAGGTGCTGAGGTATTAAAATAATGGAGGCCACAGAGGGACCACAGATTGATGTATATTCTGAAAGAAATACCTAAAGGAACCTGGGCATAACCCAGCTCCATTCAATCTCAAGAAGGAAAAGAAATAAGAGCTGTAATACAAAACTGTAAATAACAGAATTGCAGTAGTCATATTCTTTTGTCCTCTAGGCCCTCCATATACTAGTACCATTGTTTGCTTATACAAGGCAGAGTTTTTTTCATGCTGTCAAGTTTGATGGTATCTACTTCAGTAAACTTCACAGGCTACTCACTGAGTTAAGTATATGGTGAAGAGCCAGAGAAAAAGAGGTCAACATGGAGTCAGCAACCATTTTACATCCTCCCAGAAAGGGAGAAAAAATACAGGAAAAATACAGAGCAAATCTAACATAACATGAGATGATGCAAATCATCTACAAAATGTATAGATAGCCTGAAATAATCATTTAGGTTATGTTATTTATTAATGGCCATGTGCCACTTAAAGAAAAAAAAAAGGGGGGGAAAAAAAGAAGAGGAAAACATAGCCTTTTTTGACTCAAGTGAATAGACAGAAATACATTGTGCCTTGTTGTGGTTAGGAAAAACTACCAATAGAATTGGATGTCTTGCAGTCTTTTAAATCAGAATAGGCTTATTTGCAAATTATATATACAAACCAACCCTCTGGAAACATTTTTCATGAGTCCAGCTGCAAGCCTTTTTCAGCTGCCAGCAGCCCCAGGTTGCCATGACCCAAACCTTCATCCTCGCAAGTGCTGGCTGGCTGTGCCTCCTTCCACCCCCTCCCTCCTGCTGGGTACCTTGCCCTCCTTCTACCTTCACGGGATCTCCAGCTGTCTGAAATAGGGAAGTATTTTGCATTGCTCAGCAAGGGGAGGAGAGGGAAGGATCAGTTTCAACGTAATTTACAAACAAGAGTGCGTGTTCACTATTTTTTGCACCTGACTGCAACACCTCCTAGAGCCCGTGTGGTGTGACGACTCTCAGTCCTGTCTCCTCTGTCACAGGAACTAGTCGTTCTGTAGCGTGCCGTTATATTTATCTCTTGGCATTAATTACACTCATTCAAATTCTTTCATATCAGAGGAGTTCTGGAGAATGAAAATCCTAATGACTGTCATGCTGCAAGAGTAAAGGACACCTTTGCATCAGCATTTAAAACTGTGGTCGCTCTGTTCTTCCCAAGCCCAGTATGGTTTCTATTATCTCAGTTATGATTAAAAAATGTCCAGTAGCTAAACACTACCTATTATGCCCAGCCGCATAGAAAGAGTGATCTGGTAACACCATTCTTATTGTTCCTTCTGTCTGCAGTGTAGTTTTCTCATTTTGCTAAATCATAAGTGCTGATGAATTTTGAATATATAAAATGAAAAAAATAAATAAATGAAAAAACATTCCAGGATTTTCTTTATTTCTTATTTCCTTTTTTATGACCATAAAGATTTTCAAGATAAAAGAGAGGAATTGTATTATATATGATGATATTTTAACACTCCAGCTAGTAAACTGTATTTTGTAACAGATGGGAGGGGGGAAAGAACAGATTAAAGTTCAGAGATTTCCATGGTAAACACACGTATTAATTATCTTCAAAACACCACGTGTATCAAGAACACAGGGGAAGTATGGAGAGAGGAATGTTTAGTACTAATTTTATTAATTGTATAGCTAATCAAAAGGCTAGAGGTAGCAGTGTGGAGCAGAGTGAGAGAAAACTAAGGGATGACTGCTTCTACAAAGGTATGTTCTCAATTAGAGATCAAACGAAAGAGACTGGTTATAGTGAAAATAATCAGTTGGCAGAATTTTAGAGAAAGAACGGTGATATTTTAGCATTAAATAGATTTGTTGCTTGGGCTTCAGAATAGGGATATGACATAGGATTCTGCAGAAGAAAGGGTGAGCAATCATTTTTAGATTTGCCCTTTTAAAATATACCAAGCTCCCTTTTCAATATAGATTCATAATGGGAACTTCTCTTAGCTTCTCCTATATGAAAATTTACAAAGACAAATGAGACAGGAAATTAAAGGATTGAAAAGAAAGCCAAGGTAAGTTACTTACTGAATTCATATTGGAGGGAAGAATAAGAGTCAAGTGGGAAAGATGGGTACTTCCCCAACTTCTCTATTGCTATCACAAACTTTTTAATCTGCAAAGATAATAGAGGAATCTCATTTTCCTCAAGCACATTTTCTGGCATTCAGTTTAGAATAGTTCTCTTAACAAATTCCACTTCTGCTTACGGTTCATGAGAAAATGACAAGAGTCATGATCTAATTAGACAGTGGTTGCAGCAAATATACATCAATATAAGTGAAGCTCTTTTCTAAACAGGTATGTTTTCTGAGCAGAGTCGGGGTAGGTTTGAGAGGAGAGGCTGAGGATTTCTTTTCTTCATTCAAATTAAGAAACAATTCAGATAATAAAGAGAAGACTCAATATAAAATCTCCAGAAGAGTTTGGCTGCTTTATGCCTTTGTTGATTATAAAATGTCTCTCCAATTCCCAAGTTTTTAACTGAAACAGAAAGACAAATTCTGTAAGACTGAGACTTCTTGTACAGTGCTAAGCCTGTGTTGCTCTCTGCATACTATACAGATCCTCCTAATGTATTTGCAACATATTTTGATGGTAGGGGCCCATCTACTTCTGCATGTTGTGTTGCTGTAGGTGCATAATTTTAGGTGGACTATTTCCATACTATGATTCATGCTAGGATTTCACAGTCCCTGGATTTTTAGTGTCTGAGACAAAAAGTTTATAAAACATACCTGAGTGTTGACTGAAGTACAGTAGCTATGTGCCAGAACACAGTACTGAGATTATTGTAGCGTAGTTTCTAGAACTACATGATTTTATTAGGATCTCATGCTCAGTATAAAGCAATGTTTTCAGCTCTTATGGTTGCAAATAACATTTTGACAACATGTATCAAATGCAATTAAATATAATTGATAACGTCTTATCAGCTTGCACAATATCTGCTTGAGCAGAGGAAAAGTTCTTTGATCTCATAGTCACCCCCAGGACAGTCCAGCCTCCTGCTGCACATCAAAGGGCTCTCCATACCTCTGTTCACATCCTCTATTGCTTGGAGGGCTTCAGTTCTCCCTGCTTCTGCCTTGGTGGATACGGATTGTTAGTTTTCAGCACAATAGTGAGAACACTCACCATTTATGCCTGGATATCCTATCATTGTAGTTTTGTTTTGTTCTTTAAAAAAAAGCCGTGTCACACTCACACATCTAGTGATTTCCAGATATTCTGAAAGTAATGCACTAAAGCATATCTTTAGGCCTAACCTTTTTAATCCAGAATTTTGTTTGAGATATTACACTCCCTCTAATCACAGTTGGGAGTTAGAAAAGCTTTGAACTATGTAGTCCATGAAGCTAATTGCAGTCAAGAGTCCTCACTTCAGCATTTCTCCAAACTCTCTTAAATATCTTTGATGCTATCCAGCATACAGTTTCAGTAAGACAAATGCAGTCTGGAAATACTGTTTAATATGTTTCCTTGATGAGGTGAACTATTTAGCCAAACAACATCTTTCCTCATATTTAAAAACCATGCTCAGCTGCTTCCTATTAGATTGGTGCTGAATGTAGTTGGAACTTGTGTATGCACTTTAGGAACTAAGCAAAATAAAATGTTATAGTCATTTTCTGAGGTTGCAGATTCCCTCATTTGTTTTGTGCTTACAGAATGAGCTTCCATAAAAGCTTTTATGAAATTATGACTTATGTGTGTACTTCAGTGGAGAAGTTCTGTGTCTGATGGCTACTGGCATTAATATTAGTAGTGTGAACTTCCTATATCCCTCCCAAGCGTTTCAGGTGATGGACCACTAGACATTTTTCCACAATCAGGCAAGCTTTTATCTCTTTAACTGATATTGCCATCCATACTGTCAATTGAGGTCATGTGTTTTGTGATATGAAATATTGATTCATTAGCTGCTAGACAAACAACTAATTTCATATAGGTCATTGAGCAGCTATCCAGCAGTAAATGTCAGTACATTATTATATGCATGTTATAAAACAACCTCTGTAAGTTACTGTTGCATATGTAAATTCAGAAAGAAAAGATCAAGATAAAGTATTAATATTCAAGTGTTTAAAATTCTCTTTTTTATGTGAGCATGGAAATAAAATATATATACAAATACATTTATTTTTATCCCTTAAAAAAGCCATAAATATATATTTATTTGCCAGATTTCTACCAGAGAATTATATGTGATTTTTTCTTTTAACTGTGCTCAAGTCTGTTGAGCATCTGTTAACATTTGAAACAGTGAAGATATGTGAGAATCTTCAAGAAAAAGCAAAGCCAAAACAAAACAAGGAAAGACTTTACTTTCCTCAAGCAAAATAGTGGCTAGTGTATTTTTTTCTTTTCTTCTCCCTCTCTGGTCTTTTAAATGTCAGCACATATTCATCAAAATAGGATAAATAAAATGTTATTGTGCCTACAGTGAGAGGTGTTTTCATATGAAAAACCACAGCTGTCACACCTTCTTCTTAAGCGTACTTTGGTAAGTACACTCTGGGACTCTCCAAGGTGACACCAAAAGCTTTTTAAATAGAGAATTAAAAATGTGTCATCATGTTGGCTATTACTCTCTCTGAGCACAAATGAAAAATCTTTGTAAAGTCCCTTGGAAAATAATTCATTTTCCTTCGTAGGGTATGTCCTAAAAGTTGAAATAATGTGCACCATTTCAAGCAGTGTTTTACCATTGTCCTTGCTATGCTGCAACCAGAAGTTGTCATTGTTGTCTTGAAAGCAAACATAAATCATTGCCAATTTTAATGGTTTGTCTGCATGTATATAGATGTATATCATTTATATGCATGTATATGTATGAACCTCTCAAAAGGAAAATGTGTGTGGTGGAGGTAGTGTAAGTCTATGGCCATGTGTGGTTTATTCTGTGTGCTGTATAGATGGTGTTATCCTACATGAGCATTTTAAAGGATTTTTAATATCAATACTAGTAGGCATGTACAAAGCTGGTTACTATACCAGCTGGGTTCTAAGAAGTCCTAGTTTATTGTAGCTTGTATTGTTGCTTGTTGTTCATTGTAATGACTGGCTTTGCTCTTCTAACGTAGAAAGAAATAGCTCAACATTCAGTTCAAAATGATTTCCTTCAATTTTTTCTGTTTAAAAATAATGAAGTGCTCACTGGCTTGGTAGGATGTCACACAGTAATACCTCACTACAATGAATTATGAAAAGTAGTAACTCAATGTAAGCTGTAATCACTGTGTTCTGCAGTAAGATTAACACTCAGAGCATGATATAAAATAGATTTATCTATGCATATAGCATGTCTGTAAAGTGCTTGCCAAAGTTTTTTAATGTACACTGTCTTTGTTCAGAAGTCACAGTTGGTTGAAGCAAGGTTCCTTTGTCTGATTCCTCTCTTTTCTTCCTTTTTTAAAAATCCTCAACACTGTGACATATTTTAAACTATCCCCTTCTTTGGGAACTGTGAGTAGTTGAGGAGTTCTTTCTTGGGGGAGACTGTAGCAGGGCTCTAAAAATGTGATGGTTTCAGTAAGGTACAAGCTCCTTGGCCATCCAGTTCACCTGATTCAAGTTGTCTGTGTAGGAATAGTACAATTACGCAGTGTGAGATTAATAACTTGTAAGAATGGCTCCTCATTTTTACAGGTCCTCAAATTCATCTGACATCCATTTTAGTAGGATTCGGTCTTGTTTTTCCTCCTTTTTTAAGGTTGTGAAGTACTTTGTGGTCTTGATTCCACCATGCGTTTAGCTCTTGTTTCTCAAGGAACATCTCCGTGGTTAGGGCAAGTCTTAATGGACTTGGAAGCTTTCTTGAGGACCTGTCTAAATTAAAGAATTTCAGCTTCCAAAGCTGGCTTTTCCCCAACAGGCTCCTGGAGTTAAAATCTTCGTAGGACAACTACCTTCAGAATTTCTTTCTCTGCCTTTTTTATTTGAAAGCTAACATCTCGGTCTGTACTTGTATTTGCTGTTTGCTGAAAGACCATACGAGTTTATTCTCACTTCTTTTGTTATCCATTACCTGCAAACAACAAGAAATTGCACTCACTGCTTCCCCTTTAACTTCTACTATTCAAGTCTAATGAATATACCACCCGCCCAAACCACACACTTTCGAAGAACAAGGATCATAGCAAAAGCAGAAAAATAACCTTTTATTTATCTCTCTTCCTTATCACTGAATGAATTGGAAATAGCAAGGTGCATCTAGCAATATGGAATAAAAAAAATCTTCAAAAATATCTGCAATGAAGAAAAAAAGATTAAACTTTCTGTTTATTGTCAAAGGTACTTTAGGGAAGTTTGATAGCCCTTTTACAATTTATATTATAAAAAGCCATTGATCAAAAATTTACAAACAACTTTTACTGTAGGAGTTCTGCTCCTTTATGCTGTTTTTTTAACCGTACACTTTAACAAATTCGTCTTGATTTTGTGGCAATGAACTTAAATCAAAGGTAAAAGATCAGTCGCATTTACTGTAGAACTGAAAGTTTCTGTATTAGGAGCATTGGCTGGACTTGACTAGACCACCTCCAGAAGGGGATCTCATCTGAAATAAGATGAAAAGTCAGACTACTTGCTCTTTCATGTGTCAAGGGGGGTAAAATTCTAGTGAACTGTGCAGTAACTGTCTATTCCCTACTGTGTACTAAGATTAAAATACCATTTTGACTGTGATCGTTACCAATCTGAAACTTCAATAGTTGTTCCTTAGAACTGAAGATGCATTCATCTCTCATGCCACACAACATCCAGCTCTTTTTCTGTGCTACTTTTAAAAAGATCACTTACAAAACCTGATGGGAGAAAAGTGTGTATTGGTTTGGATAAAACTGTATTTTGCATGTCTCTGAATAACATTTTCCAGAAATTCAAGTTTGTGAAGAAAGAAATATTTTAAGCTGTTAATGGATAAGTGTTTTTGCAACACCTATACATACTTAACGTAACACAGAAGAGAAAGATGAGTAGTAAAGGAGATGGAGCTAATCCACAAATTGTGCTGTTTGGGATTAATAGATTCTATTATAAACAACAAACAAAATATAGAATGTGTATTCTCAAAAAGCAAGGAGTACCAGGCTGGATTTTGCGGTGTCTTGAAACAAATTCAGATATTCACACAACTGAGGTGAAAAGGGGATCACTGTTGATTGCTAGTTTATGTAACTTGATACACTCATTAGTTGGGTCAGAATAAATCCAATAAAGGTGCAAAGCAACACAGACTCTACCTCTTCTTTGTTTAAAATGAAGTGTCCCTATATTCCATTTAGCATAGAGTGTAAACATTGTACATTAGTCTAAATAGGTAAGTGAATTTTCTGAGATGCCTTTTTATATGTTAGAGAGTCGTTTACATAATAAAAAAATTGAGACAAAATGAGGTCACATTGCAATAACCAACAAAGGATATCCCACTAATACCTGAGCTGAACTGAGCCATCAGGGCTGCTGGTGTTAATCAGCAGTCTTCATAAACTCATTCCATCTCGAGTGTTTGTAATTTCTGTTTACAGGATAACACCATTCTCTACAAGTTGAATATGGCTTTTTGATATTCATAGATTTTTTTTTTAAATGTCACTGAAATTATCTCAGAGGAGCAGATCTGACAGGTCAATCACTGCAGATGGCAAGTGCTTTGTTAATTATACAGAAATTTAGAAACAATTGTAGAATGTCTTGCCTCAGGAGGAATTTCTCTCTTGCTCTGTTTGAGAGTAGATTTCCTCTACTGAATTAATTTTGTGTTTTGTGAAGATAACAATCTCTCTGCTGCATTGTAGGAATAACTCCTTGCTCCTTGTTCAAATATGCAACTGTAAATAAGCAGAGGATATTGCAAATAAACAATGCCATTCTTTTTAAATAATGCAATGTGTGTAATTAGGACGATGCAATTACAACAGTATACAGCTCTCAGTGTAACAATTAGTTTTTCAGTAAAATGTAATTTGTTCCAATGTAAATGTTTTCCCTCAATTCAGAAGATTCCCTTGAGTTGTTACAATAATAAGCCTATTTCTACGAATCTATGCAGTTGCACTGTATGTTCCAACACACAAATCAAAGAGGACAGCTACATTATAATAAGCTACGGGAATTATAAAGTCAGAGCAAAATGATATCAGTACTATTTTCTGAGGAGAAAATATATCTGAATATCCTCTTTCCATTTCCATTTTAATCCCAGAGATGTCGAATGCATTTTGCCAGTTTGTTTCAAATATACTTGAAAAAATATAAACATTTCCTTGTGCTACTGTTACTGTGTTACCCTGTCCTCCAGGTGATGATATCTGACTACTTTCCAATCTTTTCATTTTTGTTCTTAAAGATAAAGAAGTGCTGTTATTGTCATTGTACAGATGAGTTGCACAGAGCAAAAGAGATCTGCTTTAGATTTCATCAGAAATTTGTTAGGAAACAGGATTTCAAATCCAGCCCTATTGTCTTGCCCATCAGCATCCCATGTCAGAATTCCTCTCCCTTGGCACTGTCTCAAAGCAGGTAGGCAACATTGTGTGCTGTGGGGAAGCACAACTATTGCTCACAGTAAGCGAGCAATGATTTCCATGACATTGCTTTTAAAAAAAAATCCATACTTACTCCATAGCAGTAAAAAAAGAAGTCTTTAGAGCATCTGGGCATATATCATTACCGCATGTTACCACATGGGTGAAAAGCATCAGGTAGTCTGATTTTTCTTGTGGTTCTCTCACAGATTTGCATTTACTAATATCTTTCCAGGGCTAATGCTAAATAAAGGGTGACATTTTTGTGGCAATAAACAAATGCTGTTTAGCTGAATAAATACTACTGAAAATTTCTGAAAGGTATAACAGAAAGGATGAATGTAGTTACTCGGTATGGATGGATGGGAGTGCTCAGCGTATTCTTGGACAAGTGAATTGTCTGGCTTTGAATTTAAAATTTATTTTTCATCTTCTTTGTACTGAAGTGTGCAAAATTGGGGTGTTTTCCTTTGCCAAGCTGTCCTGTTGTTATTACGGAGGCTGCAAGTTGATCTGATTCTGAGCCTGCAGTTATTGGTTACTTGTAAATCTTGCAGTGTATTCAATGAACAATTTTAAAAGAAGAACACCCAGCAGAAGTAATGTGTAATGATTATGGGGCTAGGTGCTGCGATGAGCATTGTCTGTTTTGGTTAAGTCATTGCTAATGAAACATCACAACTGATTAAACTGGCAGAAAGAGCAGTACCTATGAACAGGCTCCTTCTTCTCATTGGATCTTCACATCTTTTCATTTCTGTTTCTTAAAATGCAAGATGCCAGTAGGACAAACAGAAATATTTGTTTAATTAAAAATCATGCTAGAAATCACATTTTATGATTGGTGACATGTTCAAGAGAGACTGTCTTAATTGCATGTACGTCACTACATTCCTTCCTCTGAATTCCAATGAGGTAAAGAGTAGGAAGAAGGTGCAGGAAGAAAGTACTGCAGACCCTCCAGAAGTGCAATGAAACTGAATTTATACTTACATTCATCCTGTAACCATGCTTGTGCCTCTTCTTGAATAACAGTAATGGTGATCAAAGCAGAAATGATCTTTGGGCTTGGTGCTTTCAAACTGCTCACTAATCACTGTAATTCAGAAGAAAATAGGGACAAAACTACCCCAACAAACACCACAATCATTGCGCTCTGAGTAAAAGGGACTCTCACCAAATAAAGCCGAAGCAAGGTAAAGATTGCTCTATTACACAGCATGTCAAAGTTAAATACAGGTCTAAATCCATTCAAAAATTTAGAAGAGTCAGTTCCCAACCCAGCGGTGAGCAGAGACAGGCTGCTTTGTTAAGCGAGCATCCCTTCCCAGAGCCTGCCATGGCATCGCTGCTGCTGACAGCAATCTGCTTCCTCTCAGGCCTGTTTTAACCTTGGCTCTGCCAGCTCTGATACTGAGCTAGCATTTGATGTGAGCAAATGCCACTCTAAACAAGTCCTGTGCACCTGGAGGAACTTGTAGCTCTTCCTTCTCTTCAGTTTGCTCTTTTTCTGTTTATGCATAGGAATGAACCTGCTTTCAGACATGGAGCTGAACAGTAGCCAGGTGCTTTATAACTGTGTTAGCCCAAAGCTCTCATGAGAAATATTTTTTCCTGGAAAATAAATTATAACATGGCTAAGTGGTGCCTGACAAAGCTAAACAGGAGCCATGCTGCTCTATTGCAAATTCATCTGCAGTCTCTCGGTAGAAAGACAAATAAAAGCACTTCATCAAAATCAGTCAGAGAAGCACAGGAATACTCATAGGAGACCGCTAAACTCTAAATACCAATCAATTTCGCCAACTTTTTTGTCCAACTTGCAAGTCCCCTTAAGCACTGTCGTCTTGGCCTGCCAGAAAAGGCTGCCTGATGTGCTGCAGCAGCGGAGAGCAGAGTGGCAGCCAAAGGGCCCTCCCTGACGGCCGGAACGGGCCTGTGCGCGGTGTGCCGGCCTTGACTTCCTGAAGTCACTGGGTGGGCTGTACCGGCAGGAAGGCTTTGGAACCGGGCCTCGGGCTTGGAAACCTTCTGCTCCGTTTGAGAATTGGGCTTACGATGTCTTTCTACTGTATCGGCTTTTTTCGATGACCTGAGCACGTCCCGGTGGCCAGTAGGCATTTAAGCTGCATATATTGAGAGTGCAGTGAGAGCCTTTAGACTTTGTCCTTGAAATCAAAGTTGCTGAAATATAAAATATTGAGGGATTGTCGTCAACACAGTTGCACTGATCCTTTTTCCTGCCCAGATACCAAAGTTGTGTTATGGCTGGCGGGACAGCAGAGGCAGTGAGGTGCTGGTTTCCCACTCCCGCTTCCCTTGTCCTGTCGTTCCTCTCAGTCAAACTCCGAAGCAGTTCTGAGAGAAGCAGAACTTACAATTCAGCCTCCTCAACCATTTTTTTGAAGCTGAAGTTTTGTCTTCACTGGTACAATATTTACATTTGCCAAGTCAGAAATGTATTTTAAAGTTTTGTTTAAACAATGTCAGGTCCTGTATACACAGCATAATGGACAGAGATAAAAACTGCTTCTCCATTGCACCTCCCTTCCCCATATGTCAGGGTGTCAGCCTGAATCGTTGTTTTGCCTTTAATAAAAAGCAAAGGAAACTCATCAAATGGGCTATGAAGCAGAGCACAGTACAGTACAAGTACATAGTGGATCAGGTCTAACTTGACTCTGAATTGTTTTCTTCATTTTTGAAAATAATACAGCTCCTCCAGGGTTGTCCTCTTTTTTTTTTCTTTTTTTTTTTTTTCCTATATCTTTTTTTCCTCCTTACTATTTTACTGATACCATCCTTTACTCCCAAGCCTTTTCCTGCGTGCTTCTTCCCTTGACCTCCAGGTTTACCTTCTTAACCAGCCTCTGTCACCTTGCTTGTGTCACCATCACACTAGGTAGATCTTTCTCCTGTGCTCCCATTTTGTGGTTTCGTTTTAGTTCTCATTCAGTAGATTTACTAATTTATTTATCTATTTATTTCCAGAACTGGGGATCAACTTGAGCTCCATATTTGTCTCCTGGGAGAAATCTTACATCTAGATTTTCTTGGAACAAATCTGATGTTGCTTTTGGATACAGTTTGCTTAGAGCAGCAAAACCAAGTCAACAGTAGTTATGAGCTGCTCTCTGTTGTATTCAGAGTTTTCAAAGCTTAAGTTTTTTTGAATATTCTGCAAAGCACATTTATAAGAAGAGGCTTGTGATTTTGGTGTGCCAACAGAATTGTGTAAAGGTGAGGGGAGCAGGAGAGAAGTCTGAAGAATAGAAATATTTACCTACAGGGCTCTGTAATCCACAGTTTTTGCACTTGCTTTTAAGGTGTGTGGAGAGAGATGTCTTATTCACATACAAATGTGTTTTGGTAAGAAAACCAATGCAAAAGCAGTCACTGCAAAACAACAGTGTTTCTGTTTTGTTGGGCTTATAAAAGGCAAAGTGCTGGGGTCAATGTTCTGCTGTTGCATCATCAAGAATGCATCACAATTCTCTGTTGTTTTATATAATAAAACTTATGTTGATATAAATTACAGCTGTTGATTTAAATGTTGATATAAATTCTGTTGATATAAATTACAGCTGTCTATAAAATTACAATAAAAGATGTTCGCATTTGCTGTCACCACTACATGATAAACCCAACAGCTAATTCAATTTAGAAATAAGCCCTTAGTAGAAACAAAGCCTTGGTAGGACTAGGAGGTCTGGTTTTAAGCTGTGCTGTCTTTATTCCTTTGAGCCTTACTTCAGGTGAATCACCTGTTCCTGGATTCTCAGGAGTAGAAAAGTAGAGGAAAATGAATCAGTAGTCTTACTGCAGAACAGTGGCCTAATCACATCTGACACCAATTAGCATCCGTGCTGATTGTCCTTATCAGGACATGGTTAAAGCCTGAATTTTATGTCTTAACAGTGCAGTGGCTGCTGGGTATACGGCCAAGGACAAAAAAGGATGTTCAAAAACAGCAGCTTAAAACTTGTCCCTGAAATGGGCCTGACTGTGTTTTTTCTTTCACCATACTTCCAGCTGAGCCACGTTCAACACCACCAATTCAGCCTCATCTGCTTTCAGTAGTGAGTAATTTCTGAGAACGTGGTGAAGTGTGAATCCGTGTCACTCAGAACTGGGCATTAATCTTCACATCAAATATGCTTGCTAGGGTTAGTCATTGCAAATGACTAAGGAATTGCTCTTTGTAAATCACTGGATATTTCTGCCCTGCTTTTGTCTTACAAGCTATTGAAAGTATTCTTGCGGAAAAGATCTGTGATTTTCAAAGTATTTAGTTAGCAAAAATATGTACTGTTCCTATAAGTTTCACAAATATATCAGGGCTTAGGATGAACTGTGTAAGACAGAAGAAGTTATTTTAAGTATGTAATTACTATTTAAAAATGTTTTTGTGAATTTTCATTTTCCTGCAATTCACGAGGCAAAAGCTGCTATTCTGACAGATGACCTACTGAGCTTTTTTTCAAGTGCAGTTGACTAAAAACCCAAGAACTTCTTGGCATGTCTTACCTTCTGAGGTCTTAAAACATGTCATTTTACTGAAATGATGTCAAGAGACACATATTGCTTAATTATAGCAAAGCATTTTAACAAAAAGGGGGGGGGGGGAAGCATTTTCCATTCCTTCTTTAGCTCTTAATTGTTCCTGCCAATTCTCCACTACCATCTGTCTTAAACAGCCATTTTTTTGTTAAGCTAAAATATGGGTGTAACACTGCTTCCAAAATATCACAATAGATTCTGTGTCCCCTCTGTACTGCATTTTCATGAAGGTAACTGCAGAGGTATGCAAATCTTGCTCAAGGTTGCCAGTAGCTTTGTCAGTCTTCAGTGTTAAGAAGAAAAGCTCATCTGCTAGAACGACTCATGACAACCTCATCTTTGATCACCGGGACAATTTTCAAATTAGGTATGCCATCTCCAGTTCCCAGGGAGTTTCAGATCTCCAAAGATGTACAGTGGGATTTTCAAACTCAAATAGTTCTGTTCTTGGCCCAGTCAAGGGGAAAATGTGGGAGAAGGTCATTCCTCTTTCTTTGTCTCAGTTTCCTCTTAATGGTGATATTTCCTTCAGTGTTTTTTGATTGATTGCATAATTTTTTAGATGATTTGCTAGTGCACAACAACTCTAAAATTCAGGATACCTGGTCTATATTTTAAAGAACCAGCCTGGTTCTTCATTAAGATCTGTGGAGACACAAATTCCACAGCTCAGATTAGTTCAGTCCTTATTAGGAGCATTTTTTTTTTGCCCTTTTCTTGTTAAAATTGACAACAATTCTATACTTTCCTTGCTCTATAGCTTGACTTGGGAGTAAGTAGGAGTTTCACCAGTACATTCCCCCTTTAGGGGAGGGACAGGCACAAGTGCAGCTGGCTTGAAACCAGTGAGATCTCTTGACCTGTTTTAGCTGATCAGGGATAGCTAAACAAAAATGTCAGCTTAAAAGAAATGAATGACACGTAGAAAACACAACCCAGGTACATCTGGGACACAATTTTGAAATGTAGCCAATCAAAAATGACTGAATTTTGTTCCTGCTTGCTGACTACAGGCAGTCTTCGGGGAAATAAGTCACATCTAGTCTTTCAATTAGTAGGACAAACTGTGCAGATGTCACACCAAACAAATTCAGCCTCATTTCAGAAGAGGTCAGTAGAGTAAAAGAAATCAGTGTGTCTGTGGTCTAACAAAAAGCCTAGGCACTTCTGTTCAAGCTGGGGTCATTACCAAACTAACAAGTTCTGCCTAGGATCGCTGAGACGGCTTTGAAAAGAAAGCTTTAATGTCCTCAGTGGAGGCTGAAGTTCTCCATCCATTCATCAAGTACAATACCTGGCAGCAACAGAACAAAAATTCCTATTTTAAGCTTTTTCATCCTTGCAGTGTCCAAACTCATGCATGTATAAACGGGCACTTCACACAGCGTCCTTCTGCGGTCATGGGCTTCAGCAGTACAAGGATCCAGTGCCCGGACAGATATGTGCATTTGTCTGCTAGCAGGCACACCCGTATTTGCCAATAATAGGGGCAAATTCTAGTTATTACTAAGATAGTTTTGAAGTCAAACTGATGCATAAAAATGAAATGATTGCTATCGTATTTTTCTGAGTGTAGCAGTTTGAACATTTGCTGTAAATTGTATTTGTTACAGACCCAAAATCTTTTGGCAGAGACTCTAAGTTTAGATGGACTGGCTAAACAACTTGTTAAACAAATGGTTTTCAGTCTGCATTTTGCAAATTATTTTGATTATTCAATATTGTTGTGTGATTAGTGAATTGCATAGTTTTATTATTTCTGTTCTCTGATTGGACTTACTTATTCAGGGGAATAAGTAACTCAGACTGCTGGTTTTCAATATATGTATATTGTACCAGTATTCCCTTCTTTTACAGGTAGAACTGTAGATTTCTACTTGCAAAGGTACCATGTGGTATTTAACGATTCAGGTAAATTATTCTTTATAAGTACTGTTGAAAATTTAGTTACTAATCAATGCTAACAGATAAAATGCAAATTTTGGAACAAATATACATGTGCATATGTGCACATACACCCCTTCCTATCCCTAGATGCAGAATCTGATTAGTAAATCAAGCTGCTAACATACCATTATTAT
This sequence comes from Anser anser, assembly GCF_964211835.1. Taxonomy (NCBI): domain Eukaryota; kingdom Metazoa; phylum Chordata; class Aves; order Anseriformes; family Anatidae; genus Anser; species Anser anser. The sequence continues at coordinate 17,499,888 of NC_139735.1, read as the reverse complement.
CAAAAAAGTAGTGTTTCCATATAATTAGGCGGCAGTAAGTCAGTCATAAAACCTGGCTTTTATTTTTATCTTCTGTGAAGTTTGCGATTAAATAGCAAAGATCAAATAAATCTATAGAAGTTGATGATATATATCCTTATAATTTAGCTACAAAATACTTCAGTTAAGGAAGACATCAAAGAAAAAAAAAAAGAATAAGCTGCAGAAAAAGCGTTCTTTAAATAAAAGTTTCTGGAGTTTAGTTTCGTAAAAATTGAGCAAAATAATTTTATTTTTTTTCCCCAGAATTTTTCTACCTGTCAGTCTTGATCCATATCATTCTGTCTGAGCAATTATTTGAACTGCAGCAAATGAGTCTGCCTGCCAAATCTTGCTTGAAACAGCAGTTGTGATGCTTTGCCTGCTACTGGCCCCTCTGATCTTTGCAGAGCTCGCTGCCTGCATGTGATGAAGGCAAAACGGGGCACACATTTGTCCTTCAGACGGTGAGGTTCATAGACCTATGGAGCTTAGGGTCTGTCTGTACTCCAAATTACATTTTTGAGGTGCAAGCATAAGCACACATGTAAGATTTGGTAACCTCTACGGCTGTAGTGTTACCTGCAGCTGTCTCAGGAGGGTTCAGCAGCGATGACTTCAATGATCCCGTCATGGGTCAGGTCTTCAGCTAATTGTGAAAACCAAACAGGGGCATACATGAAATGTTGCATACCTAGCAGCCTTGATAACCAGGATCACAGACTAATTAGTGGGGTTAATGAGAGAATCAAAACAAAAAGAAGCTGGTATGTATAAATTATTTTTTATTTGAATACAAACAGAATTATGCTTCTCTCTGGCATGCTTGTATGCACGGATTGTGTAAGCACCATGGTAACTTGATGCCCAGGCCTTGCTGCAGATGAATGGGTCACCAGGTCTCTGTCATAAGATCTGGTGGGCCAGGCCATGACCAAATGGCTTGAGTTTGGAGTTAGCACTGAAGTTCCCATGCAGCACCTGCTAGCTCATTGTTTAATACCAAAATGTGTGAATTATGAAATAGCAACAAGGGAGGAAATGGGATGGGAAGGACTCATGGCTGTATTGTTCATAATGGGAAATGTCGATACCTAGATTTGGCCGGTACATTAATCCTTACTCTGATGTGCGTGTGAAGGTAGATGGGAAAAAGCTGATGGGAGGCAGAGTATGGATGCATGAAAAAAAGGAAGGAACAGTATGGATGACAGGAAAATTGAGATGGAAAAATAAGGGAGTGGGAGACACAAAGTGAGTAGTGATGTCTTAGGTGCTTACCAGCTTACACTGAGAGCATCACATTATTGGGTTGTCTTCACATTTTTTCTTTTACGATGCAGGGAAAATACTTTCTCATTCTGCAGAACAGGATCTGATTTCATAAACAAATGGATTGACTTGGTGGATGTCCAAAGCAGGGGAACTGCGGTGTTCATGGCTAATACTAAGATCCTAAAACTTAAAACTCTCTAAGCTTAAATATGTAAGCTCGTTATAGTAAGAGGAATATCAGGGGGAGAAAAGGTATTTTTCCATGTAAAATTCAACAAGTTATCATTTACTTCATTGTTCTATGTGATTTGATTTCAAAAAGGGTAGACATATGAGCTTACTTGTTAGGAAAATAGCAGAAACCTTTTTGAAGTCTTCAAAAAATAGAGAAAGTCACCGATAATGTTACACTTTTTCCGTACACATGAAGTATAGCTGCAAATACATATATCCAATAACAGGACAAGCCACAGTTCACTCTTAACATTAGAAAAGATTTCCTGCCATGCTAACTAAATAAAGGGGGCATCCCAAACTTGTTGCTGGAGATTTTAAATGAAGTAGAACATAGGAAAGATACATCACTGAACATCACAGTCAGTGATGGATTTTTAAATCAGGAACAAAGAAAGTCCTTCTGAAAGAAGAATTTCCTCCAAGTATAAACATCAAAGAACTTTTAATAAAAGTATGACATATGACAATCTCCCTTGTGAAAGGAGCAGCCAGATTGAAAGTCTCTGTTTCCCTTACCTGATAAGCAGTCTCAATGACTTTTCAATGGGCAGGGAAGTTTCATACAGGAATGACATTTAAAAGAATTCTAACTAAATTATTAGAGGCCCCTATTTTCTGGGAAAAAAAAAAAAAGTTTGATTTAGTGATTAAGTGCTTAATGTTATAAAACTGGAGAATGCAGTCCAAATACAGAATGAGGAGCAATGTCTTGCATCTTAAATGTGCTTATACGTTTTTGAGTTCTGAGGCTAAACTAGAACAGGCAGTGATGTAAATCACTTTTTTTTTTGTTTGCTTTGAAAAATAGCTTGCAAATATCTTGTTTCATTGGAGGTCATTTAGTAGTAACTTTATATTTAAATATGCAAATGTAGTTTTAGGAAATTTTTATGTCATCTTCCTTTCTTTAAACAACATAGTAAATTAAATCAAACTTCATAAGCAGTTTTGGTTCACTCAGAATTGCCATTTGTTTCACCCATGTTGCCATTCAGCATATAAACCACTTCAAAATGAATGAAAACAACAACAAGCTGCCCCAGCTTTAATCATCATCTCACTGGAAAGCTGGTTGGTCGGTGGAGAACACCTATCCGCATGCACTGCAGTAGGTGCACTGGGTAGTTCACAAGTCATGCCCAGAACCCTGCTAAGGTTACTGGGGCTGGTCCTGGAACTTCTTGTAGTAAAATATGGAACATAAAACAATAGTTTTCAGTTAATTTTTTGCTGTGGCCAAAGCATTGCCAACCACATTTGTATGAAATTAGAGCAGTTTTTATTTGGTGGGCACACGTGAAGCCTCTGTTAGCTGCATGTGGAAAGGCATTGGTCTCAAATTTTCTTCTTGAAGAGATGTAAAAGAAACTTAAAGAGGAAAATAGAATTTAAAAATTATTTTCTCTCAATATGATGAGCATGTGCTATAAAAAAGTTGAACTGTTAACTTCCCAATTGCATGCAAACAGATTTTTTTCTGTCTTCATGCAACGCTCGACATGAGTACAAAAGAGGCCTTTACTCTTTCATGAAGCCATAGAAAGGTGATTGTTTTTCTTTTAGTTGTCACGCAGAATATTTTCTGAATGGCTATAATGTTAATTCTATTTCTAGGATGAAATCAACTGTATTTAAGATTTAAGGTGAGGCAAACAGTGAGGTGACAGCTGAATGAATAATTTCCACAAATAATTTAATTCCGTTTACTTTGTTTTCTGTTTATACTTCCAAATGTGAATGGATGCAAAATCCTCACATATAATTGGTTTGAATTTTCTATGGATTTTTTCAGCAAGTAATTTTTTTTTGCTTGCTGATTATTGAGAATATTGCAGTTGGTAGCTTAGTGTGATTAATTACATTACGTATTCCCCCCCCTCCCTTTTTTTTTCCAATTCAGTGACATACACAAATAACCAAAATAGTGTAAATTACGTATGTGGCAAACAAATACAGTTGCACTTGTAAATTAGCTTACTGCAACTAATTTAGCTTAATCTTAATTTTCTCTATGGTCCAATTGCAAAACAAAACACATCCAGCAAAACCACTGGAACTGTACGTGGCTGTGCTCATGCAGATTGCTTTCTGGCAATATTATCTAAGTGAGATTGACTAAGAGAAAATTGCAAGTGCTATGAATTCTTCATTTCTCATTCTTATTCTAAACATAATATCAAACATATTTATTTCATAAATTTAAGGTTGACAGGTTTTTTTTGATAAATTACGATCTTGAAACGTATCAGTCACACCACACAGAATGAGTATTATAGACATATTTCCCATATTTCCAAAAACAAGGGAAAGGAGTCTTGTGATTGTATAAGAGCAGAGTTAAAACTCAACAGAGGAGAATCAATATCTTTGAAATTAAAAAAAAAAAAAAAAAGAAAAAACAACAAATCTAATGGGCAAGAACTGAAGCAGAGAGAGAAACAGGAGTGAAATAGGTTCATGGCCATGCTTCTCTTTCTGGGGCAGAAGCGGCAAACAATCTCATAACAGATTATATCCTTTTCACTGATGGCAGTATAGTTATTTGTTTATTTTAGGTATCCCCCCCAAAAAGAGTAATATAATGCATGTAGTTGCAAATTTTACATCTCAACTTGTAGAGTAAACAGCATGAAATTGTACTGACGGCAGTGTGTAACGCTGATTAGATTTGATACTGCCCATGCTGGCTTTCCTACAGTGGTGCCAACTATGAAAGTGGTCATCATTTCTCAGTTTTTGGTTTTTGTTTTTCTTAACCCTGGTTGCTACACCTAGAGCTTCAGCATCATTCACACTTAAAATTTCTTAGGCATTCCCTTCTGTTGCTCCTTTTCACTTGCATACCAAAGTTTTTCTAATTAAAAGCAAACATTTCTTCCAAGGTTAACTTTTTTTCCCCAGTAGGGTTGGAAAAACATCTATTTGATTTTCTGAGCGCAGGAAGAACAGGGCAGTGGTATCTTTCACTGCAATTTAAAATGAAACAATCTGGAACTACAGGAGCTGGGTTCAGGAAGCAGAACTGCACAAAGAAAGCACTGCAAGCTGAGTGAAGATCTAAGAGTTCAGTTAAATATCAGATTTCTGAGTGTTCTGAGCCTTGCAAATATATGTGTATGTACAGCTGGAGTCAGTGTGACATTTGAAAATAACGTGCACGGTTAGAGTCAGTATGGCATTTGAAAATAATGTGTTTTTCATTAATCAACCTTTGAAGAAAAACAGCAAAGTGAAAGAGAAGAGCCATGGGTCCATTGGAGGAGAAGTTCTGGCAGGTGCATACAAAGTTGTGGAAAGATTGTGCTATATCATGAGGGTCACAGGCTGAGGAATCTGCCTATGAATCGCCCCCGTGTTCTTATTATGTCTAGCAACCCTCTTATTTTGTGCTGCCTTATACTAAGGAAGAGGAGACAGATGCTTTCAAAGACAAATCTGTGGCTGCAGTTGAGCACAGGAAAAGGTTGCTTCCCTCCCCTTGTTTCTGCCCTGTAGTGGATGCTACTTTTCTGTCAGATCTGGTGTAATTTGTTAAACTGAGCCTGACAAAAAGACCTGTGTTTAAAAAAAAAAAAATCCTCTACTATTAATTCTTTTTTAAACTGGCTTCTGTCACTTTGTTTTCATTGACTTGGAGGAGGTGAGAGAGTGCCCTCTCAAGTTTCTAGGTGGCACCAAAAGGGGGGGAATGGTAGATAACGCTTGAGGACAGGTTTACGATGCAGATGGACCTAAACAGGCTGGAGGAATGGGCAACCGAAACCTCAGGGAATTCAGCAAGGACAATGCCACATGCTTCAGCTGGGAAGGAAGAGCCCTTTGCCATCAGTCCAAGCAGGAGAACAAATGTGCAGAACCGGCCCCAGGGCTGCCAGCAGGCAGCAAGGTGAGCACCGGGCAGCCTTGTGCCCTGGCAGCAGAAGGGGCCAGCACCATCCTGGGCTGTAGGAGCAGGGGCACAGCAGGAGGTCAAGGGAAGCAATCGTGCTCCTCTGCTGAGAGCTCATTAGGCCAAACTCAGAATCTTGACTCCCATTTTGGACTCTCTCAGTAGAGGAAAGGTGGTGATAAACTAGATAAGTTCATCAGTGGGCTGGAGCACTTACCCTGCAAGGAAGGGCTGAGGGAGCTGGGAGAAGGTAGAGCTTCGGGGGGACCAGGTAGCAGCCTGGTGGTACCTGTGAGGAGGTCATCAGGAGTATGTCATCTTCACAGCGGTGTATGGGGGGAGACAAACAACGAGGATGGTCAGGCACGGGAACAGGTTAGGTTATGCTGCAGAGGTTATGCAGTCTCTGTCCTTGAGAGGTTATTAAGAGGAGACTGAATAAACACTGAGCAACCTGGTCTGACCTCAGAGCTGACCCAGCATTAAGCAAGAGGTTGGACTAGAAACTTCCTAAGGTCCCTTCCAGCCTGAAATATCTTGCCATCCTCTGATTTTGACCACACAGGGGCACAAAACTCATCAGCCTAACTAACCCAAAACTAGAGCAGCGTATTTGAGTGCAAGCAAAGTTATCAAGGGCTTTTTTCTTAACACCAGTGATTAGACATAAAATCATCTAATAATCTCATTTGAAGGGTCTACTTAGAGAATTCTGGTGTTGAACAACTGAGAAAATTTCAGACACTTTAGACAGAATATCATGTTCTGTTATGCTTAACATGGTCTTAAATCAATTCAATTATTGGATTCTTGTACTACAAGTACAAGTTGATGGAATAGACAGAAATACGACCATTCAGGATGAATTCTGCATTGTAGGGGGATTTTGATATGTGTATGTTCCATGTAAATACCGATATATCTCATGCGGACACAAAAAGATAGGATAAATAAAACCTGCTTGCTGACAAGCTTGCTGACTAAGCAGGGTGCTCTTACAGTGCATCCATCCAATGCTCTCTTAGAGTATTAATATGCACATTAGAAATAAACCTAATTTGAAAACCTCCAGAAAAGCCATCTTATGCATGGCACATCCGTTGTTTTCCTGGGACAGAGCCTAAATAGTTGAACAGCCTGTAACAGAAGTATTTTAAAAAAATTGCTGAATGATACCCAGTTGAAAAAAAAAGTAAAATGGAGGTGGTCTGTGGTGAGTACTCCCTTACTAATGGGGGGCACTTGACTAAACCTACAGTTTTGTGTTACACTGAGTACCAAAAAGCACCACATGATTTATAGCCCTGATGCTCCTGTAATACAACAAGTGTTTCTGGTCTGCTTTTGGTGGTTGCATGCACACAGATTTGAAAGCAAGACATTCCCCCAGTAAAAGCAACATCAGCACTTACTGGATGTGGGAAAAGTGTTTCTCCATTATTCCTCCTTTTGCCCATATGTCAAAATCATATTTAATTACAGTGAGAACAATTGTTCTCCTGTATCTTTCTTTGATAGGAGAATTTCTTGAGGCTACAGAGTAAAAGGTAAAACACTCTTCGAACTACTTAGTGAACCTAATCATTCACACACCTTGTAGCTGTTATTAAATAAAGCAGCAGAGTACAAAGGCATGGAGAGATCCTCTGCTGAAAAAAACTTGATTGGTTGCTTTATCTTGTGCCAGAACGAATATGACTTCAGCATATTTAAGAGCGTTAACAAATCTTTTCTAAAAAGCAAATGCCAACCTTGAATTTACAGTTCACCTGTTAACCTCCAATCATATCAGGGATAACGGCATACTTTACGATTTCTTCTCCGGTCCCAGATAAGTAATAATTGTTACTAGAATCATTAAACAAGTTAAAGCATTTAACTTCATTATAGTAGTTCTTGTTAGTCAGGCACGTTGTGCCGTTATCAGACCTTTTACATCAGTAGAAACAATTGATAAATCTGTAATAATTCTGTGTCCCAAAGATTGGATAATGATCCCTTGTAATTCTGTGACATGACACACACAAAGTACTTCTTTTCAGTGTGTAATTTCTCATTTTAGAGAACGTTAACCAGACTCAGAAAAAAATGCTTTTGTACAATCTGTTCAGTGGAATGTAAATGAACGTAGGGAACAGTTTCTTAATAAATGAGCCACCATTGTGATTATTTTCAGTAACATTTGCTGTACTTAATGGTACCATCCATCTAAGGATTTCTACATTTATCCTGTTTATAGGATGGTTAAAACCTTTATGGAGGAATCATTAATTTCCTTGCAAATGTCACTGACTTTGAATGCTTTGATCATTCCAAGATTAGCCCAGCCCCTGTCATCAGGAGTCTCTGATGAGTTCAGGCTGATTTGCTTTGTACATCAAAGGCATAAAAGGACCACTCCGAGTCTCAGTCTTTTGGGCTACACTTTTGAAGTCTCCTGAATACACATGAACCATATTGTTAAAGGAGAATGAAAAGCAGAGGACCACTGTGCATATGGCGGACAGTTTGCTTCTGAATTTATGTTGCCTTTCATCAAAGACATGGGCTGCTTCTGGAATGTCCCCATGGGCAAAGTTATTGGGTCAAAACTATAATGATACTCATCAATATTAAAAAAGGAACAAATCTCTCAGACATCCCAGTATAGGATAATCAGAATTTTATCCTGTGTTCCACAAGGTGACATGATAGATATAACTGCAAAGTTGACATTTTTTACTTGTTGAAACATCTGTGAAGAAAAGGGGTGTATCACACAGCTGAGAAGAGTCAACCACTTCATCTCAGGGTTTTGTGTACAAGTTTTTCATCTTTCTTTTCCCTCTTTCAAATTTAACTATATTTGGATTTTTAAAGTATGCATGGAGCAAGAAATTACAAACAAAACTCTATTTCATTACATTTTAAATAATAGCAACCTTTATCTGAAAGATGAACTATAACCCTCTTTGAATTGTCTCTGGCTTTTTTTTCTGCAAACCAACCTAATAATTAGATACAGTTTTGCTTTAGATTCTTGAAGTATCTATTAAAAGGTTAAAAATAATCTTAAATTTTCAAGCATTACTAGGTATATTTTCCCCATACTTGTAATAACCTATATTCATAAAACAAGAATCTCAGTCAAGGTTTTCAAAACTGATGTTTAAAATTAGCATCTTGAATACCTATTTTAACTCCTAATGGGCATTTCGGTTCTTTTTCTAGAATTGCTGAGCATTTTTCCTTAAAGAGGAATTCAGTAGTGACATTATCAAACAAGAACGGGAATGGAATGGAGTGGAATGGAATGGAGTGGAATGGAATGGAATGGAATGGAATGGAATGGAATGGAATAGAACAGAACAGAACATAACAGTTCAGTTGGAAGGGACCTTCAAAGGTCACCTAATCCAACTGCCTGACCTCTTCAGGTCTAACCAAAAGTTCCAGCATATTAACAATGGCATTGTCCAAATGCCTTCTGAACACTGACAGGCAGGGGGCATCAACCACCTCGCTAGGACAGGGGTAGTTGATACACCATTAAGATGTATGGTTGATATGCCATTAGGCAGTAATAGTAAGATTATTCTAGGCTTCACAATAGTGATAATGATCTGTGAAGGATAAACATAAATTGCAGCAAAGTAAACCAGAAGAGCTTCATGGATATAGAGTCTGTAGAAGGCTGAAAGCCTTCTGGTGAAAATGGACAAGGATCTTATAAAACTGCATGGTTGAAAAAGGGTGTAATGTTTGTTTAGACGCATGGAGACATCAAGTCACAGATAGGTGAAGCTTTCTTTTACATGCTACAGATTGCACTTGGGATGCTCTACAATTAGCTGTTTAAAAATTAAATTCAGTTTTACTCCAGTATTGTGCATGGGTTTTTTAGCAGTCTTTAGAGAATGGAAGAACAAAACAAGGTAGAAGATTACTGAAAATAGTTAAAAGGAGTTAATGAGTTAACTCACTAGAGTTAATGAGATGAAAGTGAGAAACAAAGCGCTCTGTGAAGGTAAAATTAAGGGAAGGGAATAATCTGCAGAGACAGACGTTGGATGCCCCACCATTTGGGACCTCTGCAGCTAGTTTCAGCTGGCCTATTCCATATGATTATTATATGCGATACTATTATTATAGTTTCCTGAGAGCCTATTTGATAGTCAGCTTACATTTTTAGGCATAGTACAAACAGAGATAATCATAGGTACCTGATATTGTGAGGAATTTATACTTCATATAAAATAAGCAAAACTCTAGAAGGAAGGGAGGGAGGGAGGAAGGGAGGAAGGAAGGGCAGAACCTGAGGCAGAAGGAGAGGATGTGATGCAAAGGGATTTGTACACATGAAAAGTGTACCTGGCAAGAGCATTTGGTCTAACTTCTGTCTTTCACTGTTGCCCCAAGTGTGTGGCTGAGAACCATCTTGTACCAGTACGGAGGTGGATGAAGTTACCTTTTTGGCTGTTGCTAGCTCTCAAAACTGCATTATTTTCACATAGTATTCTCCAAATTACAATAGAAGCCGTGAAGAGAGCAATTACATGTTGGTTTTTTTCCACATTAACTAAAGTCTTTTCAACCAGAGCACAGATGGCCCTCCACCAGTCTCCTAACAGTGCTCTACATACTGCAGTCCCATGGGCCAAAACACGTGCTGCTTGAAAAGATAGTTTTCAAAAGGGGCACATGCATCAGATTGTAGTAGCTCTCTGGAGTGCCAATACATGTGTTGGATGCTTCATAATAGAGAATTTTTAGGACAATTTACTTTCTTTGTCAAGAAGTAAAGAGAGCTTACTGCTGCAATCACTGTACAGTGGCATAGTGCTCTAAATACTGCAGGTGTTTTGGTAATTTTAAGTGCAGTACCTGCCTCTCCCAGGTAAACCCCAAACCTCTCTGAATGTCCTTTAGCCTCTCATGCTGTAACAACTTGAACAGTTGAGTGGAGTATTTTGTAACTGATTTTTTTTCTTTTTTTGTCAGCAAAAGGTCATATTACCTCTCTGTAATCTTCCTCTTGTATACATCATTTGAGGGCTGAGTCAAAGGACATGTATGCACACACATACATACACAAGAAGCTCTATGCCTGATTTCTTTAAAAAAATCAATGAGCATCCAGTGCTAGAATTATGGTGGGTTACTATTATGGCAGAAAACAGACATCGTATGCATCCACAAAACTGCTATTAAAAAGTGAACACATGCAAAGCAAAATTATTACCCTTCCGCGCCCCAAAATACGCTTGTTCCTAAGTGTCACAGAGACATCAGAGAATCTCTCTGAAATAAAATTGGGAACCTGCTTTTCAGTCCTTCAACCCTTCATCTGTAAATATATCTGAAGAAGGTAAGTTCAGGAAGGTCTCATAATATTTTATGAGAGAAAATATGCCTCCAAGTGCTATATCTGGGTAGGCATCTTTTGTTGTGTCATGTTGTCACAGCTGAGGTCATACAACGATGCTTACAGCGTTCTGTCTTGTGAGAGGGAAGTGGCTTCTCTTCACAGATAGTTTAAATACTTGGCCTGCTTACATAGGTGATTTCCATCATTAATGGGGTGAGGGTTGGGTTTTTTTGTGTGTGATCTCTACAGGATGAAAAATGTTGTGAAGCTGTGGGAAATTTCTGGCACAGATGCATTTAGATAGTGAGAGTTGTTCTGGACTGTTTAAAGGAAGACATTTTTTGATTGTTTCCATGATGACTGGATGCATCATTAACCCCTTTATTGTTGACATCCTACAGAGACCTGATATGTAGTCTTAATTATTTTAAAAGACACTTCTTTGTTACTTAGCTGGTGATTAAAAGTAAATTAAAAGATGGCAATGGCAGACTATTGTTGTTCATTAGCAGATCTAAAATCCTAATCATCTAGTAAGGGACTAATTTTCACTTAATTTTTGAAACAATAAGTACACTGGTGTAGAAATTATTTGTGCAGCTTCTATCAGTTAATTAACCAAGTCACTAGAGAGGGAGAGTGTGAGAGTGATTATTTTCTGTTAATCGAACTGAGAAATCTAAAGTAGGACTCCCAGTCAAAGCTCTTAATAATATTCCTTATATCAATAAGATGAGTATGAACTTGAAGTGCTAAACAGTGTTGAGGATTCTGGCAGGGAAGAATGGGAAGGGCAAATGCAAGAGCAAGGAGACCAAACGCTCATTCGTATTTTTGCAGAGGCAAAAGATAAATTATGCTGCAGGAGGCAGTGATGGAGCATACAAGAATCCAGCCATAAATTGCACAGCTACTGAAAAGAAGAAATAATTATTAAACCTGGTTAAAAACTTCCCTTTCACAGAAGTTTGTGGAGTTTAGCAAAAAACAAGACCTCAAATTCGTTGATTCAAATAATGTTCCAGTTCTCAGCACGAACTGTATATAGTGTTTATAATCCCCTTTTTCCTTCATTTTCAGGCTTTCATCTGGCAGATTGTGGTTCATGTGCTGAACAGCAACAGCGATTGTTGAGGTCGAAGTACTGCACCTCTCTCACATTTCCAGAGTACCTGGCAGGTAGGACTGAGCATCATAGATGGCCTTATCTCCTCCATGAAGGAGCAAATAGTATTGCAGAAGTGATAACATAAGAACATAACCAAAATAAGGTTTTAATTTAAAGACCTACACTTTTTAAAGTTTGATTAAAATATTTCAGCATTGATATAATAAATGGAAATTTTAAGAACAAAGGCAAAACACACGGGTTTGGAAAAATTTTATTGGCAGACATTCTACTGGTCCAACCAAGAAAAAAATTCTATATACACACAGGTAACAAGGAAAAAAAAGTCTCATGTCTATTGAATTTTTAAATAGGATAGCTATAAAAAAGGATGTTTAATTGCAAAGGAGGAATTAAATACTGGATAGTATGAGATGTGTGCTTCTGTGCCTGTCACAAGGATTCTAGACCTTTAACTGCAGCCCCCTAAGTAGATTCATTAAGTCCTTTCTCAACCCATACAAAAAGTTGTGTGACCTGGCAATTGAAACAACTTTCTATCTCAGTTTACACATGATACAAGTTTGTATTTTTAATAGTTTGAAGTCAAATGCAGAGAGAAAGGCCATTTTTGAGCTCTGTATCTTCCCTCTTCCCATTTGTGACTGTTCCTTTGCTGACAATCTGTTTCTCTTTCTTCTGTGGTTCTGGCTTACTACTACTGCCTGCAGCAGATTGCTAGAAAGTTGCTAAAAAAAAATAAAAATCAATCAAAACAGGCAGAAATGCAGTTTGAGCAAAAGGATACTTCCAGTCAAGTTGGCCTTCCAGTTGGCCTTTGTATATTGTGTAGGTTAAAGGTTGTATATGTATATTTATTTGTGTTTTGATATGTCTTCTTACTGGATCGCATTTTTGCATTTTTTTCCTACATATATCAGAATTAATGGGAAGATTTGTTAGAGAAACAAATACTGATTACATTAACCTTGGCTTCATTCTTACACTGCTGGAGGATCTTTAAATGTCTACAGATTTCCTTTCCTTTCTAATCACAGGCAGTATATTTGTTTTTATTTATGAAAGCTATTTGAGAGACTTGATTAGTGCTCAGCTTTAGACGAGTTTTATGTAAAAGTAACCAGCTGAGTCAGTAAGGAAAAAAATGACCAGATGGCAACCTCAGTATGGGATAGAGATAAATGTGAATCTGAAATGAGGAATGTCCCAAATAATGAGGGTCATTTGAGAGTAAGATGGTGTGTGCACTTTGTGGCCATGAATAATGCATTCATGTACGTACTTCAGTAATCATGATGCATGAGTTCTCTGCAGACATTATCACAAGACCAGTTAGTTTTACATGGGAATCAAGTGCTTTAGGTACCTTAATTATTCAGAATATGTATCTGAGAGAGGAAAAATGTTTGAATTTTGTATTACTGCTTTTAGTCTTGGTGTCTAAGAAGGGGAAGGGTGAATTGGGGAAAAAAATCTTTTATGACTTTCCCAGGCACAGCTCTGTCACAGCAGAGACAGTTCTCTCAATTCCTCTTCTCCTTTCTACCCGTGTAGATAGTGAACTCATCAGCTCTGCAAATGAGCAAAGTCAGATTCAAGTTGGTTAGACTATAGCATCCCACCTTGAAGAAACTGTGAAAATCAGTTTGTCCCACCTGTGATTCATTGTGTGAAAAGTTACATGTGGAATTGGCACTGGGGACTCTCTAAAAGGACAAATCACAGCAGTTTCCCAGTTACTCAGTTCTTTTCCCCAGAAACGAAACCAAGAAAGATGCTACTCCCCCTTGTTTCAATTCCTAGCCCTGGTAACAGGGAAAGGAGTTGAAACACAAGGCAGCTAAATCGATGGGAAGGAAATGCTGGTTCTATCAAAGTGATTTGCCAGGGGAGATTTGCTGCAACATGAATGCTGCTTAGAGCTCAGTTTGTAAGGTTGTTGATTCTGCAGAAATTTTAGGTACAAGCCTTTACTGATAGTTCCTCTTATGCTAGCTTAAGCCAAACAGGGAACATTCAGGCCCTCCTGGTAACAGAAATCAAGCAGTTGCCGACTTTGCTACTTGAAATAACTGTCTCAGAGGCACCTTTGCCCTGACAGTCCCCTGTGATGCTGTGTGCTCTTCTCTGTCTTTCCTCCTTTCTAGGCAGTTGCAGAAGCAATTGTATTGCTCTGTTTTCTAAGGATGTGCTCAGTGCAAGTGTAGGAGCAGTGATTCGTAGAATCCTTTGTAAACTGAGCAAGTTACTTGTAACGCATCAAAAATGGATGTTCTTTTCTTGCTAGAAAGGCTCACTCCCAAAGACCTTCCCTAAATGAATTTCTCCTCCTTCTCTAAGGTAGACAAAGACTAGCACAGTAGCAGCATGCTCCAACCAGGACTGATCATAATCACGTTTTTGTACAAATTATAAAATAAATCTTGTAGTGATAGTAACTTTTAACCTGTCACAGCTCTTCCCCCAATTTCTCTCTAGTTCCAGTAAGCCCAATATTTGAATCAGCTGCACTATGGAGTTCAGCTGTGGTTATTTCCATTGTTCTCAAATCTAAAATCTTTATTTTTGCTAGTGGGCTTTACAGGTAATTAGGGAAGAGCTCTATTTAGCACTTTTTTTCCGACGTTTAAGACCACGCAGTGTGGGATTTGCACCGCCTGCTTCAGCACCCACATCTAATTAAGCACATATTATGCCAGAATGTTTATTTTGCAGAGCTGCTCGTTCACCTGGTACTTCTGCAAGAATACAGTTGGAGCATGTAATGTAACGTTACCACTACTCAAGAGGTGAGGTACAAGACTTTAAAAAGGGAGCGCAGATTACAGCCCATCTGTTAAGGCAGAGAATTTATTTAAGAGAATAAATGCGTGAGCTGGATGACCAAAATCACAGCCATCCAAATACTAACACCCTTGAGGACTCAGTGTCTGCCCCATGGATACTGAGTCCACCACCTGCTGGGTGGTCAAGGATCATGGCCTCTTCTGGTGCATTTTCTTTCTCTCCCCATTCCAAGTGAAACAAAGCCTTTAGCCCGCATCCCGTACTGGAAATACTTCCTGCTTAGCTGAGCCACATGTAGGTACTTCTTTAGCTACATAAAGGCTGGTCCATTGGCCTTCTTTGCTGAATTTTCAAAATATATAGGCTAGAAATAAGGAACAATTGCCAAAGCAAGGAACCCAAACCACAGGAAAAAAGTATTCAGACCAATTTCATATAAATTATTTGAAAAAAAAAAAAAAAAAAGAACAAACATAGCAATAACTTGTAGTTATTTTTCTGCCTAAATTTCCACAACATTCCTGATTCTTGCTTGGACTGTAGGTGTTGAACTCTAAGGAGTTCGAGATATTTTCGTTTCTCCACAGAACCCTGCATAAAGTTTCCTTTGGAACAGAAATCTGTCAAACATGCAGTTTGCCTTTGTCCAACATGCGCTTTTTTTTTTTTTTTTTCAACCCCTCAGCTGTAAGGTCACTTCTGCAGGTGTCCAAGTCCTGGCTTAGTAATAACACTTTTATATATATATATATATATATATATTTACATGGCAGTTTTTTGCCACTGGTTCTTTGAAGCATCTTTGTTGGTAGTGTTACATGACTGGTTTTGAACTTCATGATGAAAAGGGAAATGGAAGAAAGACAATTCATAGCTTCAAAATCTAATTCGCTCTGATATAGGGTCATGTCTCCTTACCAGCTCCCACCCTTCCTCAAAATTATTAGAAGATTCAAAGCACTGAATATAGCACTAAGAAATCCTGAATATCTTTGCTAATTTTCTTTCTTCATATAGATATGCATTTATATATTAGAGAAGCTTTTCTTGGCATATGTTTGGTAAGTTTGGTCCCATCCAGGTGAAACTTAGTGCGTTTCAGGATACTGAGGAGTTCTGCACGTGGTGCTGGACAATGAAAGAATTTGCCTCTTTTGAGGTTCCAGCTCTGTGTTCCTCTTGGTGTTGCAATGTGTTCAGGTTTATCACTGGACAAGATCTAACAAGAAAAAACGTAGTCACTTGCAAGGCAAATTTACATAATGGAATACAGTTATGAAAGTTGAAGAAGAAATTACAATGTTAACATTATAGTAAGTCACACCAACTGCATTGGCTGCTCTAAACCCCAGCTAAACGGCAGGACTGGCTAATTACCTTCTGCAGCCTCCCCTTTGTTTGGCTCAGCACTGTTACAGCTTCCCTGGTCTGACCATTAGCCTGGCTGTTAAACTGTGTGAGGGTTAAATATGGGACTGGCTCACAGAAGCTGCTGTAGGGAACTTCTTTTCTGTCTAGCACAATAGGGTATGGTGGTTTTTTCCCCTTCTCTTACGCCCTTCAATTCCTGAGATTGAGTATTGGGACATTGTATATTAAAGTGGCAATTACAGCATTTCCTCTCATTTTCTG
Source organism: Anser anser (assembly GCF_964211835.1). Taxonomy (NCBI): domain Eukaryota; kingdom Metazoa; phylum Chordata; class Aves; order Anseriformes; family Anatidae; genus Anser; species Anser anser. The sequence goes on along the minus strand of NC_139735.1, from coordinate 17,483,574 downwards.
TATGGTCATTTTATTGCCTTTTCTGTTGAGTCCTTTAACACTTTCTTGGCTTTAGAAAGACTAGTTTCTAGGCGAAAGACTACTTTGTCCTGTTGCAGCCTTTTGAAGACAAATTTCAGTAAAGCTTTGTATCTTAAATCATAAGAAATATTAAATATATGCTCTGCTTAATAGATTCCTTTTCTTTTTCTTTGAACACCATATAGAAGCAAAACAGATGGTAAAACTCGAAACAGGATGTTTCTCTTGGGTAATACTTCAATTCAAATTCACTGTTAATTTTAGGGTCCCCTGTGATGATCCCATCTTTTTTAGAGTACAAGGACATGTTATCCTTAGAAATAATAGCAGGAAAATTACAAAGAGTCTAAGAGGAAAAATTTCTCTGTACATTTTATTTAAAGCCTGTTGGATTTGTGCCATGGGGAATATGTTGCAACTGGAATTTTAAAAAGCCTGGATCATTTCAGGATACTAGCAGTTCTTACTAAAATAACAGTAATAAAATTTCATGGTTGAAAGCCTACACAGATCACAAAAGGACTGAGGAAAACATTTCTCTCTTATCTACACAATAGAATAATTGGCTTAGTGAATTGGTAGAGATGTATCTTCCTCACACAGGACAACAGGTAGCAGACTGTTTGCTGAGGTGGGACTGAAGACACCAGTGGCTGGTCTGACACAGCCGTGTTTGCGCTCTTTGGGCAGATGCAGGAGCATATTTCAGGGAGTCAGACTTCCAATGCTGATCCTTTACTCTTATCTCTTTTTCTAATATTGGGAGAACAACTGAATTGAAATTCCAGGCCTTTTACTTTCTTTGTGAAGCTCTCAGTAAAGTTTATCCCCAGCTTTGACTGCTTCCTGAGCGCCCTAATCTGAAGTCACTCGGGGTACCAGGAGCTCTAAGATCTGTCCTGCTCTACTGCTCTGGAAAACCCAGGACTTCATCCAGCTGCCAGTCAGCAGCGAGCAGGAGCACTGCAGGAACACTGAGTACAGCAAGCTGCAGGTGGGGCACTCTCCTGTGCAGGCCTGAGAGCACTGCGTAAAACATGCGCTGAAGATAGAATCATCTGAGATAAGCAGTGCTTTGCAAGAAAATAGCACTGCAGAGAGAAAGCTCCCACATTGAACGTACCTGGCATCTGCCTTAAAGTATTTCTGAGCGCTCACTGCCTTATCCATGGATTCTGTACAGTGGAGAAGGATATGAGAACCTCAGGCTTTCAGGAACATCAGTTAATAGGAAAGTCCCATCTGACTGCTTAGGCAATACTTTTAGGTATTCCAAAGGAGAATATTTTTTTTTTTTATGGCTGGAGGTGTAAATAAACAAGTAAATCTGCTATATTCCCTAATTAAGTTCTCTAGATAACATGCAGTTAAATCAAGGAGGTTGTATAATGGATATAACAACATTTGTGTGCAAAAAAAAAAAAAAAAAAAAAAAAAAGCATTTTTCTTACGTACCTGAGGTTTATTTCCACCTTACATTATGTATTTTTTTCCCCTTCTTTTGATTGCTTTGATTTCATAAAATGCAGTTCACCCAGACAAAATATACCAAACCCATGTATGCACACACAGCTTTGCCACTTTGTCCCGAATATGCCACCTGGCACGTAACCCCTCGCAGTGCACTTCCCAGGGTGAGCCACAGCCTCTCGCATCTCTTCTGACTGCTGTCATTCTTCAAGTTGGTTCCAGGCGTCATCCTGCCAGCTGTCCCACTGCTGCTCACATTTGTGAGGCTAAAAAGCAATTGAGCTGTTGAACACTTTATGAATGAGCATAAACTTAGACTTGATGGCACTTGCAAAAGAATTCAAAGGACAAGGAAGACTTTGTTCGAGCACTGACATGTCTTCAAAAGGGCAGCAAAGCAATTTTCCCTCCCTGTAATTCCATCAACCCAAACCAATCAAACTAGAACTATAAAACAAAAACATGCCTGAAATAAATATTCCATGTCTTACATGCGGATTTTTATTTGCTTTTAATTCAAAAGCATGCTTTCAGTTAAGTTGATTTTTTTTTTTTTTTACATTTTTAGAACCTATCTTTGGATAGCCTAGTGTTATTGTGCAGTAATTGAGATGAATCCCAAGGGGAGGGCATATTAATGATTTTAAGTTTAATGACATCTTTAGTCTATTGGGCTGTGTCAGACTGCTACAAGGATTTTCCCCTGCAGCGATTGAACTGTTAATACTGACAGGTAAAAAAGGGTTTGTTTGAGATCATGCTGAGCTGGTATGGGAGATAGAAGGAGATCAGTATTTGAACCAAGATATATATCACATAGGGATGGTTCCCATAATAATATTTGAGGCAAAGAAAACTTTAAAAATTCCCATATTGACCCTCTTTTATACTGTACGTTACAGAGACAAGCTTCTGTTTCAGAAGGATAATGAGAAATATAGTGTGATTAATTTTTCATCAGCAAGTGTTTTTTGAAAGTGTGAACTGGCTTTTTTATATATATAAAAACTGTCATGTCTTCATTTTCCTTTTATCTTCATTCTTAACCTTCTTAACACAATACAAAAGTAATAAAAGGACTTTCTAATTTAAAATTAAAAAGGGGTGTCATACTTTAGAGGGTAAGAACCTAGTAAGTTTGGTTGACTAAGATAAATTTGTATCAGCCTATATTAAGTGCTAATGACACACATCACTAGAGGCCTTCAGGCATCTAAATCCCTTTGATATAGCTATTCATGTATCTTTCAAGTACTGGGCATGGATCTCATTAGAGTAAGTGATGCCATGCAAATAGTGGTTAATTGTTTGTTATTGAGTGCATTCTTTATTCCCAAAAGCTCAGGGTTATTCAGACAATTAGGTTTTAATACAAACTTTTCACTAGGCTCAATAACAAACCTGTCAATTTGTGATGTGGTGCATTTCTTCCTCCTCTCATTCTGGCTGTTTGTTGGCTGTAAAGGAAAGCTTCAGCCTTTCTAACTGCAGCTGAATTTCCTTCAATTTCCCTGAATCTCTAAAACGTTTAACATTTCCCTCACCATAAGCTCATCATGGTTTTCATTTCAGTGAATTTAAAGCAGATGTCAATATCAATTCAAAGATTTATAATTGATCGCTGTCAACAGAAATCTGAAGAGACTATGAAATCTCCATTGTTTTGGGAATTCCTTGGTTTTGAGAGTGTTCGAACAGCTGATAGTATAATTAAGAGAGCAGTTTTACTCTGCTGTGGATCTCCTGACATCAGTCACAGATATTACACAGAAGAGTCGAGCTGCCTGTAGTGGTTTAAGCTTTGGACTGTGAGCCTTGCAGCTCTGTGACATGGTGCTTTTTCCAATCACCAGCGCTGGGTACAGATGACAAAATAGTAAAGCAGCTTGTTACAGTTGCTCTTTTTAAAAAAAAAAACTGTAGTTGTTCACTGTTAAGACCGTATAAAAACCTTTGCTACCTTTTTATCAGCAACTTCCTGTGATTTTAATGATTTGACTGAACAGAACATTTGCCAAACTTCTCCAAAATATATGGGTTACAAAATAAGCTATTTGGTTCCTTTGAAGGGCTGTACAGTTATTACAGTGCTGAGGAGAGGGGATAAATAAGCTGATAAAAGTAAAGATGGTGGTTCCCCTTTGAGGCTAAAGTTGGTCAGGTTTAAATTTGCAAGCAAATGTGCAAGGTTCTCTTCACTAAACCCCTCAGGAATAGGAATCTACAGCTTTCACATAACTATTTTGTCACGTCAGAGTAGATGTTAGGAAGACTGACTGAACACAATGCATGTGTCCTCTCAGATAATCCATCTATCTGTCATTTCAGTTAGAGTTTGGATGGCTGACTTTTGACTGTTATACAGGTCTGATGTCTACTTGTAAAGAACTACACAGAGAAATAGCCCTTGTTCTTCCACGTAGCAATTGTCAGCCACCCGTTTGGTGGGGTGCTTGAAGTCATTGTGATTCTTTCACTCCTGAGCCAACAAAGAGTTTGTTATGAGGTTTGTAAATTATATTACAAGCTTTAACTCCCCCAGTGATGACCAATAACGCAACCCGATTGTTATTCTGACACAGCTTTCTGCTGCTGGAGTGAGCCTGGTCTCCCAGGCCCCAGGCAATGTGGGATGACATCTGAAAAGATGCAGCCAGCCCAGGCTGCAGGGCGCTTTGGCTCAACTCGCTGGGTGATCTATGAGTGGGACAGCCGTGGCAGCTACACTGGGAGCTATCCATCCGTCTTTTCACCCAGTGATAGCGAGCAGATATAATGGCTATATCTGTGAGAAGAAGCAGTGAGGACATTACAGAAGACGGAGTGAGGAGGCCCTGGGCCTTCGTCTAGATGTCTCGGGATTTATTCTGCTAAGGGGAAATGAATACTTTTCTGATGAGTGGTATAAAAATATAGTACACTGAAGGTTGACAAAGCAAGCAGCTTTCTAATGATTGCTGAAAGCACCACTGAAATTCGTGAGATACAAATAGATCCCAAAACAAAATGAAGTGAAATGTTTTGAGGTCAAAGGAGTTGCAGATTTTTGCCTAAAATTTACATGTGGCTACAATAAGGAGTCTTTTATTTTTATCTAGGATCAGATAATAATTCTCTCTAGCCTGTCCAGTAGGCTGCTAGCCAGCATGTGTTTCTACCTTTCCCTGACCCTCCAGCCGTTATCTTTTCCAGTTAAAAAACATTTTGGCATCCTCTAGGAGGCATGCTCACTGGAAAAATTCAACATAAATAATGAATGTACAGTCTCATTGTACAGTTCACCATAACTGGGGGATTTCTTTGGTTCTTATCCACAAATTATTTGACCTTTTGGCTTAATAAAAATGTCTCAATGTTTTTTTGTTTTGTTTTGTTTTGTTTTTTGGTCATGTATTTAGTACTATTCGAGATAGTTAGATGGGACAACAACAGAGCAAACAAAGTATTAGTCTAATATTTCTGTGACTGGGTATCTCATTTGGTGTGCACATTATTAATTGACAAGATCAGTTTTAGTAAGACTTTGCACTGCAGTTAATAATTAATGCAATATGGTTGAATACATTTCTGGAGAAGTAATACAATAACTTCATATATATTATTTTGAAAGCCTTGTCTATGAAAAATTTGGGCAGAATTGTGGTCTTCATGGCTGTAAAGACACACTAAGTATATGCTTCAGGATTCTCACTATTCAGAGCCCTGTCCTACAGACTGCATGAGACCAGTGTTGCAGTAAAGGGAAAAATTACAGAAGTATCACTGATTTTTCATGCCTTCCTAGGGTTTACATGAATGCATTCGGTTAAATTTGGATGTAACTATTTACCAGTTTAAGATCTGTATCTTCACCCTCAAATCTGTATTGTAAGATACATTCAGCAAATGGTGGTTTGATGAGTGGCCAAGTAATTTTACATAGTCCCTTTAAAAAGGGGACTGCAGATGCGAAGGAAACTGCCAGAGAAAGTAGCTAAAGGGAGGAGGAAAAGTAAATAATAGATAGTGAGATGGTGAGAGATGCATGACCACAAACACAGCACAGTTTCTGTTGTATTTCCACTAGGACGGGTGCTTACAGCCGGGCAGCTGTTCATGTTGCTTTCTTGCTCTGTCGTAGCAGGGCTGATAACTGCAGGAGAGGCGTCCCTTGTCCAGCCCTGCCTTTTCTTCTTGCCTATTGCACTGAAATAAGCCGGCGTGTAGGTGTCTGCATAGAGATAGCACAGACAAGAGGAGCCTGATGTTGGCTTGGAAGAGGCTGATGTAGTGATGACATAACCAAAATTTTGGCTAAATCCATTAAATCCATTGCCATTTTGATGAAGGTAACCTGCTTTCCAGAGGTCATGTGAGTAATAATGAACATCCTCAGTTTTGTTAACTGCTTTGCAACCATCTGAAGTTAAAAACATGGAGACAGTTAACAACTTTGTTCAGATTATCTGCAGTTTTTATAACATTAACTGAAGGATTGAGTCACATTATTTTTCATTAAACGAATTCCTTAATAATAAATGGATTTTTTCAGTAAAATACTAGTTTTTGTTGAAAAGTGTTTCTGAGTATTTTTTAAGAATAATTTGACATGGGAGACACTTGGAAGCTATATTGCTGTGGTGAGGAATTTTTTCACATACTTCCTTTTCCTATGGGAAGAAAGGTAAAAGCAGAGCTGTTTCAAAACATCCTAGTTTTTCTATCCCACTTAAATAGCAGGTATTCTAAGGTTTGTTTTTAATAGAAAGCCAAAAATTAGGAAGTTTTTTTTATTATTGAATGAAAAATTCCAAGATTACTTAATTGAAGGCATTTTAAATCTTGTAGTTAATATCACAGGAATCAGAAAAAACACTAACCTTTGTAGTTCATTTAACACAGTAATTTCATGCCTTCATTCTTTCCTGTGGAGTCAGCAAGGCTACTTATCCTATGGTAAATTAAGCTATACTTCCCTGTGATGCCAGCTGCAACAAAGATGGAGAGGACTTCATCATGTACACTGAAGTAATCTGATCTGGGGTAAAATTTTTGTGGACTTGGTTTTATGAAAGAAAAAAAAAAAGAAGCCTTTCAAATGCAGGTAACTGAATAACTTGAATATCTAAATAAAAATAATGCCTTTCAAATGAACAGCAAGATTTATTTTGGCTTGTTCCATTAGCTATGGCTAGTGAGCTATTTCTGGTCAGTCCCCTAGTGCAGCTTTCTCATGCGGTAATGAAAGTACCTTAATTCAAGCAAATGTAGCAAAAGAAAGTCTACACATTTTACTAGTCTGGGAAAAAAAAAAACAAACACACATCTATTTCTGTTTTATATGAATTTCCCCATGCAGTCTTTCAATTTTTGAAGTTACAGTTTTAATACTACATTGTTGTTTCTTTTTTAACTTTATACAAATTATTTTCCCATATCTGTGAACAACTGTGACTGAAAAGAGTAAGAAAGAAATTTGCTCAGCACAAATAATTACCTTAAATGTAGTGCTATGAAACAGAGTAAAAAGGAATTTTAGTATCACTGGATCTTAATAACTGTGTATTTACTGTGTATTATTGTCATAACTGTGCACTTTTGTAATGTTCTCCCACAGACCAAAATCTGTGTCCTATTACCTGAATTAAAATTAGGTTGGACAAAGTGGTAAGATGATTAAAAAGGGCTTTTTGCATATGTTAGTTTTGTGTTTCCAGGCACAAAATTAATATAGTCATGCATTTTTGTAGCTGAGGTCCTAAAATACATATATCAACAATTAGTCAGTGCAGAGGTTGCTATGGTACTTGTGCGAAATTGTAATAGCAAAGGTCATGGCTGAGAGAGGGATGAGAAATCATGTGTTAGATTTGATATTAAAGTAATGAAGCCTGGAACTTATAAACAGAAAAATACATTTTTTTTTTTACATTTTTTTTTTTACATTTTAAAAAATGGAAATGACTCTTGCTATAAGAGTCATTTCCATTTTTTAAAATGTATTTTTCTTTAATGTAATCAGGTTCTTTCATATGCACACTCAAATGTTCTGTTCTATTCCTTCTGTACTGTACTGTACTATTCTATTCTATTCTATTCTATTCTATTCTATTCTATTCTATTCTATTCTATTCTATTCTATTCTATTCTATTCTATTCTATTCTATTCTATTCTATTCTATTCTATTCTATTCTATTCTATTCTATTCTATTCAAGTTGTTTTTCTTCTGGGTTTTAATCAGAAATATGGTGAAGACCTGAAGGAGCATCATGAAGTAGTTCAGCATTGTACAGAGCTGCTCAGACAACTTTATTAATAGTGAAACTTGGCAACTTTGAAGGCTGATCATTTAACTTGGAGCGTTCCTTACTTCAGTGTGAAGAGACGGTTACATCACTAGTTCTGCCATAGCTAGCTCCAACCCAACAGTTGTCAAAGGCTTAGGCTTCAGCTGTTTCTTCCTTTGGACATTGCTGTGTTTGTTGTCAGGGAGAAGTCATTACCAGTTCAGTTGTTCCCTCATTTTACCCTGTTTAATTTTTGCAGCACTAAATCACTGACATAGATGCAAGCTGTAGGTCTCATTGACTTGCTTCAATGTTTGCCATACTAGTTTAAAAATCACGGCATTTGAATATACATGTGCTGTGGATTAAAAGTGTGCCTCAGATTTTTAGCGGCTTTTAGGATTTTTGAAAATACTGCTACCTGTTTATTGCAAATTTGAGAGACTTGCTAATACTCATCATCCTGGGAAGCTCGGCTGCAGCAGGGTCTTTGATTTTAAACGTTCAAGGAAAAAAGCAGAGCGGTGATAGCCAGTCCAGACAATAAAAAAAGGCGTGATCAGAGAAATTGTGATCTCTCAGAAAAGATTGACAGAACTGGGCTTGTTTAGACTGCAAAATACAGCTGACATGAGAGAGGATACCAGTCTTAAAAGGAATAAAGGTTATCACAAAAAGGAAGGTAATAAATTGTTCCCCATGTCCATTGCAGATCAGGATAGGGGATAGGACAGTAAGTAATGTGATTCTTTTTCAGTGAGGGAGCTTTAGATTGGACAGGAGGAAAGAAAAGCAACCAAAACCCACTTTTCTAACTGCAACAATAGTTAAGCACTTATATGTATCATCCTGGGAGGCTGCAGACTTTTTCTCATACTGGAGATTTGCAAGAACAGATTAAGGAAACAGCTGTCAGAAATCATTTTGGTATAGCTTATCTTGCCTTTTTGAGGGAGATGGAGTTTATGACCACCCAAGGTTTTGAGGTATCTTCCTGCTCTATATGGAAGTCTTGATGAATATTTTTCATTTATTTTTTTCCATAGCAAAAGAGTCTTTCCTTCAATGAACATTGCTCTCGAATTTATGTTGTCTTGGCATATGTGGCTATAGGGGTGTATATATACATAGCCAAATGTATTGTCTCCATTGTTAAAATTATTAAATTACTATTCAAGCTATTACCTCTATCTCTCTGCTTAACATTATACCAATCCCATCTTTCCTTTGTGGTATGGCCTCTGAGAAACGGGGAGCAAGAATCAAAATGGTAAATGTTACCCCTTTGTCCCTTCGTCAGCTGTAACTGCTTTGCAAAATAGGGTCTTGGTTGCGTTATGCAGATAATATGCAAGAAATAAAGTAGATTTTAAATTCTAACTCAAGTAAAAAATTACAATCAGTCATAGTCTTACTATTTAGCAGATGTGTCAGCCTGTGTGTGACACGAGTTCCAATTTTCACTTTCTGTTTTGTAATCAATAATCAATGTGTGTCTTTCCCTTTGGAATTCAGCATAAATAAGGTACAAAACCTAAAATATTTTAACACTGCCAGTGCTTTCTGTAGCTTAGAAATGGCAAGCCATCATCGCTGGAAATTGCAGCAAACTGTCAGGTTTTATGCAGAACCATAATGCTGTGAATTTGTATCCACAAACTGCCTAAGATTTAAAAGAACATAAAAAATATACATCTCCAAGTGGCTACATAGAAAGTAGAGGAATGAACACCACCAGTGGTAATGCTGAAATAAATAGATCACAGCGTTATGAAAAGGCTGTCATTGCACTAAAAACAGTTCTAAAATTTTCCAATTTTCTTGCAATAGCTGCAAATCACTAGAGTAAGTGGCATCACAGTTCTTGGCTCTAGGTACTCAGGGCATGCCTGTACCAAGTGTACTTACACTGTTTTATGTGTTGCACTGCTTTCTGCTTCCTCTAGTCGTGGTTGAAGCAATGCAGAACTATGCTGGTGCTTATGCTTATGCTACAAGTCTGAAAAGTAACCCAGCTAGGCTACTGTAGGACACTGTTTCTGTCAAACTGACAACAAAAGAGTTTCCTGGGATCCTGTTAGAGGGATGGCAGACTACCGTTTAGACAGTCCAGACCAAGTGTCAGATCTGGTTCCTTAAGTCTGGCTCAGTAAGTGACTCACTTTTGAAAATCTAGTACCGTGACTCTCATGTCAGCACAGGAAAATTTCCAGGTGAAGGTTTATTTTATTGAAAATATCTTTTAAATTGTTATTTTTAAATATAACTTTAGTCCACCTGGTAGCCTTCTCTAATTTTGGTTATAAGTAGTCGTTTCATTCAGACAGGCAAAGGAACAGTGTATTTAATGTGTGTCAGATTTCCTGGAGTCTCTTCCTTCTCCACCTTTTCGACCTATTGATTTTCAAATATTTTCTAGAGAAGTCAGGAATAATTTTCAAGTGTTTCAATGTCTTGTTCTCTAGAATATCTTTCCTGAAACAATACAAAACATTTAAAATAATTTCCAAAATTGCAAGGTTCCAATGTTTTATTGGTGCATATTTTGTAAATGTGTAGCAGAGGAGCACAAATTATCCTTGAAATTATTTTACAAGTAATTAGAACTGTACTTACACAGCTATGGAGAAAGTATTTCGTATGTGGCTGGAAAATTGTCAATGAAGGAACTAGTAAAGTTAGTGACATTAATGCAGACACATTTCCTTTCTGGCACATGCCATTTCCAAGGGATTCAAAGTATCTTTCCAACCTAAACCCTTTTGGGTGGAAAATTTAAAAAGCAAACGATTTGCAAAATATTTCTTTGTTTGGAATTAGTAGTTTTATAACTGCATTTCTGTTTCTTTTCTCTGCATGGTATTTATATTCCAAAATATTTATTACTTTTCTTGGAATGAAAGTTTATTTTCAGCTTCGATTACAGCATCACGTTTATGCAGAATTGTAACGTTAAAAATAACAGTTGGGGAAAGAAGCTTCTAGCCAAAGATGAGTCCCAGCTCAGCTCCTAGCTCTGATCTGTACTTTTTTTCTTCAGTTAACTTTCTCAGATGTGAATTCTGGATTTCTTCCTCACTGCAGAGTAGAGACTTTATAACTGATGGGTAATTCCTACATGCTTACTAAACAATACTAAATTCTAAATCTCCATTCCACTCATCCGTGAGAGAGACTTTGAGTACTCACCTTCTCTTAATTGCATCTTGGTGTATGGCCCAATTATGTCTTTTATGTGGTAAAAGTATATAGATGCATTGTATGTACTTATATAGTGAGTGGCATTAATAACTATTCCATTTTAATAAAAAGGAGAAAATGCCATTGAGTAGGTACTATTCGCCTACATAATATGGTGTCTTGGAGAATGAGATCATAATTATCATGATATATTCAATATGGGACCTACGATTCTGCTTTGCACATTTGGATTTGAAGACTGAGAAACCTTTTCTTGAAAGGGCAGCAGGGGACTTCTTCCATGATTACTCTATGAAATATTGTATTTTTAGAAATTGAGAATGAATATATGTGCGCACACATACACACACAGAGCAGGTAAAATTTTGACTTAGAGAGCATGCTGGCCTTATATACTAACTTTGTTCGTTTTATATGTGATTGAAGCTTCTTTTCACAGCTTTAATGAAATGGGAAGCTAATGAAAAATCTTTGCAGTCCTGATTATAGAGCACTGAGTAGTAGCAGCGCTGAACGCATGCACGTATGAATCACAGCTCAAATGGATCTTTGATTGCTCATGTGGGTTTATGCAGGTTATGATTTGTGATACCAGGGAGGACCAGAAATCATTTTCAATACATTACATTACAACACAGTTCAAATCTGCTGTGGAAAAACAAGTCAAGTGTTCTGCTAGCCAGTTGCTATCTCCATTATCATGGAATGCTTTAGGAGGTTCCTTTTATTCATACTATTTGTGTGGTTTAATTTAAAAGTAATCTCAACTTGCTCCATTCATTTTAAAAGGGTACTTCTTAAAAACAGAGAATTCAATAACTGGCTGGAGACACTAACATAGTATAAATAAGCCCCATCATTGCAGGTCTGATAATTTCTGATTTAAATAGTTTTTTATTAAATAAGAAATGTCCAAATTACCTAGGCATTGTTGGGTGCATGATAAACCATTTTACAGTACTTATTCTTCAGTATCTTATCTCCTAGCTGCAGGATGTTTGTTGATAATGCTGCCTTCATATTAGACAAGCAGACTATAATTTGATTTTTCTGTTTGCTGTGTTGTGCAGAACAGTACTTTAAAACTCTTTCATGTTTTGTGCTCTGACAAAGTCTATTACTTTTATTTGACAGTACATTGGAAAGCCTCAACATTAATACTGTGGATTTTTGTCTGTTCCTTCCTTCCTTCCTTCCTTCCTTCCTTCCTTCCTGCCTTCCTGCCTTATTTCCTGCCTTATTTCCTGCCTTCCTGCCTTCCTTCCTGCCTTCCTTCCTATCTTCCTTTCTTCTTTCCTTAATTTTCTTTTTTTCTCTTCCTCTCTCACTTTTATTCTCTTTCTCTTTCTTTCTCTTTCTCTTTCTCTTTCTCTTTCTCTTTCTCTTTCTCTTTCTCTTTCTCTTTCTCTTTCTCTTTCTCTTTCTCTTTCTCTTTCTCTTTCTCTTTCTCTTTCTCTTTCTCTTTCTCTTTCTCTTTCTCTTTCTCTTTCTCTTTCTCTTTCTTTCTTTCTTTCTGTCTCTCTTTGTCTTTTTTTTTGCCTTTGAACTTTTCCCTTGCAGCCAGTTTGATATATTAACATTGTGTAAGCCTCACAGTCACACACATGCCAAATGAAGATCATGATATCTCATGCCACTTGAGCTTCAGACATTCACCAAGATGACACCAGATCAGAAAGAGTGACATAGATGGTTTCCAGTATGAGAAAGTAGGCGGGAGTAAATCAAGAGTTGTTAGTCCTCTTGTTGTCATAGGTTCTGATGGTATAAATTTTTAAGTCAAGATAAGTATAGTCTTTAATGTCTTTCAAGTTCACAAAATATTGTGAAGATTTTCTTTTTAATATTTTTAGTGCCAGACTAAAATAATTGAGTAAATATTGAGTATTGTTGTTCTCATCTCAGATGACCAAAAAAAAAAACCAACAACCCAAACCCAAAACAAACATGTTTTCCAGTTATTGGCTCAAAAGATAATGAGTTAGGGTCCAATTTAAATGGGACCAATGTTTCTTAATTACTAGGTGTTGCACAGCTTCACAGCCTACATGTTTATAATGATACCTCAGTTCAGAAGGTACACTATGAAACTATTTTCTGTTGCTTATGATCTTAACAGCTGTTTTTCATAGTGGGTTTCATATTTGTCAGGATATGTTAGACTGTATCTAAGTTTTTTGAGGGGATTGTCTTAGAAAGTTTGATTCCATTCCATCAAAGCAAAAGAGCAGTTTCCAAATCATTTTGGTAGGTGTATTCATTACAGATGCATTTTCATCAGCTTAGAAGAAACTATACTGCTGGAACACAGATGAGTGGTGTGTGTTTTAACTTTCTATTATCATCATTCTTCTACTAGTGATGCAAAACACAATTTTGAGGGTCAATATCAACACCCAAATAGCACCAGTCTTATTCTACAGCCAGATGGATGACTTCTTCTTGACATCCTGGCCTGTACTGAATTCTCTGAACTGAATGCCTTCAAAAATGAGAGGAAACGCGGCATCTACCTCCAGCATTGGAAACACTCCCAGAATGTAACCTGATGGGGCAAAAGGATGAGCTATCTGATTTTCTGAGTGTGGCGGGTTATGGTAATGGTGCTTGTCTACTACCTGTGTTATAGTATGGCAGAGATTTCAGGCCCACCTCGTTTCCTAATCTACATATGCTGTGTTGGGCATATACAAGTAGCTGCCCCATCTGTAGTCATGTTTATTTGTTTTAGAGAATTCAACTGGCATTAATTTACAAAAATGAGGAAGGGTTGCCATCTACAATTATTAATTAGCATGCACATCTGCCGAGAAGGTGTTTCCATAAGCCTGTCTGAAGTACTTTATTGTTGTTTTTTTCATTTGAGGGGGATCAATGCTAATTTTCAGTGTTTACCAGCAATCATAGATGACTTGCAGTTAAAAAGCCATCAGCTCTGTCACATTTTTCAGTGAACAGAATCCCTTTCCAGATGGCCCTTCATTTGGATAATGGACAGCCTAAGGGGATAAAAATGTCACCTGTTGTAGCTAGTCAACAATATTAATAAAAACAGAAGAATAGGCCATTCATAAAATGGGCAACAGACCAAAAATAACCTGTGAATTGTATAGTGAATGTTTTTGGTAGCAATCTTGCTTTAAGAATTCACAGGCATCCTCAAATCTGGTCATTACTACCTTTGCACTAGCTGTTATTTTGCTGTTTAACCATGAATTAATCTAATTTTTCTTAATGCATTTCCTGACAAATGAGAAAATAAAGGAATGAGTTGTGATTATGATTATAAAAGAACCATGATTACAAATAGGTAAATAATAGATTTCTTGGCTTGTTGTCTCCTGCAGAAAATAATATTGGAAGGTGCTTCAGGTTTAATGGAACATTGAGATCTAATTAGAAATGAAATCACTGATATTACTGAACCACTACTTATAACATGAAATATGGTATTCCATTGTGAGTCTGAACAGCGTTGAAAGATGATGTAAAATATTTTTGTGCACTGTCAAATATCACTTAAAAATACAGGTCGTGTCAAGCTAGTTTTGCCTATGTCATCCACCCTGGCAAGAAAGGATGAGGGTTTCTGAGTTCTCTGTCCATTTTCAGCGCATCTTCCATAAAAATAACCATTCTTTTTCTCCCACACACTCATGCTTTGCATGAAAGCAGGAGTTAGTTTGTTCATAATCCATCTCTTCTTTCAAACCTGAACGCACTCACTGCATGAAACAGGTGATATACACACAGGAAAATAATGAGGTGACTGCCTTGCAAAACTCTCATCTTGAAAGAAAACACTGGAAAAATGGAAGGAACTGTGTCCTTTTTATATTCATATGTATTTATAGTTTCATAGAAATGTAGATGTTGATTCCCCATGTTCCCATCCAGAGACCTCTAAGGTTACTCTGTTGGATAATGGTTGTATGAGTGTTGTTTTTTTCATCTGCTCAGTAATTCATTCAGATGAGGCATAAAATTTTGGCCTAAATTACTTGACCAGATTACACAGGAGGAAGAGAAAGTCCTACTTTTCCATAGCAGTAACACTGATTTCCAAGGGATAGCCTTCCGAAGAGAAAAAACAAAACAAAACAAAACAACATATTTCAATGAATTGTTGTTCTTCATTTTTAACTCCCAGTCAAGAGATAGATCTTGAATGCATAATGATCCCATAGAATCAGTTTCTACTCACAAGCACAGGATGTTTTTAAAATGAAAAATATTACTCATGCTGTGCAAAGTATTATTACTAATTACTCGTGGTCTTCAAGGAACTCATGCTGGGTACTTGACTTTGTCCCTTTTAAAGGAGCTAAATTCGATACCCTAAATATACATTTACTTTTAAAAGATCATACCAGAGACTTCAGAAAACATGTATAAGATACACATGTAAAGTGTAGAGTGATGAAACCTACAGAGTTAGGCTGTGTTGTCCTAGAGTACCTAAACGAATGTAGTGCATCTATCAGTAATAGTGCCTACAGCTGCCAACACTTCTTGTGTAATACATTATACATTTTTTAAGAAAGTTAAAGCACTGTGATTGAAAGTCTTCTTTGCAGACTGACAAGTGCTGAACATCTTGTGTAGAGATAACCCTCCAGCCATGTGGAGAAGAAGGGATTTTTTCTTGATATTTAATGACCCCTGGTTAATGTAAGCACTTCTTATGGGCTTAAGTGAGATCAGTAATTAGCTTTTTGTAGGTAGGAGGTAGACTGAGTTAATGTAAGCTCTGAGTGGTAACTGAAAAAACAGGGTGGAAATCCTCAGAGCAGTGGAAATTGTTTGAAGCAATGTTTCTGAAGAGGAGAAGAAAACCTGTGAGTTCCTGATGGACTTATTTTGGAGTCATGCACAAGAATAACTGTGTTGCAGCTTCCTTTTTATGGCTACATATTGATTGAGCTTTATCAAGGAACCTCCTTTTACTTTTCTGGTTGTTTTTCCATTTACTGTTTAAACTTAGTGTAGATTAGGCATGGTAGAACCATTTTTCTTCTGATGGCGGATGAGTTTTAAAATACAAATGTATGTCAGCTTTAAAATCTGTTTAAAAAAAACACAACAAAACACTACTAAAATTAACTATTTTTATCGCAACAAGCTGACAAATCAATTCCCCTCTTTGCTCCTTCTGTGCTGCCTGTAGTCAGGCAAGCAGAGAGGGCCATCTCCCACAGGACTTGCAGCTGGAAAGCCCAGTCAGTTCTTCAGGGTCCTCATTGGGATGACTTCTATTCATTCTTCATATGAAGTTCTATCCAAAAACCTTATATATCCTATCATTACAAGGTCCAAAGAAAAACATGTTTGTCATCTTGTATAAACTTTTAGCTTCACATTAAACACCAAGCAAGTACTAGTAGAAGAACACTTGAGTAATTATTTGCTCATTTGTAATAGGAACACTTACTGAGATTCTGCAGTTGTATATAAGAAAGTATGTGAGAAATTTGTTTGTTTGTTTTAAATGAGAGAATAACTAAATTTGTTTGCTCTCTATGGAAATAGTGAATAGAATCTTCAGCTTTAAAATTATTATAGGGAATTCAGTGGAAATATAAATACGGAAAATTTAAAAGAAAATCACATAGAACACAAATTTCTAGAGAATCTCTTACACTAATTAAGTCGATATGATTCGGGCAGAATTTTAGTCAGACCAACTATTATTTTTTATTTGCATGACAGAGAATGTGTCTGTCAAAAGATCAAATACTTCGACATTTTTCCTGAAATACTATGACAAGTGAAGGGTCCTGTATCAAATATTCTGCTCAACGCTGTGGTTTTGCTGTGGTTTTGCCCATTGTTCTGAGTATCTTCCTCGTTTATGTCTGATATATACTAACATGATAGATGAAATTTGGATCTCATTAGCTGAGTGCCAAATCACCAGACATCTTCTCCAAGATAGGGTTTCTTTCTGTATGTATCCACAAAACCAATGCTATTTCCAAAGAGGTTATTCTCACGTTTACTGTTACTATTCAATATCTAGCAATATTTTAATGTTGGGTTAGCAGTGAAAGTCCATCAAATATTCAGAAAGAAACACTGAGTTAAAAATTCTGCTCCATTCCTCCAGCATTTCCCTGGAGCTTAGGTGTGCATTTGCTGCACAGATGGTGCAGCAGCAATATCACATAGTGCTGTCAGATCCCTGATATACGTGGTGCAACACCATGAGTGCAAGATAAATGAAAGCCCGAGCTTCACATTTCCCAGTGTTTTAGGGATTAATTCTACTCTTTATTGATCCACTGGTACCTCCTGGAAAACTTCAAAAAAATCTCTCTATGAGAATATAATTCTACATCTGTGTTATACAGGATGGTGTCTTAGTTTTCTTTAATCACTTTTCATTACTATTGACATCTCTTTGAATTTATGTGGTATTTTTTATCCTGAGGAGTTCATCAGCCATGGAGTCTGATTCCATCAGATATCATAGTCATGGTTAGTGAGGTCAGAAGCTTCCGCAATTTCTCTCTGGTATCAGTAAGCCACAGCTCACATGCTTGATTTTGTACAGCCTCATATAATCTTCAAATTAATTTTTGTTTTTGTTTTTGTAGTTGTCCATATGTTTGGAAGTTTTTATATATTTATTGTGTCTGCATATGTGTTACAGATAAATGTTAATCATTTGGTATACAGTATACTGCACCATGGCTAATACAGACACATTGAATGATTGCAATTAACAGGCTAAGCTTTGCACTTTTCCAGTGCAGTAATGTTTAAGAGCTATCTAAGCCTTTCCTGCAGTATAAAACGGACTTGGGGCCTCCTCATACATCTGCTCAGCCTTTGTCTGATTTATTTTAGGACAGTCTGTTCGGTGCTCATATTTTATTCTTATAGCAGTTTCTAAAAGCATCTCTGCATATTTGTGGCGAGGGACCGTCACCTTATAAGAGAATATGAAGTTAAGTCGACAAAGAGAAGAAAAAGAATTTACTTTCTCTATTGTACCAGGAACAAACAGAGTTGCAGAAAAATGGCTGATTTGTTACACTATGAACCTATAGCTGGTCTAAAAAATGATTCCTTTTCTGCAGAGTACAAAACAAAAAAGTGACAAAAAAGTGACGAAAAGTCAGTGCTTCTTCGCTTTGATGAATGTATATACATATATATATATATATACGCACACAAATATTCACGTAGTGGTGTCACCCTGCAAACATGACAAACTGGTACCAAATGATTACACAGGTAAAGCAGCCAAAGCTGAGGTTAGAAATAGGCCATCTCCAGGTCAGAACTTCACACCATCTCTTGCACATTTTAAAAACTGCGTATCACGTTCTGCTTCTATTAGAAAATGAAACATCTGATTACAGCAGGTTATCAGAGGTGATGTCAAGGCACATAAAAAAAATTAAAATAAAAGTTTTCCTAGTGCCAGCTGCTGGAAATAGTAAAATATTTGTCATTCTCATGGGCTGGTGCTCAGCCAGCAGTCACAAAAAATCTGAATTATACTTAGTGCATGTTATGGGTTCAGTGTTGTTTTGCTAGAAAGGAAAGTGAGATTTTGCAAGATTTCAGTGAAAATGTGATACTGCGGTATTTCCTGCCTAATGTAGTACAATACCACATATATTTGTGATGTGTAGCATTCCCCAATTTATTTCTGGACGGTAGTGTTCAAGATGCCAGAGCAACATGACAACAGATACAGTGACCAAGTTAGAAATAAAGCAGAAGTTGGTGGATGAAATTTATATTGACTTTGTAGCCGTGAGAAAGAGGGTTCTACTGGATCAATGCTGGACGGTGTCAGAGTTGAGGTATAGGGCTTTTATCAGGCAATCACTCTGTTAATTTGAGTTCATTGGTCCGGAGAAACTACAAGAAGCTGAATAGGTATGAAATACATTATTTCATATCACCTGCTCTCTTTCTTTATCGTGTATTGAAAAATTTAAAATGTGCCTAGTTTCCTATCAAATAGGACCAGGTTAAAGGAAATTCTACAACTTAAGACTCAAAAAAACACAAAATGCTGGTACAGTAATTTCCAGCCAGTGAGGAACCAAATAATAGTCTCTGACTTTTGTCTTAAATAATTTTAATTCTGGTTTTACCCCCTTTATAATTAATGGGGATTGTGCATGAAACATTATACAGTTGGTTTTGTAGCAGTTTTAATTTGGATCACACTTGATTAAATGTTACTTGTATGTCATACAACAGAGTGGTTTTCATCTCAGAAGAAAAGGTCCAAACTTTTGCCCACTATGTTTACCAGCATTTTCATGATGCCAACAGGTGATGGGGAGGCTTATTTCCATGACTTTGAAGTCCAAAAGCAAAACTATGACCCTTAAATAGCTACAAAGAAAACATATGAAGTCCTCAGAGAGGGATCAGGCAGGCAACTGGGGGTCACAATTGCTATATCTATCCCAAGTTAAACCATCCTACCCTTCAGTTAAAGTAAAGAAATAAAATGGCTATTGAAAGATCAACACACGCATGGAATCCTTAAATTAACATGCTCAGAATGGCAGTGAGCTAGTCTATGCTTCATCTTCTCATAGACCTTTTCCTGAATATCATGTAGCTAGCAGTTTGAAAGAGTTTATCGTGAAAATCCAGTGTTCATATGGGAATGATATTTCAGACAAGCATGAAAGAAAATAAAATGACAATTTGTGCACGAGCTCATAATTATGTACAATGTTTATTTTTATCTAAAGATATCAAAGATGTTTTCATATCTGAACTCTTTTTCTGTTTTATTCAAGTTAGCTTTAGCAAAACAAAATGATTATGAAGCCCATTAATCTTCATTTTTCACACTGTGATTCATTTTACAGAACTGGAAGCTACAGAAATGGAACCATCCACCTCTTTGTCTGCCACTATGATATTGAAATGTAATGCAGATTGAAAATTAAATACAATAGCTAAGATAGTGGTTCTAATAACCCGGTAATTTCTAAATAAATAGACTTAGATTGATGGGAGAGGAAAAAATCCGCTTCCAAAATAACACAAGATAGTGTAATACTTGTATACAAAGGTCTTATGTTGACTAGGATTTTCTAAAGCTTTACACTTGTTTCTCAAATCTCTTTAAATGTATGTGAATTAGAACTGATACTTTCTGTATAGTCTTATATCTTAGGTTGTAAACAGCAGGCTGTAAACTGTTGTAGATTTGGATAGCAGTATTTCTTAACGTCCTTTGTATTCCTATACAAGAAGGGCAAGACAATAGAGAATTTGGCTCAGTATATTGAATAAATGTACTCTTTTCTTAACTCAATTTATAAATTCCATGAAATCCATACTCTCATCCAATAATACCATAAAATCACAGAATATCCAAGTTGGAAGGGAGCAAAAGGATCATCAAGTCCAACTTCAGTGTCCATACAGGACCACGCAAAAATCAGGCCATGTGTTTGAGTACATTGTCCAAATGTTTCTTGAACTCCAGCAGGCTCAGGACTGTGACCACTGCACACCCAGCTCTCCCCTGTCCCAGCTCCATGCCGTTCCCTCGGGTCCTGTCGCTGTCCCCAGGGAGCAGAGCTCAGCGCCTGCCCCTCCGTTCCCCTTGTGAGGGAGCTGCAGGCCGCCATGAGGCCTCCCCTCAGCCTGCTCTGGGCTGGGCCGAACACAGCAAGGGACCTCAGCCACTCCTCATACGTCTTGCCCTCCAGACCCTTTACCATCTTTGTTGCCCTCCTCTGGACACTTTAACAGTTTTATATCTTATACTGTGGTACCCAAAACTGCCCATAATACTTGAGGTGAAGCCGCACCAGCGCAGAGCAGAGCAGGACAGTCCCATACCTCGACCAGATAGCAATGCTGTGCCTAATGCACCCCAGGATAAGGTTGGCCCTCCTGTCTGCCAAGGCATACTGCTGGCTCCAGCATCTTGTTCTCCAGCATCTTGTTCCTCAGTCTGTACATATAACCAGGGTTGCCCCTTCCCAGGTGCAGAATCTGGCAATTGCTCTTGTTAAACTGCAACAATATTGTTGGTGATTGTCCACCTGTCTAATTTGTCCAGATCTCCCTGCAAGGTCTCACCACCCTTGATGGAGTCAACAGCTCCACCCAGTTTGGTATTGTTTGCAAACTTGCTCAAAAGCCCTTCAAGTCCTTCATCCAAAATGTTTATGAAAACATTGAAGAGGACTGGTCCTAAAATGGAGCCCCAGGGAACCCCACTAGTGACAGGTTGCCAGCCTGATGTAACCCCATTTACAAGAACCCTCTGGGCCTGATCAATCAGCCAATTGTTCACTCATCTTACTATGCTTTTATCTAACTGTATTCTGGTCATTTTGTCCAGAAGGATACTGTGAGAGAGTATCAGAAGCTTTACTGAAATCCAGAAAGATTAACTAGCTAGGTGATCTTTTCATAGAAGGAAATTAAGTCTGTTAGACATAGCCTTCCCTTAGTGAACCCATGTTGGCTCTTAACAATGACCACGTTGTCCTTTACGTGTTTTTCAATAAGTCCCAGAATAACCTTCTCCGTAATTTTACCAGGCACTGAAGTGAGACTGACAGGCCTGTAATTGTCAGGATCTTCTTTCTTGCCCTTGTTTAATATAACATTAAATGTTATGATATTTTATGAAGAATTTTTGTATTCTGTTGTGCTTTGCTAGTACGAATTATTATCTATGAAAATAACAAAAGAATATTACTTCAATTTTTACAGCAGAAGAAAAGGAATCATTTTTCACTATGGAAAGGGTAGTGTTTTGTAGTGGGTGTAGAATAGCTGGTTAGGATTCAGAAAATCACTGGTTCAGAAATAACCCGTGTGCATACCTTCATGTAACTGAATAAGGGTTTTTTGCATCTTTTAACTTGTATTTTTAATGTAATGTTTCTGTATCCCATCTGTCTGCGCACCAGCCCTCCCCCAAAAACAAGCAGACAAACCAGCCCTGCTTGCTTTCGTCTAAATTCAGATCAAGTTATTTAAAAACATCAATTTAATCTGATATTGGTAGAAAACTAGATCAAGGTGTATTTTAAATTTGGCATTTTCACAATTAAGTTCACAATCTTGTCATAAAAATTTCAGGCTGTTAGGAAAATCAGATGAATTTTGGAAGTATTATTAAAAACAAACAACTGGGGGATGGACTATGAACTTTTGACACGTTTTTATTATCTGTTAGCAATTACTGGGTGTATTCAATAGGAACTTTGCATCTTTTGTTTTGATTAGGAATGCATTAACATACTTAACTCATGTGAGAGCCTGTAAGACCTTTGGATATGTCAAAAGCTTTTCAAATTGGCTCTGCTGCTGGCTGATAGCAAAGGTGGATTGGAATCATGTTTGAGTGCCTCTGTTCCTTACTTTCAGAGAGATCCCAGAGGAAGGTGCTGGGTAATTGCTCACTCACTCTGAGAGCTTTCTCTTCATTATAAAACAAATAAATGAATAAAAGTGAAAGAGGAAATTGCACCATTTGCTAAGTAGACCAGGCACTACTTCATAATTGTTCAGCAGAGAAGAGGGTGAACCAAATCCTGTGCCTAAACTATGCAAGCACAAGAGAAGAAAGTAAGGAAGCTCCTGTATCTGTGATGTAGGCAACAGTTCTTCATCTATGTGCTCTTCCCCTTCGTAGAGTCATTTCATTGATCAACTTGAAAAAAAGGCTAGAACAGGACAGGCTTTTATCTAAACTATGAGCTACACTTCATAATATGTATGAACTACATATATACACAGAACAAAGTATCTGCTACAGTTCTCTTATTGTAAATTAGTACGTATGAGAGGTGCTTATCTGTGAATTTTATTATGAAAGAGATGTAAGGAATGTATAAATGGCAGCTGAGATGGACACACACTGCCTAAATCTAATGGTAATTTTATTTCACCATCAATTTTTGTTTCTTAATTTACTTAGTTTACTCTAGCACTGTATGATAGAGTAGCAGGGACTGATGCATTCTGTAAAGGGGTGTTTTGGCCATTCTGAAAGGTAGAGTACCAGAAAAGAGGCCACCCATGTAATGAAGACCCCAGGCAGCATCAGAGGAAAACTCTGAGGTAGAATTAATGTATAGTTTGCTGTCTGGGAAAGGGAAAATCACAGGATACTACTGCTGTTCTTTTTAAGACTGTGTCAGGTGCCTTGTTGTGAAATAGATGTGGCAGGGTGACTCAAGGATCTCCTTTCAAGCCAATCAGGATAAGTTTGGGAAGAGAGAGCAGCATCTAATTTGCTGCCTTCCTAACAAAAAGATGTGAAAGAGAAGAGCAATTGTCTGCTGGGCTGACAGAGGAACAGGCAAGAGAACTCTACAGGTGCACAGGAGTGTAGAAAAAACGTCATGTTCGCAGTGTTGCCTGACAGCAGAAACAAGGGTATTGGACCGAAGATTTTGTAGTGGACAAGGTTGAATGGAAACATTTTAAAAGTCAGCTAGATAAGCCCACTCAGGGCTACAGCCTGCTTCATGATCCATGATGCAAATAGACACTTTGCTTCACTATTCGTTTGGATTAGAATAGCAGAGTTCAACTAAGTTTGAAGTCTGTTTTGTTTCAGGCCCCTTAGTGTTCTGTTATTTTAAAATTTTATTTCTCAGCTTTCTTCTTATAACATTTACAACTGCTAGATTTATGATTTGAATATGGAGGGAAATAATCATACTTTTTTTTTTTTTTTTTTCTCAGTGTTAGATTAGACAGCATGCTAATCAGTAAGTTTCACTGACAGGCTGTTTCCTGAAATTGCTGGGGTTCTGTGCTGATCTAGGAATCTAATGTCACCTGAAGATTAAAGCCTAAACAAGTCAGTAACAGTCAGTGTAGAAACAGGAATGCTTCTTTATTTGCACAGTAATCATTGAATAGTGTGTTGGTACCAGGATGACAGTGGATAAAAGGGACATGTAAGATACCTCACTGAGGATTTGGATGAAACAATAACAGGACATTCAGTTAAAATACTCATGCTTTTCAGCCATCTCTCCAACATCTTTCTACTTTTGGCAGTACATCATTTCTAATGATTTGTCAGTTTCCCCTTTCCTGATGTCTCAGATATCTCTGACTGAAGTATGTAAATTAAAATAAAAACAGATGCAGAACAGTCATGCAGCATAGAGGGAGGGCAAAATTACAAGTAGCTGCAAAGGTTTTGAATGTTACTGTCTTGTAAATGGAGCTTACTAGAACTGGTGGGATGGGAGGTATGGGAATTCCATTAACTGCTTCAGTTTAGTCAACCATTGTAGCATAACGCATTACTACTTTGTTTTGCCAGTGCTGCTCTATAGGTGGAATCTTCTGACTTTCTGAGTACAACCAGATGGAGGTCTCTGCTCATACTCACCCATTGCAGGAAGCCTTCCTGAGTTTCACATTTACCATCCTGTTTCATGCAGAATCTAATCATTGGAAGCAGAATAAAATCTGAAATTTTACACAATTTACACAAAATTTTGTGAGTACTGTAAGAAAAAAATAGGTAGTATTTCTACTGTGGTTTTGCCAGTAATATCCACTAATTCATATTTGAAAATATAGTATCTTGCATGAAATTATACTGCTCTATGGGGAATATGCTCTTGACAGAAATATGGTGTTATTATTCAGCACACAACACTTAAAAATATGACTATAACAAACTAGTGCACAAACAGTAGTAGTGGTAGTATCTTTATGTGTCCATATAGTGAGTTTTGTTTCTTAAAATATATTATGGCACTCCTAATGTATTTCGTCTTGAAATACTCAAACTATTATTACCTGTATTATATCTAGTCATGTAACAATCCTAAAGCATTATTAGTTCCCAATGATGGGAAGTCAACTGCTTATAAAAATGGCCTGTTATATATAGTACAAAGAAAACAGCATCCTAAGAGTTGTTTCTAATGGAGTACAGGACATTAAAATGCTGCTAGATGATATCCCAGCTTGGGTTTAAAGAATTAATGAAGAACAAATGTTCTAACTGACATGTAAGCATGAAATTCTCTCTGTGGGTTGACCTTCATTCTTCTGCAGTTAGTTAATGAGGATTTTCTTTGTTATCTTTCTTGCCGAAGAACCTCAGGGCCTTGTATCATTATTGAGTGAACACAATGTCACCTCAGCTGGCAGAAATGTTTTGTCTTTTGTCACGAAAAGAAGTTTCCTCATGTCAGCTGGTGAAAGCACAACACAGAAACAAGCAATTGAGACTAGACATTTCAATTCAGCTAAGTTAGCCCAGTGGAGATGTTTAACCTGCTGCAGTTGTTTTGATCAGAATATTTAGGCTTCATTACTGTACGACTCTTGCATCTTCTTCTGAAGTTTGCAACCATTGTTATAAATTAATGATAAACAAAAGCATTTTATCTGGAGAACTGCTCACAATATTCCCCTTTTAACAATTAATTACCATTTGTTGCAGAACAGTATGAATTTTTTTGAAAAGAACACTTAACAGCTGCTTTTCATCCGATTCAAAATGACAACTGTATTGTAACTATCAGTGGATCTTGTAAGGTGGGGATCACATCTGCTCAGTGTACTGGAGCTGTAACTTTGAGCTTTCCTGTGTGCTCTATCATATTAAGCAGAGCTATATGGCGGGTGGAATGACGATTGCAAATTTCGCCCAATGTGAGCCTATTAATTGGGGTTTCCCCCAAATACTCGTACAGTTTCTCCATTGCTCAGTATACCCATGTTCATCCTACATGACAGCAAAGACAAAAAATAATAAAATAGAGTGAACCTTCTGTTCACTTCACAAACAACATGTTTGTACTTAAAAATGGCACAGGGAAGGGGAAAGAAGACATTAGTTAAAAACAGTGTAAGAAAATGTTATTCATGAATTTTTCATCTAGGTTTATTACATGCAAGATAGCTGCTGTGGGACCTGATCATTGACACAGCGAGAATCTCTGAAAGAAGTACCAGATGTGCAGATAGCAAGACGTTACTGTGAAGAAGAATACCCCATTATAGTCCATGTCATAAGGTAATGAGCAACAGCAAATGAAATCTGAAATTATTTGATGCTTTCAGAGGTTTTGCCATGTTGCACTTTGCCTTATAGCCACTTTCCCTTTTTTTGAGGTAAGAATACTTGTCCCGGCATTAGAAAAACAAATTACCAAGAATCTCATTCTTTATTAACGTATAATGGAAGGGAAGGGCATTTGTGAGGGTTTGTTATCCCAGTATTCAGCTTATCCTCAATTCTGTAAATGGCATTTCTGAGTTGACAGGAACATATGTTTTGTTAAAGTCATTAAAATAATGTTGTATTAAATACTTATCTAACGTAAGTCAAGTACAACTGTGTTACCTTCTGGTTATTAGGATACTTATGTCTAATATACATTCATTTTGGAGTCCCTTAGGGGACAGCCTTGTTATTAATACAGCAGAGAACAGCTGAACGAGCATATGGTTTATTAAGACATGCTTATATTAATTATATGCGGATACTATTCAAAAGGGTCACTGGTCTATAACTGAAAGACCATAGTGATCACTACTTTGAACCTCAGAGCTCAGTGGGATTACTCTTGATCTGATCCGTTTGTCTTTGACTGGAAAAAATCATTAGATTTGTGTCTTATGTTGAAAATTAATGAAACACTTAAAAGTCGACTGCCATAAAAACAATTAATTAATATGCAGAATTGAACGAAATTTTGAAGGCATCATGAAATTGCACATCAGAAGGTCTAGAGCTCACGTGTTTGTATAATTTGTTATGCAGCAATCTGAACCATGATGGGACCTAACATACATAATAAAGCAGAATACTAATTGCAGTTCAAAATTTAAAAAACATTAAAGTCATGTCTGCATAGCTTCCAATTGTCATATTGCTCAACTGATTTGTTTATTGAATATAGCAATTCCTCTTCTGTTGCTTAACACCAGTTAACACTTAAAATGATCTTTTATGTTTAAGGCTGTTTTTCATTCCAGGAGCTGATGCAGTACACACTGTGTCCTGCAATGCACCATTTCAACTTTCAGTGGAGTGCCAGGCAGAAGACTGTATGAGCCTGAAAATAAAATGTATATGGATTTAAGCTTTGAGAAGACCCAGTGCAGGAGAAGCTCAGGACTGTTCAGTTTTATATTTCTTCCTCTAATTTTAAAGCTCTGATTCCAGAAAAGGTGCAGTCAACGTCTAACACCTAAAATCACACATGCTATGTCTGCATTACTCAACTTATGACAAGTTTAGTGTTTCTGTGGTACTGCAGAAACAGAAAGGCTGCATTTTGCCTTTTCCGTCACTTGGCTCCTTAGTTCGTGGCTAGTTTGTTGCACAGTACACAGCTTCAGAAAAAAAAATGCACTGAGAGAAAAGAGTTTTTCATTAATGTTTTGTACTGTTTTGTGAATACAAAAAGAATGACATACTGGATACTTTATTGTGCTAGCAGAATCTGAAATCTAAAAATATGAGTTAGGCCCTAGAACTCTGAAAGTAAAACAGTACTGTAAGTACAATCATTTAATATTTTTTTCTACAATTCATTTATTTTTATTTACATTTGAAGAAAACTCAGGTGTACTTCTCAGTATTTGTTCAAAAACATGAGGGGAGGATCTGTTCATAAGCTCCATTTGAAGCCCTACACTCATCATGTAGTCAGTCACGTGGCACTGAAGCATGAATATAAACTCTGCCGTGAGCGGTGTCAGAACAAAAGTATTTACAAATATACAGAAGTAAAAGCAATGTAAATACTTCTGTATTTCTGTTTCTATCACTAGCTAAAAATCTTCCTGGGATGTTCAGTGCCTGCGTGGCAGGTAGTCAGGAAGGCAGCATGTCCCTGGGGTATTCCGCTGGGGGCAAGGCCCTTTGTACCACTTCCCAGAGCCTCCACTTCCCCAGCTGTAAACAGAGATGGCACAGACCCTCTGTGTATGTTTTAGACCTAACATAAAGAACTATGGGCTTTTGTCTTGGAGGGTTTCACAGTTATCAAAAAACCACTGAGGCATTTTAAATCTCTCCAATCTCTTTTGAGAAGTATGTTCAGGAAATCTAAACCCTAAAGCAACAATGAACCATAATTCCAATTTACAAATACAAAGTTCTTCTCAGAAGTGGTCAAGTTCAAATATAAGTTCATACACAAAGCAGAAATCTGCAGTAGTGTTTTATTGTACTATTTCAGAGATTACAAGAAAAACTAAAACAACTCTTCTTTTGGCTGGAAAACAAACAAGCTGCAGGTGTCTGAGGGGAGGGACAACAAGCAGTGTTTTATTAGTGTGAAACAGCAGGTGCTCAGAGTTAAGCTGTACAGTTCTTTATATAACTGTTTGGTAGCAAATCAACAAATGTGTTTTTTATCTTCAGGTGATAAAAGATCAAGCCTGGGTCACTTTTACCTCTCTTCTCAAAACATGAGGGTAATAGCAAGAGGGCAGGCCTGGCTCTTGGGTCCTAGCTGTGGATGCTGCCCCTCAGTTTGGTGCTGGGACCAGCCCTGGCCTGTGCCTCTCCTTGCTCCAGGCTTGGTCTCTCCTGGACTCCCCAGAGCTGTGGCTTGTGTCTGAAGTGCTTTGTCAGTGGTAAGAGATCTGTTTGAGAAGTATACCACCTGAAATGTTGGCTTGGTTTTGCTGGCCTGGGGAAGAGGACTTGGCTCCTTGTTGCGCAGGTTTAAAAAAAAAAAAAAAAACTTTTAGATAGGTTTGGCTTGTTTGTGGTTCTTTTTTAGCTCAAGAGGTACTCTGAGGAGATTAGCTGGTGTTTTTCTATGTGTTCTTTCATAAATAAGCTAGCTCAAGGTAGATAATGGAGCTACCTGGGTTAGCATAGGGCTGTTTGGGGCCTGTGTGGGGGAGGTTACTGCGCCTCACAGCACAGGCATGTTGCTGAGGCACCAGTAGTGTTTCAGAGACAGCAGGACTGAAATGGTGAGTTTAAATATGTCTTTAGTATTGCCCGGCTTATTTGTGGGAATGATTAATAGGAAACATTAAAAAAAAAAGGGATGTTGGGGGATGATAAGTACAGAAGGAGCAAACCACGGAAGAGAGAGGACATTCTCCTTGCAGCCATATAGAATTCCCCCCAAACCCAGAGAAAATGCTGTGGCGAACCCAGTGTGCTCATCCACACTGCTGTAGGTTGGTACTGCTCTGTCAGCCCTAGGTAGGCACTGTTTTCTCTTCTGGGCTCCTTTTCTTTCCTGAAACTGGATGCTGAGAGGGTGGTAGTGACCCTCAGGCCTGGCTACTCATCACAGCCTGTAAGGTGCTTTTCTTCAAGTCTTTGTTCTTGTGTAGTCTAAGTGATCAGCTTGCAGACAGCTTTTTTCCTTTATTCGCTTTATTTTTTTTTACCTTTAAAACTAGAGAAGCATTTTACAGTGAGGATAGTCTTTAGAACTACAAAGAAGCTGTAGTAGTTATAAAGACATGTTTTCTACAGTTTCCTATTTTAGCATGTAGTTTCTTAAAACTAAACTTAGCAGCTGATCTAATTTATTTATTTATTTGATTCTTTTAGTGATAGAACATTAATACATTAAACATTAAGGAGAGTATAGTAAAGTATTTTCTGGTCTTACAAAGTATTGCCCTGATTTTATTAATTCCCTTTTAAGGGAGGAACTAAAGGTGTTCCATTTCTATACGTATTTGTGATACAGATTTCTGTGTGAACTTCCTTGATGTGTCCAATTCTTTCATCTGCTACTTGTAAGCAACAAACAGAGGCAATAATGAAGGGTATTTATAACTCGCATGGTCAGAGACAATAGTTCATCGCTGGTATTAAGAGAATCTCTTTTTTCCCCTCAATGCAAGGGATGACGCAGCTGCTTTCATGGGGATAACCACAGCCAGAACGTAGTTTGTCCCACTTGAAATGGAGCTGTGGGTAGGAACAGGTTCCTTCCCTCAGGCTGCTATGGGATGACTTAAGGTTTGCCCATATGAAAACAGAGCTCTTGCTTTGGATGGCGTAGGGCAGAGGAAGGTGGTAATGATAACCCTCTAAAATTCCTATAAAAGTGTGATTTCTCACATAGCCTGTGGAAGTGTAAGACATAATCATCAAAAGCTTAATGTCAGTAGGATCCATGACTGTTGCTACAATGAGATTCCTTGGAAGGGAATTTTTTCAAAGGAAAACTTACTAAATTTTTATCCCTTTCAAGCTAAGCTTTTAGTGATGTTGACTGTAATAGTTTTGGGTATAAAATGAGAGAATTGTTCAGAAAAGCATTAGTCATAAACTACTTCTGGTGAGCCAGAATGGTTCTTTATTTGGTACAGTGTAGTCAAGAGAAAATATGGACACCTGGTTTATTCAGTTCAAGGAGGCATCTGTTAGTTTTACTGGAAGATGCAAACAGATCTGAAGAATGTTTGGCCATTAAGACTGAATACATATCTCAAACTTCAGATTTGGAACTCTTGGGCTTCTATTTATGAGTTTTTTTCCTAACCTAATTAGTAAACGCTGCTGGTGTTTTGACATATATTAAGCATCCTGGAGGTTGGAAAACAAAGCTTCAAAATGATGCTGTGGTTGGCAAAGAACTGAAATATTCTGACACTTTTAATCTGAAAATACTTGAAATGTAACAAGCTGAGTATTTGAAAATTGACACAGTTCCACAAAGTTTTAATAGCAAAAGAGCCAGGTGTTGTACTTTAATCACACTAGAAGTAGCAGCTGATGCATAGTGCAACAGCAGTAATTCGGAGCTAGAAGCTTACAAATAATCTAGCTACAAATTATATTGTCAAGGGAATCCAAATACTTTGTAATATATTCTAATACATATTAATTTCAGAGCCCTATAGGGGACAGTCTTGTTATTAATACACAGAGGAACAGATGTGATAGCATATGGTTTACCAACTTGTATTTATGTTAATTCTACGTAAATAGGATTTTAATAAGGTAACATTAGTCTATAGCTTCGGTTTCATAATATCTTTATTCTTTAAAGATGATAATGGGATTATCTAAACAGGGGTCTGGGGTCATCTAAAAGGTTAGTTGAAAGAGTTTCTTTTAAGTAAGATGTTTAAGTGGGTAAAAAATGTTTTGAACCTTTTTTATCACCTCAAAAAAAAAAACCAAACAACTTAGAGCTTCAGTGGCAAAACTAAATTGGAATTATTTTATTTACTAACACTTCTTAAAAAAAAAAAAAAACAAAAAAAACAAAAAACAACAACCAAACAAAAAAAAAAACACTGCCTGACATCTACTTTTGATGATCTTAAATTCTTATCTGTTCTATGTTGATTGTAAGTTCAACTTCCATATAGCTGCCTTGGAGAAGCTTGCAAAAGAATCCTAGAAAATTTCCAGTATTGCCTTAACTCTGATGTCTATTGAGATTGCTGTACAACCCACCTACTGTCCTCAGTTGGAAGAGCTGTGAATGCAGTTGTGGGTTGGTTCAGGCTTCTCAGAAGCTTTCTCCAGGGCAAATTTTTTAAATTGTGCTCCTAGGTGCTGCTAAGAGCCATTGCATTGCAGTCTCTGATGAGAACAGAGTAAGCATTCCTGCAAGCAGGTAATGAAATTCAAGTGCTCATCAGCTCTGTTGCTTCAAAGAACTTTGGAAAACTTTGTATTCTACTAGGAATTCCTCTCCTAAACATTTGAATCAAACTTCCAAAGTACACTAGTTCACTTCAACAGTATTTTCTTTGTGATCACTGAAATTTTCTTCCACCAGCTTCACTAGCTTTAAGGTTACATTACTTGTAACTTTTTATTAGTAACTGAAGAACTGTGCATAGAAGTACAATTTAGTTCTCTATCCCGTAGTTAATAACATGGCTTCTTCTTGTTTCAAGGAAAGATGTGTAAATTTTTTTTGAAGAATTTCTAATGTACAGAGCTGTAGGTTTTCTTTTTTTTTGTTTTGTTTGGGGTAGATGGAGAGTGTCTAAACAAAACTTTCATAAGCTCAAACATAAAATTTATAAAGGAGTATAGCAAAACATTTTATAGGTATGTCAGAAATAGTTCATTAATCTTCATTTTATTTCTTCCAAGAGAGTTAAGGAATTTGATTAGAATACCCTGTATCAGTTGTCTGCTTATGTTTTGAGTAAGTGAACCAATAGTAGGGTTTTGAATTGTAGCTGTTGGAAAAAACACTGATAGAAACAAACCTTTAATGGATATGCTCTTGAGAACTTAGAATACTTCTCCCTTTCTGTTCTCTTCCTCCCTAAGAATTACGTGTATTTTATGGCTCAGAAATTGACTCCCCCACAAAGTTTAAGTTCTGCGTTGGGTTATTGGAGATGCTGTACAAGTGCTATGCTTCTGGCCATCTCTCCTGCCTTGACATGCAGCAAGATCGTATGGAACTTCCAATGAAGAGGGGTGGGTGCTGCCTTGATTGGAGTGGTTGGCTGTGTGTCTGCAGCAGATGTATGCATTCCTGACCGTGCTAGTTGCTTTCTAGCATAGAAAAAATTTTGCCTGGTAAAGATCAGTCCATCATGCTGGAGGACTCTTGTCTTGCATTGGAATTTTCATTGACTGCTCTGGGGCTTTGAAATGGTGCTAATAGGATTTGTGGTGTCTTACATATGTTTATACTATTGTTAGTCACAGAGATGGCAGATGCACATGGTTGCATTGTATGCTTTTGTTACTTAGTACAAGTGTTTCTAAAGCAAATGGCCTTTTGGCAATTGTTGAAGGCCTTATACAAAGCCAAATTCAGTTCCATTCAATCTATTCATTGATGTCTTTACCATGTAATAAGGATTGTTCTAACGGTTCACTTTATTTTTGTAAAGCTGTGCTACTATGTATGATCTTGTAAGTAGTAGCAGCAGCACATAGTAATCTCTGTGAGAACGTTTGGAAACAGCAATTAAGCATTTGGGTAACAGATTATGGATACAGCACTTCAGGGAGACAATTAAAATATTTTGATTTTTATTCCCTAGTTAAGTAGTTTTCACATTGTTTCAGCCGAAACAAAACAATCCCCAGATTTGGGAGTATTGTATTGCTTTGTCTGCTTTGATAATAAACTATGTGACAAGTGGCCAGCAAGCAGCATTTCCCCTCTTCCCATGAGCTACATCTTTTGCTCACAGTGAGAAACACTGGAGATTCATAATCCATCCAAAGTGAAACGACAGGTTGTGTCATCATTGGCAGAGGGATATCAGATCGTATATCTTGACTTGACAAGAGGTGGCAATTTAATCTGACAAGTTTTCTGCCAGTGAGGACAGCTTTAGGAGTTCAACTGCCTTGGCAAAGATGTGACGTGTTGTTGAGGGATGTTGTGCAGAAGCTTGACAATACACTGGAATTTTCTAATGCAGTTTAGGATTACTGTAAGAATTTATTAGAAATCACTCTAAAATTATTGTATTCATCCAGAAATGTGTTTTCTCTGCTGATATGTAATGTTTAATGTGTAGTGCATGTTTAAAAACGTGTTTTCTGATGATGTAGAACAAATCTACTATAATGCACATGAAATGTCAAGGAATTCAATTAAATGCATGTGAAATAAACTGTGTCCACTTGTAATTCTGTTTTGACAATGCTTTGCTTCGTGTTATTGCCTTCTTGAGAGCATTTGGAGAAGTATGTTATCAACGTAGGATCAGTGTGATGCTATATATTTATAGAAGTAGATAAGCTCATGGATATTTCAAGCGTGGAGTGAACATACATGCTCTCTCCTCTCGGAGCAAAGAGCAGCCTTCTGAAGTTAAAGGAGTCTGGAGCAGAGCTTGCAGCCTGCTTGTTGGCAAGGCTGGTTTTTGCACTGTCTTTAACTCTGCCACCATCTAAACACGAGGTTTGGAGATACTTCCCTTAAAAAAAAAAAGTTTTGATATCAAGTGAAATCAAAAGATATTTAGTTTGAAGCTGATGTTTTCAAGTTTGGTCTGGACATTTTTTTGAGGTGTTGGGATTGGGTGTTCATAATCCCAAATGATGCACCAGCTCTGATAGCAATGCAGCACACTGGGATGTGTTGACAAATGCCACCTGGAAAGTTATTAGTTATGATCGCACAGAACTTGTAGAGTGAACTTCAGATTGAGAGAGATGTGTAAGAAGACTGAAAGAACTGAAGGATCTGCTAGAGTGTATTTTCAACAAGTGTTCTAGGACATGATAAATTAGAGTCTTTTTGAATTATTTCCGTTAGCTCTTGATAATCCTTGGAGAAAGATATTTAATATACCTATCTTTCCTAATGTGGATGTCTTAATTTCTAACTAGATAGTTTTCTGTTAACATGAAGTCTCAAATTACTGTATTGTAGCTTGAAAATATCATTGATCTCTGATGAAAGTTGTCATCATACTTATTGTCACATGCTTTGTGAATGTAGCTGAGGTAGATGTCTTGGCCCAACTGTCTGTAATAGTGCTTGGAGAGGTTTCTGTAGTTGTCGATATTAACATGGGTCACAATGCCACCATTCCAAGTGTTGTTTCTAATGACTACTTTTAGTTGAAAGGCAAGTGAGTTAAATGACAGCTTCTGTTCCAGTGTACAGTAAAACTTGGTGCATGTGAAGTCCAGGAAAATCCAAGGCTGGTGTGAAGCTGGTGTAGTCTGTTCTATTACATCCCTTTTATTCTGATAGTACAGAGACAATGAACTGACCTTGCCAGCTAATAAAAAGCTGAAGACACCTCCAGAGAGTCTTTACAATGAGTTTCAAGTGCATTACAACTAATTAGAAATCTGAGGTCAATCAGGGTGTTACTGGTGGCCAAAGCAAGTCTGGTAGAGTCAGAGTGAGCTGTGCTCAGGCTGAACCTCCTTTTTTCAAAGTAGTTATTTTTTATTTTTATTTCCTGTCTTTGCTCCTACTGCAGGCTGTGCATAGCTGCAGTTTATTGCTAATTATTCACTTAACCTCTCCTTTTGGCATATTTCTGCAATGTGGTGACATCACTATTCTAATAATATTTTAATTAAGTGTACTTCATGGCCATTGAAAGCATTTTCAAGCAGCTGGGATATCACTGGGTAAAGAGGCTTGAAGAGGAATCCAGTTGCATAGGCTACTTAGTACTTGTAATGGCAAACCCCTTTAATATCATAACATTGCTTGAACAGTGAGTAATATCTGTGAAGTGATAAAAGATCCAAGGTCATTTTGGGAACTTGGGATGTACTTAACTTTATGACAGGCCTGATATCTTTTTTTCTCTCAACTATTAGGATAGTTTCCATGTCATAATGCAGAGAGCAATTGAACTGCAGTGAGGGAGCTCTGTCCAAAGTCAAGCCATGCTAGATGGGATTCCTGTTTAGGCAATGAGCAAGAACATCCTGTTGTAGGTGTAGTATTGTTAGAGCATGCTCTTAATAAAGCATAGAAGTGCCACTATATCATACTGCTTTGTACAACTGACTATGGCAATAATGCATATATTACAATAAAGCTACAGACTTCAGGGTTTTTGGAAAGTCCAAAGGGTATTTCTAACAAATTGGTGGGAGGCAGGTAAGAGT
The DNA here is from genome assembly GCF_964211835.1 of Anser anser. NCBI lineage: Eukaryota > Metazoa > Chordata > Aves > Anseriformes > Anatidae > Anser > Anser anser. Next base: position 17,448,106 of record NC_139735.1, on the reverse strand, counting down.
AACTTGGGTTTAGTCTAACAAAAATGAAATGGGCTTCTCAGAGACCAGTCTCGCTGTTGTGGCTGTGTTTGCATGTGCCTGGTTCTGCCTGCAGAGCTCCCCAGTGGCCCCCGGCCTGCAGTCGTCCCCCTGCTAGAGGGGGTTGGTGAGCTGTGGCACGTGAGAGCTGGTTATCCAGAGAGCTGCTCTGGGAAGTGCATTGCTCAAGCTGTCTTATCCACCTTTTTGCTCTTTATTTGTTTCTCTCCCCTGCTGCTTCAGGGGGATCAGCTGCATGTTGCCAATTAGGCTCATCAGCATTGTCAATAACAGATGTGGAGCTCCTGGTAATCCCCCACCCTTGTTAGTGGGCTGCGAGGGCTTCTGGCTGTTTGTGATGAGATTTAACCCTTATCCCCCTACAGGGAGCCAAGCCACTCTGTCAAAGACCAGGAGTAAGGTTTTGTGTGTTCCGTGTTTTAAGGGTTCTTTTACCTCCATCTTAGCCCCAGTAGGTTTGACTAGGCTCTGTTTTTAGCTGTGGGTTTCAGCTTGTGGGGAAATGTAATTAATTTCAACACAGATCAATATGAAAAGGATATTTTAAGAACTCAGCTTCAAGCTAAAAGTAGTAGCACAAAGTTTCATTACCTGTCAAGCAGACTACTTGGGTATGTCTTGAAAAGCAAGCTGCAAGCAAAGCTGTTGTGTTACCAGCCTGCATGCCATCACAGGACAAACCTGTAAACATCTTCATTAGAAGACAGGATGCTCAAAGACTCAGCTCTTGCCCTCATACCCTCATCTTTGCTGAGGGCCACCCCTCAATGCCTGCTCCTCGTTGATTGCAATAGGAGGCACCTTCAGAGCTTGTGCTGTGGTTGCTTCCCTCCTCCCGAGGGAGAGATGCAGGTCAGGGGGCATGTAACACCTCCTGACTTTGGCAGCCAAGTGGAAATCGAAGCAGACTAGATGAGATTTTTTTTTTTCCTGTGAAAATCTGTCATGCAGGGTATGCCTCTTCTTGAGCACTATTAAGTATGAACACTTTTATGGCATCTCATTATGAGGGGAGGGAGAAGGAACAGTCTGAATGTTCTGCAGAGCCTGAATTGAGTAAGGAGGGGTTGAATAAGGAATCTGCATATGTTTTCTGGCTGTTAATTGGGAGGGGAGGGGGGAAATCTCAGCACATTTCTCTTCTAGTGGAGGAGTAAAATTGGAGGCGTGCAACAATATCAAGTCTGAATTATTGTATAATTACTAATGGTCTTAAAATGGATGTTTAGAGTCTGAAGTTAGGAATTCATAGGCAACCTCTACAGTATGAGAGACATCTAAGTATTTATGTACATGACACTATGGACCCTTGAAACTATAAAATAAACATGTAAAGAAAATTTCAACTGAGTTTTATGAGCCTTTTGCCAGTCTCCAAACACCAGACAGTGATAGGGTGTAGTGCTAGTGAGCCTATGTGCCAGGGGCAATATGCCAAGAGCACTGGAAAGCATAGAACAAAATGGAAATTTAAGTTATGCCTCTATCTTCATTTTTTTTTTTTACTTTGGGACAGAGTATAAGGAAGCTTCCAATACACATCTTATATCAGGAACGTTTTCTGTGTAGGTATAGAAAAATACATACTGCATCTGAAGCAAGTAAAAAACACTTAATGATCTGAAATGAAGCATTGAATAATGGCCCTTAATACATTTAACTATTAGGATTTTGTGGTTTGGGATCCTTGAAACTGAAGTTAGAATAAAACTAAGCACTTTGCTTTTTTTTATTGATCACTGCAGTAATTTCTTCAAAGTTGAGCAAAACACCCAAGTTTTAGTTCCACTCAAAATTGTAGTAGGCATTTAAGTATCAATAACAGATGTGATTCACAACACCATGGCTGATGGATTATTGATTCATAATGAAGTTTTAATCTTTTGCATATTGAGTAAATTATGAAGCTATTAAATTGATATCACTGCATTTCATCTCATTTGTCATTAGCGAGTTACAAATTATTTAACTTGGATGCTTTGTCAGCAAAGCTTTGAAATTAACATGTACAATGACTTTTTAAAATGAGTTGTTATGAATTACTTAAATGAGTCACTCTCAATTGGCATGTGCTTAGTAATTCAAGTTTAAATGCCAACTGTGAGGAGGCTCTAGGTCTGCAGTAGGTAACATGAATAACTTAGTTGGACAATATTCTGTGTAAGTATGGGTTCATTCTCCATGATGCTTTTTCCACATTTGTTGTCATAAGCCCACTGGGACATGCAGTGGACAAGCACTTCTGGTGTGCAGGCAGCTGAGCACTGCACAGCCACTTGCTCTCCCCAGGTGTGAAGGGGGAGAGAATTGGAGAGGTGAAAGTAGCAGAGCTCACAGGTTGAGATCCAGATTGCTTTTGCTTTAGTAAACTATGTGCACAAGCTCAGCAAACCAAGGAATCCATTCACTGTGTCCCACTGGCAGGCAGGTGTTCAGCTGCTCCCAGGAAAGCAGGACTCAGCACACAGAACGGCTGCTTGGCAAGACACACTGTCACTCCGAATGTGCCCCTGTCCTTTACCCCAGCTGTTACTGCCAGCACAGCACTGCATGGTTCAGGATGTCCCTGAGGCCACCATGGGCCAGCTGTCCTGGTCCTGTCCCTTCCCTGTTCTGGAGCACCCCCGGCCTCCTCGCTGGCAGGGCAGCACGAGGAGCTGCAACGGCCTCGGCTCTGGGGGACACTGCGAGAACCCAAACGTCGGTGTGCTACCAATACGATTTTCATCGAAAGTCAAAAGCATCATACAAGCCTCTGTGAAGAAAATTAACTCTGTCCCAGCTAAAGCCATAACAGTTTTACAGAAAAATGTACACTGGGGTGAGTGGGCAGGTGTGTAAGCCCTACTGTGTAAGGGGGAAGTACAGAAGAGTTTCTTAAAGATATTAGTTTCACTTTTTCATATTAATTTATATGGGTTCTTCAGATAAAGCTACTATATTCCAGAATCATACCCTGGCCTTATTTAGGATTAAATCACAGTTGTTGCCTAGCCCTATATGTTTTCTGTTTTCTATTTTCTCTTTTATATATGGAAACTGTGTTTTCACTTATTCTGCTACCAGTTCCTGATTTTTATATCTTCGTGTTTCCCATGGCAACAGATTTCTCTGTGACTGAGCAAGTATCATGTTCCTGCTTTGGATGTTAGCAGTGTCACTGTTCTAAGGTATGAATACAGAGCCTCACTCAAAGGGCTGGTGAAAGACAACATACAAGGAATTCATTCTCCAATTCTTAATGATATTTAAAAAAAAAAAGATTAAATTGATATATGATTTATTATCCATATACAGCATGTAAATATTGCAGGCTCAGGTAAGACTTTACATAAAAGCAGTTTGCTTACAATAATGCTTGAAATTAGAGCTCTTGTGAAAAGTTGAGCCAATAACAACTTGGCTATTTGCTTGTTGCTTTCGTGCTTAGCTTGAAGTTACTTTCCCTAACACTTGGGAGAAATTATATGGTATTAATTACATGATATAGAACATCATTCTTTTCTCTTACTAGAAATAGCTGGCTTCATTTTGATATTTGTAGGTGACTTCTGTGGAAGGCTGCCCTTTTCCCAGTCTATTCCCTTGTGATAAAAGTGTAGGTATGCCCACTAATTCTGTCCTAATCTAAGCTTTTCCACCTCGTCCCACAAGAGATACATCCTCAAATGTGAGCACATAGCTTTCTTCCAAAAGACATGCTGAAGAAAATGTCCTGTAGTGATTAATTCATCTTTACTTTTCCTAGTTTGTTTCTTTGTGTATAATCCCCCAGGCAGCAAGGGTTAGAAGTTACTGTCTGCTGCAACTTGAAGCATCCAAACAAGTGGCTGCTAGGGCTGGAACAACTGTCTGTCTCCTAATTAGCAGGCAGTCAGAAACCACAAAATACAAATGCAGAGCTTGACATCCATGGATTTCTGCCTTGATAGAAACATCTACATCTTTATGAATGCCTTATCACTGTGATAACTGAGTTCTGAAACGTTGGGTTATGGATAATAATTTGACTGTGCTATAGATAACTGTTTGAGTCAAATTCCACTTCAGTTACTCAAAGTGGTGTGATCTGCCAAGCTGGTCTGTCTTCAGTAAGCCATAGGTGCAATTTCTTTACTCTGTGTTCAAAGAAATGAAGGTAGGTAATGTGAAGTTTAAAAATAAAAAGAAAATAAAATAAAAATTGAAGTTTACTTTTATGCTTAGTAGAAAAAATTATAGCAGCTCTAACGAAGAGCCAGAACCACATATTAAATCCCTAGACAGTACTCTATGACAGTGGTTGACTGGATTGTGTTTTGAGAACAGCCAATTTTTTGCAGTTTTGCAGCCCTGAACATTGTAAGGATTTTACAACTTGACCATTGAGCCACTTCATTTTTATCTTGTAATATCTTCTCCTGCCATTCTTACCTAGCATATGTATGTTGAAAACACCATTTTATAGCAGCGCTTCATTCTAAAAATGTGAACTTGTTCTTTGTGTCATTTTCCCTTATTCTGTCGCTTGTAATGTAGAGATTGGAAATCAATGACTTTGACTACACTTGTTTAAGTGCCAGGATATTTCCCAGTTTTGAAGTGAATGTACTGTATTTCGTTGATAAGTAACATCCAAGTCCATTTGTTTAATACTTTCTGAAGGGTTTAGTGTTGTTTTTCCTCCCATCTGCAACTGTGCTGAAACCTATGCCACCTTTAAGTTCTGACACGTTATAGAGACCATATAATTTCAGTAGATTTAGTTAAGCAGGATCAATATTGTTTAAATAACTGTTCATGTTTTTAGAAGAAATAAGAAAGATGTTTTAAGAAGAAATAAGCTACACTAATTCCTTGCTAATACTGTTAAATCATTAAAATTGAAGAAGAAACTGTATAAAGCCTGGTAGATGGTATGGTCACTGAGATATGGGTGTTTGGTATGTTTTTTTGTTGTTCTTGGTAACCTAAATAGTATCACTTATGAATCCCACATCTTTGTGATGAACCTGATTTCCATTAGAAATAAAGTTTAGTTTTAACTTCATATATCACTGTTCAGCCACTGGCTTCCCCAGGACTAACTGAATCTCTAATATACGCCTTCTTACAATAAAATGGAGCTCCAGAACTCAATATTCAAGTTAGTTTTTACTGTAATTACTAATGTGTTGAATTTCTCTATAGAGAATCTAGCTGACAGACTGTTTTGGAGTAACTGTGTCATGCTGACTTGTTACTTGTGCTTACTGATCTGTTTCACACTTCTTGCACAGATTAAAGACATAATTCAGCTATCTCAGAATCTAAGTTTGTTTCTGTAAGCATGTAGAGTGATTGTGCAATTTTCAGAGGCTTTCAATGTCCACACAAACTGCTAATATGTAATACAGTGTGAATGCAAAATATGAAATATGTTCAAAAGTAATTCTAAAAAGCTATACCTGCTGATGTGGATGGACAGTAGTTGTGAAGTACTGGTTTTTGTGTACACAGTGTGGATGGTCACGTAACATCGATAAGATGAATTTTTGAAGTGGTCTGAAATGCAAAGCTTTCCTCTAAGAATTAGCTAATGTAGTGTTTGTTCTTCTGCTGTAAACGGTGATTCAGGTAGGCTTATATACCAAGTCCCTAAGCAGACCCATCAGGAAGTATAACTACTGTCAGGCAGTAATCACAGCTTGTACTTGACAAGTGTTATTTTGAAAAAAAAAAAAAAAAAAGGGGGGGGGTGGGTGGGGGGCTAGAAATGGATGTAGCCAGCACTGGCCAGCTCTCATGGTTGCCAAGCATTTATTAACGAAGGGACAAAAATGGTAGGGCATCTATACATCTGATTATTATTGATATCTAATATTAATAGCTATTGAGAGAAAAAAATGAATATGACACAACAGCCCATGGCAACTTTACTTTTAGATAACGTATGTGTTTGAGAAGGCATGATATTGATAATTCATTGCAATAAGGAAGATGAAAATCCTTGTTTATTGGGACTGGTTTTTATCTCACATGGAAGTCTCAGTATTCAACATCAAAAACCTTTTTGAGGATACTTCCTCTGCAGGTCTGCTGATCAGATTTGTGCAAAATTGTGTGTGTTGTTGGACAGATAGCTCAAAGAGTAAAAGTAATGACACCTGTTATCATAATTTTACTGTTTTTTAGTTTCTGATGCAACTTAAATTTGCATTTTTATGAAAACCCAAACCTGACACAACAAGAAAAAAATGTTACAACACCAAATATTTTGAATTATTCTGGCATGAAATTTCGTAGAATGGTTCTCAAACTTGCCTAGTTGTGGTAAGGGTGCTCAAAAAATGTTTTGTTCATCTTTGAATTCCTCTCTGTCATGTTATTAAATATAAAGGAAAACAATATTTGTTGCTGTTTTTGTGGTTAAGTACTCTTTCTAAGAATGGAAGGAAAATCTATCCTCTTTCAATGGCAATAGGGTTGGAAGCTCTCATAGTTGGCCTAGGTTTCTTTTTCAGTAAACTCCTGCAGAACTAGACTGCTCTGTGGAGTCTGATTTTGTTTAATGATGATTAGTTGCTAAGAGGAATTTTTCAGAAGCAGTGATACAAAACTTAATTTCCAGGGACTTGGTTACCTTTACCTGAGAGATGGATGCTTAATATTTTAGAGTTTTTAAGGAATATGTACAATTTTTTAAAATTGAAGAATGTTGAGTTTTGCTTATGTAAAAGGATTTGGGCACATTTGAACTCCTTGGTCCTGTGTTTAAAAATTGAGCTTTTTATTACAACCTTTGAACCACTACTTTTATTACAGATCTGAAATATCTTCTATTGCTGCTATGCATTAAAAATCTAAGACTTTGAACTTTTTAGTTCCCATTTTCCGGAAATGCATGTTTAAGCATGTCCAGATATTTACAAAATCTAGAAGTTTCCATTTCCATTTTTTCTTACACGTACTTGAACACACCTTTCTTCACCTCTTAAATACAGAGAGCTTCTTTATCAAGCAGCAGCAAGTTTATGCTGTTTTCCACCAGTCATTTTAGTGCTACCATAAAAATTGCTTTCCCCTTGTACCTATAAAAGTCATAATTTGCTGCAAGCTCAGTGGAGCTATTTGTAATATTATTTTAGGTTTAGTCTTTATCATGAGCCCGATGGGCAGATTTACTGAAGAAAATGAGACTGTGGGTTGAATGGAAATAGGCTTTGGGGGGTTGCCTTTTTTTGAGGCTTTTACTAGAGAGGCAGAAGTTTTTGCTGTTGCATGTATTTCTACTGTACTATACTTCCAAAGCAGTCAGGTTTAAAAAAATCAAGTTTTGGTCTATCAACAAAACAACCCTCTTAAGAAGAAAAGGAGTTAAAATAATTTACAAGCATCTTAGTCCTGTGTATATTTGTTTATATGCAGCTCTGTGATGACTTTGAGAGATTCATGAGGAATGCTCTGAGGTGACTGAGATGCAGGTCAACAAAATGCTCAGGCCTGGATAATTTACTTTGAGTGTAAACAACTCTAACAGAGCAACCAGAAATACAAACTGAGCTGTTATACCTGGCAAGCTAAAATTAATTTAGCACACTAGTTCATTGTAGCTTAGGCTTCGCATTTAAATATCAAATATGGGGGCATTATATTTACTGATTAGCTTTGTTTACCTGCTGTCTGTTATTTGTGGGCATCTGTCTCTGCTAATCTTAGGAGAATGTAATCTGAGAGGGGTTTATTTTGTTTATATACAGCATTTGCACCTTTTCCCTGATGGCATCAAAAGCTTTATGAAGCTTTCTTGTATCTGTTACAGATTAAGACCTATCCTTAAACCCTAGTCATACTGCATGCTTTTTGTCACTGGTGAAAACCACCCAACCCTCTGTTGTCACTGCGTAAATCATCTTCAAGTTTTGGTGTTGACACCTATGAAATGATAAGGATGGAGAAGTGAGAGGGAGCACAACTCAGTTCCATTCAGAAATCAAATATAAGAATGTGTTTTGGAATATGTTTGGTACTGAACAGCTCAACTCCAAGCACTGAAAGGTGTGTTTGTGGTGGTGGTGGTTTGTGAGAGTGCAATTCTGGAAATGGGGAGGGAGCTCATCCAGGATTCTTGCCTAATGCTGCCATTTCTCTCAGGGGTGGGAGGAATAAAGGCTTCACTTCAACCTCCTGTTCAATGGTCATACTTTAAAAGATAGGCAAGTGTCTGTGACTTCTTATGTCAACTGAGGCCTAGTTTGGTCATGTCACTACTGAAAGTAACTTTACAGTAATTCCAGTCTCAGTCCTTAAATTTGTTCAGTGCTCTGACAGTCGTTTTCTTGGATCCCCTTGGCTTTTTTCCTCATAATGACTTCTTGCCGTCTAAAGAGGGCTTGTATTCATTCCTCTTACCGTAATGCCCCATTCCTAAATGAACTGGTGTCATCTGGAGCCTCAAGTGAGTTCCCAAACAGACTTGGATTGAAAACTGCCAAGTCCTTCTAGATTTGAATGGATTGTGGGAAATAAGGAGCTATTATGACACTTGCATAACTGTAACTGACTTCATATTCTTTTGCTGCTAAGCGCTTCTAAGACCATAGTTATGTACCCACCACTTCTCAATACTGCTTGCTTGAAGGTACTAGATGAGGTAAAAATAATGTATTGCATGGAGTATTAGCATGGCATAATCTAGAGCATCTGGTTTGAACAACCAAGTAGGGAGCCTCAACCTCCTGATTAGTCAAAGGAGCTTGGGGAAAAAGCTACTCCTTTCATTTAAGGGTATAATTAACCATGTGCTACTTCTAGCCTTCAGTGGATCCTAATAAAGATACTTTCCCATCTAGTTAAATCAAAACCTTTAAAGAATGGGAATTCTAGTCTCTGCACTTGTATTTATTCTCTACAAAAAATTTCATTGAAAGAACTTAAGAGCATCTTTTTCTGATGGCCTCCATTACTCACCATTTGTTCAAAAGGCAATATGTATTCCCTGAAATCAATACCTGTCAGAGGCCTGTGCTCCTGAGCCCTCTTGTAGTCCTTGCCTCAGAGCATGTTAATTATCAGCCCTTTCTGGCTGCGCCTCTTAACATTCTTGGAGCCTGTCAGCCACAGCTATTTGGTTTTCTGCTTGAGCCACTCCAAAGGCCTCTCCTGGGTTCTACTGCTTGGACATCACCCTTTGCTGTGCTTCCCTCTTCCTAGGCTTCATATTTGTCAGCAGTAGTTCTTCCTCTGTGGTAGCAGAGATTTGATGGAGCCCCAGATGCAACTACAACTGATCACTGTTAGTGGAAAGGGGGGATTGACTTTCATTGCATCTTTCCAGCATCTCGCAAGAAAATACTTCCATTTCCTGCTGTAGCACATAGGACCCGTGTGCCCTGCACCCCTTGAAGGGTTCAAGTGACCCCTGGCTGTGCTGAGCTTAGGCCACAGCTGACTGGGATGCCAGCAGTCTCTGTACCTGGATGCCTGTGTGGCTGTTGTGTCTGTAGGAAAACAGTAGCTGCTTGCAAGGGCAGGTGTCCAGCTCCATGCACAGATGTTCCTGCATCTAGGTGCCGTTTGTCATTCTAATGAGTTGGCAGCATACCGTTTTGTCTCCAAATGCCCTTAATAGTTTTGTAACCACCAGTTCCCGTATTGTGGCCACAGACTGATTTATGGGTTCCTGTCTTGCTGACCACCCCGATGAAGCTTCTTCTGTGCTGCTTACGCATTTGAAATGTTTGATGTGGCTTTCAGTGTCTGGACAGTAGCAATGTTATGTTAGCCAAGTATAGCCTTTTTGCCCTAGTGCATGAGATCCTTCACACCAAACATACCCTCATCTATTCCTGTAATGGGGCACTTAACCAAAAATAAGTACCTTATATGACTGTCAGTATGAAATAGGTCCTGAAAGGAGCTCTCTGCTCTTGGAGAGAGGCCGGTGGTTGCATATGAAGCTTACTTTGTTTTCTGATGAATGATTCATTGTAAATAAGCAAGATGATGAGAGTTCAACAGTCCATTTGTTCAGCTCTGCAGTATAAATAGCTGGCATGTATATAATTTGAATTAATTTAATTTGACCTTCATTCTTTAGACTCTCTTGGCCAGGGGATTAGTCTGACTGCCTGAGGACACAGAAGATTGGATCTTTTAGGGGAACTGAGAAGTGATTCTGCTGGTCTGGAGGGAGCTGGGAAAGAAAGGCATGTAATGCGTACTGTGCGTGCTGCATAGGTGTACCTTGTCTTGGCTCTAAAGTTGGCACTGAGCTTGAGACTGGTTATGATTGTTGCATCTCTATTTAGGCCTTAAAGATGATGGCTTATTTTCTGTTGGTTTACACAAAAATATTTGTAACAAAACTTGGACTCAGGCATTTGTAAAAGTTTATTTTACAAACTAGTACTTGAATAATACATTTCACTCCAGCTGGTGTGGGGAAAAACCTTCTAAATGCAGCTTCTGCTTTTTTGAAGATGCAATGAGTTCAATTCCATAAAAAATATTCATATTGGAATTTCTAAAAATATTTGTGTTAGTTTCTCAGTTGTTTTCCTACCTGGATTTTTCCTAGTGATGTTCCCAAGGAAGGAAGCCTCTGTAGTCCCAAAGCTGGGGGGAAAAAACAAACAAACAAACATGGAAACCTTGAAGAAAACAGGGAGGGCTGTAGCTTGTATAGTCTTTCCACAGCTTGTGTAGTCTTTTAGCTGAGAAAATAAGGGAAGAGAGAGACAGGTTGCTACATGAAGGGCACTAATGTTTTGCTTCAAAAAAAAAAAAGAGTACTAGGGATGTCTTCTAGAACCTCCTTTGAGTTTCTTCCAACAGTCTTCAAACAGCAAAAGCGCTGCAAGCAGTATATTGGGGGGGCATTGTTAAAGCCAGGTGAGGACAAAGCTCCTAGGCAGGATGGCAGTGCTGCGCAGGTGATGAGCAGTCTGTGCCAGCTTGGGCTGATGCCACCTCGTGTGGCCTTATGCCGTCTCCTTGCTGACCCCACATGCTGTGGGGATGTGCTGCTGATGGCAGGAGTGTGCAAGGGCATGCTTTGGGATAGGACTGATGTGGGCAAGCTCTGCTACAGCAAAGCTAATCAATACAGAGGTAGATTGTGCGATGAAGTCTTCCTTGAGGTTGGTTGATATTTGGGCTTCTTTGTGGCACTACTACCAAAGGAATCATGTTCACAGGCAGCATGACTTGGCTAGCTATTACACTGGTAATAGCTCTATGGTGTTGGAAAAATGCTTAACTTGGAACAGGGTCATAAAAATAATAGGGAGAAAAAAAGTACTTGGGGAAAGGAAAAGAGGCTAGGGCCACTTAGATGGGACAGACTTTTCCCTTTCCTTCAAGTTGTTTTGAAGAAAATTTGGTTCTCCCCTGTATTCTGGATACTGAGAAACAAAGCTTCTGCGGGTGGTGGTATTTCTGTCACAGCCAGAAGTGTACACACTCTGCACACTACTTGAAATCGGTTCAAGTGAGATGTGGGGCTTCTTGGAATACAGCTTTTCAATACATCTAGTGTCAACATTCGTTTGTGTGTTTTGAAATTTCAGCCAAATTTAAGTTTTGTTTTCAACCAGAACATAAGTGTCAATTGCTTATTTAATACGACAAGTGCTTGAAGGAGAAATACACATCCCATGCAGGAACCCAGCTGCTGAGGAAAACCTCAGTAATATGAAGGTGTGCTTTGTATTGTAGTAACAGGGATAAATGGTTTCTGTTCTCAGTTCCTATTATGAAAATGTATAAAAAAGGGTGATGGGATCTTAATGTAGACCCATTTGCATTCCATTCCTTTTGCACGTTTGTTTTTGTAGGGTAGACATATCAGTGCCTAAACAACTAACTTTTGAAGAGTGTTGCATGACTGGTGCACAACATTCAATAAGGCCTGAAATAGATGAGGGTAGTTATATCAGAGCTCCAGGAGAAGGTTTAGACTTCCAGGATGAGAGTAATTAAAACAATTTGAATTGAATTTCCTCCAACCAGCACAGAATCACAGAATCATCCAGGTTGGAAGAGAGGTTGGAAGAGACGTCCAAGATCACAAAGTCCAACCTCTGACCTAACACTAACAAGTCCTCCACTAAACCATATCACTAAGCTCTACATCTAAACATCTCTTAAAGACCTCCAGGGATGGTGACTCAACCCCTTCCCTGGGCAGCCCATTCCAATGCCCAACAACCCTTTCAGTAAAGAAGCTTTTCCTGATATCCAACCTAAACCTCCCCTGGCGCAACTTTAGCCCATTCCCCCTCATCCTGTCACCAGGCACGTGGGAGAATAGACCAACCCCCACCTCGCTACAGCCTCCTTTAAGGTACCTGTAGAGTGCGATAAGGTCTCCCCTGAGCCTCCTCTTCTCCAGGCTGAACAACCTCAGCTCCCTCAGCCGCTCCTTGTAAGACTTGTTCTCCAGACCCCTCACCAGGTTCGTTGCCCTTCTCTGGACTCGCTCGAGCACCTCGATGTCCTTCTTGTAGCAAGGGGCCCAAAACTGAACACAGCTAAAAGAATAAGTTGGGGGAGAAAGCACCACCATGTTGTGCTAATGCTTTGTGCTTCTCCTGCAAATCCAGTAGTTGTGTGTGTGCATACATCTGCGGGTATGCTGTTGTTGGCAGTAACTCTGTAGGACATGCCAGTTTGGCAGCTTGTTAATACGGACTTCATGTCTAAAGAGGAGCCTGTGGGTATCATTTAACTAAACATGGCAAAACAAAATGTATAAGTCTCATTTAACCCTTAAGGCAAGGTCAAGAATGAGTTGTTATGCTTTATGTATATTTCTGTCCATCTAATGTGCATTAACTTCTCGCCACGCTCCCACCTCATCAGCTTGATGGTAGGCAATGGTAATACTGTAACATTGTGTAAGTAACTAAAATGTTACTCCTGTTGGTAATGGGTAAAAGTAGAAGTATTCTGGCCAATCTCAGTCATGATCCAAAAGTACGCTAAAATTAGTGGGAGAAAATTCCAACTGATGAAGCCTGATAATGGTCAAGCCTTATTGTTTGGTCATTTTTGCCAAGTGATGATATCTGAAAATAGTGGAGTCTGGAGTGTTGTTTGAACACAGCTGTAAGGTTTTGGGGGTGGTGGTGTTTAACTTTTAATTTTTTTCTTCATATATGCTGTGATAAGATTAAAAAAAAAAACTTTAAGTTGCTCCTTTTCCAAGTAAGTTTGGATTTTTCTCCAATACCATTGGCTGGTTTGTTACTTAAAAGTGAATTTTGTAGAAAATAGAAGTCCACAAAATTTTCAATGGTCAGTGGGGCTTCTTGACTGAAACTTTTTTCATTCTGTAGCTTTCAGAAAGGGGAAAAGTAGAGTGCAGAAACACTTGAATGGCATGTTTGATTGGTCATGTAGCATGCAAATGCTGGCTAATCCTTGGAGATGCTACATGGTGACTCCTCAGTCTGTTCAGATTTCTTCTCCTTAAAGCTTCATTGGTTGGGCAGGAGGAAGCTGAAGACTGCTTTGGGGTCTGTTATGGATCTAGAGACCTGAAGCATATTTACAGCTGTTTAAGATACCTGAAGGCCTAGGTCTGCCCAACTTGCCCAAGATAAGCTGTCGTGTCCATGGGGTGGCTGGGGGCAGCAGAAATGTCTCCTCTGGATCTGAGCTGAACAAAGAATCCCAGAGTGATCAAGTAGCCACTTGTAAACCCCTCAGAGGTAGTAAAGCAACATGCTGATATTGGTCATAAGTGTTGCTTATTAAATGTAAACTGTACAAACTTGATTACATTTCAGTTCCTTTCCCAAAAGACTGTTTCAAGTATTTTTCCTCTTCATATGCTAGTTTCCTTGAATAAATGGGGCAGTTGAGAGGAAAGAGGGTTCTTATCTTTCTTTCAAAGGTTCCTGCCTAATGGCAAAGTATTATCAACAAGAGGCAGGGATATGCTCCTTAGAGCATGCTTGGGAGGAGACAGATAAATGCTGCTAGCTGCGAGCTTTGTTTTAGTAATGAACTGTGCTCAAGGAGTTCGCAGGAACTAAAATAAACATGAAGGATGGTGTTTTTCAGGGCAGGGGACAGCAAATACTCCAGAGTTTCTTCATGCTTTTCATAATTTACTTGACTACTGCTTTGTGATATTAGAGAAGATTAGGACTAATCTGGTAAAATATAAATGTAATAAATGTAATGATACTTGTTTCTAGAGAAATGAAATCTTATAAAAAACACCACTAAATCCAACACAAAATCAGCAACTTCCACCTCCCCCAAAAACTTTCAGCTCCTATGTTCAGAAAAAGGCAGATTATGGTATAACAAAGCACATCTGGATAAACTGATCTCAAACATGAGTTCTGGTTAATCTATTTCTGATAGTTAGTCATACAGCATGTATGCTGTGGCCAAAAAGACGGGGTCTTCGGTGGCAGTAGGGTCAAGTATTCTGTCAGATGTCCAGTGCAAAAACCATTCCCCCGAAGGTGGTGGTCTTCTCCACTCCCAGGAAAATGCTGCATCTTCTATCTCTGTATCACGTGTTTAATGGTTAACTTCCCATGTTTCCTCTCTAACTACATTTCTTGTCTGTACGTGCCAGTTGCCCAGGAAAGATATCCACTCTGTGGGTAAGAATGTGTAATGCAGGATGACGAGGGTGGCTTAATTAGGTTTTGTGGTATGATGGTAGTAAAAGCACATTCAGCACTAACTTTAAGTGGGAATGGGGTAGAGGTGTGATAACTACATAAGACTGCAGAAGATGGTAGTGAGGCTGTTTTGCCAATAACCTGTATTCTCCTAAATCTGCTACCACTTCAGATTCCTCTAAGTACACTGCAGTATCAGTGAAGTTAAACAGTACCATTCAACAGATAATCAAACCATTTGCACACATGGCTGTGCATTGTGTATTTTGGCAAAACACTCTGTACTTAGGTTTCTTGTTTACTCCTACTTAATTTGGCTCTCTGTGGGGATGCTTCTGAAGGTATTATTTTAAATGGAGTAAGATGAAAAAAATCCATTGTAACTTCAGTTGTCCTATTTAAGTGGTTTGTTTTGTTGTCTGCTTGTTTTGGGACTCTGCTAATTCCAAATTGTCTTGGATAGTGGAAGCTAGGCAAGAAATGAAGAGGGATGATGGGGGTAGGGATAACAAAGCTTGGTGCTCTTGATGAATCTGAATTTCATTTGTCCTTCCTTCTCCAGTCATTGCTGCATCTGTATATAGCCTGCACATTAGTGTGTGAGCTGGAGCTATCTTCATTCTTAATGAAGTGGCTTAGTTGTTTTTTTTTTTTGTAGAAAACTGCTAGAAGTGGTAAGTTGTCAAAGACCACAACGGAATGGTGCAGTCACAGGTCATACTGGGTCTGGCTGGGCTGGAGTTAACTTTCCCTGCATAAGCCCATACGGTGCTAACTGGAGGTGATGGTAAGGAAACTAATTTATGAAATGCGGTAATGACATTATCTTGATTGCTCTGAATGTGTTGTCCCGCATTATCTTGAAAATGCCAACATGTAGGCATGTCTGAGACACTGGATATTCAAATGCACATCTTTCACTTCTGTGTACAAAAGCAACATGGCTTCATTTCATGAGGATCTCTGTGGGAAAGAAAATCTTCCAAATAGAGGGAAGCATACCGCTTTGTGTGTAGTTCATTCAAGCAGTTACGTTTACCATACTTTTACAAGATGGTTAGAAATGTACCTAAAAGTTAATGGTTTTGCTGATCAAATCTAGTAGGCACTGTGCAAATAAATTGAAAATAAGCACCTTTCTGATGAGGAATGGGAATCAAACTGCCTAGTAAAAACATCAGTGTTTGGTTTCTCTGGAAATGTAACAAGCAACAAAAAAGGGTGGTGGTCTCTATATGGACCTGAAAATGAGGTGAGGACTTGAGGACTTTTGGTTTCCAAAAACCTAGCCATATCTGGTCTCCCTGACATCTCCTTGCTACCTTGTTCTGTGCTTAAGTGTCCTACAGATTATGCCTGGTAATTTACAGTCACTGGTCTTTTGATCTTACAGTGTTTTTTTTTCAAATCAGTCAGTCTTCGGCAAATCTTAATGTTTTGGAGAATACGCTGGGGAAGCTAAAACACTTGTCAAAGAATCCTGGTACTCCAGTTTCTAGATAGTCTGCCCTTGGGACTCTCTTTTTAGAGAGTTACTTTGAAGCTTCCCCTTTACTCAAGCCAGATTAAGGTAAAATGCAAATAAAGGATTTATTTTCATAATGCGCAGAACATACAACACAATTGCAAATGTTTATATAAAAGAAACAGATGAAGGTAGAAAGGGAGGAGGGCAGGCAAAGATAATTCTGAAAGTTTTGCTTTTTTCTTTATCCATTTGATTTGCCGTTGCTGTTTTCCTCAAACTTTATCAGGGATCTTTTTTCTGTCTATTGTATGTCTCAGTGTTTCACAGAAAGTGACCTCAAGGATGCTCTGAAGCACTTGTCATGGTGTTCACTTAGGTACAATAATATTTTCAGGATGCAAATGCGATGCGTGGTAAAAGTGACTTTGAAGTAGCCAGTTACGACTGGTAGGATTAAAAAAAATTGTGCTAGAATGGATGTAAAACTTAGTGTTACCTGATGGGCCTGCAGTACTCCAGGAAGTCAGTTGTGGAAATCCTGCAATTACCACTTTGGATAGCAGATGTTTCAAAGGAACAGGATTTTGACATCACTTCAGTAGTCTTGTTCCTAGATGCACCAGCCAATGCTCTTCCCTGTCCCCTGAATACAATAGAATTTACCTTTTTTTTTTTGCATTCAGGAAAACCGTGTGTAATTAGAAATGAAGGATTTAGTGTTTTCTATTTATTTTGAAATTAAAATAATTCATTGTTTTACTCCTGCCAGGGTGAATGTCCCCTGCTGTGAACCACAGCTGCTGTCACATGAGCTGACCATTCACCATCCTCCTTAGTGCTGGAGCATCAGTGACAAAGAAAGCTTTTTGCTAGCTTTGGTGTGTCTCACTAGGGCATTTTCCACTGGTATTGCCCTCTGCAGCATGTTTGTTTCATCTGAGAAGTGTACCAGTTCAGCTGGAGAAAGAAGGTTGGCGCTGGGTGCGCAGAGCACTGTCCTCTGAGCAGCAATGCTTTCAATAGGGCTGAATGAAGACCCCTTGCAGTGCAGCACTGATGGCAGATGTGAGGTAGACAAGTTATTGTTCTCAGATGATTTTTCAGTTAATGATCATGTAGTGCTTTGAAGAGGTAAAGTGCTGTATCATCGTTAAGCTTTATTGCCTATTATTTGGTTCCCCAAAAGATTAGGCTAGATAAGGGTTTTTAAAATTTTCCTTGGGATTTTTTTCTAGTATGGTTGAAAGCAGAATGTGAACAGGGCTCTTTGGCTGTGACTGTTTAAATATGTGAGATTTAAAAAAAAGTCATGTTTTTAACTGTCTCATTAAAACTCATTGAAAAACACTTCATCTTGCAAGTGAAATAGTTCTACTGACTGAAATAAATCCAAAACAAGATTCTAGCTAGCTGTGAAGAGCTGGATTGAGCTAATTAATTTGTTGGGCTTGCCCTATATATACAAATGTATGTATTGTCTGGGTTTGGGCTTGGCTCAGTGTGGGCCTTGCTCCTTGTCTCATTTTTATCCTGTTAAATAAGTGTAGTGGTAAATTATGCTGTTTGCCTAAGTTAGAAGTAAGGTTATAAAATCATTTTTAATGCCCTGAGTGAAGGATCTGGGAGAATTGTTGCAGATCAAGATCTGGAGCAGACCTAGATCTGTTAGTGGCTAGGCCTGAAATGGTAGGGAATGAATATACCTCATGAGGCAAAATTTTTTCTGGAAGGTATTGAAGTATTTATATTCAAAAACTTAATAGTAGAAGCCAAAATGCAAATGAAATAACCAAGTTTAAAACCAGACAAAGCAGCTAGGCTATAAACAGGTCACATTGAAACACTTGTGAATTTATTTTTATAATAAAAACAATAAAATATGCCATGTGAATCTCAAACTACCAAGCAGCTTAAAATGGTAATATGGTGCAGCAAACTCGATCATCTTATTGTGCTGGTTCCACCAGTCTCTGCATCTGTCAGTTAACTTCTGGCATGTGCAGAAAGTAAATTTGTCATTAGAAAGATCGAAATTTGTCTCTAAATTCTAACAGTAGTATGAATGTATCTAGGTTGAGCTGAATATTGTACAATGCATTCTCTGCTGATTAATTTGTCTATTCTAATTCTGTCTGATCTGGTATCTGACTTATTTAACACTGCAGGCCTGAGTTAATAACGTCCTCGGGGAATTGGACACTGCTGATGTTAAACCATCTTATTTGGAGGAGTAAAAGGGGACAAGGTATCTCTTTATACTTTGGGACCTTGGTAATAAGTTGCGGTATTCTGCATTCCCACTGTTAGCCTTAATAGGATTAGTTTTGGTATTATCAAAAGAGCAATTAACACCTGCAGATATGATCACAGATGGTATCAAAGAAGAGGAACTCAATTTTACAATGAAGCTCAGCCTAGATTTTTATATCTGAAACATCAGCACAAAATTGGCTACAAAACACAGTTGTGACCATCTATTTACATTTCTGGATTTAACTTGTTAAATTATGATGAAAACAATAGTTAGTATGAATAATCATCACTTCCCAACTCAATCTGGGAGTCAGCATGCACTGAATGTAAGAAGGTATTCCCTGATGGGGCTGGGGGAGCTGGTTAGCTTTCCTCTTGAAATAGCAATGTTTGGCAAAAATGATGCTGTAGAAAAGGTTCTAAACTTGAAAGCAAGATCAGAAATCAATGTTGGCTGTGAGGGCTTGTAGGAAATATCCCACCAGATCTGAATATCTGTTTTATGCAGGTCTGAGGCACCATGAAACCCCTGGAATCTGAATTACATTGGAGTATATCTCTGACTGTTGGTGCACTGTGATACTCTTGGAATTCAATTGTTCTTTCATGAATGGTGTCTGTCACCTAGTCAGTGCTTCACTGTGCAAGTATTTTGCAGGAGGTTTTCAGAGCAGTTGCACCAGTTTTAGGATCCTTCTGGCAACTAGCAGGAGTAAGGCAGTGTTATAGCACAGATGGATACACCTGCTAGCTATGAATTAGGCTCTTGGCAGAATAGAGCTCACCAGGAGCAAATGCAAAACATTTTGAAGATGCTAAATCACATAGATCACATAGCAGTGAATTGTCTGCCATCATAGATCAGCTGTCACTGGTTCCTGAGTCAGTTTGGTGGTGGCTAGCGGAGGTAGGAATATGTTTGGAATGAGTATTGCTCTTGTACTTGCTTTGAGACTATTGTCTTTGTAAATAACAATCACAAGTGAACTTGTTACACTTATGGTGGAGAAGTTTTTGTCTCTGTCCTGGTGTTAAAATTTCTGTTGTCAGGAATATCCCATAAAACTAATTAAGTATCTCATAAAACTAATTAAAAAAAATCCTTAGAACTATTACTGAAAGTCAAATCTTGTCGGAAGTTGTGATAAACCAAGAGTTAAAAGCTCCAGTCATCTTTTCCCATTGAGTAGAGCTATTACAAGATGATGCTTCCTTGTTTTAAATTTGTGAGATACTATATTATCTAATTGTATAATATTTCTAATGATCCTTGAGATGAAATAATTAAAGGGAAAATGCTTTCAAATTCATTTAAATGGTGCTAATGCATCAACCTTTAAGGAGAAAGGTTAGGCGTTTACTGCAGTTATAAATAAACGGTGGCTCAATGACCTAGAATAAACTTAATGCTATTTTTAAGGTCATCTTTCTTGGTTAAAACTGAATCTATGACACTGAAAACACTCTGCACAAGGATGCATTTATAAAGCAAGTGCCCAATCTACACAGTTCAAGATCGTTGTCAGCCTCTCCCCCTATTCTGCGTGTAAATGAGTGAAGGAAACAAGATCAGAAGAGTAACTTATACTTAAGGCATGGTCAAGAAATGAGAAATGACTTTCAACTAATGTGTGTAAAACTACAAACATCAATAGTAGCTGGTCTTGCTGTGTTTTTTGGACAGATGGTTTTCATACTTTCTGAGGCTGCAGACTGCCTGTTGCCCCTATCCTACTTCCTGCCACATCACATGTAGCTTGAGTGGTAAGGGGAAGACCCCAATGCACTTCTCAAGGGATACGGATATTGTATGTACAAATTCTTCATGTTGGTACTATGTTGGCAATTAACAGATAACTGCTTTTAAGCAACTTAGAAACTGATAGTGTAGCATTCATCATCATCACTGTGTAGGAAAGTGCTGGGAAGATGAGAGCAGTATTTGAAACAGCTTATAGGTGCCCTGCTGGCACATGGTGCAGGGAGTTTGATTTTTGTGCTGGGGAGCCCATACATGCTGTTCCTTGTCAGACTGGTACTTGGCATGAGCTGGGGCTGGAGCCATTGGTTGTAACTGAGTGACATGGGATTTGGTACCTTCCAGGTATCACCATGAACCCTGTGATGCCATTTTGGTTGGAGGCGTAGTACTGAAGTAGTCAAAACAATTAAAATGACAAGGATTTGGAGAAGTAAGTCATAGGTCAAATTGTAAGGAAAATATTTAAATTTGTTTTTCAAGTGAACAGAAAACTTTAGCCACTTTACTTCAGGTCAACTTCTCCTGTGTTATTTCTGGTAGTAATTTGTTAAATCAATCCTTGCTGTGTTTTCTGCAGCACCATGGATGTAACAGATTTATCACTGCCAGTGAGCTGAGAAACTTGGCTTCAGCCTCAGCATAGGCTTCTGGATCTGCAGCTTTTTGCAACCTAGAATATCTCGACTCAGAATTTGCACCCTAAGGTCCTCCCTCTCGTACCCCCTGTGGAAGAGGAGCTGTTTGAATCCTGGCACTTTTGTGTACTCTGCTTGAACTCTGCTTCTCTTTTCTGTGCTGGCCTGAGTAGGGAACAAGATAGAGGGTTGTGGCATGACCCTGTCTTAATCAGCTGGAACTCATAAGTAGTGTGTAGGAGTGCTGTGTGCAGATACTTGCTGTGTGGTAAAACCAATTGGCATGGCAAAGAGATGTCATTCTTGTTGTGAGTAGCATTCCATGTTTCAGCTGGGCTCCCAGGAATGCTGCTGCCTCTATATGGATGCTTTACCCTTATCGTAGGTGATAGCTGTGCTGTGCTGGATGAATAAAACTGCCAGTCATAGCTCTGGTGTGACTAAGTACCACTGTCCAAGCATCGAGATACATGAAGTACACATGAAATATGTTACAATACTTCAATTGCCATCTTACATTGGATCTTGAAGTATACATTATCAAGAATAGTGAGCTTAGGTAGGTTCACTGATGTTTGTAATGGGACCCAGCAAATCATGTGCAGTAAATGGTTAGCAATGTTCTGGAACTTTTTTTCAAGTTCCATATGGCTTTGAAAGCCACATTTCAGTCCATTAAAGCTTTCTTTCAGAGAATCATCCAGGTTGGAAGAGACCTCCAAGATCACCGAGTCCAACCTCTGACCTAACACTAACAAGCCCTCCACTAAACCATATCACTAAGCTCTACATCTAAACGTCTTTTAAAGACCTCCAGGGATGGTGACTCAACCCCTTCCCTGGGCAGCCTTCCATTGCCATTCCAATGCCTAACAACCCTTTCAGTAAAGAAGTTCTTCCTAATATCCAACCTAAACATCCCCTGGCGCAACTTTAGCCCATTCCCCCTCGTCCTGTCACCAGGCATGTAGGAGAATAGACCAACCCCCACCTTGCTACAGCCTCCTTTAAGGTACCTGTAGAGTGCGATAAGGTCACCCTGAGCCTCCTCTTCTCCAGGCTGAACAATCCCAGCTCCCTCAGCCGCTCCTCGTAAGACTTGTTCTCCAGACCCCTCACCAGCTTCGTTGCCCTTCTCTGGACTCGCTCGAGCACCTCGTGCCCTTCTTGTAGCTTAGTGTAGATGCACTTCAGCTGGGCCATTGCCAGCTCCCTTGGCCTTGACACTGTTCCCCCTGACACACCTCTAATGAGCCTTATTCCATCCCCTTTCCTACCTAGTTTAAAGCCCTCTCAATGAGCTTTGCCAGCTCCTGGGCTAGTGTCTGTTTTCCACTTTGAGACAGGTAGGACCCATCTGCAGTTAGCAGGCCGGGTGCCGAGTGAAGCACCCCATGGTCAAAAAAAAACCCCACAAAATTTCTGTGTTGGCACCAGCCTCTGAGCCACTTGTTTATCAGGTGGGCTTTCTGAGTCCTATCTGTACCCCTCCCCTGCCACTGTAGGGATGGAGAAAAGCACAACTTGTGCTCCCGCTCTGTCTACTAATCGTCCCAGTTCCCTAAAGTCCCGTTTAATAGCCTTCAGGCTTCTCTCTTCAATATCATCACTGCCAGCCTGGACTATCAAAAGAGGATAGTAGTCAGAGGGGCGAACCAGGTTGGGAAGCTTCCTGGCAATATCCCTGACCCTGGCCCCAGGGAGGCAGCAGACTTCCCTACAGGTAGGGTCAGGCTGACAAATAGGGCCTTCTGTTCTTCTGAGAAGGGAGTCGCCTACAACGATCACCCTTCTTTCCTTCTTAGTGGAGGCAGTCTTGAGGCGTGGAGTTGACTTCCTTGCCCTAGGCATCCTCCTGGGTAGACGGTTCACCTCATCTTCACCCACTGGTCTCTCAAGCTCCAGGGCCTCAAACCTCTTGTGTATGGGCACCTGGTGAGGCAGGGCTGGTAGGGAGGGGGGTTGCCTGCGATGTCGAGCAGGGACCTGTCTCCATTCCTCCTCAACTCCTAGGTCGCCTCCCTCTGCTCGACAGGGCAGAGGGTCCACCACTGTTTGGGGTGTCTCACCCCAGTGCCCTTCCTTCAAGCCTTGCAGGGAGTTGCCCCACAGGTCTATCTCCCGTTCGCACTCCCTGATGGCCCTCAACCTCTCCACCTCTTCCTTGAGCTCTGCCACCAGGCTGAGCAGATCGTCCACCTGCTCACACCTCACACACACAGTGTCCCTGCCGCCCTCAGAGGGCACCAACAGGGCCAGACACTCCGTGCATCCAGAGACCTGAACTGCCCCATTTTTGATCGGGCACTCAGTTTGGGTGGCCACAGACTGTCTAAAAAGAGCTCTCTACCTAGTGCGGTTTACCATATAGGTAGGCAGCTGATAGATGAGTTGTTCTTGTCAGCGAGGCAGAACGCTCTGCCCTGCCCGCGCGATCTGCCCCGCCTCGCCCTACTACTGCGCCTCGCCCTGTTTGCCGCCCTTCATAGGGGCTGTCTTTAAACAGCTGGGGAGCGGCGCTGCTGGCTCCGCCTACTCCTCGTCAGCCTCCCTCACGAGGGCTGCCGGGTCCTGGTGGCTCCCTCGGCTGCTTCGAGTGGCCTCGATGCCGCAAAAAAGCCCTGCCCGCCTCCATTCCCCGCTCCGCAGCAGAACGCGTCTGTCCCGGTACTGGTCACTTCAGTGAGTGGCTGCGAAATAGGAACTACTGAAAAGCGTTCGTACCTTCTTCATCTGTAACAAATGAAAAAGTAAAAAAAAAAAAAAAGAAAAAAAATTAAAAAAATTATGTGCATCACTGTCAAGTTGAACATCTTGAAGGTTCCTGAACTATGAATTTAATGAGTTGCACTGCAACTAGCTTGTAACAGCAGATAATTAAGTTTCTTCTGGAGATTATGTACCTCTTGTTAATTAATAATAAATATCCACCAAAAAAAAAAAAAAGACAATTAAAATTGATGCTGTCTATTACTTCAGGGTTCCAGATCGAAAGCCTCTTGTTTTTCCCTTCTGGAATTCATGAGGTCTTGTCATTAAGATGAACTCACCTGGTATGTGGTAATAAGGACACTTTTCTGAAATAACCCTTTTGCACTGTTTCTGAGTGGAAGGTAGGATTCAAATCCTATTCTTTTGAGTACAGCTATGAGGCATAAATGGTAAGTGTCCTTCCCTGCTTGTGTTCTGCAGCCCTGTTGTGGCCATGTTACTGATGCTTTAGAACCTGAGCACACGTTCTTCCAAACGAATGGTTTCCCACTCTGGGACTAATACTCCATAGCAGTGGATTAGGTGGTTCAGCTTAAATATGGTACAGCAATGTTATGCACCTCAAATTGAACTCTTATGCAAAATAATAAGCACAAAGACAGAATAAACATTTTTAATTCACGTATGTACTCTTTCCAAGTGGAACAATGTGGAATGAGAATCAAAGACTTCATTTAATTAAAGCAAAACAGATGAGTTGTGCTGTCAGCCAGTGCTGTGAAAGGGCACCTTCCAAACCAGGCCCCTTCCTTCAGTGGGAAGGGGTGGATTGCTCATGAGCACCTTGCGAAGAGCTGGTGGATGCGAGCCATGGCTGAATCAGAAGCCATGGGGCTGTACCGCCATAGTCCTGGCTGTACAAATGCGCTGTCTTCTCTTGATCATCTTCTGGACCATAGAACTGTTGTTTCTTTTCAAACTTGAAGTTATTTTTTGACAGTTCAAAAAGCTTTTTTTTTTTAAATGAACGAAAACTGCTTAGAATTACTCTTCAAAATCATTAGAGAAATAGCAACAACGGTTTCTGAAAAAAAGTGAAAGTAATTACTTTCACTTCTGCTTTTTTTGGTATCATTTGAGGCAGAAGTCTGACTAAAGGCAAGGAGTCAGTGTCAACTGGCCAGTTAAATCCCCAAACTCCAGACTCTGTACCCTTGACAATGTAAATCTTACAGATTCTGTATAGCTGCCATGGTATAACAGCATTGCAGAGGTGTGGGCAGCAGGCTCCTTAGGGCAGGCACCAGCTTTTGCTTGGTGTTTGTGTAGTCGCTAGTACATGGAGCTGTGACAGGAACTCTTATAGACTTTGGAATACCAATAAGATTGTACAGCTTCGAGTGTGGGTTTTTTTTTTGGGGGGGGGGGGGGGGGGGGGACCAAACATACACAAAAAACCACAATGAACCATTTTCAGTGTAGAATTGAAACTGATTATTTCCTTTTAGATATCTCACTTACTTTGGAGAATTAAACTATTTCACCTTTCCCCCCCCTTAGTTTAGCTTTTTTCTATTGTTGGAATATTTTCTCGTTTTTCTGCTTCCCATGGTCAAATGCAATATTGTCAGAATTCAATAGTTCATAGTCTTAGGATAAGTCTGAATGAGCTTTTAGGGCAGACACCTAGGTTTGCTTCAGGGGAAAAAAAAAAAAAAAAAAAAAAACAAGAATTAAGTAGAACTGTTTCAAGACTTTTGATGTTTTCAAAAAGTTGCTGAAGATGAGAAAAAGATGAGAAAATTACATGTAACAAAGCATTGCAACAATGATGTTTCTTAGTATATTTGGTGCTTATGTAATATCAGTGCGTAGATTTAGTATTTGACAGAATTGTGTGAAGGGAAAATCAAAGCAGCTCCCAAAACACCTCCACAGCAAATAAGAGCTTGAAAGAAAATAGAAAATATTGCTTTCTTTGACCACTAGGTGATACTCTTGCTCAATTTATTCATTTCATCAAGGTCATTTATATAAAGATTAAAAATGTTGCACACTGAATCTCTTAAAGAATAGGATTCATGTAAAAAGATCTCTTCCTGAAGATGAAATGAAACTTTACTGTTTTTCTAGTTGATAAATATTTGAGTTGTAACAAACCTTTTCTATTGCTGTTTCGGATTTATTTTACTTCAATTAGTCCCAAACTAACATAAGGTTGAATAGAGTAAATGCACACATTTAGTTTATTAGGCTGCCTCAGTGACACCAAACCAATTAAAACTGCTGGAGTTTGGTGTAGACTGAAGTGTTAACATTTGAAGTTTGACTTCATCATCTTAATAGAGAAAAGCTCAAATATTTTCCCTCCAAAGTATCTTTAAATGACTATATTAAAAACTCATGGTTTTTTTGTATGCATAGTGATGCATTAAAATGTTTAGGTTATTTGAAAAGACTGGTTCATACCAGGTTTGTAAGAACTCAAAACACTTAATACCATAAAAAAACACTTAATACCATAAATATCAAGTCTTGCTAACACTGAAATCCTTTATGGAGAGTTTATAACGACTTGTGAAGACATCACCAGTGATAGGGTATGTGGCTTTACCAAGCCATTCAAAAGAAAATTAATGTTTGTTGTATTGGAAACAAAACTAATACCTCTGTTTTTATGCCAGAAAATGGCATAAAATAAAGTGTAGTATGTGCGTAATAAAATGTGAATGTGAAAACAAGTACAGAAATAAATGAATTCTATGGAAATACTGTGCGTATCACTGCAGTGTTGGGAGTGAAAGTAACTATCCAGGTTTTATTTATCTGTAAACTATTTGCTGAATGTTCTTATTAGTACCTTAACTTTTCCAAAGCTCAGTTGCTGGATTGTAAAATCACAACTGAGTTCATGTTTTTGGTGCATTTCAGGATGATTAGGGCACAGAAATGGGGTGTTGTTGTCATGAGCTGAAGTCCTGGATCCATTAATGACACATGCATTCTTTTTCCAGCTCTGGCAACAGTCCTACCTCCTTCCCCTACCAGTCTGCAGGGTGTGCAGATGCTTTCTAAAAAGCTCCCAAATGAGCTGTTAAGGTTACTTTTATTAAGGTTACATTGGCTTCTGCTTAGTGCTGATTCCTGGTACATCGTCCAAGGTTGTTGTTCAAATCTGAGCGAGTTGTCTTTTCTGGCCTCGACAAAATACAGAATATATTACTTGGCTTACTGGGGGGGATTGTTTTCACTACTGGAAAGATCACTAATCCTCATATCAGGATTTGTCTATGGTCAGGAATGAATTCTCTTTACTCTTGATCTTATTTGCAACAGGAAAGAGTAAAAGTTCTCTTGGCTTAAAAATAAATCTTAAGCCTCTTCCTTGCACATCAGGGGTGAGTGTGGTTGGTTTTGGTGTGTGGTTTATAGCTTCATGAAGTTGCCCTCTTGGACATAGTCAGGTCCCAGTCCTCTGTGAAAAGACCATTCCATGGTTTGTGAGCCTTTCTGCAGGCGTGACCATCGAAACTAGAGCTGCACGAGAGGGTATCCAGCCCCACTGCCCCTACCCTGCCACTGCCTGCATTGCCTTGTGTCTACCAGTTCTACTGCTTCTAAAATAAGTTGTTGCAGATCCATAGCACACAGAGCTCCTTGGAGGAAGCAGCTAGAACTGGCTGTGCCTGTAGCTGGCCAAGACAGGCAATAAAAGCTGAAAAGGAGAGTTTTGAAGAGAGGGACAGAGAAGAGATGTTCAGAGAACACACTTTTCAGCTTGAGGAACCTTCATCTTCTGCCAATGCCATCTAAGGCATCAATGTATTTAAGCTTCGGCTGAGAGAGAATAGCAAGTCAAAAACAGCCAAAAGTAAGGAATTGGGGGAAAATATTGCTGTGACACTTTGTGAGGAGTCAGGAAAATGAACATGTGCAACCCTGAACGGTTAGGCACTCTGTGATGAGCAGCTGGGAAGCAAGCTAAGTGGCATCTGCAGTTATACACGTGTTTATATACTACGTTACATTCAGAATGTGACTTAGAGCTCGTTCAGATACAAGTGGAACACTAACCTCAAACTTGACCAGTTGCCTTTTTTTTTTTTTATTATTAGTTCCTACTGCCCCTGTGGGCTATATCTGGCCCCTGTGGTGTGGAATCAAAACGTCTTACTGTGTACTCACCCCAAACCCAGCAGGCATGGGAGAAGAACTGCTATAGCTGTGTCAGAAGGACTGCTGGAAACTTGGGCCAGTACTTTGATTTCTGGTACCTAGCTGGCTACAGTTCAATTTGCTAATGTAGGTGAATGGTTTCTTCACTAGGCTTAGTATTTTGGTCTGGAATTTACTATAGTTTTGGCTCATTGAAAAGAATGCAAAGTGTGGGTACTTGCAAAGAAATATGGAACTTAAATGGGGACATCTAAACTCATGAAAAAGGTTTTGCGGTCATCTTCTGCAATTCGATTTCATATTACTGTCCTCTGGCTGTCATAGGTGAGAATGGATGGGCTTTTACTACTGCCTGTAGAGGTTTTCACATGGTTTTCATGGTCCCGTCTTTCTGTCATCTGTTCTGTCCTTATTCAGTTGGTTATTGGTTAAATAAGACTAGCAAATGATATCCTCATAAAGAAATAGGGCTCGAATCCAAGCCTGATTTAGAATCCAGCTTTGCTTTGGCTAAATGTGTTCTGCAGCTATGCAGTTGCTCTTTGAATAAGGTCACTCACTCTTATACTTGTTATGGAGCTGCGCAGTGGCAGCAGTAGAAAAAGACACCAGATAGCAAGGATGGCACAATGACTCTGCTGAACTTTGTAAACTTCATAGTATCAATCTTATTAGCATCTAATGAAAGGGAGCACAATATGTATGACGGAACTGAATCTGGGTGATCTGAATCTTTTCTGTTTTAAGAGAAAATGGGGAGGGTCTTGTTTGTATTCAACTACTTAAAGGGAATTTTGAGACAAGATAGGCTTCTGGAACTGTACAGCAAAAGTATAAAGGCGACCTGGCATAAGATAGAGCAAGAGAAATTCCAGTTTATAGCAGGCAAGTCAGGAAACCAGCATGGTGGAGCAAGGACCTGCTGGTCAAACTGAAATGTAAGAAGGAAATGCACAGGCAGTGGAAGCAGGGACATGTGGCGTGGGGAGAATACAGGGATGCCATCCAGATGTTTAGAGATGGATTAGGAAAGTGAAGGCACAGATGGAACTGACCTTGGTGAGGGATGCAAAGAAAAACAAGAAGGGATTCTAGAGGTACGTTGGCCAGAACAGAAAGGCCAGGGAGAGTGTTCCCCCTCTGATAAATGAGGAGGGAGAACTGGTAACTGCAGACATGCAGAAGGCTGAGGTACTCGCCTTTGCCTTAGTCTGCACTGCCAGTCAGGCTTCCCAAGTCTGTTTCCCTGAACCATAGATGGAGGCTGGGGGAGCCAAGTACCTCTCACTATAAGCAAAGAGAAGGTTTGAGGCCACCTGGTGAAACTGAACAGGTACAAGTCTATGGGGCCTGATGCTGTGCATCTCAGGGGCCTGAAGGAATTGGATCATGGAGTTGACAAGTCTTCTTTATCATATTTGTGAAGTCCTGTCAGTCAGGTAAAGTCCCTGGTGACTGGAAAAAGGGGAACATCACTCCCACTTTTAAAAAGGGCAGAAAGAAACCTGGGGAACTACAGACCGATGAGTCTTACCTCTGTGCCTGGCAGGATCACGGAGAAGATCCTCCTGGAAGACATGTCAAGGCACATGCAAGACAAAGACAAGGAGGTGATCCAAGACAGCCAGCATGGCTTCACTGGAGCAGATCGTGTCCGTACAATCTGGTGGCTTTCTCTGATGGAGTGACTGCATCAGTTGATAAGGGAAGACCGACTGATGCCATCTACCTGGACTTCTGTAAGGCCTTTGACACGGTCCCACATGACATCCTGCTCTCCACATTGGAGAGAGATGGATTTGAAGGCTGAGCTGTTCAGTGGACAGGGAATTGACTGTGTGGCTGTACCCAGAGAGTAGCGGTCAGTGGCTCTATGTCCAGGTGGAGGCTGGTGACGAGTGGTGTCCCTCAGGGCTCTGTCCTGCAATAACTTTAACAGTGTCACAGAGTGGGAATGAGTGCACTCAACAAGTTTGCAGATGACACAAAGCTGAATGGTGCAATTGATAAAAAAAGAAGAGAGGGATGCCATGGACAAAAAACTCGATGGGATCCAGCAGCGTGTGCCAGCAGCTCTGCAGGTTGGCTGCATCCTGGGCTGCATCAACAGAGGGGTGGCAAGCAGGGGAGGGAGGGGGTTGTGCCCCTCTGCTCTGCCAAGTGTGTGTACATTTGTACTGCTTGGTCCTTACCTGGTGAAAACTGTTTTTGGATGTCATCTGTGTGTCTCTGGCACATCTCCAAGGAAACATGGAAAGTTTGAGCTTTGTCCTTGTCTGGGAAGGAGTCAGTTCTGTGTAATTCTGAGATGAGTGTCACTATATTTTAAAATTGCTTATACAGTCTAGCTGGACTTTCAGAAGGGATGGTGTGTCTCGTTCTTCTAATATGTTAGAAAACCTATTAACCACTGCCAAGCTCACTTATGCATAACTTGAATTTCTGGTGCATGTCTTGCTGTATTTTTGTATGTATGTAACTTCTGCTTTATGTAACTGCAGTATGCATGTAGCTGTTAGGAGTCTGAAGCCACCAAGTATTTCTGAGTTTCATAATTCTTTTACTGTATTCCACACCACTGAAGCTGCACAAAAGCAGACTTTCCTGTCATTTTTAACTCTAACACAAACAATAGTAATTTCTCTGCTTCAACAGGTTAAAAAAATAAAAAAATGTACTGTACTAGGATAAAACGCTCCATTAACAGAAGACTCTACTAAGCAGTGTGACAAAAGAAACACTGATCTTTTGTGTTTTCCACACCTACCTCAACGTGTGAGGTATCCTAAAGAGCTTGAAAGAACAAAAAGCATATTTCCAGAAGTTAAATTTATTTTCCAAACTTTGAATATTCTTTAAGGGAAAGAAATACCACACTTATCCTTATGTTGATCTCATTAATGATGAAAGTTGAGAAATAGTAATGATTTGTACATTTATGCACTACTCAGTTTCTGGCTGATTTGATTTTATCCTTGAATAATTCACATAAATTATTTGGCTCTATAGTTGGAGCGTGAAGAACACTTCTGGAAATCTAGACATTTATTTGTAACTAAAGTATATACTTTCTCATCTAATTTCTTCTGGAGAGGTTTTATTTCAAAACTGAGATGTGAATGATATGTTTAGTAACAACTACTTTGTAATTCTTGTGCTCTGTGTGTACTGAAGTCATACTTTTAATACAGATTTAACCAGGGGGTTATATTCCTTAAATTTTCAAATGAAGATTTGTTCAGGGTATGTGCTTTATGTAAAATAGCTGTTAACAACTTGAATGTAATATCAGAAAGATTTCTATTTTTTTTCCTTTTCCCAGAATCAGGTATCAAGTAAGCAAAAGTCTGATACGAGATGATTAGATGGTATTTCTGAATTGGGCACTAAGAACATCTAGAATATAAAGGTATTGTTCTCCACTGGTTCAGTTTGCATTTAGGAAGAGGTATACATTAGTAGTGTGAACTTAAAGTACTTTCTTTACAATTAAAATCATGGGTTCAGAAACACTATTTCCAGGGTCAGGAGCCGTTTCCCGTATCAATTCCCCTTAATGGTTTGTACTCTGGGTTCCTATGCTAGGATGCCATGTTTTCTACAGTGATAACAAAAGCCAACTGCCATCAGATAAACACAAAGGGTACTCATTTTTCTTCCAAACATACACCTTGCCTATTATGTTGTCACAGCATTTAATGTATAATGCAGTTTGTTGCATAATACTGTCACATATGAAAGTAAAATGACTCAGCTGGTAAATCTGTCATTTGTTTCTGTTGGGCACAATGTAAGGCGGCACTGGAACATGGAAGGAATCCAACAGACCACCAGCAGCAATGTTTATAGTAAATCTCGGGCATCTTAATTGTTTTCTTCATATTTACCTTTACAGGAGAAAGACCAATTGCTTTTCCTTTTCTGTTTAATCACTAATGACATAAGTCAGGAAAGAGGAATAGTAGAAACAGACCAAATGAAAGCTTGCCAGATGGCTGGAGGGGCAGTGCAGGTCCTGGAACATGGTCGAGTGTCTTGCACGTGGCGCGGGGGGGGGGGGGGGTGGAATGGGTTAGCAAGTGGGGTTAAGATGAGCCACAGAAGACGGAACTAGGGATCCTCAGTTACTGGGTGAAACATGTATCTGGCACCTGGTAATCCCTTGAATAAATGAATGCAGTTGTTCTGCTTTCAGTGTGTGAAAGCAAGTTACTGCTTACCACTAGGCAGCAGCTTTTACGTGTGGCTTCTCACAGGGCTCTCCGACAGCACACGTGTCCTGATCGAGTTAGTGCAGGCACACAGATATTGAAAGTCTTTGGCATGAGAGAAATTGGTGCTACTGCAGAAGGGAAATGTGGACATAAAGGGCTCATTTCTGACTTCTTATGGAGCAGCAGAACAACCTCTGCGTTAGTGAGGGCAGCATTTGAGCCCTAGTATAATGCTCCATTAATGCATGTGACTGCTTCATTAAACATGCTGGCATGATAGGATAACTGTGCCGTTTCATAACAAAAGCTCTTACCTAGTGATGGACGCAATGACGAAAGGTCAATTTCTGATGAGTACGAACAGTCTCTTGCCTGAACCTCCTTTTTTAAGAAACTAAACTAATGGACACAGTGAGTGACAAGTCTGGTAGACTCATCTGTGAGCATGCTCGAACCACCAATGTGTCTTGCCCATCAGTTGACCATTCCATAGGACTTTTCTAGTTGCTGGTTAAGTGTTTTTATTGTGTAGCCACACAGCATAGTATAAACAGGGAAAACATGGACTCCTATCTGCATTAATGCTGAGTTATTCGATGTTTGAAACTAGCCAGCCAAGTTTAGGATAGGAATATAAATCCTTGTTAGATTAAATGAGACCTAGTGACTTTTTTCTTCCCTTAATTCTCAGCACCTGAAACTGCATGGTGTAAGGAACATGAGTTTTTTTTTTAACAGTTACTGTTTTTTATGTCTCTATGTTATTAGCACAAGTTTTTCCATGTCCACAGCTGGAACCCTAGACTCTCTGCAGTAGAAATAGCAAATACGCAGGCATAATACCTGCTCTGCACTTGTGAAAATGTCTGCCTTAATGTGAACTTGGTGAAAAAATACTATTTCAGGATAAGACCGTTATTAAAAAGAATGTTATATTATTAATAAGAATACTTATTCCTGAGTGAATCCATACTAATGCTACATAAACAATCTAAATCACTTATGTTTTGACAGAACACTTTTGCTCTCCATTTTCCTAATGTTCTTTTTATTTTATGCTCTTTCAGGAGAAAACTTCTCCGTTTCTCATCAGAGTACATCAAATACAGCACTCCTTCTGGTAAGAATATCTGATTATTTTACTTACATTATAAAACATAATTCTCTGACTTGCGACATATTCAGCTGTTTTTATTTTCAGTATCTGCATTTAACAGTCCCGTCTTCTTTTCAGCAGCACTTTAATTCCTTTTATTCTTTTGTTCGCATCTCCTCTGCTTTCTGAATTTATTCTGCAACTTCATGAACAATGCTGTAAATCTTTCTGCAGTCAGTATTTCCGACAGTTTCAAACAGCATGTGGTATGTCAAATCCAGGGGTTCCAAGATCTACCTTTTAATCGTTTTGTGCTTTTGTTCATTCTATGAAGTTCTTGACATCATTAGTTGTGTCAAATTCAAGCATGTTGCCCTAGCAAACCAAATACAGTAATGAATTTGCAGTGGAAAAGGAAAATGTTCATGAGACCCTTTACTAACTACAGTACGTCTTGCCATTTAAAGAACCTATTTACTACTGGGGTTTGTCAGGAGTGTCCTATTCTTTCTCTTTCCAGGAGCATGTTACATTTCTAGCTCTGTAATAATTACATTTTACACTTAGAATGGGTTTGAAAGTACTGTCTAATTATGTTATATGTTGCTTTCTGTGTTTTGTGTAATAAGCTTCATGTGCTAGTGCAGAAAGTTGTTATTGCGCTTAGTCATGGTTGGTTCAGCAATAGATACCGCTTCAGGGTTAACCTGATGCGGAAATAAAGTATTGGTACATCAGGATGCATCACCTCACTGCTTTTCTTGTTCTGTAGATCTAGAAGCTGGCAGGGAAATTTTGTGTTTCCCTTTTTAG
The DNA here is from genome assembly GCF_964211835.1 of Anser anser. Classification (NCBI taxonomy): domain Eukaryota; kingdom Metazoa; phylum Chordata; class Aves; order Anseriformes; family Anatidae; genus Anser; species Anser anser. The sequence continues at coordinate 17,414,332 of NC_139735.1, read as the reverse complement.
GGAAAATTAACAATGGATTATTCTGTGACTGAGCTCTATTTGACCATTTTCTCAGAATTAAGGGTGGTATCTGTTGTTAAATAAAGACACCTATGAAAAAAATAAGAAAAAATACATTATTTAATACAAATAGTAGAGACCTAACTCTTTGAGTTATTCGAGTTAGGAGAATTAATAATTTTAATAGCAGAAATAATTCTTATACATGCAAGACGTATCCTCACAACTGCTGCTGAGTGTGTAGCTTTCATCCTTAGCTGATTTCCATTTTTGTAAGATAAATGATAGCTTCTTACACAGCACTGAACCTCTTGGCTGATAGGCTTTGGGTGTATTTGACCTATTCTGATACTTTATAGTGATCCTTTGTCTTTTTAATGGAGTTTGGATCAAGATTCATAAATTTTCTGAATCTCAGAATTACTAGGATATTCTGGATCTGGGCTTTTAATGTCTTTTTTTCCTACTGATAATTTTTTAAAAGAAAAAAGCTACCAATTCAGGTTCTTAAGAACAGAATAAAGGGATATATTCTAGATGACATTCTGAAATAATATGCATCTCTTCCTTTTGACACTTGTTTGTTTATAAATAGAGTGCTTCGGTATAAGGTGGCCATCAGGGATCACAGAAGCCTATGCTAAATAGCTATGAAGCATGTGTGCAATTCACCACGAAGGGAGCAATTCTTGAATGTGTAACTTAAAAGAGAATTATGCTTACAAAGGTGAACTATCCCCTCATAAATACATGAAGTACATGCCCATGTACTTCAATGTAGAACACATAAGTGCATAGTGTGTAAAATCATTTCAGGTTTCCAAACAGATTGCCTTCCCCCCCTATTCCCCCCCACCCCACACCTCCCCCCAGAAAAAAAAACTGACAGCCACAAACACTGAGAATTATGCACCAACACTTCAATATATTAGCAAATTAATTCTGAACTAGAGAAACGTTCAGAAGATGACAGTGGAGATCTCATAACAGAAATATAAGAAATAGCATCTGTCAAATTGAAAGGGGTGCAATTGAAATAAGTGGAGAGAATTCGTAGTGCCTGATTTCAAAATGAGGTTTTGGATTTTCTAGGTCTATAGAAGCTTTTTCATGTGTTCAGAAATGGAAAAATTGAATGCTGACCCTAAGCAAGACCTGATAATTTTAGCTGTGTAGGTTGGAGGGTCCAGCTTTCTCATCTTTCATGTGCCGGTAATAACAAAAGTTCTATTTCTTTTTAATTTGTCGGTCTAGGAGAAAGCATTTTCTTTTAAATGAATGCATTTGTTGACTTGTGTTGCTGATCTCTGTTTGTATGTCCTCTTTCTATTACACTCAGCCAATTTATTCAAAAAACACAAACCAATTCTTCTATCATAACTGGTACTGCAGTCTACTTAGTCTGGGGAAAGAGCTGCATTCTATTGTGTGTGGGGGTGACCTCCTGAAGTCCTTCCAACCTGAATTATTTTCTGATGCTGTGATTCATATTGAAGTACAATTCTGTGGACCTACATTTTAATGAACAGTTTGCCAGCAAACACATCAGTCTGAACTGCACTCTTTCTGTACATAGTCTGGACAGGATTTAGCTCAATTCAATGAGTGAATGCACGGCAAATGAATATCTTGATGCTTTCCCTCCCTCCCCCCCGAAGTTGTTAATTTTGGCAATAGAATCTCCCATGTCAAGTTAGGCTCGGTGCCTGGTCTTAAGTTTTGGGGAATCGTATTTATGCACTTGGAAATACAATAAAATGTAAGATGATTGATCTATTTTCAGAAGAAACAAAAACAAGCTGGTTTTATAGTTCGTTATTAAGCATACCTGCCAGTGGTCATGGTATACTTACAGATCTGCCTATGAAGTCTGATATATGTAAATCTTGGCAATGAGCAAACTAAAGATTCATAGTACTATGTAGGTAAAGACTCACCCATTTTTCTTGCTATCTGTTCTTGTTTTGTTTTAAGATCTCTGCTGTATCCAAAATATCACCACCTTTGCTCAGAGTGGAAAGAAGTGAGGAAAGCATTTACGCTTTATTTAAAATAATTTATTAACTTGTTCATCCAGAATTACTGAAGTCGGGTGAAGGTTTGGACTGATTGCACTTAAGCAAAAAGATTGGTTAGAGTTCTCTGAAGGAAGTTTTCTTGCAGTTTAGTTTAGTTGAACAAGGCAAAATCTTTGTTGCCTTCTCTCTCAGAATTAGTTAAGAAAAGCATGTTGTCCATTGCTTTGAGTGTGTTTCAGTGACAGAGTCTGTATTCATGCTCATTCCAGGAAGCATGTAAATATATTAATCTTGGTTCATAGTCCCAAACCATCATTCGTCCAGTGATCTCCTATTATAAAAAATTGACTAAGCCTCAAGACATAACACTTCTGTGAAATATGTAAGAAAGACGCAGGGGCCACTTCACACAGCACTGATATACAGTCACCTTTGGAACAGAAACTGGCAGTTGTTTAGCTGTGTGCTCTCTGATGAGCACTATATCCAGCTGAAGCTTCATTCTGATTTTAGGGTGCTGAGAAAGTATTAGTACTGGCACTGGACCAGCATGTTTAGGTCAATAGCACTCTCCTAACAAAATGAACTGGGGGAATTTGTCAGACAGGAGTTTGGATCTTACTTTCTGCCTTTTTAAAAACAAAAACAAGACCAAAAAAAAAAAAAGCCGAAACCAACACATACAAAACAAAGATACTAGACTTTGAAATGACAAAGTATCACTTGCTAACTGACTGATGCTTCTCTGTGTTACTCAGGTATTGATTTGAAGTCTCTTCAACATTGATTGAACTTAGTTCACAGAACTTGACAAGACTTTGGCTCAAGACACAGGATAAACTCAAATGTTTGGGATACTTGAGACAGCTATGTTGATATTAGCAGGTGATGTTTTCTACCACTGTGATTTGACTCTCAAATCATTTGGCGGCAACAAGAAAGAAGTGTGTGAAATTATTGAATGAAGAAGCATCTGTTTGTCCAGATGTTTTACGTTTACCCTTCCGCTACATAAAACAATTAATGGATTTTGTGTTTATTCTTGAACTGTTTTTTGTTTTGGTTTGGTTCTGTTTTTCTGTGGGGGAAAAGCCTATCTTAAAACATCAGGATGCGTGCAATCATTCAATTGCATTCAATTGAAATCAGTGAGTGAAATACCATTTCCATGGAAATCTGGTTAGAAAAAAAAAATCAAGTTTTTGCAGCAGCAAGATGTTAACTTTTCAGGGGGTTATTAAACTGGACCAGAATTAAGTACTTAACTCTGCCCTAAAATGACAGCAAAATAAGTGATTGTGCACTTGGCTAGCACAGAAACACCTTAGCAAGGGGCAGGTGTGTTGCAGAGCCAGATGCATGCCTGGTTTGTGCTCTGTCTGTGTGTACTGGAGGATGTAGTGATGTGTATCCTGAACCAGCATGTCTGATTGGAGGTGTCTGTGGTTTCAGTGTCTGTGGTGTAACCTTAGTGCAAATAGATGCTGGGTCAGCAAGACTGAGAAGTTAGAGGTCGGGCTCAGATGCCTCCTTTGAACATTTCTGTACCTGTACAAAAAGAGCTGGTTCCAGCAGGGTGCATCAAGGCAGACCTACTTTGTGTAGCTGAGTGTCCACCATACTTTTTAGGTTGTAGGAACATTCAAGAGCTTGCACCACATCTCCTATGTGAGTGCCGTCATCAGTGTTTTTCGCTAGTCTGATTCTGAAGTACTTTGTTCCCACTTTCTGAGAGTTATTTCCTATTTCAATAACAGGAAGGAGGGAAGAACTCTACTCTGAAGAGGTTTTCATATGTTCAAAAGCAAGTGAGTTATCATGGTCAGTATGATGGAAGGAAATATGTAGTTGAGTCTCACAAACTCATGTCATGTGAAGCTTAGGTGTTGTCTAGTACTTTTTTGGTTCCTTTAATTGTGCAGGAGAAAAGGGATCATTTCAGAAAAGCTGTTAGCAGCCCAATTGCTTCAGGGCAAGGCCAGAACCAAAGCAGAGCTGCAATGCCTGCCTGCTACTCTTACATCAGCCACAACTTTTCCAGCTACATTTAGTTTCAGATTTTATGCTTTTACTAGGGAGAACACAAACAAGAGTTACAGGTCGTAGTTAGGAGAATAACTTGGGGTGTAGACTTTTCAGTCAGGACAAGGTTTGCACTTTGAATCTTTTTAAGGAAAATAATCATGTGCCATGTTGACGGGCAGCTTTAGAAATCATTAAGGGTGAATGCATTTCAGTAGGATTTGTATTGCTAGTGTTAGTCTCTTGAAAATCCCATTTTAAAAAAGACTGACATAACTTCACAAATCTATGTATAAAATAAAACATTTCCATCACTTCTGATGACTAACCTCTGTAGAAATGTTTCCAAATAAAATACCTATAATTTTCAAGGAATAATTGAAAATGTGGGAAGAAGAGATATTGATAAAGGATTATTTCCTTTAATATTTGAGAAATAACAAGGAAAAGAAAAAGGAAGGAAAGAAAGAATAAGGAAATGCACTAAAACTGTTTATGATCACAGTCCTGTAAGAGCAAAACAAAGGGAGCTGCAAAAGATGTGTAATCCCTGGTGGTGCTCAAAGGGGTTGGAGCTAGATGGTCTTTGGGGTCCCTTCCAACCCAAGCTGGTTTATGATAGTGGCTCATAATGGATCACGCCCTCCCTAGTGAACAAGAGCCATTACCAGTTAGGTAGTGGTGGTGATCTTCTCATTTAGCTGCACTGTTATTGAGCTGTAAGAACTAAGCAGGAATGCTTCCAAATCCTGCAGCATGAGGTGGTAGCAGGGCTGTGAAGTGCTGCGAGACAGCAATGACACTGGCACTTGCCATGAGAATATAGGAATTTTTTTTTTCCAGCTTCCCTCTTCCAGCTCTTCTTAATAATTTTTTTTTTCAAAAGATAAAATTATAATCCTCTCTGCAGCCTTACAGAAGGATAAAAACATGCATGCAGAGATCAATCTCTGTTTCATTGAGCTTTTTATTTGTCCAGAAACATTAATAATGCTTGTTTCCCTTTCTTAAGGTAGGGCAATAGGAACCCAAGGAAAACAGATGCCCAGTTTGTGTGTGGTACAGACCTTCGCCAGTCACTTGGAAGAAGTTAAGGAGTTTGCATTAAACCAGTCATACTTCCTCCTAAGCCATGGGCAACTGTTGCTCTGAAATTCAGAAGCCAAAGCGTTTAAAAATTCCATGATTTGGCTTTGCGCTTTCAGGTGTCTGATACACTACATGTAAGGTAGACACTTTGGACCCTTCTCAAACTAGAAAAATGCTGGCTGTGTGCTTCGAGGTCAAGAGATTGGAGTTATCTGGGAATTCTCATCTTAATTCTAGCTTGATAGCAGAACACTGAGAAGGTCTCCCATTGTTAGGGATTGCTCCATTATGTGGACACTTGTTAAAATCCTAAAACTTTCTTGGACTTCTGTATCAATTACATTGCATATCTACACACACAGTGGGTTGTCTTTCCTACGTAAGCAACTGAGGAAAAAAATTTAACAGGTAATAAGTAAGAATCTGTATATAAAAGGAATACCATTATGAGTGTAGCCACACTAGTAAACTCATTTTTTGGTATTTTCTACGAATGTAAAAAAAGGCATGAAAGTGGTATTTCATGAGAGATGAGCTTTCATAGATTTATCAGTTTGATAGCAAAAGAAATAAATTCTCAAAATGCAGACAAAATGTTGAGAATTTCTTTCTGTTGCTTCAGAGTGAAGAGGAAGCAGGGTGGTGGATGAGGTTTTGTTTTTTAGTTCATGGCAGGGTGTGTGAAAAAGACTAAACCGACAGTTTGGGGATTAGTACCATTCCTACCTCAAATGTTCAATGTCCTTATCATCCTTTTGATCCATGAATTTAAACCACAACAGAAACAGCTGATTCTTGGAAAAAGCAATATTTTCCAATATAAATTTTAGATTGGAAGTCTCAGACAACATTTTTCAGTTGAGGTAAGAAACACATGCGTCTAAAGTTCTGGAAAGAAATGTAATGAGAACTGACTTTTTATTTCAGTTTGGCATTTGAATACACAGTTCTTTTCATTGAATTTCAAGTTAAAATGTCATTTCATTTTGGTTTCGTGGTTAAAAAAAAGAAACAAAATGACATTTCAAAATGAAATAAAAATATCATTTTGAATCAATGTTAATATGAAAGGTCACTTTGTTTTCATAGCCAAAAAATCCCTCTGGAACAGAATATTTCATAGTTAAATGAATTAATATTTTTTCAAAATGTCTTATGAGGAAATGGAAATTATTTTATATGTACAAGCAGATAATCAGATTTGATTGAGATGATTTGCATGCAAAATATTTTGGCTGGCTGTATCAAAAAGCTTATCTTGGTTGAATTGTGAGCCTGGACTCCTGGAAATAGTTCTCAGCTCTTGCAGTTTCAGCATTGCATTAAAAGTGTGCACGTAGTGCTTGCACATGTGATGCTGGACAAGGTGCTTCCCCTTTCTCTGCTGGTTAAATGACTGCGCTCCTCTGAATTCCCTTCCACTTCTCCTGACTTCATGTTCTCTGGGTTGGTGCCAGGACCCAGCAGAGCTGCACAGCAGGAAAGGTCCTTCCCTGTCATGTAATGGTCGCTCACGGTGCAGAAAGATTGGGGTTCCCTTCTTCCTCATCTCAACCCTACAGTATGTTCACAGCTGTTGTCTTCATTTCTGCGGGCAGTGCTTTTTGTGTTACCTAGAGAGTCTACAAATGAAGGCAAGAGGGTGACAAACTGTGGAAGAGCTGAAAAACAGTGGGTGGTTATCTCTATTTTTTCTTTTCCCAAATAAGAGGGAATTTCATACCTTGCTTTGCAGTGTACTTTTGCTTGTGCTACAGAAATGTTTATCATTTTTCTCAGCTTTTACAAGTAATTACTGAAGATGCAATTTTGTGCTTAATGAGTAGCTGAGCACTGAACCTTAAAAAAAAAAAAAAACAAAATTAAATATTAATTAGTCCTTCAAGTTAAAATAGTTAAAAGCATCCACTTTTGCAGTCTGACTCTCAAAATACTTTCTGTTGTCAAATGGTCAGATTACCTGTTCTCTTTGAGGAGATGCATTCAACAGACCCTAAAGAAGCAAAAAAAAAAAAAAAAAAAGCAGACTTGCAAGTTTGCTTTTGTTTTTCAAAGTTGAGTCCCTGGTATGTTCTTTTTACTGTCTGCAATGTTGCTTAATTTTTCATATTAAGGTCTCGTTAGCCTGGCACTAGCTGGAGGCTGACTGGCTTTTCCCCTTCTGTTTCCTGCTGTTGTTTTTCCTGTTAGTTTAGGGTCAGGCTGGGGCTGGCCGTTTGCCTACATGCAGTCGTAGCAGGAACCTCTGCAGGCTATCCCGAGTCCCCTGCTGCTATCGGGATTAACTGTGATGTTAGAGCAGGTTGCCCAGGGCCTTGTTTCCTCTGGATTTTAATATCCCCAAGCACAGGGATAGCTTTTGCCCCTTTCTGTCTGAACTGATACAAACATTAACAGACATTAGAGCAGGAAGCAAGGTAGAACCTGTAGTATCCATTTCTAATTGAAGGGGATTCTTACTGGAAATGTTTCCATTTTAGGTTTTTGTCCACGTAGTGAATAAAAAGATAAATTACTTTACTTATCCAGTTTACACTTGATGAGAAAAAAGAAACATTCCAGTTAAGTTCATAAGATTTTTTTGTTCAAGGTCTTTTGGCATCTCTAGAAGCTTTTAAGTACCCTTTAGCATTTATTGGTTGTCAGTGAACTTGAGCAGTAGGTATGTGAAACCAGTACTTGAACATCAGAAGATAAAATAGGTGTAGATAAATCAGATTGGATGGAATGCTGCATTCATACAGTGGTCTTGCTTAGGAAATGCACAGAGCCACAGGACCACTTTGACTGACATCTTTGCCAGGAAGAATTGATGTCTATGCAAGCTGTAGTACTAATGAACCCCACATGCTTGTTGCATCTTTAGCTAGATTCACAATATTAGTTGCTTGCAAATGGGGAAGCCAAAACACATCTCATGTGTTTCAAGAGAACAACAAATAGATAGGGAATGTTCCACCATGCCTACCCACCCTGTTCAGATGAAATCTGAATAGCGGGTTCTGCTCTGCTTGCTGCTACCTGGGCAGGATATATCCCCCAGAGCTGGGAAGCGGCTGTTGTGAAATGTGTGCTTCGTAGGGGGAGGCAGCTGCTTGCTGAACGGTTCTGCTACAGCAAGGAAAGCCCACAGGTCAGTAAGAAGTGTGCAAGTTGTCACGGGCACAGAAAATGTAACTGTGTAGATATTGTGGTTTTTGACAATTGGATTCTTTAAAAAATGCTAAGTGTTGCCCCACTGTTCAGTTCTGCCCTAGTGCCAAGAATGAACCTGCAATGCTACAGCTCAGTGTTCTTTATTCCACACTTCCAGCACCGAGAGCAAGATATAGGGAGGTCCCAAGTCCTTATTTCTGTAAGGACAGTTCAGTCCGAGTTGGCTTTTCAACAGGGTTATTCTTGTAATCAATCACTTGTAATCAAGATAACTTAAAAATATCAGTAGTATTTCACAGCAGAATAATGGCAATGATACATTGAATCCCTGCGCTTCCAAACGCATAGAATGAAATAAATGTGATCTCTCCCTCTAATTTTCCTGTTGAAGATGAAAACACACTATCAGATTCAACTAGACAGGGAGAGATATTAGTAAGACCTTTGAGTTGTTCTATTTAACTGCTCGGCACTTCAAGCCTTAAATAAATAAATAAAACCCCCAAATGTATTCAGCTTGTCAGCCTCTGGGCAGAGCTGCCTTCTGTTGTTACAGCCCTGTAGGTAGTAACTCTAAGAAGTGTTGGTAGAAATACAAAAGTGAAAATACTTCTGCATTTGTTTTTCCTTTCCTCTTCATTCACACCTAGATTTTGTATTCACTTCATAGCTTTGTTAGAACAAGCTGGAGGGCTACGTTATTGATGGAAAGTTAGTACTTTGTGTGTATGTATGTCGTATGTACTCATATAGGTAAATGGATGCTTCTGCTAGGGAGCCTCTCACATATTCAAGTCCACTCAAGTAGTCAAAACACTTCTTCCTGTTTCTCTTTCATTTTGGTGCCTTCTCAAAGCAGGGTGCGTGCATCAAAACACATCTTGAAGATCACAAATTTACAAGCAAGATACTGTAATTTTTATAGTTTATTGGCTATTACAGTATACTGTAATAAATTCTTAGTGCTGTCTAATCCTAGAACTGCACCAAGCAGTAATGCGTGTATGAATTATTAATTCTTAAAAGGGTCATATCAGAGAATGCTTTGTATGGGATGGCTAGAAAAATCGAAGTGCAGCACTGGGCAGAAATGTGACTGCTTAAATGGGAGAAAAACTCTTAGCTAGCAGAAAAACTATATGGTATTGTTATATTCTCATTTTTTTCCAGGAGTTTTATGTGTGCATTTTCTCCCCTTAAAGGCTTGGGGTTTTCTCCTTTTTTCTTTCTTTCCTTTTTTGTTCTTTTCAGCTTCCCTCTGTTGCAGGATCTGAGTGTGCCTTTCTATTATGGTCTGTATTGTCAGCTGAATTCTAATCTAAGTAATGGAAAAGTCAAGAAAATTAGGAAGATGGTGACTTTTTTAGTACTTGAGGCTAATATCCCAAATACCAGTATTGTTATTAAGAGAAAAATGGTAAATATTGTTATGAACAATCTATAACTGCATAGTCTCTATTCTATCCAGGGGAATTCAGCCTTCAATTAAGAGAGGCAAGTAGATGCTTCTGTAAAAGCTCAATAGCATTTTTTTCCAATGGCTCACAGGCAGGGCACGTGCCATTCAGCTTGCTTTACTGTTAATGTGTGCTATGGAATATCCTGTTTGCATTAGCAGGCTGATGCTGGCCATGTCCTCAAACCAGGGAATGATATTTAAATAACTTTCCACAGGAGGGTAAGATAACTGAGTAACGCTACTGAAATGTATAGGATCGTGTGAGTATTTTCATCCTCTTTCTCTCTGGAAGAAGCAGTAGTGACAGTAGGTTGCAGAGATTAATTTGCACCTTTAACTGGCACGGCCGTTTCTGAAGTGAACATCTGACCATACCTTCTGATTTAGGACATCATATTCTGCCTTGCACTTCAAGTACTGACTGCAGTCAGGTGAAAAATGCTGTGGCTTTTTTTTTTTTTTTTAACATCATCTGTACTGTCTAGTGGTGTTCTCCTGATGGGTATGTGTTTGGACACTTACTAGCTGTGATTCCTTCAAAAGTTATAACTGGTTATTGATGATGGGGAGTTTGTCATAGGGAAATAATTATTTGACCTCTTAGTGTAATAGGTAAATTTAGGCCCATGGTACAGAGAATATACAGCATATCCAAAAATATAAGTGTTTTAGTGTGTTTGCTAGAGTCATGGTAGACAAAGCAGGTATTTATTTTACAATGCACGACCATGCTTTCATAATATATGCCTGTATGTTTGGAATGGATTTCATGCACATCTTTCAGTATAACCAAAATAAAATAGTGCTGTGGGTTACTTTAGGTTTTTACAGTAAGCAATTCTATTTGTTAGCATGTTTTTCTTATCACTTGTTACTTTTTGAACACCAAGTAAGTTATGCATCCTTACAAAAAGTAAAAGAAGGTGTGACATTTATCATACTGTTGCTGCTTTATAGAAGCTCTGAAGTCAGCTGCTGCTTTCATGAGGGGAAGAGCATTTCTCTTCCTCCTCCATGTGATGTTACAGTCTAGAAGATCTGGTGAAAGAGCTTGCCTTCTTGGAGGTAAACATGCCAAATAATGAACTAGTATTTTTGTAGCTACATCATCAGGATCTTTTGACACACTATTTCCAGAGCTATTGAGTTTTCTTGCAGTTAAAAGTTTTTGTCCTCGATGAGACATTTACTGAGAAAAACAGTGAAGAGCAGACCTTACAGCCACACAGCCTGGCAGGTGTGTGCTACAGAGTGCTTCAAGCTTAGCCAGGCTTATGGCCAGTGGAGGCAGGCAGAATCCTGGGACCCCTCCACTTCCCTTGGGGAACCCTACAGTAATACAAGTCTTGCATTTCAAAAGTTGCTGGACATCTGACTGCTCTTCAATTGTTGGTTTCAGTGAAAGTTAAATACTTAAACATCTTTTTTGGATTTATCCATTAATGAGTTATTGCATTTGTTTCTGTATTTTGCTGAATTTTTGCTCACAATGTGTGAAAGCTTCCCAAGAGTTTTAAAATTTTCAGATGAGAGGGACTATTGAGCCTTTTTGTATGTAGTAAAGGGACTTATTTCAAATTCTGAGTTATGTGTGGACAGTCCAGTAGTATTTGTTTCTTGTAGGACTTTTGTTAATGAATACTTGCTGTTATTCAAGGTGGGGAAACCTGTTTGCATGAACTGTCTGTTCATCCATCTTAAGACTTTCCAGTTTACTTGTCCTCTCTGAAAATTACATCTTGCAAAGGAAACCACCTGAATGTGACATGGCAGTAAAAGCCACATAGCTCATTCAACATGGAGGTTGTCTCCACTCAATGTAGATCAGTAAAAGATTTTAACCACATAAAGAGATTGAACATGAGTTACTCTTGGGTCACCTCACAGAATAATAGTTGACACTGGCAAACAGAAGTGGTTATATCATTGTTGATGCAAATACACAAGTAGCTTCCCTTCATGGACCCACAATGATAACAAGCAGGTGTTTTATGCTTAATGTTTGCTTCTGAAGATTGTTGCCCCACATTTAGTTAACATATTCTATGCTAGCAAAAGTAATGAACACAATTAAGACCTCCTTCAGAGAGCCTTTCTTCTGTCCAATGAATTTATGTGAAAGCTTTATTAATATCTTAACCTTGAAAATAAAAGAAAACGGTGCTTTCTGACATATCATTTAGCCATCACAGTATTAGCTGAGGGAATTTGGCACAGAAACATTGACATAATTAATTTGCACTGATGACATCAATCAGCCTTCATCTCACTAATATAATCATGTGGTGTAATTTGTTTCCAAAAATTATAAAAATGTATCACTCTGCATCCAATGACGAAAGAAAAAGCAAGTGGAAGTTATAACTGAAACTTCTCCCTACACTACATGGAGGTCCAACATAAAGTGGTGGGACAGAAAAGCCCCTATGTTTGTGGCCTTGCACCTAGCACCTAATATGACAGACTGAATACAGCGTGTTTTAAAGAACTTCACTCTGAAGTTCATGGCTGAATTAAGTTTCTCCACATAAAACATTTGGCTGTAACTCTGACCGAATGAAGTCATCAATTCTTTTTAGTTCAGAGATACAAACGAGACCAAGCAAGTCAGCACCAGGTAACAACCAGAGGCAGGGAAAGCCAAATCACCAGTTCTTTGCTGGAAACTACCAAGGCAGAAACAAAACCCATGCCTTCAAGTTTCCTTTATGGTATTTATTTTAGAAATGCAGAATTGCATGGAAGGAAAACATCTTAGCAACATGGTAATGAGCTCACAGTTTGACAGAATATAAAAGGATTTCACAGGTAAAATAGTTTAGATTTCCGTTGTTATTTTGTCTGATACTAAATGTAGCATTTAAGTTTCTTTTGAAAACACATGGTCAATTTTTTTTCTTGAATAATCACTTTTTGTTCAGAAAAAAAAGTACGGTAATATGAACTGAAGTAAATGAAGGGACTTATCTTTAAGGTCCCTTCCAACCCCTTCTGCATCTTCAGTGTATTTACATTATCACTGATATCTATTTTTCTGGTTTGCTTTGATCTTCCTCTTCTCCCAGCTCTTCTCATTTACACCCTTTTCCATGTTTTTATCCATGTCATTATTGCTGATATTTTGTAATGACTCCATGATTCTTCACATCTTTGTATGTTTGGATACACTCTTGTCTAACTTAGCATGCTGCATATATAAATAGGTGCAACTTTGTACTTTCCTTATCCAGAGTTCTGTAACTAACACAACTAGTTTGAGCCCAGGGTCTACTGAAGCTGCTGTAAGTCTGGGTTTAATAACCCATTTTTCTAAGAATTAATTTGATTGAGAGGGATCACTTGTACAATTGATTTCCCTCCCCCCCCTCCCCCCCCCCATACTTAGTTTCTCACCTTCATCAGCTACCAATTTTCATCCATATGCTTCATCTCTGGGGTAGTATATGCTTGGAGAATGTGATGATCCTGTCACCACTTAAGGAAAGAGATGAAACAAGGAGGTAATATATCACTGCAGCCAACTAAGCTGTGGAGTTCTTCTGCAGAGCCTGCTGAAGTCTGTGTTCTAATATTCATAACCCTCTGCCTGATAAGCACTTCGAAGTTATGCCATCACTTATCCATTACAGTAGCAAGGAAACTGTTTACTAATTTGCAGTGGAGAAACAAAAGGAGGAAGAATAACCTCTAGCTGATATAATAAATGAATCATTTATGCAAGGCAGTATAAACACTTAGCTGTTTCCATTCCTGATTTTTTTTTTACTGAATTTTTTTCTCCTCATTTTCTGCCTATTTCTGAATGCTGCTCATATTAAAGGGAAAAAGGTCTCTATCTCCCAACTTTATTTTCTCATTGTTATTCATTGGTCCAAAGAAGCTGAGATGGGCATCTCAGTTTATTTAATCAGTAGCTCTCTGCAAGGGAGGTTAGGAATCATCTCTGTGCATCAGAACTGATATGTAGCAATGCCTGCCAAAAGAGATTAGTAGGTCCATGTCAAGGTGCAGGCAGCAGGGTAGAATGAAACCTGAAGCCGAGTTAAGTAATTGGGTTCTTGTTCAATAAAAAAGTGCTTGTTTGTGTGTTGTAATGAAAGATCTTTGGTGCAATGGATGTCTGAATCCAAATATCCTCTGGATTTTCTGATGGATAAAGCGATAAGGGTGAAAGGGATTTAATTTAGGACTATTGAAAAAAATTAAAGAGATTAGAGAAATTCATAAATGTACTTTCTCTTATCAGGGTGGCTGTTGTGACTTATCAGAATCAGACCTGGGGTGGGCAGGAGGGACCAAAGTAATCTGGGGTGTTGATTTGGGGCAGGTACTCTGGGGGTGCTGCTACCATTAACTCCCCAACTGATGTGCAAGTGTAGTTTAAAAAAAAAAAAGACATTTTTGGCTTTCTTCTTTGTCTTCTCTTAGCTGGATTTAGGAAGACTGCTATTATTATCTGGTCAAATTAAAGTTCAGTTGTGCTGGCCAACTTTATTTGAATAAAGATTTTTATATTTCTCAATATTCAGAAATATTTGAAGTTTAGGCTACACCATTAAATCTACACTATCTCCACTGATCATGTTACTTAAAACTAAAATCCATGTCTTTAAATGATCCTTGATTTAGGTGTAGTATTCTGACTCCACAACTATGTTCCTTGTGAAACTTCAAGTTCTCCAGCTTCATTAGATCTATTTATGTAGAAATAATTAACATCTAAGAAATGAATGTTGAGGAAATGGATGATGAAATCTTCTCTGCCTTTAAGATAACGCTTGCAATGTTATCTCTAAATCTTTCCCCTCAGTGTCTGACTGGAACTACAATATCCAGATTGGAACAAAGGTTTATCTTGAAAGCAATTGTCCATAAGTGTTAATTGTTTTTTCCTGTTACTGACATGGCTTCTGTAAAGATACAAAATGGCTTGAAAACAGACTGAAGATTTTTCATAGTTGGTGTGCTGTCCTTATGTAGCCACAGAATCACAAAAGTTACAGGTAGACTAAGATAAAAAGTTTCCAGAACCACGATGTTTGCTTTCTTGAAACAAGATCATCAGGCTATGGAAAACACATCTTTGATCTTAGACATGCATGCACATGTGGGGGAAAAATGCCATACACTTCAAGGAATCTCAAAAGCATGAAATACTGCTGCTTGACTTGTTTATAATAATGCTTATTCTATTCTATAATTTTGTCATCTCAGGTATTCTGAGGTTGCTCACATCACCTATTTATGGTGGCATCGTTTTCTTCTCTTTGTTTCTTGAGATTGCAGGATGAATTAGGGATACTTTTTCAATGGTTTTCATTAGAGCTACAAAGTAGAATCCCAGAAATAAATGAACAGGAATCTTGAATGCTTATTTGTGCTCAGGATTCCCATAGCAAACACTTTCAGAATTGCATTAAAAACAAAACAAGAACAAACAACCAAAAAACTGACTTGGAATGAACATGAGTTATTAGGCTGTGGCAACTCAGATGATGAATCTGAAATGCTCCCAGCTTTCCTTGTAAAGTGGAGTTTTTCCAAAAAGCCTCACTCTGTAGACGTCTTCAGTCAGAATAAGAATTTACTTTTATTTTTATTTTTTAAAATCAAGCATAAAGAAACCTGTTCTTTTAGTTCTGGCACTGAAGAATATTCTGCAAAACAGCATATCCTGTCTTTGTTGGGATTACCATATTTTATCTGTGCATGTCTGTGAGGTTGTTGTAATGGGATAGTCATTAATTTAATCTGATTTGGAAGGTAGATAAATTCTTGAATGTAGCATCTCCTGCAGATTGACATCTTTCTTCTGATCAGATCTTAAAATCTGAAATCTTGATTTTTATCAAAACTGGGTTTATTGGGACTTATTTCAGTTTCTATGAGAGCATAATACAGCAGCCAGAATTCAATTCAGTTTTTTTCTTTGTCTTGTGAGGCTTGATATAGCTAAACTATAGTGATCTTTGGGATAGCTTACTAATTTCATCTGACATTGAGATGAAGCACTTCATTTTACGAAGTGTATAACTGTTGCCTTTGGAAGTATAAAAGGAGATTTTCAGTATTTATTCCCCCCCCCACTAACAGGAAACTCTCCTCCTCAGCTGACAGGTTGAAATCAGATGGTCAGATTGCCTGTGCCTATCTCCATCTGCCAGCTGCAGGGGACGAGGTAATTAATGTTCCTATTAAAGCAGGGGCAGACAGCCTGGCTCATGATAAGGCAGTTTTCTCCCAGCTCTGGAGCCAGGAGTGTAGGTGGGCTTTTCCTGGTGATAACTGATAGCACAGGGAAAGCCTTACTGTTTCAGTACTCAACCAGGGGGGTGCTACCTGCCTGAATGCTGCTCATTTCCCCATTTGGGGTGGGGGGAAGTAGAATTTGTCACATATGTAGTCACGGAGGAAAAGAGCTGTCATCAGCAACAAGCTGGTTAATGGAGCAACTCCACAAGGTATTCCTGACCCCGAAGAAGGGGAAAAGAAAAATGCTTTACACAGTTCCCTTGACGTGCTTTTTAATTGGCAACTTGTATATGCTTATTTAAACCTTACTCATGGTTTTAGCTTACACCCTCCAAGTCCATTCATAGTGCCTGTATTGGCAGAGGATAAGACAACCACCTGTGTCAAATATGTAGTGTTTACTTTGCAGTGAGCAACCCTGTAGGGTGTACTCTTAGCACACTGTGTTGACAAAGTGACTGCTGTCTTCTATCGTGAGGAGGTATTACAGCTGAGGTTGGAGTATTGCCTGTTTGTTGGAATTGTGAGATCTAGGAGAGGTTGATCTGCACAGCTTCAGAAATGAAGATACCCTAAGGCATTGCCAACATCTTCCTGAAGTGAAATATATATAGTAAAATCAATTTTTTTTCTGAACTGACTTCTATATTGTTTGATTAGCCTTAAACTAAAACAAATGTCAATCTTCAGGCATGAATTAAGTCTCTACAGGCAGCACAGCAAAGATGGCTAAGTGTGAGATAGCATTAGGAACCACTACCTGGCAAAATCAACAATTTGGGGGGGATATCTCTTCAGAGCATAGGAGTAATTTATGTTTTGGTTCTCAAAATAGGTAATGCTCAAAACATGAAGAGAAATCCAGTGTTAAGGTTTTTTCAACATCTATAAAGGTAGCAAAGGGATACAGTTTGATGGTTCCCATTAGAATCAGAATGAATAATTCTGAAGCTTTTTCTTAAAATGTTTTTCATGTTGTTAGGTTTCTCTGACCAAAAAATAACAACAACAAAATGGAGGTCAACTATCACCTTTCATGTTAAAGAAATATGTCAACAAAAGTTAATTGCTAGGACCTCTTTTACAAGGAAAAACTTTATAAAGGACGTAACAAGTCAGTATTTTTATTTCTCATCCAGTACTGAAACCAACATTTCTCTGGCCATTAGGGAAGAGGAAGAGGGATTGCAGCTCAGGCAGTTGCAGCTTTACGTCTGTGAGTAAGGAGTACAAAGAAAAATACACCTGAAATATTCCAAAATGATCTATTGAATCTCATTAACAAAATTTGCTGATGCATATGGCAGCATCTTTCATTTTTGAATGCTTGATTTCCAGAGTTATCTGTCTGGGAAGAGAGACAATGCCTTTGTTCTGAACTTCATTTTAGTCTGCTCCAATAGATCAGTAGTGGTACTATCAGTTCACCTGTTAATGACAGGAGCCAAGTGAGTGGTAGTAAATTTGAGGATTGCTTTTTATCTCACTTGTTGGCATAGGAAAAGTGAATTTCGAGCATTCTTTCTAGACTCTCAGTGTGTTTATTCTCAATACCTTCAAATCTGCGGTAAACATCTTGATACAATATGAAGGGTTATTAAGATATTAAATGACGTTAATGTAGAATCTTGCATTAGCTAAACAGTCACTTTTATTTCATATGTCAGCCTATAGAAATAGTGCTTGATAAATGCTGGCTATTACAATCAATATTTGCATAAATTTTACACTTGTTGTAGTGGGATAGGTATATTAGATTGTTAGATAATTTTTCCAAGCCATGTTACTAATTGCGAACAACCCTGACATCTGCTTTATCTAATTAATTCAAATTATTAAAATAGAACAATTTTCATAAAGGCAGAACTGAGTTTGGGGTCTTAGCTTGTATTTAACAAAGCTGGTGGTGAAAGCTGTTCAAAATGTATTCCATGTATTCCAATACATGTGCTTGCATTCTCTATTTTGTGCATTTTTTTAAATTTAGAGGAAAATTGTTTCGGGAGAGAAAACTATTAATTTCTCTCATTAGCATCATATCTTCTAAGCTTTTGCTCATTTGAACATTACGAAATTACTTGATAAATAACCATAATTTTTGTTGAGTCAACTAGCACAGGAAAAGAAACGTGTTGCTCAATACTCAATTTCCAGAGATAATGAAGTTTGTTTATTGCAAAAACTGCTTATGCATATGTTGCTTGGAAAATTTGCCTCCTTCAATCTCATGAAAAGTCAGCTTTCAGAAGAAATTTTACTTTATTGTGAAAACTGGATGAATTGCCCTGCATAAGTTTCTGTGTATGTGGATGCCTGTGACATTTCCACAGTGATGAAAGATCTTCCGTGATTTGAGTTCCCATCCAAACTATCAATATGCCACCTTAGTGATTTTTTTTGAAGGATTTAACCTATGTTTGAGTTGGCTGCTAAAATATGACCCAACATAAATTCGAGCTTACTTTTTTTTTTAAGCTAAAATTCTCACAGGTAGCCAGTGCTGGTCTGAAATCTCTGGTCTGCCCAATGACTGCCAATTTACTCACACACAAAGAGCAGAGCACTTCTGTTTGTGTCACTGTGTCCTCTGCTCCAGCCCAACTAGTGGTGCTTAGCACGTGCTGTTGCTCACTGTACTCCAGAAAAGGGAGGTGATATTAGTGACTGGAGAGGTTACAATTTTATTTTTATGGAATGAAATTTTAGTCTAAAAGTCAGCTTGGCTATTTCTATTCTGCGTTTTTTTTGTTTTTGTTTTTTAATCCAGCAAATTCATAAAGTTTTTGATGTTTTTTTCTCCTGCCAGAATGTATGGCTTATGTTAAAATTTGATCTCTTTATTAGCTAGCTAAACCTGTAAGTTGTATACAGTGTCAAAAGGGTCCCATTAGGTAAAGTGGTCTTACACATGTAATGAGAGGGTTTTTTTTGTGTGTGTTCAGACTGAGATTATGGAACAACTCCACCAGGATGCTGCCCATTTACACCAGCTCATGTTCTGAAGCACAGCGCGCAGGCTGAGGTGGTTACTGGCAGATGGTTTGAGTGAGCTATCTTTGTAATGAAAACGATGCTAAGAGAATTTGGAGTACCAGGAAAATAAAGTAACCTTTAAGTAATGGATGACAAATTTAATGTTTTTGCTGTGCCAATTCAGTGCCAACCATTTGAAAAACACGGATAGGAAAATACCAGTGAAAGCAGTGTCTTTTTATACCTGTTCTGCACAAGTACATAAAGCTTCTTTTGCTTCTTTTCAGCATAAATTCTTACAGTATCTTACTCCTTTAAACCCCTGTTTCGTCAGAGGGATAAGCTATTTCAGTTTTCTCAGCTTCAATCTCAAATGCTATTAATATTATCAGCTAAGCAATGACTCTAAAATCTGTCCATTACTGGTGGAAATATGGACGCTTCAGATAGCTATAAATAATGGCCCTTTCTGGGAAGGAAATACTCCTTACAAAGTGAACAATTAAATAAGAAATCATTCTTGCTCCCTTCCTTTGCAAATGTTAAACAAAACCACCACAGAATTATATTTTAATAACTGAGTATCATACAATACACCTGCAATCACCTGCATCATACAACATCATACAGTATCACACAATCACTTGCAATAGGTCTCCAGGTACCATAAATCATTTGTCAGGGAGGGAACAAAGAGATGTATGGCCATTCACAATTACAGAAGGTCTGATAACAAAATGGTGGGGGAAAAGAAAACCTAGCCAAAAAAAAACAAATAAATAAGCAATATGCAGCTGAAATAAACTACCATTTTTTTTTTTTTTAGGGAAATAAAGAGCTTTTAAAATTCTCTAATGACATTTATTAGCCTTATTGGCACAAAATTGGCACAAGTAATACTTTGTCTTAGTTAGCGGACAGTTGCTTTACAACTTGAATTTCATCAGTTTTTATGGAATGAATTGCATTATGTTGTTAATTAAGGAATAGCAAGAAGCTCTTGCTGGAGTGAAGCAGTGGAGGCGCTAGTGCTATAGCCTTACCTGCAGCCCTTAGAATCCACGTGCAAGAGACAATGCAGGCGTGCACCCACTGGAGAGAGGCTTGGCTCTGTATTGAAATGGGGAGACTGCACTGTAGACAAGAGTGCTGGTGTGAGCTGTTCAAAAAAAAAACCAAAAACAAATAAACACCCTCATATTTATGAGCAGATAGAGCTGTCTAACTTAGTGCATGTACTGAAGGACAAGCTATGCAAAAGAAGCTGATTTACTCATGCCGCTTCTGCCACTGAACACCTTTCTAGCAGAGCTGCTCTTCCAGGGATACTGGGACAGGCTCTGACAATATGTTTTCTGAGAAACCTCAGGAAACTGTTCTATATAAATGAAAAATGAAAGAAATAAAAGCATGCAAGGATGCCCTGTTGTCTGCCATTATAATGGAGTGGTGTTTTTTTTTCTGTTTGTTTGTTTGTTTCTAGAAGCAACCTTCCAAAGCAATATGAAATCCAGCTTATTTGAGAGAAAGAAAAAGTAGAAATCCTCACATATGCTACACCTGTGAAGTGGGAGTGAGAGTTGTGTGAGGAGGGGCAGCGACCTGATGGTGATTCCAGCACTGCCACCTGCGGGGCAGGCTGGCAGCAGGACTTCTCACAGGGTGTGGATGTGGGCTCACCGCATTGCAGACCAGGGCCAGAGTGGAGGAAAAGACATGAGCATGACTTCTGTGCTAAATGAGTTTGAGATCTGGGAATGCTATAATTGTTATTGTAAAAGTTTCTGCTTATGTGCCACCATCACAGTAGGTGAATACACATCTGCCTAAGCCTTTAAAACAGCTAATCCAAGCCTTGTCTGCTCTCTTCTCTTTCCTTCTTCATTAAGCTGCTCGGTCACCTCACCCCGTATTCTTTCTTGCACTGGAAACTTTCAGGTGCAAAAAGAAATAAAACCATAATCACGACAAGGTTGAGAGAAACAAAAATTCTAGTTAGAGTGTAGAGAACAGGGTATCACACAAGGACTCAAATAAAAGAAACAGTGAATTGAAAGACATGCATCTGATGTCTGAATGCATGACATAGGAATTTTTGTGATGTGTAATTTACAGAAAGATACAGTTTATATAACGTAATAGCTGAGAGCATGTGTTTGTACCCTATCAGATGAATAACTGGTATCCCACAAATCATGTGTCAGGAGCCCTGGATGGCAGCTGGGAAGCAAACAAAAGATAAATGAGTAGTCTGGTAAAGAGTTTTTATTTATATGCAGCATATGAAATATTTTTGACTGTATTTTCACTAAAAATTGAAGTCTTCAAACTCTTTTAAGCTTTTTCTTTATAGGATAAAACAGCTGTAGTTGAGGGGAGTTAAATAGTTTAACCCAGGTAAAGGTCAGAACACAGGGAAGAAGTGTTTTTTTTCTATCTCGTATATTTTCCTAATGTTTGCACCAATGACATCTGCAAGCTTTAAGGTAATGATTAGGTAACGTATGCTGAGTGTGAGCATCAGTGCACTGGAGGAAATTTTAGGCCTTTATTTAGCTGGTTCAAGCATATAACTGCCTTGGTTTATATGATCACTTAGCAAAACAAAGCTCTGGTACACTGACAAAGCATCCTTCTTCCACACAGGTATTACTTGAGGGAGCTATGTTACTGCACAGCACGTAATAAACTATATAACTCACCTAATAGTGAACAAAATGCAGTAAAACGGCTCTCCTACGGGTGGAATCACCGTGCTCTTTGCAGTAGGGCTGTGGCACGAGCCACAGTGCCTGCAGTTCTGGAAGTTTTAAGGCCATGTGCGATGTGCCTCTCGTCGGTGATTCTGGGTATCAAAAAGGGCAATAACGGCCCTTTCTGCATCCATATCTATGCTTCAAGCATAGCATAGGTAAATTTCCTTTCATTCCTTAGGCACTAATGCAAATAGCATCTGGATCCAGTGCTCAATTTAATTTATATGGAGGAAATCCTGGTCTGAACTTTGGCTATCAGCATTAGATGTAATGATGAATTTTTTGATTATTTTGGTGAAAAAAGTGCTTTTCAGACACCATCTGTTTGCTCCCTCTTTTTTTCTTCTTCTTTTTTTTTTTTTTTTTGCTAATGAAGTCGAGATAGAGATTGTAGAGAGAACCACAGCCATGATATTTTTCAGGTTGTTGTACTTTTACTTTCCCAGAGTCTTCCATAATCAGTTATTCTACTAATATTTAAATGTTTTTTTATTGTTGTTGTTTAGCTTTATTAACACACGTGAAAGGGGTACTAAATGGGAAACTGCGGAATATAAGATGAATTTTTTATAGGTCCTACTTAATATTAGTGAGAGTTCTGAAAACACTATACTGATTTCACCTAACCATGTTCTGTTCCCATGACACATCACAAACATTTTCAGTTTGTATTATAACTACCTAGTTTGATAGTATGTGAGTGGCCAGTCTACTTGAGTAACAACCACAATGACAGTCAACGAAAAAAAACAACCAAGCACAACAATATAAGATATATAGATAATATACATGTCTCTATAAAAATGGACCTAGGAATCAAAATGCTGTCTTTGATAGTTAGGGTCCTTCTTGTGTGGGGGTTATGGTGAAACCTGCAGTACAGGAGAAGAAAACTGAGTTATGCTTGGTTCTGGTTTGTTAACTTTCCTCATTTTTAGAGAGAAAAGAGGAGGACATGAGATGGTAGGAGCAATAGGTATGACATAAGGTCCAAGAAACCATACTGATTTGAGAAACCTGAGTGACATTGACCCAAATATAATCTTGCTAGTAGTTTGATGGATGGGAAAAAAAGGATTGATTTTTTTTTTTTAAGCTGCTGCTGTACGATTTCTTAACTCGTGCGGTTTTGCTTTTGCTATATTGATTGCTACTGATGCTTATCTCACAGTCTGCATGAAGTCTATCCCACACAGTTATCTGCTCAACCCTCAAGTCCACCACATGCTTCCTCCAGTTGACCTCAGTTAACCCCTCTTACTCTGTCAAACATCAGATGCTAGCACGAGAAGTCAACCCTCCCCTCTGGGATTATGATTATGACTTTTATGTACAAGACTTTAGTGTTTACAGAAGCCTTTGCTGTCACCGTTGTAGTCCAGACAGTTGAGGCACTTTGGATACAGGATATTTCTTTGCAACTGTGAAGAATTAACCCCAGGCTTAGTCAAGGCAGGTACTTTTTTCACTTGACTTCACATCTGCAAGAAGACTGAGGAACAGATCCTGATCTCATGTTTTTGTCAATCTGGAATATTTCTTCTGAGCCTAATGCACTAATATCAGTATAAAATCAATATAAAAGTGATCAACATCTCTTCCTTGAAGTACTAATTTTATAAGGGGAAATCCATATCTTGTGACAGTTTGAAGATGAAAATATATGAACTGATTTATTTAACAGCTTTTTAAAGTCAGGAAAATATTTAACATTATTACTTGGAATTAAGGTTATAGGTGCCAATTAATAATAAAAGCAGAAGGCAATTGGAATATTTTTTTTTTTAATATTTCTGGTATCCCAGACATTGAGCTGAAGACACTATGTTGAGCTGTAGTTCTCTGAGTGTGTCAGGGGAGCAAGGGTGACCTCAAGTACTATTCCTTTCATTATGGTATATCTGAAATAAATAATGTTGGACTCTACATCTTGTTAACGTCATCTGGCTTTCTGTAGTAGATATAGAAAATCAATGACAGAAGCAGCAGTGTATAGATACATACAAGATGCATTATAAACAACCAGCAGAAAGACATTGCTAAAGGGTTTCGGAAAAGAACGGCTGGACAGTGTCGGCCAGGAAGGTGCAGGTGCATAACGAGGTAGTGCTTGGTACTTGCCCACTTAATCACTGTCCACAATATAGGTATCATCCATTACCTAAAATCTCTGCTCCTCTGCTAGCCTTTTCTGCCTCCACAGTGGGACAGTGAGAGATGGGTACCTTTGCCTTAAGCAAAGCATATCACCTTTAGCAACTTGATTATATTTTTTGCTGGGACAGATTAGAGTTCAGAGAGAAAAAAAAAAAAAAAGAAAAGAAAAAAGTACTTAAAGACTAGATTTTCAAAACAAGTTAATGAATTTGCCAAGATTTTTCAAAAATCTAAAGTTGATCGGAAGTGTTGACTGCCATTTCCCATTTCTTTATTATTCATGTAATGAAGGGTTGCTCTGAAACACTTCATATGCCCTTATTTAAGCTGCAGTCCTTGCATGAGCATTTTACGGGAGTCAATGTACATCCTTTATCCAGCTCTTTCTCATGAGGGTGCGTTTGTGCCTTGATGCTCACAATGTGAGAAACAAGTGCAGAATTTTGATTAATATTTAGGAACTCTTAAAGGCTCTTGTTGATTTTCAGTATGGAAACTCTGGATGCTGTTTATCACTACAGCGACTGCAGCGATCTGTATGAATGAAAACTGAAATAAGTTTACTGAACTGCATGGAGAAAGACACCTTCAGAGTACATTTTTAGTTCTTAGTCTTTAATGGTGTAAGAAGAGAAACACGTTAATCAGTGCATCAATCACTGCTACATGCACACAGGACAATATATTATTCATAACCATGGCTTGAAGATAACAAAACTGATCTCAGTTACCATAGAGGCAAGCCTCCATAATGTCCTCTGATCATATACAGCTGACATTTGATTAACACTCACAGATAGAATCACTTTTACCTAAAGTTTATGCTGCAGTGGGAAACTGCTCAGTTGCCCTTTTTTTGAGATAAAGCTATAAATAAATTTCCTTTAAGGATCTGGACTTTTAATGTGGAAAAAAAAAAAAAGAGTAGGTTTAGGTTTTTCACACAGTGCAAATGCCATTTGAGTTTTTCAGACAGACTTCATCGTTCCCTTTCTATCAAAGATAACATTACTGAGTGTGCTTCTCTATAGCAGCAAAATTATCTGTTGTGGCAATTAATTGACTACTATGAAGTTAAACCAATAGAGCTGGGGTAGTTTTGCTGCTCTTATAGTTTCCTCTGCTTCCAAGCGTCATCCATTCTCAAAAGCAGCAATTTGCTAGCAAAAGTGCTTTAAATTCTGAATTATGGGTTATGTACAATTTTTCTTAATTTTCTTAAGACATTATAAATAATTCTTTTATATGCAAGGGAGATATGAGGAGACAGGAGATTAAAAAAAAAAAGTCCTGCTTATATCAGCTTATATCACTATGAAGTTATAGAGAACTGGCTTTACTGAGTATTTGTAATGCCTAAACTATTGAATTGCAGGCATACCATAGTCATGAACAGGCTGAGGTTTAGATTACACCACTGTCACAAAGCTTGATAAATCATCACCACTTCTCTTATCATCAGAGAATTAGCTTGAATGATTACAGATGGTTCTAGATGTCAAAAATGTGTCACAGTCATAACATTCCATTGCAGTAGTCTGAAGAATGAGTTCCTACTTACCTGAAAGTGTGAATAATTACTGCTTTATTGAAACAGTAGTAGGCAATAAAATAAAATAAAATGAAATAAATTTGTTTGTGTTTAAGCACATTTTTTGATAGTGTCAAATTGCATCAAGATTTTTTTATTTGCTTTCAAAATTTAATATGGGAAGGACCTTTCAGCAAGTGAGCATTTGCCAGTGAAAAGTGATGTCACGGAAATACATTCCCTTTTCCAGTGTTAGCTGAGCTACATATAGAGAACGAGAGTACGAGGTAAGTGTAAAATCAATAAAGGAAGTTGATTGTTTTGTGATATCCCTCCATTTCCCCAGCAAGTTGTAATAGCTTGTTCTGACTTTTGCAGTACAGGGTGCATTCCTGCTGTTATAACTAAGAAAAGGTGTTTGCACAATACTTTGAAGTGTATAATTGGAAAAAGTTGATCACCTAAAGGTCATTAGATTTTTTGCTTGTTTTGTTTTACAGATGTTTGTAATTCACAGAGGAGTGAAAATAAACATCAATCTGTTTAACTGACAGATATTAAAATAAATCTGCAGGAAAACTTGTAGCTAAAATATTTGAAAAACCTTACCTACTAATGGAAATAAAACAAAATGATCAAGTCAGAAATAGTAGAGTAGAAAGCACTCTCTTGACTCACCATGTTGAATTTAAGTAGATAAATCCATAATCTGGTAAAACAAACAAACAAAAAAAAAACCTGTTTGTAAACTTGCATATAGCATTAGCATTGAATTTAAAGTATGTCTAGTTACACTGCATGCACACCTGGACTCTGAATCTGTGCACGAACTTATAACTTGATGTTTAAAACCTAAATTATGGTGGTTCAATGGAGAACCCTCTGTGTTGGGGGTACAGAGCCAGCCTATAAGGGAAATTGGAGGAAAAACCTTCAGACTTGTGAACAATAAACTTAGTTGTCATCTTCTGGCTTTTTGAATGCTTGTTACGTAAAGCTATGTGTAAGCACCTGATGAAACAAACCGGCGATGTGAGTTTATCTAGAAAAAAATAAGCTTAAGCCTTTCTGCCTTTTTTTCTGTGATGGAGGGAAGTTAATAGTTGCAGTCCGTACTGAAGGGTATTCTAGGTGAGTTCCCAAGGTCATGTCCTAACCATGCTTTTGCTCAGATGTTGCATGAATGATCTGCATAATGGAATAGAAAATAAGCATGCTAAATGTGGGTGGGTGATACCAAACTGGGAGGAATTATCACAGTGCTAAAGGATCAGATAGATTTCAGAGAGATCACAATGAAATGGAGAAAAGTTTTATGCTGTTATTTTGACATAAATAGGATTCAGTGTGGTGAGGATATTAGACATGAGGATAAGAATCACTTCTGGAAACTGTGAGTGCATAAGAATGATCCAGTATGCATAGCGGCTCACAGAAAGGACAGAAGTGCATAAACAAGGTCATAGTGACACCCTCAATAGGAGCATAATGTAAAAATATAAAACAACCTTCAGTAAAAGCACTTTGTTCAATTTTGGGCATCACCCTTGAAAAAAGACTGGGATCAGTTGGAGAAAGTCCAGAAGAGAATTTAGGAGTGATTGCAAGTATCAGAATCACTATATCCTGAGCAGAAGGGGACTGACATTGCTTGGGCTACAGTAGTGGGAGCTAAGTGGCCTCATGATAATTCTTCAGATGTATGGCAGTCACTGTAAAGAGGAATGAAGATGATCTGTTCTAGGGGCTATGTGGAAAAAGGAAAGAGTATCTAAAAATATAGCAAGGGATTATTTGGATTTTGAAAACCTGACAGTGAGAGTGCTAAAGCATTGAAACATTGCTTAGCGAAACTGAAGAAGCATCATTATAGAAAGTCTTTTAGGGAAGGTCTAAATGTCTTTCCGAATCAGAAGGGAAAAAAAAAAGAAAGGGATTTAAATAGTTAAAAACCCTGCCTGCTTTACGTTTTTCACATTCTATGGTTAGTGTGACTTAATATCCATACCATATCCTTATGCAAAAATCTTTTTGGAAGCAACCTCTATCTCACTGAAATCACCAGAATGAACCTCTAATCCACAAACAACTGGAATGTGTCAATCATGATTTTGAGCTTCTTGTGTTATCCTTCAGCAAAGTCGAGTGAATTATTTGTACTAGTAAAAATGTTAATGTAAAACGATTGCTTTCTCTTCTACCCTGAAAGTAGGCACAATCCTGTAGAATGTATCTGGCCCAAAATAACTGGGGAATCCTTGTATAATTTGGTTAGAAACATAAATTAGGCTTTGAAATTACTATCATTAGTGTATGTAGGATTTATTTATAGTTCTGCCTTATTTTTACTGCATTAATTCATGTTTTTTATATTGCTGAGCTGAAGTGATGCTGAGTTTTACATTTTTAACTCCCCTGGTACTACAGATTGTGTGAATAAATGCCATTTTTTCCCTTACCATGCTTTTTCATACAGTATGCAACTAAAAATTGCAGTATCAAGTGGTGTATTTGAAAAGTTTTCCTTAATGGGAGTTGAGTATTTTCACAACTGAATAAAAGGAGGAGACAATGAGTTTTGCTTTTACATAGGGATATTCTGCTATAAACAATCCGAATGCATTTTGGGTCAGATTGGAATTAAACTTGAGAAATTAAAGGCCTACTATTTGGTAGAATATTTCCCTGCCCTGCTCTGTTCCATACCAATTCTGCAATATCTGATGCTTCAGTCCTTCCCTTTAAAAAATGGAGAAGTGCTAGAAGTGTATTTGACAGTGGATAAAAGGCTTAGTTAAAGCTGAACCCTACAATTCTACAGAAAGCAACTTTGCATATGGGTTGTAAAAATCACAGGCTTTTTAGCTCAATAATGCCTAAATTATTCTGCTCTAACTACTGAAAACATAGGATCCTCTAAATAAGAAGAGAAGTGTGGTATGCAAAATCAGGTGTTTTGGAAAAATTCTGAAAGACAAAGATTTTCAGAGCAAATGAAGTGTCCTGCCAGGGTACAAAATTACTTTGGTCCAAGAAAATTGAGTCCAAGGTGCTAGACGTAGTGTATCCTGTTTGGGCATAAGAATGAAATTCCAGTCTCTTTGCAGACTTCAAACCCAGCTGGTATTATATTTCACTTGGTGGTTGCTAGCACATTCATAGTGACAGAAATTTTTGGGTACACTTGGCGACTACTGGGATGCTCTTCTGCTGAAGATGGGAAAATTCGCTCCCAAAATCTCAAGTCAGAAAAGGCCACAGAGCCAAACATGTCAATAGAGTCTGCCTGAAAGGTAGATCAGTTTCTTACTCACCTGCTAATTACGTGTTAGAGAAGTGATGTGTGGTCGTCTCAGAGCAACTTCAGGTGTCACAGGTGACACATTTATTGACTCTGTGCTGTCTGATCTCAGCTTAAAAACAGAGGAAATAATGGAGTGTATAGGAAACGGGGGGTGCTTCTGTGGATAAGCTGCTAGGATTGGTAATACGTCAAAGAGCAAGACACATTGCATGAAAACCTAGTATTGGCTGTATAAAATCTCTGCAGAGATGTCAATACTTTAAGTGAAAATAATGCCACAAATGGCTAAGAAATATAACGTGTAGTAATTTAAATAATGGTGATCATGTTCTTATTATAACATATTAGGTGGAAATAATATTGTGCTGCTTTATAGTTACACATTTTGACAAAGACATCACGCATAAAAAAATAATCCAAACGTTAGATACTGCTCAGGTCCAACACCCACCCCTCCTAGAGCTCCCAGAAGTCTGGCCAGGACTGAAAGGTTTTGGCAGCCCTACCCTAATTTTGGTAGCCCCTTTGCAGTCCCACTCACAGTGGGGCTCTGGGCTTCCTCTGTTTCCAGACCATTACCCTAATCCTTACCCTAGGTGTGGCCATTGGAATGGAATTGAGAATTCTGACCCAAACACTTTCAAAATTTGAAGATGTGTTTCTGTCTCCCCACGTGGCCTTCCTTAGGTTCTGCCTGCTGTTGTGGGTATGGGCTGGAACCTGAGACCTTACAAAATGGATGAAGTTGCATGCTCAGGCTTTGCTGAAGTGCAGGGATGGCTTGGCTGCAGGGTCTGTACCCAGGAAATAGCTTTATCTGCACATCCCTTCGTTACTGCTGAGACACCTGGGACACTGCAACTTTAGTAAAGGTAGAGAAATCTGATTCCTGGCTGTATGGGTTAATGTGGTTTTCTTAAGGATTTTTTCACCTCTCTGATTTGCAAAAAAATGTTTCTAAGCTGAAACAATTCCTTAACTGAAACTTCTGTGGAAGTCTGTCAGTATTTGAAGCCTTGAAAGCCTTTATGGACACAAAGTCTCACAGGTTTCCTCTAAGGTGGGATAGAAACATTATCCCACTGTACTTTTGGAATGCATTAAAGTGCAGGAGAGCTGATTAATTCCCCCCCAAATATTTTTTTTTCCCCTCTCCCCAGATTTTCTTCTCTAAAAAGCCTTGGAAAATTCTGATCACAATCAAGATTTTCAAGACTGACCAAGTTTTACATGATATAAACCCATGCTCTGAGGTTGTTAGTCAGTCTAAATAGGAATCTGCTGTGTGAGGAATGACTGAAAAGGAATGAAATGCTACTAGAATAGAATACTTACTGAAAGTGGGCAAGGGTTGTAATTTCTATTTTAACAGCTAATTAAGGCTTTGGGGACACACTCCTCTTGGTTTCAATTGTTCGTTCCTTCAGCAAAGAAAAGAAAATTTTAGATGGTGTTAGGTGGATAGCTGTGGCTGCAGCACGCAAGCCCAATGAGCTTAGTTACTCCGAGCGGTTTTGGTATCAGTTGATATATGTCTAACTTGATTATAACTGCATTAAAAAATTCCCTTCTGGGCTGAAACAATTAAAGATGCATCTGCACACGGATTTATTTATATCAAAACGCATTTGTATTTACACAAAGTCAGCACAATGATATAGTATTATGGGAAGCAGCAGCAGTAACAGTCACCAAGAGAGAATATTTAAGGATCAATATCCAGTACCTAAACAGAAAGGTTTTGTTTTCTGAAAAATCTTGCAAATTGCGTGATGATTTTTTTTCGGTTTTGCAAAGGTTTGTAAGCCATGAGAGACTAAATCTATAACTGGGCATTAATACTCATAAGGCTGTATTGCTATAACCAACCTACTGTATGGGTCTAAGTTCAGAAAATATCTGTTCTGCTCTGGCGTAGTTTTGAAATTGTTGCACACTGCTCGTATTAAATTGCAGACAATCTAAAAATGACCTCTGGCCACCTCCAGCAGTGCCAGAACTTCTGAAGCACTGTTGACTGAACTTTAAATGAATAAACAAAAAAGATGCACTTTATCTATGAAGAGCAAAACTCACTAGGCTGCAAATAAAATACTAGTCGAAAGCTTTCAGTGTGATACCGCATTCTTTTAAAACTACTACAAATTTCAGTGTTAACTGTTTTTGAGAGAATTGGGTTCTAACTATTTTATTTCCTGGAAAAATAATCTATGTTTGAAAGAAGGAACTGCCTGTAGAACACCTAAGCAGGAAATCATTTCCTCTCTTTTGAGACTTGTACTGTATTCACTGCTGGTACTCAGTTATGTAACATCTACCCAAAAAAGTGACAAAAAACCCCCCAAAAAACTAATTCAGCTTTTTCCTTTCAACTTTTAAAGAAAGGAAGAGTACTGATTTCCTGAAGAAAAAGAAATAAACAGATATTTAGGTATTTGCACCCCATTAGGAAAACATTACAGAAAAGTTGTGTTTCTTTCTCAGTTGTATAATGCTGGGCAAGCTGTAATTTGTGATAGCTTATCCTGCAGTTTTACCCTTTTTTGCTGTCCCCTACAGTGTCTGCATGTAGATTATCATTTTGCTACACTGAACCTGTTATTCAGAAACATTTCATTTTGTATGCCTCTTTCTTAGAATATGTTTTTAATTTCATGAATTAATGGCAAATTGATTATGCAAACATTTCATTTGGATTGACACTATCCAGGCTGTGATTTGAGCTATGATTGGTTAGACATATTATACTGTTTCTGATCCCAGGGTGAATGAACACTTAAAGCACTTCTGCTGTGAACAAACTTCATTATGGATGTAGAATTAATTGCCCACAAGTTCTTTCTCTTAACATCTTTGATGTTCAATTTCTGTGAACGTTCATGCCAATTAAAATCTGTCTCTCAAGAAGTCCAAAAGCAGAAAAGGCCAAATATTACCAAAGCAACTTTCTTGAAAAACTCCTCTGTGCAATCCTAGAACAATTCTTGGAACATTAGAGCCTAATTTACAGCTAATGTCGAAAATATTGGTATTTCAAAGTTGTCGTCAGCCACTGCAAATTTTGCATATATTAGAAAATAATAATTGCAGTGATGCTAAAAGTAAATCAAAGCCTCCCTTTCATTTTAATAAAGTACTATTTTGCTCCTCTCTAGGGTAAGAGATCTCTGTGCCCAAGAATGGTGTTTTGGTGCTTTAAAAGGTGTTTTGTCACCGTGCAGACTGGTAACGTGCAGTTATTCCACTGGGCACTGGGTGTACAGCCACCGGAGTGATGCAACCTTGTATGAAACCGTAACAGCAGAATCTTCCCCCAAACGGGTGGTTTAAAGCTTCTCTCTGCTGTCTTTCTTCAGAGATTTTTGAAGTCGGTGATGACCATGGGGAACTTTGGGGGGACTTCTCCAACCTGAGCCTGAGGTGGCAGCTTGAGCACTGCAGGGCCAGATCCTACACAGGCCTGCAGGGAGCCCAGCAGTGGTGAGCAAGGCAAGGGGCATGCACGCAGTGCATGCTGGCGAGCAGCTTGTTTTTAAGTCACCCGTGGATTTGAGGCGATTTATTTTAAATGGCTGGAGTGCTAAGATGCAACCGGAGAGTGCAAATGTGCTTGCAGCCTGGAAGGATGCTGTACTGTGACAAGCAAAGCAGGCATTTTGGCAAGGGATGGCTGAGCTGGTTTTTAAGGTGGGCTACACTCCTCCTGTTATTCCTCAGTCAGATTGCTGAGGTGCTGACAGCGCAGACCAATGGTAGGATTAAGGCATTGAAATAAAAATTCTGAAATTATTTGCTTTCTCCCTTGCCTGACCTTGCTCACAGCGCTGATGGCAGAGATGAACTGCTGGCTCTTCTCACCGAGGCTCCCAGCTGAGGTGGCTTAAACAGTTGACAGGGCAAATGGTCGAGGCCAGAGTGTCAGCCAAAGGGGCGAGGGCAGGCCTTGCGCCCAGAGGCCGCGAACGGGACCGGAGGCTGTCAGCAGTGTCACTCGGCTGACCTCGCCAGGCCTGTGGTTTCCCTAAGACTGAGTTGTGCCGAATACGATTAAATTTTCCTTGTTGTCCTACAGGGTGTCCCTTTTCCATAGAACTGTTGTAGACTGTATGCCATATTTATGCAATGTTTTGTAACACGCAGTGTTGCTGTAGTCTGAACCTTACTCATCCAAAATTACTTGTTATCCAAAGAAGGGTCTTGTCCCCTGACACATCTGGTACTTAGACTGAATACTGTCTTGATTATCAAGATGTATTAAATGTCCATTCCTCTTCATGTTTCCTTCTGGGAACCTGCTGTAGTCCTGGTCACCTTTTACTATGCATGGATACAAAGTTAGGCAAATTAAATATTTTCTCACAGTGCAGCTTGGTGAACAGGCGCTGAGTAAATAATTGAGCTTGTCCTCCAGGGACCCACTACGGTAGTGCATGTGCCACTTTTTAAGTTCTGCATAAACTTTTTTCTGGTTGCTGTCTTGCATCATTTGCATTCTCATTTTTTTATTCCCTTTGCCCCTCCTATTGTCTCAGTTCCTTCCTAGGAAAGAACATGTGCAAGTGATTCAAAGAGTTTTCAACAAATACACAGAAACTCTATTTCACCCCTTATATAATTGTCGTCTCTTTTTTAGCCTTCTGAAAAACACAGTTTTCACTCAAATGTTCACTAAAACAAGTTTCATGCTCTTCTTGGCATAGACTTCCTGGATTTTTAGTGCCCATTCTCATTAAAGAAAATATCCGATGCAGTAGGAAAAATGAAAGTTGTACAAACTTCAGGATCCTTCCGGATACAATAAAACTAAATAGAAGAATATGTTCCAAACAACTTTTTCTAAAACCTGAGGTGCACTTTTCTGTAAATATCATTTGACTCATGAGGGATGAGAAAATGCTAAATGAATTTTGCAACTAGTTTATCATAAAATCATAGGATGGCTTGGGTTGGAAGGGACAGTGAAGACCATCTAGTTCCAATCCCGTGCAGGGGAATGGGCAGGGATGCCACCCACTAGACCAAAAACCCAAAAAGCAGTGTGAATTTCATATACCTAATACAGTAACATATTTCAATCAATTCATATAGTCAGAGTCTCACGGAAAATGATGGAAATCAGGAATTTAAAGCAAGAAAACTGGAGAAAATGTAATCAGCTTAGAGAATTTCTTCTGAGCAAACCATAAGGTAAATTATTCACTGTGATGTGATTTATTTGCTCAGCTTGAAAACCTTCCGTGATGTTACTTTTTCAGTTCTACAAATCTAATAATTTGACTTTTAGGATCATCAACATATCTTCCTCTCATTACATCATGATGCTTTTACAATATGTCCTGCTTGTTATACCAAGTAATTGTTTCTATCAGCATTATTTTCTCCCTTCTTATCCATCATCTCTCTGATAACATCCTATTTCTTTGCCAGCTCTGTTTCACAGCACCTGTATCATATTAATAACAGCACAGATGGGAAAGTTCTGTGAGGTTATTCAGTACAATCCATTTCCTGATGCAATGTTGGGCTTTTATATATTCTCCAATATATATGTAGCCCGATGGTAAATGAGTCAAGTGACTGGATTTTCACAATCTCATTCAAGTCTTAATGCAGTATTTTTTTTTTCTTCTGTCATTCTCTCTTTCTACCTTTTTATATTCCTTCCAGTAGCTAAAAAGTGCCTCTTGACAGATAAGAAATTGCACAGGCTTAAGAAATCTCTGGCACTGAGTCAAGCACATCATATTCTTAACAGCATTGTTAATATGTTAACAGGTGGAAACTTACTATTGTTCAGTGCTTTAGGTGTGAAATGTCTCACTCTTCTTTATTCAATTTTTTACCTTACAGTTAATTTGATTAACAGCTTGGGCTGTTAGCTTTTTAAATTGCTTTATTTCACAGAGATAAAATACAGTAGTTGGCAATTCTTTTTGTTCTGATTCAGCTACATCACTTATTTTAGCTTTTAGTTTTCATGAAACCTAAACTGAGAGAATTCTTTCAGGTGTGGAATATTTTTTTTTAATGTTGGTTGCCTAATAAAACTGGAAGAAAACAAAGAAATGAAAAAGGTAGGGACTGTCACAGCAACTGGAGACATTGTTTGCTCCAATTGTTCAAAGGTGCTTCCTGTTTCTTATCAGTATGCATTGGATCAAAATAAGAGATTTTAACAATTTTCTGACTGTATCCCCCTTTAGTCTTTTTACGAGCCAGGTGTTTAGAGCAGTGAAAATTGCTGTAATGGAGGTCTTGAGTAAACCAGAAGATGCAGTGCTCTGATCAGAGCAGCCTAGACACATGCTCTCTAGTATCCCCTTTTTGAATCTTCACCTTCCTATTGAAGAATGTTAGACTGATTTTTCTACCCCACCCTATCCGATTTCCATGTAAAGTACATAATGATAAAAACAAAACTCTTAAGACTTCCCAAAATTATAAAAGGAAAAGGTCATAGGAGACTCAAATAACATTCTCAAATGTGAAGTCTATTCTCTTTTCTTTCTCTTGGTGAGAGAAACAGATTTCTAAGCCTGATTCAGTGACCTGACAACCTTGGCTTTGTGCTTAACATGTTGACCTGCCTTTATTCACTGCGAGCTTACTGGGACAGTTGTCTGTACCCGTGCCACTCCTCTCTGTTCATGAAGGTGATGTTTATGCTGCAGGTTTGACTGTTCTCTGCTGTAATCCTCCTCCCACTGCGGGTACCAACTCATGGAGACACGTGTATGTATATCAGGGTAATGCTGTGTGGCCCGATTTCTCCTCTTGCTTACATAAATATTTGATTTTTAATTTTGAGTATCCCCCGAAAGCTCTAATTCTTTTGTGAAGACTGACTTAGGGTTTAAATAATTTTAGTATTAAGAAATACACTGTGTGAGTGAAGTGTTTAAATCCAAAATTCCAAATCCACAGACGTACTTTTGTTTAGAGGCAGTCTGAGAATGTCACAAGTGAAAGAAGGGTTTGGACTGGCAATTGTCCTTTCAAATGATCTTGGCCAAGTAATTTTACTTTAAAATATTCTATTTCTTTTCTCATGCTCTGTTTAAATAAGATCTGCAGGAGAAAAATTCTCTCCTACACAGGGTTTGGAAAGTACCTAATAGAACAGGGCATCAGTCTGATGCCTACTGGAATATAAGTTTCATTTGCAAATATAAATTAGGGAACCTATAGCTATTGTACACAAATTTCCCTGCTACAGTTCCCTGCTTAGACTGATCTTCTTGAACTGTGAATCTCAAGCACATGACACTATAGAGCCCTCGCGCCTAGCCCTCACCGAAGGAAGGCTGGGCTTTGCACACACATGCTGACCTAAGGCTATTTGTATCCCTGGAAATACAGGCTACTACCAGAGGCAGTCTTGATTTATATCAGAAATTATTTTCTTATTTGAAGTTTTGCCAGGTCAGCAATATTAACCAAGTCCTTTTTTTAATAAGGTTTCTTTATGAGAAAATTAATGCAATGCAGTGATGTATTTACAGTGTACGTGTGTGGATATGATCTTACTGATCTTGCTCTATTTTATTTGCAAGCTAACAGAACCTCTATCTCCAGAAGCAACTGTTTTACCAACATAATGTTGTACCCACAGCAGACATGATGATAGTTATACTAGGTGACATTTTAAGGGCTTATTATAATTTGCAAAAGACACCTATTCAAACTATTTGAAATGTTAAGTACATGTTATAGTTTCACAAGCACTTAAAGGTAATATAATCCTGCCACCAGAGGAAGCTTTTCCTTCCCTTCTATCCATTTGTGCTGACTGGGAAATGAAACCAGATGAGACATTGCTATGGCTTAAACTGTCTTTATTCCTTCCCTCCCAGATTTGTTTTCAGTCCATCGCTACCTTGAATGGGCCATTTCACAATGGTTTGCTCACTGGCACAAGGGAGAATGCAAAGAGGGGAAGTAAGAAATGAGGATCTAAGCATCAAAAGGATATCTTCAGCATCAGTAAATTTTTGCCAGGTTAAATGACTTGCAAAACAGAAGTGTTCCCTGTGTAAAGCATATACAGCATTCAGGGGGTGCAGATCAGCTGTGAATAAGGATCGTAGTAGTAGTAGTAAGTAGTTTTATGGATCCTCCTAATGTCTGGCTAAAAACCGTAATATATTTCTTGCATTTCAAGTTTCACATTGGTTAAATGTTTTCAATATTCTTTCAGTTGTTTACATCTCTTTCTGCATATTTGTGGGACAGTATCATGTCATGCTCTTATTTATGTCACAAATAAACTGTTATTAGGGTTTTGCCAACAAGCTGCTTTAGGCAATTCTTCTCAAGTTTCTAAGATGAACTCTGCATATTTTAATACTTCCTTGGGCACTACTGGTAATTACTAAAATTTTTCATTCTTTAGGAAACAAGGTTTCTAGCTCAGATGACATCTGCTTTACTGGCTTCATTTTTCTGTGAAGTTGTAGCGCTGAAGGTGCAGTCCTGATCACTTACTTGAAAGACCTGGCTTTGATTCTGGATTTGTCCTTCATTTAGTTTTTGTAACTTGCACCAAAACTAATCTCAGTTTGTGTGTGTGTCTGTGTGTGTGAGAGATCTCTTTTTAGGGATAAAAAGAGTTCCTGCTTGTCCTTCTGCTTGAAAGAACTATCAGGAAAAAAGTTCAGTCACTGCCTCTGAGATGTTATTTTGTACTAGGTAGGAACTCTGTGTCTATGAAAAAAGATGAAATCCTAAAATAATATCCATTCAGATCTTGCAACTTCTGATATCAAAGGTAAATTCAAAGGTGGTTAATAGAAGGAAGGGGAGTACTGTTATATGCTGTCTGTGGAGGAAGAACTAGTGCCAACTCCATCCATCTGACTCCTCAGACCACGTCATGCTTACGTTGGCCCAGTACACGGCCTCAGGCAGGTTGCTGAGGCACCAGCTGCGATCAAGTGAGAGTGGTGAAACAAGTGAAAAGGCATCATTTGAGCCACAGTGTCTATTTGCACACCCTTACCTTGGGAAAAGGCAAGATGAATCACTTTAGCATAACAGTCTCATTTCAAAGAAAGCAAAGGTTTACTATCTCATTTGTCATGTACAGCTGGAGGAAACTGGATGCTAATGAGCACACTGAGCCCCTGCTACGCGATCGGGTAGCTTTACTCTCTGCTTGTATTTGCAAACGCATGGTAATAGTTGCTTAAAGGATTTCTGTGACTCCTTGTTAGGTATTTTAAAACAAAAATTCCGTTAAAATGAAGAGTTACCAAATACTAATAAATTGATCTGTTTTATTTCCAGCTTGACTTTTTTGGAACCGTTTACTGGAGCACCTTATTTCTGGTGCTAGGAGTTAGTGCTACTTTTGGAGGAAGCTTCAGTGTTAAACAGCACTTGTGTTTTAGTGTGTTTCATGCATGAGTGGCTGTGCTGAGGCAGCTATTTTGTCATGGTGAAGATGGAAGTCTACCTAATGTTAAGGGTCCGTAGGTAAAAAATACTTGTCTGTTTTTTGCAATGGTAATCTACTGTCTTGCAGTGCAATGGTTGCCACTTCTTGTTCTCTTTTGACAGCAGCTTACCAGTGTTACTCTTGCAACATTTTGGGACAGTAATATAGCTATTTTAAGGTTGAAATATTGGGATCTGAATGTGTTTTATTAACTTGAGATGCCTAACTGCCTAGTTGCCTTAAGTTCCCGTACAACCACCAAAAACAGGGATTTCATTTTACAACCAGTAGGCAGAGAAGGGAGTGAGTTTAGGAGGAGTTTATAAACAAGATAACCCCCCCAGCACTTGCTAGGAGACAGTGGAGGGAGGATTTGGAGTACAGTGATGTCCTGTGAGTGTAGATAGGTTTGGTGGCTTGCACAACAGCCGCTTCAGCGGCGCTGTACAGCCAAAGAGTCTCGGAGCAATGCCGGAGTCCTGGCACGCCAAGCGAGTTGCTATGGCTACTGGCGCTCAACAAGCCAGGTGTGGAAATCGGGGGAGAAAAACGTAGCTTTTGCATTCAAAGTTATGACACTTGCTATTTTTCTGCTTTTTCTTTTAAAGGTAATTAACTGTCATTATTCACCTAAGCTATAAATTAGCTTTTTTGGTGTGGTTCTGTGAGGAATTTAGGTGCTCGTGTGCCTTCTGGGTGAATTCCTAATTTGATGTCCTGGTGTTTTACATTGGGTTTTTCTCAGGGTGGGGAGAAGTAGAAGGTAGGAGAAGAAAGTGAAAGAAGAGAGGGAATATACTGCAGGGCTGATCCTTTTCTTACATGTTTTGTTTCTGAAAATGTGTGTTTAGTGTCTGTCCTTATTTAAAGAATAAATATCCAACTGTTAAATCCAAATTAATATCGCCCAGGCTTGTATTTTGATATCAGATAAACTAAATTAAAAATTAATTATCATTTGGAGCCAAAACTGTTGAAAGGATTGCTGCTTTTTGAAGAATGTTTGACAGCCTGCTCTGTACCAACACTCATCTAAACACTGAGCTGGACACTTATGGAACTGTCGGGCAGCTACAAGATTAATGTAATATACAACATTGAATATGATGCTGACTGAAAACCTTTTAAATGTCCTGGAATATGAAATAAGTCATTTCTTACAATTAGCTGAGAAGTGACAGTTTTATTCACAAACAGAAGTTTTCTAAAAATTCATTAATAGATACATATAAAAAAAAATTACAGTGATTATTACAGGTGGTGATTTGTCTACGCTGGGTTTACACTTGAATGCTTAGTGGTAATCTGACTGACATCTTTTATTTTAAGAATATAATGCCCCTTCTCAGATGCAATCAATTGAAATTCTTGCTTAGAGTGAGAGAGAACAAAGGAAGATTATCTTCCAGTTAATAAGTGAAAATGTGAGTGTCTGCTAAATGAAAGGATTGGAGCCAGTCATTTGGCTTGTGTGAGTTCCATTTTGTTAAAATAAAAATAAAATAATTCTTGAGAACTATTTTCTGGACTAATATCATCAAAGAAATATTTTTTAAATTGAAGTGTTTATTTTGAAAAAAATGTATTCAAACACAAATGCATGCATAACATATATCATATATGTGAAAACACGTATGCAAGCTATAAGTCTTTTTGCCTTGGTAAACCATTTTAGGTTTAGTCAAAACCATCCTTTTATTCTACCATTATGCTCACCTACCAACTTTCTGGAGGGCTAGTATTATTCTTTCAGAGACACATTGAGTTGTCCTTAACATATTGTTCAAGAAATTTTGGTGAATGTTCAGGAACTTTTGCCCAGTGACAGTTTATAGTCAGTCTGCAGTCAGAACTTTGACCCAGTAGCTGTGTATTTTTGCATATGATGATCATGATTTCTCACTTGGAATGAATCTGTATAATGAATCAAAAAAACTCAGATTATTTCTGGGTTATTACAATGTTTTGGAACAACACCACCAATGAAAAAATGCTATTGAAAGGATTGCATTATCAAATTCTGCAATTGATTTCTAACATATTTTTATTGCTTTATACATAATATTTATATCAAAAGCGCCTAGTATATTAAATAGATATAATAAATGTGTAAGTGTTAAAAACAAACCAAAAAACAAAACCCACAAACCTAAACAGATCTGTAATAGGTGGGATTTGGAACTGGAGTGTTGTTGTTGTTGTTTGTAAATGCATAGCTAAAGGTATACTGTGAGGGTTTAAATGAAATTGCTGACAAGGTCAGATC
Source organism: Anser anser (assembly GCF_964211835.1). NCBI lineage: Eukaryota > Metazoa > Chordata > Aves > Anseriformes > Anatidae > Anser > Anser anser. The sequence continues at coordinate 17,373,913 of NC_139735.1, read as the reverse complement.
ATCCTTTTATCTTCAGGCAATAGTTAGCTTTAAAATGCGTTTCCTCTATTATTTTCTCTTTGTGAAGTCAAGAGAAAATAATCTTCTTGATAACATCAATTAAGTAATGCTTCTGAGGTGATGCTGCAGCCCAGCATCATGATTTATCCATGGCATTTGAGTAGCAGTTATTGTGTAAGCACCATCTCTCCTGAAAGCTCAGGCAGGAGTCTGACTAGTTTCTCAAGCTACTGAAAAATTATAAAAATACATTCATGTCCCTTATGAAATGCTTCTTTCTATGAATTTTGGGTCTGAGATTCTCAACAAGGTACCTGTATCCCAGGAAATACAGTAGGAACTGAACCTTAAATCCTTTGCAAAGCTCAGCACATTACAGTTTTTTTTCTCCGAAGTTCTTGGTGGAAATAACCAAAATAATTTTGTTCTATATCTAATTGCTTTTTTTTTTTTTTCAGGCAATGCTGTCATCTCCTATCTTTTTATTGATACCTTTACAAAATGTCCTCTTTCCTTCTTAACCGCACACAACTCTGTAGAAATTGCTCAAAACAACAACAACAAAACCCTTAGATTTTTAAAGTACAGAAGCATCCCATATTGTAAGGGTTTTATATTCCTCCTATGTGATGTTTTGAAGTGTTATTACGGCGCAGAGGAATTCTTTCAGATTCTTTCTATTGATAACAAGTGTGGCTGGTGACAGCGAAGCAGGAGAGTGTTGTACAAGGAGAGCGGTGTGGACAGTGGGAAACAGCAGGTGGGAAGCAGCACGACTGCAGTCATCGGGAGGCAGCAGCAGCTCTTTGCTCTCTGCTTCTCCTGCATATGCCAAGTGGAGAAGGACGCTAGCTAAAACAGCTTCTGCTGACTGGGCAGGGAGAAACTGAGAAGTCTGCTTAGCTTGTGGCCTGCATGAGGCGCTGAAGTGCTAAGAAAAAGCCTTGGGGGTCTAATGTAAGTTGGTGGTACCCCACCTGCCATGCACCCCATGTGTAAAGGCCAGCTTGTTATCACAGCCAGTTCTGTACTCTCTCTAGGGGATAGAAAGGTTGCCCTCACTGCCTGGAGAGTTGCTAATGGTGCAATTTCTCCTTTTGTCTATAGCCAAAATGAGGTCTTACAATGTAGCTTCTGTCTCCCCACTGTCATGGACAGTGCTCTCTCCTCTGCTTTAGTTTTTAAAGCTTCAAACATAAACTGAAAGGATAAAAGGAACACCATTTTTAAATAGGCCCTTCATGCTTTCAGCTCCTTGGACAATTCTTACATCAGAAAAATGTGTTATGTGTAAAGAATGCTGTAGAACAGAGGAAAATAGTGAATCTCATAGCAGCTAGAGGAATGGTAGTGATAAAGCAAAGCATTACAGAACAAACTGAAACTTAGTTTTAATGTTAGAAATGTCCATGTGTAACCAGTATCTCATCCAGAGCTAGATAACTGTACCCACATATCTGACAGTGCTAGAAAGGGAACAGGCTCGCCAGGATCCTCAATCTCTACTGCTTTTTTTCCTCAGTATCAGAACAGAAGTTATCCTCTGAACACTGACTGTTTGTCATGTCAAAGCAAATGCCACACATGCAGCAAATACTTGGTGGAAGGAAAAACATAATTTATGTTACCAATCTTCTGAGAAACATAATTCTTGAACATTGTAATTAGAGAATAATTTAAGTTGGAAGGGACCCCAGAAGCTCCTGCTCAAAGTTAGGACCAGTTAGAGCAGGTTCCTCGGGACTTTATTCAGTTGAGGTTTGAATATTTCCAAGGCTATAGAGAGTTCCCACAGCTTCTGTGGACAATCGAATCGGTGTTCGATGGTTCTCAAAGTGGTTGCATGCCCGCACCCCAGTACTGAATCAGAATTTACCAGGTTGCAACCTGGGTCTGTTACCTCAAAGTGAATTTTAATCAATTTGGCATTTTCTCAAAAAAATTGCTTTGTAATGCTAGCACAAGGATGTCTGGGTAGGCCTGGGCATGTGTTTGACTGTAACACACTATGGAAAGCCTACTGGCTTGCAAGATGTCAAATCACTCTTTGACCAGGAAGGGTGATAGATCATGGGTATGTTATTTTGTACAGGTCATTCTAGGAACATGGCTGCTCTCAGAATATGTTTTCAGAAGGCCACCCTAGTCTATCTCCAGTCCTTTCAGCTCAACTAAGCTCATTAATGGAATTACTAGGATTCGCTGCCATTGATGATACAGATGCTAATATAAAAATACTTCTGTATTCTTCAGTTAATTTTACTTCGGCTTGTTTAAACTCACTAGTTGTCTTTTTTTTTTTGGTAAGTTTTCCAATATAAATATTTAATAATGAAAAAATCTAGTTTATTTAATATTGAGATATTAAATCTTTCTGTTAGTATATTGAATGAAACACAAGTAATAATCGTCCGTGTAACTACGGAATGGATCCTAATATGGCCAGGAATCCTGGGCAACAGGAAAACCCAGGGTCATCTATATTTGCTAAAAATAGTCCTACATATAGTGGGTCAAAAGTAAGGTCAAAATTTTAGCTGAAATATTGATGACCAAATAGTGTACAGAATAAACAGTGTGAAACAGTATAACCTATAAGCCTTGCTTCAATTACATTAAAGAGGTAATTTCTCTTATTGAATAGTGAAAATCTGTAGAACTAAGTTGCACGTTCATGCAAAGCAGCTTACCAATACACAGAGCCTGTGTTACAAATTGCACTTTTAGCGTACCTGTAAGCAGTCCTTTCTCTGAACTCGGCAAAACTGCCTGAATATTTGTGACTTCACCCTCTTCACTTCTCTGCATATTTTTAGTCTGCTTGTCACTTCTAGCTCATATGTCTTCTGTAGCCACAGGCTTGACAGTCTTTGTCCTGTTGGTGTAGTCAGTCTTTTTCAGAGGTTTCTTTCCTTCTTTTTTTATAGCTGAAGTTCATCAGGCCTATGTGGCAAGTATGTAGACAGTATTTCTTCTCATTTATTTTTAGTTCTGGGCATTTTATTCAAATAACTGCCTTCCTTAATTTGCCTTCTCAAAGAACTGTAGTAGCCCAGAACATTTGTTCATACCATACATTTTCAGTGAATTGACAATTAAGAAGTATGCGAATTGATCTTAGCTCATAAGGCAGTGGATGGATTTCTTAGCAATGACTGGGATTTCTGAAATCTTACCAAAACAGTCCTCGCCACCTCTGCAGTACTGAATACGTGGCTACTCAGTCACACCAAATATGGTCTACACAATGTTAGAAAACTGTGGGCATTTAAGAAATCAGTTGTGGGTTGGACAGCTAAGAACCTACTCCATCAGGTAACTACACTGCACTGAAATTAGATCTGTGCATAGTTTTAGGCAGTTGTATTACGCTCAGGACAGACAGTAGGCTTCATGGAATTGTGCATATTTTCAGAAACATATATTAAAAGTATATAATTGCAATAAGTTCCTGTGTTTTCTAGGACTTGGGAAGTGCTAAGAATAAATTTAATTAAGGTGGTAAACATACTCCTTTTGATTTACTTTTTTGGATCATGGGGGTAACTACTCAGGAGACAAAATCGTATGGCAGGTGGCCAAGGCTTTCCAGCATGATACAACTAAATTATCAGTTTGTTTAAACAGTGTCGCATATACTCCTGCTAGAATCCAAAAAGGTTCCACATTAAAAACTTGCGCCAAGCTTGCAATGTCATTGTGTCTGATATTTCACTCTCCTTTTAATTGACTGCTGAAGTGATGTACTCTTATTATAGTTGTCTTTTTCTTCCTCAGCAAGTAAAGAAATAATGTTGGCAAAAGCTGGAATTTATTCAAATTGTAATTTGTTGATTGCAACACACCGATCTTTCCCAGGTTATAGAAATACAAATCCGCTCTGCACAGTGTAGCAGTGTGAAATTACCAGCATTCAGTAAGAAGCTCTTGGAGTTCTCTCCAGTTTCCTCAAGTCTTTACAGGGGTCTCTCCAATTCCTCTTCACTGGCTTTCTTTTCATCGCTACATCCTGCTTTTAGATTAAGGCAATATTTTAATATGTATTTAATTAATTAATTCAAAACGACTTTGCTCTTCTTGAAAATGCGATTTCTTTGGTGGCTCTTAAGTGGGGAAAAAAAGAAAAAGAAAAAAAAAAAAGGAGAGATTGTGGTACCTCACATAGCTTTAAAGTGAACTTTTGTTGATGCTTCATCCTACGATGTTCCTGTTCTTAGAATGCTAATGTGGAGGATAATGAAAATTGTCACACTTCTCACACAGGTTGGAAGGTCCTGAGCAAAATGGGTCTGTTCTTCATTACAAAGGCCTTTAGGATAGGTTGATTAAAGCCATTTAACATAAGATACTATTGCAACACATACTTTACATAAACTGCACAGTACCTACAGGTTACATAGTACAATAGCTGTTCCTGGATGCCAGTAGAATGCTGAAAGCAAACCCTCCCACTTGTGCCTTCAAGAAGGCTTTATTCTTCGTAGCTTATCTCAATACGTGTTTTATCAACAGTCCATTCTCCATCTCTGCGTGTGCATTGGGCCTTCCTGGCTCAATCAGCATTTCTCCCCATGCCTGCCAGCCACCTGTGTCACCCGGCACCACTGCCCGTCCATTTCTGGTCCCCAGCAGTCCCGGTTAGAGTTATGAATGCTGACTGTCTTTAGGACCCTTAAAAAGTTCATGCTGGCTCTGGCTGAATATTGAACTAGGTCAAAGCTCCGTAAGTCAGCTGAAAAACTGGTTGATTTCAGCCTGGTCTGGGTGATATGAAAGATGCATGCATGTTCTGTACCAACTCTATTTCTTCTGAGAGTGTTTAAAGCTTAAATCAATACTACTGAAGAAAATAAAATCAGCTTATTTCAATTCATCTCATGGTGGGTAAAACAAACTGACTTTCTGCCAGGACTCTGGCTTTGGTGATTAACAATATGAAGAAGAGAGTGAAATTTGATGTGGGCAATCAGATGCCTGAATCGAAGAAAGGAGCCTTTGGTGAAGTATTTTGGTACAGCTGTTGCCCTTTGTGATAGATACAATGTGGTTTAACTATTGAAACTGTACTTTTACAAGCATGGTTTTATTTCTTGAAGTAATTTGCACCTGAAATCTTCATGCACTGCAATCATTGAAAGCAGTGAAAGATATTGATATTTCCCCACCCCCCCAAAGGGAGGAAGCTGTATATTTGGCTCCAGTGCTTTCTTGGACATGAAAGCTGAAGCTGGTGAACAGTAACATTCATCCTCCAGATTAGAATTCCTTTCTCTCCAATGTTATGACTTCTTGATCTTCAGAGAAAATTCTATCCTGTAATCACTGCAAATACCAAAGCACTGCTTTCTCATCTACTGCCTTCATCTAATGTAGTTCAGCAAGCCCTGAGCTACAGTGACGTCCTCAACATCCTCCTTGAATGTCAGGATTGGATGGAAGGGTGGTTCAGGTTTGCAGCTGTGGGGGATAGACAGAGACAGAAATCTTTTCATGATATACATGTATGCACTTAACTAGAATCCAGAATAGATGCTACGTAAGAAGAAAAAAACAGCAACAAACCCAGGATTTTGAAGAAGCTCAAATTTTTAAACAAACCCAGATCCCTTGTTTATGAATGTTTAATTTTTTTCCATGTAAAAGGCCACACATCATACTTCCAGACAACTTGTTGGTTAATGATTTTTTTTCCAAGAAATACTGCCTTAAGAAGAGTGATTATTATGCACAGTAGGTATAAATGAATTATTTATCAAACATATTTTTGATCTTACTGAAAACACCGTTGATATGTTTTTCTAAGTGTTTTATTGTAAAGTCATTTGCACACAAAACAAGTCTTTGCTTAAATGTTTATGTATCGCTATTCACATAAAAATGAAAGATATACTACAAATAGAATCGGTCATGCATTTTTCTTTTGATTATATGTTATTTTAGAAAAAAAAATGTTTTGTCAGGAGAAAAAGGAAAGAAAGAAAAGTACATTTGGGAAGAGATCAGCAAAAGTTATCCAGATCCTAGATGGGTAACAGCGGCACTTGGGTGGGGAATAGGTAACTGCAGCTTCTGGCCCTGCTTCAGATACGGGCTTTCTTTTGGGTCTTCCAGATTTCACCTAAGTGTCCTGAAGAGCTTTTGCCTTCTGCTGGGTAGGAACATTTCCATCTTCCACAAAGGAACTTTTTCATTCTGTATAAAAGTAACTATTAATGATTAAATATTCATCCATGTAAATTCTGTGCACAACATGCTTACCAGGTCAGTGTCTCTGATCTAGCTAATAATTTTAGGTGGAAAGGCTGAAGTGCAACACACTCAAAATGTGAAGTTTTGTTTAGCATCTTAGCTTCAAAGGCAAAGAAATAGTTGATTGTGTGACTCTGTCATCCCAGCTGATTTCTGTACTCACCAGACTGTTAGCTGTTCGGAGGCATAAAGTGCTTTTGTGAGAAATTTTGAAAGGTTTTGCTTTGTCTTTGCTTGGGATAGAAAAACATTTTGTTCCCCCATTCACTGTGCATAAGAAGCCAAGTTAGAGAATAATCACGCTATTTCATAAAACTCACACAGATAAGTCATCCTTACCATTCAGCACTAAAGCAGCATTTTAACACTGAAACAATAAGTTAGAATTTATGATTTTTAAGGAAAAGTCTGGTATATGTCAGTCTTGGTCTTTTTCTTTGGAAGTAATTTGACTAAAGTTATAGGCATTAAAGCAAAAGACTGAAGGCATTAACAGGAACTGAGCAAATAGACATTCATGTGTACGAAATTTACCTAGAATAAATATTTGAAATTGAATTGTCTGCCCTAAAGTTAGCTCAGGAAGTGGCAAGGTATATGCCGTGTATATGCCTACTGTGCATGCTTCTTTCGGTGAGTTTGTGATAGGGTTGTTTTGGTGTATTTATTGGTAGATGAGATGAGGGGAATCAGGTAGGAAAGGCAACATGTTAGTCTTGATACGGAACATCAAAAGTGTTCCACTGTGATATTCAAATTAACAGCCATGTGTAAGTCATTCTTTGCCCTAAGTCGATTCACCATGCTATTTTACTAAGTCTCAGAAGATGAAGAATAAGATAGAATCATATGGTGGTAAAAAGGGAGAAGGGTGCTTCTAGCTTTCCGGTTTACTGCTAACACATGTTGCCAAGTAAGGTGCAACTTGATCCTCTTGAGATCAGGGTAATCTCCAAGGCTGTGTCAAGAAAACAGAAGTATAATGAAAAGGGTCAGGTTTGGTTTCATGGTTTTAGTGCAATCAGGAAGATTATTTAAGACAGTAGGGGCTACATATACTTTTTAGAAATGAAATAATGTAAACCTTCAATTCTCAAAGATAAAAAACTCAGAATTTTCTTCTGAATAATTTTAAATTGGGGAGAAGAATGTAAACTTAGGTACCTCGGCTCACGCATGTGACTCATGTATGTGACTACCATTTGTGCTGTTCAAGAACACTATTTGTATTAAAGCAAGGAGAAAATTTGGGATTTGAAGGGGAAAGAGTAGGATGTTTAACCAGCCCTGATGAGCCCTAGAGGCCAATAGGTTTGGGGAAAGGGTCCCAGCTGTCCCTGGGGAGCCCTGGCTGCCAGAGGGGTTTGGACAGGGGGATTCTCCCATGAGCTTGGGCATGGGGGTGGTGGTATTGGGGGTCCGGGAGGGACATCAGAGCCCAGCGCCCAGATTGAGATGGTTGTCATGAATGGACACCATGTGCATGTACACACACACACACACACACACAGAGTGAATTAAACCTCACCTTCTAAAAAAGTTAGTGGCCCAAAGGTCAGAATATAGTAATAGGGCACTGCTTGCATTTCAAGCAACATTTGTTGTGTGGTCCTTTAATGGATAAAATGTAGGTGACAACCATAAATACATTTACAGTAACACTAATTGATCCCTGCTGTGATTTGTAGTTTTAATAAACAGCAATTTAAAACCAAGCAAAAACAGAAAAAAAAAAAAACACAACCAAACAACAACAAAAAATGACTCTAGAAAACTCAGCTGCTAAACACCTATGAGAAGATTGTTTACCTTTTTTTTTTTTTTTTTTTTCACAAGCTGTCAGGCTGTAATAAGGAATTTGGAAAAGACAGATAACCCTTCCCCTGCAAAGTTGATTTTGACTATGAACCTTAATGAAACAATTTGCCTCCTGGGCATTTTTAGATTGTACAAAATCACTTTTCTGCTAAAGTACTTACTATACACACATAGACACATGCAGAGTGATCTCTGAGACTGAATGAGTTAACTGTGAACATGGACACAGTTTTTAAATCACAGCATGCTGCCTATATTTTCTTGCAGGGGACTTATTCAAGCACAGTAATAAAACCAGACATTACGGAAAGCAGATTTTTGTTGCTGTGAGTTGTAAAGAAAAATATAAGGAATGACTTGAGTGTGAGGAAAAAGGAAATGTTGCCTTCCATTGGTTAAGAATGAGCAAAGCTTTAACCAAACTTGGGTATGCCGTGCATGCAGGAATGAGATGCAGTCAAATGCTCTTATCTTTAAACTATCCTGGGCAAGGAATGAGGATAAAATAACTTTTTTTTTTTTTTCTTTTTTCTTCAAATATGATATTCCAGTTATGACGTAAATGGTGATTCATAAAGCTGTGGAAGGTAAGTGACAAATGGTAGCGGTACAGTTGTCAAGGTATTCGTTAGTACTTACCCGTGTCAGCTACAGTAAAAAGATTAGAGTTCGTTGTTCTAATAGGCAAGACTTCCAAGAATGACTGTCAGCTGATTTCTGACACCTGCAAGAAGACAATTAAACTAAATTGAGGACATTGTTGGGGAGTTTATAGAGCTGACATTAGGCACAGTAAAAAAAGAAAAACAAAACAAAAAAGAAACTTGACACTAGTTGAAACCTGACACTAGCAACTTAACTTGGAGAAAGCAAAAATTACAGACATAGGCATTCAAAGAAGACTGAATTTTGTGACATCCCTTGGGAGTAAAAATAAACTAACAGGGGTCTGCAGGTCAGCAGATACCCTGCAGTGCTTTCCCAAAAAGAATGGCTTTTTTTTCACCGCCTTCACCACAAGAACAATTTTTTCCTTGCTATAAAAAGAACTGGTGTGAACCACATACACATACCTCAAGGTAATAATAACCACAAGAGAAAATACTGCAAGAGAAAATCAGCAAGGATTTACCCATGGGAAAAAATAAAACCCAAACAAACAGAAAACGTGAATACTTACCATCAAGAAAGTTTGCATGGCCAGCTAAAATACAGTCATCACAGAATGCCATGTAGCTAAAATTATTGTGATTTTTGAGTATGTATAGGTTGATTTTGTCTGGATTGAGACCGAACTTTTGCAATAGTTGGTTTCAAATATCTGAGGAACAAAGCAGAAAAGTACAGGGTTGTGCACTGTGCCAGCTCTTGTTTTTAGAGAGGGAAAAGTAGGACATTGTCCATTCCACAGACGAGCTTTGAATACAATAGAAATTTGGTACGGATTATGAACGAAAGCTTGATGGTCTTTCTTTTGTCCCATGTGTACCTCTCTAAATGTCAAAATGGTAAGAGACTTCAAGTAAATTGATAAACAAATAGAGACTGAAATACAAAATTTTACTTTTGCTGGACAGGAACATCTAATGACGCTGAGGACATTGTTGTCATTGGGGGTCACAAATGATAATGCACTTTTTCTCCCACAGTCTCTGGAAACCATATGAATTCACACAGATGCAATGCCTAGACATTTTCTCAGACAGACACAAATAAAGCTATGTATTACAAATTAAAAGAACAAAGGTTTAAATATATTCTGCAGATAAATTTAGGATTTCAAGTGATAAGATGAGGGGAAATGGCCTCATGTTGTGCCAGGGGAGTTTTAGGTTAGATGTTAGGAGACATTTCTTTACTGAAAGGGTTGTGCGGCATTGGAAGAGGTTGCCCAGGGAGGTGCTTGAGTCACCATCCCTGGACGTATTCAAAAAATGTGTAGATGTAGAACTTAGTAGCATGGTTTAGTGGTAGACTTTAGCACTAGGTTAAAGGTTGGATTAGATGATCTTAGAGGTCTTTTCTGACCTGAATGATTCTATAATTCTATGATTGATGGGATGAATAAACTTTTAGTAATAGAAACTTCCTGTGCCAAGCTACAAGCCAAAGACAAGTTAATTCAAAACCAGACTGAAGATTTAATGATGTAAGAAAATGATATAAATATTGCCATCTCTGTAAATTTTTCTAAAACAAGCCAGAGGACAATATACAGTAATTTCAAACAAGACACTTTAAATGTTTTCATTCAGGAGGACATTTTGGAAGGGAGATTCTATCCTCCTACAAATATAAAGTAAATCCATTAAATTTTTTTTGCACAGCAGAACACATCTTAAAGAGGAAACAGTAGCTTGTTGGAAGCAACCCCCAGAGCTCACTATATGACAATATAAACAAAAACCAGGTTGGAACCATCAAAAAATATTAGTTGATTTAATCTGTACTATTGTATTGAGGATCATTCTCTGCTTTTCTTAAGTTTTTGCATATTTATTGAGATACTACTTGCCAATTTGCTTTTCACCTTTTTCCTAAGGATTGTTTTATTTTCAGAAGAATTTCCCTTGGTAGTAGGGAACTCCGACAGTAGTTACACTGGAATGCGTGGTTTATTGAAGTTAATTCAACAGGTGTGAAGATGAATTTTCCTTTACCATATCAATAGGTTGATTGAATAATGTAAAAGTATTAATATATGTTCTGAATGGTTCATTGGTTTGTGCTCATGATTTGATATGTCTGTGCAAATGCCTATAAATTCCTGGGAAGTGGCATCCATTCCTGCACTTACACATACTATAATTTCCTAAGAGTTAGGACATGCATTTTATATGAAAATAAGCACTTTTAATTATCACATTTGTAGAAAACAGAAACAGATTCAACAAGGTATTAGGACAGAAGGAAGTTTACTCTGATTTCCCATTTTCACTCTTTTCTGTACTTTTTTAGATTTGCTTTAGGTGTATCAGTGGGTTGGGATGTCAAGACAGAAGAGCCTCTGTAAAGATGCTAGTTAACTGGCAGAGACACCAGATTTCCAGCTCAGAACCACAAAGGATTAGTAACTCACAGTGCTGCTTGGCTGGATGGCACCTGACACGCACTATTCGTAAATATAAAGTGATATACATTGCTAAAATAATCCTTATTAACAATCAGTTCTAAGTTAACTATACTAAATAAAGTAAAATGTTCTGTGGTTACATTAGTGCAGAATAACTCGATAGGTGTCAAATTATTTAATTGAGGTTAAGAATTGTTAGGGAAAGAATAGAGAAGATGGAGTATGGAACTTCACAGTTCCATGCTATGCCTGCATCCAAAATGCTTTGTGCAGGTGTGGATTGTATGTAAGAGCATAGTGATTACTGAAAAGGAGTAAAGAAGACCAGCAAGGAAATAGAGAATCAGCTATGGTAAGGATTGATCAGCTTTCAGAAGAGGTGGTGATGGGCAAAGGCATAAAGGTTTATAGAGTCAGGAGTGATATGAGTAATCAAAGAGACCAAAACATTTGCAGTTGTTCCTGATGAAGGACTTGAGGGGAAGGCATCAAATCAAGCGAACCCATGGCAAAATCAAAACAGCTACGAGAAAATATTTTCATACAGCAGGTAGCTGAGGTGTGGAACTCATTGATGCAGAGTGTTGTGGATGTTAAGTGTTGATGTGGGCTCAGAAAACAGTCGGACAAATTTGTGGAAGGAAAAAATCCATCAGGGATATTTAGAATAATACTTCTAGTTCATAAAGTCACATACAAATTGATGGAATATATTTCCATATAGATACCCAGTTCTTTTCCTCTTTCTTATATAGTTTTCTTTGTGTGCTAGAATGGAGCACTTTTCAAGATCACATTTAAAAGATTTACAAGGCAGGGCAGAAAGGCTTAATAATAAGCAAACCAGGAAAAATTTCACCCTGATGCATTTGTAGGTACATTTTTATGCACAAACTGAAACCTTCACAGTTAGTTGGTGGAGTTTTAATGTGCACCAAAAATGTGTGCTTTTTTAAAATGTGGGACATTTCCTTTTTGAAGAAAGATACTTGCCAGATACGCTATTCTTCCATTGGTGGGAATTGGAATTACATTTACGTTCTGCAGTCTTACATTTTCTCCCTTCTTACTGCTGTAAGACTTCTCGGTACCTGCCAATTTCTCTTTAATACAAGATGTGCATGTTCTAGTATGCCTTTGTATCAGGTAGCCTTCTTTAGCATCACTCTGCCACACTGCCTTTGTGTGCCACTAGGCAAAGCTTTTTAAGAGCCTCATGTTGATATGATTGTATTTAGCGCTTTTTTTTTTTTTCTCCTTTTTAAGTTTAATTTGGACTCTTAAGCTGGAAACATTCTATACTGTGTTTATTTATTTATTTATTTTTCCTACTCGCTCTCCCCACAATTTGAAATTAAAAATATTAAGATGGACAAGTAAATGACTGGATAATTAAATACTTCAAAGTAGCTCAGAAAAAAAAATATCTTACTGGATTAAATTAGTTTTAGAACTGTCAACATATAATAATAGCTTTGAACGACATTATTCATGCCAACACCACATTCTGTTGTAGTGAAGGAAACAGTAAATCTTGCATATGAGCTCATGCTAACTCTGCTTGGCTGGGTTTTCCTTTCACAACAACTCAATAGAGAAGCAGTGCTGTGGCTGGATCTTACAGGACTTTCTCTGCACAACAGGAAAGCTAAAACTGACTTTCCAGGAAGCACAGATTCACTCAAGCTCAACTCTGTTCTTTAAAAAAGCTGCAGGAGTGCAATCTGGAGTCTTTGTTTCACTTGCTCATGAGCTTTGCTGCTTTCAGTTAAGCCCTTTCTCAGATCCAGATTCGCTGTTATTCATCCTCCCATTCACCTGCTACCTTGTTTTCTGAAATTATATAGGAACTTTCTGATTCCTCCTGTAACTTAAACTTCCATTGAAGCAACACCTCCAGTGAACCGAGGGAGCACATTCCTACTTGTTGCAGTGGTACAGCTTGCCTTGCTTGAATTGCTATTGATTTTAAGCAGGATGTAGGTTGCTATAGAAATCCTTTACCCGAACATTCAGAAAGAACACCACTAAACCTATTGCTTTGTAAATGCTAGGAACTCAAGTTCTTAGGCTGAAAATTTCAAACATCTCGCAGCTTTTCTATTTTCTATTTCCTGTGATGCTTCATTTCAGTTGTTGATAGCTTGTATGATACATATGTAAAATTACAATATATTGCGTATTTTACACATGTGCCTTACCCAAGCTGCTTTATCCACGACAGGATTGCTCATAGCAAAGAGAAACAGGATCAATTTCATGTATGTAGTCTCAGGGCAAACTTGTCACTCATAGAATAACAATCTGAAATGGGTGACAGCGCTCACACCAGCTGCTTGACATCCAGGCAGGTGCAGGAGCCCTAGGAAATGTCACACCGTCAGATGCAGCTTCACAGTGTGCAACTGGCAAAAAAGCTTCTGGCCACAGCCATCACCCCAGGCCATAGCTAACACCCCAGGCCACGTCATCCCTTAGCTTGAAACCATTGCTGAGCTGTCAGTTTAATAAATGAGTAGCCACTTTGTTTTGATCAGTATTGTCAGGGCTTATTTCAAAAGTGATTCTGATTCCATCACGCAGCCCAGCCAAAGTCAATTGGTACAATTTCAAGGTGAATTTATTCATTCTTTATAAAAGTTCTATGCACGAATATATCAAGACAGTTGAATAAATTGAAATAAATAGACTTGGAGTTGCATAGTCTCCTAGTAATTGAAATAGTTTCCCCCCAGTATATTTGTAGTAATAATGCTACCTTTATGATGAGTGGACTGTCTACAGAACGGAAAGTGTGGAATTACCATATTGATAACATATTTGGAGAATGGAATTGGGGCTAATATGTTGAAAAGGGCAGCTGAAAGTTGTCCCGGCTTTCAGCTTAGCACTGAAGATAAATTCAGAAGAAAGCCTACCACTGAATAACGATGCATAATTAGTTCCTTCTTCTAGGGAGAATTGCTTTCAACTAACTTTTCCTCTGCCTATTTGCTGTTGTTTTTGTTGTGTGTGCACACATTTTAACTTTTAGAACAGAGAATCTATAGGTAAATATATGAAAAATTGAGCTTTGCAACAGTGTACTGTATGGATGGCCTGTATACACTGTCTCAGGATATGAAAGCAAGTGGAAGATGTCCACTATGTCAAGCTGTACTGTTTTGTTTGTTTGTTTGTTTTTGGAACATCAGTTACTTAGGTTTTTTTCATGTATAACAGTATCAAGTGTACACAAGCTCTAGTCTTCCTCCTTGTTTCATTTATAAATAATTCAAGACTGAAAATATTTTCTGTTATTCAGAAAAGAATTTAAGCAGAGAAAATGTTCTCTCTTCTACAGGAGGGAGAAAGTATAGAGGTAAGGGAAACAAAGCATCAGTTAGAAGGCAAAAGCTTGTTGCTCAGGTGGCTTTTCAAAGTTAGCTAGAATATTAACCGTCAGAAGTGCAATTCTGATCTCAACAGGTGTTGGTAGGACAATGGAGCCTTTGAAAGCTTTTCAAAAGAGGAGTTCTATTGTTGCTTTATTGTGCTTCTAAAACAATACCCCAAACTAACCAGAGCGATGATCCTGGCAATAAGAGGTGAAGACATTCTTTTCTTTCCCTCTCAACCTGCTTGCACTGACTTATATTCAGGAATAGATGTTATCACAGTGAGCTTCCTCCTCAGCATGATGTTGCAACCCTGCCTGTACATCCTGGTAGACCAGGACTTGAAGTGCCACCTAGCCTCCAGGGTTGATGGTGGGTCAGGATTTATTCTGTGTGTTCCTTATCCAAGGAGGAAGGAATCTGGGTCTGCTCTAGGCTGTAGCTGCCACTCTGCTCAGTCTGGTCTTTGTCACAGAGGACTTGGGCATGGCTTGACTGACCCAAATGAAGGGAGCTGAGAGCTCCCTTCTGACCCAGGGCAAGAGTATGGGGAGGGAAGGGGGAGAACAGGGATCTGCAAGAGTTGTAGCAAGGGAAGGGAGAGGAAATGACAAAAACTAATCTGATTCTGGCAACAAGAGAAAGGAAGCAGTAAAGCAAGTGAGCGCACGCTTAGGAATAGACATTACTTAACTAAATCAGGGAAGACAATGAAATGCTGAATATTTGGTTTTTTATTTTTTTTTTTACTCTGCTTCACATTCTCGCTAATCTTCTTATAGTCTTTCTTAATTAATGCAATGAGAAGAAGCAAAAGAATGGATTAAGTGCTAAGGTAGTATCATCAGGACTGGGAATTAAAAAATGGAATTCTGAGTTATCCACAGAAGTTGGGGAATGTGTTACACTACCGGAGTCCCATTTTTATTGGCATTTTAACATGTTAATTTTTAACATGTTGAAATATTAATATATCATTAAATATAAATAAAGTTGTCTATTGTTTACATATATGAGAGAGTTTTCTTTAACAATTACCACCCAGAACTGTATATGAACTAACAACTGAAAATGTTATAGTTTAAGAAAGGAAAACCTTTTGATTCGAAAGAAGGAGATGTCTCAAATGTCACCAGTGAATGTTCATTTTTGTTTTGTTTCTTTCTAAATAGTACGTCTGAAAGGAAGGGAAAAAAAAGTTTATGACCTGATAACCTTTCATTGTAAATTTCATTCTAGAGCAAAACTTTATGGACAACTTACATATCCCCTTGGAAATTAAATTTCTTTTAATGGCAGCATTGTCTCCTTAACGGGTGCAAACTGTGCTGGTGTGATAAGAGAAAAATATATGTTTGGCTTTGGGAGATTCATCTTTTCCCCAAATCTTGATTAGTAGGTGGCAGGACAATATAACATTGAACTGTATGCAAAGATTACTAAGAATTGAAATATAAATCTTTTACCAGTGTAAAAGATGAAGATGACAGTTGTAATCTCTTCAGATTCATAATTTACTTGAGTTTTGGGCAAGTCTTAAGTGACTGATAGTCTCTAGGCAAGGCTTAGTGATTTGAAAGGCATTATATTGCGTTATGCAAATGTGAAATGTAAAAGTTTTAGTCCATCCTTATCTATAACTTGTACAGCTCAGGAACTGATCTACTTTTGGAATGTAAAGGAAAAAATGTGGAGTTGCTAGAGTATATCTACCATAACTTATCTCTTTTTACATCATCTTCTGTACAGTGAGCTATACTTAGTAAATTACACAGCCCTCAAGAGGCCAAGAAATATTCTTTGCATCAAGAAGAGCAGTCATGGCACGCTTGGGTTAAACACATTTATTAACACATGTTATCACATGATAACACTGCAATTAACTTATGGACCCAAAATATTTGCATATTTAAATTCATCAGTCTTAGGGTATCTTGAGAGAGATAAATGAAATAGTTCAGTGTTAATTATTACCACACATTTGCATGAAACTTAGGACATTACTAATTGTCAATGAAAGAGAAGTATATCACATCCAAAGTGTAAAAGGTGAAGAGTGGATGTTCTTTTCAAAATTAACCAAGACCTCTGATCTGTCTAGTGACTAATTCTCTTGACTACAGCAAGCCCTAGCAGTTAGGGAACTAATTCTTAGCAGCCAGGAATGTCTCTATTAGGGTTTCTTTAAACAACTCTGAAAAACAAAGATCGATTCTGATTATCCATTCATTCATTTAATACTGAAAATTCATTCTCTTCAGCATAACTAGACTGGACATATTTTGGGATTAAAATAAGATTGTCTAAATGCTTGTCAAGGATTTCACCAATGGGTAAATAGTATCTCTAAAAATTTCATTTCCCCATCAGAAGGCTGTCCATTTTATTCCCCTGCCAAGTATCTTTGGATGCAAAATACATACAGAGTTTGAGACATTAAACAAAGAGCTCAAAATATTAAATGAAAAACAGCAACAACAACAAAAAAAATCAGGAGAGATGCTTCATTTTGTTAGATTTTTTTTCCTAGTTCTCTCAAAAAAAACCTTACCAGATCCTGCAAAAACTTTTAGGAATTTACATCAAGACATTTAAGAATTATCACTGACTTTTTATATAAATTTTCATTGAAAAAAAAAATGTAACAAATATTTTCATATTTTTCCCTGATCTGATCTCTATTGCAAGAAACAAATTTAATTCCCTAAGATTTAGCTCTAGATGGTTCTCAAGTTTCAGGATGTGTTATAAAGTATAAATCCAAACACATCTCAAAAATAAGAGAGCAGAATTCTACAGATGTAGCTGTGCTATTCAAGGCTATTTAATTATTTGTGGTGAAAAGATTTCTGGGGTATTTCCCATATTTCTTACAACTGCAGTAAAATGACCTTTTTTTATAAAGAATTTTCCATGTTCCATAATGTTTTGATCATAAATTAGTTTGTCTTTTTTTCTGGACACATCTGAAAAAAATAACCTGATAAGCGTTGCTCATTTGATTGGTAGACAATCTTAAGCAGTATCCTTGGGTTGGCAACAGTGTTAGATACGTGGTTTGGTGGTGTGGACATGACCTGAAACAGATACGTTATCTGTACCCCAAAACTGTATTAGAAAAACACTCTGAAGACTTCATCTGCACTTAACTCCGAATCTGTTTGAAGCCTCATGGGAGCTATGCAGAATTGACTTTTGTCACTGATTCATTATTTCTGTAATCAGCCATCAGCAAATATTAGAAAAAGCTCATCTAGGCATAGTGATCAGAAATACAAGGAAGGTGCCTATTAGTAATACACAAAATTCAACAAATTTTATATAATAGCCTGAGCAATCAGATAAATTAATTTTTAAAACTGGTTGAAGAGAAAAATTAAATAGATGAATTCATTCAACCATGACCATTCTGAGCTTCATGTCCACTGGGGTGTCAGTCCTGACAAGTTATTAAAAAGATCAGATTAAACTATGAAGAAATTTAGCTAATAAAACTGAAGGGAAAAAATCTGTAATGTAATTGCTTGTTACAGTTTTCAGCCTCCTGTCTGCCACCTGCCATGCTCTAGTAAACTGTATTTTAGGAAAGGCCATTGTATAATAACTTTTTATATTGTAACAAGATTATGTTTTCTTGCATTGACATTCAAGCACAAACATTTATAATTAAATGTGGGAATATGCCTAAGCTGTACCTTGTTATGAGTGATATAGCTGTTTTCAGAATGTGTATTGTACCGTTGCCCTTTTTAGCTCTATCTTTAGCATGAATAAATGCATAAATTTTAATGGTGTACAGAGAACAAAGAAATTGAACGAATGAGAAGGTATGAGAGAGGATTTGCCAGAACTTTGGTTTCATAATTGAGAACTTATTATCAATTAATGTTTTCTGTGATATTGTCCTTGTGAAAAGGTAATTATAAAACAAAGCCATTTAGTGGTCCCATGTACTGCCTCTGGAAGGGTGGCAGGGTTTTTCTTGTTATTTTTTATGGTGGTTGTGCTGCTTTACCAAGATCATGAGTAGTTTTGAAGCTACCATACATGGCCATCTACACCTTGAAACTTCTTAAGACACCAATGATTTTGAGCAGTTTTCTCATTAATATATTCCAGCCGAAAACATGGCAGTTTGTGAAATAAGGTTTCAAAAATAAGAGCAAAAACAGATGTCAGAGTAAAGATGATCCAAAAATTGTCCTGAATTCCGAGACACACTCAGCTGCTCCCCATGCCTTTTCATCCTTCACCTTCATTGCAGCACATGAACTCTTCGCACCTCAGTGATGATGCATTTAGGATCCTAGATGGAGTGTGTAAGAATGAGAGAGAAATCACAACAGTGCTGAAATTAAGGGTGGATGAATTATATTGCTGTAAAAACAGAATCTTAAGGCGATATACAGTGACTTGTTCACTTCATAACCAAATAATCGGAATGACAGTCATTCTCAATAATCCATTGCACAAGATACCATAACTTGTTTGAATAAATATGTCTTATAAAGGAGAAATGATACACTGACGTACTGAAAGTCCACGCCACATAAGATACAGGCCAAAATAAAGCTTAATACATATTTCCAGAATGAATTGAAATGCCTCATTTTCTTTTTTTGTTTGTTTGTTTTATGCTATGCAATAACTATACATTCAAAGAAGTGCCATGATGCAAGCATTTGAAAAGCTAATTGAAATCCAAAGCTTTATTTATTTATTTATTTATTTATTTATGGCTTTGAGATCTCTCTGAGGGCAAAGCTGGGTGTTAAACTGCTTATTTAAGGAGGCCATATATTTTTATCAGGTTTGAAATTCTCCAGTTGGCCAACCGCATGGCCAGGTGCTGATCAGACTGATGATTGTCTGACAGCAAATCTTCACTCATTTTGTACATAGTTAGCATGGTTTCAGTGAGCTACGAGTAATCTAGTCATTGAAAGTGGAGTTGCACATAGTACCAAAGGTCATCTGCAGAAATAAATACGTGAAGTGAAACCTGGTTACGAGGAGAAAAGTCTGCTTTTCTTTCTAGAACTCTGAAGATGGTCAAGTCAAGAGCAAAATGCCCTTACTTCAGCATACAGACTGTTCTTTATTTTTTTTCTCTTGCAAAAGGTCTTTGACATTCTGGGTCTTATGGTCATTATCGTTATCATACCATTATCGTATTGTTATCAAACTTTTGAATCTCAAAGATCAACATAGTAAAACCTTTCTACATCACCTGCATGGTAGATACTCTGTAGGGACAACTATGTAGCAGATTTTTGTGGAGAACTGTGCCTTTACAGGTGCTGTTTTGATAAAAACCCCTTGGAACTTGTTATACACAACCCGCTATTGACAGTAAATATGGAAAGAAGGAGGCAGCTCTGTCAGGCTTCAGGGTTCTAGGGTGTTTCTGCATGCGGTGCCTGAACATTATATTAACATTGTGTCATGAGACCATTGCTCAGCTGTTCGAGTCCTGCTGTGGATTTTAAGGCAGTGACCCAAAACCCCAAGGAAGAGGGCCCTGCTCTCAGACAGAGTGACTTGGAGGGGGTGTAGAGCTGCTGGAGAAGGAGAAGAAGTAAATGGGAAAACTGCTAGAAGGCAGAAGACAAAGGATGGCTTAAAATTAGTGTTGATCATTGTTCCATTACCTCCAGCACAAAGCTGCAGGATAAATTTAGAGTCTTCACGGCTATACAGCAATTAACTTTTAGGTAAAAAAATTACAAAACTGTTGAAATCTCAAAAAGAAAAAAAATCACTTATTGACTTGATCTATCCACATCACTTCCATAGCAGATGTATTATTGAGCATCACATCTGCCCAGACACTTACAGACACTTCTGTAAGTGAAATGCTGCAATGTCACACAGCCATATCGCTGAGCAACATGTCTTCTTCTCTATAGTATGTTGCAACGTTTCCACACCACATTGTTATAGGAATTCTGCAATGCTTGGCAGCATTCTGGCTACATGAAGTGAAAATTTAGTGCAGGTTCATTGTAGGTGTAGTTGAGACAGATATTTTTACACTGAAGTGTAATTTTTTTTGGCATGTGAATTTAGTTCATTGCCAAGTAATTTAAAGATTTCTTTGATTTAAGCTTATATTGCTCTAGAAACAAAACAAAACTTAAGAAATCTTTGGATTCACAAGTGAAAAAATCATTCCAGTTTAAGGCTTGGCATGATTAATTCTTTATGCCAAGAGAAAAATGGTGCATTTCTCTTTTCATAGAGAAAACAAATGGCCATCAGTTCTAGCACTGACTTTTGCTTACAATTTGTCCTCTTTGTTTATTTCACAATTAGTGTACATAGATTAATAATTACAATTCATGAACCTAATAATTTATGCATTAGTATTTAGCCCTTGTCATGTCTTTAATTTTTGCAATTAATTGTTTTAATAACGGGAAGGTTAATTGCACCATTCATCAGAACTGCTTGCTGTGAAATGGTAGACAAATAAGAATCTTCAAAGATAAAGGGCATGCTGAGTAGTCAGAGCTGTCATTCCAGCCAAGGGAAGTGTGCTGCAATAGCCTAGCAGATTCACTCAGCTGCTGAAATCTTGGGGATCGGAACTGATTCTGTTCAGACAAAGAGCTTTGCACTGAACTACATGTCACTAGAAACAAACAAACAAAAATCTTCATTGAAGAATAGCTTGTGTTCTTCTGTATGCATCATGGTATGGTACATGGACATGCATTCCTGTTCTGCTTACTTTGAATGCTGATGTCTAAAACGTGGTTTTAGGGCAACTGTGTAGAACCTGAGTGTGGCTTATATCCTGATTTTTTTCTTCCTACAAGGCCAAATTCTTTTGCTGAAAGAACCTGTCAGCTAGCTGCTGCTCAGCCATCAGACCTGTGACAAAAGCAAAACCACCATTTGTGTGTGCTTGTGGTTATACATATAGGAAGTATTTAATGACCCCTTATTAATAAACATCAACTAAATGTGCAGTCATAAATTACTGGCCAAAAATTACCAGATTTGTGTTTTCAAGTCCACTTTAATTTTTAATTCATTGAAATGTTTTCCAAGGAATGGAATTATAAAGGTGAAAAGTGGTTGCCCTGGTATAACTAACTTTTCTTCTTTTAAAATATACATGGTAAAGTCAAGAGTAGTGTATGCTTAAAGAGGAAATGGATTATAATTCTGGAGTCAATCTGAAGCATTTTAACACAAACCTATTAACTGAACCATAACTGTTCCAGATGCAGAAAAATAAAATTGTGTTTGCTTTTCAGAGCTGTCAGTCAGATCCATCAATTTAGCCGAAATATAAATTTAAGGAAAATGCAACATTTTAAATTTAATTTTCTCAATTTATTCAATATTTATTTTCTATTTTACTCAAAAAATACCATTTAGACTTTTTTTTTTTTCTAGTTTGAGTAAAATCTTATTTAAAAATACTGGAATTGCTGGCTGAATGAAAATAGATTTTTACAAAGCAATCTATTAAAATTATGTAAAATTTTTGTTAAATTTGAAGAAATGACCTAGATAGTCTTCAGAGAGCTATTTTTTGCTTCAGCTATTGCATACCAAAATGAAGAACAAGTGGAAGATAAAAGGAAGACCCATACAGGTTAACCATGTCAATGTAATACTATTAACAAGACAAGTGTCAAATTATTTATTTATATATTTGTTTGTTTATTTATTTTGCAAATATGATTATAAAATGACAATTTATTGAAACCTAGACCTTAGTAACTGGTTTTTATTTTATCTGCATGCATGTCCCAATTTGCAGTTGGCTATAAGATGCTACTAGTGTTAAACTTACTGGGACAAAGCAAGTCAATTCCCACCCTTAATCAGATAGAAAAAAGTTTACAATAATAAAGAATTTTGTCAGAAAATATGCAAAAAACAATTTTCATTATTTTTAAGCTAAATCTCACAAATTGTACGGTAGATTTTATTATTATTTTCTACATAAAAAACTAGCTAAGGAATTGTTGAAAAATGCCAGACTGATTTCTAATCCAGCCATAAATCTCCTATATAGGTATGCTTTCATGACCCAATTTTTCAGTAGCATCATCTCAGGAAAAACACATTTTCTCTGTCCCTCAATATAATTTTTCTGTCTATTTTGGGATAAATCAGAAGTATTGTACAGACAAATGAAGTGAGAGACTAAAAAGACAAAAAAAGAAAAAAAAATCAGTGCTTTAGAATGTAAATCTGATCATAAATATCTGCTAATTAGTTTATGTTAGAGCAAAACCTTTTAAATTGCCTTCTCAAATCTGTATTTCATAATAGTCTTTGTGATGACATCCTTACTGCGGAGGTAGCTTCCTTAAACTAGCTGTAATTAAATGTGTCTCCATGCAAGCACTTTTGATGGAATCTTTCTTCCATTGGCATCTACATAAATATTTTAACTGATTTTGCTGGGCTCAAAATTACATTTATCTTTTTATCTTGAGCACTTGGGTTTCATTTCTTTCCTTTGCAGCCGTTTGCAGGTGACCAGCACTTTTCATTCCAAATACAAATCATACTCTAAGAAAGAGAATCAAGTAAATCAAGTGTTTTCTGAATTTCAATACAAATACTTTTTACAAATTGTGTATGCATGTACATATACATATGTAATATATTGTACTTTATTTTTTTTTTCCCAGTCTTTTGTACAATTTTTATTCATCCTGCAGCCTTGCAGAAGCTGATATTCACTATCAAGGACTTTGACAAATGCAGGACTCTAACTATTCAGTCACTTTTCCCTCTATATGTGATGAAAAATACAGGTTCCTTGGCTCTTAAGGGAAATTGGCTGAGATAAATTCTCAGGTCTGCACTGAGAGGTTGCAGAGGAGAGGGGGCAAGAGGCTGCTCGGGGCTGCGGGCTGCATCCTGCTCTTACCTGGCTGCACTCACACTGGCCTGCTGGCACTTTTTGGCTTTAAATAACAGATTCTTGAGATATGCATGCAAAGCAGCGCAGAGATGACACACACCTGAATTAACTGTATTATAGCCGGACCAGACAGGGTGGCAATGAGGGTGTAACAGCCCAGGCTTTCCAGCTGGAGAATAATAAATGCCATGGATCAAGGCTTAAGTGATCTAAAGCTCTGCATGTCTGCGGGGGGAGCATACATGCATTGGGTGAAAAGATGTTTAAACTTGAAATAAAACTAAATGTTTTTCAAGTGAAGAACTTGAACTTCCTTGCTTAAATGTTAGCCCCCAAGGTGTGAGCTGTTTGTTTCCTGACAGGCATGTTTGTACGGTTACTATTTTCAAGGAGAAAAGGAGAAAAGTGAGTCAGTCCTGCTGTCTTTGTAAGCACTTGCTTTTATGGGTCACATTCAGGCAACACTAACTGCTGATGAATTAGCTATCAATATCAGAATAGCATGGGGTTTCTGAAGAACTGTTAAGTTTTTTTCAGCCATTGCACTTTCACATGGTATGTTGACATCCTTTTGGATTTAAGCATTTTGATTTATTTAAAATGGATTCTAACTGATTATAAGAAACGCTCTTGATGCTTCTTACAGCCTAGTAAAAGAGAAGAATTAAAAGACATTGAAGACTACCTAACAGGTGTTTCTATCATAGTTTCCAAAATGATTCTCTCCTAGGTAAGCCAATCATAAAAACAAACAAAAAACAATGGAAAAGTAAAAGAAAACAAACAAACACGCGAAGGAAGCAAACCAAAAGAATTTGATTAAATCTCCACCAAAGCTACAAGTTACTGTTTTACACAGCAATATTATTATTGGGATTGGCTATAACCTGAAAATAGGGCTCAGCCTGATAAAAATGGAACTGAATAACCATCGGTCCCTTCCCAGCAGCCCATTTGCAGGATGATAACCTCATCATGAACTCTTCGAGGAAATAATCATTTCTTCACATGTGCTAAAGGTTAACCCATGAATCCCCTAGCTGATGTAGGGCAGGGCTATGCTGTCTGTTGATTGTAAGCCCCAAGTTTGTCTTCAGTCCGTAGTGCTTCTGGAGATGACTGTGGCTCAAGGCTCGCTTTCTCACCCATGTTGTACTTGTATCATGAATGGCCAGCCTCAGCGTGCTCTCCTCGCAGAATCCGTAGTTGTTCACTTTGATTGGGTGGTATCAGCAGTCACTGCTGCCCAGCTCCTAGTGCAGCACCGTTTCCTCCCCAGCAATGCCCACCTTCCGGCACGGAGCTGCATTGCAGCGACTCGCACCCACCTCACTGGAGTGATGGGCTACTGAGGATGATAGGCTTTTATGTCATTCTCTTGTTTCAGATGGTCTTGGTGTAGCCATGAACATTATTGATAATTACAGAAAAGTGCTAGAAATAAACTTAGCTTATCTCTTTTATACAGAAATAGTACTATTTGTCTTTTAGGTAGAGATGGGCTATTTTGGGGCTATTTTCTCTGGTTTTTTTTTTTTTTTTTTGGCTTGTACTACAAACTGTCTGTAAGAAAAACTCTAATACCATTTGAAACTAAAGCTTGCACGATGTATTTGTAGCTGAAATACTGTTTGTAACTGCATACTGCTAATTGTACTTGCCTTTCGTATTCTGCCGCAGCACACTTACAGATCACATGTCAGAAGTTGAACTTTCTGATATTTACTAATACTTTTAAGTGATAAGCAAAAAATTACTTATTGGAAAACATAATAATAATTACTTATACAAAGCAATTGCTCATCACCACCACAAAGATGGATTTTAAGAACCAAACAGAAGGTTTTGTACTTTGGCTGTGCTGATGCTGAAGGCATCAGTTAAATTAGAATCCTTTGATATGTTAATTATTTATTGTTGTGAATTATGCATCCTCTAAAATCAAAGAGACACATAACCTATAATTTATTATTCATTTAGCATGAGAACTTGTCTTCATATAACAATTTTTCTGTTAGCTACGGAATTCTGATTTGAAATAAAATCTTCCAGTATGGGCTACAGTTAAAAAATAAAAGAGGTTGAGGTTTTTGTAAGAATGTGAAAGTGACTCTAAGACACAGTTTAACTCTTCCAACTTCTTTATTAAGCTTCTAAATTCACTGAGCAGTATACACTTAGGTATATGTTAGACACGGGTTATGAGACTCTAGTTTAATTTGTGTATCTCTGTTAGGAGGTTGGTAGGTGAAGGTGGATTTTTGTTTAAGAACTCCGAGGAGCAGATGCATATTTTTCCATGTATAGCAAATTTAGCAAATCTTGATTGCTTTTTACATTCAGAAGGAGGCTATGAAATTCTTGGACTGTGTCTGAGTTGCTCTTTGACTTTGTTTTATTGTGTTTCAGATTTTAGAATGAGATTATAGATTTTGAATCCAGAAAAACCAAAACAACAGATCTGTATTGTAAAATTAGAAACCATGCACATTTGCAAAACTGAAAACAAACTGTAAGCTGTTTCAAACCATAATTTCATTCCTCATTCTCCTTTTTGTGCATTTTGCTTTCTGTTGCTGTTGAAAAGGACTCTAAAGGAAATTCTTTGTCACCAAGATCTTGGAATTTCCTAGAGGATTACATTTTTGTTAGAGAGGTATGTGAAAGAGATTATTCTTGTTTCCGACTGAAGGTAAAGAGAATGGAATGGAAGAAAGGTGTTCAGATTTTAATTCATATGTGTGACTTTTGCTGATGAAGAAAATCAGCATTGCTCTCATATGTAATATTCATGTAGACAAGATATTAATTGAAGTGTGAAGTTTTCATTTCAGTGAGACTGAGAGGGGTCCTATTGACTACCTATGTTTGTAAGCTCTTCTGATGTTTTTTTCATAGGAAAAAAATATTACATGGCAAAACATTTGATCAGTGTGAGTTTTAATGTGAATGAAGAAGAAAGAACATAAATTCACAAGGACATGGATAATGACAATGGTCTTTAAATGGTTCATAAGAAGTGGTTTGCTTTTCTTACGATACTAAATGCCTAGGGATATTTTGGACTCATCACGGTATTTAGAACCGGTATATAATATATATAGTAAAGTATATGAAATGATTCTGTATGACTGAGTCTATATCACAGGTAAAATCTTTATAGAATTTGCATAGGATACTATAATCCTTGGGATACTATATAGGATACTATAATCCTTGCATAGGATACTATGCAAGAGCTGTTGCAGGAGAAGTGCTCATTTCAGCAAGTGTGTGACACCTTCCCTTGATCAGGCCAGACCTTGCTTCCTTTGTGTTATAACAAAGCTGTAACGTGGTAAGAATGGGAATGGAGATGAATGCCAAATCCACTATTGGCAGGCAAGTCATGTGGTCTGACTGGATTAAGATTAACAGTGTACTGAAGTTTGTGAGATGAGGAAAAGTTCTCTCAGTAAGTTTAAGCAGTTAAATTTATTTTCTATGCCATTTTCCTGGACAAAGTCATTGGACAAAAATATCTTTAAAATGGTGGTGTATCTTTCTGCTGAAGAGTTCTTGCATGGGTGAGGAAGGTGCCAACTCTTATGCTAAGCATGCAAGACTCACGTACCTATTTGTAAATAATAATAATAATAAATAAAATAATAATAAAAAAGAAAATTTTGCTAATAATTCCAACTTAGAATTGGAAATTGAGCCTGTTCCCTAGATTAAGAAAAGAAGGAACATACGATCCAGTTACAGTAATAGATCCTGCACTCCTCGTACTTTTGCCTCTACAGTGAAGCAATGCTGTTTTCTTTCTGCCATAAAACTCTCTGCTTGTATGCATACTGCTATTGCACACAAACTGATTTCATTGAAGAGAAAACTGATATAAAATATGAAACGAGTTTTTCAATAGTTCTTGCAAACTCAGCAGGGAGCCAAGGTCTGTCAGCTCTATTCTGCATGTGAAATATTTTGAATAGCTCCAAAGCACAGCTAATGTTTCGAAGTCTTCCTTAAGGAAAGGTCAATGCAAACTAAAAGACACTGTAGGCATAATCAAAATTATAGGAAAAAAAAAAAAGTATATTCTTTCACTTGTTTGTCGATGTTAACAAGCTCAGCTATTCAGGGCTTATAATGGTCAGTGTCAAAACAAGAATAGAGTTAACATCTTGCAAAAGTAATGCAAGTTGTCATATACAAAAATGTAATATGTATTTATATATGTGTATATATATACATATATGTGTTTAGGTATACTTATCAGTTTCTTTAGCTTTGAGTAACAATTGCTTTTTCATCTCCCTTAGAGAAGTTTTCCTGTTTGCTAGTTGACCTTGGAAATAAGCCTATTTCTTTATGAACAAAAAAATCATTTGTTCATATTCTTCTCTGTAAATGATGAACTGATATTTGTTAGCAACTTCTGTTATTTCTGGTTCTCTGTTCAGTTAGTTATCGTTAATGTTGTTTTATACTTCCTATTCTTTGTTGAACTCAGGTCTCCCTGAATATAACACTGTAAAAAGAAATCCCTGTCATCAAACCATTTTCCCATCATTTCATATAACAAAAGATAATAATCTTATCTCATAATCTAGGACTGTATTCTCTGTAGTATAAATCTTTAAAATGTTAAACCTTAATATTTATTACATGTTCCATCTTGCTGCTGACATTCCTATTAATGCTTCACTTAGCAAGACAGAAATGGTACTTCTGTTCTTTATATTGCTGGAAAAGATTGAGAAAACTCTTTGTGCACAAATCACAGGAAAGCATAACTTATCTATTACAGAGTAGGAAGATTAAATACGTGGCCATAAACTCCTTGCAATCATGGTGACTGAGTAGAGGTTTCTTCTGATTGCTTTAATAAATCCTTTAAGTATGCTTTCAATCTCTCAGCGATTCCTGACAAAGCTTGTATGCTGTTGTTGTGCATCTGCCTACCTCTAAAGTTCCGGTTATGAATATTTTATATGGCTTATCACTGCACTTGTGTCACTGGTTCAGAAGATGCTGGTGTGCCATTTGTTAGTGCTTGTTAATGCTGTGCGAGGCACAAAAAAAAGCGGGATATGTAGTTTTAGATTCTAGCCTCTCATTTCCTTTTATGGAAGATATAAAAATAATAATCTTTGTGAAAGATTGATGAGGTGATTACATTTCACAGATTTTGAGACCTTGGTCCATTACCAAAATCATTCAGAGGACTTGTCATAGCTTCCTGTGTGCAGTGTGTAAGGGACTAGGTCAATGATATTGCAGTACTGCAGTAATGAAATGGTACGCTGGAAAAATTGCCGTGTCCATGACTGCTCACCTCCTCCTTTCTGGTGTAGGAAACTGAAGCCTAACAGATGAGTGTCCTTGTAAGAATAGGCTGTTCGGTCATATTTACATTTCTGATTTTCTTTTTTAGATATTTGCAGTTATTGAGACATTTACTGCTAGGTTAATTTAAATCATCACCATTGATCATTTAAATACTGCTAAGTGTTGAATTGTCAGGCCCTACGAGAACATCAGGTGATTCCTATATACTCAGATTTCGTCCTAGGAAACTCACTTCAGTGCCCATCAAACAGCATTTACCCAACTCCATAAAAACACAGTCCCCTTTGTTTGTGGATGGGTATGTCTTGGTGGAAGGTAGGAGAAGCAAGTAAGTGGTCATTTGCAGAATTTTGTTTCTTATTTTGGATAAAAAGAGGGGCATAATGCTAATAACAAGTGATTATGACATAATCCTGGCTGTTCCTGAGTCCTCTTTTTTGTTCCACTGGGAAGATTATATCAGATGGTGTTTGAAAGCTGACAACAATCAAAAAAAATCTTTGAAAATTAGGTACCAGTGAATAATGGAATAAAATGGAATTTCTTTTGGTTATGGGTGTATCTATTTTGATTCTTTTTCAGAAATACGTTGTCTGAATGAGCTTATTGCTGGGATTGTTTGCAGAACAACATATTTCAGGTCCATAATAGTGAATATAGAATGCAAATTTTTGAATCCTAAGTGAGAGTGTTATCAAAATGTATTTGGTGGATTAAGATCTCCAGGGACGACATGCTTAATTTTTTTCCCACTATAGATCCTGCAGTATGTGTTTTAAAAATATTCTGTTTGTGGCACTAAACCAAGTGATATGTGTTAGAGAGATTCTGAAAATAAAGTAATAAACATTAAAGCATAAGATGCAACTAAATAGCATAATTCCATGCAAATAGAAACCAGTGTATGAAAACTGTAAATGTATCTGGGTACATGACAGAATTGGGTTCAATAGTTCAATGAGAGCATTACCTAGCTATCTGCATTTGGTGATGTAATTATATTTGCTGATGCCTGCTTTCAGCACATGCAGATAGCAGATCTATGTAACTATACTTAAAATCGAAGACAATTTATTGCCGCTCACCTTTAAGACAAGATTTTCTTTTTTGCCTGCCATTATTTTTCTTGGCAGGAAACAGAGTTTCCAGAAGAAATCTGATTTGAGATTTTGTAAGGTTGTAAAAAAAAGATGATGCATTTGGCAATTAGAGCTAGAACAGGCCTGCTTACTTCCACTGGCTTAGAAAAGCTCCCTTGCACAGTTGTCAGTGGTTGCATTACTTTCTTAAGTCTGCATTTTATGACCGTTCTTGCTAAAATGTGAGCCAGTTTCTTCACTGCAGTTTTATTTGTTGAAGCATTTGTCAAGAAAATCATTTGTCTTCTTTCAGAGAACTGGTGCATAATCCAAATATTAAAAATTAAACCAATAAATAAGTTGTCCATTACCTTGCTATACTTTCTGTATCCTCAGAAATGAGCTAAAAAAAAAAGCAGATGGAGAACTGTCCATTTTAATTTGTCCATCATTGCAATCCAACTGAGATATCACTTAGATAAACAAGAGTACTTATACAAATATTGTCTTGAGAACACTACATTTTTTATTTCCTTCCTGCAGAAAAGAGCAAAGGTATATGCAGTGCCCTGATAATAAAACACGTCTAAAGATTTTGATGAATACAGAACTGTGAAAATGATACTTTCTGATTTTTCCCAATTGAATGGATTATTTGTGATAACATAAAAGATTATATAGGTTCCACGATTTTCTGTAGCAAAAGCCAAGGATAATAATAACTGAGATCTGACAATGATGAATGAAATTAACAATACAGATAAAAATATTTTTCTTGAAAGCTACATTTTACTCCTTTTGAAATACACTGGTTTATAAAGATTGTGAGTTATTTTGTGACGTCATGTCAGGAGGTTAATTTCTTTCTCACCTATAGCAGTTTAAAATTAAACATGCAGTTGTCACAAATGATGTTTAGATTCTCGGAAATGGTTGCTCTTGGGAACTGAGAAATGCAGAAAGTACTTAATCAAGCCAATTACTAAGTCAATTAATGAAATAAACTCATCATTAATAAAATACATTGCCTCATCCCCTAAAGCCTGCTGTCATCTCCAAGATTTAATACAACTTCTTGTCCAGTCCTGCATGTCCAGTGTGTATGACATGCCTTGTCACCAAAAACATGGTGGGGGCCAAACCACCAAGTAATCTTTATGAAGTGAGAAAATTGGTTTCAAACGAACTCTGTGAGATTACTCACATGGAGAGGAGAGGACGAGCTGGCTGCAGTTGCCATCATTTCCAGTGGGCTCTGCCACCTCTTCAGGGTCTGGTCTTTAAAAGCTCCCAAAATTTCCACTTGCAGCACGCAGGAAGAGGTGTTCCACACAGCCAAGGTGTTATAGCTCTGGACAAGATGCGTACAGAGAGAGCAGCCACTCCTGCAGCTCCAGTGCTGTTCTCGTCCACTTTCACTAAAGCAGAATTTCCCCCTGTACCTTCCTCATTCTGCTTCCTCAGTGTTTCTATTAAGCCCACAATTCCCCAAAGTTGTTCTGATTGATTTGCTTCCCACATTTCTTCCAAAGGCCGTTCCACACGTTTGAAGAGTGTTCTTTTCATCCCTGGGCTCTCTTTGCTTCCAGTAAGGCTTATAAGGGGCTGTCGGTTCATATTCACTGCTCACTCCAGCTGGCAACTTTCAGCCTGATTTCTCTGTAACAAAGCTTAGTATTTTTCCCTAAGACACTGTCAGCTCTAACGTACAACTATTTCTCCTTATTTTCTATTACTAATGAATTAGGCTTTGACTATTGCACCAAAAAAGTGCTGGGAGGGAGGGGTGGGGGCACTTCTGTGTAGTTGGAACTGCATTGAAAACTTTTTTTTTTTTTCAGAGACAATGAAAACTCTGTAAACTCTGTTATGTCTTAAACTTTCACAGCTGATTGAATGTGTACATGCTGTAATATTCATAATTATTCTCCAAAGAGACACACATTGTTTCTGATACTTCCAAGTATGCACATAATTATTACTTTGAATTTTTGTTTCAAGTTTTCTATATTAGTCAACTTTTTTTGGGGGGCGTTGGGGCTGCAGTTAATTGTGCTTTGACAAGTGAATACACAAAGGTAGAAGAAACCAAAATTATGTTTTCCGGCTTTGTAAAAATACTGTAATGGAAGATGTATTTTGAATGAAACTCCATGGCAATGTCCATGGCAATAAGGAATGGATCTGTCAGTGATTCCTTGTAGAAAAGCATTTCAGAATTCAGAATACTCCTCCTGCTAACAACAACCCCCCTGCCCAAAGTTACTATCTGTCTGTTCATTATTTTATTAAAGATCTTGCAATACCTGAGGCTAGGTAACCACAGTTCTTTTGTTTACCAGGAAAACACATGAGATTTGTCTTCAGGATGGAAGAGTTTGAAAAACTGAGTTTTAGAAGTTGTAAACCCAGAAATCAACAGAAAGAAATGAAGTAAGACTAATAATATTTGTCCTCAAACCCATTTTGGCATTCTAGAAGTTCCCTTCTAACTCTGCATGATGTGTAAATATAGAAAGTGCATTGGAGAAGCTTTTCTGGTATATCCTCTCCACTATTTATTTCTATCTGAAAGAAAAAAAAAATGAGGCGAGGAAGGGGATCAGTAGCATCATTCTCTGGGGAATAATGGGGAAAAATAGAGAGAGCAGATGGCCAAGAGAAATAATTTTAGGATATGATTCCTCCTTTCGGAACCAACTTTTTTATTTTATTTTTTTTTACTTTTATTTTTATTATTTTTATTTTGTGGTGCTCTCTTTGATCTATAGAAGCCAAAGAGATTTTACCTGTGGTGATTGATTCATTCTAAACCAAATGGGAAGTAAAAAGAGTCTCTGTTTCTGAACATTAGAAAAATCCTTACTATGCTGAGAAAAGAATGTTTATCTCTTGCATAGAATAATGTAAAGTGGAGAGAAACTGCAGCTGTTTCATTGCTAGAGGACCTCTGACAACCAGAGCATTTAATGACACCAAACTTTTCTCGCTGGAGTACATGAAATGATTGACGTAAGGCAGTGATTGGTATATTCTCACATGGAGGCCATGAATATGCATGGTACATGGGTGAGCAGGGAAAAGAGCACAGCACTAGGTCAGAAAACTCATATATCTCATCTCTGAGACTAACTGGGAGACGATGTGGTGAAAGTGGCTTGCTGAGCTGAGAAGCCAGTAGTCTTTGGTACAAAGCTGGAAATGTATTCTGAGGCAAGCTACAATACAATATTTTTCTTGTAATACTAGCAAAATATAGGCTATCAGCTGTCCTTTTAAAGTAGGGAGAACAACAAAACTATCACTAATAGCATGTTTGAATTAAGAAAAATTCTTGCAATATCTGATTTTTTTTATCCCTCTCTCTACTGAACTACCTTGGGTATTCATTCTGTCTTCTCATACTGGATGAAATTACAATGTGTCATTCTTGTCTAGGCACAGCTAAACCACATTCACAGTTTTGTTATGGGTATCATAACACCTTTTGTTTACCTGGGGGTAATTTTACAGTATCTCAGACAAAGATTCATATAAAACCATCTATTGTTTATAAAAAGCATCATATTGCTTTTATATGTTGCTTCAAATGCATCACCTAAATTCGTATGTATTATTCATTCACATTTATTGTATGCTGTTTCCATTCACCTTTTACTTGTGGGCCTCTGCCATTCTCTTTTTTTAATCAGTTCAGCATTCCAAATGATGAACCTCTAGGAAAAGAAATTTCTAACATGAATACTTCCGACAGGCATTTTCATGAGAAATGCTGGTAAATAAGCCTTTTAGTCACCTCTGAAGGTCAAGCTCTCCTCAGAGGAAGTGCAAACAACAAACCACTATATCTCAGCTTCCTATGGCGGTCGTTTTATAGGACAGCTGCTCTGACAAAGCTAGGTTAGCTTGTATAGGCCATAATCAGTTTCCCGTCCCTTGGTTACACTGGCTCTAGAACATTTTTTTTTTCTAAATACAGTGCAAACTCATTTTAAAAAGGGCTTTCTGGTTTTGCTTACTAGAGAAATATCCCTGTGATGATGTACAGAACAGGAACACAGGAACTACCAGGATATTAAATACATACCATCTTTACCATTAGCTGAGGTCCCACTCAACCAATGATAATACTGAGTAATTTATATCTATAATAGTACAAATGGAAATTAGCAAATAGCTTGATTTCATGCTGCTGCCATTACTGAAATAAATTTTTGTTTTAGGTGAGTATTCAATACCTGAGAGACAAAGAATCGAACTTTTGTGAGCAACAGTTGTGGTTTTTTAATAGTTTGATTCCACTATAATTGGTTTTTGTTTTACCTGAGAGCAGAATTTAAGCATCCTGTATGTGATTTTAATTTCATTTTACTTCAGGTTTCAGGAAATATTGGTAAAGTTAATATGGTTAAGAATTTCAAAATATTTTTTTCCACAACAATGCATATTCCATCTAAACTTTGTGTTGAAATCTGTAGGGCCAAATATAGGAGAAAAAAAAAAAAAAAGAGTTTAGTAGAACCAGGATTTATTTGTTGGTCAAAACTGGAGAATGAGGATACAGGGAGATAGTTGAGCTCAGAGTAATCTTGTATTAATCCATTCAGCCAGCTGTAGGAGAGCCATAAGCCCTGTGTACTCTTACTACAAGGAATGAGGACATCTCTGTCTTGGGCTAAGCTGCCAGAGATAGCTACTTGTGCACAACAGCCAGCAGAACTGTGTGTGCTCGGCTGCTGTAGGGTAACCAAGGGCGGGCGTCTGTGCCTTCAGCTGCCACCACTAAATCCTGCAGACCACCTGGGAGCGCATCACTAAAACAAGCAGCTTGGGCACGCTAGGATCTTGGCTTCTCCTCCCTGCTTTTTGTCCACGCGTGTCCGCACATCAGTGATTGCGCTCCACTGTCTGCTCCAAGCACTTCCTTGGAGGGCAAAAAGCACTTGAGCAGACCTGCTAAAGCTACTGCAGAAGAGAGAGATCCTGCTGAGCTAGTGTAGTTGATCTATTTCGGAATTTTCTTGTATGACATGAAATTATATTACGTGTGAATTTCAAAAGATTAAGCAACTTGTCTTTTTGAATACATAAAGATACTTATGTTAAATGTATATAATAATAAAAAGCAAGATTTAATTTAATTAAACAGTATTAAAGGGTGCAGAATATTTAATTCTTTTAAGTTATTTTTTACCTGCAATGCAGTAAAATGTTTTCTTGGATCTTTGAAAAAATATATCGTCGCCTGTATTGCTAGTTAATGTACCAGTTTCTCTAATAAATTCAAGTTATTCTATTGTCTGTGCTTCCACTTATGAAAGTTGACTCCCATTAGCCACTCTTCCATAATGGCTTGTGGGAAGATTGAACAGAAAACCAAACTAATGCCAGCCATTTTTCAGCCATTTTTCAGACTCATAAAATGATTAAAGCTGATGTAAAATGATTCATTAAAACTGAAAACATTAGGATCATTAAAAAGCCATTAAACCACCTCACTCCTCCAATTCATTTTACAATAGCCTTATCTGGCCAGTATTTTAAAGTCAGAGAATCTAATCTTTTGTCTCCAATTATTGGCAGTATACCCACCATGCAGTAGGAGGACGTGTTCATGATGAATCCATTCTTTCTAAGTCT
Organism: Anser anser; assembly: GCF_964211835.1. Taxonomy (NCBI): domain Eukaryota; kingdom Metazoa; phylum Chordata; class Aves; order Anseriformes; family Anatidae; genus Anser; species Anser anser. The sequence goes on along the minus strand of NC_139735.1, from coordinate 17,338,447 downwards.
CATTTTAAGCTAATTCTTTAGCCTTTGCAGATCTTACTACTGCATTCACTTTGGCCATGTGCTTAAGTTCAAACATGAATAGATCAATTGAAATCTGCACAACAGGTTGCCTACTTAAAGACTATGTTCAGGGTATCTGGACCTATTCAAATAACCCACACTGAATTCCATTATTACCATAAGGGATCATATTTAATTCCAAGCACTTTGCTTACAAGTGACATCAGAATTTTAAGAAGTGTTTTCTGAATAAACTAAAATTGAGATGCTTTGAAGCATACTCAGCTCTTAGGGGAAAAAAAAAAAGAAAAAAAAAAGATTTTCTTTAACCCATGATAGTAATGGAAATCTCAGGTCATGAAGAAAAAAAAAGAGACCTTTATCACAATTCTCATTTGATCTTGACCCCTGATACTTAATGACTTGTACATATGATTAAATAGAGCTGCTATATCCCATGGAGTTCATTGCAGCTATTCATGGCCTTAATAAGCAAACATATTTGTACTATTTGTGTGGAGAACTAGACTTTTCAAAAGGGCTTTTATCTTTCTGAGAAAGCCCTTGATATCAGCAAACAAGAATTCGAAAAAAAATATATTGTTTCCTTTTCTCAAAGGAGATTACTAGTACTTTGGAAAAAAAAATCTGAAAATTAGTGAAAATTAATAATTTTGGAAAGACAGTGCTCTAATTACAAACAGAGCTGTCAGTTATACAAAACCAACCTTTTAAATATTTTTTCCTGGTGGATTTATAAATCAGTTTTTAATTCTGAGAAATGTATCTTCAGAAAAAAAAAAAAAAGAGAGAGAGATTGATTTGAGGAAAAGTAAGAGGAGTTTCACAAAGTACTCTCCTGGAAAAAGAAAAAGCACTCATGAAAACTTAAATTTATTGTAAACATGCAATTAAGCCATAAATAAAAACATTCACTTCCAACAATATCTGCAATTTTCCTCCTAGGCTACTTCACCGAATGCAGTGGGCTGAGTTTCTTGTTAGTATAACTAGGACTAGGTTTTAGTCCAGGGCAGCCACACATAAGGCTTCATTGCTCAGCATGTCAAGGTGCTGCTCTGTATCAGCAACATTTCTGTGGTTTATGACTGGTTGAATTGACGCTGATTTTTATTTTAATACCATTCAAAGTTGATAAGGTTCATAATCCCCCCTGATGGTACATTTGTAGTGTATACCTCAGGCTTTAGGAACAAGATATTTGAGAAATTTCTTTTTTCATAAATAGGTGACATGCTTAAGTCCATTCGGTAGGTTTCTAACCTTTCACCTTTGAAAGACAATTTCTTATCATATATATTGTGCTTGATGTGGATTATCAGTGATTTCTTTTATACTACACTTTTCATTTTACCATCAATGTACACTCTTGTTTTGAGACCACTTCCAAAGCTTTTTGCTTTGTGACTGTGTTAAGGCATCAAATTGGATCAGTTACAACAAAACTAATTAATTGTTCTGAATTCTATAATTATTTTAAGAATTGAACTTCATATTCTAAATATTTTCGTATAAATTCTCCTGAAACTGTTATCAAGAAAAAGAGGAGTGAATGCAGTCATGTTTTGAACTGAGGAAATCAATGAAAGCTAGGTGCTTGTCTAATGCTGTTGAAAGGAGAGCATAATGCATCTCAGAAAAAAGTGTATGACTAACCAGCAAAGAGCTGTTAACTGTAATTTTAAATGTAAATATCTCTAGATATCTATTCCTTGGAGTATATTTGGAAATTGGAAGGTCATTTATTAACTCCATCATTCAACAGCAGAAGGATGTCTTTTTGGCTTGGAAAGGGGATGCATCAGAGAAGCTGTGTTTCATAATGAACGTATCAGGGCCTTAACAGGACACTCTTGTTTTATGTGCTCTATGCTCTTCACAAGCACCATGGCCCTAAAAGGACATGGGGCATAATTCTTTGGTGCTTCTCTACCTTTCCTCAGTTCAACTGGAAAAGCTAATTAAGGTTTGAAGCTCGTTTTAAATTGCAACTTTTAGAATAATTCACCCATGTAAAGCAGTGCAGAATAGCACAGATCTAATACTGGGGGACTGCATGAGATGACTTATCAAACATGCTAGGTAAAGCTGGTCCCTGGCAGTTTTCTGTACTATCCATCTGCTTTACTTTCTGTTAAACAGTCAAGCACTCTATTGCTTTTCCTGATGTTGTACCTTGTGCATAATTCTATTCTTCTTTTTCTGTAGGTCATTTGTCTTGACCTGTAAATCTACTGCAAACAATAAGATAGGAAGAGAACTGCCATCGGTAAGTGCTTCTTAAAACAAAAGCTATATGTCAATCATTTGCTACCAGGGAATCGAACAAAATTTTTATTTTTTTTTTCTAGTGCCACTATAGTGAGAATTCAAGCCATACAACTGATAAAGCTGTCATTTCACTATGAAATGCTTCTGGCTGGAGTTGTGTTTGAAACATGGTTCATTAGCATATAGCATATATGTTGTAATACCACATCTTTCATATGCTCACATTTTCTAGCTATTGAATAACCAAGTACAGTAGTTAATGTCCCAATTAGCTGAAGGCAAGCTGCTGGCTGGGTTTGTTGTGTTGACATCACAACACAAATCCTTTTCCAGGTGTCATTGTCCTCACAACTGTATCGCTAAGAACTGGGATGGCCTGAGGCCAAACCCATGTCCAGTAAAAGAAACTCTCAGACATTCAAATCTGAGATATGCAGAGGCAGAAATTAAACCAGAATATGTAATAAGAGAGGTCTGTAAAGCTGAACCCACCTGAACAGTGCTCAATTTTGTCCCTGTTTAAAGCTATTGATATTTTAAAATACAACGATGAGTGAGTAAAAAGCCTTAGTGTGGTGACACCCTGGTAACATCCACATTGTGTGTGTCAAAGATGCTGTAGAAAAGACAGGTAACTTCATAAAGCTTAAAGACTATAAAAGAATGAACCTAGTGAAAAGAAGCATGATGACATTCAGAAAGCTTGGCTGAATCTCCTTTCAGCATGTGACTCAGGATTATAAAGCTATTCAGCCTCTTAGATAGGTTTTGGAAAGAGGGGTCCTCTGCAGAGAGCAATCAGCAAATGCTGTGTTTCATTTTCGGACTCTTTGTCCATGTATCCCAAGATACGCAGTTTTGAGTTGGCAAACCTGATCCAAAAGTCTGTTTTTCCTATGCATTTTATTTATAGCATATCAGAATAATCCCTAATCTTTTGTTACAATATTATGGTGTATACTAATGGTATACTAATATTATTACTGTATACTAATGTATACTCATATTATTAGATTATAGCATTTAAGTTTGAGAAGAAAGCTACAATAGCATTGCTTCAAAAGAGTTTAGCTCTCCTTTGCCATTCTGCAGAATAGTCCCTGCCTCTCATTATTAATGGTGTTTGTTACAATAAATTAGAGAGAAAACGAAAGATCAAAGAGTATCTTTGCACTGGGTATGTTACATTTGACTGATAAGGCTAATGGATTATTTTTTGCAAGAGTGCCACATGAAAAATTGATGCACTTTGTAACAATTGATATTGAGCACCTCTCCTGCCCTTCTTGACAATTAAAGTAGCTGCTTTTTCTGTACCCAGCACAGTGCAAGATGGACAAATTAAAAGATTTATTTTTATGCTAACTTGTGTCAGTGTACTGGAGGAATAGATGCAGTATCATAAAAGGGTAGTCATAAAGGTGAGGTTCTAATTTACTTCCAAGTTTTATTTCAGTTTAGTTCTCCATTGCCATGAGGCATAAAAGTTACTGAGTTATACTACATTCACCTCACGCTGGTTTCCTATCAAACAGAATATCGGTGGAACACCTCCACTGAGCTCTCTACATGAAATTGTCCTTTTGTACATCTCATAATCGGCTGCAATGTGACCAAGCATCTGGTGGTGACAAGCAGACGTCTTTGATTTATTGGCTAATATCACTGCTTGTTAGTGGATGGTTGAGCAGGAGACTAAAAGAGCATAAAATCAGAGAGAATAAATTATGAAGGCACCGAACTGTGGCATTATAAACCCCTCCTTGTCACAGCTGTGACATCTCCCAGGAAATGCGGGATGAGAGAGACATTCCCTCTTCAAAGACAGTGGCCACTGCCTTCTGATTTTGAATAAAATAAAGAAACAAACAGCTCAAATCCACCAACATCTTGGCTAAGGAGGTAGTGTTTTCTCCCATTGAAGCACTCCGCATCAAAAACATTGCATCTGCTTGGAAATTGAGTTGATTAGCATCTCATTCAGAAGGCTGGGGGATTCAAAGGATGATGGGGGGAAGTGGGATATCTCTGCTGCAACTGTAGGTCTATGGTTTCCTTTAAATGCTACCCCAAAATTGAATCAGAACCCACAAAAGCTAGGCTGAAGGTTCTGCTTCTCTCTTTCAGCATTAGTAATCTCACTACACATGAAAATATGCATGGTCCCTGTTGTGCAGGGTGATTAGCCTGGGCTTGTCCCATGGGTAAGAGGGGAGCTAGCTTCCTGGTTTGTGGTGTTTTCTACTTTACAAAGAGCATATAGGTAACTAAGACAATTAGCTCTATTCTGCATTGCAAAGATTCTTTGTAGACTTGCCAGGAGGATTAAAATTGGGTGGATGTGTGAACACATGACAAAAAATAGTATCAGCATTTAAGAGATGCGCTTGCCATTTTGTATCCCCTTTTAAATAGTACCTAGCAAATTAAACAATGCACATGGCTGAACATAATGTTTCTGAGAATCCCTCAGGACAGAAAAGCAACAGAACTCAACTGTTACTCATTGATGACAATTATTGCGAGCTGTGGAGCAGTGATAATTGTGACTACTCATAATGTCAAATGAACATGTATATGTTTATTCAATAAATCAGCTTGAAGGATGAAAGGATGAAGATATTCACTATTTCATTTCTATGCAATGATGAGATGTTTAATGGAGTGATCACAACAAGCCATACAGGGGTTCAACTGGAAGCCAGCTAAGAGGTGTAATATCTTCAAGGAAAACTTGTGGTCAAAACCTTATGCAATCAATGGTTTTGTGCTAAAATATTTATGCAAATACTGTTGTCCTCAAGTGAAGGACTAGCAACCAATTCAAAGGTTGGTTTCAATCAATAAGAAAATTTATGTATGTGTCTAGTGACAAATGTAATTTTACTATTTCAATTAAAACCAATGGGAGTTCTTGCAAAGTTTCCTTTTACCTATTCAATGTTAGATAAGCTGTAGCTGTAATGAGGAGATATTCCTTGCACATTTAATGAGCAACACCAGTAACTGGTTCTGACTTACAGAGAAGTAAAAGGAAACTTTTAAGGGTGCCCACTGGAACTATTCTCCTACTGTGGTTATCTGAGGGTATTAGCCTTGAGCAGATTCTGGGAACTGTGGAAAGATGCTGCACAACTAAAAAGACAGGAACGAGCCAAACAATAGATCTTACTAGAAGAGAGGAGGAGCGCAGGCTAATGATAAGAGAGCCCAGGCAAAAGAAGGCCAATATGGTACTACATAGCAGTTACATTAAAATACCCTAAAACCATTTGTTTGGGGATTTCAGTTTATGAGGGAAAGCCCAGGAATCCTCCAAAGAAAGGGTTGTGTTTTTATGATTATTATTTTTAATGATTTACTAGTATATTCAGGAAGATAGTCTTTATAATAGTCATAATCAGAAACTGTAGTCTAAAGGTATTCAATATATGCCATCACAGATAATAAAATTTATCTTGTACTAAGAGAAATTTAGACTGAGAACTTGATAAGAAGCAGTTGCAGAGGGTGAAGTCATGATGCCTTTTGTTTCAATATATTTCCCTGAGTAGTCTTTTTTAATTTTAAATTCTTTTTTCAAGTGAGAGCTGTTCCATGTAATGGATTTGAATGTATTGAATAGATCTGAAAGGATTTCCTTCATGTTCACTTTATTTCTGAAGCAGTTCAGTCTGTTTCTGCTTAGAGTTACAAAATGGAACAATGAGATAATCTCCATAAAATATGCATACAGTTTTTAATAATGAGTCCAAAAATCTGTCTTAAAAATAAGAACCACTGATCAAATCCTCGTGTGGATTTTCAGTAAGAAGAAAAGCGTGACACCTTGAGACAGAATTCTGTTGTTTGTCAGACAGTGGCTATGTGTCAGTCAAAATGTTTCTGACAGAGAAAGACATTCAGAAGCCACAAATATGCAGAATCTTGAAAGACAAATTAAGTAGAAGACGGTCTATTAATAGAAAACCTAAAAAATAAATACCAGCCAAAACAAGTGCTTCATTCACAGTGTTTGAAAAAATCATCCTGTCAAAATTGTCAGACGTCAGAATCATGATGAATAGATTTTACTTTCTCTACAGTGTTTTTTTTTCCTCTTAATAGCAAAAATAAGAGAGAAAAATTACTTAGATATAGGAAAAGGAAATATCTAAGAAATGGGATGAATTTTCCACATGTGCTAATACAAAAATAAGAAAGACAGGTCATTCATTTCAGAATATGGAACTAAAGAGATCAGAACTTTGTTTGCAGTCCCATCAAAGGCTGCATATAACTTGGGCAGGGCACTTAGATACACTGTTTGCTGATTGATGAAAATGTGATTCACAAAACAAACAAAGAAACAAAACACCGTAGCTCCAATTGTATTCTTCAACTGATTTAGGTCTTAAAAATGGTTTGCGATATAGCACTTTTAAGGATAAATTGTTTGAAACTCCCATCTACTGGAAGGTCTTCATTGCAATTAAAGAGATCAGTAGTTGATTTTAAACAAGATACATACTGAAGTATCCAGTTTTTTTTTATAAATATAAGAAAGAAATTATGCTTATTTATAGAAAATAAATAAAACATGTATTTCTGAATTTCAAAGCTAATATTTTATTTTGAAAATTGTAACCTGATTTGCGACCTAATCACTTAGTTTTATCCAGACAATTATGACGTAAGCAGCTAACCCAGTGGTTAGTATAGAAATTTTGGTTTAATCATCTGGGTTGTGTCAGAGTGTATGAGCTGAAAACAAGATGTGAATGTAGGTTCACAATGTCCCAAGTCAGATTATCTTCTCTTGTTCTGTACATATTCAGTTTACATAAAATCTTAAAGTTTCATTGAGTCAGAAAGAAGCTGTATATATGTGTGTTCTGATACATAAGGAGGAGTTGGAAAACTACTAAAATACTTGTCAGAATTTGTCAGAGTGGATTTCTAGTCAAAACCCCAAAGGAACTGATGCTATGCTAGACAGTATTTTGGTCATCGAATGATTTGCAGGAGGCTTCAGAAAAACGTTATTTAGTTCCTGATTCCAAGTAGGCATATTCTTAGCTTTACTTTTTTTTTTTATTTTTAATTTGTCTTACTACAGTTATGTCTATGCTTTCCAAGTCATGTATATACATGTATTCTTGCTTCATATCTCATCATATCTCATTGTTTTAGGGAGAGATGTCCCATGAGAGACCACTTAATAGCGGTGTGGCTAGCTCTGAAGGTTTGTCTTTCTAAAAGTCTGTAAGTCACCTTCTCAGTACTGAACATACATTTTTTTCTTTTTTCCTCTTAATCATTAATTTCATAAATCATTATAAAAACAAACAAAGAAAACCCAAACCCAATCACGATACAGTTAGTGGACAGACATTTTTCCAACAGGCAGTTCAAAGCAGAAATCTGCTTTGGGATACTTCAAAATGTCCTCTAAAGCAGTCAGTTTCCACCACCCACCCACCACATCAGATGTTAAGTGTCCTAAATGTCCTACATTCAGTCTCCTCTGACATGCTACTTCAGTGCACACTGCAGTTACACACTAGCTAAGTTGCAGCACTGTGCATAATAGTTCTTCACAGATGCTCAAAGTGAATGCAACATCCTATCAATTAAGAATGACAGCATTTTATGGTGATGTAGCACTGAAACGGCTGCTCTTTTGCTTACTAAGTATGGTTTTGGAGAAAGTACTTGGACTCAGGTCATCCCAGCAAATTAGTCAGCATAACTGCAGTTGCACCTACTTCATAAAATGGCAAGCTCTCCTCTGAAGTGCTGGTAGGTGCGATTCATTATTAGTTCACCACCCATCCATCAGACTGTACACACAAGCAGAATCAAATCTTATGAGTGCAGGGACCTACACAAAAGGGGAAAAGTTTTTTTTTTTTTTTGATGTCTAGCCCTTTACACTGTACAGGGTTGTTGGAGAGACTGTTTAAATATACAGTAGGATTTCAGCTTGCTTTTCAGATCAGAAAAAAGGCTCCATACCATGAGAAAACTTTCACCATCAGGTATTAGTCACTCTTCAGCATCTTTGCAATTAAAACATTACCATTGCGAAGCCCTAGAGGCTTAGGAAGAGACATTTCTGGTATACTCGAGTGAATGCAAGTGTAACCATGTGCAGCCATGTGTGGTGAATCTGTCAGAACTAACAGCAGGAACTTTGATAAGAGTTCTCCATCAGTAAACCTGTTTGATAGCTCAAGGTCTCTGAATTGTTATTATAAGTGGCATCCAGTAGTGCTGCTGCAGTTAAGGGTCTGTCAGATTTCCCCACATGCACACTTCCCCAGGGATTTATTATACCTCAGCTTTTTCAAGTTATGTTGGGGCTAAAACTATAGCCAACAACTTGTCAGCACAGACATGATTTTATTTTTCTCCCCTGAATGATCAAAGGAGTTAGCTTAAGATTTGGAGAGGGTGAGGATCAAGCCGCTATGTGTCCTTTGTGCGCTGGAGTACATTAGGGTGAGAATCATTAACAGCAATTAATACGAATGAGCACTGCTTTTCTAGGAGAACAGGGGCCTTTCACCATGAAAAGATCTGCAGCAGAAGGAGATGAGCGGGGGGAGAGCAAAGCTAAACAGACTACTTGAAGGAACATATTTCTTAAGGGCAGTGAAATTTTGGTAGGTTATTTCTGTAAGATTCAGTATTTGAAATATGGAAGAACTACTGGTTTTTTAATTTTCATCTCTCTAAAAACAAACAAAAACTATTAACATATTTTCATTGATAATAAGCAGGTATGTATCCAAAGCAATGCTGGAGGTAGGCACAAGTGTGGATATTTCTCATTTATATACAGAATTTAAAAGTCACGCACCAGTACAGTTTGTGGCTTTCTCATTTTAAGACTGGTCAATGACGGAGACATTAAAGGGGCCTGAAGATCAGTCGGCCAAAAATGCAGCGGTGGTTAGGGTGCAGAGCTGGCATGGGATCCATATCTCCCACCTCGGGCAGAGGGAGATATGGATCCCCTTTACTGATAACAGAAATAGTAGAAAAGTAATATTAATGTACTGTAGATAGAGCATATAACAATTTATACTCTCCTTGCACTTGGCACAGCAGATTTTAATGTTACCACTGTAACTGTAGGATGACATTTATGAAGATATACAAAAAAAAGTGAAAAATTCCTTGTAATTGCCTTGCTTTATAGGTTCATACCAAGATGCGTAGATTACGATAGATTGTTGAAACACGTGAACAGAAGAGTTTTTACTCTTGAGAAAACTCTAAGGTGTGGGGAAAGGCAATATGGAGAACCTTGTGACATTAGATGAAATTTTTAGTTCTCAGTGAGTAAGGAAGAGGTTTAGTGACTCACTAGGGTATTAAATCATATTGTTGCTTTGGGAACAAAGATATACACAAGGGTTTTTATTCACATGACATCCCCTTCATCTGCAAATAAGTGATGAATACCAATTTCTATATGCTGTAATGTGCACTCAGAAAATAAAAATTATGCCTAGGAAAGCATAAATACATATTGGTGTATAATGTACAAAGTGTGTCCTGAGTCCTGCAATGTCCTGTAGGTTCCTTTCAGCATAAAAACAAAACAAAACAAAACAAAAAAACACAACAACCTTCAGTCATATTTTGTTTTAGTGCTACACTTTGGTTTTAGAACAGTGGTTGATTTAGCACAGCATTCCACATAAATGCAATAGGATCAGATGTTTCTTGTCAAATCTTACTTTGCTAGATAAGAACACCGTTCAAGCACCTATCTACTAGAGTTTCTAGTACTTCTCCAACAGTTGTTTGCTTTTTTTTTTAACTTTGTCATTCATATTTTAATTCCTATTTTTTTTAATCTGTCCTACTGTAACTGCTTCAGCTATGGATACCTACCCTGTGTGCTTCTCAGAAGACACAAACGGGGGTGGACAGGGTGGTCTGTATAGGAATTTGGCTTATTTCTGTCAGAATAGCATGGCAAAAGGGCCCTAATCTTTAGATGGTCCCTACATCAAATTAAACCTATGACAGGATAGCAATATTGTCCAAACAGATCAAAGGTCTGCTTTGGACCTTCCCTGCCCAAAGCAAGCTCCAACCACCCAAATAAATCCCAGATGAAAGCATTTATTCAGCTGCTTAAATCAGGCTTCTTTAAATCTATATTTCCCAACCCTAAATAGTGCAGCCTTCTTATCTATTGCAGGAGTTAGAATTTGTATTTCAACACTGCTATAGACAATACAGACTGTTCAATTTCTGTACGACAATGGCAGCCTGCTATGGAGAGGTCAAGATTCAGCAACCATGTCTTCTGTTGGTCTTTGTGGGTTTTTTTGTTTGTTTGTTTTGTTTTGGGTTCATTTTGATTGTTCGTTTCTGGTATGGATCAGAGAGAGCTTGTTTCGTAGCTGTAATAAATAAAGTGACCAGTGAGTAACCATGATGGAGGGTAATCCTTATCCTCTATGATTTCTGAATGTGGCACCTTTTTAAACTGTCAGAACACAAAATCACCCCTGTCTCTGTACGTTATAACCAACATAGACTGGCCATAAGATAATAAATAGTGAAATACCCAAGACTAAGCAGTTTCCTGATGTGGCTTACCTGTTTCCAACATGATATTTAAATTTTGTTTTGTGTGCATGTATCACGCTATATTCAACACAGTAGATGCATTCTGTACTGAAGCCAGCGAGGTTAGCTCAGTAAGAACCGACCCTGGCACACATCAGTGCCCTTGGTATGGAGCAATCCATCCTCTTACATGGAAACCTTCTTCTGAGCTCAGCCTTTGTTTCAGGTGCTTGCAGGAAAAGCTGTGATGTGTGGTTGAAGCACACACTGTCCATCAATTCCCTGTACGCTTTCTCTGTATTCCCATACTTCTGTCATTCTTTTCCTTTTGATGGGCCTTAGGTAGAGGTCCCTCCAGTTGCTTCTCTTCCCAGTTTTGTGTGTGATTTTTTTTCCATATTTCCAAGCTCCACCTAGGACTGGAACTGGAAAAGTCAAAATATCAGGACATAAAATATTGTTCATCAGAGTCAGTTAAAAAAAAAAATCCAGTGAGAAATATTTTTTTCATCAAAATTGAAGTGTTGTGTGAAGTTGGTTTAATTTCTATGAAGATTCTGTGGAAAGGGAAAAGGTTTTAGCTACAACCCTGTCTGATTATTAGCCAACTCTTCTGCCGAGCTCTTCAGTACCCCATTAATCTGGAAGCTGTGGAGTTGAATAGCTAATTCTCCTGGGCTCTCAGCTCTTCGTTAGCCAGGTGAGACACAGACATCAGAGGCTTTGAGGCTTGGAAGGAGCTCCTGCTATGGTGTTGGTGGTGCTGGGGGCTGTAGCAGCTGCAGGCTGAAGTCAGATGAAGTCTATCAGGTTCAGCACTGCTCCCTGCATGAAAACAGTAGAAGTGACCACAGTAGTGCTAACGGCAGGGTGACAACCCTGTCCATGTTTGTGAGCAGCTGCCTGGGCTGCAGGGTCACAGGCCACTCTGTAGGCTGGCAGCTGGGGTGCTTGGAAAGAGCCTTCATTTTCAAAAGACTGTGTTGCAGTGCATCCAGAGCAAAATATTATAGATCTCTTTGCTGGATTATTTTATTTGCATTTTATCTTAGTTCAGTACAAAAAATACTTCTGAAAACAAAATTTCTAATGGATTAGAAAAGTACATTCCAAAATGGAGTTTCTCAAAAAATTGAGGCATTTTTATGGCTGTTATATCAGTAAATGTAAACTTTGTCCTTTTGTTTAGAACTGTCCTTTGTCCCTTATGCAAATGCAGAATTTCAAAATTGGATTTAGAGAATTTATATTATATTGATCAAAAATAAAGAAAAATAATTAGCCAAGCCCTTCAGAGTATTGATGTGAATTTGGGCATTTATTTTTTTCCACATCAAAAAGATTTTCTGCACCTTGAAATGACTTTTTAAGAATTTACGTTTAGGAATAATGTAAGAGTACTTTAAAAAAATATTATTATTTTGGTGGTTGTTATAATGTCTTACCAAATAGTTATCAGCTACAGCTGAACAATACATTTTGTCTCTGCTTAAAACTGTAGGGTGGGCAATGTGCAATGGCTAGAGAATCTTCAGTTTTATTTAATCACTTCACTTTGCATTTGAAAAGTAATTCATCATGGAAAGTCAGTGGGGTATAGAGAGCACTAATTGCAGCAAAATATCAAGGACAGTTTTCCTCTGTCTTAATTAAACATTAATGAGTAAAGTTATTTGCAAATGCATGCTGCAGGGATGGACTTGTCTATCCAAGTTTTGTAAATACTGACACCGGGTGTCAAAATTAAACACCTTAATTGATTTATACAGAAATAGTTTTAAAAGAGTGCACCTGGAGTGACATTTCTCTACCTTTTTATAGAGTAGTTTCCTGATGAATTATTTATAAAGAAACTTGGCCTGACCTATCTTAATTACACAAGTGATTGTTTCCAAACTAATCAATTTTGTAAGTGAAGTGAATTCTCTCCACTGTCAGTCCTTACTACTTCAAGAAGGAAAACGAGTAAGGAATGCTTCTTTTGACAAAAGTTCCTACTGTATCCATCAGTGGACTGCCAATAGCATTCTGGAAATTTTACTTGTGAGCTCAACAGAATGCTGCTTTTAATCTCAAGTTATCCATTTATTAATGAGGAGTGTAAGTAAGAAAGTAATAAGAAAGGCTGTGAAAAATCCAGTATCAATCCCTAATTTTAAGAGTCTAGCCATAAGGCATATTGAGTAAGTAAAGATAACAGAGAATGAAGAGGCCAGATCGCTTGGTATTACAAGGCAGTAGGAACTGAAATATTTTGTAGTAAGTTTTCAGTATTTCTGAAACATGCTAATAAGACAAGAAATAGTTCAAATAAAATAACTTTCTCTTCTTGTCTAAGAATATAGTCCCATTTGTTTCCTGAATATTTTTAATATATATAATGCACAAATATGTGTACATATAAATATATATAATGTACAACATAATTATATAAATAAAAGATTTTGGTGATGAATTCTTAAACCAAATCGAACCAAAAACACACTGACAAAAAAAATGAAGAAAACTAACCCCACCTGAAACTTGTGAGTTAGGAGGTTAAAGGGGTAATGAATGGTACCAACTGCTGTGTAGAGGGAGGAAAGCACATGCTGAAGGATTAGGATGTGACTGTGCTCTTACTGAGAGCAGTAGCAGAGAGAAATGATGAATAGAAGAACTCCACAAATGTTTTTTCTGAATTTCTACTAAATCATGTACTCCATGAGAAAACATGAAGAGAGACATAAGAGAAGAAGTGATTTGGGTAAGAGGAAAAAATAATTTTAATCTCTGATGAGGAAAGCTCTGCTATCTATGAAGCTTCCCATTATTATTTTTTTTATAATAGTTAACCCTTTTGCTGTATCAGAGAAATATTGCTATGATATATTCCTGATGTTAATATTATTGAAATGTTTTTCCTGTGTGTCCTACATTCACTGCATTCATCATATGCAATTTAATTCCTAAAAGTTCCAATTATACTTGGAAATCTTCCTTGACTTCAGGAAAAAAAAAAAAAAAAAGATCATCATGATCGACAAAGTTATTGATGAAATAATTCTCTATAATTTTCTGTGGTTTACTATCGGATTAGAAAAATATATCAGATACTTTTCTAAAGAGATATATGGCATAACTGAACACTTCCATAACACATAGACAAAAGAATTTAGAGTTTATTACATTTATGTGTGATGGCAGATACTTTAGGAGGTGATTAGGTGCATAGTGGTCTTGAGATGCTTGGAAAAAACTGCCCCAAATTATTCCAAATTACTCTTTTGAAATACTGTGTTCTATATGCAAGCAGGGTGAACCAGCCTCATAAAAAAAATGATGCAGAGAAACGGGCTAAGGAATGGGTCTGTAGTAAAGGATATGGTACCAATCATGTAGCAGATGAAGATGGTTTGATGTTAAATTTCAGGGAAAGAAGTTCATGTTTTTTTTCTTTTTTTCTTTTTTTTTTTTCTTTTTTTTTCTTTAGTAAAGTCAGTCTTTGTAATCTGATTGTTAGTAACAATATTAGGAAGCTTGACAGAAAATAAGACTACAAAAACTGATTTTTTTTTTTTTTTATTTTGGTCTACGCTTAGTGGATACATAAGATGCATAAGGGGTTGATATGAAAGGAAAATCAATAATCTGTTCTCTGTGACTATGGTAAAATAGGGAAAGAAATACTGAACTGAAAATGCAGCAAGAGATATGTGGACCCTTAGCGACACCAGAGCAGTTTTTCTGTACAGCTTGTACAGTCTCTATTGCTACAGCTTTGAAAAAATAGACCAGATAATATCAGGTGCTATTAGGCACAGCTGGCCTCGTGGACTTTCAAAATGTCCTTTCCTGTTTTGTTTCCTGTTGATTCTTCTCAAAAGTCAGTTTGCAGATTATAATGTTCCTCAAAGAACTTAGGCTGTTTTAAATGTCTGATGAAGGACATTTGATTCTAATGAATATTGTAGATTCCATTAAATTTATGCAATAGTACTTAATAAACAGCTAAAGAAAGAGTCACATCTATTTTTTTTGAGAGTCACATCTATTCAGTGAAAACTAAAGATTGACAGCAGTGTGGGCATTAAGCATTTACCTGGAACATAGCAGCCACAAGTCCAACGGGAACGTCACCAACTTGATCTGCCAATTACGAAATGTAGTTGTTGAATGACTTTTACTAAGAGATATAAATCATTTCCTGAGCACTGTTGGTCTGGATGTGAAAAATCCAGTAGTTACTGACGAATCCTAGAATTCTATCTCATAAGAGACAACAATAAACACAGTAAGCCCTGAAAGATTCTGAACGTTTGCCTTAGTAGATTCAAACTTAGAAAACACTGAATGTGAGAAGTTGTTTAACCAGCCAAGGTTCAAAAGGGAAATAATGCATGATTTCAAAAGGAAAAATAATCGGTCTTGAGATTTGTCTTTGTGGTATCTTGATTTCTCTAAAGGACTGAATACCAACCAGTATTCATTTTGGCGGGCTGTAAGTTGCTTAGATTGGATTTATCTGGAATTCCTCTTATTGGGACATGATTTCAAAACATGACCAAACTGCGAGATGTTTATTCTACAGCAAATAGCGGGGCAGGAGCAAAATGTGAAGAATAAGTGTTAGCGAGAGTATCTGTACTATCTGAGCTCGTAAGTTTCTCACCTCAGGTTTTATTCTATTTTACGTGAGAGAGAACAAGAACTTCAAGCTATCTTACTGTTATGAAAACCTCACTGCATATTATACTTGTATGTTTTGGGGTTTGTACCTCAGTTCTAGTTGTATGCACTTGGATCACCATGAACAGGTCTAAGTAATATTTATGTCATGGTTCTTGCAGGTTGCTGGATCTTGTAGTTTATTCATTGTTTTTATTTTTAAAATTATATATATATATATATATATATATTTATAAGAGTAAAGTCCTCCTGCCTGTTATCTGATGTAGCTTTTCACAAATTCACTCAAGAAACCCAAAATGATAGGGTCTTGTGTGTCATGCTGAAATTTTTCCTTCAATTATAAAGCAAAATATCCCAAACCTCTTCATTGTATATTTCTATACGCAAGATCATCTTACGCTCCTGTGGGGTCTGGGCTTTCTCAGTTTGTCAGAACATAGCCCAGGGAACCGTTTAAAACGTTGTGCAAAAAATTAGAAGTTATGAAGTGATGAAGATCTGTTCAAATGCATTTGTGTATTGTGCATTTGAGCAGACCAAACCATTGCTTGTAGGCAAAATGGCAACATTTATTCTGTTGTTTTACTGGTGGTGCTGCTTGCTTCTTGTCTTGCTTGATTAGTACACAAAAAAGGATAACTTTGTGTAATTATATAAGAACCGTCACTACCTGTGGCTGTTGTAGGTGTGGACAAACATTCACCACTACTGTGCCATAAACACACTTCATCAGCCTCCATGCTCTGCAGTGAGTCACTATTTCCTGTGAGAAAGCATAAGAGAAGCTCATCTCCCATCTTTCCTGCAACTGGAGTCCTATCCTTTTGCACAATATTTACATGCCTCCTGCATTACAAATACTCATGTAGTTAGGTCAGAGAGGACGTTAGAAGGTGCTGCTTGTGCTTGGAAGGGAAGGGGAAAAGGCAGACTTCCTGTAGGAGCATTGTGTTTTTGACCTGTCTCTCTGGTACACTTAGAACATTAAGGACTAGACTGCATGGAAAATAGCGTGTAAGTCATTTTCTCTCCTCCGTAGCAAAATATCTTAAAAGACATTTTGAAACGGAGGAACACAAGCAGTATCTTATCTCTTACTGCGTGGTGCTGAGCCATCCCTCAGTGCATGGGTGGCAGCTACTTGAGGGCAGCAACAAAGTGAGAGCAACTCTCAATTTGAGAGAGATTTTGGGTGAGCTGCTTTCTCTCCAAGTGGTGCCCATTTTAGCCAGAACTTTCAAAGCCAGTTTTCACTTTTATCTCGCTGGGTGACTTTTACTTAATATCATGCTCTTCTCACTGACCTTGGGGGTCCACAAGAACAGTACCTTAAAATTTTGGTTCCTTATTGTTAGTAATTAACTCCTTTGAAAAGAATATTTCTTGACGTTTCAGTGAGGTGATGCTACAAGAATTGCTGATATCCTTCACTTCAGCTGCATCTTCAAGTTGTAGTCCATACTAGTAATATTGACTTCCTCTTGCCTTTGTGCTTTTCTTTCTTTTTTTTTTTTTAATTAATACAACTGCTTCACAAGGAGGTATTATTCTCCCTGCGCATGCATGTTTTATTGCTAATGACTAGCTCATAGCGCAGCCTGTTTCCATCACTGCTGGTTTGTATACCCTTTCCTCTCTGTCATTCACTTTTAGATTGCAGTGACCTTAGCTGCATTTTGGATATTTGCACAGATGGATAACAGTGATCACAGGATCTTACGGTTCAATAAGTTTTGGCACTGGCAATAACTCCAAATAGTGCAGTATAACTGTTGTAGATAGGAAATCACATGTACTTAATCGGCACGTATCAGTACTGTACATTTTCTGTGGAACTACCATCAAGCATGCTGTAATAGTGGAAAACAGAATAATTCAGCATAATGGAGGCTATCATGGAAAATGAATAGACAGACTGCCTTCGTGTCTAACTACCAGAGCTAAAATGTGATGTTCATCATCAGAATTGTCCAGGAAGGAACCACAAAAAAAGGCCAAAGCCTTAGAGTGCTACAGCTCCCTTATTATCTGTACCAACTCACATTGATACACCTCTTAAAATGGAACAACTTCTAATCTGCTGCTATAATTTGCCCAGGCTATGGTTTAGAGACTGTTCAGTGTTTCTGTACGTGCACCAGAGCCTTCATTTACCAATTTTACACGCATTTACATGTTGTCTTCTACTGTAGTCAGATTTAAGGGGACATGCTTACAATGTAAATGTTTGTAACTTCTTCCTCCATACATTATGGTGAACAGCTTTCTTTTTCTTTTCCACAATTCTTTTTAGACTGTTATAGCTCAAGACTGTTCAGTCAAATATTCATTCACCTTTGCAATGTGAGTCCTTCAAGCTTTTTCTATGTGGACAAATGTTGACAGGAAAAAGTGAAATGAAAAATCCCCCTTTCCAACACTTCCTATGCCTAAATGTTACTGGAAATTAACATCTTCAACTGCATCATATGTTGCAAAATTTAAATTGTGCAATTGGCAATGCTGCTTACTACTACACCACTGTTTCTAATTGACAGCAGATATGGTTGAATATAAAAACAGGTGTTAATTGAATAATGGGTAATGCTTCTGACCAATTTTTCTGCATGTCTAAACATTTAAATCAAGATGTGAATGACAGCAAAAAATGTCAAGAGTTTTCAAAAAAATACTGAAAAAATCTAATTTCATATTTCCATGTATATTATGCAAATAATAGCTCATGGTGACATTTTACCCTTCAGGAGAATGGTTCACAGGCACTACCTAATCTCTCTGATACACATGTCATTTAAGACTGCTGTCTCTATATGGGTAGAATAATAGTTGGGGGAGGGAGGGGAGGGAAGGATTTTTTTTTTTTTTTTGAGAGGAATGGAATTAAACTTTAAATTTGTCAGATTTGATCTTGAGTTCCTTACTTGACCATGCAAAAACTGAACTTTGGAATTTGTTTACCCCCAATTATCCTTTGTATTTTTAGCTCTAGTTAGCACTTCCCCATGCAGTTCATGTTTTTCAGATGCGTGATAGTCCCCTTAGAAAGAGGAAAGTGTAACTTGAAGGAATAGCCACCTGAAAGACAGGAGAATATGAATATCTCTTAAATGTACTGGTAGCTTCTGCTTAACAAAGAAGTTAGCAGAGCTTCCATTTATATTAGATATATTGAAAGTGGCATTTCTGTACTGAATTTCTTTCTTTTTTTTTACTGTGGTCCAAGTCCACAACATAAATGCATTTACTTTTAATGACATACATTCTCTTTACCTGTGGCCATCACTTGGGCACTTGATATTCTCTCTTCTGTCCATAGTGTCTGTAGATATATTTATATATTCAGAATAAAGATTTCATCTGAAATTTCTTGCCAGCACTATCTACAGAGATGTCTGTTCTGTGAAATGAATGAAGCAGAACCCAGAGATTCCCTAAACTAACAGAGGTCTTAGCTGCTAGATCCATTTTACATGGCACAGCATCATCAAGACTTACTCAGGTCCAGTTGCAGTATATCAGCGTTCTCAACGTGTTTTAATTCAGTTAATGCATCATAGCAGAGAACACAGCACAAATAAGCTACTGGTTATTATTAGTCAGCTTGTGGATATTTGCTGTTTCTCATCTCCACATGCAGGCCCTTCCAAGTCCTGATTAGTCACTCTCCAACATAAGTGTAAGTTGTTATATTTCAGAGGAGAGCCATCCTTACAGCTTTTTCATCAGGCTTTTGCAGCCCACTTACTTACTTTTCCATATTTTTTTACTCTTTGGCCTTACAGAAATTACCTGCGGCCATACTAGATTGTATTAAGAGTCTTTGCCTTGCTCCCCCTCAGTTCCCTAATTATACAGAATAATCAAGAGGAGGAATTAAAGACCACCCAAATTTCATAAATAAAGCCCCTTATTAACAGGCATTTTATTTCTGGTACACTGGAAAATCCCTCAGTACAAGGAAATTTTGTATGTACAGGAGCAGTGATTCCTCACTAATCCCAAAGGAAAGAATAAGCTCTCCCAGCAATTAAATTCAATGGCTAATGTTACCGTAGTCTATTTCAATTACAACTGGTGTTGCTTTTACTTCGTGCCTAATGTGGCTATATAGTTGTATGAATATTTAAAGAATATCACAAATAGGACACTGTCATGGATTCATAGATATTTTTTTTTAATAAGCAAATGGGGGGGCAACTTTTACATCAACATGAATAGAATATCATCCCTACACCATGGTTTAGGAGAGTTAAAATGGAGAAGTACAACTATAATAATTAAAAAGTTCAGTTGAAGCCATTTGCTAGATAAAGGGTGTGAATCTCAGAGGACCATTCAAATTCAACATGTGGCTTTTTTTTTTTTTTTTTTTAACTTACAGTTCTTTTTGTCCTGTCATTGGGTAGTGGTGTCAGTAGAATTGGCACATTGAGCTGAAAACTGAGGGCTGTACCATTGTTTCTCAGCTCATGGGCTGGAGATGTATTTGCACATTTTTAAAGTCAACCATAGCTAGAGATAATTTCCCGTATGGGTTATGGGTTCAAGGCTCCAGTCAGGTCAGTTTTATAAGAATCAGTCTTCTGGGCTATTCAGTTCTGGCTCCCAAGATGTAGCTCCTGGGCTGGGAGCAGAGGGGCACAGTATTTGCAGTGCTTATTCAAGCACCTGGAGCTATGCTTTTACATTCCCTCCCCTGGCAGTGCAGGAAAAGGGGAGACTCTGCACTCTATTTTGGAAGTTACTGGGTCACAAGTACATGCATTTAAAGCCATGGGCTGTTCACACACCACTACATTATATAAGAAACTTAAGAATTACTTATAATAGATCTAGAAGGCTGGAAGGCAATTTTAAATGTTTGTGTTCAAGTATAATGTAATCAAGTAATGCACATAGTATGAAATTCATGTATTGACTTAGTGTATGTCATCTATAATGTATTACACACAAAAATATTGAGAACATGTGAAAACTAGTGACTAAACAGAGTGGAAAAAATCTCAGAATTATTTTGATCAAATCCACCTACATGTTTTCTTTTCATGGAAATGACCGAGCATTGTTTCTGTGACAGTGAAGCCAAGGAATGGTAGAGGAAATAACAAATGAAAAGAAAATCACCTCTATTAAGGCAGTGAAATTACCTGGGAGGGAAAAAAACAAACAAACCAACCAACCAACCAACACCAGAATAGTGGTACCTTGAGTCTAGAGCAAAGGTGAGAAAGGAGGTAGCTATAAATTAGAAATCACTATACAGTTTAAAAAAAAAAAAAAAAAGAGGAGGAGACTGGTGGTGCAAAGCATTCAAGTATGTAGAGTTTGAAAGAGTTCATGCATCTGAGGTTCAAATAAAACACCAATAAAATAAAAATCCTAAACTGATCAGTACAGATATATTCTCAAAAAAGGAAGGATATTTAGCCATGTGTAAATTATAACCATTGGTCTACAGCAGGGATTCTGACCTAACAATCAACCCGGTTCCTAAAACGTGCTGCAGACACCACAGCTTATACAGTACTTCTAATAGAAGTAGGTGGCTCAGTGGACTGATGATACCCTACAGAAACTATTCCTAGAGGCCAAGAGGCTGAAACTGTCCTGGATAAATCATTACTGAGTGAGGATCTCTTAGCAAGAATCAGTGATCTGTGATTTTTGCGAGGACCATGACTGCAAAACTTGGAAGAGCTAGTGCTGTTGGTGGCTTCACTGGGAAGCTGTCATTGAGCAATCTCAGCTTGAGGCTGAGCTTAGGCTGTATCAATAGGAGAACCAAAGTAACTAAACTGCTGTGTAGGTAGAGCAATTTCACTGACTCCCTTAATGTTTAGTATCATTTTATGCATTCCCAGTTAACTTCTAACACACTCACTGAGAGTATCACATGGGGACTCAGAATCTGACAGATTTATGAATCTCCAGCAAATAATAATATTTTGAGTTGCTGCATTGCAGATGTTATCCCTACATATATCCATCCATGTTACTCTTCATGTAAGTCAAGTAAGGAGAATGGTGTCAGCAGCTTTACCTATCAGACTTTTTTTTTTTTTTTGCTGTCTTCATATTCATTTATTTCAATTATAAAATGAAAATTTTTATTATAAGCTTGCCATTCCCAAACACTGGACCTGTGAGCAGTAAAATGTCATAAAAGGCAATGTACTCTTTACCTTGTGTTCACAGTCTCAGCTGTTCACAATTCATAGCAGGGCATGCATTGTCAGTCAGGTTAAACAAAGTCCTGCGATTTAATGGGATTTGGGAAAAGCATGATTAATTTCCTGGTACTACAGCTTTTATTTATTGGTAGTATTTATGATTCATTTTCTGTTTAATTCCAGTTTCAATTTTTTCCTGTTTGTATATGTACTGTGTGATGGCACCAAACCCGCTGTTATATGTACAGGAGAATGAGCTTCATCTCCTAGACAACTGCACTTAAAAGGCAGGATGTCTTTATGCCAAGCTGTCCACTTTATAGCTCCTTCCCAATGCACCCTTGAGAGACTTGTTGCAAGCACTAACCTCTTACATGACTGATGGTATAATGAGAGAGCTGGAGGTTCGGGTGTGGGAACAAGACAGAGGCAGGAAAATGATCTCTACCTTTGCTATCAATATTTGAAGATTAAGGTGTGTTTATATTGCTAATACTGTAAATTAGCAAGACAGCGTACTTGCTGCTGAGGCTGTAATACTGCTACGAGCTCACCTACCTCTACTCTCACGTGAGTTGTGTACTACAGAGGTCCTCAGTAACTCTGGTTTGAGTTCTGTGTATTTTATTCACCTGATCATCTAGCCTTGAAAAGCTGTGCTGCTACCCTTGCTCTTGTTCTGATTTCCTAATTGCATTATGTTGAATTTGAGGGCTTAAATGAGCAATAGCCTGTTAAAAGATTATGAAGCCAAGGTGTTAGATGAGAACCTTCCACTGCTTGGAAAACACACACTAGGCACCGAAGAAACTGAGCTTCTTGATTGAGCGCATAAATGACTGTCTAGAATGTGCCTTTTTAACTTCTAGGTTTCTAAGCTTCATATAGCCTCTAATCTCCACAAAATTTAGATAATGTAATACAACAGATAAATTTTAATGGGCTGTGGTAAGCTTATGTGAAAATTTTGAATTAAAATCTGTGTTTCTCTTGTTAAAGTAATTTTTAAAATTAGGCTCACAAAAGTGGTTTGCACTTTGCCTAATGTCCCAATTCAGATTTCTTTTTCTTACAATCAATTTGAAGAGTTTCTATTATCTTCCAGCCTCAGATGAATCAATCAGCATCTGACACAGCCTTGTGGATGCTCAGCCATGTTTGCCCAAGGCAATGGAAATGAAATCAAACGCTACCTCTATGAGTTGGGGGTTATAACTTGACACAGCAGAATAATGTTATATTCTGTTGAATAAAATAAAATACACCATGAATAAATTGGTCTAGCTCTATCTTCTGCTGGTTGTGAATTGGGATTTTTAAATTTATGGAAGGATTTAATCTATCTAGTCCTTTAGGATCTGATTTTTAAAGATGCCTTTCATAATGATCTGAAGGGATGTTTGTCCCTTTCAGTTTTATAGCCTGAAGTTTATACCCTTAATTGAAATTTAATAGATTCCCTCTGGCTATGATAACTCCTTATTATAGTTTCTGTACACTAGCTTTGCTCATTTCTGAGGAGAAAATAAAAAATAAAAATAAAAATATCCATTCTGTTTCTTCCATTTAGAGGTAGATGTTGTATGCCAGTTAAGAATGTTTTAGAAAAAGCTAATGGCATTAAAAGTGCATTGTGTTCATAGTACATTTTGTACTCATTTACATTCAAAGTAACCAATGACAGCCGTATCTGACCAAGGTATATTTTGCTGGATACCTGATTTGCCCTTGATTATCTGAAGTACTGAAAGAAGTATTATGTTGTGACCTAATTAAATAGATGAAGGCACAAGGACTACTCAATGAGAGCACTGCAGGGAATGAATCTGCACAAGTTACTGAAGCTGTGAAGAAAAGCAAAAATGTTGAGAACTTGCCACTTCTCAGAGTGTCTCAGGCAGGAACAGAAAGGTACAGCAGAAACTGTCCTGGTAAACCTCCAAGCTAGGGATAGTGAAGGGGGAAATGCTGACAGTGAGAGTATGTTTGCATTTTTGTCCCTTTCAAGGACTGCAATTCATAAATCGTTGCACGCATTTTAGCCACTTTTTAACTATTTATTCTTGTGGTAGTTTGTATGGAATACCAATATTGTACAGTAGTACGACTAGTAGAAAAACTGAAGGAAGTAACTTAAATATAAATAAGGCCTATAAAGAATGAAAGGACTAATAAGGTGTATGAAAACTTTCCTAAGTTTGTGGCAACTTACAAAGGCCCTCTTATGTGTCATAAAAGTATACAGTTGTTCCCTGGTGACTAGATAACATATATGTTGTATTTACTGTTTTCTCTTTACAGAAGCTATAGATTCCATTTGCTAAGAAATCTGTAATGAGAACATGTTCTATGATTACAGCACACTGATTTTAAGAGGCTTGTCCTTTTTCTATCATTACTTGACAGATAATAAAAGCCTGTAGTTTATACCTGAGGCATGCCTATTTGACTTCTGGGTAGACCATCTGTATCTTTTTATGAATAAACTGGAAAGAAATCTATGGATATAATTTGCTTTTTGAATTCAGAAATACTTCAAGGCCGCCCACAGTAATGTGGATTTATTGCCAGTTACTTTAAAGAGATTCAAAAGGTGTATTTTAGATAATCTGGAATAAGTTTGTTACTTTTCCTATATTTGAAAATCTGAGGAATATGTTGGGTTTGTGGAAAAAACACTGCAGTACAGATGTGCAAGTAATGGCAGCAACATGATTTGCAAGTGTTGTGTTCCTGCTCTCACATCTGTGCTGTAAAGGGTAAAGCATAATTTGGGCCAGAAATGGAAGATATGAGACATCCAACCAAGCATTTTTGAATTAGTTCACTTCTGTTTTTTCTTGGACCAGAGCTATATACAGGCATTTTTTCCTTGTGCTCATGGAGTGCCAGCCAGTGAAGAGCCTTGTCCCATGTAAGCCAACATCCAGCACAGTGCCAGGCTGTGAGGCTTTCCTCAGGAGCTCTCCAAGCTGGCTAAAAGTGTTCTGCAAGCCCCACATTAGGTGTGGGGAAATATTTATCTTCCCGCTAGTAATACAGCTTGGGACTATAGTATCTTTTGGTAGTCTTTCTTTCACAGAAAAATAGAAAGAAGGAAAAAAAAAAAACAACAACTATATTCTGTTACTGATCAGCCCTTTCAAAGATTAAACATGTCAATTAACACCTTTTAATTGGTATTTGGGGGCTTACCTTGCAAAGCTACAACTACAGGTTTGCACAGTTATGTAGATGAAACATTTGCTGAAAGAAATATGGTGCATGTAAAGCAGGGAAGATACTTCTCATTGACAATGTATCTGAGGGATGCTAATTATCAAATATTGTATAGAGAGCATATCCAGGATACTGTAATACATCAGCAATTGTCAAATAGCAGTTAGTCAGATGTGCAAGCAATAATAGATTAAGATCACTTGTGGGTAAATATTTAAGGGACTGCTTTAGCTGTTTTGTGCACTTACCATGAAAATCAATATTATGAACAGGAGGAAGCTTCCACTAAAATTCCTGGTTGTATCTCTACTAAGAAGAGGGGTTTGACTTGTATTTGTCCTCTTTTCAGTCCATTTCAAGTCTGAGTTTTAATTGTTTTATAACCTGCAATGCCAAAGATATAGTGGAATTACATAAACAGGGCATTGGAGGTAAAGGATCGTATTTTGACAATAAACTGAAATATGGTTCTGGAGGGCAAGACGTATGAGGAGCAGCTGAGGTCCCTTGGCTTGTTCGGCCCAGAGCAGAGCAGGCCGAGGGGAGGCCTCATGGCGGCCTGCAGCTCCCTCACGAGGGGAGCAGAGGGGCAGGCGCTGAGCTCTGCTCTCTGGGGACAGCGACAGGACCCGAGGGAACGGCATGGAGCTGGGACAGGGGAGGGTCGGGCTGGGGGTTAGGGAAAGGTTCTGCACCCAGAGGTGGTCAGGCACTGGGACAGGCTCCCCAGGGCAGTGGTCATGGCCCTGAGGCTGCTGGAGGTCAAGAAGCATTTGGACAATGCTCTCAGACACATGGCCTGATTTTTGGGTGGTCCTGCGTGGAGCCAGGAGTTGGACTTGATGAACCTTGTGGGTTCCTCCCAGCTTGGGATATTCTGTGATTCTCTAAGATAAAAATTGGATGGGTGTACTAGACAGCATTTCAGCAAAACTGTCAATGCATGATAAATGGCAAAATTGACACGAATTCATGAGCCACTACTTCTGTGGCAACTGCAGTGGATGGCAAAGCTGTTTATTGGGTGGCAGCTTGTGTATGTTATGTATTCTACTTCATTCAAAAGAGTGTGGCTGGAGGGGTCTCTCCAGCAGCCCAGTGTGGTGCTCATGGCATCCCGGTAGGCAGGGTGTGTGTGGTGTGCAGGGAGCCACCAGCCCTGTGCCTTGGTGGGGTGCGGGCCGGGCTGCAGGTGTTGAGTGGGCTGTGCTGGGCCCAGCCAGCCTCCCGTGGGATCCTTTCAACCTGGGACTGTGCTGAACTGTGGAACTAAGGTAAGATAAACCAAGCAACTCTTACTCCTCTTTTGGGTAGCTCTACTGAACAGTATTTACTATAGTTTACTATATACATCTCCTGTGAATGATGAAGAATCTGACACGGTACTGAATATTAGACCACTTATGGTACTTAATATTAAATCACTAGAAATATGTTTCTGGAAACAGTAGTTATAGCAACTTGGCCAGGAATGGACTACCTTAACCTGCCCACTTACCTGATGTAATGTGGAAGTTGTAGAACTAACAAAAAGCTGGAGCCAGTAGCCTGAGCAAACTTATCAGTGATGAAACGTTCAGCACGTAAGTTGTGTTTTTGACAGAGTTATAAATAGTCAAAAACAGATTAAAAACCAGTGGACATAAAAAGAAGCAATATCAGCTCGTTTTTCAGCTGAGCTGAGGTGGTTCTCACAGCACCTCTTCTCTGTTTTGTCATTGTTCTGTTTGGGAGTCTGTAGTTTTTTTGTGTGTGTGCCTTTGTCTCTCTTTAAGATCTGTGTGCAAGATGTATGTATACACAGAGATGGAAGGTAGCTGACAAAAGAGAACCTGATGATCAGGCCCCTAAGCTAGAAAAATGCCATGTGGGATTCATACAGAGCAAGCTCTACAGGAGCAGACCTTGTTGTGTGTCCTTCACAGCTGCAGAAGGAAAACAATTGCTCACTGCCTCTGACTTTCTTGAGGATATTTGCTTGTGCCATTTCACTCTGCGCACTCCCTCCACCGCTTTCAGCCTTTGCCGCCTTTTTCTTAAGGATTAAAAGGATGGGGAGGGGAGAGGCGCGGCTGATGGTGAGAAAGGCGTTCAAATCCTAAATTTACTGAGAAAAACAGCCCATTTTGTCAAATGACAATATCACCAAGTGATACTGCATTGGATATTGCTAATGTTGCACTGGCAGATTACTGCACAGCGTAATGCATAGCCTCAAATTACAATTAGTCATGGTGTGTAACTTAAAGGAACACCCCAGTTAAACATGGGGTATGATTTTGACTTTGGAGTCTATGCCTATAAACTTGTCCATCTATGTTTGCTGTTTGGCTTCAGACATTCTATTGTGTGAATGTCTAAATCAGATACAGCAGTGATCTCACTGATTTCATACAGAATTCAGGCAGTTCCTGTTCTGGTCCCCTAGAAATCAAGTTTTTATTTGCTTCTTGCTCATTATGTTTAGAAAATATTTTATAAATGCATTTGTAACATAAAAGGTTTTGATGGCTTCTGTTTTGAAATATATAGTTCCCCAGCCTCTGAGAAATTCCTTATAAGAACAACTTCAGAGTGGTGGTAAGCCAAAATAGCTGTGGCCTTAAGAGATATTCAGGGTTTCTACAGCTAATTCCTGTGTAGCGAGTGTGAGTTTAACAGGCCAAGCTCTTCAAAATGTACTCAGAGCAAGCAGAGAATATATAGTGAGACTATCCTCTACCAAAATGCTTGATCCTCCGGAATACCAAGGATATTAACTTAACTAATGATCCTTTAAATGGGTATGTAAAATATAATTTAAGCTACTTGCAACATGCAAAAGAGAGGTATCATTTGTTACTGCCAAGCTCACTGGCATGTGGAAATCAGAAAATCATTAGCCTTGATAGAAATAGTTTAATGCAGCAGGGAAGAGAACACATTATTTAGAGCAGTTAAATGACAATTGATGCAACTGCTGGCAAAACGCAGAAAAATGAGTGTGATTTAGCAAATGATAAATACTGCACTTAGAACTTATGCATGCAAAAAATGAAAATCTTTCCTCATTATACTGCATATTTAGCCTAGGAGACTGACTTTTCTAAAATGTAACATTCACAAATCCTACTTTTTATAACTTTATTTCTAGACAAGCCTCATTCTGTGCATGAAATGCCTTATATTGCGTAAGGAGTAACTTACAGATTGCATCTCTCATTTTGTAATTGTAGAATTGCATCAGTGAAAGATGTTTTCACACTTCTGTAACATTTACTAATTGCATTCAACAATCCTGTCCTAGGTGACATCAGCTTGCTCTGATATGTTTCAGCAGTGGAAAAAAAAAAACACAAACAGTTCTCATTCTTATGTTCATGAAAAATGGCTTCATAAATCTTTGGAAGAGATTTGGCAGGGAATGCAAATGTAATTTCACTTTCTTTAAGGCCTCTTTTTAGGGTGAGGGTGGTGTAAAGTGATTTTAGGATAAAAATTCCCTAGAGGAAAGCTTCATGTACTGCTCAGGGCAAGCTGAAGCAACAATCGACTTGTTCAGTTCTGTGAAAATGTAGCTGCATAAAAATTTACATTAAAAAAGGAAAAATTACATCAGTGCATATACTAAAAAAAAAAAACAAAAACAAAACAAAATGAAAGAACCTCAGACAACGCCACCTCCACCCCATGCACAAAGCTATGCATTTCTTAGCAGAACTCACTATGTACTTGTCAAATGTGCTTTTCTGTGTCACTGAATTTCCTCTCAAAGGCAGGTTGCAATGTCAGGTTTGTTACTGTGCCTGTCTCCTTTGAAACTTGTAATGGACACAGCTATGTGATTTTTGGGGACCACAGCAGAGACGTTCACCTGAACTTGCAAAAGCTTTATACCTGATGTTGCTTTGGAGTAGTATTCCTGCATTGTACTGGCAGAAGAGATCAAAATGTGGCCTGTTGTTTTCAGTGTCCTTTTCTATCTTTAATTATAAAGTGGCAAGTTTCCTCTCAGAGAAAGAAAAAGCTCAAATATTTAAAATGCATGAGTCTTGCCTGAGCATCAGTAGAGATTTGTGTAGTGTATGATCTTTTGTCAGCTCTGTTAGCAGGTGAAATATGATGAGTGATACCTGACCAACTGGAAGGTTTGCACCTAAGAAGCTGTTATCCTATGTAATACTCATACTATTTCACTGCAGAAATGTATATGGTAATTAACTGAAGTGGTGCAAATTGGCACAGTATTTACAGTTGCTAGGGATGCTGTTTTACATGGACTGCTTAGAAAATAGTGAAGTGGAAATCAAGGAACAACTTTTTTGCTGGAAATCGAGGAATAACTAAATCAATACGAATAATGGAAAAAAGTACACTTGGTATTTTGAAGCACTTAAAAACTATCATAATTCCAAACCAAGTACATGTAAAATATCCAGTGCTTTTGACAGCTGCAGAAAATATCTGACTCATTCTAGCCATACAATCTATTTATGGATAGAATCAGGAAAGATTAGCTTTTGACCTCTGTGTTTTTAATCTATACATATTTGCCACCTTATGGTGGACCACAGTTTTAAGGACATATCAGTAAGGTTCTTATGACTTTGTCTGCAGTTTCGTGGGTGTAATTGAGGTGCATACCATTTTGTTTAGACATCTCATTGCAATCTGGAAGCTCTGGATAAGAGCCCATAAATCAGATAGTTCAGGTTAAAGATTTTTTTTCTGAACATTTAAGTAGCTGAGGAACTCAAGTAATTTTTGAAGTTAATGGGCTCATAGAACAACTGTTTCAAAAAGTCCTACCTCAGTGTCTAAACCTATTGTGATATATATATATTTTTTTTTCATGTGAAAGTACTACCTGCCATTATTTTCTGCAGACGTTATGGCCGGGGATTTACATTATGCAGAAAAATACCACTTTATGTAGTATAATTTATTTCTCTCTTTAAATTTTGGGAAAATCATTTGCTGGAGAAGTGAACAATGGTGCAGTTCAAAATGTGCTGATCAAATGCTTGGTATGAACAAGCAAAGCAGTATAGAAACTTCACAAATCTCTTCTCAAGCACAAGTCATGACTTTCAGAGGAGTAAAGAAGATAGCCAACTGTTTCGAGACTTTTTTTAACAATCATATATACAGACTTAAAAATATTTGGTATAGCATCAGTACCTAGTGCCATTCATTCTGTGAGCCCAGTCTAAAAAAGGGTGAAGTTGTGAGTTATGTGCATGTATATTCATCTATAGTGACAAGGCTGTGCTACTGAATTTGTCGGGATGTTGCCTGCAGCTTTCACATAAATTGGATCAAACCAAAATGAACTGAGAGTAGCGTCTGACTGTACCGCATCATATATTCACAAGAAACAGTATTTGAGAATCATAATACAACACTCACATTTTCACCTGTCCTTACATCATAAATGCTAGGGTTGAAGACAGTGTTTACAATGTGGGCATCTGCCTGACTTCTGTTTCTTCCTCCCAAGTAATTTTGAGCATGCTCTTGCAAGGTTCCTGAAAATAGATGCCAGCCAGGAGAGTGCTGTGCCCCAGCACTGAGGGAGAGGCTGCATTTAACCATGTACGTCAGCCATTGTTGAAACCAGTTAGGTGGATCTTGGATAATAGTGATCAACCGATGTAGTGAGGAAAGGGTGGGTAAAGTGCGGGGGGGAAACTGTAAAACTGTGACAGGAAGAAAACTGCAAGAATGTTCTCGATCCCAAATTCATGCTCATGATTACTAGTTGTTGTATTCTTTTCTTTGAAGATATTTTGCATCTCAGAAGTATTTTGACCAAATTTTGTTTGAAAAAAAATGATGTCAAATGATTTTATAATTATCTTTCCTTTCTTTTTGTAACAATGCTTTTATCAAAACATCCCCGCTAGGAGCCTGGGATCTATTCATTCTGATTTTTATATAGAAATAATATTGACATTTCGGAGTCTTTACATAAAATGCAATAGTCTGATGTTTTGGAAGTCAGAAGTAATACAAACATTTCAATTAAAACAATATTCACTTTGATTTTTTTTTCTCCTTGTCAGATTCTATTTCTTTCCTCCTTATTTTATCAAATTTACTTTTCAAGCTATCTACGTGGAAAGAGGTGGAAAGTGGCTTCCATGCAAAGGAGTTTGCAAAGTTTATTGAAAAATGTTACTTAATGGAGAACAATCTAGATTTTTTTTTTTAATCTGCTCTTCTACTTGATAATTAAATCTATCTTGGAATATATTGCACTTGGCACTGGAGGAATAATTCTTAAAATGTTATATTTAAATTATATGCAGATTTTTGTTGAACTGAGTCTTTGTGTAGCTGAGGGCAAAAGTGTAAACAGATGATGGAGTCTGAAACCAAAATTTAATAATGTATCTATGACATTTAAACGCTGTCAACCCCAGTCATCCTCAGGATTGTGGTACATTCAGATGAAAACTTCTTACGTTTCTTCATATTTCTGTATTAAGTCTCAAAAAGTCTTTTTTTCTCCCCTAGAAAGTTGTTTTTGACACAAAGTGTACTGTAATGAACTTTCCTCTGAAAATGGCAGTGAATACTTGAAAACAGTCAATTTTAGGAAAAATACATATTGTTATAACCTTTTCAAGATATCATTTCAACCACAAGGATTTGGAGTATGTTGCTTGCTTTGAGTGAAATGTAGGGCTGCTTAGTACTTAGGTAAGTCAAAGTTTTCCTACGAAGGGAAATGTGCAAAACCCAATCCTTTAATATAGTAGGATTCTGAAAGAAATAAGTGGTTGAGAATGTGATGGGTGCAAATTGCAGTACATATGCTTTCCTTCAGACTTTTCCTCCTGAAGTGCTGGATTATACTGTGATTTTAAAAAGAAAAAAAAGGCGCTTTTTAATGCTTTCACCAGTGAATTCTTTGGAAGTAAATCTGTGCTACAGCAATTGTCAGTTTTATTTAGTACTCTAAGTCTGTTGGTGGGAGGGAATTTGACTGTCTTTAACTTATTAAGAGTCTGTTTGTTTGTTTGTTTTTTTAATCGAGCTTGTGTTTCATTAATTTCTGGCAAAACAGTAACACCTGCTTATGGAATAAGAGTGCATCAAATTGGAGCTTTTACTTGAAACATTCCATCTTGTTGCATTATATTGGGCTTGAAACAAAGTGAACGTTTTCCTGAATAAGCTGGGGAAGGTGACAGACCGCGGTGCACAGTGCGAGTGCGGAGGCAGCCGTTGAGGGGCTGAGCCAAGCTGTCCTGGAAGAGGAGGAAAGTCCAGCCCTGGGAACAAGGCTTGAACAAGGCTGTTCATGTGAATGTCTTCATGGGCAGTCATATTTCAGGTACGGTGAGGGGGGTTGGGTTATGGTGTTTTGTTTTTTCTTCTCCTATGCTTTGTTGTATCATGTCTGGAATCTGGTCATTGAAATGCTCATGCTGCTTGGTCAGGGGCTGGAGCAGCGTGGTACTAGAATTTCATAGCATGCTACAAACACCTCCATCTCTTGTTGTGCACCTAAGTGAAAGCACTAGATAGATTCCTGTTAGACCCCTTCTGAAATGGGAGCAGATGAAGGAACTGCATATAAGTCAAGTAGGTAAGATAAGATACTGCAAGAAGGGAAAATGGATGATACAAAAGGAAACAGTGGCAGAAGACTCATAGAAAATCTAAGATTCAGTCCAGCTATTTAATCACTGTCAAATGTTACTCTATAATCAAATCCCAGATCCTGAGTGTTTGGGATTCTGTCTTTGTTTGTAAGTTTTATGCAGATCATAGAAGATTTACAATTTTGTTAGGCCTTTTTGAAATGTATTTATATATACGCATGCATATATATGTGTAAATCTGTGTATTTAGGTGAAAGCTTCTATATCTATCTTCTGGTTAAAGAATAAGACAGTTTATGTATTATGTAACTCATGAAGGCTGTACTGGAAGTAGTAAAGGGAAATTAAAAAAAAAAAGCATTCCACTTCCTCCTGCAGTTAAGATAACTAGCAAGTTCGTGTCTCTTTTAGTCTCTGTTAGTCTGGTTCTGTTTGTGTATGCTGGGAAATAATTGGAGAGTAGACAAGCTGTTACATTCCTTTCCCACTGAAGCAAACTCAGATGTGTAGCACGTACTTCAAAAATACTGTCCCCAGAATTAGATGTCAGTGTCGCTTTCCGTACAAGCCCCTTCCCTACAACCCAGTGCCCTTGTTTCTACAGCAACT
This sequence comes from Anser anser, assembly GCF_964211835.1. NCBI lineage: Eukaryota > Metazoa > Chordata > Aves > Anseriformes > Anatidae > Anser > Anser anser. Next base: position 17,305,320 of record NC_139735.1, on the reverse strand, counting down.
GTGAGTACAGTTCAGGACACAGGCAGATGAAAAAAAGGCAGAGCACCTTGACATTTTATTTATGGGTTAGATGATTAGCCGCTAGCCCAATTACAATGACAGTAAGCAACATATGTGGATTGTCAAAATTTGAAACACTTTCTTTGGAGTATCTCTATTATTGGTTCCCAAACTGTCTGCCCTACCCACAACACAACGCCTTAATCAATTACTTGCTTATGAAGTATTTTCTTATTCCAGTACGATTTCCTTACAAAATACCTTATTTATAGGACAAGATACCAAAAACATTTAAGTAGTTATTGCTATTAGTGTTATTTTCCATTTTAGTCAATTTCTTAAAGAAACAATTTTTTACAATACTAACTACAAGAAACTGCTGTACAGACAATTACCAAGAATAATTTCACTGTTAATATCTATAGTAATAGAATAATACTTTTTTTAATTATTAGGCGTAGTATGTAGATGTTTGAAACTTTATTAAGCTAAAAATTCCTATTTTTCACATGATGTTTTGAGGTGTTAAAGTGTGTTTTTCCTACTTATGTGAGTGTTAGAAACATGTATTCACATCAGTAAATTCTGGATTCCTTGGGTTTCAGCTATGGCATAGTACACATAAAGATGAGTACTGTTTGTTTTAGCATAGCTTAGAGATTTCTCTGAAGCAATTTCCACAAAATGTTAAGTAGATATCATAAAAATTATATCCTACAGGCCTGGTTGTGAAAGCTGAGAAAAGGAGCATGATAAATAATATTTTCAAATTTCATTTAGAAGCACTCCACATTGGAAAATGCAAGAATTATTTCTTGGGAATGGGTTAAATGGTAAATTTTATATTTGGTGATGGAAAGCGTGACATTTTTCACTGGCATTTTTCCGTGTATCTTATAATATGCACCTCACGTTGCGGAAAATGAGGATGTGTGGAAATTAAATAGCAAGAGAACAAAAGGGAAATATTTTTTCTCTTTAAAATTTTTGTATTGACAGTCTTGAGTGTTCTTTTAAGAAGATAAAAAAAAAAAAAAGTAAATTCCACAAGAGGGAAGAATACAAAGTATTGAGTCACTATACTCCAAGTCATTTTAATCAGTTACATTGGTGAGAATAAAAACAAATGCTTGTATTTACTGAAGCCATCACAGAGAATGATTCAGTAAAATGAAGAATCAGCATGACTGTGGCAGAGTAAAATAGCTGTTTAAAAATGCATTTTGTTTTTAAAAAAGAGATGAGTAGAATAAACTGTGATTTCTCCTTGCTTGTTTTCTCTTGCTTCTGCAGCCTAAGGGTGTTTATTTTGTGTGGTCCTTCACTGACGTGAATAGGATTTGCTGTGTAGCCTGGAAAGTTATAGCAAATGTTTGCAGTAGTGGTCTTAATATACAGCATTGTTGTTGAACAAGCTCATTGAAAAACTATCTACTGTCATGATGGACTCAAAAATCTTTCAGATGGATCCTGCAATGAAATAATAGCAGAAGTGTGGGAAACCCATTTTAAGTCTGAAAGTCTGAAGTCAAGGAATAATCCTGCCCCCCCCCACCCAAAAAAAAAAAAAAAAAAAAAAGTAGCCAAGAAAACTTAGCTCAGAGTTTGAGAAAGAGTGAAAATAAGAAAACTGTTGGTAAAACTGGAGGTCCTGCTGGCTGCTGCAGTAAGCTGTTCAGCTCCTCTGGCTTCTGAGAGTCCCAGTAGGATTCTGTAGACATCTGACTGGAGGTTGGAAGGTGATAGGGAATGACAGTACAAGAATATAAAAAAAAAAATTACTAGTGGGTTTTCTGAGAACATCTTTAAACCACGTAAGTCATTTCTGTTTGTTTGTTTGTTTCATGAGTAGGTTACTTTTTTTTTGATAGTTCAAACTATACCCATCAGGTCAATAAATTTTTATACATCTCTACACACAGGCAGAGTGAAATCTTAACTTTCACAGCTGGAGAACTGCTCACCTAGCTTATGTGTGGGCAGGGAATTTAACACAAAACATACTCTTATCACCCCCAGCAAATATTTATTGTTTAGTTAAGGATTAAAAAATGGACATACTGAATCTGTCCCTGGAGTCTGGCTTTGAAAATCTGCAGTTGCTTTACTACCATTTTTATTCTAATCAAAATTGTCTGCTTCAGGGAAAATCAATTAAGAGTCACCTTCCTCCAAGAGGCTGGAGGCAATTTTTGGAAATTAATCAAGTTCCCAAACACTGCTGTGAAATAGGTAGAATAATACTTCTTTTAGGAATGAGGAAAGTGACAAACTTCAGTCACATGCCTTGCTTAAGGTCACCCAGTGAAATCAGTGACACATCTCATCAAATATTTCCCATCCCTCATTACTGCATCCATTAGATCACAAAGTCTCCAGCAATTTCCTCAGCATCCAGTGAAATCAACTATTTTTTCTTCCTTTGAAGTCTCTTCTTTCTATAGGTGGCCAGCGGTTCCGTTCATACCAAGAGATCTGTTTTTAAACTTTTTTTCTGGTTCACTCATTCCACCTGACTATTTAACATTTTAAAGGTCTGCTTTGAGGATGTGCCAACCGCTCTCTCTGGGTTCTGCAGCGTTTTCATTCTTTGAATGACACTGATTTAGTAATTCACCTGTCAGACCTTTCAGAGGGTTGTCCCACAAAACCAATAGACAAAAAGATTCTTTTTGTTGTTGTTCCTGGCATTGTTCTTTTAATTTTTATGCCTGGCAGATTAGGCCTGCCAAAAATCTGGCCACTGAATTGACAAATGTAGAAGAGAGAAGTTAGAGGCCATGCTTGCTTTTCTGCTGTTTACAGTTAATGTAAACATTATGCCCTCATTTTGGCACTATTAGTGTTATTAGTATTTTGTGTTTTTCCTCACTTTTGTCATCCTTTCATTTCTTTGACACTCTTTCAAGACTGTGACACCCTGCCTCTGGCTGACAGGACAGGTGAGTGTCATTCCTGGAGGAATACTCCTTCCTGCCTCGACAGAGGAGCATGGATAAAAAATCCTCCTCTAGAGAGACAGAACATATCATTTCTTTGACGTGCTTAGCCTTTGCTGACCAGACAAACCCCCGTGAGCCAAGGTTTGTATAAGGTGACAGCATATTACCCTCTCGTTGCTCTTTCCCCTGCTCTGGTTTGTTGTCCGTTTTTTGGGAAGAAGTGGAGTTAATACTTTGTTGCATGAAGGACTAGAAAAACATAGTGTCCTGGATCCTTTTAGTGAAAGGATTAATTACCTAAAATATTTTTTGAATTCAGTTTGGGCAGTTGCTTTTATAAACTTCAGAATATTATCTATTGTGAGTGAAATTATTGCATCAGGATTTATGAAAACTGAGCTCAGTCCTTGTCTGAATCTACTTTCTGTAGATTGATTGGCCATATTGTTCTTTAGCATCTGACAGACCGCGGAAGAATATTAGGCATGAAACATTAATCAGGAAATTATGCATTGCTTTCACAATTAATGTGCAACTGGACTTTACTTTGTAATATTGTATTAGCTCTTAACATGCAAATTATTGTAGGTAATTACCTCATTTTTCAGTGGCCATTTGATGGATTGAAGTTTCATGCAGAATGTTCTGTGTAATTTAAAATCTTGCAATGAGTTGCTTTTTTTTTTTGTAAGAATCTTAGTTATCTTTATCATACACCAGGCATGAAGAGCCTGCAGCACTGTAACACCTAATGTACAAAGTTCAATTTCTCAATTCTTTTAACTGTAACTAGAGTTGGCAATTTGGTCAAGTGTTGCAGTAAAGATGTCTCTTGCTGCAGTATGTTTAAAAAAAAAATCGCCTGTGTTGCTATTTATAGCATACAAGTCAAGCTTCCTTTTTACCGTCTGCTTAAAACAAAAGTGAAGTGGTAGTCTAACATATTATTTTTATTCTGTGATACGTGAAAGTGTTATATTCAATGATCTGTGATCAATCAAGTAATATACATCAATTGGAATAATACTGTTGTTTGATTAAATGTTAGAATGCTTCAGTAGCTTTAAATTTAACAGTCCTGGACTTTTTTCTTTCTTATTTTTTCTTTTTCTTCTTCTTGGTCACTCTTTCACACTGCTACATGTCACGAAGGCATTATCATAATAAACACAATTTATTAGCAGGTCTTTGACCTGTAGAAATATTTTGCCGTATGTGAATACTTCTGAAAATTTAGATAATTCTTTTTTTCATGTTTTCCGATCTTACATGTCAGATAGTCACAAGTATTCGTTGTGATCTAGTCTAGTCAAAATCCTGCTCCTGTAAAATAGCTCTTCCATAAAAGTCAAGTAATACAAAATTCAGTGTCTATATTTAAATAGATCTTAACAGATAATAAAACTCTTGAGATTAAAATGGTTTCATTCACTGAGACAGTTTGCTCTGCAGTATGCAATTTGTGTCACATTATGTAAAATACAATTTAAAAAAAAAGGAATTGAAATACAAGCACAAATAAAAAGTATCTTATAAAATGAAACCAAAAATTTCCTAAGTCAAGTAGAGAATGAAGGCAGGGCATGAAATCCTGACTTTAAATAATGTATTTCTATGGCTTTGTTTTCTTTCCTGCCTACGTGGCTGTGACACTCATATTTCAAGCCCTGCTACCAGAATTTCCCTTCCCCAATGTCTTCTTTGTTTTCTTTTCCCATTTAAAGAGAAAGTTAAAGAATTAGAGTATGTCAAGCACAAGTGAGAATTGCTTTTGCATTTGTAGGTAACAGTTTGGCATTTCAGAATATATAGTTTACATCACATAGTTGGTTTACCAGCACAAAGGTTTGTATCATGTCTGTTGTGATAAGAACTACCGACTGTCATTTTCTCAGAAAATATTTAAATGGGTATGTGAAATTGCATCTGAAAAATGTTTTTCTCCCATCTAATGGCAATGTCAAGCCTTCTGTTACATGAAATTTAGTAACTTGCAAAGAATTTCTATACTCAAGCTGTATGGTACTGGACTGATGGAAAATACTGTTTCTTATCCAGTGTTTAATAAGTGATGGCAAGAAAATAGATGAGAGTAGTGATCCCTAAATGACATGCTAATTAACAGTGCATGGATAATTCAGGTTCATGCCTTTATCAAGCAAGGGTGGTTGATTTTTAGTGATGGATGCACCTTGTAGAGCTGGATAGTCTGGGACACTTCTTAGGACAATGTTTCCAAGGAAACTGGGTATATATTTGCCAGCTAGAGGTGTGTTTATATAGTCTGAGAAGGGAAGGCGCACACCCAATGTCAGTGTGTATGGAGCTGGATTGTATCTACTGAAAAATATTTGTGAAGAGCTCATTAAAGTTAACTTCTCTGCCTTCCTCCTTTCCCCAGCACAAAGGTTTTCAGTGTGCAGGTAATGCTAAAGATATTGCCCTCTTCACCTAAATAAAAATGGTATTCATTTGTAATAACAAAAGAGCAACTATAACGATAAAAACGCAGTCCTTGTATTCTGTAGTCTGAGTGTGAATAGTTGAAATAGGTAGCTAGCCATTCAAAATGCTGCACTTTCAATCCGTGACATATTTTGTAAGTTGGCTCTAAATATTTCAGGCCTAAATGGAAAACAAAGCTGAACAATCTTGCCAATGACAGTGTTTTTCTGAAAAATAGGAATTGGTTTAAAGGCCTCTGCTGATTACAGTTGCAAGATTAGAAATTAAACTGGGAGGTGAGTTGTGCTATGCTGTGCATTGGTGCATAACTTTATGTATGCTGGTATCTATGTACGTGGCAGTAAAATGCCATGAAAAGATGCTGTCTAGGCCTAGAAAGTGGCACTGAATGGTAGTTCATGCTGTTTCTCAGCTAGGCAAGTCTCCAACTTGGTAGTTTTTAATAGCTTAACGTGAAGTACTTTAAACTCTGTCCTGAAATCAAAAAGAAATTATTTCATTTTTTGTTATTACTTTATGCCTCAGGTATATGACTTGATAATTTTGGAACGTGCCGGTGAATACACTAACTGTGTTAAGAGACTGAATTCTTGGAATATGTCTTAATAATACAGTTGTTGATGGCTTCAGCCAAGCAATGGTTTGCTCACAAGAAGAAAATGCACATTGAAACTCCCAGTTGAATAGTTAACTAGGGGCAATTGCACACAAAATATATAAGCCATGGACCTTGATGAATACTCTCTCTGTCTGCATTCTCTTCAGGATCTTAGGAGGCACCTGTAGCCTTAGATATGTAGCACTAGTATGTTTCCCTATGAGCTACTGTAAGATGCTGTCATTATCAAGCTGGAGAGGATCAATGTGAGCTACCTGTCACCTCCCATTTGCCACTTATTATTATTGTATTTTCCAAGAGTAAGTTTTTTTTTTTTTGCCCTGGTCTTACTTCACATGGCATGGAAAGCCACATACAATGTCACCATGTTGCTAAGACTGGGGAAACTATAGTTGTCAGCATAGTTAATAAAAATAAAAAGGTACAAAGGGTAAGAATAATGCAAGCATTTCTAAAGACCAGTTCTTAATTAAACTCCTTTTTTAACTGTTTTAATCCCAGAAGTTATTCATAATATTTTCTTCAGCGTCTGTAGCTGTCTCTGAATTTGAAGCATGATGATGCTTGCTCTTGATTATAAATTTTGGTATTGCTAATTAAACTGTTCTACTAATACAAGTAATCTTGTAAAATTTAATTTAAAACTAATGACAGTCAACCTGACAGAAGAAGAATTTAAAAAAATAAGTTAAGAAGCATTTATGTTGACTTAAACAATTCAGGTTGTTCGCAGGAATCGATTGCCCCAGTTCCCAGAAGCATTTGAAGTGACAGACATTCCATTCTGTCAATATTAGAAATACTTGCATTTTTTTGCAACTCAAACTCATTAAAGGACTTCAATTATTTTTTTTCTTGCTGAAGTCATTCTGAAGACCAAATAGATCAAATGTTGCACAGATGATGATGATGCAATAATATTTCAGAAATCTGAAATTATCCCCTATCAGATAGCAATATAATAGACTGATAGTGCCCAGAACCTCTAACAGAAAATGGGTCCCATACAAATCATGTGCACTCTACTGCAGTGCTTAGGTGCATATCCCCAAATATTAAAGCAGATTGCTTCAATATGGAATGAAACATAATGCAAGCATTGACTGGAAGCTGATCAGTATGGCACAGAACAATTATGATGGATCCTAGTATAAGTAATTGGTGTCTAACATCACAGAAGTTATCACATTCAGTCACTGAATACCTTCCAGAATCATTGTCATTTTTTCATCTGTCCTGACAGAACTAATTCCATCATGTTTTAAATCATATAGAAAAATAAGCTACATTTTATTATGCAACCTTCTTCGTCTGTTCTATTCTACCCACAATTTGTTTTTGGATTTCTGACGTTTCTCTATCCCTTGTAATGTTCAGAACTGCCAAAATGAAACAAACTGATTGCTATAGCATTGCTATGAGGGAATAGTTGAGTCTTTTATGCTCAGCAGGAACTCTTCCCCGGTGAGGCTATGTGAGATCATGTAATAGAAAAGAGTTGTTATTGCAGTGAGTAAGGCCAACCTCATACTGTGCTGCATCACCAAGAGTGCAGCCAATAATTCCAGGGGAGTGATCCTCCTCCTCTGTTGGCACTTGTGAGAGCACAACTGGAGTACTGTGTCCAGTTCAGGCTCCCTTGTTAAAGAAAGACATGAATGTACCAGAGAGAGTCTGGTGGAGGGCCGTCATTGGTTAATTTGACTTTATCGGAGATCACATCAAAGCCCTGTTGGTAAGCTTAGCCATTTTGGCCGGATTCAGACTGGATAAGTTGGTGGAAAACACAGATTGAAAACTGTCTGCTGAAGGGTTTTGTTTGGCAATAGAAATCCAGCTGGCCCCTTACAAGCACTGTGACTCAGGGATCAGTGCTGCTTAATGTCTTTGTTAGTAAGCTGTGGCTGAGAGTGAGGAGTTTAAGGCCAAAGCCTTAAAAGAAGAAGGGAAAGTGGAGATACTATTGCTGTCTACAGCTGTTTGCTGGGAGTATATAGAGAAGATGAGATGACAGTCTTTGGAGTCTCTCAGTGAAAGGATGAGAGGCGACAGTCAAAAGGATTTTTTTGATGGTTGGACTTGATAATCCTAAGGGTCTTTTCCAACCTAAATGATTCTATGAAAAATGTTTTCATAATGAACGTGGTTAAAAAAAACTATCTCTCTCCAACGGTGTTCTGAACTCTCCAACGGTGTTCTGAAATCTCCAACATAGGAGGCTTTCAAAATGCGACTGGACTGAACTCTGAGCAACCTGATCTAGTGAGAATCATATAGGTTGGAAAAGACTTTCAAGATCATCGAGTCCAACCATTAATGTTAAAAGGACTTGGAGCAGGAGGTCCCTTCCAACCTAAATTATTCTGTGAAATTTGGTATGTTACCTTAATTTATAAACAGAGATTCAAACGGTTTTACCAATAATGAAAATTCTTATATAAAAAGAAGTGTATGGATATTTTCATATATTTAAATAAGGCATTGGATTATCTGCTGATTTCACTATATTGTCAGTATGGCTGAATTCAGTTCCGTCTGTTCAGAGGCAAATAGTTAAGATATGCAAGTAATGTCCATCATTCAGACTACTTATTCAGTAGAGTTTAATTTCATGGCAAATGAGCAAAACCAAGAAAAATAAAAGCAAAAGAAAATGAACTAAATTTCTCTCCATCAGGATCTTTCACCCTCTAGTCCTCTTCCTTCCTCTGCTTGACCCTCTGTCCAAACAACTCTCATAAGTGTTGACAGGGCTGTCGAGTTTAGTTAGCTTTTCAAGTCTCCTGGCATCCGTTCTCTTGTCAGCAAGTGTATGAGGGAGTGCTAAGCTATTATGAAGCTCATTTTAATCCATCAGATGTCCAGCAGCATCTGGGACTTACAGTAGAGTTTAAGTCCAACAGAAGCATCCATTCAAGTGATACGTATGATTACATAGACAAGAGAATGTTCTATGTTAAATCACTGTAGAAATATAAACTTTTAGGGAGCTAATGTCAGGAGATAAAGAAAAAAGGGTATTTCAAAGGATGTGTAGAAGTCACTAGAGAAGGAGAATACAGTAGGAAGTTGAAAGCAATGATATAATCAATAAAGAATAATTATAGTCTCTGTTAGGATCTGTGAAAATGTATTGTTGCATACTTTTGAGCTGATACAAAATGCCGTCTAGTTGAAAGACTTGGCAGCAAATTTTCACAATCAGTAAAAGCTTTCAAGATTTATTTTTATATGTATTTATTCTAAATTCGTATAAAAGCTTCTGGAAAAGATGTGTTAATTAGCCAACCACCAACAGCTTTCCTTCCTACTTGTTTTTTAAAAATCAAAAATATTGGCTTTTCAAAATATTGACTTCCACATCCAATCAGATCAAGATGTCAGCTCCCACTCTGCACTTGTTAAATCTTCAGCCAAGCACCTTCAGACTTTTTCATGCATGGAAAAAGATTTGCATAAATTATGAAAATACACTCCGGTGGGAGTGGGGTGGGTGGGGGTGGGTGGGGGTAGCACAGAAAGAGAGAGAGAACCTGATTTGTCTATTATGTAGGAAGTTTGTTGTTCAAGGCCATCTTTGAATAAAACTTGCAGTTTTCACATGTACCAAGTAAGTTCCCTCTCTTCTGGCCTACTGGTTTCTTGGGTCATAGAAAAGAAGTGTTGTGTCAGTGCTTCTTCTGTTTGAGTGTATTGTTTAAGTAGTATTTCATATACATAGGTTGATTGGAGGTCAAATTCAAAAGTTTATGAGTTTGAGTTCTCTGACTTTTTCTCTATTTATGCAAGCCAGGTGCTCTTGTTTTCACCACTCTCCGTGATGTCACAGTTAAACCTACCTCAGTCAAGTAAAGAATAACAGTTCAGATGTGTATGTCCATGTTGATGTCCGTGTAGATTATAAATTTCTGCTTTTTCTGAGTCCTAGTTAATGCTTTTCCATGTCAGTGGGGTAGGTGTATGGGTATATGACTCCACTGAGCACTGGTCACCTGTTTCTAGCATAGAGTGCTACTGGGCAATGTCCCAAAACTTATGGAAATAAAATTCTGGTCTGGAAGAAGCAAGTTTCAGGGATTCTTTGTTTCAGAAAATATTTTTTTTGAAAATTGTTCTTATGGAACAGATAAGCTCTAGTTTGTTATCTGTGATACATTCTTTAAGTTGCTGAAAGTGCTAAGCAGTCAACACTCACCTAAATGCTAATGCTAATTTTGTGGCTTTGAGCTTCCTTAGAAAGGTTAAAGTGGTTTCAAGTAACATATGCAGTATGTCCTGTAGGCACTGATCATCTTGGAGCAAGAGATTTTGCAGGTGCAGACTCTGACTTTCCAGTGCACAGATGTGTTTTTATGAATGTTACCAAGATCCTCTGCAATTTTATTCCTACCATTTGTTACATTGCTTATCCCAAATTAGCTTGAGAGCTTTTTAAAGTTCAAAATGTATCTTCTGAAAAATGCATTTTTTATATATCCCACTCAAGAACTTCAGTAGTATGATATCTTGTACAGTCTTTCCTGTTAGTAATTTTATATCTGAAATAGAGAACATTGAATATGCTAATTTTCAACACAATTTAGAAAATACAGAAAAGTCACTATAAATTAATATTAATTAATAGAAATTAAGTAACATTGACAGTAATTTAACATTACTGTCTGTGAAATAACCATAAGCAGGACATTATTTTCTAGGGTTAAGTTTTAAACTTCATGAACTGATCAGGGACAGATGGTGGCAAGTTTTCAGAAATCTAGTGTTTTTTCACTAGTATTCAAATAAGAATCACGGTATTATTACTTTTTTTTTGATGAGAACTGTTCATGAGGATTCAGAGTACAGTAGTACATATATATTAAGTAATAAAATCAATATGCAGGTGTAGAACAAATATAGACATTCTTGAATAGAATAGAAATATTTAATGTTTTAACAGTTTATGCAAGTATTTTGACATGACTAAAGCTCACGTTAGTGTATTACCAAATTGAACTATGGTACATTGTTAGTACAATGTAGTAATAAATATTTAGTAATACAGTATATGACAGCAACAAAAATTGACATGATAGAAATGTGGGGGGAATAAAATAAATGTCAATATAGGTATGGTATTAAAAAAAAAAAGTGCAGGCTTATTGCTAAAGGAAAGTTATAATGGGTGAGGCCCTAGTTCTACCACCCAAGTGTATGCCCCTGGGCACTACATGAGAGTGGCTTGAGAGATCAAAAGAATGAAACTTATTGGGAGATAACGTTCTTATTTTGTCAGGTTCCATCAGCAAAAATTTTTGTGTGCTGCCTTTTATAAGATAAGGGAGCTTAACACATGCTCACAAAAAAAAATAGTTTGTGGATCTGTAGATTGAGCTAGGATATAGTGGATAAAGTCTTCAGCTCTCAGTAAACTTCCCCAGAAGACAAGTACTGGGTGTATTACAGCTAAAAGACTTAAGAAAATTCTTAATTGGGAACATTAAGAATTTCCTATTTGATAATGATTTTATCACTGCAGTCCTTATGTGGAGAACCATGTCCCACTTTGCTTGGTTCACAATTTGGGACGTTACTCCTCCTTTCATAGGTTGTTTCCAGAAATTAAGTGCCCAGGTCTGGGGATATTTATTCATTTGTGTTCGTGCATTAAGTCTTCCTGTCTTCTCTTTAGAGGGAGGGTTTTATTGTTACTGAAATATGCTAGGAAATGAAGATGGCAGCCCAAATTATAATTACTTTTCTGCATCTTCTCCAATCATTTACATGGCTTATGATTGTAAATTAAGTGTTAATGAAATCCAAGTGGGGTAACAGTGTGGAACATCAGAGCTGCAATTGACTGGAGAAGTAGAGAACGTTTGAATATCTCCAAGGAAATCACTTCACTTGAGCAATAATGCTGGGATGTTATGTGACATGCACAGAAACATCACTCTATTACAGAATTTATCTCAAAGAACAGAAAATTCATCTCTCATAATAAATTGTACTTTTTGTATTTTTCTTTGGGACAGATATTTTAGGTGTTCTTCCTTGTAGCATTATTACTCAGTATTTACATCTGAGCTGAGCAGTTGTTGCATATATATATTATATATGTGCACTTTTCACAAGTGTTTAGCAGTCTAGCTGTCTGAAATCACCAAGTAGAAGTGATCTCTCAAATGCATTTTAGGTATATTTTGATATAAAGCGACTTTATGCTATGAATACATGTTATGAATGTTATAAACCACTAGTTCTAAGGTTAGTAACTTTAGAAAGCTGAATTATGAAAGTTTGCTTGTAGATCTTCAGGGAATCTTGACATAATTTTCAATTTTGTACACAGTTAACTTCTGGGTGGTATTTGCCAGAGACATACAGGAGAGCACTACTGGTTGTGTGATGTTGTGTAGAATATAAACACAGTATAATGCCTTAGCTCTGAAGCTATATATATGTGATACTTTAAATATACCTGTCCTTTTATTATTATTTACTTGACAGTGGCATCCAGATTCTTAGGGTGTTCATCATCTTACAATCATGAAAAATTGAATTAGGGTTGATTTAGTATGTGGAAGATATCTTCAGTGCAGGTATCTCCTTGAGTCATACTGTCACTATGATATTCTCTCTAGACTGCATTGGTAGCATTTTCCCTGATTAGAATTTACCAGGGGGAAATGAGAGTGGAAAACAGGTGAATTTCAGCCCTCTCATTGAACCAGTCTGGAGAGCATTTAACAGTAGGTTTTGACTAACAAATGAAGTTTTTCATAGTTCTGATGCTCCTGATTTAACAGGTGTTAGAAGCTTTATGCAGGTATTGCACTAAACTCTCTGAAATGGAGTTAAAAGCGAAGTGAACAGTGACATAAATAAAGAAATGAATATAGTTAGTGCACTAGTACCTTATTCTCAGAGTGATAGTCTGTGGAACCAAACCAGAGTTGTTTTATCTGCTGGCAACTAGCTGATCCAAAAGAATAGCAGCTCTGTTCTAAACTAGGTGACGCTTGTGCAGATTCTTCCTATAAACAAGCAGAACTGACTACCTCATGCCCTAGGAACAGTGAGAAGGCAAAAAGCATATTGAAGGCAGTCATTGTTTCTTCTTCATTAGGATTCTCTATGTCTCCGATTACACAAGTGTCATTAAACACCTAAAGAGCATATCTATTAAAATGTATCTCATAGGATCAGGCGATGGATTAGAGCATTTACGTGATGGGAGCTGAATACTGGGATGGTACAGGATAATCATATTTTGTACTGGAAACTTGTGTTTTGACTCTAACTATAAAAACAATGTTACCCGTTACATATTTTAACATTGGACCCATAATCCATGTAATCACAAAGTCTTTAATAAATTTGGTAAGGTCTAAGCCACATAACTCGTTAAGTCTGTATGAAAAAAGATTATAGAGATATTTGTAGAAAAGAGATTGTAGGACTAAGACGTCTCTAAATTTCTAACATTCATTACCTGAATACATTAGTTCAGATGACAAGCATTTAATTTTAGAAGAAAATTACAAAGCAAAAAATGAAACAGACAGAAATATACAAAAATAAATTTAGTATCTGTTGCAGTTATGGCTATTTTAGTGTGTAAGATCTCCAGTCTGGATCTCCAGTGGTGCCAACGTTAGGTGCGTTGGGTAGAGCATTGGGAGGAGAAGCAGTCTGTGGTTGTACACCCCCAGAAGAGCTGCAGCTCACAGCAGCAGGTTGTTGATGGACTTGCGGAGTGAGACATGGCCCCTTTTAGTAGCCTGTCTCTTAAGTCTATGGATTTGTGTCTTTGGCTTTAGAACACACTTCTAGCATCTTGGAACAGGCCTGCACACAATATTTGGCATACATGCTCTGGTGCGTTTGAAAAAGGACTGAATGATAGACTGCCTTCTCTAACACTTTTTCTTTAGTCCCCTTGGAAAAAGTGTTCTTTCTGAATTTGCATTGCTGTTTTGTTGTTGTTGTTTTGTTTTATTTATTTATTTTTTCCCTTCTGTCTCAGTGGCCAGAATGTATTGCTCTTTGTTTCCATTGCTACACAGAGCTTCAGCATGCAAATGCTGCCCACTTGCTTCACACAACCTCCCTTCCCATGTTTTCTGGCATGCTGATGGCCTTTTGGCCAAGTGTTTGAAAGACTGACCATTCCTTCTGAGAGGTTTAACATGTTCAGTGTTCATTGATAAAGAATATTCCCAAAAGTTTGTTGTCCTCCAAGTTGCCCTTGGTAGTAATGATTTGTATTTGAAATTATCCTTTGTTAATAACCATCGATATCTCTCTATAAACTGTCCCACACATTTTGCTGTACGTCAGGGAACAATGAGGTAAGGGTTAATGTTTGGTAAAATGAGCAGTTTTAAGTTAAATGGATGGATTACATGAAGCTGAAGACTCGCAGACTGCATGAAATTAAAACATAAAATATTAGCTAGAATATTGTTGCTTCTTAAAATTATTATTGTCACTATCAAGTGACACAATAGTTTCTATGTGTTTGAGATTCAAATATTCAAATCTACAGATGTCTCAGGGATATAACTCAATACAAATTTCAAACGAAAGTATTTTGCCAAGATTAACATCATTATCTTGAATAGTATCACATTTGCTCTATTGGGGGAGGCATGTTCACAATAAAATATTTTGAATTTTTATGTCAGAGTGATACTTTGTGTTGGAATATAATAGAGTGCAAATGAAAGCAAAATTAAACCTAACTCATTTAAATATAGTCTGGTATGAATATTTAAAACAAAGCAAAAATAATTGTGAATGAAAGAAAAGTATTTCTCTTTTTATCCACCTTATAATATTTGGAGGGGGTTTATATATATATATAAATGTGTATATATATATATATAAATGTATATATATATAAATATATATTTATATATGTATATAATATGTATACATATTTTGCTTGGCTGGGAGGACAAACAAATCAATTATTCACATTACTCTACTGGAGTACTAAAATATTCAACTTGTTGATTTACTCTGGATGTATCTGTGTTGTTCTGTCTCTTGAATTCAAGTCAGATGCCTGACTGCTACAATTATACTGTACAGACTGCATCACAGTAGAAAAATGGATTATTCACTGCTTATCATCTAATGTTACAGGAAAAAGTATTTTCAGTGACACATTCACAAAGAGACAGATGGATAGTCATTTTTGGCTATTACATCACACTGACATCATGTTAAATGGAAAATTAAAATTCTGAATACTGTAAAACTCTAAGATGTTCCCCTCTAATTAAAACATAATCACAAACAAAATCAAACCCCAAAACAACAGCAAACCCTCCTAGCTGCAAAAATTTAAAAATGAAAATCATGTTTACTGCTTGTATTTGAGTGAGTTTTTTTTATTTTTTTTTAATCTGGTGACACTTTATAAGGGAATTTTCATGTATGGTCTTGGAATTTGCTCTAGTGGAGGTGTCCCCACCTATTGCAGGGGCGTGGAAGTAGATAATCTTTAAGGTCCCTTCCAACCCAAACTATTCCATAATTCTATGAACAATAACTAGATGATAAGAGATAGCACTCTGAATAATGATGGGAAATGTTGGTCCAATTGACATGAAATAGAACTATGCAGTTACTTTATATAAGCAGTTACTCTTGTGGATTCAAAGAGCAATTTTTTTTCTTTTAAATTCACTATAACTAGGAAAACACTATAATTTGAGTCTTCCTCCCAGTTCTTTACAGTTTTACCTAGTCTGGACAATGGCCATCATGTTCGTAAGTGATGAAGGACTGTGTAGATATAGTGTGAAAAATAACAGGTTTGGATTTACAGTGTTTCTAAGTGTATATCCTCAAAAAGCAAGTCTATTAACTCCCAGACTGAAGGAACGGCAATTGATGTCTATTGTTTTTGGAAAATGAAGAGCTATGGAATGATCTGGAAGAATATTATCTCACCATTTGAAAAATGAATAATTAAATAAAAGTTTAAAATGTGGAAACTGATCATCTTGATTCTAATCCCCAAATATTGCCCTGGACAATATTGGTGAAAGTAATTCTCTCTGAACTCAACATAATTTTTGGAAAACTTGGGAAAGATTTATTACTTCACTTAGTAGACAGAGAGAAAATACTATATAACGTGTTTTTTTTCCCCTCTTCTTAAGCATATATTTTCAGTGCATTGAACATAAAACTGTTTTTGAAACTTTAATGAAAACAATATATCACTTAAAGAATTCTACCTAAGATCTTGGAAATCTTATATCTCCATGATTGTTTAATTTGTCAAACTCTTTGTGGAAAAATTCAGCCCCAGAAATTTATCTCATACATCTCTCTGGACATATTAAAGCAATAGAAGGTAATAAGGTGAATACGTTGTATTCATTTTTTTTTTTCATCTTTAAAGCATACGCTATGACTGGTACATAGGTCAAACAATCTTATTTTGGTTCCTTTCTGATTGTTTTTTCAGACTGGGAATATAAATCAGGTTTCGTTAGTTGACATAGATTATTTTTCTCTTGTTCCTTTTTCCTCAGCAGCCAGATCTCCTTTCTCTGTATATGCTCAAAAACAAAACACTTCATTTTATTTGTATCTACTTTACTGTGAGTGTTAGAGAGACTTGTGAAGCATTTTGCATGTAAGAAAAAAACCATATCTGACTATTCAAGAACATTTTTCTAATACTGAAATGCTTCTCTGCCAAACTCTTGTTTTAAAGACTAATTAGTTTATAATTACAACTTCAATGTAATTGTTTGATTTGGAAGCTAATAATTGTGGTAATAATCTGCTTCACTTAAATAGGAAAAATTGTTTGATATTTGGCGAATTCCTTCACCATCGTTATGTTGCATTTTTCCATGCTCATGTACACCTAGAAGTTAAAGTCTCTGCACAGTGGATTAAACAGCATATGGCTAAGCATTAATGTTTTTTATTTTATTTATTTATTTATTTTCCCTTCTATGAAAAGACAGCTTCAGTGATTATTCCTGCAGCTGTGCTTGAAAAGATAGGAAGTCAATAGCTGAAGAATACCATCCTTTCTAAGATGGTGCTCCCACATTACAGTACCCCACGTTACTGGGCCAGTCGCCATGCTTACAAGGGCTGTAGTTGCAAAGATGCCTAAGGTCTCCTGGCAGTGTTGTTTTAAGTAGCAGACCTTTGGATGCAAATCAGTGAACTGTGATAAATGTAACTGTGGTGATTCAAAACAAAACAAACAAATAAAAAAAAATCTATCTCCACTTGCCTGTTCCTGTTTTCCTGCAGTAACTTGTTTTTATTGGAGTTGAAACAAAGACCAGAGAGGGAAGCAGCTGACACACAGGCACACGTTACATTCTGCCCATGCACTGCAGAGGCATTGAGCTAAATTCTGAACACGCTGTTGACAAATTTACCCAAACCTGTCTGTTGGTACCTTAAAATATCATTTTGAATACTCAGGGTCCAGCATGGTGTTAAATGAATATGAAGTCTGGCTATCTAAACACCCTTTTGAACAAAAGGTGGCACAGTGTTGAAAGTGTTAAGGTGGCTCTTGGCCATTTTTAGGTAACTACAAGTCATTAAGGTTCATCATGCTTACTTCTTGCTATTTGTAAGCATTGTTTCAAGAGTTCTGCATGCATGGGCCTTGCAGAATTGGGAGCTGTCAGTAAGGTTGCATTGGTTGCATCCAGCATCCCCTTTCTACTCTCATTGTGAAGCAGTAAGGAAGAAGTATTAATGCAACAAGCTATGACTTCTTTTTGAGTTTAGCTTTTAATATTGTTTGTAGTGTAATAGAAAGTCTTGATTATTTATATCCTAGGAAATTCCTTTTCTACCTAACTCTAGGTATAAAATGCGATATAGATTACACCTGAATCATGCATGGAAAGTATGTGTAAGTGACAGAGGGGAACTTTAAATGAAGTTGCTTTAACCTGCTGATGGGCAACGTTGATACACACAGTGAAAGTAGCTATCCATAGCTTGATAAGAGTTGTTAATCCTGGAAATTTTTATTTCAGAAAAGGAAAAGACTTTCCCTTTCTTCGTTGTGTTGCATATAAATGAAAAGTAGGCTTCTGATAAATATCTGTTGTCATCATAAAAACAAACAAAAAACAATTGTAGCGTTTACAAGTAAGAATGCTAACTTGTGTTTACTATTTTATTATTGCTTTCACATCCTGAGTAGAGCAAAATTATTCATTGTGGATTATATTGTGTGTTTCTGTTACCACATGAATCAAAGGAAGTTCAGCTCAGTCAAAGAATGGGAAAAAATGGATGTCAGTGTTCATGATTAATTTAAACAATAAGTTGTTGAGTGTCCAAAAATACATTTTAATGTCAAACATGAGAAGAGGTAATGTGTAATATCACCATTTTCAAATAGTGGCAGTAGCTCTGAGATTGCTTGTAGCACCAAATAAGAATGTTGCATCTGTTTGAAAAGAGATCAGGGCTTAAGTTCCCTGGGGCAGGGCAGGGAAGAAAATTATATGTGCTAAGGGTACATGAATGATGGATTCTAGTCACATGAAATCAGATCTCACAGGGATCAGTTAGTGTCTCCAGCAGAAAGGTTTCATGCATTTTACAAATTTTACAAATAAATCACAGATAAAACAAGAAGTATATAGAAGAATGCACTTTATCCAGACTACGCTTCAAATCTGCTATGGATGTGGAGAAATCAGGGAACAGAGCCAGGTTACTTATGGAAAGGCTTATTAGCATTGTGGAAAGTACTGTGGAAATACATCTGTAGAGCTCCTGGACTAAGCTCACTTCTTACACAAAATGTTGTGTTTGTTTGGTCCCCCCCTGTGCAAGCTAATACATCTGCAAAAATTATAATTCTGGAGACCACTCTGCACATAAATCCAAGCATGTGTAAAGCTGTGCCGGTAAACAGTTTCTGCTGGTTCCAGGCTGAGCATGTGGATCCACTGAAATAAATGTATCCTGTGCTGTATGGTATGACCTACACCTCTATTGTATTGGCGAGGTTTTTTTCTGTTACTCAAGGTATCCAGATACCCTATTAGTTTATTCATAAACAGGCATTTTGTTCAACATACTTCACAGTTTTTGACGAATCAAAACTTCATTTGCCTATTTTCTCTTCTTTTCTGTTACATCTTCCAAAAAACAAAATTGTGGAGGGAGGGGCGGCGGAAGATATTCTGATTAGAAAAAAGACTCGGATCATATCTAGTTTCAATTAATTTTCCTCAACCTTATATATGTTTTGGACCTGCTTCTAGATCACTGGAAAAATCTCTTACTGACTTGGGTAAATGAAAAAAATAGTTGTATATCATGTCATCATGACCTGGAAGTGAATAATTACTGCTTCCAGCTATGATTGATCAGGAATGTGACTTGTTAAAGGCAAGCAAGAGTGTGCTGCCGTACGCAGATTAACTGCAAAGACCTCTGAACTTGGTGTGAGTTAATGCAGTAGAACCTGAAGTCTCTGAAGATTCTATGGTATGTGAATATGTTCTATGGTATTGGAGGAGGTATGTGGAAACTTATTCTTCTTAGGGGAATTTGAGTATCCCATATTCATGGAAGACTCATACTGATAAGTTAGATAGCTTCTAGCGCTTGTTGTTAGCTCATTTCACAAACTCTACCAAGTACGTCTAGTGAGGACGTAGACAGAGAGCACTGGCTCACCTTCAGGTTGCTGCAGTGGCTTCTTCTTTCTTCCCCCTGCACGCACACTGCAGGCTTCAGCTTGGGCTCCTGGAGATAGAGCAGGAATTCTTTCTCTCATCCTACCTTAACTGAGCACTGGAAGTGTGTTAACGCTGTAATGGCACCAGGTTGATTTTCTAGCCTGAGGTCCTCTGATGGAGGAGATCATCACCCCACAGTGGGGTCAGTTCGATTCTTGGAAGGGTGCCCTCCCAGCTGGACCTGTGAAGCGGTCAGTAGTTTTGAAAATGAGTCATGGATCCTCAACTTCATTGTCTGATGTGAAAAGCTCAGAGAGCAGCCAGATGGGTATTTAACTTCAGGTATCTGCAGAATATACCTCAAGGGAACTACAACAGGTTAAACTGAATCTGCAGCCAGTAAACAGAGATAAGACTTGAAAAATAATCAGTATGATTATCTACCCTTAATTTCTGTAATTTATATTTGTTTGCATATTTATATATTTACATTATATAATGCATTTCTGTATTGCATATATTCCATATACACATTTTATATTAAAAAAAGATTTAATATAACTTTAGATACCTTTTCACCTTGAGCCACATAGCTTGAAACAATATTTTAATTAATTGCAGTACTGATCTCCAAAGAGGAGTAGACTTTATTTTAATTCAGTTCAGTTCCTGTATTTTTTTAATATTTAGTTAAGCCTAAGGTCAAAATGTATCCAAATGGCCTCTGGGTGAGTCTTAGCTGACAACCTGTTGTTTCAGTGTTTTGCATAGGTGAGTAAATAGGATGCAAACTACTGGAGTGCTGTATAGAGAAAGGCTCATTATATGTTGTAGTCAGTCATGCTGTTCTGCTTATAAAAGAGTCCTGGACCTCAATCCTTACTGCTCTGCCTCTTGTATGATTGATTTTATACCAGTGATAAATAGATATGACATGCTACTAAATCATGGTGGTAGAATATTATATTTAGCTGTGGTGTAGGGTATAATTTTAAAAGATGGAAGCATAAGAAGAATCATTACATACTTTCACTTATTTCAAAATAGTGTTGCTTCCAAAATACTTCTTTTTTTTTTTTTTTTTTACAAACTTTTCAATAAATAGTAAAACTTTACTAAAGTGTACTTCTGTAAATCTGTAAATACTGTTGCACCTTTAAATGTGTGCTGGTGCAGTTGATGGGGAACAGGATTTTTTGTTTGGTTGTTAGCTTTGAATTTTGCTCTACAGCAGGAATTTTCTTTCATCAGTATTTCTGTAGCGTTTGGCTGTGATCTTATCTCTCTTTCCATCATATGTAGTAATATAGTTCTTGGCATTGTAGTATGTGATCATAATAGAAGAAAAACAATTCCTGCTATTCTAATTCATGCTGGTACTTCATTAGCCTTTGAGATAAAAGATCTTGTATTGTATTTCACTTCTGGATATCCAGTGTGCTTTGAGGAGCTAGAACACATCTAGGTGGAGAGTGAGGTGTTTAGCAACGTTTCTAGAAGAAACCAATTGTCTTCTATCAACCTTATATTATAAAGTTCCATTTGTTCTGAAATTTGATTAAGGCTTTGTTTTTCTTGAAAACACATTAATACATTTTCATTCAGAGAAATTTAATACCTATAATCTCCAACTTCCAGAAAATTGTTTCGCACCTAAACACCAGCGGATGACCAAATGAATTATACCTAGATTTTAAGCACTGCCTGTAGTCTGAGACTGAAGTGTCTCTGACTTTTAAGGTTCTGCTGTAAATGATGCACAGACAAACAACTTTGTTCATTTATTTTGCTTCTAGGGAAAAAAAAAAATCCCACACGCAAAAAAGCAAAACCAAAAAAACACATCTCAGTGAATGGAAGTTGGCTTTTGATTTTCTAAATACTTAAATTAATACCAGAAAAGGTATGCACACTTTGGTAAATTCAAGATTCCATATGGACAGTGATAAGAGGTATTAGTTTGTTCAGTGGGGATTTAACTAAACGTTATGCAAATATGTATCTCAAATGGTGGCTGGAAATCTTACATATTTATTCCCACAGTTGTATTTAAAATACTGCGGTTGTTTTATAGCATGATCAAGAGAAAGCAGAGAATTGCAAGGATGTTAGCTAATTTTGTTCTGTAGAGAATGTAATACAGAATAATCCTTGAAAACAGTTGGATATAAAATTCAAAAACACTGCCTAAGCTTAGGAAACCACAAATGTTTTGAAATTCATTAATTTCCAGCTATGGTGTTCTGTAATTTGAAGACAAACAGTGGTACCAGTATAATAATCAAGATAAACTGAAACTGGAAATTTACATATGTATATGTAAAGCCAGGCAATGTACACTACACAGTGAAGAACCTGTAACAGGTGAATGCTTCTTAATGATTCCATGTGCTACTGATTTCATGATAAATTGTGTTTTGATCTGTTGTCTCTCTTAGTTTTGTGGTGTCCAATAAACTCTGGAAAGTGAAGGACATAGATAATTTTAGGTGAATTAATCCAAATTCTAGAGCACTGCATGAGTGCGCTTTGCTTGCACAATACAGCCCCTGTGTAAGAACTGCGTATGGGTTCAGTTACCTGCGTATGGTATAAACTATCATCTGTCTTGTGAAATGTTTTTATTCAAGATCAAGTAACAGGCCTAGACTTTGCTGAATCTACTTCTGTGTACTGCCATGTCACTGTGCACTTCTCTGGTTTACACTTACAAAGTAAGTACTTCTGCAATCTATTACATTTAGTTAAATTGGTTACATATTCAAATGTCTTGCAAAGCTTTTAGGTCTGTCTTCAAAATAAAAAGTGCCACTGGTTCCAGTAGGCTAAGAACTTTCAGATTTTTAAATTGATATTCAATGAATAATTCAATAGTAATACTCCATTGATTTAAATAACCAAAAAATAGTGGTAGTAGATTATATCAGATAACCTGTAGATACTTGTATTTTCCACTTGTACTTCCAAAGGGGGAAAAAGAAAAAAGGTAGGATTCTTTTTCTATTTTTTTCCACTTTTTAATTTCTTTCTTTTAATATATTCCTCATCATATGACTACAAACAGAACAGCAAAAGACAGCTTGAATAATACCAACAGATTATCCTAAGTTTGATAGCTTCCCGTGTGGTTTGATACTTGCTTTAGATCCCTCCATGATATACATTAAAAATATTTACCTTTAATACTGGACTCTGTCATAATCAACTCTCTTTACTACTACTATTATATATGACAGTGTATTCTGTTTAATATTAAACTTTACTTCACCTCTAGCTGATTAATTCTTTTTGTACAAACTACTTCTTATTCTCCTCTTTCATCTACACATCCTTACTTCTCTTGCGGTTATGTCAATGTTTTTCCTCTGCCAACTACCTTGCTGCTTTCCCTGATATCTAGTGCCAGAGAGATTGGATTGACTCCATCTTCATCATGAAAATATGGTTAAATTATTAAAAGGATATTACCTTATTCTGTCACTAAAAAGTTGCCCAACCCATGCTTGGTAAATCTTTGTAGTATTTAATTCCATTTTTCAGTTATCTCTATGCTTTTCATTCCTTTTTTGTATAAAGACATGTACTTTCAAGGAGAATGAATAGATTCAGTTGGAAGGGACCTACACAAATAGTCCAATTGTTGGACCAGTTTGGGTCTACCAAAGTTAAACATATTACTAAAAGCATTGTCCAAATGCCTCTTATTCACAGACACCCTAGGGGCATCAACCACCTCTCTAGGAAGACTGTTCCAGTGTCTCACCACCCTCTCATTAAAGAAGTTTTTCCTGATGTTTGAACTTTCCTTGACACAGCTCTAAGCTATTACCATGTGTGCAGTTTTTTAATATTGCTGTTATAAAATAAATCTATATTTTCTATTATATATATATATTTATATTTTATAAATCTAGAATTAGCCTTGGTAGGTCTTCTTTTTCATGGGTTAGTATAGGTAAAAGCGACATATGAAATTGAAGTGTGTAAAGCCCCCTCCATATGAGATAGCCTCAGAAGATGAAATGTTGCGAGCATGATGTACAGAACTCTGTGAGCAGTGTTGCCAGCTACAGACAGTATGCCCATAGGATGGCTAAACTCTCTGGATGTTCATAGTAAGGTATTCCTAAGAGTGCTTTCATTTGCTCTCTGGATATGCCAGCTTAAGTCAGAGGAGTTGATTTTTCATAGGGTGGCATCTCTGATTTGAGTACTCTAATAGAAATACATCTTGGCAAATTTGGTGCTTCACATGCTGTTCTGTTTGCTTTCTAATTTACAGGGTAACTAACTGAATTGATTGAGTTTTGCTTGTATTTCCAGCGAAGGAGTTTCACTGCCTTTTCACACCTTCTCTTTTGGATATATTTATATATCTTTGGATATAATTCTACTGGAAACTATACTACCTTCTTTATGACAAAATGACTTCTGCAGATAAAGGGCAGGTTTAACCCATCACCTGAGCTATTCATTCACCACTCACTCACCCTCTTTTTATTAAATTAAACAAGTAAATATATGAGTTGAAATAAGTTTCAAACATTCTGTTCTTTTCTTGAAACCAGGGAATGTCATCTCCTCATCTCTGTCAGGCCTGCATTTTTTTTCCTCATTTTGTCCAGTTGACTTCTATAGGTTTGCATTATCTAAAGTTAACAACAGCATCATCTAAACTCCATGAGCTAAAGCACTGAGAGAATAATGTCACCATTTTCTTTTCTAGAAGTGATGTATCAGAATAGTTCAACAAAACGTGAAAAGACTCAAGTCATTTTAAGCTTGAGTTTTTATCTCCTGCGAAGCTCCTGCATGTTTGACAAGGTGAACACTGTCTTCAGGTTATTTGCTGCTAAAAGCATTAGCCTGTAAGTACATCCATTTGCCAGTAAGGGTGAGATCATTTAAACTACTAAGATATTGAAAAAACAGAGACCAAAAGATTTTTTTATGATCTGACCACATGGGAAGACAGAGTGTCAGTACATTTTTCTGTTCTTTTGATGAAGTTAAAAGTTTACTTCTATTGTGATTTATTTGTATTTCTGGCTAAACTAAGTTAAAAGTATTTGAAGATACAAAAGATATTAGCTAATTTTACCTACTACATTTACCTTACAAAACAGTGTATCTATTTATTTATATATGCAGTTTTCTTTTTCTAGGTTATAGAGAATTATAAACATTAGAGTGAGGCTATATGAATGATAATGTATAAGTTGCAGTCTTAGTTGTACTGTGAGAGAAAACTGCACATACAGTAGACATGATTGCTTTCTGTATTGAAATTACTTCTCAGTACACAGGACTTCAGTGCTACAGCTCAAGATCAGAATGCAGGAACAATGGAACAATTCAGTTCCTCATTTGATGAAGAAATGGAATTGTTTCCTTCTAGTTTAACACAATCACTAGATTTTTTTTTCTTTAAATCTTCACAAATACAATTTTCAGTGACAATACAACCAGTCTGCAATATTATATCAATGCTAATGTATCAAAGTACTTAGTGTGGACTTATTTTAAATGCAACGTATAATTTTGTGGCAAACCTTTTAGCAGGCCTGTAAATCGACATCTCCTGTAATCAGCATCTCAGAAACAATAGTTTTCAATCAATCAGTGGGAAAAAACCCTCCTGTAATACACACAGTTTTCCAGAGAATCATTGTGTTCCATAATTCAACCATGTACTTTTCCCTTGTAAGTCATAATAGAACAGCGACCATTTGGAGCCCTTTAAAATGACAAAATAAAAGGAGTTCAACGCCAAAAAGAAAGAAGTGCCAGTTAAAAGCTGAAAACAATTTCAAAATGATGCTTTTTCCATACAATAAATACTCAAACTTCAGCTTAGACTTTTCTATTAAGCAGATGTTGTTATTGGCATGGCTTGCTACTTCTCTCTAAAAGAATCAGTGCACTCAGGACAAGATTTGTACCTTTTAAGTACAATAAGTGCGTTTGTGGAAAAAGATGGTAGAATTCCTCATATCCAAGAAATATTACTACTGTGTTGCCCTACATTTTTACAACCATTACAGGAATATTTACTCTGAAGGTGGTGTTCATATTTCTTTTATTTCTCTGTTAGCATGTTTTTCTCCTTTGCAGTGTTCTTCGTGTGGATTTCTGCACACAGTGCTGGTTTTGTATTTATGTTACCTCTAGATGAAGAATTGAATATAAGATTAATGAGATTATGGATAATCAGACAAAAAGGAACAATCTTTTTTGCTATCTGACTTCTGTCTTCCATAAAGATGTTCCCCAGACCAGACACCATGAAGTCACAGTTATGCAATAGTTCAAGCAAAAAAGACTGTCATTTTCATCTGTACTTAGCATTCAACAGCCTATTAGTATAAAAGTTAATTTAACAGATTAACAGACTTCGTTTTACCTTGTCCAGAACCAAGGAATATTTTTGCAGGATGCTTGGTGATCTCGCTATCTTGAAATTCTGGCCCAAACCACTTATCAAAAAAAGTCTTCTATAGGCTCTTTTATTCCTAGAATGATCACCTGTTAAGGGCACTAGTTGAGAGTGAGGAATGTGCTTGTTATACGCTTAGGGCTTAGGCTATTCAAGTCAATGAAAAGGCATTTGTTATCCTTAGAAGCCTTCTCCGAGTTACATTATGATGCTCTTTCAACCTTGGTACAGCATGATGAGCAAAGCTGCTCAGCCAAAGACAGTGAAAAAGGATGTTAAAACTTTCTTTGTGGTAACACCAAAAGAATAAATAGAAAGTCAATGAGGTGAGAAGTAAATATTTATAGATATGAACTATTGGCTTGTCTTGGTAGAATTAATTGCACAAATATTGGTGCACAATGATCCACATAAAGCATTAAGATTTACTTGCTCCTGATAAAACACGTAAAGTAGAAGGAGTGAAATCTGACACAACAGACGTTTGAAAGGTTAATCATGAATGCCATTCACGTGTGTGCTCGTTTTATCTTGGCCTTAGCAACAAAGTCTCTACAATTTAATCCAAAGTCGCGGGTGAACTGCTGATGTGCCTGATGCTTTATATTCTAAAAATAAGTTTTGCTTCCTTTACTGTAAAGGTAGCATGTGAGAGAAATGCACGAGTGCTGGAACAGACACAGTAAATGCACAAAAACAAACATAATGTAGCAATGTCAATCAGAACTACCCTGAGTTTTGGCCCAGCACTCCTAAAGAAGCACATGTGCATATTCTGGTCTGTTGAGATTATTGTTCCTGGTTTAAATTTAGTGATCTAAATGACCCATTGGATTAGGGTTTTCTCTTTTTATTGCTTAGGCTATAAACCAGTATATTTCCCTTTATGATGCCATACTAAGTTTTCTTACAGTATTTTGTAATTCTGTTTATGAGGACTAACATCAAAGCAAAGACAGGTTGATATGATCTACGTATTTTTGTTTCTAGAAATGAAAAAGGGTTCCTGCAGGTTCAAAATATTGTTTCAAACTTTTTCATTCATTTTTCCTGTACGAGTACTTAGATTAAGAGCATTTAACTAACTAGGTATGCTCTGTTTCATATAAGAGTTGCTCAAATCCATCTTGCATTAATTAAGAACAGTGAAATAGTTTGAGGGTTTTATCACTGTTTTTTTAATGAATATTTCTATATATGGCTTTACTGGAAACTATAATTCTTGGATAAGTAATTTAATAATATTACATTGTAAATTGAATTATTATTATTTATTTTCTGGCTAGGATAAAGTATTGAGTATTTTTTCTGATTTATACCTTTGAATATGATGATCAGATGAAATATCGATTTCATACAAATACTTCTCTTCCAGTGAAAGAACAAAATTATGAGGAACTAGCTCCAGGGCCTTCAAAATATATGTAAGCACAATTGATCAGTGAGTTCAAAATGGAATTCTACAGCCCACAAATCTGGTCATACCCTGGGCTGCACCCAAAGAGGCTGAGGGAGCAGGGTGAGGGAGGGGGTTCTGCCCCTCTGCTCTGCCCTTGTGAGACCCCACCTGCAGCCTGCACTCAGCTCTGGGGCCCCCAGCCCAAGAAAGGTGTAGACCTGTTGGAGTGGGTCCAGAGGAGCGCTGCAAAAATGATCAGGGGGTTGGAGCTCCTCTTCTGACATCACTGGCTGAGGGAGCTGGGGTTGTTCAGCCTGAAGGAGAGAAGGTGCTGGGGAGACCTCATTGCAGCCTTTCAATACAAAAGATGTGGAGAGACTTTTTAAGAGGCCGTGTAGTGATAGGGCAGGGGTAATGGCTTTAAACTGAAAGAGGGCAGGTTTATGTAAGACGTAAGGAAGAAATACTTTATGAGGGTGGTGAAGCCCTGGCCCAGGCTGCCCAGAGAAGCTGTGGGTGCCCCATCCCTGGCAGTGCTCAAGGTGTCCCTGCCCATGGCAGGAGGATGGAAACAGATGATCATTAAGGTCCCTTCCAACCCAACCCAAACCATTCTATGATTCCACTGAAGCGAATCTCTGAATGTCTGAACGAGGTTAGTTTGAAGGTATAGTCAAGTTCTCCAGATATATCAGGTGGGATTTATAATCACGTCACAAAGTTTTTGCATGGCTGCTTACTGGTTGCCAGTTTTCAGCACTTAATTCCACACCTCAGGATGCTTTGGTTGTTCTTAAAAGCCCTGCCCATATAAGAATCACATAATTTTCTCTAAGTTTCTTTTAATCATGACTATATAGAAAAATGGGAAATGCAAATACTGAAGACTCAAAAAACAGAATGCCAGAAACAAAACAAGAACAACATGATTAGTTCTGACATACATTACAGTTTAGACTGATGTTAATTTGATGACAGCCTGATCTCTACTAATTTTATTTATTTATTGCAAAATTTACCATACCAGTACTCATTTTGTAATGGAAGGATTTACAGGGCAAAATTAACCTTTCTCTGAAAGAGAAAGCTACTACAGTTCATAGAAGCATTAAGCAGCTCTGAGCTTTGCAGGGTGTCTCTGGGGTAGTGACAGTGCTGCCTATGAGAATAAGGAGGCTACTAAAACCGTGCTGTTCTTATACTGGCTTGACATCATGTGGTCAGATTACATTATATAGTATTTCTGTAATTTGGTTGCTGTTCCTCATAGAGCAGCATACCTTGAAGCTTATCTGGTCATTTATTTAGTAACATTTAATTCTGTTTTCTCCTGTTAAGAATAATAGAGAAGGCAGGGCTGTCTGTCCTCGCACTGACAGCATAGCAGCATTACTAGAGGTCTGCCAATGGAATCAATTATGATTTGGAAAATGGCAAGCCCTGGGTCTCTGCCAATCTGCAAATAGATTGGGCAGTTTGCTATTTCTGACAATGTCTGCAATTTTAAATGATGAAAAATAGTTTTTTTTCTCAGCTTTTTTTTTTCTTCAACAGTAGGTGACATGACATGACATTAGAAATAGCAGGCAATGTGATGCCATATGGTTGTGCTCTGGAGTACTAGCCAAGTTCTTGATCATCAGTGCTAAAAAGATGTCTTATGTAAGATTTGTACATTTGCACTAATGTTTCCACTTCGGAGTGGTTTTTGAAAGACTATGTTGGGTAGGTGATATTTTGATATAAATATCATATGTCTGTATTTTTGCTACTGTCAGTTTTGAAAACATTTATGACATGTATACCAATGGTGAGAAAATACATTCAATTAGTGCAACAATTTGTGCAAAGCAAAATTTCTCTCTAGAACTGGATAATTCTGCATTTAGATATGCAAGATTTCAAAAGTTTGTCTTTATCCTTTTTCTTTTTTTTTCCCAATTGTGATTTTTCTCTGTAGAAAAGATCCATTGGCTCATTTGCTTTCTTTGCTTGAGACTTAAACACAGGGCAAGAGTCAGGCGTGAAGAGTGCATTCAGCCTGAAGGCCAGGTTAAGGTCATTTAATAAAGTATCTGACACCTATGAAAGAAGGGAAAAAAAGGTCATGTGCGTGTGCTCAGTGCTTAAAATGGAGGAGTGGTGGGTTCCAACCTCAAACTTTCCAGAAGTAATGACTCCAGTTGTACACAGTACCGCTGTGCACAGCCCTCAGGAGCGGTACCCAGAGTTTACACTGGTGAATCAGAGCTATCGTCAGGATTCCTGACAGCTTTCCATAGCTCATGCTGGGAGCTGGGGCTAGGTGCCACGGAGGCCTGGGGCACTGGCAGCCAGTGGTCTGCAGCCTGCTCTTTCACCACCAGCTGACTCTTCAAAGTAAGAGGACGCTGCACTGAAAGGAACAGAGAAGAGATAAAATGAATACCTCAACTTCAAAAGCCTGAGAGCAAGTTCTCAATCTGCTTTGTAACATGTAATTCATGTTTACAAATACAGCGTGTTCCTGTCATTGTTTAGCAAAGGGAGAGATATCACCAGCTGCAATATCACTAATGCCTGCCAGAAGTTTTATGTACAGTGTATGTATTCAGAGAGTGACTTCTCCTGTTGTGTTTCATCCTTTTAGGCTGTCTGTAAATAAAATAAGGGAAAAGACTCGTACAGTGGAATGCTAATGTTTTTGGGGACTGATGAAGTCAATAACTGCACAAAACAGTTCCTATTTGCATTCTGAGCTAGTATTTTTTATTTTTTTAAAGAAAATAATTTAAACCTTTTTAATTACAGCAAGCTTACATTAGGCAATGGCATCTAAGAGCTCAAGTTAAAAACAACAAAATCATCTTAAGACTCAGCAAATGCTCCTTGATATTAGAGACAGTTTTCTGTTTGGCACAGTTCAAGTTTTATTGCAATTATATAAATGGCAGCAATTTTGTCTCAAAAAATGAGTTGTATGAACAGTGATTTCTAAGTTGTGCTCTATTAAGTATTCCTCAGCACTTTCCACTTACTTTAAAGGAAATAGGTTCTTAGCATGCTATAGATTTACAGATGAAAAATAGTACATAAAAGTGCTGATAAAGTTTTGGGGTTTATAAGTTTTAGCGCTGATAAAGCAATGTTATGTAGGTTTATTTAGTTTTTGCGAAATTAATTATTAATTTCATGAATACAATTTTGATGACTGTGAAACTTTGAAGGCTTTGGTGTTAGGTGATTTTGCTATGGACATCCTGAATGCCTTAGTATTTTCTTTTTAAGTATCATAAACTAAGGTTTGAAATATCCTCAACAGGTCACACTCCTGCTTCACAACAGACCAGATATTCCTCATGGATATTTGACCTGACACTTTGTTCTTTATCTGGAATGGTTTTAGAGATATTTACTGCAAAAATTGTCCTCTTATAAATAACTTGGATTCTTAATTCCCCTGATCGATACTTCTGAACTACATAAAACATGTATGTGTTGCTTTTTGCAGTTGGTATGTTGTTTTTTTCCATTAACGTTAATCTAATACCTCAATATTTTTAATAAATATTTCTGTGCTGGTTAGAATTGGAGCACAATGTTGTGGTATGTTGTAGATAGATGAGTTTTTCTAAATTGTTCATTACCTTCTTTATTTGATGAATGATTCAGTGAATGTTTAGATCTTTTTATTGGTGTATACTTGAGCATCTATAGTTAATGATGTTTCGAACCCTCTTAGGAAGTGTGTAGAGGCATTCTGATCTTGCAGTCTGTTGGTCTCTGTTGATGGGACTACTGGTTCATTGGCTCTTTTGTTGATCCATGAGGAATTCATAGAGAATCCAAACAACACAATTAAGATAATCGTCCTATTTGATCTGAGTGTGCATGGTTCAAAAGCAGTTTTTACTGTGCATATAAAAACTAAATCTTCAAGTTAAGTTTGCAAGGGTGGTATTTCAAAAACATATAGGTGACTTGGATGCATAAATTTCACTGCCATCAAATTATGAATTCTGGAATATAGTGGTTTTTTTTTTTTTTCAGATTAGCTTCCTTTCCTAAGGAAAGAGAACTTATGCAATTGCATTGCCAATGTGAAATGAAATTGGAATTACATTTTATTACATTAACTTTTTTGAAAGTGGTTTGTTTTTTTTTTTTCAGTAGTCAGAAACCAGCGAGTACAGTTGATAGTAGTGCAGTCCTTTACAGCTCTTAATTCCGAATACCCACCAGTACATCCTGCTGTTAGGGTCAACCTTTCCAAAGAACTTTCTTACATCCTTGTTGTGGGTCACACAAGCCTTTTCCCCTTTTTGGAAGGAAGACTTTTATATCTAAAGTACCTAAAATTACTCTAAGTAAATTTAATGAGTGACAAAACCAGCTGCAACACTACTGTTAATCACTAGATATGGCATAGGCAATATTTGGCAGACTCCAAGTATGTCTTTACGTGCTGGATGTCTTTGACCCTTGGAATTGTCTTTAAAAGTTGTCTTAAGAGGGTAATGGTGTCATCAGGCTGAGACTTGCTGTCTTAAGTGAAGCTTGGCGTAATTGTTAATGTCTTGTATTCTTTCTCTCTCCTCCTTCAGTCCATACATAGACATACTCTGCCTGTCTCTTCTTTGTGTCTGTCTAGTGGTAAAAAAAATTAACTGTATTAGAAAACAAGCGGAGGTTGACAGATAGCAGATGAATGCCAGACAAGTATTTTATGTATGCCTTATAGCTAAGATTAAAACCTGGTAAAGGTTGTGCTAGTCTTCTATAGGAATAAAACATTAAGTACTGTAGAAAAGCTTAGACTTTTGTATTGTGAGCACACCTACACACACAAATACTGAAAGAATACTACCAAACTATAAATACCTCAAAGTTAGGAAATGCATGTATAATATTATTTAAGCTGCCCTGTATATAAGTTTGATATAATTAGAAATTGACGATGATATTTTCTATCCTATTTCTGGGATTAAAGCAATGTGTGATGCGGTGATTCTTGTCAGTAGGATGCTGTCCTCAGACATCATGAAAGTTAAGCGTTGAGGAAAGAGTAAGGCAAGGATTTGTAGCCAGCAAGCAAATGTCACCATGGTTCAGGCAGAAGACTGCTCCAAATTAACCCCAAGTGTCTGTTTTTTTTAATTATTATTCTTCATTGTTTGGAAAAAAATAAATGTCTACCCAGCTTGGAACTTTTGGATCTGATTAGCAAAGATGCTTTGGTTTTGAAAGACCAAATCTATTCATCAGAAGTTGGGCTTTGAAAATACAGGAGACTTAGTTTCTTAATAAACTGTTGGCTCAAGCTGGGCAAGCAGCTTCTGAGGATGGAAAAGGTTTGAAAACCCAGGGGACAAGGCATGGAGCACAAATGGAAAATGCGAGGAAAGTATGAGTGTCTTAAAAAAAAAAATCAGGCCAGACTGTTTAAATCAGGGCTTCAGACCAGTTTCAGAGGCCAGTGAGCATAAAAGAGAGGCAGAATCTCAGATCCAGCTGCTGACATTGTCTTGTAGATGAACTGGCTTCGTCACCAATCACAGGGATGGTGCATGAGTGGTGCTGATGTTTTGAAGAACCTGCAGGGGCATCAAGACTGAACAGGTATGATGGAAGCCTCAGAGGTCATAGTTGCAAAGCAACTCCTGAGCAATATGTTGAACTAACATTTTCACAAGATCTGTTGGCAAATTCTAATGTGATTTTCACAATGAATTCAAAACACAGCTTCTTCATGCAACCCCCAAATGCAGGGATCTGAATTCCTTAATTTGCTTCACTTTTGTTAATGAAAAACCTTGTTATGTCTTTCCTTCTTTCCTGAAAGGGCTGGTAATTTTTATGCCATTTAGCCTAGAAATCTTCACCTATTGTGGAAAACTTGAGCCCGGCTAATTAGAATCTAACAAACTATAAGAAACTAAAGATGGTTGATACTGGAAAAAAATAGTCTGATTCTTAAAAAAAAAACAAAAGCAACAACAACAAAAAAAACAGTGAGAAAAGTGAGGGATGTGACATCTCAGGAATCAGATCAAATCTGAATACTTTAGTATATTTCCTCACTGAGATCAGTAGAAATAGATTTTCCCCAAAAGTCTAGAAGTCTGTTTAATTGATAGAGACATTTGATAGTAGTGCTTCCTTATCTGTAAATCTCTGTTTTGCTGACATTCTATTTTAAGTAGTTTATTGGATGAGGTTGTTCCTTGTAGTCTGGAAATGTAAAGAAAACCCTACCTCTTCAAACCTTCCTACACTAAAGATATATCTTCTACTGTCTTCCCTACATTGCAGACAGTTTGCAAAGACAAAGGACATTTTGATACCCTTCCTAGCTCTCTCATGTTTTTTTCAAGAATGAAAACATGAGCTAATGTAAGCCAGGCACAGTCCCTGATACCATTGTTCTCCTTTGATTCATGTTGAATGCAAAGTTCTAACAATAACTGCTGCATCACTAATGGTATTCCAAGCTTTGAAACCTCATTAGGAAATAAGAATCTTAAAACCTCTAACTCTGAAAGATTGCAAAAAGAGTTACAGTTCACAGTTTACTTTTAGTTTGCACTGTAGTGAAAGAAGTCATTAGCCCTTGCCTGCTGGGGCCTACGTGCCATGACGGCAGAGTGGCTGGGCACATATATATCTTCAGAGGTGAACCAGCAATTTGGTTTGCTCTTGTCCAAGAATAAGTCATTATTATTTCCAGCTGACTGCAGCATTCAGGGTTAAACAAACAACATACTAATTCCAGTATGGGACAAGGCATAGTAATTGGTTTTCTGGAGAGAGGAAAAAAATGCATGGTGGAGACGTGCTGTTACTGCATATGCAGAACGAGGCAATTTAGAAATAAGACAAACATGGGACAACTATTATTATATGTAGTGTAAGCAGTAATTGAAACAAAGAAAACAAAACACTGCCTAGTAGCCAAGTACTACTGCTGAAGCTTATGTCTTCTCTGACAGTAACAGTAACGACTTCTCTAAGCAAATTTGAGTATAAGTAACTAAACCAAAAGAGAAATCTTGATAGATGGCTTTTAACACTGATTTTGAAATGGCTATACAGTCATCCTTTATAGAAAGTGGCTATTGGAATAACATCTTAATAATCACGTAGGGTACCTGCACGTTGGTTTCACTGCAAGTGTCTGCATCTTTGTTAGATGCCACTCTATTCTGGTGTTTAGGTGACTGCTAAGGACATTAGGACTAACATCCTAATAACGTTATTTAATAATTTTAATTTAAAAAATATAAAAATAAGGTAAGTTTACAGACAGAAGAGATGGAAGAGAGGCTAGAACTGCTAAAGAAGTACAGAAGTACAGCTGTCATTTCCTGCATTTCAAGTAGGCCAAGAACTGGATGTTCATGTTTTTGTTTTTGTTTTCTGTTTTTTTTCCTTGGTATTTAATTACATTTGTTCCATTCCAAAAGTGTGAAATTTTAATTAAAAAAATAAAATCCAGGAAAATTTTCAATTACATAATTTGTGTTTTTCCCTAAATATTAAATAAATAAATAAAAATGTTAAAAAATAATAAAAAAAGTGAAGAACATCTGAAATGGAAGCTCATGTTCCAGAAAAGGTCTAAACAGGATACCTTCACTTTACTGAAATGCTTTTTTTTTTTTTTTTTCTGAATTCTTTTTAATTTTTCTTGGGGCCACTTTGTCAGAATCAACCTTTCCATGGATGTTTGCTTTGGACAAATAGGCATTTTCCAAGAGAATTTCTGGATTGTATCTATCTCAGCTCAATATAAGTTTGGTGTTTACTGTAAGCTGGGGAGGGTTTCTCTGTGCTCTTCTTACCCTGTTAGGTATTTTCCTTAGCAACAGCCACAGTTCACTATAAGATGCAGAATATAGGCCTACGTGGCTGATCTTTTGACACAGAATTCAGTGCAGCTGGTTTTAAAGGATGGTGCTTTATTGGGAAGAGTTAGCTAAGCCCAGTCCTATGTTGTTTGTGCTAGATATTGCGTAGACATTAAGCCAAATTCAATGTATGCTGTGTTTTTCTATACTACAACTGTCTGTCTTCCACAATTTAATCTACAGTAATAGCTAAGTTTGTAGTAGGCTGTATGGAACCTATTATTTTTACCTCTTTAGGATCAAACTCTGCTCTTGGCTGGGGATTGATAAGGATCAGGAAGTAGTAAGCGTTTGCATTATGAGGAATCGTGGCACAAAGGATTTCTTGAAGAGGATGGTTTTGCACAGTTTACATAATGAGACCTTTATTTTCTAGAAAAATCATTCTCTAGCTACATCCTCTGGATAAAGAAACCCTTCTCACTCTGTCCTTATCACAGACACTTTATCATAATAAAACACAACTTAAAATTATTTTCTGATGAATCTGGGTTTGATTTATGAACTGATTTCTGTGTTAGAATCAAACCTTTGACTGGTTTCAAGTAAGTTAAGCTCTAGTGGAAGAACATAAGTGTTCTTGCTGCAGCTTAATCCGTGGAGAAGACAAACATACATTCTTTATTAACAGGTGCTGTGCCTTGTATTTGTATTCAGCAAATAACTTAAGCCTAGAGACAGGACCATTCTTGTATAAAGAAAGCAAATACAAGTGAGCGTAAAACTAGAATAATTTTAATGTTTTTTTTTAAAGTGGATGTTTAGTACTTGATCAGTTTTTCATTTATAATACCTATTTTATATGTGCATTTATATTGTATTTAATTTTCTCTTGCATGCATGTGATGATCTAGTACTTAGTAACAGTGTGACCTAGTAGTTAGTAGCAGGAGGTAAAAGAAAAGCAGAGCAAACAAACCATGGTATTTCAAAACAGATTAATAAGAGTCCCGATTTTGCAATTGATTGTAAAGAAATTAACATGAGATGAAATTGCAGAAAGTATAGATAAGTATGAGCTCACAGCTTACAAAAATACAGCTGTCTCTGGTTGATTCTTTAATCCAAACAGAATTTTGAAACATGCTGTGCAAAGAGGCAAAGTAAGGTTACTACACTTTCCAAAATCATGCTGGCATACTTTCGGAAAGTAGTACCATACACTCTTTGAGGACAGCAAATGGCACCGGGAGGTATCATATTAGAAGGAATAAGAAGAATTAGAACTTCTTTCATGTTCATGAAAGAAGTTGGCTTGGTGTTCTGACCACTGGCCTTTGTGCTGGTTACAGTATGTATCTCTAGAAGGACCAGTACGGTATCAACAAGCATGAGAATTTCTGTTTGAAACACTGTAAGAAAGGCAGTATTACACCTTCAGGACCTGGAAAAGCTTTTGGAACAAGTGGTTGGAAGTGATATTCTAGATGTTCCACAGATTAGGCCTTCATTTATTCTAGACAACAGTTAGGTGGCAGTTGTACATAATGTTGGCTTTTCAATTGTCAGTGACCTTGCTTGCTCTTTCAAGTGGCAAGACATCAGCGGTTAGTAATGTTAGTGTTTTCAAGGTCTTTCATTGTTTCATACTTTCATACGAGGTCTATGAGAAAATTCTATGTCACTGATATACTCTGGAGTTGTCTGGGAACTGTTAATCGCAGCAAATTAACAAAATTATTATTGAGGACCGGTAAACAGTAATGTTTTTATGATTACCTATGCTTCTTACTTACTTACTTTTTTAGTATACTTGACAGTGAAGTTAATAGCATATATATATATAAAATTGCTACAGACGTAAATCTCAGTTCATTGCCTGAAATTTTTTTTGAAGGTGAACAACAGTGTTATGCATGAGTGTAAAAGTCCAACAAGCTGAATAACTTAAGCATTTTGAGTTCAGTGTAGCACAAATCTAGCTATTAGAAAATAGATCTTTTATTGTGTTCTCCTGTACAAATCATGCTAATACAATGGCAAATGCTACCAAGCTGAAATAAAGGAATGGACTAAGTAAGAATATCGGTATCTTCTATTTTACATGTCACTGATCTGGAAAAATCTCTGCTGTAGCAAGATGATGCACCTAGGGGCATGAGACACTCAAAGGAGGTTGCAGCAAGTTGGGGTCAGTTTCTTCTCCCAAGGAACAAGCAAAAAGACAAGAAAAAATGGCCTCAGGTTGTGCTAGGGGATATTTAGGTCGGATATTATGAAAAATTTCTTCACTGAAAGGGTTGTGAGGCATTGGAACAGGCTGCCCAGAGAAGTGGTTGAGTCCCCAACCCTGGAGCTATTGAAAGGATGTGTATTTGTGGTGCTTAGGTATATGGTGTAGTGGCAGTGCTAGGTTAGCAGTTGCACTTGATGATCTTAGAGGTCTCTTCCAGCCTAAATGATTCATAGAATCATAGAATGGCCTGGGTTGAAAAGGACCTTAAAGATCATCTAGTTTCAACCCCCCATCTAGTTTCAACCAACCCTGCTCTGGGCAGGGTTGCCAACCACTAGAGCAGGCTGCCCAGAGCAGCATGATTCTGTGGTTCTAAGATTATTGTAGTAATTACCTATCAATTATGAGTATAGACATTCAAGTTTATATTCTTAGATGTGTCACTGAGTTGCTATGCATTAGTTATGTTATCTCTCTGTTTTTATATAACTCCCTCTTTTAGAATATCATTACTACCTATAACAAAATATTCTGAGATTCTTTTAAAAAAAATAAATTAGATGTGTAAGGTACGAAGTACTACTACAGTGCTCAGTAAACTGGATCTGCAGCAAACAGTATGAAATACGCCTTAGAGAATCCTAATTAATTTAGAACCACAGTAAACAAATGGCTTGTCACTTTCAGTTTATATAAGTATAAAAAAAAAGTGGAGGTTGGGGTTAGAAATACTCACAAGAACATATGCTTAACAAACCACAGTAAGCAGAACAAACCAGAGAGAGTCTAAGCAGAAGCAGAGATAACCCTGGCACCATCAGCAGATTGTATGGCTACGATCCAGAACACAAAGAGAAGATCGTTCAAACAAGTCATTCATATATTTAATTAACTATGGCAAAGTGTTCTGATAGTGAGAGGCTATTTTAATATTGTGCAAATGCCACACTAACCACATGCTCACCCGTGTTCTTCTAGAGATAACAGCAAAACCCCCACTGACTGAAACAGGAGCAAGACAGGACATTGAATATTGAAAATTGGGGGTTGTATTGCATGCCATTAAATCTTCAAATTTGTGAAAACAGCAGACTGAAGAGAGCAAAATGTGCTATTTTGTTATAAACCTTGGCAATTTCTTCTTTTTCTATACCCTGAATTCTTACTAAAACCATTTGGTTAACTAAATTTGTGTATTTTAGATTTCTATGTGTGTGTATGTATATATTTCTATATATTATAAGAAGAACATACATACTTTCATGTACACAAACACAAAAATATATGTATGTGCTGAGGGGAAGATCGCTGTATGTTTGGTCCTAGTTCTGGCCATCGGGCAGTTTGGAGCCAAGGCTCCAAATGGCAAAGCCCTATCAACTGGGCATGTAGAGCAGCTCTGCAGACTTTGTGCACTTGGAGAGAGAACAGGAGGAGGCTTTACTTTGTTTGTTGGCTGCTTTTAATGGGAAGCGGAGGTGGGAATGAGAAGAGGACAACCTGTCTGTGGTGCCTTAGTGGCAGGCCAGGCAGACCCCTGGCAAGCTCAGCCAGAGCCGGGCTGGTTCTGCATGTCTGCATCTGTCACTGGAAGGGCTGGGGAGGCAAAGACGGCCAGAGGAAGCCAGGCCTGCTTGGTACAGGATGCAGTTTCACAACCTGTTACAGCTGGTGTGTGCCCCCCACTGGAAGGCACTTGCCCAGCCGGGCTTTCCTGCCTCTTGCCCAGTGCCAGCTGTGCTGCTTATGCAGCTGCTCAGATGGATCGGCACGCGTAAGGCTGAGCTAACCCACCAAACAAAATTAGTTCTGAGTGTTCTAAGGCCTGTCGTTCAGCTGTTTTTAGAGCTTCTTGGAGTGCTAGTACAGGAACGTGGGGCAGCAGCACCAGTGCTGTTGGAGGCTGTGTGGCTTAAATCAGTTGTTACACCACGCCACCAGACCGCAGTGGGTACCAGCCAGCCTGGGAGCAGACAGGAGGAGCTGAAGAGAGAGAGAAGGAGATAGGGGCAGCCCTGGGGCTGAGAGACCAAGGACTGGGCAAGGAAAGTCAAGTGCTAAATCTAAGGATTTGTGAAACACTACCTAGTTTGTAAAACTAAAGGTGTAATTGCACAAATGTTCAAACCACTTGATCTATATAGTTCCTGTACATCATCAAGCTAAATGGTAACTATATTGCTTAGTCTTGTTGATGGTAAAGTCTGAGACAGATCTGAGAGTTTTAGCCCTGCTTACGTCTTGTGTGCCAAATAAGTACAGATTCAGTTGCCTAATTTAAGTTACTTAAATTTGTCAACTTTGGTAAAAGCTTATTTAAATAAGAAAGATGTTGTCATACTTTCCAGATGAAAAATTTTACTGCCAGATTTTCACAGAATCACAGAATTGTCTAGATTTGAAGAGACCTCCAAGATCACCGAGTCCAACCTCTGACCTAACACTAACAAGCCCTCCACTAAACCATATCACTAAGCTCTACATCTAAACGTCTCTTAAAGACCTCCAGGGATGGTGACTCAACCCCTTCCCTGGGCAGCCTTCCATTGCCATTCCAATGCCTAACAACCCTTTCAGTAAAGAAGTTCTTCCTAATATCCAACCTAAACCTCCCCTGGCACAACTTTAGGCCATTCCCCCTCGTCCTGTCACCAGGCACGTGGGAGAATAGACCAACCCCCACCTCGCTACAGCCTCCTTTAAGGTACCTGTAGAGTGCGATAAGGTCGCCCCGAGCCTCCTCTTCTCCAGGCTGAACAACCCCAGCTCCCTCAGCCGCTCCTCGTAAGACTTGTTCTCCAGACCCCTCACCAGCTTCGTTGCCCTTCTCTCGTCTCGCTCGAGCACGTCCATGTCCTTCTTGTAGCGAGGGGCCCAAAACTGAACACAGTACTCGAGGTGCGGCCTCACCAGAGCTGAGTACAGGGGGACAATCACTTCCCTAGCCCTGCTGGCCACACTGCTTCTTAAAAGTTGTTTCTGCCTGTCTTTGAACCAGGGACCTTTTGCATGTGAGGCAAATGTGATAACCACTACACTACAGAAACTGGTTTGTTATTTTCTTAATACGAATAATTCCTTAATAGGAAATTATTATTTCCTATTTACTGGGTTTTATTTCCTGAATGAGAAATAAGTAGATTGTTTGCATAGTGTTTTTTTTTTTTTTTTTTTTCTCAAGGTGAAAGGGAAAACTTAAACTTCTCTTTTAATTTGAGGGCCAAATTATGTGAAATATATAAATCACTCCCTACATTGAAATAATTGCACTGGTAAGCCTACCTTTCAAGATAAATGAGTGCTTGAGATATTGTCACCCACCAGAGGCACGAATATGTATGTGTAGGTACGTACAATTGGTGGTGGACTTGTCAGTACTAGGTTAAAAGTTGGACTTGATGATCTTGGAGGTCTTTTCTAACCTGAATGATTCTACGATTCTCTGATGTGTGTGTGTAGAAATTATTGTTTGGTTGTTTTTTTTAAATGTATACAGGATTGGACAAGACTTATCTGTAAAGTTGCTGAAGGAAAACTGTGACCTTTATTTTTCAAAAGCAACATCCACATTTCCTGGCTGACTCAGAAACTTGATCAGAACTTCTGTCTAAGACTGGTAAATTTTCAGGATATGGGCTCTCCACTGTACTGTTAGTGCAGTGACACTGCAAGTATTGCATATCAAGCAGAGCAGGTCTAGCAGGAAGAAATGAGAGACAACCTGCCAGCCCAAACTAGACACGCATCACAAACAGAAGGCCCCACTTTTCAGCCAGGAACCTTTCCCATGTACCCTTCTTAGGTGACAATGGTGTTCACCTCCTCCGGAATGTTATCAGAACACTCTTTTGGGATGCAGGACGTGTCAAGGCTGGGAGGTGAATTAAATACAGGTCATGTCAGTAAAGATTAGTTTACTAAGCAAAAAGGCGTGGACTGCTTCCTTCTGCTGCTTTTGTAGGAAACAAGTTATTCCACGCTTTAGCAGCAAACTGGGCAGGAAGTTTTTCTATATGGATTTTTCTTATATATAGTACAGAAGATTGGCTGTTAGAATGACCTGAGCAATGGGATGTTTATGGTATCACAGTAGACTGGAAGAGCTTGGTTTTCTTAAAGCAACATAAGGAGGGCTGAGATGGAGAGTGATTTCCTAGATATAAATGTAAAAAAAATTATATGGGATTAAACACCATGAATGGGAAAGACCTATTTAAGCAAAACGATGATGATGGCATAGTAGCAACTAGTTATCAACAGATTTGAAGAGAAGCAGTGTGCAGAAATGTGGAGATTTCTTTTGTTAAAAATGGTAGGTTCTGGAATAGCCTTTCAGGTGGAGTAGTGAGGGCAAGCAGACAGGCTTGTTTGGTGATGAACCTTGGTAAATTAGTAAATAATCTCAAGGAATATTAATGTCTGTAGCAGTCTGGGATTGAACTCGATGACCAAGACATCTCTTTCATTCCTTTATTTTTACATCTCATCTTGGAATTTATGCAAAATAAATGTAAATGTCCTGGGCAGTTTAGCAACTCCCCTTGTGAATTTTCACTAGCTTTGGCTTTCTGTGTAAGGTAGTCCATGTACCAATATTAATCAAAAGATGCTATAGACTCCAAGTATTATTTTCATTTCAATTTCAGTGGTTTTATTTTAGGTAAAGTTAATTTTTGTGCTGCTGTGTTTGAATATGTGTATACATCCAGACTCTCACAATAGTATATTGTTAAGCACCAAAATTCCACACTATTTTCTGTAAATCAATCACTTTGCCATATTTTTCTAGAGCAGACACTGTATATTGGCATGCAGTCATCTTTGCAGAGTTTCTTTAGCTGCAATTATTTAAAATAGTATACATTTGTCAAACTTTGGTATCCCTGACCTTATGTAGCTCTTCCAAATGATTATGCTAGAAATGAATACACATTGTAATCTTCCCCAGGCATAACAAATGATTGATGGGAGTCAGAAGGACTCATCCGCTCAGCAGATACTAGCATGTTATCTGAAGATACAAAAATGTTGATTTTTCTCAAAATCAGTGTGTGTATATATATATATATTTAAGGATTAAAATAATCCAGATATCCTAAATTAGTCACAGCTTTATTAAACAGTGATAAGCACAAAAGCTTTTCATGGTCATTACTAGGGTATTGCTACATACACAGGTTTTATTCCAGCTCCTTTAGAACTGACTGACTATTCCAGATACAGATCAAATGACTGATGAGTTTCTAACCCCAGGCAAAGTTTCAGGGCCAAATCTAGCGTTTCCCAGGGAAGTTTTCTCACTCATTAGCTTTGTAAATCAGAAATTATTGAATTGGTTTCCTTCTGTTCAGAAGGATGGGGGGATCTGTGCAAGGTCATCAGTTTGTACGTGTTGGAATTTACTTTTGTAATTTAAGATCATTGTTGATTTAGATTGGAATTATATTTAGCTGGTTCTCAGACAGTATAAATTATCATGGTTCTGACTACCTGCCCTGGCCACTATAACGAACTAGATCTTTAAAAAGTTTTATTTCTATATTTGAGAAAAATCATTAACTTTCAATGGCAGGCATACTCCTTTCTGTACCATACGCAGAACTATTGGACGATATCTTTCTGAAGAGAACAGCAAAGCACACTATGTGAGGACGCATTGTTTATATGTATTTAAAGGTTATCACATTCTATTCACTATATGAATAGCCCCAACTGACATTTTCTTGCTCTTCTCAAGCGATGCATGTCTTGTTCATTGTGCTATGCCAAGTCAGCTGTCAGGCACTGCATCAGGGGACCAAAAGCTATTTTCTTTCACTGTTTTGTTTGCACTTCAACTAAAAAGCTTTGAATCTCACTATTTCTTTGCAATACAAAAAGTAATATACAGCCAGGGACAGCAAATTTTAGCAAACGAAGAAATTCTGCAACGCTTTATTTCATGTTT
Source organism: Anser anser (assembly GCF_964211835.1). Classification (NCBI taxonomy): domain Eukaryota; kingdom Metazoa; phylum Chordata; class Aves; order Anseriformes; family Anatidae; genus Anser; species Anser anser. The sequence goes on along the minus strand of NC_139735.1, from coordinate 17,261,761 downwards.
CAGCCATGCCTTACAGAATAAGAAATACAAAAGAAAAGCTGATTTTGGAAAAAGGTGCCTCTTTAAAATGGGTTCAGGTAGCAAGCAACGTCTAAGTTATCCAAATCTTGATAAGCTTAATTAAAGATTATAAAGAAATTTAAAGAGCAGGTGTGAAGGTATATTTTTATATTTACATTGTTGCTATAAGATAACCTTTCCAACTAGATTAATTGGCAAGTTATGCTGTTTGCAGATTGCATACTTAGGAGTGGCAAAGAAACCTAACCAGCTCAGTGTCAATGTATAGTAGGAGCAGCGTTACAAGGTCCAAGGCAATAGGAACAAGAATTGTCCCTTGATTACAATTTATAGTAATTTTATTTAATGAGTAAGAATTTCAGTTTTTCATTTAGAAATTCAAACTAGGAAACTGTGAAGTGTCCTACTTATCCATTAAATATCTGTTCAACAGCTGATGAATTCCTATAGATGACAGAAAGCTTTAGTTAAAAACAATTTACAGAATGATTTCACATTTTTTTTCCAACATATATTGCTTTTCATAATTACTAATAATTTTATCCTAGCAAAATATATAGTATAAACATATCTGCACTGGTAAAAATCTCTTCTTTCCTGAAGGCATTTGTTTTGCTTAGAAATATGATTTTTACTAATATGAGTTAAGAAACATTGCAGTATCAACAAAACTTTGTCTAGTTTAGGCTAAAACTGGACAGCAATGTTTCTACAGGCTTTTTACTTTTCTGAAAGCTGGAACTAAATTAAAATACACAATTTTCCCTTTCTTCCCATAGCCAGAGTTGAGCTCTGCATGTGTAGTTGTGAACACACAGAATATTCTGTTTCAGCTAGAGATCCTAAGGTAGTGGCTGAATTCTTAATGCCTTTCCTCGTTTCAATAGCTTTGGTCCCAAATCCTGTAGAATTTGATCTATCCACCAGCTTGGCGGCTTTTAACTGTTTGTCTAATGAGAGCATCAAGACTAGGCACTGTATATCAGATTGAACAGCTATAAAATAACTGCCTTGTTCAAATGGTAAATTTTATCTATCCATTTTTATAGTATTTCTTCTCTAACAAAAAGGGAGTGATAGGAACCTCCAATTTTGGTGAACAGAAAGGAGATGTAAGATGTCTTTAAAAAAAAAAAAAAAAAGGCACTGCAAAAGAACTTTGGCATACGTCCCCCCAAACCTTTTATTGTAATAAGACATGCTGCTTTCCGTGCTATTAAATATACAGGAAGTAAGCGTATTAGCTGTTGAGTAAAAAATAAATCTGTTTGTTGCAAGTTGGATAAGCTCAAACAAGAGAGCATCTTATTAATACATAATCTTCCCATTCAGTCTGCTAAGAAGAAAAATAGATCAGTAGACTTAAAACTTTTAAAAGATGTTTTTGAAATAGTTCATTAAATAGATGCTGAAGAATTCTAAGCATACCCAAACTAATCACATGAGAAAGCAAGGTCATGTCAGTCCTTACTGGCTTTTCCAGGGGGTACTCTTGCAGTCATTGTTTTCTCTGAACGATGCAGAATCCTCCTAGAACATTTCCTAAAATATTGTTATATGAGGTTATAGAATCGCAGCATGTCACTATTTATTCCATCTGATTTTTAGAGCACAAAAGACTTCCATCATGTGATTCAGCTTAAGTTCTAAAAAGGTGTTCATTTCTACTTCAGAAATTATTTTAGACAATGCAAGTACTTTGACTGTGACAGGGATGCAGCACAGACACACACACACACACACTGTTATCACTTCAGAATAGACAGTTTCATTCACTGAGATAAAAAGCTGAAATGCAGAATAAGTAGTGTTGTTCTGGAGTATGAAAGGAAGATGCAACTGATGGTTCTGATTAAGCAGCCTTTTGAATTCTCTTTTTCTAATGGGGATGATGAAAGCATATTTTGTGTAGAGTTTTGTTTTGACTCAGTCTGCCATGAAGCTGTTTGAATCTAGGATTATGCCCACATTATTCATATTGCCAAAAACATCCAAACAGGAACAAAGGGAAAGCTAACCTTGAATTTTCAGCATGTATTTCAGTCCTTGTAAACAAGTTACCATGGAGATGGAACCCATGTGAACTGCCGCCTTCCTCGCAACTGCTGTAGACTTTGGACTGGCAAGAAAATGTGACACGGCATTGGTGCCATTTGTGACAAAAATGTATTTCAAATACTACACTTAAGCATTTCCTGACAACGCTACCAAGTGAAAGCTTAGAAATTGCTTAAAAGCATTGAATTGCTTAAAGAGTAGGCGAGATAAGTGAGAAGCAAACCTTTACCTGTTTCACTTTTCCAAATTAAATAATATTCTAGAAGAAAAGAAGATGCAAGGTCACTCTGCCTGTATTGCTTGCAAGACAAAAGTCTGCAAAAACAGCCTGATTGCAATTTTAAATAATTTTCACTAGGAAATGGTTTCAAAGAACCTGAAGTTGTGACACAAAAAAGAGTTGTAAAAAAAAAAGGAACACAAATATCCTTGACATTGATTTTGTTGTTGTTATATTTTGAATAGAGCTGCAATTGTCATGTCAGAAGTAAGTAAGCCAGTAAGTGTGATGACTGATTTTTATTGTCCATGGATGGAAAAGGAAAAATGCAAAGGTACACATTTCTTCATCCTCTGGACTTCCAGGATATCTCGTTTAAAAAGTCTTTTGTTTTCTAGCTCAGTAGATGTATTGTTAAAACCATGAGTTCTGTTCATCATTGTCAGTACTCCTCTATCTAAACAGTTAGTAATTGCTCAAATCACATTGCTTGTTTATATCCTGTAGATAAAGGAAAAACAAACCAAAACCAAAACAAAACCCCACCTCTAGTCTCTAGAAGTATAGCTATGACATGAGAAGGTTGTGACTAAGACCCAAATGTGGATGTCAAAAATGGGATGGATTCTCCTATTGTAGTCAGGGCAAATAAATAGCAATACCATAAAAGCTGTGGTCTAGGCTCTAATTTGACATTTTTACTCAAGTTTGAAGGTGTTGTTTCCTTTTACAACTTAAGGGCTCAAAATTAAAACTTCATTGATATGCCCTGAGGTTTTGTTGATTAGCCTGTTAACATATATGCTTGATGAGAGGAATTGTCTTTTAATCTATACCATTTTTCCTGTAGGCTTTCCTTCTTTTTGCAAATGTTTCCCACCCTAACACAGTTGTTATCCAGTTTTCTTTCTCCTCCAAGTTTTATTGTTCTCTTCCTGATTTAGCTCTTGTAGTTCCTTCGTTTTCGCTTTAGTTCCTTTTCAGATATTCTGTTTTTTTTTCTATCTTTCTTTTATGATTTTTTTCCAGAGGTGTCATCCATTTTCATTAGTTTCGTTCTTATCTCCTGCCATAAGTCCACATCCTAAAGCCACTGAAATCCATGGCAACATTTCCTGATTACAGTAACAGTTGGCCCTTATTTCTTTTATTGATGGCACTTTCAGAAGTCATCAGTTCTGCTTGAACAGTTTAGGCAGTGTAACCAAATTGTCACTATAAGATAAACCAGTAGGAAAATATTCTATTGCAGATGCATACAGTTTATAGTTGGAAAGCAAATAGACGTACAGCAAAACAACAGGTGCGGTTGAAGTAGTTTCTTACGGAATAAAAAGGTGCTACATTAAAATCAATTGTTCTCATAATGACAATGCAATGAAAAAAAACAAACCACAAAACCACCACAACTATACTTTTATTCAAAAAAAAATAATAGAATCAGCCATTACGTGAAATACTGTTAATAACACTAGGTAATTTGCTGCTAACACTCGGAGAATCCTACTGCCAAAGAAACTGTCTGGCCATCTATACTGACAGCTCCCCTGTGTTATAATGCAAACAATATTTTTCCTACCCAAAACAAAGCATTTAAAATTATATTCTCCCAAGCTGTATGGAAATGCACTAATTTGTCACTTTCTAAAGCTAACACATTTATGCTTCAGAGATACATAATTTAGCAACAAACAGCAGACTGAATTTTGATCAGGCTTAAAAATGGGTACAATAGCCTTCAGACTGCAAATGAGCTGAAAAGGCTCCCTGGGTATTTTCTTACATCTGAAATTTAAGGGGTAACTTTTTTTTTCCTTGAAAATTCCTTTAAAAGGTAATGAACAATCCAAAAAGGCCTGTTTCTTAATGGCAATACCCAAATATCTTGTTAATGAAGCTTTCTATGGCAGTCTAAGCCATACCTTATGTACATGTTTCTTGTCTAATACAATCAGTTCTACTTGTCTCATGCTCTTGGTAAAATAATGGAGTAGCTGAATATATTGGAAGCATACCTCAATCAATAATGCTATAAAATCGTATCAACGCTATTATTAAGAAATCACTACAATATTTTAAAGTCTGGCATGAATGAAGTTGTTATTCGAAAGCTTTTTAATTAATGGTTTAGAGCCTAAACCTAAAAGCAGGTAGTTGCCTAATTGTCAGCCTAATGTCCAGATTTGATTAAATATACTGTAGGTATCAACAGCATCCATATTTCTAAGTATTTTTTATATAAAAGGTCAGACATTGTGAATCCCTTACCTTTTCTGTAACATAAGAAAAGGGAATAATGTGTTCTGTGTGACAAAGATGACATATTGTGGAACTGCGCTTTGGACAAGATATTTTCACCTGAAAAGTCTGGCCAAACTCATGGCTGTATGGGTTCAGAAACCCTTAGCATAGTTGCCACTAGTTGGCAAAATAGGCATTTGGTAATAAAAGTCCATTTTATATGTAACGCTGTCAGGGCCGCTATGGCTGTTGCAGATGCCTCGATACAAGGACACCAACTTGCATTCTGCTCAGTCAGGTCAGGCTGGTTAAAGTTTGACACACACCCCCTTCCAACCTCCACATTACACTGCAGAATTCTGGTCGGTATCCTCTCCCATGTGGGTCATTTATTTATTCTAATAATATCAGTAATCATTACTTTGTATGCACTTTTGTTGTGTGTATGCCCGGTAAGTACAGGAGGATCTGGATTTGTTATGCAAGTGGGTAGGCATTGCCAGAACTCGCAAGTGCTGAGGGAAGCAGAGAGATGACAGCCCATCATATCTGTTCAAATTACTGTCTCTGTGATTTCAGTAGGTGTCAAGGTATTTACAAAAAAAATAATACTTTTACAAAGAAATTCATTTTGAAGTGGTTCCTCTCCAGTTTCTTTCTCTGTCTCTTACTTTCCTTCGTTCTCCTTGTCCTTTTTGACCCATCCTTACATGAAGCAGCTATATCAGTGCCAAAATTAGCAGCCCAGTCACCCTGACTCTGTACTCAAGCAGGTTTGAAACTTAGGTGATTGATTCTTATCATATGAAGTTACGGTAGCAGTTAAGTGAATAAAAAAATGAAGTGGTAGGAATTCAGGCAGTGTTTATTTTGCATGAAGTATGCAGTCTTATTCCGACTTTACACAGTTGGCAGTAGCTCTTCCCACAGATAGTATCTGCAGGCTTAAGAAGAATCAGGGAATATGCTTATATGGATGGTCAAGGCTGCCCTTGAGATCACACCAAGACATACTTTCAGTTGCCTGCACCCCAGTAACTTCCATACCTTTAATAGTTTACATTTTTTTCTTTCTAATACCTCTTAATGATGACAAGAATAAAAGAAAAGGCAATTATTCTGTATTCTAATTATTTATTATAGGAAGAGCCTGTTTCCAAAACACTAAGCCTAAAGATAAACCCTAATTATCAGTCGAGACACAACCATACTGCTGAAGTCAGAAGACAACTTTCTAACTAGCTGTAGTCATTGAGGAAAATACTGCATCTGTTTTTCTGCTAGAAGCAGCACTTTCCATCACTGACATCTATGACTTGCTGTTGGACAGGACAACTATTGATAATCAAAGCAGAAACTACAGCTAGTTTGGAAAGCAGTTTCACAGTAGGAAAATGGTATTCTGTGAACACTTTATAGCAGATAAGGTTTTCAGTATTGCTTTTCAAAAGAATACAACAGAACTGAATACTTTGAGAATGTTACAGACTATGAATTTCTTGTGTTGGACAAAATACCTCTTTCTTTTTGGTATTGTAATCAGGGTTATTGGTTTTATAATCTTGTGATAGAAAGGGGCACGGAATGGTACAGGATCTCACTTTTTACTTTAGATCATTCTTATAAGAGCCTGGTGTACTTTACTTCATTCTATGAAAATCTCTTTTATTACTTATGAGTTTTATACAGGTGACATTATGAATATTATTGGGATATTTATATATATATACATATATAATATTATTAATGAATACAAATGGCAATTAAAAAAAAAAAAAACATTTTTTCTTAAGATTCAAGTTTTCATGCTTATTTTTTCCTCATAGAATTTCCTAGTCTAGAGTACGCAGAACATGTGGGGTTCAGTGTTTGAAATCTGGGTAAGTAATTAGATGGGCAATGGGAGTTTTCATTCTTTCTACTCATGTTGCATGCAAGTAAACCTGCATTTCTTAGTAATTCAAACATTAATACAATAAATATCAACTAGAATTCAAAGAAAATAATTTATTTCTGTATTTCCACTGATAGAGAATGGCAGTCAAACAATCCATATTCATACAACAAATGTAGAGTATTCATGGAAGGGGTCTCTTTTCACCCATTTCTTCACATATTTTCATGTATTTCTTGTGTCTATGCACCACAAGGCAATGCTATGCTGACACTGTTGTGCTGTTAAATTTTAGTGACCTTTGCTGTGGTATATAACGAGATTTTGGAAATTCTCTCTGAACACCAACTTGTTGAAATTTTGATGTTGCATGGCAGTGCTTCATTTGGATGACGACAAAAAGTAGACACAGTCCAACCAAATTGGTATTCATCTACATTGCTGACTTAATCTGTCCTTCTGTTAGGATGCTGCAGAGTCTCACTCCACCAGCCAGGCCTCAGTTCCTAGCAGGGAAGGCTACTGAAGGGGCCAGCAGCATGTAAGGCTGGCAGGTCCCTGCTGTGCCTCCTTTGACAAACCCAGAAGCCCCAGAAGTGCTGCACAGAGGCAGCGTAACAGGTGGGAGGCCTACATTTTCATTTGCATTCAGAGTTTCCTGGGTTTGTTTCTAACTCAAAACTGTAGGAAGAAATTTGGAATTTACTGAACGGATGATTCCTTTGTCTACACCTACCTAACTCTTTAGCACTATTATCCCATTTCTATACACTAAAGGAAAAATAAAGTGTTTTAAAGCTGCTAATGGAAAGTGATGAAATTTTAAATGCTTCCAGCCTCCTTTCCTTTTCTAGGGGTGGGTTGAAAATTCCAAACTTACGATTCCTTTATAAGTAAAGTAATAATTATAGTAGGTTCTCCAAAGTAAGTTTTCCATTTGACTATTAATGGAGACTGATGTGCTACATTTGCAAAACCTTTAGGATTAATTTAATAAAGCTAGATTTTTTTTGATTTTTTTTTAAAACATAATGTTTTTGGTACCTTCATGCAGCAAGAAGGCTAATATAACCCAGACACTGAATCTGGAATATTGTCTGTCTTCTAGCAGTAAATACTAGAGTACAATGTGTTTTATGGTCAGATATGTGCACACATATCTGACCATAAATCAGTGCCTCAAGCTTCCCTCAAGGAAAGTTGAAAGAGTGCATCTCACAAGAGAGGAAAATGCATTTAAAATTACTGCAGCTATAAAACAAACTGACATAACCCAAAGCAACAAATATGGGCAATGAAATCTTCTGGGGCCACATCAGTGCTCTGAGAAGATTTCTACTTTTTGGTTTTATTTGCTATCAGGGATCCAGTGTGGTTTACAAATGGAATAAAATCTATTCATTATGCCTCCTAATATTCAAACAGCTGCATCATGGCTTTGGAGTCATTCTCATACAGAAGTACTATAACACAGAGCTCAAAGAAAGTGATACTTGATCTCTTTCCTTGAAGATTTTCTCTTTTGTAGTTGGAAGTGTGCCCAATTCAGCTTGCTCTTTGTATGCTCTTATTTGCAGATGTTTCACCAAATTTGGGGGCATGAGGGAAGAAGGCAGAGAAGGTAGAAGGAAGAGCCCTATCATAAACTAGAATGGGCTCATAACTACTCATTTCAGGAAAAAAAAAAAATAATAATGAGGGAGTTTCATCTAGTTTCTGTCAGAAATCTTTCCCAGCACCATTTCCTCATTTGAGGTTTCATCCTCAAAAGTTCTCACTGCTCAGATTACATTATGATACGGCTTATTTCATTATAACTGCATCTAATTGATGGTACTCACTTAAGATTTTATCACTTGTACCGATTCTCAGTGGCATTTAGAGAGAAGACTGGGCAATTTGGATGGAATTCAATTTTTTCATACTTGTTATGCCCATTTATCATTTATTGCTGCTATCAAGATGGTAGTACATGTAACTGAAGAAGACTAATTCACGAATGTAGGAGAAATATTCTGAATTTATTATTAAAATATAAATATATGATCCTAAAGTCACTTGATGTTAATTCATGGCCATGCTTAATCTTTTAATTTGTTGGGATTTTTTAATCATCACTGAGTTTCTGCTCTGGCAATTAACATTTTGTCTTGAGGATATTGCTTCCTAATAGGACCAGCACTGAACCAACTCATTCTAGTAAGAGTTAGCAAGAAACATTTTTGTAAATTTAGCAGTACTCACTAAAGTTAGATGTAAGTGGACAGTGAGACTTTGCAAGCAATATCTCAAATAATTGAAAGCTTGCCAATTTATGGTGCTAGTGATTGAATAAATTTGACAAAACCATTTAGCGTATTGTCTTGATACTGTTTTATGAAACCTGTCTCTGAAACATAGATATTAGAGAATTTCATGAGCCATTGTCACCAAGGTGTATGTATTTCTGCACACAAATGAGGAGGAATTTTGCTGAGTAAAATAGCTGAATTGTAGCATGTAGGTGAATTACAGAAGGTTTTTTTGTTTTGTTTTGTTTTTAAATACATTCTCCTTATCCTTCCACCTGAAAACTAAAGTTAAGATTTCTACTGTCTTTATTTGCTCAATTGAAAAGCTGTCTCCTACCATGTGTCTTCTCATCAGGGTTGGTTTAACTTAAGAAAGTATCTTTCAAGTTTCTTTTTCATAGTTTGAGTAGAAAGGCTATAGGAACCTCAGTTAATTCCACTATCATTTATCTTCCCCACCTTCTTTTTAAAACACTTTTTTTGGAAGTGTAGTCCAGTAGTGAAAATAGTACTGTAGGTCTGTAGTCATATGTAATGGGTACTAACAGAAATGTATCTGTTTATTAGATGTTCATTTTCTGCTGTTTAATAAAATCCACATTAATGTCTTTAATGCACATCACTGCATTTCCTGAAAACACAGATAGGGAACAAGCCACAGCTACTTCCTAACACTCCTTCACACTTTGTGAACCTTTATGAGCTCAAAGGCTCTGTGAGTGCTAAGTCATGTTGTGTGTCCAGGGGAGAGGAAACAAACAAACAACAAAAAACGAGGCCCAAAGCTGCACTTTTACATTATTCCTTTCTCTGCACCTTACCTCTCTGGACCAGTGCAGTCTGACCCTTATGAAAGATCAACACAGCAGCTGGCCACAACGTTTCTAGCATCCTGACTACTTCAGAGCTGCTGAGAGAATCATTCAGCTTCTCCTGAAAATATCAGGGAGGTTGAATTAGACTAGGCTTGGTGAAGGCATTAGAGTTCAATAATGTCTTTTAGTTTCTGTGGTAGTCTAGCTCATGTAAGATTAAGCTCATCTTTTGAGAATTTTTTTCTATCCCAAATGGAGGGACACTCACTGATCACTCACTGATTTTTCTCTCCAAACATTACTGTTGTTTGTAGCTCTTCTTCCTTCCTATCCTAATCATCATTATAAAAATTGGTCATGACTTCAGACAGTACTGAGTCTTCATGAGATACCTTGTTACTACACTTAATAGTAGGTTGTTAAGAGTGTAATGGCTTTGCATTGTAACTGAGTTATTCGGCAACGAGTGGTTTTAAAATATGCACTGTAATAGCAAGCATTGCCAACTGCTGTAAAAGCTGGCCTTAGAGTGTTTCTTTCTTATTCCATAATTTAATGAATCACTTCAGCACTTACAAAAGTGAGCAAATACCAGTGGTCTGGATCAGGCAGAGCATAAGGATATGATTCATGAACTTGCTCGACTAAAAACCTGGACAATGCTCTGAGATTACTTTCAGGTCATCAAATAAATGCTGAAATACTACAAACATTTCTGTGCTGGGTTTTAAGTATCTTTAGAAACAAAAAGTGGGGGTGTTTTGGTTAATTTCTCAATCTAAAATTGTATTCTGAACCAAAAGTTCTACACAGCACACAAATTCCTGCTACTTAAGCTTGACCCCGTGAGATTTGAATACCCGCTTTCCAAGAAAATGTTTTCTGAAGATAGAGTTTACTCTCATGGACATTGAGCTGCCAGACTTAAAGTCCTTGGCAAAAGGAATGAAACTTGATGAATAAGATAGTATGGGATGAAAAGGCCTTGCTCTGAGCAGATGGCAAAGATAAGAAGGATCATAAAATTGATTGAAGCTTGAAGAGACAATAAGTTGGGAGTTGAGAGGAAAAAAAGGGTTTGGTTGAGAAGGAGATCTGGAGGAAAGGTTTAAATGTATCTCAGATATGGCAAACTTTTAAAGATTTAGCCTAAATGAGTGTGCTCCTTAAATCTAGGAACATATTTTAGCAGCTTTGTTCTCAAAATTTCACAACTGGTATCATTGTACATGGAAATCACTAACCGTAAGATTTTGTGTTCAGCTGTACCAATAGTCCATAAGGCAGAACAGAAATAACTTTCAAACTTAGTTCAAAGCTTAAGGAAAGTTAACATCTTCAGGTCTAGATATGTTTAACTTGAGCTGAATCAGTATAGAGAGGAGAGAAAAATGTTAATTTTTCTTTAAAGGGTAATAGTTTTGTGTGTATGTGTTTTGTTTGTTTGTTTGTTTGTTGTTACTTAAATCTGTGACTTCTCAGCACTTTTTTTTGTCCTTTTTTTTTTTTTTTGGTCTTTCATTAAGAAAGCTTCAGGTTCAGAATAGAACCTGTGATCCAAATTGATGATTTCTTGGTATTGTTCCATTCCTGAAATATTCCAGTAAAAATGTGTGTGATTATTTATGTACATGTCTATGGCTTTTTTTTTTCTTTTCCTGTTTTCTATTTAAAGGAAAGAGAGCGCTGATAGCACAGAGAAAGATTTAGCCACTGGCTACCTCCTTTATCATACAGATCAGGAGCTTGGGAACTGGAGAGGTAGCCAGAATCAATTTAGGCTGCTCTGTTTGAGAAGTATCATAATCCAGGACATCATCCAAGCAATGGATGAGTCTTCTTAGTAGCTTTCTATTTGGAATAATCACTTCACTATTAAGACAAAAGCAATGTGTCAGTCAGTACTTCTTAAATTGTGTTAGTTTGTTATGTTAATTTAAACCATGATCTACTCCTTCATCACCAGACATTTTTCTCCAGGAGGGGGAAAAAAAAAAGAAAAAAGAAAAAAAGCAACTGATCTAATGATGGAATTATAGCTATCTGATGTTTTCATTTCTCAGTGGCATGTAGGAGTTAAATCATTTCCACACTATTTTCACTACCTAAATGTTTTTCTCCAGTGTACTCTTTCCTTCAGAAAGATGTAGAAAATCCTTTTCTGATTCAGTACTTAATTATTGTTCACTCTTCCCCAGTTTTTGATCCCATAGGACTAAGAAGGTTTCTGGTGTTGCTTTCAAAGAAGTGAGTTTTCTAAGAAGCACTAAAAAAGATATTCTTTGTTTTAATTTAAGCTTATGATCTACTTCAAAATTTGAAGAACAATTTCCTTTTATGATACTAATTTCAGGTTGTCATTTCATGCTTCTTGTTCATATCTAGTTTATTAGATCACTTTGTGCAGACTTTTTCTTTCAATCTAAGTTAGTACCTGTAATTAAAGCTGTCTATAACTGATAATGAGTAATGTATTGCACAAAAATGTTTCTTAAAAAAAATAATAAAATCTTTATGGCAAAGATTTATAAGCTTCCATACTAACTGCAAATGCGTCATATATGGACTCGTGTAGATGAGACTATGGACTCAGATGTCTAAAAAAACAGATTGCAGTTTTTGATGATGGATAGATTGATTTAAACAAGTAATGTTTTTGTCAAGAACTGATCATGGTTTACTGAGGTGCGCAATTCACAAATTTCAGTAATGACAAGTTGGGAAAAAAATCAAACTAACAGCAGCATAGAAAAAATAATTAAAAAAATCTTTAAAATCATTCCCTTCTGGACTGATATTTTACCGCCTTCTTTTCAGTAGAAATTTAATTTAATTAATGTTAATGTATAATACTTTGGCAATGCCAGTCATAAGAAAATTCATAGGATGATACAAAACATGAACAAAATTATGAATCAGTCTTCAAGTACATTCCCTAGGTGAGGACTTGTTCAAAGTGTGTGTCAAAAATCCCACTATTTTTACCATATGGTTGTTGTTTTTTTTAGTTATACTGGAGGATGAGGACCATCTTGCCAGTTACAAAAAATTATACATATATAAGTACAGAATTTTAGAAATCGCGCTGCCTTTCCTTGACTGTCCCTGACTGCTGTGTACAACTTGATGGGGGGAGCATGCCTATCCCATGGCACAGAAGCAGTAATAAGTGTACAGCAATAACAATACCTGCAGTTGCATCAGTTTGTACGAGATTTCCATGGTTATCAGTCTTCATGTTGAAGGCTTGAGATGGTCACCGCTTCAGACAAAACTTCTCCCTGTAGCAAACTTTTAGGTAGCGAAGTGTCTGTCCTTGGAAATGGGATATTGCAGAATGTGTTCAACCATATATTGTTCAGTACTGTTTGCTGGTTTAGACTCAAGCAAAACTTGTTTTTGAATGGAGAGAGTAAACACATGCTACAATATGTGTACTTGCTGGAAGTATCCCTAAGAAGTCCACCAGAAAGCTCTAATGAAAAATTGAAAGATGGACAACTCAAATAAGATGGAAGATTCATGTGTTTCTGTGGAGTTAAGTATCTTCCTGTGGCACTATCTGGATATGATATTATATCATATAGTAGGCCAAAATGAGAAAAGTCAAAAGTTACAATGCAGAAGGTAAAATAGAGGGTAAAATGGCACCCTGTGATAAATTTGTTAAAAAAACAAACAAACAAACAAAAACTTTTAACCGTTTAAAACAAGAAGCAAACAGCAGTAAAGTATGAGGCTATGATTTTCAAAGAGGTTAAAAGAAGGTGCTATGTAGTGGAAGGAATGCAGTTTGAAGAGCTGTAAGGACACTAGTAGAAGAAAGACGCAAGTTGTTGAAAAAGTAATTTTAAAAAGCAATAATCTATAAACATTGAGAAAGGGAAATAACTAAACTGGTAAAATCAGGTATTATCAAGTGAGAGAGTATACGAGGGAAGCGAAAGACATCAGGGAACTTAATATGGTTGAGCTGGAGATACAAATTTTTTAAAAGTTTAATAACTGGCAGAAGTGTCAGAAACACTTTATGTTCTACAGAAGCTGAAATATGTTGTTTTCAAGGCATTCTTTTTACATGCAATTTTATTTTTTCTATTTCCTTGAATAAGTACAATATATTGAAAACATTGCTGCTTCCCTGTTAATTGTACGTACATTTTATTGCCCAAGTATTTAAGATATTAACTTATTAGGTGATACATTTTCAATGATTTTCTAACTGAACAAAATGAAATGAATGAAATTCTAGGAAATGGACAAGAAAGTTATAGGTAACAAAGAATCTATTAATTCTTTGAATTACTTTTCTTGAATACCCGTATTCATCATTTGCTTAGTTCTAGCTATAGAATTCATTTGCCTTTATAGAGAATGTGGTTGTGTGCATTAATGCAAGGTTTACAAGAAACATTAGCTTGATTTTTTTAGTAGTTGACTGAAAGAATTAATGCAGCAACTGCTTCCACAGGACATATTTGTAATTTAGCAATAGGTTTGTTGAGAAAGGCCAAGATTTTTCCGTATTTGTATAAATGTTACAGTCTTATTGTTTAGAAACAGAACTCTTCAGCTCTTGCATGTTGTGTTACAATTTGAACTGTAAATACAAGATAGTATCCTATTTATGAATTCCAGTCTCAAAAGCTAATTTAATTGGTGTATTCCAACTACTATTGCTTATTTCACACTTCAATAGGTAAAGATGCATTAATAATCGAAGTTTCAAACTGTAATTAACATTAGCTTTAGGCTCCTGACAATGAAATGATTACATTTTTATATATGGCTTGATACACAAAGTTAATCTAACCTGTGCATGAATAACGAAAGGAACTTGCATTTACTCTCTAATGTAAATCACCACATATAATTATGCATTCTCTGCAACTGCAGAGGGTGAAAAAAGTAAAATACTAGTGGCAGTGAAATTTTTATGGATGTCCCTCATTCATCTACTTCAACTCTGTACGTGATTACAGTGAGCTGAGGATGATGTTTCATCTCATTTGTTTCCACGCTGTTACTTCAGTTACCGAACAGTGCTCGTTTTCTTCATTTGCATGAGTTTATCTAAAAGGTGAGAAGGTGGCTGCCTAAAGAATAAAGGCCTGATTTTTCCGTCGTGCCATGCAAGTTTGCTCCACAAAGCCCTACCAATACCCCTCCAGTGAAGGAGTCTTTCAGAATCTGTTTTATTACATTTCCCTTGAAGCTACAAAGTAGTCTTCCAATTACTTTTATGATTCTGGAGTAGTTAGTCATCTCTCTCTTTTTTAATATAAGGCAGGGAACATGCAGCTATAAATCACTAGCAAGCAGGATCTAAAAACTTGACAGTGAGGCAAAGAATCTGCTTCTAAATTATTGGATCTGCAATTCTGCTTCTTAACTGCGGCCTAGCGTTGATTAAACCAAGCTAAACATTAGAAACTTGACAGATTTTATTGCCTGTTATGGTCATTACAAGTAACAAGTATGCTAAAAGCAAAATATTACAGTAATGCACTTTGCTACACTAAATGTTTGTAATAAAATTATAGCGATGCTGTATATGAGCAGGGCAGAAGTTTTTAGCAATAAAACAGGGGGTGGTGAAAGTGAAACAACAGCGCTGCTGGCAGCCTCCCGTGCATTGCCAGCCCCGGGGCTGCCTCGCTGGGCTCTGGGTTCAGGTGTGGACACAGAGAGCAGCTGACGGCACGCGGCAGTGCCAGCAGGGCCCTGTTCCCTGCTACCACCAAGGGCACTGCTCACTTCTGCGTTTCAAAATGGAAACGGCAAGAAGAAGCTGAATACGTTTTTCAGTGAGAAGAGCATTTATTACAAAAATGGAAGAAAAATTAAGGGAAAATGTTTAGATTAATCGTTACTTGTGAAGAAGCTATCGATCTACTTTTTAATAAAAGCTGGAGATTACATTTGTCTCTTTTAGTAGGAAGTGGGTAAAAAGTAGTTTGAGAGCACCATTTTCTGTTGCAAGGGCATTTATGTATAGGAGGGCAGTTAATATTTATTCTTTTGTGCACAGTCTTTCTTCTTCTCAGTTCCCACCTGTTTTCATCTAGATTCCCACTGATACCTTTTGTTCTCCCTTTAACTCCTCACCTGATTTTTGTACCTCCACAGACATTCTCCCCTAGCATATTTTCTGTAGGGAGCAGTGGGCACAAGTGCTTTAATTTAGAAATTCCATCTGGGACCTTCTCAGTGTATGACAGGAAGAAAAGGAAAAAATAAAAGAGAAGTTAGGCAGGATAATAAGCCAGGAAATCAGCATATCTCCTGTGCTTCTAAATTCTCTTCTTAAATCAAGTGGTGCCTGAGGTACTGAAATGCAACTCACAAAAGACTGAGCAGCTATTCAAAATAAGATGATGCTAATAATGGTGGATTTGGCTCCTTTTAAGTGAAACAGCATTGGATAGAGTAGTTTGAGTCACAGCTACATTAGATGTATACTTTTTATTCAGGCTCCCAAACTAAATAATTAATATCTGCATCACATTTTTTTTTTAAGAATGGTTTCTGAGTTCCGTAATAATTTTTGAATTCTGAATTCCCGTAAGAAAAGTTTTATGATGACAATGTGGTGTAAGCGTGCCACCTGCAGGAGCTTCCAGCTGAGGAAAGCTGCAGCCCCTTTGGCTGGACCACACCTGGGGCAGGCTGGCTTCCACCATGGGCTTTGCCCTTGGTTTCTTGTGGGTCTGCTTCTCAGGAGACCATTCTCAGTACACCATTTTCTCAAATGTACATTGGGAATGGATTCAGTACATAAAGGCAGTTAGTGCCTAATACAGAACTTGTCAGACTTCCTTGCTGAACCGATGTCAAATGTTTTCTAATGTAACTAAATCTTCTCATATTTACGTTGCACCTGAGAGAAGAATGGGGAGATGTGAATAGGTCTAGGAACAGGTCGCTGAGATGCCCATACTCTTCCAGTGGTGCTGTTATGTCCTTTCTGAGCGGGCAGATTAGTTCATGAGGTTAGTCAAAAAATCCCTTGTATCTTGTGTCTTGCATGTGGTAACCAGGCATCCTGATACACCCCATAGCCTCAACATCAGCCCGCTCCTTTTTCAGACATGCAATATAGCCCTGGCATGAGAGCTGTATTTGGATTCCTTGAGAGCCGCAGGAAATTCAAGACTAAGCTCTCCTGAACTGTTGCATGAACAGATCAATACCTTGACATTTGTTTAACTGGTGGGAATCCAGATAGATGGTATTTGGTAACACACATCACTTTATCTCTCATTATTTACTATTTCAGCTAAAACTCCATTTCATCCTGTTTTGCAGGTTTTCAATTACATCTAATTCAAAACTATGGTACTTCAAATAGGATGAATTAACTGATGTTAGTATAAGAGAAAACCCTCTTTCTTCTTTGCATTGTCAGGGCTAGTGGGGTACTGATTCTCGGGTGGGTTGCGATGATAGCAGATATGTTCTTCCATTACAGCCCAAGCATATTAAAAGCTAGCCTGGGGTATGCACCCATGCTCCTAAAATGGATGCCATTGGCAATATGTTGTGTTCATCTGTAGTATCACTTTCTCCTTTTTTCTGTGCTTGGAAGGATAAGAAAAGAATAAATACAAACATTATCATATTACACCAGACAGATTCTCAGTGGATTGGATTCACACCTAGGAAAGAGACTGTTATGTGTACTGTGCAAACATAAATCTGGTATTGATACATCAATTGCTTTTTATTTCTCATTTTAAGAAGTTTTTTGTTGTTTGTTTGTTTTTTTGTTTGCTTGGTTTTTTTTTTCCCATCTCACAAACATTATGGACTGAAGGCTTGTACTTCTGCTGCTGAAAGGTGAAGAGCAGAACAGAATGTATCAAAAAATAAATAAATAGAAATCAGGGCTGCTGTATCTGATGTACCAGGGTAGTATTGGATCCTTGTGCTATGTTAAGTATTGAAGAACACTCTTTCCATCTTGTTATAGTTTATGGTATTTAAGGTTATTACAAGTGACATTTCTCTTTTGTTAGCTTGTGATACTTACCACTTCAAAATTGAAAGGTACCTCTCTATCTGTTAGAAATTTGGGGAAACATGTAATTTTTACTATGAGACTCTTAATCACAGTCTCCTGTGTCTGGGAGAATTCTTGTGCCTTTGGGGGATCATTCATGTAGGAAAGTCACCACCTTTTTCCAAGCCCTGTGGTTTATGAGTTGCTGGTTTCTGCCTACTTTGTTGAAAAATGACCTATTTTGTGACCCAACCAGTGTGGCATTTCATTTTAAAAAAAGGGGGGTGGGGCTGGAACTGACTAAAATAAATGTTTCCATCCATATATTTTCATACTGTATTTGTATGTAGATGTTCAGGAGAAATAATGGTAATTATTATTGTCATTCTGATTGTTCTTATTTGCATTTTAATAAACAAGAGAATATTCTTTCCTTTTTCCCCCCCCTTTTTTTTTGGCGTGTGTATATTGAATCCAGTTCTGTCAGTATGACCTGAACCAATTTTGACCAAAAATAGATAAATATAATTAATATGTCTCTCCTTCATCTGCTGACCTGGTCACGAATTTTCATAACGTAAAGCCCATTTGTAGAACTGGAGTAGCTGTTTTTGATGGAAATTAAATTGATACCAAAAAATGCATTTCAGAATGAATTTTGAATTACAATAAAATTTAATGGGAAAGAAGACGTGTACCTCTCCAAATAATTTTTTGGTTCCCAGAAGAAAATACCCTGGTTAGCTATTGACTGCAGCTATAAAATATTTTATTTCTTGACATTTTTATGTGTCTCCAGATTTGAGGCAAGATCTGACAAGTGACAGATATTCCATGCCTCATTTGTACATGGGGCTTTTTTTTTTCTAAGCATGCCATTGTCTTAAGATACAAATATGGAAATCAATATACAGATGCTTTTAACAAAGAGAGCATTGTAAAGTATCTGCTGAATTAGCTTCCGTGGAATCATCTGTCACTTTACTGACAGCCCAGATTTTAACAATGATGGTATAATCTAAAGTGTTCAGTCTTAACTTTTGTTAGATTTATAATGTTTTAATTGTGATCTACTTTGTTAAATTTTGAGTGAATCAGACCAGATGGTATGAGAAATATATTAATTAAATTAGGTGGTATAATCAAGATGCACAAGTCCTTTCCTTCTTCAGGACTTTTTATTTTTCTGTTTATGTTAAATCATTCCAACTGTCTTGGATAATTGCATGTTAATAAAGACAATAAAGAAAAACACACTGTTCCTTTGAACTGAAGCTTGCATAGGGAGGGGCGTTGTTGTTGTTCTTAATTATTAGCATTCATTTTGAATCAGATACTTTTGTAATTGTTTTGTTTAATGAAGACATTTGCAAACTGTGAAGTCCAGTTTGCAAATATCCGACAGATTAAGTTAATCAGTATAGTCCTACAAAATGCTCGTAACTGATTGCTAGATAAAGAATTAAAGCTTGTATTTGTGAATATTCTGGTGGTAGGAGTCTTCTATTTTAAATTTAATCTGTGATGGAGGCTCATTATAAGAACCTGTTGCTTCTGTGGTTGTAAAATCATCACAGCTGTTAGTATTAATTAGCGCTGTCTATCTGTCCTTTACACTTAGCAGAGATTGTAGCACAGACCCATTCTAGAAGATGAAATAGCTAAATTGTTTCTGGATGTTTCTAACTTTGGCATGTTTGACATTGAAATCCTAGTAGGAGGGGTGAATACTCATGAATACTCATTTTTTGCTGGTTTTCTATCCTTTTGAGAGAATGGATTTCTATGAACACTTGATTCTGCACTATCTGTGTATCTGTAAAATGATTGCTGTTTTTCCAGTACTGCAATCCTAGCATATTTTATAGACGCTTCTTTCCCAGATGCATTGTTACGGTGAGATTTTTTACTGCTCCTTTGAGCCAGTTGCAGGAAGCAAGGAGATAAGCAAAAGGATAAGGAAAATTCCATAGTGAGCATAAGAGAGAGACATTTAGTGTTAATATTTTTCCTCTTACCGTAGCTTCTGTTTTTCACTGTTACAAGAAAGTGATTTTGTTTCTGTTCCTTTTCTGCATTGTTAGAAGGGGCATCTCTTGGCCTGTGTTGCTGCTTACATATATACAAGCATTAAAATGTATTTATAACTTGCATGATTCTGAAGCAAGTTAAAAACTGGAAGATCAAGAGGTAAAAATGGAACTGATGGAACCGAGAAAGAGGGAATGGAGTGTTTAGTGTGGTGTTTGTGTGCATTTGGCTTGTGTTTATTAGAATAACTAAATTAGCCTGTGTTTGGAGGATATACAGATAGATTTTTTTTTTTTTCCAAGAGTCTTATGGCTATTTTGAGACTGGTAACCCCTAATATAACATTATGGCAACATTTCTGTTCATAATGACTGAAAACTAATCCTCAGGATATGATACTTGTTCACTTTAAATACCCAACCCCAAAAATGCTGTGTTTTTAAACTTGTTCCATGGAGCATGCATTTATTGCTTCAGCTAATCAAAAGTAACACATGTATACAATCCAGAATAATACATTTCTGAGATGATAAATATTATATGAATATCGTAAATCTATCCTCTTAGAGAGGAAAAAAAAAAAAGACTAGAAAATGGCACAAAAGATACCCATTTTCATTACGGCTTTTAGACTACAATCATCTCAGCCTATTCTAAAGCCACAGCATGGATGATGAGCAGTTGAAATCCAATTTGAATTCATAATACCACATTTAATTTACACTACCACCTGTCAATAGGAAATAGACTGAGACATATCTCCTGAGATATCCATAGGGAATGTTCACATATAATTAACCTCCCCTTTTAAAAAAAAAAAAAAATAAATCTTTGTCATTGTGATGGATTATTTGTGCCATTTCCCATTTTTGTAACAATATCTCTCTAAAAATAGTTGAATATTAATCTAATATTTTCTGTAAAATGTAACAGATATTTCCTATAATCTTTCATGTTGTTGCATGTACATCCTCTTTCTGCTTTTGTATGTGCCCCCAATAAAAGTGGAATTGCCTTGCTAAATTCTTGAAAGGCCTAACTAGTATCATACACTTTTAGGTCAGAATATCTAATATCAAATGTGAATAGTGCAGCTCTTTCTTTTGAAAGAAGATGTCACAAACAGATGAAATGATGATAGAAGTGGACATTGGCACAGATTTAACCTAGTCATTATTCTCATTAGGCTGTTATTTTGGGTTCCTCTTTAGATGACAGCACATGATGATACATGACATCTACTTTGAATTTGTATTATCATGCTTAACATGTTCAACTAATATTTTTCAACAGCTAAAAGAGCAAATGCGTGATTTCTAAGATGTCCATGTCAATAATGTTCACATCTCTGTATTCACAAACTATGGATAATATGGATAGCTGGTACTTAAAATCAGGGAACATTTGAGATTGAGGGGAAAAAGAACATGCAAAAACAGTCAATGATTTTCTCCCACTCACCTGTATACTTCTTAATTCCAAAAGCAATAAAGTATATTTCTGTGTTGGCACATCTAAGATGATTGCACTAGTTTGACAAAGCTCCTGAGTCTTTGAAAATCTTTCTTGAAAAGACATATTCCACTAATGTTTTGTCACTTAATAACATATGGTGAGGAAATAATACAGCTTCATCAATAATTTCTTATGGCTTCTGCAATGTTTTTCCCCTTAACACAAGACTCAGAAAATAATGCTAAATAAAAAACTCTCCAGGGAAAATTACTTCCCTTTTTCCACACAGAGCTTGGAAAAGAAATGAAACCCAAAAGATATGCAAACTATCTTGGCACTGGTCTCAGTTTGCAGGCTCCATCTCAGCCTGTATTCTGAAGCAAACTGCATTTTTCTCCTCTTTGTGTTTTCATTTGAAATGCAATGTGGCTCTCATAAAGCAATATGATTAAGAAACATTGGCTGCTTTTTTTTTTTCCTTTGCTTTTTTCTAGAACCCATAATCCTTCCAGTTAAGTCTCATTGTTATACTAACCTCTATTACAGCTCTCTAGATATTCTTGACCAGTTCTGCTATTGCAGCAAAAGCTCCACACAGCTCTACTGATCTCCTAGATGTTGTAATTATGGATGGTTTACTTGGATTGTTATCTGATTTTTTTTGTTCAAGATTTTTAGTTCGTGATTTGTGAATAATGCCTGACAAAGTGTTTTTGGTGATTTCAAGTTTTCTCATATAAATTAACCTTTATATGTAAAATATTGATAAAATTTTCCCTTCATGTTATATAATTTTGTGAAAGCAAGGGAGAATGTGTTTATTTTTGGCATCTGTTATTAACTGTATGCATAATTAGGATGATTTGATATCCATAACATTTTAAAAGTTCAAAATGGGAGCCTACATGCTACACAAGTATTTCCATCTCAGGATCCTGCTGGTAACCAAAACACCAGAGGAGCCAGTTTATTTTCTCTGTTCTCACCATCTGTTTTGCACTCATCAAACCAAAGAGGGCAATGAAATTGTACTAGAACAGCACAGAAATGAAGCAAAAAGCAAATTGTTCCTCCTCTTCCTGTCCTAAACTATGGAAATTCTGGCACTTGCATTACTTAAAAAGACCTTGAGAACTTTAACCTATTATCAATGCATATAATACAAAGCACTTAGCCAAAGGCAGCACATCCTTAAATTTTCCAATGTGGGTAAGCAACTTCCTAGCAGAAAATTATAATACAGTCTTTTATAACTTGAAAAGTATAGATTTTGAAATGCATAGATCAGAGACAGTCTTTCTAAGATGTTACAGCTCATCCACTCACATAGCTGATCTTCTTACATTGGACAATGGTCAGTTACCACATACTTGTCCAAATTCAACTAATGTTAGTTTTTTTAAAAGTCATTTTCATTCAAGCATTCTTCATGCTCCCTGGTACTGACAGTGTTGTTTGAAAGAGAAGGACTATCCAACATCAACTTTGTTACCTATTGTAGCGTGTGGCTTTCAACTTTGGGATTGATGAATGAAGCAATTATCCTCAGATAAATCCAAATTTCTCAGTGGGAGTAGCCGAACACATACTCTGTCCCACTGATCTGCCTTTCTAAAGTTCAAAAAAACCACAAACTGTGAACCAAGTCACAAACATGCTGGAAAACATACGTGTGTGTATTTGCTTTAAATCACAACAGCCTGAAGCAGTGCTTGTGGTGTTAAACATTACAGGAAAAGCAGAAACAAAGAAATTCACAAAAGATAAACAATATTTTATGCAATAAGAAAGGTTTGCTGGTTTAAAACCTTGCCCAAAACATAGTTTTAACTTCTTTACCTGGTATTTAAACGGTTATGCATGAGATTGAAATGTAAATAAATGTGTCTGGGTTTTACCAAGCAACTCTTAGAATTTTCCTGTGAAAACTGAGCAGTTAGTTATAGAGATGATTACTTGTACTTTTTATTGCAAGTATTTAGTTTGTTGGAGCTGCTGAAGGTCCTATAAATATAGTATGCTTGGTTTACTAAGGCCAAATTAATAAAATTGATTTATTTTCATGCTATCTCTTTATAATCTGGTAAGTTTGAAAAACATTTAGCTACAGCTCATTGTCAATATGTGATGGGTTTAGCTCGTTCATCCCTTAAAGCAGAACTCCTCTCATGACAGAAGGAGCCTGTTATCTCTATGCACCATTTTATAGCTAATGTAGGTGCATGATTTCATGCTTGCAGAAGAAATCACAACCAACTTTACTAGATGATCAGTAAGTGCATTTTCCTGTTGACTTTTGTTATTATGGAAGACAGAAAAGTTACCAGTCTTGCTTAGGGTGAGATCAGCAAATCTATGACCAAGAAGTTGATTTTTCTCAGGAACTGCTTTTACCCTGAAATATCACATTTATTATGATTAAATAAGAGCTGAATTTCTCTCCTTGATATCAGCACTATCAAGGATATAGCTTACAGTAGTGAGGACAGAGATCTCTGTGAGTATGTAATAGACCTAATGCATCAAATGTAATGGTGTGAGTGATCTCATAAAATTATTTCCAAGGGGTGTTGAGTCCACATGCTATCAGCATTAGTGTGCAGATGCCACAAGAAACCTGAGACAGTAATTTCCACATCCAATTCACATAATGGATATGGAAATGGAAGTCATTTCAGATAGCAGATAGATATCCCAAGCCAATAAAAAACACATATAGCTCAATTTCCTCTTCAGCACTGTAATAGAAGGTAAACAGCCATTCAGATACAGTATAGTACCCACATTACTCTGGACATGTGCAGTGTTATGTCTTGGAAAGAATTAGTGGTTGTGTGATGCAAAAGGTATCTTCCTAAACTGAAAACAATGCTGCGTTTTAGGGCCTGTTATGATCTTAAATTTCACTGGATACCCAGGCAGGGGTGCGTATCTTCAGTTTCACAAAATATTTTATTTTGGGCTTTCGCACTCAGTGATATCCTAACACAGTTTTCACAGTGGAACTGTAAGTGGAAAGAAAGCATCTGACATGTAGTACTAAAAAAGATCTTGTTCATCAATGACAACAGATTTCCATATATATATATATTTTAGTGTGGTCAAAGAACTTAAGTCTTCTTTCATAAGGATGTAGAATATTTTCTCTTATTTTTTTATACTGAGTGCAGTTATGTGTCCCTTCAGCATAAGGCGTTCTATGTGTGTATGTGTAGAGGAACGATAAAGCCTGGGTCTTTTCTCTAAGCTGGGACATGGGGGTAGTGATGATGTTCCATGCCTACAGACACATTTTTAATGAGTTAGTACAGTTTTCAGGAGATGCTTAGCTTCCATCTACTCTGTAAGCATAAAATGTGTGAAGTCTTCTGCATATATTTATGACTGCTACTGTTTGTCTCTCTTGTCCAAACATTTTAGATTCAAAGTTGTTCAGGGCAGGCACGGCAGACACAGAGGTACAATTTTTGGTCTGTCAGTATGTCCACAGTAAATACAGTTAATGACAGCAGCACAAATGTTTAAAGGCTTCAATATTTGTTTGAAATGGTTATACATAATGATTCACATTCTTTACAAGGCTATATTATTTAAAACTATGTAAACGTTTACAGAAATGAGAAGTATCAACTTATAACCACCTAGTGAGTTCTTAATGAGATTGGAAAAGTAATTGAATATATGATTATAATTTCCTTTTGAAAATATAATAATTCATAATGATAATGAGTGCTTACTTTTATAATAATCAATATTTAATTTGTAAAGTTAGAATAATTTCAACTTTGTGCAGTTCTTCTATTCACATGCATTTGTTGTAGAGGTAGTTATTGATTTATGTTACTGATAACGTGATACGTTTTTCATGAAATCTCTTTGATTAGAGAACCAGAATATTCTTAGGTTTATGAGAAAATCATGACATTGGAGTTTGGTCATTGGTATCTTCAACTTTGTGTGTTAATGCAGAACAAGGTGTGTTACATGAATGTAAATGACTAAAGAACTCAAAGTGAAGTTTGTAACTCCATCAGAAATTCTGCAACTTGTTTTTTATTGTTGACTGACTGCCAGTTGTTTTTTTTTTTTGTAAGGATGAGAAAATAGAGAGGACTTTTTTTTTTTTTAATGAATTTTTGTTCCTTGCAAAATAATAAAGTGAAACTTGTCACACAAACCTGTTATTTCTTATAAAACTTATAATGACAGGATGCAATATTTATTTAAGCTGTAAGACACAAAATGAAAACAAAGTTTTGATGTTTGCCTAGAGTGTGAGGAATTATGCCATAGTCTTCCTGTGCAGCCATCATTGTTTTGGTCTCTTGCTCAAAAATAGTTAATTACTTCTATAAATTGGAACTCATTGTAAAAGAGCAATACAAAAAGCCCCCCTCTAACTTATAAATTTCCTAGAGCCCAGTAATTCATACTACATGGGACATACTATCCCTCTTCTGTATTTTTTATTTTTTTCATTATTATTATTCTCTTCTGTTTTTTAATATTTTTTTTTATTTTTTTGATTTTTATATTTATTTATTTATCTATCCTTTCCTTGCAAAAGGAATTTGAAATGTTGAATTACTGACATATTCCAGAGGGAAAGTAAAACTAATTTTTTAGCCAAAAGCATTGATGCATTAACCCTTACAAAAAATCTGTTTTGGGGAAAACAGGTTTTCAATTTTGAACGCTGGAGCAGTCTCCTTACAACAGATTATCAGCATGCTCTGCTTCCAGAATGTCTCTGTAAAAAGGATATTCTAGTGGTATTCAGAAAATTAAGTTCCAGAAATCACTAATGGTTAAGCTGTGAAGAGTGGTTCAAATTTATTTCAGGTGAAACTTTGATTTTTATTTTCTTTATTCCTTGAGCTTGTGGACTTGAATCAAAGTTTAAATGTTCCATATTTTTCCAGTTTGCATCAGTGATGAGCAAATTCAAAATATTTTAGCAGTTTGGAAAGATGCTTAGATGCTTTGTTCTACTTTGTTCTACTTTGTTCTACTTCCTGTAATTTACAAATTTTTTAAGAGTTACTGAGTAAAAATCCCATAATATTTTAAAAATAATGCTTGGAAATTCATACATAATGATTTATTTATATCAGGACTTTGAAATTTAGACCCTTACTTAAAATATTAGGTCAAGAAACAAAACAGCTTTTCTCTTATCCATCTCTGTAGACCACTGCAACGGGGAATTGTAAGATTTCATCTAATTCTCATAGCTATGTTTTTGGGATAAAGGGAAATCATACACTGCATGACAGCTTTATTATAAACAGTACAAATGAATAATACAACTTCATTCTTTATTATGCATAGCTAAACTCTATTTGATTAAACTAATATAAATAATTTCTAAAAAAGACCACCTGTTTTCCAGTCCAAAACAGTTGCAGGTACAACTGATCGAACACTGACTGGTGTAGGTCCTTTGACTGCATAAACCTAGACAAAAATATTTTCATACAGGTCATACATAACAACAGTCAGGTCATCCTTTTCATATCCAATGTAGGTAATATGTACTGTTAATGCTGTACCAGTTATTTTACTGAAGTGAACCAGGATTTTCTGTTGCTTGAAAATGAACTAGAAAGAAACCAAGATTCTTTCCTTCAGCTGCCTTTAGCTCACTACTTAGATGCTGAAAAGACAATATTTTTGTCATTGTGAAATAAAGTCTTCCTCCTAGCAGAAGTACACCACTTGATCTTATGGGCATTTAGTATTTTATGACTTCATCTCAGCTTCTTCATTACTTATAAATCGCTAACACTTCATACTCAAGCAATTAAAACAAGCAACAATTAGCTTATTACCCCCATGATCCATTGCACAATAATTGCACAAGAGAATTCATTTTAACATAATAAAATGGACAACATTAGAAATCATTTTGTGCAGAGCCAGCACAAGTTTGACAATAAGTTTTATAGTGGTTCAGTACCTTATGCTCTAATAAAAGCAAATAGATTTTCCATTATTGCAAGCCACTCACATAATGCCAGCAGGACAAATGATGATTCTAAGTAAAGAGTAAATAATCATGCTGGCAGAATGGCTCCTTTTAAGTTAAAAAAAATCAAAAATGTATGTTTCTTTCTTTCCCATCGTACTGAGGCAGAGAATTGTTTATTAGATGTACTTAAAGTTATGTTAACTAAGAAAAAAAAAATTAAAGTAGATCTGCAGTACCAACGTTTGTGAAATTCATTATGGATCATCTACACAAACAATAATGATGGTCGTGAAAATGAGAAGCTGGCACTCTATCAATGCCTGTTTTCAAAAAGCCATTAAAGCCTTTTCTTATGTCTTCAACGTACTACAAAATTTGTTGATGAAATCTTGCCATATTTCAGCTGAATTAAGACCTGAATCAAAGCCTAGTGAAGTAGCTTTCTCAGTGGCTTTGGTGGGAAATTTCCTCTCCCCTCTTGAATACAATTCTTGCTCAGTATTGTGTCATGGGAAACCATTATTCAAGTGTCTTAACAAATAATGTTAACAGCCTATAATGGCTGTGTATTGTACTAACTTCTACCATCTACATTCTCTTAAGTGCTTTTTACCCTGTGAAATCTAATGCCTTTTATTTCAAAATAATACTACAATAGCATTTTTTATGTTTGTTCTGATACTGCACAGAAATGTTTATCATCTCCGTTTCTTTTATTCCTCTAATTTTATTTACTGTTTTCATACGAAAGGCAGTGTATTTTATTCCAGAGCTGACACTTAAATTCCTTTTTAGAGAAGGCATATTCAAAGACCTTGGAAACTGGCAATCCATTTAAATCTACCATTTGACTTACCACTTCTATGTGGGTGGCACATTCGGAAGGAGAATCTAAAGTCAATAGATCTGCATGTGGATCCTTCCCCTAAATTTATGCATCTTTGAACTGATTGCACTGTTAAATTATTTATTCAACATTACAGCTGCTTGCTCTGGAAATTATGTTCTTATTACGAGGTACATAGGAACTATTTCTTAAAAGCCCTACAGGGAAGTAAGACATCAGATGCTCTTTTCTTCTGTTCACATGCACTGAGTTCTTTGGGATGGAGACTGCCACTTTAATTCCAACAGGAATTATTAAATTCCAAACAATAATGCACTAAGAAAAGGCAAGTGTGCAGTGGAGAGGAAACTAAACTACTACAGGAAAAATGTCATTAGAGTTCACTATTTTCTCTGGTGACTAGCAAGGAGTCAGACTGAATTCTGATGATTGTCTTCCAGAAAAAAGTACAGTAACAGTTTAGGAGACAGTGAGGAGAGATTTTCATGTTACATGGTGCCGGATCTGGTTAGAATTCCATTCCAGAGAGTCATTGCCTTACTAAACGGACATTACCAGCATGTTTTGAGCGTTCATTGTCTGGAAATTTTGTTTCAAATCTCCCTATTTCTTTCAGTTGTTTTTTTTTCGTTTTGTTTTGTTTTAACCCCATGCCCCTAAGACAACTAAAATTTTCCTCAGAAGTAAGTTTCTTAAAATGTATTCAATCTTCTATTGAAAAATGGGTTTCAGACACAATTTAAATCAGTGCTCTACCTACACTGTCCTACATTTGAAGTGTCATTGCGAGTGCAGAAGTGAGAATAAAAAGAATTACAAAGCTGCATTTGGAATTAATTGAGGGTTTACCATAAAGCCTGTATTAAAGTGTGTTGCAGAAGGTGTTTTGATTGGTTGCATTCTGAATGTTTTCATCTTGAAGAAAAATACATCAAATAATTTGTCAATAAGCAAGACATTCAAATTAATTTAGTAATTATTACTGATGTTGGGACAAAAGAACTCAAATGCAGAATGAAATGCAAAGTTAAATGCTTTATTCCTGTTAGAATCATCGGTTCAGCTGATCAGAAAAAAAAAGTAAAATAAGTTACTTTAGGCTGGGAAGTCAAAACCATTTTCAAGAGAAGTGATGCCCTTTCCTCTGCCCTTTATTGTTCTGCCTATTTGGAAGGATGAACATTTAACCTCTGAGTTAGCAGTGATAATAATGGTGAATAGTACATCACAATATTTCCGAGGAAGCCTAAAAAAGCTATTTAAAAATATGACAAGTAAATAATACATAATTAGTCAAGTTTTCTGCATTCACTGACATAAAAAATTAATGAACCTTTCAGTCTGAAGTAAGAGTTTAACAATTATTCTAGTGCTTTCTACAATGTATTAGCTTAAGAACTAATGTTTTGTTAAGACTATATGGGAAGGATGCATCTTTTTCCCCTGCATATTTTCCATGCTTTCTATTTTGACTTCTGGTATTCCAGAATTCACTGTGAGGAAGAGTTACAGTATAGTTTTTGAAATACTTTCCATTTTATGAAAGTCCGGTGATCAAACTGCCTCCTTAGCAATGCATCTCTCATGGAGGGGAGCCCTAATCTGTTTTTTTTTTTTTTTTTCCCTGTCTCTGGAGCGGGTGTTTGCACACTAGCAGTAAGCTGCATGTGATTTCTGTCTCTCAAATCTGTCAGGTCTCAAAGCTCTATTCATTAGTGGGTTCTCAATGGAGTTGTAGCCTATGCCATGGATTAGCTAATCTACTTCAATTTTAGATGAAATGCTGATGTTATTTTCCCTTTAGACAATGAACTGGTTACCAAACAGTCTTTTCAAAATGTGGTCTTTTTGTTGTTGTCATTTTTTTTTTAATAGAAAATGCATCATATAAACCATATGAATATACTTTCTAGCTTTCACCTAAAACTTCTCCTTCCCTGCCCGTTGGAAAAAAGTTCTGAAGAACCACCCTGAGTTTATCTTTCTTTGTTAGCATCTCCCTGCATAATTTCAGAAAAATAATTCCATCTTTGGTCCAGTCAAAACACAACTTCAACTCCTTAGTTTTCTGCTGATTTTTCCTGTTCCCACAAATACACAGATCTTCATTTAGTGGCCTACTGAAACTTCAGCTCCTGGAATTATCAGCAAAAATACTAATTTGGTTTTATTTTTTAAGTTTTATTTGCTAAAATTTGGATTGCTTTATTATACTTCCCTTTTGGAACTTTTCTACATTTTGTGGAAAAAAACCTCAATTTGCTAGTAGACACTGTGTTTATATATCATGCAAGTGGCTGAAAATATCCTCTTGACATAGATCACTTTGTTTACTATACTGTTTTATAATTCTCCACTTCTTCTACTGATAAGTTCTGAGGTCTTTATATTTCTCTTTGAATTTTCACCAAATATATATATATATATACTTTTATGTGTTTTGCTTCTATGTTTTTTCATAATTTTCTTCTCCATAAACAGAAGTTTAAACATATAATTATGCAGAATTTAAACATAGCATCTATGCAGAGTTACACCAAATGCCCGTGCATTTGTGATCTGTATCTGTACCTGAATCTAATACCCTGCCTCTGATGGTGGCCAATGGTTGAAGTCAGGGAAGTGCACAGGCATGGGGCAAGCATGTTTCTTGCCTGAAACATATTCTCTCTAGAAGTGTTCCAAACTTCTGCCCTTCCCTTGAAGATGCTTTGTTTTTCCCTTATGAAAACTCAAAGAACTTCTCTAAAGAATTATGTAGTTAGTATTTGAGTTACAGGAAATATCTGAAATAAATTCTTTAGATTGCATTGTACTTTGAACTGTGACATTTCTGCCTTCCATCACACATCAAGCTTTAATGAACAATTATACCTTTCCTCAGAAATATGTCTAGGTTTGGAGTTAATAGATGTGTATGACTGACTGTCAGCTATGAGTTCTACTGGCAACATTTTCACCAAGTAAGCTTTTTGAAATGTTGTGTTTGATTCTTCATTGATTTGAAGTATCCAAAAAGTTTTATTCTCATTGGTTCATTACAGCAGTGGAGATTTCAGAAACATATTAATTGTTGATTTGTTTTATGGTTTTGTGAATAATGAGGATGAGTGAGCAACATACATCAGGTCTTTGAATTAGACATTTATTCCAAATGTATATATAAATGCAGTAATTAGACCTAGCAATCTGCACTGAACCTTCTCATTTTCCTAGTATACTATAGATTTTAGCTTAAAACAAAACAAAACAAAAAAAAAACACTTTATGTTCATGCATTTGTCATGGAGAAGTGATAATTGAGCATATTCTGATGAAAGTTGTTCTAAATACCACCCTGTCTCCATGCAGTGATGGATAATATGTGAACAAAGACACCAATTTCTAAGCAGAATATTCACATTAGAAACATTTTAAATCACCATAATAATTTATTATTCTTTAGTGAAATACATAATTGGTCAAAGTTGCTACAGACAGTATAGTATAGTTGCTCTACAAAATGTAGAGTGACTCTAATAGAGAAGCAGTCCAATAATATATTTGCTTATTTTAGATGTTCTTTAACCATAAGACTTCATTCAGTCCCTGCAGAACTCCCCAAAACAGCTAGAAGGTATTTCCCAAAACTGTATTTCATCTCAGGGTCCAGACTGTAAATAAGGACATGAAATAGTATTAGCATCTGTCTATGAGCTACACCGGCCATTGGCTGCATTTTGTACTGCTGACCAGAGGCTGAACCAGCCAATATTCACCCACTTCATCATCCATTTACCCAGTCCACATCTCACCAGTGTGGCTACAAGGAGAATTTGAGATACTTTGTTAAAAGCTCTTTCTCATCTCTCTGCCCCCGGTCACCTTCAGTCCTATTCCTGCCTCTCGTGTCAATAGTTTGACGATAGCTTGTGGTTCCAGTTACCTAAATAGAAATGCAGTAGGATGTTTTCAGATGTTTTGATGTTTTCAGATGTTTTGAGGCTTCCTTGGCTATGCTTAGATCGGTGGAGGCAAAAATAGCAGACTAGAAGGATCATGCTGAATGAAGATTCAGAGCTCTAGATGAAGTCCAAATGCCATCCTCATGGGCCACTGTGTGGTATAGGCATGCATAACCTTAAGAATGAACAGGCACAATTCAAAAAGCCTGGTCAAACAGATACTTTACAGTTGCAGGGCGGGAGTTTTTCTTGTAATTTTTTTCCATTTTCTAAGTAGTCTGTCAATTTACTCTGAAGCATCAGGTTTGTCTACAAATGTTGTCTTTGTAGAGAAAGAACATACCTTGAGTTATACTAGCATATATTACCAGCTTCCTATTTAAACTAGTTAGGGAAGAAGTGGGATGGAATTCCAAAGTTAAGTTTTGTTTTGTTTTGTTTTTTTTTCTTCCAGAAGATCTGCCACTGCACTCATGTTCTTGCAAACCTGCATAATCTTTTTCACAAGTTACATGGCTATGAATATTTAAACATAAAGTAATATTTTAAACTTTTTAGACCACGCAGTACTGTAGACTGTAGGATGATTTTTGTATAAGCTTTTACTTCATGCTTCAGCAGTACATAGTTTAGTAAGAAGCTAATAATGTATAACAATGTTATACAAAATTAATGCAATAAAACATTGGAACAAATTGTCCTGCCTATGTACAATTAAGAACAGCAACTTTCAGAATTTTAATGCTGTTAGAGAGGAGGGCTTGTTAGTTCTACCTAAACTTGCCTATAAGCCTCCTGATTTGTAATGTATATACATCCAAAAAATCAACAGTGCATTTAACCAGACAAAAGCAGGAATAAATAATATAATAAAGAATGACAATGGTAACTATGGAATCTATAATAATTTATTTTTTAGGTGGTTAGTTTGACTTTTATTTATTTATTAATAAGGTTACTGAAATGTTTTTGGTAAGGACATTCAGTGTTTTGTCTTTCTGGTATTTACAATGGAGAGTCATGTACTTGGTTCAGGTTTGTTAATGTTATGCTTCTCATTTTGAAACAAATTACAAAAATGCTCATGGAGGGGGGATTATCTTCTTTTATACCTTCTTTATCAACAAAGCTTTCTTATGCATTCTGAATCAATCATTATGCAGCAACTCAAGCAAATCCACTGCACTTAAATGTCAACATGATCACAAAGAAAAAAATCAAGAGTGAATGCTGGGAAAAAAAAAAAAAAAAAAACAGGCCCGTAACTATGCATACATAATATCTCTGAGAGTCTGACTGCGGACATACTTTAAATACCCAATTTATAATTCACAGTGAATTTTTGTGATTAGTTTCTGAAGTTCCTTTTAAAGTCACTATTTCTCCTGCACTACTTTATGTTTGACTCTTTACAATCACATGTTGACATTTCTGTCTATTGTGTTTGATCCACGTGAAAAACATAAACATGGTTTCACATCTTCCTTTGGGGACTTTATTTCCTAATCACATTTAAGAGAAATTTTTGTCAAATTGAAAAATGTCAAAACAGTTCACGTGTCTAATCATTTAAAGTTGTCCTGCACATTAGTGTCCTGCTTCTAACAGAAAAGAATCCATAAGACACTTTTAAGATTATTTGTCTTCTTCTGCGGATTCAGAGGAAACAGAACAGCTTCCTGCGGCATGTGTTCACTTACCTGAAATGACTTTTGGACATACCAACTTCTGAAACTGGCAGTTACCATCTATCACGCCGCCTTTGAACAACCTTGACATTTGCAATTGGTACTGGCAAGCATCATGCGCACAGCTGACCAATATCAGCTTTCCTGAGAAATAGGTAGCACAGGGATAAATGCTAGGAAAGTCATAAGTGGGGTGGCCACTTTAGAAAGCAGAATGAAAAAACTTATCTTAAACATAGCTTGTTTATATTTCTACCATAGAAAATTTTTGCACGTTTGCACATAAAAATCAGATGGCATTGTTCATATTGGGAATATTTATGAATAGATTTATATCACAGTCTACTAAATAATGAATCTCAGATCACTTTGCAATTTACTATTTTAGAGTCTATCAGTGACAAAGTTCAGTAAAGGACTCCCATAATCAAAGCCTGTAATGAAACCTCTACAGAACTTCTCTCCACAGGAAAATTGGAAAGTGGGGAACTATGACAAATGTCAACATGTACTTCTTCAGATAAGAAATCTTTCTGGTTTCGTTGTTGTTTTTCCTAAGAAATATCAGCAAAAATGTGCTAATAAAATATTATATAAATGCATAAAGAGATGAAAATATTTGTTCTGTTAAATATTAGAACTGGACACTCCAGTATAATTCATCTAAATGAATGCACTTTAGCTGGAAATAGGAAACAGTAAGCTGCCTCAGCATCTTTCTCTAGTTCTAAAAATGCCATGTTCATTGTGGAACATTAGGAAATTAATAAAAATTGTTACAAATGATACTCTGAAGCTGATATTTCATTAGGCATGACTTTTTTTATCCTTTAGAAAAAACAAAAAAAAAGTAGATGAATCCGTCAGGGGCAAAGACCAGTAGTCCTTTTTTCCATTTAATGATACTTTAAACTGCACTTGGAGCTTTGCAGTGTATGGGATTTTTTTATTATTTAATGCAAGGGGCAGAGGAAAAGGAATATGAAGGAGCAGATTTTGGTTTGGTTCGATTCTTCTCCTCTCTATCATGTGAATGTATTGTGATGAGTATTCTGCTCAAAGCTCATGTCAAGGTTACTTTTCATGACCACATAGCATGAAGAGAAGTGCTAGCATTACAGACTTTAGGACTGACTAGGATGATATTAAATCAGTGGATCCTGGCTGTACCCAGGCAGAAAACAAGAGTTTTACATGTTGATATGGCCAGACTAAAGTCACATGTGTCAATACTGCCATAATCAAGTAGGTCTTTAGTTTGAGATGGGTGAAATCTGCCTACTTTTGTAAGTCCCATTTGAGATGATTTGAGTGAAAGTTATGGTGCATTTTTTAAAATCCTGTAATTTATTATGAAACTATTTGATGAAACATGAGGCATGGGGCACAGCCAGGAAGCTGGGATGGACAAAATTCAGAGGCTTCCAAGATTATTAATTTCATCATTTCTTTCTCCATTTCTCAAGTAATCAAAGTAATAAAAAACTTATTTTGATACACCTAAAACTGTAATGTTTTGGGCATAAAAACATGAATGAGAGATTTTCATTTACCCTAAGAACTCTGTGGAGCATCAAGATATTACAGAATTATAATAAAATTTTTAGTCCTGTAAAAAAGCACATTACAACAGTTTAATTTGATAATGTGTATGTGGGCTTGCTCTTGCTTTTACAAATACCATACTGTTTTGATAATTTTCAGACACAACTGTGTAATAATTGTATGTCTGGAATGGTTGAAAGCATGAGGCAAATACAGTCTAAGCAGGTTTTCTTAGAATAATTGTATACTGTCACGTTGTGTGATTGCTTACGTGTTACACAAAGTATACAAAACATAAGCAAGCAAGCAGGCATCTTTAATTAAATAAAAGCATTTCTGTGCTGACATTCCTCATTTTCCATGAACTCCAGGAGTGCTTTTTCACGATTCAGTCCATTGTGAATGTTTTCTCCTCTCAAGCATAGCCTTGAAACTAAAAGCAGTGGATATCGTGCTGCAGAGACACTTAACCTAACTCCAGAAGAAGTATAGCTGTTTGCCCAAACACACTGTGCCTATGCTTTGTGTGACTGTATCTTATGCTGTTCCTAGATAGGAGCTGCTATATCCTATAACTTCCTGCACCTGTATTTATTAATTCAGGAAACTGTGGTGTACAGTGTTGTCAAGTGTCAGCCATGCCTGCCAAGGCTCATGGTGTCCACCTCTGTTCTTTATGCCCATTTGACCAGAGGAGAATTGGCTGGCTGCAAATTCTTGCTTCCCCAGAGTGTTTCAGGAGAGTCAGAGTAGTCAGCATTTGTCAATAAATGGGCACTGCTGCTTAAAATGAAGTTAAAACTGGATCAGAACAGATAGCGCAAACTCCTGGGTTTACTGTTGTACAAACTCCTATTCAGGAATTTATACATTAGGTTTAAATAGTTTGAAATTTGACTTTGCAAAATTTTGGAAGGAACTTCTGTAATTGTATATAGAACAGCACAGCTTTTATACAATGTTGTAGAATTTTTTATCAATCTTAAATGCATCTTTAAAAATATAAACGTAATCAACACAATCTATTCTTTAAACTTAAGTGAATGCCAGGTCAGGGATTTGCATACATTCAGTTTCACTACTTTTAAATCAGCATAAATTTTTACATTGGTGCAACTTCATGCATGAGTTAGATTTCTTAGCTCATCTGTAAAACTTGAATTCAAGACACCATGGACTTCAATCACTAAAATGTTTCGGCTCATGCAAAATATGTTTCAAAAGGACTAGCTGTAAAGACAAAGGAGGTGAGTAGTTCTTTCAGTCTAATTCTTTAGCAAGACAGTCTTTCAGATTGAAGCTTGGAAATTTATTGAGCATAGGCTTGAACCTAGGCTTAAACCAACCTTGCCGACTGTCTCTGCTTTCTGAAAGCAAGCCAATATTCAGATTCTTGATTTTCAGTAAAATGTAGAATGAAAAATCTGACATCACTTCAGTGAGAGTCAAAACGGATGCCTGTCTGTAGTACAGCTGGAATTGGGTATGCTGTGTCTCCAAGTAGCCCACCACATCTTCCTTGCAGAAGACAAAACTGACTTGCAGAGTGAGGCTGTGTGAAGCTTCTGTTCCCAGCTGGCACAAGAACTCTTTGGAGTAGATTCGCTTTATTTCTTCTTTGATAAAATTGGAATTGTGACATTGACTTTCGCAGAGAATTGTGAGGATAAATGCACTAAAGGTTTTAGGTGCTCAGAAAATTTAATGGAGGAGGTTGTCTAAATACCCAGGAAAGAATCAGTGAAATCAATCTATTAGGACATACTTAACAGTAGCTTACAATGGATAATTATCTATTGCTTCACTGCTACTGGGCAATTACATTGCCAGTAAACTAAATTATTCCATCTGTGGGTTATGTGTCTCTAGGATATTCAGTTAATTACATTACAGTATATTTTTACTCATGTGAAGCAGAAATACCTAGTGATTACAAGACTAAATTGTGAATTTGAAGGTGTGGTATAGATACACCTCGTTGCATGATGCCTTCATTCATCACACCATCTTGCCTCTGTCAGCTGAAGCTCTGAATGAGTTAAACACTATTCTGGAAACTTTGTTACACACTTTGTGATTAACAGAAACAGGATTTGCCTCCTTGTAGATGAATGTTTTGGATAATTTTGCATGTCTGCATCCTGTCTGGGCAAGCAGCATGTGCTACATACAGAGATTTATGTAGCACCCACAAGAATTGAGTGCTATATCCTTAGCATTCTGAAGAAGAAAAATGAAATCCTTTTAATTTGTCTTAAAATTCTTGGAAGTAAATGCTTAACAACAATTGCATAACCCAGAGCTAAGACTTCTAAAATGTTTATTGTGGCTTAAACATGCACCAGTGTAGAGGTAATTAAAACAGTCATTTCTGACTGTTTCTGACAAGCTGACATTTTCATAACAAATAAAGAATCTTCAGATATTTATAACTTTATGTCAAGGACAATTTATACTCCATGTCATATTACAATATTTAATTTGTTTTTGTTGTCATAATATATTAGCTTTAAAAGACTTTTAAATATTTCAGCAGCTGCTGCATTGCCCCAATCAGTACTGAAAAAAACCTTCAGTATTGAATGTACACAATATGCCAAGTATGTTCGTTGGATGTCTCACTGCTCACCCCTAGGTGAGTATCATACGTGTGCATAAAGTTAGCTTCTGTAGCAGAACCTGTTTGAGTGAAATCTGGAGGAACAGAGCAGGAAACCAGCAGCTTTGACTGCTGCTAGTAATTATACCTAGTAATGATCTTATGCTTATGTCTCTACTGACATACATTGTGGTATGTATTGTTAGATGTATCAAGCTATGCTGTATGAGTAGAGAGGCAGAACTCAGGTCTAATAGAAAATTGTTCCCTAAATAGCCATGAATCAAGCCTGAATCATGGTCCTGAAGCAGCAAATCAGATAGGTTGTACTGTTCTCTTTTATCTACTGAGCTTTCTGAGCTTTTGTATGCCCACTCTGAGAATGGCATACTGTGCATTTAGTTTGCAATTCTCATTGGTATCAAGAATCTGGAGGAAGTAAAATTGCCCTTTATACCTCACTTCTAATAAATATTTGTGTGAGATTTACTCATTAAAACAGATCCTTCAGGCTCAGGCTTTTTTATTATACCTGTCTTGGTTGTTACACATTTCTTAATTATTTAGAGAGCTCAATTAGAATATCTCTAATTTCTGTTCTAGATTAGATCTCCTTGTGATGGTTATGAAATAATCTATTTTATTCCATAATAGAAAGCTAAATCATTCCAGGATAAGACTAGGATAATAAATATAAGGTCTGACTATGATAGTATTGCTAAGCCTTCAGTTTTTTTGAGTCCTTCTCTAATTATCAGAATTCTGCAGAAGCACTGAAAATGTGACACCACCACTTGGATTGATAAATCGGAAATGACACAATTCAGAACAGTGCTTTGAACCTGTACCAGAGGTTAAAACTATTAACAGCGAAGTAGCTTACTGAAATTAGACTCCACTTGAAGCAAATTGATGTCATTGATTTGTATGACAGGCTGTAGTACTCAGCCTTTAGTGAATGTGAGTGTATCTGTGTTAAGCAGAGGATACTGTCACCTTGGTATTTTTAAAGACAATCCCAGACCATTCCCACTGTCAAATTTCAATTAAACATTTTTGGTCAGAAAAAATGTTCTATATGTCTTATATCTATTCTGAGCTGCTGGCAAAACAAACTGGCTTTTCCATATTTGGCATTTATTAATAATATTTTGAATACCACTGTGCTTTTTAAGCTGAGTGTGGTGGAATTCTCATGTGGGATTATTAAATGAGTCGATTTGCATTCTAATGAGAACAAATGTTTGGGATTGCATTGTTAAAATGCTAAAACGGTGTGTGTATAATTATTTTGCAGCTTAGATTCGCAGAACTCATTTCCCCAAACTCTTTTTTTTTTAAAATAACTAAAGAGACAGAGCATACTGACGGCTGGAGGGGAGGTGATTAGGGTAATTTAAACTGTTCACAAATGACTTTGCTACCGAATGAAAGCATTTCTTTGGCTTTGCTGTGCTTCTTTCATTATCTTTAAGCGGCTGCAGTGTTGAGTCCCATAAGAAGTCTCACCAAGCTCTCTTTCCTTGTACAATTTCTCATTTGTATTGATTAATCATTTTGTAATTCCATTCTAGGTTGCCTTGCTCATCTTTAAGGCATGTGCTGCTTTTTCTTTGCTTGTCTATCCTGTAACGGTTATGTTGTCTCTTCTAATACCTTAGCTTTATCACTGCAAGTCAAGCTTTAAAACATTAATCCCTTCATGCTTTAATTTCATATTCTATTACCAGAATGAATGCAAATACTGTTTCCTTTTTCTCCTTTTTAATCATCTTCACTACAGCTTTTGCAAATGGTCCAAGAGTAAAGTAAGCTTTTTATTGCAGTCAAAGTCAAAGATTTGTTTGGCTTCTCTTTTCATATATTTTTCCACAACTATTGCCAAACAAGAACTGTTTACTGCAGGTTTCTGAGATGTTCTACTGCCTTTCTATTCCCCATCTCAGGCACTGCATAGCAGCATTGTTTAAAATACTGCTTTCCTAAGAAAAATTGTGTGTTGCTCAGGGCAAATTACCATGAGTTACTGCAGGGAGGTTTAAATAAAGCCTTGTATTTTCTCCTCGCTGTATTGTCTTGTCATAAGCAATTGTGGTTGTGAAGTGTGGGTAGGGGCTGCTCTTTAACTTGCTGTGAGAACCACCAGGCACTCTCTAGCACTGTAAACTTATGTAAAATTTATATAGAAAGGCCTTAGCTGCTCCATAGTTAAGCTCAAGTTATACTCTTCAAGCAGGTTTTAAATCCCTGAGATTGACACAAACTTCTTACAAAGATCCCATCAGAAAACTTGTACGATTTTCAGTAGGAAGAATACATGTGGAATTTGCTACCTAAAAATCATACAGTCTGGCTACAGTTCAGCATAACATTTTTTTGTTTTACATATTTTACATAATTTCTAGTCCTCTTTTCAGGTGTTTTTTCATTTTCAGGTCCTGAGCCTTGGTAATTATGACATTTACAGGATCTTGATTTCTTTTAGTACACAATCCTAGTTTTATCTGAATGAATATTCCTGTTTGTCATTAGCAGTAAAATCTTTTGGCAAAGAACCCCAAAGTCTCATTCCTTCTGGTTTTCCAAGGGGAGAAGGAAGAGTAGTCTCATGGAAGACAATACTAATTATGGCATCAGAGGGCAAAGGGCTGTATATCAACCCCTGTTAACATTCAGGAAAGACAAAAACATTCACTTTCATTCTCACCAGCTATTCTGTTTTTGCTTATGTAAAGTCTTTGTGTTATATAAGTTACACTGTAGTAGCAGATTTTCTTCTGGCAAAACTTGGTTGTGCTTCCAGTTCTCCTTCCTCCAGTAAACCTTGTGATCCATGATTACCTATAGGTTAGATAGGAGTTGTGTTGGAATTGAGGAACTTGTTCTTATATTTACTTACATCTGTAAAGGCAGCAGGCTCCACTAAGTCTTTCACCAGACACTGAGAACATGCCCTATATACCATCTTCCATGGTGCACAACCTGCCTTTCTATGCAATCAAAAATAGACACAAGATTAAGGTATACCAGTCCTACCAGTCCTTTTTTTTTTTTCTTTTTTTTTTTCCTAGACTATCTCCCCTAAATCAGAGTTTCTGTTGTAGAAGTCTGGTTACTTTCAGCACAAATAGTAAAATTTTAAAGAGAATTAAAGAAAAATAACATAAATCAATAACATACACCAATGCCACTTCATCACCATGAACAATACAGCCCTCGCAAATAATTTGTTTTTCCCACTCCGCAACTTGCTCAACACTTTCAGACACTCATAAAGTACATGACCTATATCAAACCTTCATGCTCAAGTTCACAGCCTTACAGAAGCACCCTATATGTTTCTATGAAATTACTGAATGAAAAATTATGAATGTATCTGCTAAGCTATAGATGTAATTCCATTTTCTACATTCTTATGGTAACATCATAGAGTCATTAATCATTATTAAATCACAAAGCTCATCAACACATATTTACAGCTTAATTAAGAACTGTGCTCTCTAAAACTGCCAATTAATTAACTATCAGAAGCACAAACACCTCTCCACCCACAATCTGTTAAATCATTGGTTATCATGACCTTTTATTTTTTTCATATCTTGAAAACATCCTTTAAAATATCATACACTCCAGGCTTTCCACAGAGATTTTTGAGTTCAGATATGCAGCTAAAGAGTAATTGAATTTCAGAAGCCTTGTGGTTTGTGATATTTATTAGCAGTTAGGTTGGCTTTTAGACCCCCAGTGTTTTGGGCTGGGTCAATGCTATTGCCTAACCCAGGATAAAATTCTGCATTCATAGCACAATGTTTCACTCCAATTATTTCAGTAGGTTCTTGTTTAATGATGGCTGTTCAGAAATGGTGTCCTTTTACCTTTCTTTCAATTTTTGTATTCTGCAAACTGGTAAATGGCAGCTAGTATTCTAAATGTTATTTTATATATATATATATATTTAATACACAGGAAAATTTAGAGAAGTTCTGTTATCTTTGTTCTGTTCACTAAATACCTGGAATGAGTCTGTCTTGTCTGCCTATGTGCTTGCTTACACATCTGCTTCATACAACACATTCTGCTTAAGAGGTGAAATCTAGAAGAAAAGTAGAAAAGGAATTATATCAAATTCTTATGCGTTTTATGGCTGACAGTGAATT
Organism: Anser anser; assembly: GCF_964211835.1. NCBI lineage: Eukaryota > Metazoa > Chordata > Aves > Anseriformes > Anatidae > Anser > Anser anser. The sequence continues at coordinate 17,219,982 of NC_139735.1, read as the reverse complement.
GCCATTTGTGGAATATTTTAGCTTTAATATGCTCAGTGGCAGCTGTTGGATGTCACCTTCTACAAAGTTCCTTCTGGGACTGTGGCAGCACCAATCCCAGGTGCTCGCTGAGGAAACCCACATTTAATATTTACATTAATTATATTTAATGTTGCATTTAATGTTAACTTACTGCAATTTCCATGATTGTACCACTGAATATTGCTATTGTTTTGGAGAAATGTCCCTTTTACAGAACAGGTGGCCAGCGGTGCGGGCCGGGCTCAGGGCTGGGCAGGGGCAGGCATGCCCCAGAGGGCCGCTAGGTGCTGCTGGGCTGTGAGCGCCATTACAGCGAGGGCTGCTTGGGCAGCTGTGAGCGCTTGGGAATGCAGAGAGGCTGAAGAGTCGAAGAGGGAAGGTGGTAGAGCAGTGTGGAAGTAAGGTTGAGTGTTCCTTGCTCTTTACAGGGAAATTTTTTAAGTGGGGGCGTGAGGGAGGAGATGGGCTTGTGTGTGGTGCCCAGGGCAGAGAGGTTTCTGAGGTAAAATGGCTGCAGGGAAGGTGAGGGAGGATCTTGGCAGTGGGCAGCTGCCTGTGAGGGCTTGGTGTGTTTGTGAGGGCAGGTGGTGTGCTCATGGCGTGCCTGTGCTGTAGTGAGACGTGATGGGAAGGGAATGGTCCTTGACATGGCTGGGATGGAGGCAGTGCTTGGTGTGAGTGCTCACCTGGAGCCATTTTGGATGTGGGGCGACCAGGAGAAGCACTGTGAGGGCAGGGTAGTGCCCCTGGATTTTGCTGGCTTCTGGAACGGTGAGGCATAGAAGTGTTTTAAAATGCTCATCTTGGTTATATGTTTAGTGACCCTGCTAATGGTCTGTTTAGTACAGGATTTGTAAACTTAGAAACCACTGTTAGTAAATACAAGCTCACTGTTGCTGATCACTCTTACCAGGTGCGCATATTTTGTTTCCCTTTCTGTGTGCAAATGTGATACTTGTGCGTGGTTAAACATCTACACCTCGTCCTGCTAAATAACTAGGTCACTGCTATGTTAATGAAGGGGATACTGTCATGTTAATTGTGTTCTGTTCAGTTGCTTCAGACCTGTGCTAGAACAGAATTGTCGAAGTTGCTTAAGTCTGTGTCTCTTTATGTTTTATTTTTCTAAATAGTCCTCCTTACCGGTGACAGAAGAGTATCAGTTCTACTTTAAAGTTAGTACTGCTTTAGTGGCTACACAGAAATGCTTTGGGAAAAGACTACAATATAGACTAGGGTGTCTGGAGCTGATGCTCTTTGTGGGCTTGTTTCATGATCTCATGATTTGAGCTTCAGTGGTGTTATCCATACTGGTGTTCTTGAAGAAAAAGTTAAGTTTATGCCCTTGGAATTCCACTTTCATGAAACAATATCAATTCTATTACAGCTATAATTAAAAAGAAGGAAAGAAACAAATCCCTTAAAAGCAAACACATTATTTGATGTAGGGTGCTGTTTAGAGCAGGTTTTCAGAGTGCGTTGATTTGAGGTGATTCTTTCATGCCCTACCTTTTCCAGAAATGCCAAAAAGCATATGTTGCATCCAAATTTTTTGTTTTGTCAAACAGCACTTCAAAGACTGAAAGACCTTCAGTTTGTGCATCTGTCATGCTCTGATGGGATGTTTTCCAGTGAACTCTTTTATTTCAACCTTTCAGAGGCTTAAAATATTAGTTTTTATGCAACATCATGGCACAAGACTAAAGATAAAACTGTCCTTTCTGACAGAAAAACTGTTGATACTGGACTTCTTTCTGATGGGTATTTCCCTTTTGCTCTTATTTCTTCTAACTTCTGTTAGAATGGTAATGGGAAGAAGAAAGTCTGAAATGCTTGTCACTCATTTTTATCTGTTCTTTACCAACATAGCAACAGTATATCCATCCCAGCCTTGAGGTCCACAGTGTAAGGTTTCAGTTCTGTGAGCTTGAGAAGCGATTACTAATATTGGAAAAATACCTGTGATTACTTTTTTTTTTTTTTTGAGAGGGATAGAGGTTAAGCACAGTGATCCACTTACTAAACTGTAAATTTGAGGGAAATGCTGAAAAGGAGCCAAGTAGTGTAGTTATCTAGGTAACGGGTGAACTTGGGAGATCCAGAACCCTCACGTTTTTGCAGCTACATCCATGATTTTTGCAGGGATAGAGATGGACAGCTGGTTTTAATTTTAATCTTACTAACACACTGGAAGAAACATTGTAGGAGCCTGCTCAGCATGTTAACTAGGTGCAATTACTTCTATTTGCATGTTTCCATGTAGATGCATTTTAATTTCTTGACGTGTAGACCAGGGCATAGAGATTCTCTTGCTTGAGATAATGAAGCCTGTTAGACACTTCAAAAGGATCATCCTGTTTATATAAAACCAAATGAATAAGCTCACTAGCTGTTGAACTTGACATTACTCACTGGAAAAACTAAATAGTTTCACCGTATCCTTTACATCTTTTTTCATTGCCTTTTATTTCCTCTCTTGCTCTCCATTGCTTTTTCCCTAAAAGCTAGGGGAAGAGGGGAGGCGTATATTTAAAAGAAAGATTCTAAGGAGAATGATTCAATAGTAATAGTCTGTACAAAAATTACAAGGTTCCCATAGCTTGCATTTGGAAATCATTTTAATCACTGTAAAATGTAGACATGCTAAGGAGAATGCTAAAAAGTATTTTGTGAGACTCTAGGACCTGAACATTTGAAGTAAGCCTTACCCATGAACAGTTTACTATCAGTGCCTTGCATGCTTATTGTTATGTTCTATGCCAGGGCAAAAAAGGTACTGTATATACTCACCCGAAGCTGTGCAGGATTATTCAGAGCATGTTTCTGCATTACCTGTCCCAAAGCTTTTACAGAGTCGTTAACAATCAGTTGTTTTACGCGAAAGGCCCTCTGTCAGATATGCCTTCCACAACATCTGTTCAACTTGAGACTTGTTCAAAAGAAGTGCAAGGCTTCTCCTGAGAAGAACTGGCATGTCTTGTCTGTATTTGCCCAATATGCTCTGCTGATGGCAGTTTCCCCTAATTTATTTATTTATTTATTTATTATCAAACATCTTTGCTAGAACCTCCAACCCTGGTTTGAAGCCAAGGCTTCTTCACCAGAATATATAAATGTCTCAACCCTTAAAGTGTAAATGTGTCATAACACAACTTGAGAAAATCTTCTTTTTTTGTAGATGGTTTTTGCTTTACAAAGACACAAAAGAAGTTCTTTGATTTCAACATTGGATCATGCAATTTTATGGAAAAGAATATTTTTAGATTACTAAAACATGAGCCAGCAACTGTGGTTGCACTAGGGGTGTGTGTGTATATATATATTTATATATATATATATATATTTATATAAAATTCTTCTTTTTTAGGAGACCTGAGACTTCATTTTCTTGTTTTAATGGAAACTTACTGGGTGGCAAAACATCTAGAAATGAAATATATACTTGTCTCTTTTGCTATTGTGTGATTTAGTATTTATGTGCAGATAGCTGGACACAGGGGGTTGATGTTTCAAATGCTGGAGTCCTGTCAGTCAGTCTAGAATAAAATAAAAGATATCTTTAATGTTTATGCAAGTGTTGAAAATTACAAAGCATTATTCATTTGAACAGCAAGTAGTATTAGCATGCAGCTACATGATCTTCATCTATGTATCCTAATTTTACCAGGGCAGTGACAAGTGTTTAATTCCTGCGTTCATTCAGTCCAGAAGTATTCACTGACACAGTTTGGTTCTAATGGGGGCTAGGGTAGAACCATTTAAACTTCAGAAGACAGCATTCCAATCATACTGCTATTGTGTATTCTTTAGTATCATGTCTAATATAGATTTAGACAGATTTAGAGACAGCTTTACTGATTGACACCTATCAATCTCAAAGTCAGTTAAAAGATCTTTAATCATTCTGGCATTTTGGGCATATTAGGTCTCTTTTTGTATAGCTCATTCGTGCCCTTTCTGAAGGGTTAGTCTTTACCAGTAAAAATAAAGGAAATAATGCGTTAGCATGCGTAGGAAATACTAATGCTATTAGTCTTAATGGCTTTCAAGTGTTCTTTATCTTTATGAAGAACAGTTCAAGATTATCTTCTCCACTATCATTAAATTTTGTATTACGTGAGCCGAGTATTGAAGTTAAATTAAAAAATATTCTCTGACTGTATCCCTAGAATTATGGTATTTCATGGCCAATTTGAAGTCAGTGATACAAGGATTACTTCATAACAATATTAAGTTATTCTCCGACATCTAGTTGAAAGTAGTTGAAAGCACTTTTTGCCAATATCAAGTAATGATCAGTGTACAACAGTAACTGATATTTCTTCTTTTTCACAAGAGGGGTGACAGAAGTGGATGGAAGGAAAAAAAACATACCCCCATGACCCCAAAGACTGGTAGAGCTGCTGTGAATTCTGAATGCACAGGCAACTCGGGAATGCTTGAGTCGTGTTCCTGTGTGGACTGTGCTTTTGCGAATGGAATCTCATTGAGGATATTAAAATAATGCTGATCTGTAAATCTTAATTAGAACGTGTGCTTTGATGCTTCAAAACAAACCCAACAAAACCACAAAACAACCCCTGCACAACCTATGTTGCCTTTGATAATACACAGTGGCAAAATCCTTGCAGGAGGTAGTGCAGGCTATTAAGTAGGCTATTAAGTGAATATACGAAGTGAAAGGTTTAGTGTCTTGAACCGGCATTCTCACTAACGCATATTTTGCAGGAATTATATTCCATACTAACTCTAATTCTGATTTATTTATTTGTTTATTTTTAAATGGAACGCTCTTTCAGGATGGGGGAGATTTAGGTGTACTTCTGAAGCATATCTTCCAAGTTCCTTTCAGATGAAAGGCACCTTGTTTGTGCCCTCTGTCCCCTTTTTGTACTTGGGTTCATATAATACAACAGACTTAATTGTGAGGTGTTTTTTTTTTTTTTAAAAGCAATGACACCTTCCCCCAACGCAAAATAATTTTATTATAGGCACACCCAAACATGATTATACAACACCAGTATTGAAAGTCTTTGTGTGTTGCATATCCTAATTTCCTTTCATATAAGGGACACAGCTCATTACATTTAGACCGGAACTACGGACAGGTTTGTTTGGGGTGGAAGGAGCTCACTTTTGTCATTTGAAAATTAATTTGATTAGGTATGTGGAATCGTAACACTAATGTTATAGAGCAAGTGCTCTGTTACATCAAACAAATAAATCGTAGTACCATTTGCAAAGTACTTGCAGTGAGTGTGCTCCCAGTATTTGAACGCTGGCAGGTTGAGTTATGTTGCTCAGCTGAAGCTAAACCTGTCAGAGTAGATAGAGTACCCCAGATCTTCCACAGATGTAATGAGACAGGCTGATCTAAAATTCAGATGTGTCAGTAAGTAGAAGGTGTTTTTTTTTTTTATTTTATTTATTTTTTATTCAACATGAATAAATGTAGAATATATGACATTATTAATTTAAACTCAGAATATAAAAAAATAGTATTAAACAAAATATTAGTGATGCTTGTTATCTTGATAAATTTTTAGTTAAAAGAGGTTATACAAATAGAGAACTGTTCAAGAATGGTTCCAGCATAGATGTGTCTATAAGAGAAAGTGGAAAAAATGAGGAAGAAAATCCGTAGTGGCTTTGACATTGTTTTTAAAACTATAGGTAGCATAAATATACCAGCATCTTCTGGGATGTGTATGTTGATAATCTCATGAGCAGCCATCAAAGTGGAATTATTCCTGTCATTTTAATTCCCCAAGCTTGACTGCACAGATGTGGTGTTATCCCTTGGCTTGTGAGGATCCCGTCTTTCCTCCCACTCCTTTGAATGGCGTCACTTTCACCGCTCAGATTGTCCTTTTTGCTAGCGCAAAATGCCTGCTTCTCTGAGTTACTGAGATATACATATCCTGTGCTTACTTCTTGAATTTTATGTTATTACAAAAGTCACTGTGAATCGTAGTCTCTTGCAAAGAATAATAGGATTTTAATTTAAAAATTATGTAATATAATGTATTAAAGACAAACTTTGTAGTATGATAGAGTATACTTCTGCCAGCTCTGTGTTTTAAAACTGTAAATGTGGAAAAACTATAAATGCATGTGGAAAATTTGAAAATTTTCTTTGATAAATAGCATAGAGCAGTAGGGATGTTTCTGGCAAAGAATGCCTTTAACAAGCTCTGTCACCATGCAGGATCTTGATTATGTATCACTGTTTCAACGACACTCTCTCCTGAAAATATGATCACCTTGATAACTGAGGTTTCTGGTTTTATTAATTACAGTATATTAAATGAAATTTCTACCTTTATCTGGCTTTAAGGAATTTCCATCTGAGTAGGGTGTATAAAAAACTCATAACTAAATTAGTGCGTGGGTAGAGCAACATACTGTTGCACTTCAAATCGTGTTACAGGCAAAAAGGCATATATTAATATATCGAAAGCAAAATAGTCAAAGGGTTATTGTTAATGTGGATTTAATTGTTAAAATAGGAAAAAATGTGTATTACTATACAGAAGAAGTTTCAGGAATAATGTTAAAATTATTTAGCACTACAAACATCCTAGTACCTCCCCCTTTTTCTTGTGTGCTCACCTTTTCTCTGCTTCTCTGGGTGCTGGGGTGCGTGGGGTGCTTGTGCCAGGGATATGTTGGCAAGTCATTAGCATTAAGATTCCTTTACTGGAAGGAGTGTGATGATTGTGGTTTGGTCTTCCTTGCTCTGGCGTTTTCCATGTGGTCGTTCTTATAGGTTTGATAAAATTCTTAAGTTATAACAAATGTATAGAATGTCATCATCCTCAGACATCTTAACAATCAGATTCTCTTTGACAGAGATAAGGAGAAATAACATTCATGTGTTGGATGTTTCCATAGCTACAGAAGAAACACTTCAGGATTAGTGACTGCCAACAGAGGGGTGTTTACTGGAGGGGGCTATGTGGCCTGGAAGCTTTTAGCATGCGAGTTAGTTATATGTGTAATTTGCTTCCTGATACGAGGAGGAGTGTGGACTCATGGATCTAGCAGAGGTGACGCTTATGTCATCTGGATTCACCTGCCTGCCTGATTCTCCATGGAAGAGGAGCTGGGTGAAGGCAATCAGGAGCTCTCAGAGATGACCTTCCAAATCCAAGCCTAGAAACTGCATCTGACTTGCATTATGCTCAGTGCCCTTGTTCAGGCCAGTTCTCAGAGTAGTCTATCCCTCCAGTGGCCATCTACTCAGGGGTACTTGTCTAATCCTGAAGTCATTAACAAGTGTGCTATTAACTTTAGAGAGTAGAGACAAATGGGGGAACTGCACATAATTTCTTTTTATGCAATTATGTTTGTACAAGTGATGAAGATCTTTAACTTTCTGGTTCTCTTATGATTATATGACTGAAAATCCAAGATTTTTTGGTTCAACAAACCCCTCCCTTTTCTGTGTCAGAAGATGTGTGAAATCTAAGTTGGAACTTAAATAGGAAGGGGCAATTATTAAAATTTCTGTTTATTAATACATTTTTTTTCTGTATAGGGCAATAAAGAAATTAGTACCAAGCCGGTAAAATACCAGCACTTAATTATTTTTTTCCTTGGTGGTAAAGTGAAAAAAATGGGTGAAATATTGCAGACTTTATTTTTTCTACGGCCTAATTTTCATTGTTGTTAGTTCTAAACACCATATTTTTCTGAATATGCATCACATTCATTTTGGATTATTTAATTTAACTTCTTTCCAGATGAACTAGCTTTATTAAATGCTTGCTATGGATGAGCAAACAAAGTTTGTGCAGACTATAAATATCTGTGATGAGTCTTACACAGTATTTTGTAATCGAAGGTTTAACAATTACGTAAAATATTTTTATACAAGCTTGGTAAGGCACTGCAGTGAGCAGGGTGGGTGGGAAGACAGTTTAAAATCTGTTAGTAGAATAGAACCGGGACACCAACCAACAGTTTAAATTTTAGTTAGACCCCCCAGTATATGCCCAGTCTAAAGAATGAACTTCCAAGAAACTACATCAGATTATTAGTGCAGGTTGTTAAAGTTCGGATAGCTTTCTGCTTCAGGAGGCTGGTGTGTGTACTCCCCCGTATGTGACTGCAGCTGGGGTAGCACAGATGAAACAGTCCAGAGATGCTCGACAGCTCTTGTTAGCTACGTGAGCTTTTATTTAAAGCCAACTTAATGAAGTCTGAGCATGCCATGTGGCTGCATGGATGTGGTCATGTTCATTGAAGCTTTGGGAGTTACTGCAGTTTCAGTACTCTCACGGCAAAAGTTACATTTGATTTTGTTCTCTTTATTGTAAAAAGCAGTTTACTTGATTTATTTCTGGATTCTTTAGGGATTTTTTTCTTTGGTTAGCTTGTTGTTTTAAAACAACAGATATGTAGTGGTTTTCCTTGAAGCTGTCTCGCATTCTAAGAATACGTGAATAATTGTAGTTGATCAGTCCGCTACGTACAGTTTGCTTGAATTGTCAGATCAGTAGTGAGTTGTTTTTGTTGTAAAGTAACAGGTTTTCTTTATTATTAAATTTTCTTTATTATTGTTGTTATTATTCATAGACCGTTCCTGAAGGGTTTGTCTTTAACTATCTAGTTGTATACTAGTAAATAACTATGACACATCTTCAGTTTCCAAGAGTTTGTTATTACTTGGCAAACCTAACCAAAAGCTTATAAACACTGGCAAAAGTGGCAACCAATTTAAATTGCATGGTAAGAACAGAAACAGTTGGATATACTGGTATCAGTGATGTCACTCAAATAAATTAGGACATCTGTGTTCGTAATAAACTTTATAGATCTAAAAGGGTAAAGCTGCAAACATTATTAATCTTGAGAATTTTTTAAGGCAAAAGACGTTGACAGAGTCAATGACAGACAAGAAATACAATGAAGTGCCATCCTCTTAAGGAGATCTTCAACACAAAGGCCTGCAACCAAGTCTACCATTAGGTTTTGAATACCTATAAGTAAGCATTCCTTTTTACTAATTGGCATGGTTAGAAAGCTCCCTCCAGTATCTCCAAGTATTCAGAGAAGTACTTTGCAAACACCTGCTGCTCATGTTTGGTAGCACTACAATTCAGCATAGTAAAAGACCCTTTTTGTTTTGATACAGCTTAGATCCAGATTACAGATATGGAGATGAAATACTCTGCTGAGCTCTGCAGTTTGCCCTCCTTCAACCCTCTCCAAGTGAAATGGGTCCTTCTCCCTCAGTTGTGGATAATTCCAAAATGGAGCTTGATTAAATTAGTATTAATGTCTTGAGTGGCTGTACAACTTTATCAAGGAGCTAGGTTAACTTGATGATCTTAGAGGTCTTTTCCAACCTAAATCATTCTGTGGTTGTGTGATCCCAAAGAGACTTAATGTTTCTTTCAACATGAACTGAAGTAGGTGAAACCCCAGCCTGTTAGAAAGTCTATGCCTGATAAGTCCTGAAGGGACAGAGAGCAGAGCAAGAAGGTGGTTACAGAGTTAATAAAGATCAAGTTGACTAGTGTATGTTCTGTGATGTTGATTCTTTCTGCATAGAGTGAATTTTTCCCATCTTTGCTCGTAAGTGCTGGCTTTTTAAAGGAATTCGCAGACTTTTTCAGCCTGTATATCAAGAGTTTTATTTTCATTGAATAGTTCTTTATTAATATGTTGAAATAACAAAAAGCTCAACACCAACAAATAGGTTGGGGTTTCTTTGTGCAATTAAACAGTATGCCTGAAGTTCCCACTTAATCAATTGTAGTCATGATTCTTACACAGTCTGAAAGCTTCTCAATTTGATTTAAATGATTGATGTTGATTATTTCATTTTCAGATGTTTTTATCTGGGATTTTAGTCTAGATATTGAAATGAATGCCACAAATATTGCAGCAGCTGTATTGATTACTTTGTTTTGATTTATGCATTGGTGGTTTTTTTATCTGAGACTCAAACAGGCATTCTGAAGCTCTAATTAACATTTGTGTTCTGACAAACTGAAACTGACTTTCTATTAAGGGGATGTAATTTCAAGTGTGAGATGAGCAGATTTGCAAGCTCTGTATGATGCAAGGCTTAGGCTTTTTTTTAATTTTGTTTAAGATTTAATTACAATAAATATTGCCTGAGGAAAACCTAAGATTAATGTTGGATTTGAAATGTAACCTCTGTGTATTTTTAACATACTTTAAATGTATGGCTACAACACTAGGTGACTTTTGTTTTTAAATACATGAATTTAGGAGGCTGTAGTAAAAATACAGTATAAAATGACCCATATGTATCTTCAGCCCAACATAGGATAAAATCACTGTCACTTATTACCCAGCACTGACTGGTGCTAAGCAAAGCTAACAACAGTTCTGTTTAAAAACAGAACAACTAACCAAGAACAACAGCACTGTCACTCTCCAGGAAAGAAAGCGAATGAAGCTGCATGAAGAAGCTCTTGTGTAGCATGTTGAGTCCAGACTTGATAAGAATCTTCATTCAAGACCTGCATAAATGTCAGAATTAAGGTGAACTCTTCAAAAGCTAAGACCGTGGGCATGTGCATGTCTTTACCTGTATCTGAAACAAACTGGGGAGATAATTAAATAGCTTATGTAGTTTAATTTTAAGAATGAGGGCTGTATCTTTTTGTACCTTCTTAACACATCCACCAAAATCTCATCCTGTCTGGCCCCTCACAAGAACATAGTACTTCTTCCCAAACCTCTCTTACCCATCATTCTAACCCTATAATTGCACTCTGTGATCTCATTGCTGAGTGAGGCTGGTGCCCTGTGGGACAATCTTGTGTAATCATGTAATTAAAAATGCATAATAAACCACATAAACAAGAGAACAGAATTAAGCCTGCTCTGAAGTGTCTAACAGTTCCTCCCTTACCAACCTGCATATCTTTAACATTTTCACAAATAGGGTTTCATTTTTTTTTCTTTCCCAAGCTTCATCATGTATCAGCAGAAGAGCTTAAACCTTCTGTATGTGTTGTGGTTCCCTAACATGGTACAGACATTAACTACATTATCAAGCAGCAAGAGAAAGCTGATATTTCTGTCTTGTTCTGCATCAAAGATACATGAAATAAATGATCTCATAGTTTGCAAAGGCAGCTCCATTCTATAAGCTGAGGCAAATATTTAATTGATGTTTGGAAAGATAATACAATTAAATCTGAGATTCAAGTAAGTAACATTAGAATATTTGACTTCATCACCAGATCCCATAAACCCTATAGTAGCCCCATTGAGTAAGTAAGTGCTAGGAGTATGAACGTTTCAGTAATAAATGGAATGTAAATATGTAAGTGAATATAGATTTTATTTTTTTTTTTCAAAGAATTATTTCTTTGGAAAGGAGTGGGGGGAAAGAAAGAGAAGGCAGAGCTTCTGTGACTTGACTCGAGGGACTGCCTTTGGGTTCCTTGCTCTAAGGCAAATGAGTGGATCAAGGTTAGTACTATGGTTGTGCTGCATTTTGAATGCTGACCATAATAATTTTTACTCTGTTACTGGCTGAAAATGCTTCTTATATGTTTTTGTGGCTGAGCACAAAAGACTTCTGCCAAATCTTAGAGGACTGTTACAGCCAATGAAAATATTCTGCAAGAATTGTAATGACCTTTTGATAATGGAAACTGCTAGGCAGAATAGAGATGTATAATATGCACTGATAAATGGAGAGAGGCATCCAAACACCTTATGACAGTAGCCCAACTCCAGTTTGTTACAGTGCAATACCCCAGTTTGTCGACTCATTTTGATATATTGGACCATCCTATATTTGGAAAATGTTAGCTCATGTTAAGAGGGTGATGTGGATAAACAAGAATGAACCAACACTGGAAAGCTTTTTCTCTTCCCTGGAAGTAGGGGCAGATGGGGAATCTGTGGCATTCATCTCAGAATGCAGCTGAGGTACTGCACCAGATCACTGCCCGTCAGCAAGTTTCTGCCACGTTCCAAAACCTAGGATGTTTTCTTGCTGGGAACCAAAACCTAGGGTGCTCTTAGACTTCAGATTAGAAGCTGTTTTTTCACCCATTCATAAATATAGCCCTCATTTGCATTATCATCTGGTTCTCTAAATGTCATTTTTTAAATATGAATTTATTAAATGTCAGTTGAGCAGAGTAATTTGAATAGTTATTTTCTCCTACCATTATTCTGTTGCCACTATCCTATTATTAAGGACATTTTAAATGTTGATTGCTTATATTACTGATTGGAACCTTTGTTTGTCTATGTTAAAAACAAGCTTTTTCAAGCTTTTTTTTTTTTTTAAACGTGGCCTGATTTTTCTTTTCCTCCATTAGAAGTCAATACAGACAATGGAATATAATTGCAAAATCACAGTACAAATTCCACTTTGTTGAGAGGCATTTTGTCTTTATGCTGAAGATAATTCCTGCGTCCCTTCCACCTCAAGCTGGATCTTGGCATCCGTGTGATTTATTTTCTTTTTATATCATCAGATTTCCAGAAAAGACTCAATTAATTGCAGCTACAATTGTCACTATCAAATTATCAATCTTCTGCAAAATCTGATTCTCTAATTAATGTTGTAGCATATGTGCATTAATCTGTCTGCTACTTATGCTCTCTAATGAGACAGATACTTACAATGCTTTCTTAAAAAAAAAAAAGACTGGCTATGCATGACATTATCAGCTACTAAATAAAACACTGGTAGCTTTTATCCTCCATGCTTCAAGTATTGTATCTTTAACATTTTTACTCATTATATCTTTAGATCCACATTCAGGGATTCAGTATGTATTTGAAATTTGGCATTTACTCATCTTCTAGGAAATAAGCAAGTCAATCAACATGATTTGATAGACTATATTTATTTATTTATAAATATAGTAATAAAGTTGAATACGTTGTAAATTCAGTAACAGAAATGTGATCCACAATGTTCTGTTTATAGTGACATCTAGTGGCGAAGGCTTCTTCTGACTAAGTGGAAGAACACAGTACAAACGTGCTAAAACCTGTTAAAAATAAAACGTTGCATGAAAATTAAAGAATGAACTCTCTGATGATGGGAAACGGTACTGACCTTAGAGCTATGCATTAATTTACAGCAGATCTGTCTTGAAAATCCTTTTCAGAACAGTTCTTGTATTTGTATGCATGTTACATACAAATCACGCACATATTTTTACCAGTAATCTTCCTGATCTGTCTTTTCAGTCAATGAAACATAAGACAGTAGTAGCTCTGCTTGTCAGATGAGGCGAAAGGCATGCTATTTTTGAAAGAACGACAGTGGTAGAGGAGTGTGTATGAATACCTCGTATCTGAGCAAATGGAGTTAAATGAAACTGTACCAAAAGATGAGTTACTCTCTTTTCCCTCTCTGCTGCCATATTCATATTCAAGATTGGCTTTTAAATGCACCAAATGGTGTATTGCTGTAAAAAAGGAAATAAAAAACAAACAAAACAAAACTTGTATAGGGATAATCTGATTGCAGTCGCTTAGACCCAGCGAACTGAAGGCCACAGATCACTGTGATGATCAGTTTGAAAGCGTCATGTGAGGACCAGGTTTTGGCAGTCAGGATGATTTTCAGTTCATGTATCTTGAGTTTTTTCTGGTGGAGATCGAATCAGAACCAAACTTATGCTCAAGGAAGTACTACATATTTAAGAGTTTCACCTGGCCTCACCAGGCGAACAGCTTATTGCAAACCATGTCAGCTTTCTGTGTGCTTTCCCTCAGTGTTCTAAAGCAACTTAAAAAAAAAAAAAATCAATTGAAATATTGCCTTTTTTTTTTCCTTCTCTTTACGTACCACCTGGAATTAGAGAACTGGTTTAGAAATAATGGATTTGAGGGACACACTTTGCTGTTAGGAAGATGATAGAGGCATAGAATAAAATTCAGAATTGGTTCTGCATGAAGTCTTCTAAATGGTCTGCATTGAAGTGATATGATGTTATTTCAAAAATCCTTTGTTTGGAAGATCCTTTTATCCTCTTCCCCCTCTCCTCCCCCCTTTGATATTTTTGTAGTAAGCTGAAACCTTATGCACGTTTCTATATGCAGATTGAAGAGGTAGGAACCACCATTACAAATAGCATGTTCTTTTCTGTCCCCATAAAAAACTTAAAATACCTTTACAGAAAAGTATGGCTTTCGATCCCTTTCCCAATATAAATCAGTACTGTTTTTCCTTGTTTTTTCTACGTGAAAGAAAAACTTGCTTTTTCTACGTGAAACCACTCTAGATGAAAATACAATATTCCTTGTAAGATTTCTTTTTTTCTTGGTTACCCAAGTTTTTCAGTGATCCAATGTGCCTAGTGTAATCTAGGATTTGTCCTACAGGTCGCTGATAGTTTTACTACAATCCCATCTGTGTGTATCTAGCCACAACGTTATTGTGTGGTGGAAGTGTTAGGGAAAGATAGGATTGATTTTTAAATCTATAATTGTCTGAAACATATCTGGCAATTAAGAAGGAAATCTTAAAAACAAACAACAAAAAAAAAAACCTTTAAATACATGCTCCCTCTTAAGACTGCAGAAAGATACAAGGAAGATGGTAGTGGATATGTGGATAAGAAATAGAAATTATGGAAATTTCACTGAAAGTATTTAATTTTTGTGAACAATTGAATTTGCAGTTTCTTAGAAGTTATACTTTCTTACCCTTGTTTTGATATGCATTCCTCATATAGCTTGCATGTTTTCTGACTACTGTAAAGGTGTTGGTTAAGCAAAACTATAGTTGGGGTCAAACTTAACTGGCATTCTGGGGTGTTGTGGTTTTGCAGTGCTGGGGGGGAAGACCAAGGAAAGACCTGAGGAATGTACATGAATTTGCATCCTTTATCCTGAGAAAAGTATTGTTACCCTTCTCTCTATACTAGTAGGTGTTTGAAGTTTGGTCTGTTGGTGAAAAGGAATTTTAGTCTCTAGGAAGAAGTACCTGGACCATTTAAATGAAAAAGTAAATATATATGTATTTGGGAAAGATTGTGATAGAATTTCTTCTTCCTGTTTTCTAAATAACTTGAAATATTGTACAAAACTAACCATTTGCATCTTTCAGTACAACAAGGAAGATGAAGTATTTTTCTAATAAAACAGGGAAAAGAAGCAGAGTTTCTTGTAAACATAAAAACTACTTTAAAATGGCTGTGTTACAAGCCTAGCTTCCAGTTCTTAAACAGAAACAGTTCCACACAGAGCCAAATGAAAGTTAAGGAGAATGTATGGAGATCCGCAGGCTTGAAAAACTTAAGTAGTTGTCAAGGTTCATTGCAATGTTGCTGAGGTTTGTTTCTCTGGAGTTAGGCACTGATAAACTTGCCTCAGAGAGGCCTGGAAAAATAACATAAATCTTAAAAATCCAAGTCTGCTGTGCTTTGACTTATCCTTTCAATCCACATTCACAGCTGGACTCCAGTAGATATCAAAGTATCCCAGCTGCTCGGCAAAGCCACCAAACACCATCTCTTCATACAGGACTCCTTTGAAAAGCGTGAGAGGAAGAGAAGGGGGGAAAAAAAAGTTCTAACTTGACATGCTAGAAATGTAAAGTAAAAGAGGTGGAGAAGCAATGCAGTTCTGGTAACTGAAATCTATGGGAATTGCATGTTTGATTCCAAAAGCACAGCTGTGTGTTAGGAGTCTGGGTTACTAGCAACTCATTAAAGTAATATACAAATATTGACTGCATTTTAGAGAAGCAGCTGTGAAGTCACACTTGTAAATGCTGAAAAAGTAAACTTGGACTCTAACGCTTCAGCAATAAGTATCATTGAAAGAGACTTTTTAACCAAAATTCATAGAATCATATAATATCCCAGTTGGAAGGGATCCACCAGGATCATCAAGTCCAACTCCTGTGTCCCCAAAGGACCACCCCCAAAAAAAATGTTGGACCATGTGTCTGAGAGCATTGTCCAAATGGTTCTTGACCTCCAGCATGCTCGGGGTTGTGACTACGTCCCTGGGGAGCCTGTCCCAGTGCCTGACCACCTCTGGGTGCAGAACCTTTCCCTAACCCCCAGCCTGACCATCCCCTATCCCAGCTCCATGCTGTTCCCTCGGGTCCTGTCGCTGTGCCCAGAGAGCAGAGCTCAGCGCTTGCCCCTCGCTCCCCTTGTGAGGAAGCTGTAGTCTGCGATGAGGTCTCCCCTCACTTGTTGATGCTTTTGATATTTATAGGCATTATCGGTTTTATTGATCTTTAAAAGAAAAAGTGCTTTACAAAAGTAGTCTCAGAAAGGATCAATGCACAGGACAGGAAACAGTCAGTTGCAAGATCACTTCTAGTTCTGCTGTTAATTACAGTTCCTTATGTTGCACTGCTACTCAAGATAAAACTTGGTCAGGCATACTGAATTGTCCAGGACTTAGTGGAGACCGTGAAGCTTCATGGAAAACTGGAATGACAAACTATACTGCTGCTGTTAATACTGAAGTTAGGTACAAGGTGGCTGAAAAGTGTGTATGCCACCTTGGACTAAATCAGTGGTAATTTCTGCTCTTTGTCATAGTTCTTTCTGTAAGATAGGGAAAATGTTGTTTACTTAGTTTATAAGCTCTTTAACATTTTCTGTGATCCTTTTCTTGTTTGATGGTATCTTGATACAACTTTTAATAGAAAAATTAGCATCTGTGGATTCCTTTTTATGTCAGAAATTGTTTGGTCACATTTCAAACAGTAGGGAATTCACTTCAGTTGGACAAAATCCCTAATGATACTGATAATGAATCAAATCTGTAGCTGGAGCACACTTTCATGGTTGTTCAGACTTCAATTAAATACATTATTGTCAGGTAGGCTGCGTTAAGGCTGCTAATTTACTTTGTTCTGTATTTTTCAGCTACCTTACCTCCAAGGCCTTGCTCAGTGCTTCAGTGTCTGTATGTTTTCTTACCTTACGAAAGTGTAAAGTACTTGCATGTCTTTCAATTGTACCCTCAGCAGAAAGCAGCAGGAAAATCAATAGGGAGTCATTCTGTCCGACACTTCAAGAAGCAATATTGAACAACTTATCTTCTTCCTTTGTCTGATGATGTAGAAATAAGTGGTATCAAAAATAAAAGGTAGTATATTTGCACATTCAGGAATTAACACTTTTTTTTTTTCTCCCATGATAACAGTGGTATACTTGGAACAAATTCTGCTTTGGTAACACTTGTGCAAATCTACCAAAATTAACTAATTGCATTATGTTGTTTGCTTTCACGTACATTTTGCATCTTGACTACAGCTGATACTTTTATAAAAGTGTAAGGTTTCCCTGTGAAATGTGATGTGATAAGCACACTGAATTTGAATGTGTTGTGCTCCACCATCATTGGCTAAGTACAGAAGTTTACCATTAGGATGGTTAGGCTAAAATAGCTTAAGATATGTAGCATAACTGTGCATTGCATTTAATTTGGGTTGGATTATTCTAGTCTCACGACAAGTGCAGCTTCTTTGAGTTGAATTTTTAAAAATTCTGTTTTAAAAGCACTTCTGCAAGAGCTAGCTGAGGCTCATTGTGATTCCCAGTCTTAATCTGAGTATGAAGCAAACTGATGTCAACGGCAAACTCTTGGCACTGTATTGGTTATTTTAAAGATGCAAACAGCCATTGTTGAAGATATTTTTATGATGATCTTCCCCCCTCCGTCCCCTTCCCCCCCAGTAATTACTAACTGAGAATATCACAGCAGGAATTACTAGTTGAGGATGCTAAGATGTTCCTAATGCAGTGCTGCTTAGAAAGGTAATATCACTTATGTAATATTTAAGCAGTAATATCAAAGCTTTTGAAATGGCACTAATAGTATTAACGCATCTAATAATAACCTTCTAGATAAATAGTTATAAGAAGGCAGAGTTATGAATGAGTATGGGAGTTGGTCTCTATTTGTAAGCCATAATGAAAAGAAAAATACACTCCATTCCTGATCATAAAGTTAATCCACATTACATTTTTCAGTATTATAAAATGCTATAAATAAGTATATGTTTTTAAAGTAGACAATTAAGTATGAAACTGCAATACTTAAAATAGAAATTCACAGGTAAACGTCTCATTAATGAAACAGCCATAAATATATAAGCACAAATAAAAGAATTAGAGATTTTGGTATTTCTAGGATATAGATGCATACTGTGTGCTTTGTTATATTATGGGTTGTTTTTCATTTGTTTCTGTAATTATTTGGCAAAACATACTGTTGCGTTCTACCTGAATGTTCATGCCTCTGCCTTTCATGTTGCCTCTCCTGACTAAAAGAACGTGCTTTAAGCTACATATGCTTAACTTGAGTAAATGACTCTGATGTATTGACAAATCATGATGAATACACATCTGAAGAGAAGCATGGAAAATTTCACTGGTACTTCCACCTGCCTTGATGTACTAATTTTCTTTGTCATGTCTTTAACATATGTTTTGGTTCCATTTGTGTTCTTTGCATTTTATTTTTTGATAACATTAACAAGATTTTTTTCTAAACGTAGAGAGGAAAAGCATTATGAAACAGATGTTACTTGTTTCCAAGGCACTCTGAAAACCTGTTTGTCAATTTATAAGGGTTCTTTAAACAGTTCAGTAAACAGATCACAAGTTAGCCCAAAGTTTTTTCTTTACTGTATGTGATGTCTATAGTTCTAATGATTCAAGAAAGTACAGTGTAGTAATGAAATGTGAAGGTTAAGAATGAAGAACGTTGCGTAAATAACATCATCCTTTCACACAAAAGCAATAGCGATCTATTTCAGAACAGATCTCTCCTTACCTTTAGCTGTTAAGACAAGGAAAGTTACTTCCATGTCCTAGCTGTCATCTGGATTCCTCTACACATCTTCTGCTTTTCTTATTCCAAGACTTTCCTTTTTTGCTTTCATATCTAGACATAGGTGATGAATATGTGGAAAATAAATACAGCACACAGAAGCTTACCTGTTTAACCGTATATTTTCCTGGATGACTTGTCAAAACAAACTGTTTGCAATCTTTTCTGTAATAGCTTTTAGTATGAGTTGTCCATGTTTTTTTGCTCTGTGCTTTCTCAGTTTACAGGAAGTACAATGGCATTCATAAAAAATAAATTATTCTAAAATATGTAGTGATACATTCTTGTAAAATATATACCAATACAAAACTAGAAGCCTTTTACTTGCCAAATCCCCTGTGCTTAGTTAGAAGCTCAAATAGTTTCTAAGGCACTCCAGTTTAAATCAGATTGTCTCCAGATGTTTTGGTACAGTGAATGGTGAGGCTCAAATTCACTTTTAATGAACCATATTTTAATGTCAGTCTCTCCTGTCTACTTAAATGACAAAGAGCTCATCTGACTTTGTAATGAATCCCACAACTGTATCAGTTACTGCATCTCTGTCTCTGCATTGTGTTGGTCCATGATTAGCAGTAGGTTGGCAGTCTAAGTAAACTGCCTTGAAGGTTTATTACCAAAGCTGCAGCACTTGAAGAAATGACATCCAACACAACAGGAGGTGCTGGAATTTCTGCTGAGGAGAACTGTAGCTGTAGGTGGGAGATGGGTAAAAAAGGCTAAAAAGTACAAAGCAGAACATGAAGAAATATCCAGCAGAAACAATAATCATAAATGAACTGTGTAATGCATGGTTCAGACACTAATCAAGTCTGATTAGACTATATATGCACTTCTTGTTAGTGTGCAAAAGACCAGTATGAGTGATCAAGAAGGTGTATAAATCAGCTTTAAAAAAAAAAAAAAAAAAAAAGCTTGCGAAAATGAAAGGAAGACTGTAGCGATAGCTTTGATACATAGAAAAGTCCAGTGTGTGTGTGTATGGAATAAGAACACAGTAGAAGAAAGTGCAGGGTGTACTGAGATGCACATAAAAAATTAAATTCTGTCAGTATGTTGTCTACATAGCAACAAATGCTACGTAAGAGACAGCTTGGAAGTAAGTCATAAAAAGAAGGATGTAGAGAGTGAAGACTGACAGATTAGAAAATGAAGCAGAATTAACGTTGTGTTTTCAAAGGAAGTACCAAACAAAAAATCAATACTATTTTATCTTTTTGGAAATAACGATGTATTGGAGCATGCTAATCAATGATCAATGGTTATGACAGATTTGAAGGAAGAAGGATGAATCTCTGCCTCTAGCCTTGTGCTCAGTAGTGAAGGACATACTGAAAGTAAATGCTAATTGAGGAACCAATCTGAAAAGAAACAAGTAGTGAGATTGTAATTTTTCATTGGACTCTTAATTTTTCTTAAAAAATTTTTTCTTAATTATAAAATTTTTCTTAATTATAAAAGACTCTTAGCATACTCTTTCCACTGTACACTAGTGACATTTTTAGTGATCATCAACTCACCTGTTTCAGATGCTGCAAGTAATCATGATCGTGTCAAGTAATAACCTCTTAAAGTGTATTCAGGGTTTTGTTTTCTTTTCAATGGAACGTTGTTCCTCCTTTGTGTGGGTACTGTACTCTGATTTCTAACTGTAGTTACCTCAGTCCAAAAAGAACTTGAATTTCTCTTGGAGATTTAATATTTTGGGGTCTATGCTATGTCAGATCTCTGCAGTGATTTAGGACAAGTTCATCAAAACATGGTTTATTTTATTTATCAAGTAGAATATGAAATAGTGGCACTATGAATGTAGGCCAAGCGTTTGTCCCATTTGGCATTTCCATTGAAAGCTGCATGGATTGCTGTGGTCCAAGTGAGCATTTGTACCAACCTTTCCACTCACATGTAGCAGCAGACGTTTCAAGAACTTGTCTGTTTCAAATCCCACAGGACCTGACTAATATCAGATTTATCTTTCTTTTCCCTGTGTGTACAGTAAGTGTTATAAAGGCGGTGGGATCTGTGCTGGCTATGGCTGGTTAAAGCCTATTTGTTTCACTTTAATAGAATGTTGCTGAATCTTACACAGATAATGTTTGTAAATGTTTTCAGTAAACTGTGGAAAAAATGTAATGCTTTTCCTGCTGGGTAGATCTCAGGCAACAGCTGCAATGAAAGTCTTTGTAGCTTTTAGTCACATAGAACTGAGAATATAAACTGACTTGAATTTGAGTCTTGCGTTATAAAAAAAAAATAATTAAATAATCTATCAAGGGAAATTTCTATCCAATTTGAGGCAAACTGCCATTCACTGCAACATTGACCTCTGCTGGGAATCCTATCCAACAACTTCTTGGTTACATGTGATGTCAGATTAGAATGCATTTTCTACACAGAGTAGCAGATAATCTAACATGACCTTAGAGCAGGTGTTGGGAATCAGTCTGAACTTCAAGAGGGTTTCTTCGAGGACTTAATCTTCCCCTGTAGTCAATTTTGTACAGATGTGCCAGTATACTTACCTGTGGGACCTGTAGGGAGGCCTGGACTTTGAGGGTTGCAGCTTGCATACATGCACATTTGTGCAAGCAGAGAAGGGATCGCCTTTTGCACCAGGTCAGAAATATTGGAAGTCGTGATGTTTGTTACGTGGCTGTGATCTGTGTGAAATTGGGATGCTGTACAGAGGATGCCTCTGTGTGCTGGAAAAGTCCCAAAGAGACGGCACCCCACCTCAGGGACAGGCAGCCTATCCTCAAGCACGCTTTGAACATCCTCAGTTGGAAAGGGTCAGCTGCATTAGGTTGGGCATGTTTGAGATTGACTGGCTATGCATGTGTCCACCCAACTTGCAGGAAGGATGGCAACTCAGGAACATCCTTCAAGGATTTTTCTCATTCAGCTGACTATTTTGTGTTTTTATGTGAAGAACAGAACATAGAGTTGAAGCAGAGTACAAATATCATTGCGCAGAGCTTCAGTGTTGGGGGGCAGGAGGATGGAGCGGAGCATGCCAGGTAAAAGATGCGTACATCAGTAGTTGTAATTTGGAAAACTTCTTAGATGGTAGCATGATAGCATCAAAAAAGTTGGCTTTCTGCAGACTTGACTGGCTATCTGTACAGCTGCTGAGGTTGACTTTTCCATATATACTGTGGCACTGCCATCCTCAAATACAATGGACATGAATGACAAGAATGATAAAAAACACAGTATGTTGAGGCACTTCAGTGAACCCAAACGTCCTTAAATGTTTTTGCTTATTAGCTTCTGCTTTTACTGTAAGCTGTTTTCTAGCTGGCCATACCAGCCATATTTGCCTTATGCTTGTAAGTGTTGGGGGGAGGGGGATGATAATAAATGGTGTTTAAGTGATTAAGTTTTGAACAGTAACATCCTAGAGAACACAGAACATCTACAACCACTCATAAATAAATAAATAAATAAACCACTCTGTCTTGGTTGCAGAAACCTAAAGGAAATAGAAATAGCTTTTGCTTACCCTATGTTTATTACATGTCTTGTGTTACTCTTATTAAATTTCTGTCTAAAATTCAGTTGCCTATTCAGTAAATGCTAGCATTAGTCAGATTTCTTAGATGAAAGAAATATTGATTTGTTCTGACTGAGAAGAGAATCAGTTTCTCCAAGGTATGTGAAAAATACTCAGTTGAAGACTTTATTCTGTAAGCTTCTGCTTGAGCACTGTGTGTGTCCGTGAAATGTGTTATATGTGATGAGTGAACCAGGGATGCCTAAGCAGTGAAAACAGTTACTTTATTTCAACACTTACTCTAGAGTACCTGTATACCAACCTCTGTAAATAATGTCATGCTGAATGCAAACTCCCCAGCTATGTTCAATCAAATAAACAAAAGTTGAGTAAATAAGACTATGAAAAACAGTAGTCTGTTTTATTCTTGGAATGGTGTTTTTATTAGACGTATACAGAAGCTAAAAATATAATTTATATTGTCACAGGGCAGAAATAAAATTACAAAAGGATACAGTGCTCAGTGTACTGTATTCCATTCACTTTTTGATTAACCCTGGAGAATGTTTTGGAGGGCTATACTCTTTATCTTGAATTGCCTCATAAGTTAAAGGTAGTGAAAAAGGACTGCTATGCATCTATGCTGTTATTTCGTTGATGCTACCCTTTCACAAGATTTAATGCAAGGTCTTCTCCTTCAATGGAGGACGCTTTTTGCTGCAGCAGCAAGGGAAGTTTTATTTCCACTCAGGCAGGATGCCTCATGGAGAGATGCCATATGGGAATTGTGTATTTTTAGTGTCCTCTGAGCCTATTCCAAACTTGTAGAAATTGGATGTTGAGGGAGGGGCTCCTTGGCTTACAATTGAGGGCCTCATTACTTCTCAAATGAAGAAGATTAATCACTTACTGGCTCCAGTAGTTTGCTGCAGTCTCACAGTTGAGTAAAACCCGGGTTGTTAGTCTTGTGTCATGGTTTTTTTAATTATTATTATTATTGTTGGTTGCTTTTGTTTGTTTGTTGGTTTGCTTGCTTGTTTTCCTTAGATTTCTTTGTTTTTGTTTAAGAGGAGCTGTTAGAATGTTTTGATAGGACTGAGTGTGAAGTGATAGACATAGTAGTTGATGAAAGTAAGGGGCTTGTTTCTTAAAGAAATAAGGCTTGGGAGAGAATAGTGTCTCTGAACCCCTGCTGGTTCTTAGTAAGCTCTCAATAGGTAACTTAATTTCAACCCAACTTGGTTTAAGAGTGCCAAGATGGCGTTCTTCTGGGAGTTTCAGGACCTCAGACCTAGCTGTTTAGAGGAGAAAGATCTCGCTGGCATTTGTATTAATAGCATTTGGATTGCTTAGATAATTAACTGCTACTTATATTTACCTGCACATATTTAATGGTTGCTTCAGGCCCCAGGGACCTTATTGGGCAGAAGTAGCTGACTTGATGTAGTCAGACAGATGAACTATGAGACATACCTATCTTGCATGAGGCATGAAGTGACCTTTCAGTACCAGCAGACCAACCTTACTCTTTCTTCCATAACGTGTTTTGTCTTATCAGGAACACTGCAAGCAAAATGTCACATCTATGTTCTACCATATTTCCCACCTATAAATCAGGTGAGAAGGTAGAATTCGTTATTTTGTGTTTTATCTATTGAGTTCTGTATTTCTTCTGGTTTCTGAACCCTCAACAAAGTGGATGTACTTATGTTCTTTTCCTTGTAAACAAAGTAGAACCGTCTTATCAACGCTGTCCTATACTCCAGCCATGCATACTGCTTTCAGCTGTGTTTGTGCTAACCCTGTTTCTAACATGAGCAGCCATAATCGAGTTTGTGGTGATAAAGACACTTTTCCCTCTCTAACTTGTCTTTACATCAAAATCATGGAGCAGGCATATTAGAGCTCACAGTATAGCTGGCCAGAATGGGATGCTTTGCTGCAAGCCTGTGCCCTCTTTTATAGAACTACAATATATATATATATATACACACACACACATATACGTACGTATACATATATTCTGTAGAACTATATATGTGTGCGTGTATGTGTATATACATATATATATGTATGTTATAGAACTGACATTGAAATTTAATTTGGACCTGTTGTTATTATCAGAATCAGTAATTTTCCCAGCTGTGTCAGATGACTAAATCTCTCCTTCTGATACACTATATGGGGAAGACTGAATCTAGATCTTCCAGGCAGAGCAGGAATGTATCATCCTTGTGGCTATGCAGCAACAGAACATTTATTATAAATACTAATATAGTTGTTTAAGTTTTAGTGACTTTCTTCTGAACGTTTAAAGGCCATTGAACCTATCACAATCCTCCTTCCATTCTCCCTTCTCATGAGATAAAAACAGGCTCACTGTAATGATTTAAGCATCCTCTTTGGCAGCGTCATCCCTGCTAGGCCATTGCATGCACCCACAGTTTGAGGGTTGGAAGGGGAGCCTTCATGCTTCAACTTCTGATTATTTTGTTATCCTCTTTTGATTTCTTTCTCATACTTTGCTCAGTTATCCATGTTGTGTGCCACAGGTTAGCACTTTATCATATTTGAGATATTATATAATGCAATCAAATCTCCCGTCCTTCATCTCTGATACTTTATATTTTGACAGTATTACATTTTACCTGATTTTTTTTTAAAAAGGTTTAAAACTTCATATCCAGGTTTGCTGGTATTGTTTCCTGTTTGATCTTCTGTTACATCTAATTTAGTGTGCTAGCAAATGCAGCTTAGTTTGTAAGGTCTGTTTTTATTCTGTTGTATGTGTTACCTATACTGACCTTGACTTGTGAGCATAGAGATGAGCTTGACTCCAGCTCAGTCACTAGTCAAAAGGAAGCACTGCTGAATTCATGGATAACAGTACTTGTGGTTGTGTTCTTGTTGCATATAGCTCCTTCCCCTTATTTTTTTTACCTTCCTGTATAATTTTTCTAAAATCTTCAGATAGAAACACATTTAAAAATCTATAATGTGCTAGATAGAACACATTTTCAAATACCTAAAGAGTGTAGTTGCCTGAACACTTGTCTAACTTTTGGTATATAACTGTTGGTCTTATCAAAGATATTATTTCTGTGTTTAAATCTGGTCTGCCTAGTTATAGATAATCATGATACAGATGATCATGGCAATAGCACAGTTATATAGATTGTATTAGATACAATTTAAAGTGTTTTAAAGTAAATTTAGGGGTACATAATAGTATTTCTAACTTTATTGCAGGAAATGTATGCAACTGGTGAGAAGATATTCTATGCTGTCAACAAAGAAACTTGCATTTAATCTAGGCAAAGCAACATGTCACTTGACATTTTGCATACATCTAGTGGGAAAAGCTAGTGCATGAATGAGTATGTTTGCTGCATTTTGCGAAAAGAGATTTACATATCAGGAAAAGAGGAAAATGTCTTACCAACCTTTTTTTTTTTTTGAAGATAATTACACATTTTTAAGAGGATAATGTATAATACAATACAGAAGATGATGAAGATAATGCATGAAAGCTGTTTATGCTTTTCTACTTCCAAAAAATCTTTTCATTGTCTATCACATACACGCTTGTATAAGGAGAACTGAATTTAAAGTTGACCCTGTACTAAGTAAGAGCCAGTCACTTCCTGTACAAATGGGAAAATAATGTCTGTGTTCAAATGCATAGATTAGTGTGTGGTATATGCAAAGTCAAGTTTACAGCTTCCAAGAGAGAAGGCAAATTTTAACATGCATATTACAGACTTGAAATGGATGCCCATACATGCATACATGCCTGTACATGCTATAGTGTATGCATGCATATGTATTTATTGGAAACTTCAAGAAACAATTGACTGGATACATGCAATTCAGTGCAATTATATCAACTTGTTCATATCTGGGATCTTATACAAATAGCTTACACTATATAAAATATTTTATTGCTGATGAGGGGACAAAATGAATGCCTGTGCGGGTGTAAGGCCAAAAGCAACCCTGATAGCTGTTACCGTGGGAAGATTTTGTAAGATACACTTCATTTGTCTCTACTTGTTTCTTATACTTATTTCTGTGCATTGCTTCTTCAGCAGAAGATTGAAGTGTCAATGCTATCTGATGCTATTTAATCAGGGAGGAACCAGCAGTCTGAAGTTCATGGTCTTGACTTCAGATGAAAACATATTTTTTTTAATTTATTGTTTATTTATTTATTTATTTATTTTGTAGCAGCTTAAAGATCTCTTAAGTGAAACTACATTAGTGGGAGTGTTAAGATAAATTGCTCAAGTGTTAGTTTAGAAGTTAGTGCTGGCCAGTTAGCTTTTCCTGTCACCATTCAACACTTCATACGCCTGAGTTTCTTTCCGTTTGCATATTCCCTCTCTCT
Organism: Anser anser; assembly: GCF_964211835.1. NCBI lineage: Eukaryota > Metazoa > Chordata > Aves > Anseriformes > Anatidae > Anser > Anser anser. The sequence continues at coordinate 17,193,253 of NC_139735.1, read as the reverse complement.
TGCTCCCCTATGAAAAATTAAGATGATATGACAGGTAGCTCACTCCTGAAATTTTAGTTAACAGATGCAATGGTAATTGGTTTTATCTCGTAATTCTGCCTACAGAGTTCTTTTTCAGCCCCTGTTCCCTTACTTTCTGGTAAGTCTCAGGGAAGGGTAGCTTTCAGGATGTGATTGTATGTGAGAGAACTGTCACATCTGGTAGGAACAGTTACTGTGTTGCTACAGCAAGAACAACCATGAATGGATTATTCTAGCCAAAAGTACAAGACCTGTGCAGGTACCAGAAACGGTACCATGCACCGAGCTATGGAGGAAACAACAAACACTAGGAAGAAGAGGGTTATTTATTTGTCATCTGTGGTGTGAAGGATTATTTTCTGAAGGCTCCCTGTAATGCAGCTAAGATGCTTTTATTTTCCTCTGTCTCTTTTGGTGGTGCTGGAGACTTCATGCTGCTATAATTTGGGAGCTTTGTGTAATTTGGACTTTGTTTCTCCTGCGTAATTGTTCTTTGTAGGGAGTCTTACTCATTGAATGTGACGTACTGCTTCAAACTCTTCTCTCCAACAGCTTTTTTTTTAAAAAAAAAAAACCTTCACATTCCTTCCCTCTTGAATCAGTATGAAATGTAGAATATTGCAAGGCTTCTTTAGAATACATTGTTTTAATGATACCTGTTTTATTGTGGACTTTTTTTTTTTAATTTGATCGTAACTACAAAATTATCTTAATGTTTTAGTTTGAAAGGTTAATGACTTCGGGTGATTTCTTGTTGCTGTTGTCTGTTAATTCCTCACAAATATTTAAGGATCAGAATAAACATCATGCACAAAATCTTTTTTTTTTTCTTTTGACTGACAGATGGTCTTGCTCAGTGAATCTGAAGAAGCTGTGTTTCTTAGCATGCATATTATTACAGTGAAGAAAAAAAGTTCCTTAGCTTCTATTTTATCTCTTGGTTTTATGGGCTCCTGCCTGCAATTGTAAGAAAAGCTTCATCACGGAGGTAAAACATATCAAAAGAAGTACTGGCTCTCAAGATTGTTCTTAAAATGATTTAAACTGTCACTGAGAGAGATAAAAATGAATTCAAGGTGTTAAATTATCTATAGCTTAATGTGGGAACTTTGTGACGGGATTTTTTTGCTTTAGTTGAATAATCTTGGTTTATTCCAAATAAATGAATCCTTTATGTGGATTTTTTTTTTTTTTTTTGCTAATTGTAACCCTGTTTTTGTATGATCATTTAGATCAAACACATAGAGGTATTCAGAACACCAGTAGTCTTAAGACTGTTTTATTTTACTTGAGATTACATAGCTGGTTTCCAAGTGGATCTTTCAAATTATTTTTTTTTTTGTTTTATTTTTACTGTGCATACAGTATTATGAACATTCTGGAAGTCTGGTGTTAGTGCACACTTTGACCTGTTCAGAAAACTCTTAATTTTTTACCCTACACTGAAATGTATAAATAGTCTAAGTAAAAATCATGTGGGGTACTTACCTATTTCAAGTTAGTACATATCTGAAATAGCGTGTGGAATTATGTAAACTTGTTTTACACAGTGCTAGGGAGAGTAAGTGATCCTACAATCAGTAGATTGTAAGAGATCAGAGAGTAGTGAAGTTATAATATTGGAATATTGCTCCATTCATGATGAAATTATTTCAGGGCATTAGTATTCAAGCAGATCTGTAGAATGGAGGATACAAAAGGAAAAATACTTAAAAGGACTCTTAAGCAGAGATTCAAGTCAGCAGCGCTCTGACTAGCCCTCCTTTCACAAGTGCTGATAGCAGAAAGAATAACTAGAACTAGGAGCTTACAAAGCAAATGACTGCATTGGTGTAGACCCAGGTCAGGACAAATTGGAAGAGCATATTAGTGTCTTTTAACTTGAAAAAAAGAGCACGTTGTGCTTTTACTTGGTTTCACAGAGAAAGAAGTTGATTCCTTTACGTTAAAATTCACAGTTGGGTTACAACTAGAAACCATAACTATAAGGAGGAAAAAAAAAACAAAACAGGACTCCATCTTCAACTGAAGTAGTTTATTAAGCCTCATAATCTCTAAAGTATTACGAATGTTCAGAAACGATTTTAAATAATAAAATTTGATTTTTTTTTTAATTTAGGAATATTCGTTCAACGTATTTAAAGGTAACTGAATCAAATTTGAAGTGCTTAATTTTTTATATGACTCCTTTAATTTATTAGGGGTAATGGATTTTTGTATAAATAGAGAAATTTATTATAATGTGTAGCAGATATTTCTTGACCATATCTACTGTCTCAAGTCCCTCTTTTATTCTTTGCTGCTGTAAACTGATGTGTAGAAATGCCATAAGAGCCTTATAGTGCCTCACTTCTGACTGCTGTCCCCAAAGCCATGTATGTCCCAGAACAATTCAGTGCATAAAAATCATATTGGTAGAATATCTGTGTATTCAAAGTGAACCTGAATTTATTGACACTGCTCTGTTTACTCAGAAATATATTTGCTCTTCCATTTGGAACTGTGGCATGCCTTTCAAATGTCAATATGACCCCTGTAAGATGACAAATGTGTAAACATTTTGGTTTGGTTATTTGGCTTTGCATGGCACTGAATCTGGTCTTGCTCTTGACACTCCCTCTCAGGCAACATCCTCAAGGGGCTGTAGATTTCACTTCATAACAGTTCATTGCTTCCCTTGCTTCCTTCTATAGAAACATCAGCAAACCAGTGTTTTGGTGGCAATTTCTAGATTCCCAAATCATTTTGACTCTTTGCTGTATCGTCACTCTTCATGTGTTCACAGCCTCCCCTTTTTAGACTCAAATAGCTACTTCTGTTTTAGGTATTCTGTTGAACTGAAGGTCTGCAAGGGATGATCCATGCTTTACTGTCACTGTTTTTTATCCTTATAGTGCAGATAAGGAGCACATTTGACGGTCTCTTTCACAAGGTGCCTGACCATTTTAACAGCATTTTTTCCCACTACATTATGGCTTTAGGAATTAAAAGTGTTCAAGTTTGTCACTTCAGAAGTTTGCTGAACTCATACCTGCTATGGATCTTCATGTCATAAGCCAGCTAAGAGAATAGATTTGGCATGCAAAATTACCTGTCTAGCTGTTTGATTCTTCTAGCTATTTCAGGGAGGAAAAGCAACAAAAAAAAGAGTATTAATCTAATCTAAATGTGCATTTTTTTTCCCTATTGACAGTTGAATTGATGATAGAAACTTATCAATTTCACACAGAAGAGAAAAAGACAGTTTGATTTTTATTTATTTATCTATTGCTTTTACCATAATGTGTTCTTCCATTTTCTATTTTTACAATGTAAAATAACCTCAACATCTTTGGTTTGTTGCTCTTAATTTGAGGACCATAACAGATACCTGTCTTTCCTATGTTAGGAGGGCAATTTATGTATTGAGAGAGAACTCTACATCCTTTTTCAGCATATTCTTGAGAAACATTAAAAGTCAATATGGTGTTGTTTTAAGGAAAACGCATCTAATACCAACAGCTTGACAGTACAGTGGTATTTAAAAGTAGGGGATTCTGGTATTTTGCTAATATGGGTCCATCTGCTTCCTGAGGTAGGAAATCAAACCGTTAAATGAATCAATAGGCCTAGCATACCTCCTGCATTCCTATTAATTTGGGAAAATGTTGGAATTATTTCAGAAAACTTCTGCATTTTCTGCATGTGGAAGGTGCTGTATGTCTGTCTTGACAATAAGATAATTTGAATTAGTACCTGCTAACATTCACCTTAAGGATTTTTTAAGGCTTTTATAGGGTTGGGGGGTATTATTATTGATATAGTTTAGTATTATTTCATATTAAATTGTATACATTTTCATATAAATGACTTAGGGCTAATATGGCATGCTGCGCTGACACACTGATTTTGTTAGTATACGTGTCATTTAAATCCTGGGCGTCTAATTTGCAATTTTATTTGAGCATCTGGTTGTTGGTCTTCTGTAGACACATTTGTGGCTGTATTAGGGTGCAATTATATATAACCCTATTTTTGTGGCATAGCTGTTTTAAGGCATTCTTGCAACACTTGCTGTTCACTGGAACAGGTTGCCCAGAGAGGTTGTGGATGCCCCATCCCTGGAGGTGTTCAAGACCAGACTGGATAGGACCTTAGGCAACCTGATCTAGTGGGTGGAGTCCCTGTCTAGGACAGGGGTTTGGAACAAGATGATCTTTAAGGTCCTTTCTGACCTAAGCCATTATACGATTATATTTGAGTTTCTCCACGTAGTTATTTATTGGGCCATCCCTCAAATGGGAGAAGGGTATAATGAGGTTAGTAACAGCCCTAAATAGTCCAATAGAAATAGAGAGATTCTAGATTATATTTTTTTCTTTAAAATATAAAAAATATATTAAAAAATAAAAAATAAAAATAGAAGTGTCTTAAATTGGTCTTCCTAGTACTTAACTTGTTTTTCATTTTTCCAGATTTTTGCTTGTTTGTTTCGGTTATGATTTATTGACCCCTTAACAGGGTGTTCTCACAAAAAGTTGCGCTGGTACAACAAATAGGGGCAGTGAGCCTTAGTGTGGAGCAGTGACTCTACTCAGCCAATTTTGTCTAAATAAGAATGTGAAATGTATTTATTTTACTTTTTTAATACATACTGCCAAAATAAGTTTAGGGTTGTAGTGCCTGTTCCTAGTTTCTCAAACTAGGAGTTGAGCTTAACCCACCTGCACGTCCTACTCTGTTTTTTCTTCAGTGCTGTCAGTGCATCAGACTACACTATTCCTCCTCTGAGCATGCCATACATTATGTGACCCTTGCAATTTCCAGCTATGGGAGAGGTAAATCTCTGATTGACTGACCCACTGGCTACCAGTGATAAACGTCACATTGCCACCTGTTCATTGCTTACCAGCTCTTGTGACTGATCAAGCTAAGTAACTGTCCTCCCTAGTTCAGCATTCTGAGTTGCTTATCTCTTTCTGTAAGTGACACACAAATGTACTTTGTTAAAATAAATAAATAAATAAAAATCTTTCCCACTGTTCTCTTGTCTCAAAAGCTTCACCTTCTGTAGAACTGTTTAACTGTTGTACCCTTTCACTCAAAATATTTTTCTTTATTCACTTTCTTCCCAGTAGGATACGGCTATTTGTGTTTCCTTTGTGTTTACAGTTTTTAGGGACATCACTTTGGAACTGAGGAAAGAAGAATCAACAATTCATAGCAAGAAAGAGCATCATAACTTTTGGGTTTTGTTAATAATTATATGAACACTTTCAAATGACATTTTAAAAGTATTTAAATATTCATAGTTTCATAATTATTTTTATAATCCTGTGATGAGACCTGGGGGTGGGGGGGCAGAGTATGTGCCTTTGTAGTAGTTAGGTGCAGTTGTTCTAGGTGGCCTATATTAAGAGTGTACTCATATCATAGTCTGGTTTGGCTATGAGGGTTTTGCATAGACCAGAAATCTCCTTGGGTGCTATTTACCTCTGCAATTTCCATTTGTTGGCTCTAAATAATATGCTAATTCAAAAAAAACACCACCAACAACAAAGCTGATGATACAAAGTGAAGTAAATAAATAAAAGCAACAGCTTCATATTAGAGAGAGGGTTGAAATTAGTACAGTGATGACCTCATACTGTGTTGGTTTTATGAGGTCAGTTCTTATCTCCAAAACCACATTTGTTCCATGCTTGACAATTGCATTGGTTTAAGAGACTCAGTTTTACTACTACTACAGAATTTTTAAAATTTCTATCTCCTTCCTTGTGAGGCTGAATGGTCGTGCGATGTGTCTAAGATCACAGCAACTTCAACTACCATAGATTCAGGTGTCGATTGTTTTATTTAACTCTGGATGATTGTAATCTCATAAGACTGGAATAGATGGTAATCACTGAGCTGTGAAATTCTGTATGTCTGTGACTATTGTTTTATAAATAAAAATTCCTCACCAGAGGATTTTCGTTATAGCAACAATGGTGACTTCTAGTGTGTATTAAGAAACAGCTTGCTATATTCAAATTAGTCCTCCCTGAAAATATTAATTTTCAACTCCTCTGACACGGTTCATGTTATTTTACAGAAAGTGTTTTACATCTGAGCTGGTATTTTTTTCCCTGAACATATAGATGAAGGAGTAACATTTTAAGAAAAAAATATATACATATATATTTTTTTTTTTCTGAAGAGGATAGAGTACAATTCAGCTGTTAATGAGCACATATTTTATTTTAAAATAAATAAATAAATAAAACAAGACCAAATCCCTCCAAAGGAAGAAGAATATTAATATAAAAAGTTGAAGGCTAAGAAAAGAATTAGAGAAAAGTGGCTTTACAGAAGGAATGATTTAAAAAGAAGGGCTTCAGGAGCAAAAGAAAAAAATTCTTTATATCATGTGGCCTGATGTGCAGTGAGAGGGATTAAATTGAATATTGATTTTGGAAAGGTATGACTATGCTGTTAAAATGATGAAGATAAAGGGAAAAATTATATACAAGAAAACAAAGAGAGAATTGATTACTGAGGAGAGTTGCAACTGAGGGCTGTATTCACGTTGCCAGATTCTCAAGGGAGTCATAGTTTCTGCAACTGGCAGAAGCGCATTAAGCTGGTGATGGTGATCAAGGAAAAAAGTATCCAAGTAATTCATAGCAAGGGTGAGAATGTGAAGTTAATGATGAAGAATTTCCACCTAAAAAACCTTCAGCAGCAATAAAGAACTGATGTCCAGTTTGATGAAGGATGAAATGTAAGGTAGTAAAGAGTGTGGAGGTACTAGGGCATTTCTTAAGTTGGCCAAAAATAAGACAGATGATAGAATTAAGCCCTCATAATTAAAGATGTGTGATTTAATTCAATATAATGAATCTTAAGCAATCTAAATGATTCTTTTCAAAAACATAATTTAGTTTTCAGATGGTTTTTGAGAATTAACTAGCTAATGAGTTTTATGCTAGCCATATTGCAGAAGCATAAAAATCTTCAGAGCTGGTTTCTTTAGCAGTGGTTTCTAATATATGTAGAAATGGTTCAATTTCTACATGTATTTTATGTACGGTTTTTGCCTAGAAGTTCATTAGAAAAGGTTTATCTAAATTGCCCTTTAATTTTAGGATTGAGGAATCAGTTTCATAAGGGAACAGAGAGATGGGTCTCGAGTCCTGTCTCAAGGTGGGGCAGCGGTGAAATATTGCAACTAAAATGGCAGCAGAGTGCCAAAAAAAAACCAAACCCTCAACTCCTGTCTGATCAGACTTTATAGATGTGTGATAAGGCATTAAAAAGAAGTCTGAATTTCTGCTTCTTTATATTGTGTTAAAAGAGCCTAAGTCTTGAAAGGACTTCACTGCTTGGCCACAAAATTCAAGTCATCAGCTACTGCTTTGTGGAGGTGGTTTTTTTTTGTTTGTTTGTTTGTTTTCAGCACAAGAAATGATTATGTGCTCTTCCTGTACCATGGCTGAAACACAGCTTTTGTTTCAGTGCCTTCTCCCTTCCAAGATACTTATATCCACATCAGTTGTATTTTCAGCCAGCTGTAAGAGGTTGCAACACTTAAGTTTTCTTTTCAAACTGTGTTATGAGGCAGAAGATACTTTTGGTTCAGTAGACCAGAAGACAGTGGAAGAGTGTATTAGAGAGCATGATTTTATTATTGACAACCTTTCTCTAAACTAGTCTTCCAAATGTGAATGCTTTGTGGAAGAACAGAGGGATGATTTTTCAGACATTATTCAAAGACCTGCTGAGGGAAAAAACAAAAAAACCCAACCCTGATATATCACTAGAGATTCAAAGTCAAGGCATCAACCCTACCAACTAAGATAGTAATCTGTTTTTGCGTATTGCTAATTATATGTATATTCATACAGTAGTGCTTTTGTTGGTGTCAAACCCTGTACTAGTTGTATAGAATATCAGGCAACAATGCTAGATATTCATGGCAGCATCAGAAGGGCACAAAGATGTTATGTCCAACTGTAGGAGCTTGAATGTGTTATTGGATCTCACCCAGTTCCTTCAGTTCTGTGCACAAATGAAGGTGTTGTTCCTTTAAACCCATGCTATGCAGACAGTCTCATGCTTCAGCAGCGTGAAGTGCTAGATGAAGGCTTGGAGCTGCAAGTGGAGAAACTAGAAGATGCAGTGAAGCCTGTGAACAGTTGCACTGCCCAGAAATATACTGTATTGTGTGTGGATTTCCCTTTACAAAAATAGAGGGGGAACAAATATTATTACCTCAGTCATCAGCTGCTGGCAAGCACATGGTATAGTGGCAGATATCCTAGAAATTCAATTGAATAGACTGAGGAATGGGATTTGGAAATCACTGTGGACAATACAAATAACATAATATCTGTGTAGTTGTGACTAGTGGAAAAAAACACGTTGTGGCTTAAATCACGAAGCAATAATGCATTTTGTCTTCCTGCTATCCATCCAAGTTTTGTTTGACAAATAACATCACTCGATTCTCTGTGTTGCTTTTGGCATTCTGCTTTTTGCCTGTGTGATGGCTGTGCTGTACCCATGCTAGTTATGCTTCTACAGCTTACTGATGTCTGTAGTATTTAACTGGCTCAGCATTGGTTTTCCTTTATTTTTAAATAAATGGGTGTCAGATCTACTGCTGTAAAAATCTTAAATCGAAGGATGGTGTTTTGATTCTTCTGATATTCCTATAAACAGCAGATAAACTGCTTTCCTCTGGATGTTTTCATTTCATTTTCCTTAGTTTACCTTGTGTAAAATGCTTTGGCTCCAGTGTTCTTTTGCAATGATTAAGCTTGTAAGTCTTAGTTACACTGTGGTAAAAACAACTGCTTTGACAAGAAAAGAAATCTTTGCTGCTCAGCCATCTCAGCAGTTAGTCCATGGAGTGCCGTGATATGTTATAATGTCAGGGTGCTCCTGATTCCTTAGAGGAAGCAGGAAAAAAATGTTTTTCTATGTTGAATTATGTTATTCATGATACTGCATTTCCTGATTGAAAAGAGATGTAAGTTGTTTTGCAATTTTAGCTATGTACTGATGCTACTCTTTAAGATCAAAAGGACTTAAAAATAGAAATAACCTGTTGATGATATCCTGATACCTGTTGATACAGATGGTCTTCCTTATTTAGACGGTGTTTATGTCCTTGTGACCATAAGAGAAATTCAGCTAAGGAATTCAGACTTGATCTCTCAGTAGCTTCTGTTTTGAATAAGAATCTTCTTAGGTTGTGATCTTTATCCTGCTCTGAGCAATTTTGTTGTTGTTGTTTGTCCAATGTATTTCAATCCAGGTTACTTTTTCCACTAAAGTGGAATAGAAGACACTTCACAAAGCTCCTCTGTGAGGACCTGATAGGCTAGGAGACAAAAACTGAGGATTTTGGACGGCGGGACATGTCCTTCTTAATCTAAAACTTGATCATAAACTAGGAGATGGTGTTTTTCTTTTCAGTGCTGCTCCTGACCTCCAAGAGAATTTGATCTTTCATGTTGCTGTTTTGTGCTGCAGTTTTCTGGCCATAAAACATCACTGATAATAGTGCTCTACCTGGTGGAGGATACTGAGGTATTTAACTTGAGATGAGTATCGTTAGTAATGGTAGTCATTGGTGTAGATAAAGGTATTTTCTATCTAAAAGCTGAACAACACGGTGGTGTGAACAGCTGAAATGAAAATGGATCACATGATAATTCAGAAGTTAATTTCTACTGGGTCTGTCCTTAAGAGTGGATAACAATTGATTTTCTTTAGTACACATACTCTTTATTACAGTATTCAGCAAGCCTTAGCAGAGGTTCATTTCATGCTGCTGATATTTATTTAATTGGTAAAGGATGGGTAGGAAATAAAGATTTCAACAGCATCAAGAGACTGTGTATCCTATTAAAAAATGCTAGATATCAAAGTAATGCTTGAGTTGCCAACCTGACTAATTTTTAAATTCAGAAAACAAGTATGAAAAGGAGAAGACCGTCTTCAATACTAATTTGTCTGCTTCCTCATAAGGAGCTCTTTATTCTTGAAATATATGCTTGTGTAGCATAATTGATTTTAAGGACCTGTTTGCTTTACACTTTTTTCACTTGGGATTAGAAGTCAAGTAATAAACAGTGACTCAAAATTGGGATGTATCAAAGAAATGTAGAACAGAAGACACATGTGATGCATTTTCTTTGTAACAGTCCAAGGTCTTCTGAGTACACCTCTTTGTTGCTCTTGCATGTTAGAGGGCATTCACGGTCACTGATGGACAGTGGAAGGCACTTCAGCCTGGACTGCTGAAGTTCCAGAGCCTGACCTGGCTCAAACAGCCCATTCTGTTAGCAGTATTATGTGGTGAAGGACACACAGGTGAGCTAGAGGTTCCAGTTTAGTTGAAAAAACAGCAATAAAAACAACAAAACTTCCACACTAATTGAGGAATATCTTCTTGTTACCCACTTACTTTAAATCCCAGTTAACTGAGGCAAGGTTAAAATGAAAACGTAAGTATTCATTCATTGCATCCAAGATCAAGAGTGCTGCTGGAAAAAACAACAACATGAATATCTGAAGAAACAAATCTTGCGTACTTTCCTCAGGCTGCATCAGGAAGCCATGTGTCCCTGTTCCTCATTGGCTGACTTGATACCAATGATATGATAGGGTTTCAGGTACTGTTCCAATTTCTTTTCAAGTTACATAGCCTCTCTTTGGACATCTCTGTAGCAGGAATTTATCTTAGCAAGTTTTCATAGGAGAGAAAGTTCGGGAGCAGTCTGCTGTTAAACTTCTGTTACTGGATCCAGGCAGGTTAAGTCATTAACTTCAGAATTTATCATAAGTAAGAGGGAGTCCAGACATCATCTAATTAAATTAAGTATTTTCTTTAGATGTCTGAATAACTCTTAGTCAAACAAAGGCATACATCTTCTACAGAATGGAATAGCAAACACCTTGATTCAGTGGAGAGTAAACACTTCTGACATCCTGTAGTGGATATGTGGTGGGTTTCCCTGTTGAGTAATACCTTCGACTGGACTGCAAGATGTGTTGGTTTGTACAGCAAGACCACTGATGTTACAGACATCTAGAAAGACTTAATTTTGTGATTTGCAGTGGTTCAAAAAATCAGATTAATTTCCGAGAACTTGTATTTTGAGTAAATCTTATAGACTATGGAAGTAACAGTTACAATATGTTAATTGCAACTAATACAAGGAGAAAACAGACCAGGAGCTCTCAGTGTAAGATTTGCAAAAGAGATCCTGTAAGCAGTATACTTACCTGTACAAATAATTGATCTTAAAAAATGACTTTTTGACATATGACTGCTAAAGTCTTATCAATCAAATGCCTAAGAACACTAGGAAAACTTGGAAACGACAGAAGGAAAATTTCATGACAAGTTCAGCTTCTGAGGCACACTCTGATCTTAGTCAGGCTAGCTGTAAAAATTGGGTCTCTAGTATCTGCAAAACCAAAGATCAGTTTAGATCACTTTATCTAAGCTCATTTGAATGAAGGTCTGAGAAAGCTCAGCTCTGTATCATTATAATAGCAGTTTGGGGGAAACGTGCAAAAGTGTATCTGTATAGGCATATCTTCTATAAAATTTGATAAAAGGGTTTATCTTACTACCAGTCCTGATGAAATAAATATTTATTTCAAAGCATAATAGAAACCTTCATCTAGATAAGGGACACCACTAGAGACTCTATCATGACTTAACATGCAGCTATAAAAATGTAATATAGAAGGGGTTTTGAAAGAATGAAATACTACATTCTTTTTTTCTCTGTACAATAAATCCATGCATTTACCAATTTTCTGATAGTTAAGCACTGCCCAGAATATCTCTGTTCCTAATTCAACAGCACAATAATAGTTATGCAGTATCTCACCAATGATTGTGCTTAGTGAATCATGGGATCAGGGAAAAGAAACTAAGTTGTACAGAAAAACTATCAGTGCAAGAAATGTACCCAATTGCTTTTAAAAATTATATTATTTTGTTCACCAGTAAAATTCTTGTTTTCTTTGTGTCACTCTAATTGTCAGTAGGTTTAGGCTGAGCTACTTTATGAGCAGTTTATGACCGTTCCAAGATGGTGCATTTCAGTGGTGTGAGGCTCAGAGCAGGGGGGAACTCCCCAGCACAGAAGTGCAGCAGCAGGGGCCCGTGGCATGTGGAGAGGCTTCTGGTTTTGTGAGGTTGTTGGTGACAGAGGGCTGGTTCTATGACCGAATTTTTCCTAGGATGAGAAAAGCTTACTGACTCCTGACCTTCAAGTAAAAGAACATGTTCCTGCACAAGTAGTTTAAGGCACTGCTGCAGTAGTAGGATGGAAGGGGGGAGAAGAAAAGCTGCTCTGCTTAGCAACAGTGGCCACCTTGCATACCCGGAGTGATCCCCAGGAGGGTAACTGTGGGAAGGAGGGGTGGTGTGAGCAGGATTTGGGGGCTGTCTGCTCAGAGACCTCATGCTGCCCCAGGAGATATGCTCTGGCTCTTCCTGTGCAGGCCAGTAAATTGTGCCTTCACGGCCAGTGGAAAGGATTTCTATGCCCCGGGGAGGATAAGTTGAAGACTCCTTCTAAAGGGACATGAATGGCAGAGATCCTTTTCTGTTCCTTTGTTTTATTGGATTATTTTTCACATCAAGGTGTATGATTTGGATAAGCAACTGCATTCTACTGGTTAAAAGACTTCTGTCCTGCAACTCCACTGATACTGTTGAGTAGGAGGATCACTGAACAGGCTATGACCTATCATATTTGATTTTTTTGCACAACCTGATTTAGTGCAAGGTGTCCCTGCCTGTGGCAGGGGATTTGGAATTAGATGGTCTTTAAGGTCCCTTCCAACCAAAACCATTTGATGAGTCTATGATGTCTCAGCTTACATCTGACTTGCACTGTGAGGCCCAGGTTCTCATATTTCATTACTATATTCTAGATATTTTGTTAATGTACTGTACAGAGTTTTGTATTGTAGTTAGGTTATAGAGAACACTGAATTCAGTTGCTTGGTAAATATACTGGCTATAGAAATTGCATTGGAATCAATCCTGCCTTCAGCAAAGCTTTAAAAAGTACTACTGAAGTAAATGGACATCATAAGCATTCTCAATTCATTACTGAATACAGTATATTAGGTAAAGAGAAGCATAGATAAAAGAGCTACCTTTTGATCATACTTCTTGAATAGTAGTTCAGTTCGAATGTGCACTCCCTTTTTTATTAGCTTTCATGACAAACATCAAAGAAAAACATGTCTCCATAAACATTTTAGTAGAAAGTAGATAGAAGGTATCCATCGTTAATTCAGAACTGCTGAAGCAGTTGTTAAAGATTCTAATAGTTGCCTAATTCTAATAATTGTCTAATTAATGATACATTTTTTCCTATCGTGATCAGTCTAATGCATTTCTGCACCATAACTGGTTTCTGGAGCTGAGTTGTTTTGTTACAGTTTTGGGATAGTGACTTTAAAAAAGGAAATATGCACAATTGTAGTAATAAAGGTGAGCAAGTAACAGTCATTTGCCAATGACTCAATTATTTTCAGTAAATACTCAAAAATGGATCATCTTGAGGCTGTGGGTGGGATTTTTTTTGTTTGTTTTGTTTTGTTTTTATTATTATGTAACCAACAGGATTATAATGAACTAGTGGAATTCAGTTATTTGATGTTTATCCTCTTCGTTGTTATCCTACCCCAGGCAGACAAAGTACCAGGGATTTGAAATAGGGGGTTGCAATCTTGGGAGATTCAGCACTCTTCCAGCTCTGAGAGTGGCCAAACTATGTACTAGTGTTTGGAGATTGTTAGCCTACTTTGTATGTTTTTTCTGATATTTTTCCTAAAATGAAAAATATGTCTTGATTGCTTTGATTCTAGATAGTTTTGTAGTTGGGTGAAGCACAAAACAGAACCTCAAATGCATATCCCCAAAAGAGCTCAGAGCAAATTAATCTGCCAAGCGTATGTGTAGGTAATCAATGAAACTAATATAACCTTGTTCTAAAGCAAAGCAAATGATTAAATATGTACAACTTAATTCATATGGTATTGTTAAAATATAGGCCAAAGGGAAACAGTGAAGATACAAGTTCACTATTAATAGCTACTGTAATTTTGTAGATTTAACTTGATATCAATTTCAATTTTATCAGTGTTTCTGAGTTGGATAAAAATTCAGAGAGGAAATAGAAATTGGAAAACAAATAAGTGGCAGCGATCTGGGATTTCTTTTTTATTGTGAACTTTTTTTTTTTGTCTTCTCATTCTGTAAGCCCTTGAGCAAGACAGTAGTATATAGAAGATTCTCTTGTGTCTGGAAAACTTTTTTTTCTCTTCATACAATGATCTTTCAGTTCCTGTTCTATCCAGAAAATTGACAAATAGCAATGATTTTATGCACAGAGCAGACTCCGCTGCCACTTGAAGACACTGTCCAGTCCTAGCACCAATGTGCAAACCTGGGCAGTGTTTGCCTGTGAAGAAAAATAGCTTTCAAATCTAAACTTGGTATACCTTATGGTTCTTTACACTTTAAACCACTATTTTGCAGTACCACAAATTTTATGACTTATGCCATATATGAATTCGGGAGCTATATATTACATAGTTAACAAACAAGCACAGCCATGAAACCTCCCATGTGACGTTGCTCTTCCTGTAGCACCTGGTACTGTATTCTGCATGTCCTTGAATAAATTAAGTGGAATTATTTCTACATGCATGTGAAGGGAAAGGAGAGTCTTTCACATGAGACATATCTTGCCCTCATCTATTACAAGAGACTTTAACTGTGCAAGAAAAGAGATGCGTTGAGATGGAATCTCTGACTGCACCGTTTGGTAGATTCTCCTCCAATTACTGCCTGTGTTTCTGGTATCTGGAATTTAAGCAAACGTGCTTGATATTTAGCAATGATCTCAACTTGGACTGCAATCTTTTTTCGTTTGCATTAAATGTAAATGAAATGTAAATTAAAGTAATCTTAGTCTGTAAAATCACATCTAAAAAGTTGAAGTTTGTATTTTTCAGACTGATCAAAAAGTACCGGGGACACGAGCTAATACTTAATACTGAATTGTGAAAAATTTGACTCATTTTAATGGCTAGATGCAACAAAAAAAAACAGTATGTAGGACACTTGTCTACTATTCCTATAGAAGTGAATGGATTTATTTTTATGATGCAGAAATGCTGGTAAAACTTTATTTCTAAAGGAGAGTCTATCACTTGTATCATTTAAAAAAAAAAAAAGGAAAAAAACAAAGCACCTCAGATACTTTCCATGCTAGATTAATTTTCATGCTGTATGGTAGTCTCCTTTGCTGCTAAGATACAAATATGTTTAAATGATTTTCTGTTGTTACACGGATAGAAGTTGTTAAGACACAATGACAGCTGACAAGATTGCTTCAAGCAACAGGTGCTTCAGTGAAATAAGAAGATATGGAGTAGGGAAGTCTGCAGTCAAGATTAGATGGTATCATTTTCTTTCTTCCTTACCAAAGAGATGATAAATACTTTAGGCTTCAAGGATTTTATTTCTTTTTATTTAATTGCTGTAATCATAACCAGCAGCAGTGGTTCAGTCTTGATACAAGTTTTCTGAAGGGAAGTGATTTGTAAACCCAGCTACAAAGCTGTACTTTCACAGTTTTCTTTTCTCGAGCATTTACATTTTAAGGTGTGGTGAAGGCTGAGGTAGGTTTTGGACTCTCTTTACCATCTTTTGGTTAGAATTTTAAAAAATGTAGATTCCACCATAAATTTCAACATGTGAAGTGGAGGTTTCTGTCCTTTAACTTCCTGGCTTCTTTATTTGGAGTGCATACTCACAAGAGCAGAGAATACTTTTCCTCTTTCTTCTTAAAAGGGATATTCAGTAATGTCCTGTGCTTGCTATTACTGTAAAATATTTGTTGGTATCAATAATGGGAAAAGTATGAGTTAGGCCAAAATTATGTATATAGACGGTTAATGTGTTTTGGTGATTTGGGTGGATTTTCTGATAAGGAAGAGAAAATCAAAAATGTTGATTTTTATAGTCATAAGTCAGCTTTTTATATATACTTTCAAGGCAGGTAAATTAGACTTTTTTTTTTTTTTTTTAATGTGGTAATATGCTCAGTGGCATTGTCCTCTCTGTGCTTTTTGCTGCATCTAGGTTAAGGATGCCTGATTTATTTTAGCTCCATACATTTAAAAGGAGCAGAAAGAGGATCCCTTTAGTGGTGTGTGAGTTTTTGTTTGTTTGTTTGTTTTTTGGTGGTGATGTTGTCTTTTTTAGGACAATTCTTGTAATCATATTTCTAATTCTACCAAAGGTCAACAGATTTACAGCCTTGAGTATGGTGCTTCTATAATTGAAGCGAATGCAGTCTGAAATATTTCAAACTCTTTAATTCAAGCATGACAATACCACCATATTATTTTTATTAGTAGTAAAATACTGGACTTCTATTTTTTCTTTTAATTTCTGAACTTTGGAAAGTTATTTTACCCAAGTTTTCAGGGTAGCTTTTTATCCAGAGCTGGAGTGCTAGGAACATTTGATTTGATTTCTTAATAGAAATGGAAAACCATACTTCATCATTTTGAGATGCTAGTGCTTCAAGGTGAATGTTACCCACCGTGTAAGACAGCAAAATTAAATGAGACTAGAAAAATTTCTTCTGTTCCTTCTTTATTAAACAGAACATGGCAGAAAAAAGTATTTTAAAACTTATTCCTATCATGGTCAAAGAATCTGTTTTTGGCCCTATTTTGGAACTGCGAGCAAAACTATACAGAGAGCAATATAAATGGATCTGTTTGGAGAATAATCTGCTCTCTGTAGGAACAATGCAGGGAATTGTCCAAGAAGAAACTGCTGATTAAAGTTTTGGCTGATAATCACTTTGTGTATGCTTGAATTAATGTAACTAAAGCCCCTTTCTGTTCAAAACCATCTGCAGGGATTGTCTATTTGTAAGCAATGACATATTAAGATAATTTATTAATTCTTTGTCTGCCATTCACTCATTATTTCTACTAAAAGAAGTATCCACTTCTAAGCTCCTAACCATATTAACCTCTGAGGACTGAGACAACATTTTAATTGGCTTACAAGTATGAATTGGCTTTATCCTTATATAAAACATGAATGTTTCTAAATCTAATTCATGCCAAGAAGTGTAGTATCCCCATGCTTTCAGGATTAAGTATGACATGGTAACTTTGCTGAGTGCAGATGTGCAGGGAGTCCTGTAAATTAGATGCACTCCTTGTTCTAACGTGCATGGACAAAAGCTTCCAGAGGGAGAAGACAAGAAGCTGGTGTGAAATGTTATTCAGGTTATCTGTGCCAGCTCTTTGCCGCAGTGTGTGTACTTAAAGCTCCCACGTGAATGGCCAGCCTTTAGAATTGCAGAGTGAGTAAGTACTTTGGCTTAGCAATTAGCCACTGGAAAGTAAAGCTGTATCTTACATGGACAGACAGATGAAAGGTTGGTTAATTGAGCTTCTATTAAGTGCCAAACATTCAGCAGCACAGGGAAGTATCCTGTTGATATGTGTTTAACACCAACAGAGAAAGAAAATAGAGAATGCCCTTTCTACCAATTACGTATTAAATTGTAATGAAGCACTGCATATACCAAATATGTCACATGTCAGCCAAATGGTTTTATTAGATGTGTGTCTAGAGCTGAAAAAATGTTTTATGCACAGACTAAAAGAACAGCAGCAGCAAAAACTTCTCATTAAAGCTTTTGTTTCTTTGTCCTTTGCTTTCCCAAAAGGAATAAGCTTCTCTACTTCTCTTCCATTTTGTGTAGACTCATATACTTGTATTTCCTAATCCCCAATGGTATCAGAAACTGATATCCCCAAAATGACCTGCTGGAAATGGGGAAGTCTTTCTTGAGTCTCCATTTCAAGAACTTTGTTGTTACAGTTTAGATCTTGAAAAATTGTCTGTAGCTAGTATGTTGGGTCTCAGTGATGGTGAAATAGGTCTCTACCAAGCTTTCTTGGGTGAAGTGTTAAGATGAGACAGAAGCGGATGGGAACACTCTGTCTTTCCTGATGTGCCTACTACCCAAAATACTAGAACTTGGTAGTGAAGAGTCTATGGCTTACTGAACTAAGTTAATCCTTGGTGAAGTGATACAGGAGGGATGACATCGCTTGCCTGCAGGCTTTATGCAGCAGAAATTCTGTTTTGTCCCTTCCTGGGTCCTTCTGAAAAAGCAAAGTTGAATTCATTACAAGTTGATAATTCCAACATGTGTGAGATTCAGAGCCAACTGTGGCAGTAACTTTGTAGTAGAATAATCAGGAAGTTGAGGTAAGGAATTTCCTTACCTGCATGTGAAGTTATGTCTTTTTTTGCTAGGAAAAAAAATGCTTAATGTTAGAATTTTATTGTAATTTTATGTCCCTGTTTTGACATTTCACACTTTCTATTTTTTTGTTTAATATTTGAAAGTCTGACTTCTATAATTTTTTGCCCATATTTTCTCCAGTGTGTAATGCAGTCCACAAACTCATATAACCTCTTGAAAACTCTTCATAGGACTAAGGATTTATCAGCTTGAAGCAGCCAGGCTGATGCATCTCCATACTGTATTCTTTTGTGTAAAAATAGCATTTCCAAAGATGAGCCCAGTTAAAAAGCCTCTTTCCCAAGTTAACTGCTGTCTTCTGAAGAAGTAAAGGGGTTGAGGGAATTACGTAGACAGCACAATGCTCACACCCTTTCCTGTTTTCCTTATTATTGCTATTAGCAATTCTGTCTCCATCCTCTCCTGCTTGCCATCAAGTGTATTTCTCAAGACCTCTGTCAATGCAGCAGGTGCTTAGTATGCTGCAACAGGCAAAAATACCTCCTGAAAGCTACAGGATCACCACACTGAATAAGCAGATGTTAGCTTTTGCTGTTGTACACTCTACATGGCATTGCTACTTTACTCTGTTGTATGCTAGGTGACAAAAGCTGTTACTAAATCAGGTTGTGTTTGGGGCAAAGTTTTATACTATACCCTCTGAATAAAAAGGCAGGTCTGCAGAGGTGTCCTAGCGAACAGTTTCCCCTTTACTCTGTAATGTGCCCTCTGAAGTACAGAGGATACTGAATAGCAACCAGTTTTACTCCTGGGTTGTATTTAGCATTCCATAATAATGGTATAGAAATGTCTGAAAGGTAACTTTGGAGAATCTTCTTTTTTTTTTTTTTTCTCTTGAAAGATGAGTTTCTTCCAGAATGTGTAAAAGCACTAGGTAGCAACTGCTCCTACTTACAGCATCTTATATAATTAGGACTTTGACTTATCAGTGTGAAGATCCCTAGTCACAGAACAACTTTAGCACTGTGCTTTAGTTGATTGGGGTGCAGGGAAATAAAGGAAGATGTGTGAAGGAACTTATTCCCATTCCAGTTTAACTTTAATTACAGATAATGTTGAACAGCAAGTGGTTTTGTATTACATTTGATTCACTTGGTTTGTTCGTTATCACAGAAGTGTTACTGTCTGTTCTGGGGAGGAGATACAAGGGGGTTTGAAGTAACTTCCTACAAAGAAACTATTTTTTTCCTTTTAACAATTTTCTCCATTATGTGAAGCAGGAACTGGTTTGACATCAACTATAATCCGTTTAGTACTGTGTGTTGTTTTAATATACAGACTAATCCAATATGCATATTTGTACGTACTTGGATTACAGCTGGTTTCAGTTGAGAATGATTCAAGTTTCAGTCTATACCAAATAAGTATTTGGATAAATGTTCAAAGACCTTATTGGGAAGATTTCCTATCAGCCATAATTCTATGAAGGTATTGGTCACAAATCTGTATGGAAGTGTTTAAGCTTCAGTGTCTATTTTGGAAAGAGTTACCTAAGTAAAACCTTCAGAAATTACTCTGTAGTTTTTCCTCTGGTTTCTGAGGACTCCAGCTGGTCTGTGTTCTTGAATGTGAAGCTCTGGTTGAGGATATGCTCTTAAAAAGAACTAAGTCCCATAGTGGCACTTACCATTTTCATTACTTGTTAACTAGCTGTATAATGAGATGTGCATGTGGGTCTGAGGGTAGAAGACATTAATGAAACCTATCTTTCCTATATTATATTTTAATATAACTAAAACTACATCTGGACGTATTCCTTTGCAGTCTGTATATTTGTTTTGTAGCTCTTGCCTTGTTTGCTAAAGTAAACAAATGTTCTTTTGGGGTTAGGGATTAATGGTAGCGAATAACGAGACAGTGTAGCATGCACCTTGAGGGAACAGATGAAGAGAAGTGTCATGCAACCACCTGCACTTAGTCAAGTTGCTAATTAAATTGTGAACGTGGAGTTGTAGGCTTTCTTGGTGTGTAGGAGAATGGTCCTGTCCAATAAATATTGCCTTGAGTTCATGAGGCTTTAATAAGATTAAATGGTTTTAACCTTATTTTTGATCATTAATAGTTGTTGTTTTTAATATAAATTTACAGGGATTTTGCTGAGGCTTAACAGAGGCTGATATATCCATAAGGCAATGTATATAACCTGGTAGGTTTTCACTTCTATGGAGACATGCAGTAAATGTCCTTAATTGTAGACTGTTAGCAAATAGTAGACTGTTAGCAAACAAACATCTGAGTTGTGGTGGTGGTTCCCCCCCCCCGCTTCCATAAGGGAGAAAACATGTCGTAAATGCATGCTGTTCTCCGATATTAAACTGTTAGATTAGTATGCAGACATAGTCTAGTAAATAGTAAAAATTGGAAAGGTTCCCCTCGGTGGCCAGCTAATGGAAAATCTTGAAAAACAGCAAATATCTCTTCGTCCCCTGCTTATTCTCCTGTAGTGAATTTGGCTACTGAGCTTCCAGCAGAAAGTAGCACAGGTTCTCAGAAATACAAAGATCAGGCACAGCAATAGTACTCTACAAGCTTAAGATGGAACTTGTATGTCTTTTGAATTACTTCGTTGTGTGTGTTATAGAGACAGACCAATATTTGCCTCTAAGCATATGTACCAAACTAACAAGTGTCTTTCTTCTGTGATCATGCTGTTGTTTAACTAGTTAAATTTGTGTTGTAGACCAGGAAGCCTACAAAAGTAGATAGTTATTTTTATTGCTTAGTATGCAATGTTCTAAAGTGGTTTGTATACTTTTTTTTTTTTTTTAACCTGGTGCTGCATATAATAATAAAAAGCTTTCACTGTGGGAGACCACAGTCTAATGGGCAACTTTGAAAGGGTAACTCACTAAAAGGAATAAATCTGAAGAACTGATGATATAGTGCAATATAGTGTTGGTCTGACTTTCTCATACATGAAATGGTAGAAAGCTATCAAGAGAGACAACACTTGGTGTATAGACAATAAAATCTGTGGCAGAGCAAAAGACAGCAAAAGCCTTCAAGATCAGATAGTCTTCTATCATAAGGACTTGCCTGGAAACATTCTCGACATCTGAACATTCACAAGTACCTCTTTCACAATCTGCAGGAAATGAAGACAAACTTAAGCTAAACTGGAGGTTCTGTGGGCTGACAGGTGATGTTAGACAGCAAGCTGGTTGTTGTGCAGGTATAAGGGAAGAATGCGGAGCTGCCGTTTACTAACGATGAATTTTTCTTTACCTCTCCTTTTTGTGTTTGGATCCAGTCACAGTTTGTAAAAGTATTTCAACCCGTGACATGCTTGTTTCGGCATGTTAATGTCTTTCTCTTCAAGTATGTTAGAAATTCTGCTTTCTGTTATCTACAATAATAGAAGTCTTTGTTATTGAATAATAAGTTATAAGCTTAACATCTGACACCCAGCAAAGTCTGAGAGAACTTTTAAAGTGTATCCAATTTTTTCATGTTGTATTTTGATTTAATCTTGAAATTTAGGTTGCTTTATTTAAAAGTTAGAGTTTAAAAATAATAATAATAAAATACTTGTCCTAAGCTCTGTGGCTATTATCCCTGAGGTGACAAGTTGTTAACAATATTATTGTTAGGAATAAATAGAGTGGAATTACAGTAGTCCTAATGTAATTACAATTTCAGGCAGCGAGAAAGCTAAAAGCCTTTTTTCCAGTCCTCTGTCAGTTTTGGCAGCAGATTGAGAAACAGGGATCCCATGCAATTAGGATTCCTTTTTGTAAGGTGTGACAGTATGGACAGAACCAGCATTTTAAAAACCAAGGCACATTTCATGCAGTTACCTTAACTGCAAATACAAATTCCGTCAATGGCAATAAACAGAAAACATATCTGCAGTCCTCCGAGTGCCTGCTTAGCGGCATTGGATGCGCTACCCACACGTAACAGACTTGTTTGGCTCATGCACTGTCTGCAAATGTGCTCGTCCTCCTATTTGAGCACTGAAAATACTTCAGTAGCAGTAGGAAAACAGTTCTACTGTGCTCTGGCCCATGGACCATGATATTAATAACTACAATTCGGTAGGTTACACAACTTAAATCTAATCTGAGAAAAACTATTGACTCAATACATGTATCTAGGAAAAGTCGTTAATCTCTTTGAGTTTATTATCAAGTCACCACAGCATGAAAGCAGGAAAAAAAAAGGAAGATTTCTCGTTACGAATAAGTACGTGTACTCCTTTAAAGAATATCTTGTCATTAAATGTAAAATACCCCCACCGAAACGTGTGGATTTTGTGGCAGCTCCCTTTTCTCCTGTTGCTGAGGGAAGGGGGAAATCTGTGGTGGGATGCTCCCTGTCGCTGTTCGGGAGTCTGTCTTACAGCGAGCTTTTTGCACAACACTGTGCTCACTAATGATAATGCTCCTGCTGTCTTCCCCAAGAGCAATTCTTCTTTAGAGCAATTGCCATGGATATGAAATAACTGGTCTATAATAAACTCTGATTCTGAATGTCAAGCTATTCAAACACTGTATAATCACCATTTTGGGAACAGCAAACTTTCTTTCATAAGTGCTGGTTGTGACACGTTAATTTGGAAAGTAATAATACCCACAGGATGAGTGTGTAAATCACTTTGAAAATGCATTTTTTACATTACGACAATCGGTGAAAGAAAAAGTAACAGGTGAATTAGCAGATACATAAGCCTTCAGTTAAATGCTGTGTGCGTCTTTTTTCATTCAAGGAAATGTGTTTTTATTGCTTGTAGTTGCAGAGATACTTTTTTTTTTTCCTTTAAATCTTGCTAATAAAGGAGTTTGGGTTGCTTAACATATTCTCAGGAGTCCATGCTCCAAACTTTGCCCTCCAGTTGGTATTACGATATCAGTAATTGCTGCCTCATGTTAACATTTATTTAAAGCTGCTGATTTAACATTTAAAAATTCTGAGGTTAATGGATCTGTATTCACAGATCCATTAACCTCAATAAAAACAAATGGGACCTTTAGTGAACTAAAATAAGTGCAGATCAAGGATACACTTTCACTAATACTTACTGATAGCATTTAGATTGTACTGTTAAAATGTCAGGTCATAAAAAAGGCTAGTAATGTAGTAATATTCAAGGTGAATTTCAGTGTTTCAGTCACTTCTGTGACCTAAGATAGGATAGTTTAAGATCAAGCAAGCTCAGTGTTCTAATTGCAAGATATTCTGGGTGGATTGCTATGTAAATGGTATGTTATTGGGGCTGAGCTGGGTTTACTTTAGAATCAAATGGTTTGAATGCATATTCATCGAATGAGCAAATTCTGATAGTGTAGTTAAATTATAGAGAAACTGACTTAGAGCTTGCAGCACAGGAGTTAAGATGCAATACTTAAGAAACAAAATAAATAAGGCCACATATTTCCTTAGAATTGATTTCCTTTAGTCCTCATATTTAATCTAACATTGCTATAAAAAATATGGAAATCTCAAAACATCATTTAGAAACAAACTTCTGGTTTTCAGTTCATCTCTTGCATCATAATATACCAAATCTGCTTTTACAATAGGCATATACAGAAATATAAGGTATAAATCCTGAGTTGAATTCAATCATTCAGACATCTTTGATTTTGTGGGAGTGAGCTCATTCCACAATGAGCGTGTGATTCCATCTCTGTTTTTTTTTTAGATCTTGTTCGTCAAGAAGATGTCATTTTTCAAGGTCTCACCTGTTTATTGTGTACATGTGTCAGGAAGTACACGTGTGTTCAGGAGGTTGTAAATTGCTCAGTGCTAGCATCAAGCATGGACTTTAAGAGTCCATTGATAAATGTTTTGGCAAATGTTGTAAAATGTGTATTTTTACTATAAGTACTGTTCTCTATCTGTATAGTAGAATGCTATTTATACCTGTTAATAAAATAGATGGCATAATAAAAAAAATGCTGTTATTTTTGGCATCCAGAAAGGGAGAGGTAGGAAATCACTTAGCAGGTAATTTTAAAGGTCATTATATAGGCAGTTGGGAACTGGATTCTACTGAACTCCAGAGCAGATGGATCAATATAAAGGTTATTTAGTTCTGTGGGCATACAAAGTTGTAAAGGATGGCTGTTAAAAACCATAGTGTTTCTATATGGCAAACCTCTCCTAGAGGCAGAATGTGCAAAAACACCTGCAAATTCAGAATCAATGGAAAATCCATGCTACCAACATTCTTCAAAAGTGGTTTTACTGGCTTAATTTGGTGTATCAAATAAGGCTGAAATATACTTCTGTGTATTACATCAGAAGTAAGTTTTAAATGCATTTTCAGAAAATCAGTTTAAAATACATGAAAAGCATTTAAGACATTAGGTTAGGAGAAGTTCCAAAATTGTGCTAGTTGTACTTCACATTTCTACTATTATTACTAAAGATTTAATGCAGGTGGCTTCTACTGAAGACTTCAGTATTATGCAGGTAGAATTGTCACCTAAATTGGTCTTTTCTAAGAGCTGGTTGCAGTTCAAAGTAAGCCACTATGTTTCTTTTCTTTCTTTCCTTTTTTTTTTCCCCCCAAATATGAATATTGATTAACAGATCAACAAATAGCTATGTATTAAAATCTCATAAGAAACAAAACAAACAAAAAAGAAATGTCAGAGTAATAGCTTTCCAAGGTGTAACTGCATAACAAGCTAAACTCTAGTTGTCAAACAAAAGAGAAGTACAGCTGAATATTGACATTTCTTGTGAATAGTTTATGTCTACTGTTATAATGTGTTTTGATAAATAAAACCTAACACTGTTTAAGAACAGAGAAAAGCCATTTTTAAAGTACTTCTCTATTTAGCGAAATAGACAATGTCAGTTTTCTGCTGCTGTGATTTTGTTTCAACTCTGCTAAACATTGAGTAGATTGGATTCTCATGTTGGAAACTAGAATGCATCGCTGTGTGAATAGAAATGCATTACTCTGTGAATTGGAATGAATTAGGCACACTCTATTGCCCTCTTGTCCTGTCATATTTCTGCCTTTCTAAAAATGGATTGTGTAAGAATTTACTATTAAATCTAGGATAACACTCTAAACAAAATTTGCTGGAGTCTTTCATCTGTTAAATTTCATTACAAATAATATTAGTAGTTCTTAACAGTGGAAATTTTTCTCCTAAAGTTACACTTAGAGCGTTCACCATCTTAGCTGATGTGAATGAACTTGAAAAATGTTTTCCTTAAGCATTATTAGGGTGCATTAAAATCTGCAACTACATTCTTAACCATTTTTGAAAGCTAGAGTTTCTTATGCAAGAGGTTATTACTAGGGCTTTATGTGGGTTCTTACTGAATTGGATATTTAACTTTGAGGGTTCTCTTAAAGATGCATTTCTAAAATCTTAATTCAGGAACAATTAGCACAGTCTACAAATCTATTGTTGGAGTTATACTTTCTCTAAGAATATTTGGGACATCAGCTAAATCTATTTCCCTAATTTGGGAATCAAGCCTCATGAAGACCTACTTTGCGCTTATTATAAAAACAAATGTTTTTATAAATACCTCTTTTCCTAATGACATAGTCATAACAACATTTTGTAGAAATAGTTACCTGTGTGTTAGAGGCTAAAAGTTAATGGAATGCCTTTGCTGTGGAATTTCAACCCTGAGTGGCAAGCCAGGTGAAGAGAAGTAGCACTTCCTGCCAGGTGGCCTGTGTTCTCCTGTGATCTGCCTGTTATAATCATGTTTTTTTCTCTTTCATTTTCCAAGTTTCTTTCTTGTGACTCAAATCTCCTAATAACATATTAATTAACACAGTAATTAATATACTTACCAGCCTACTGCAGTAGTCATTTTATTGATGGCCCCACTGATAAGACCTGTTACTGATCGTAATGTATTGGCCCCAGTTCAGCTAGGTGCTTCAGCACCCTTGTAGCACACAAGGTGAGGTACAAGTTGAGGTACAATTTAAGCCTTGTATTGAACTGATTTATGTATTTATTTATTTTTATAAATTAAGTAGTGGAAGTAGAAGACAAATACATCACAGGATGATCATTAGTCTTGTATCTCACAAAATGTGACAGTCTCATTAACGGGGCGTCATCTCTAAACAATGGTGTGTTGCAAGTACACTCTCTGTTGTAAGAAGGAATGAAGGAGTGCTTCTCTAGTGCTTGCGGCATTTATATATGGTGCTGTGTATAAACTCCTGTCTGCATCTTCCTGGCTGAAGCTCAAAAAATGGGGCAGAGTGGAGCAAGCAATCTTAGGGAATACTTTATTAACACTGGATTGACAGTAATAATCTCAACAGTGGCTACAGTTATTTCTCTATTTTTAGATTGTTCATCTTTTTACAGATCTATTTCTATATTTTGTTTTAATTTATTTTTGTTGCTATTTTTCACCAATAAGTGGGCATTCATCTTCCATGTCCCCTGTTTCCCAGAGCATTATTTAATGCTCATTGCCAACCTCATCAATACTTTCTTCTTATACTTGATTAAATGATGTCTTTAATAATCCTAGTTTTCTGGGCCATTTTGAACCAATACTGGCGAAAAAGGTAGTATACTTATCAGGGATATAATAAGTAGTAGATCTCTTTAACTTTCAGAATAATATGTGGCGCTTACTTGAGATGCTGGGTAATTTTGACTAATTTTAGTTTTGTAGAAAAGTCCTTCAGATGTATAGTCCATATGTGCTGCTGACCTATGGGCCCATGCTCTATCTGCTCCATAGGCTGACCTTAAAGAAATAAATAGTAATAAAAAAAAATCCATCCCAGAAGCAGTGCAAATGAAAAATTAGTTTTATTCAAAACTGAAAAATGTGAAAACAAGTTTGTACATTCTAGCTGTCCTGATTTCAGTTAGGACAGAGTTAATTTTCCTCCTAGTAGCTGGTAGGGTGCTATGTTTTGGATTAGGATGAGAAGAGCGCTGATAACATGCTGATGTTTTAATTGTTGCAGAGCAGTGCTTACACCAAGCCAAGGACTTTTCAGCTTCTCGCTCTGTCCTGCCAGCGAGCAGGCTGGGGGTGCAGCAGGAGCTGGGAGGGGACAGACCCAGGACAGCTGACCCAAACTGGCCAAAGGGGTATTCCATACCATCTGACGTCATGCTAAACAATATATAGGGGTGGCTGGCCGGGGTGGGGGGCCGGCTGCTCGGGGATAGGCTGGGCATCGGTCAGCGGGTGGTGAGCAATTGCATTGTGCATCACTTGTTTCGTACACATTATTAGTAATACTATTATTATTATTGTTATTGTTATTATTTTCCTGTCTTAATAAACTGTCTTTATCTCAACTCACCGGCTTCACTTTCCCGTTTCTCTCCCCCATCCCAGAGAGGGAGGGGGGAGGGTGAGTGAATGGCCGTGTGGTGTTTAGCTGCTGGCCGGGTTAAACCACAACACTAACGTAGCCACATTTAGTCATGGACTTAACAGATCTGTTAATGATAAGCATCATTGCGTTTTCTTTATTGTCTTTGATTGTAATGGTCTAGTATGCATTATCAACAGCACGGTAGCAGAACACAGCTCAAAGCATAGATTTACAAAGTGTCTAATCCTTTCAGTAACAGATATGTTTCTCAGAATTATTTTGAAACACATTTCTAGAAGGATTTTCTGAGCATTCCTCTGTAACTCTGAGGCCCTCTGTTAGAAAGACGCAAAATCCCTGCGTACTTTACTAGCTTTGAGAGTGACTTGTGGAATTCATTTTCCTTTCTGATATGGGATTGTGGTATAACCTCTGGAGAGTCTATGTTAAGGGGTGTCCTAGAGCACATTTAAATTGCTGATTTTTTTTCTTATGCAGAAAATATTCCTTCCCGTATTTTTCCGCTCCAGTATGGATGATCATGCCCCAATCAACTGGCATGTCACTGTCTATAATACAGTGGTATTGTCTGAGATCCACTTCTGCTGAAAATAGAACATAAATACTTAATATGTCAATATATCTCTTAAATAGTCTACGAAATGAATTAGAATTAGCATGTCACATATTTGTTTGTCTAAAACAGGCCTGGTCAGCATACTGCAGCCAGTCACTGGAGATGCTGAGCAGCCCCTTTTACACGAGACTTTTCCTTCTGCGTCTGTGCAGGGGAGGAAGCAGCAGTGGCAGCTGCCTTCAGTCTCAGAGATAGACTAAATTAATCTATGCAACGAAGTTTGAATTGTGAGCTTTCTGTGAATCTGATGTGGTCGTTTCCAGCGTAAAAACAGCGGTTTTTGTTTGTTTGTTTGTTTGTTTTTATCGTTAATGCGAAGTGGTCCATAATTATATCATTATTTAAGCTTTTTTCTTTTTTCTTTTTTTTTCTATTTCATTGTATGCTGATCATGAACATCATGTGAAATGTCAGTTTGTACTTAACCGCTCCTGCAGTTTATGACTCTGAGGTCTGGGGAAGAGTGGCTATGTTTATGACATAGTATCACACCTTGATGTTGACTGTATTACTGTGTCAGTGAGGTTGGCAGAGACCTCTGGAGACCATCCAGCCCAAGCCCTGTGCTCAAGCAGGGAGATCAAGAGTGGGTTGTCCAGGACTACACGTCCAGCAGGGTTTTGAATATCTCTAAAGATGAAGTCTTCACAGCCTCTCAGGGTAACTTGTTTGACCACATGCACTGTAAAAAATTAAATAAATAAATATTATATATATATATATATATGTATTATCGAGTTAAAATCAAATTTTTTGTATTTCAGCTTTGTGCATGTAGCTCTTTGCCTGTTCATTTGTCCATTCATTTAGTTCTTATCAAAATCAGCTTAGATAATGATTTATAGTCATAAATAGTGTAGGTGTATTTCAAGAATTCAGATGAAAAAAATATTTTTTAACCACAGAACAAAGATGGAATGAAAATGGGGGTGGCAGTTGTTCAGGAAGAGTGTTCCTGTACCTCTGATGAATACAGAGGTACATACAGTAGTCACACCTCTTCTCTGTTTTGTTTCTCTGGTTTTCAAACTAGTGAAGCATAAGAGTTTTAGACTGTGGGGTATGTGATTGGATACTTTAATCCGAAGTACTCAAATAGTGCCTAGTTAATAAGAAAATGAAAGAAAAAGGCATTTTATTAAAAGGTATTTAAATAAATACAAGGCTCTTTATCTTTAAATTTTCTGATTTTTTTTTTTTTAGTGTATATGCTTTGAGGACAAAAAAAAAAGAATCAGGTATTCAGCATGAGATGTATCAGAAATTTGACAGATGAGCTAAACTGTGGACTGTGACCCACTACTATTTTAACGTGACTTAGTGAAGCACAGTTTAGTTAGTGAATTCAAGATTATGTAAAAATTGTTGCCATTATGTTGAAAAAATACTTCAGTGTGAAAATACGTTGTAATCAGTTACAGTACTTGCTAGCTTCAGTCTCTGATTTCCATTTATTTCATGTTAAAATAATACTGATAATGGAAGATATTTATCTAAATATTAACTTAGAAATAAAAAAGTCTAAAGCCTCTCTTTATTTCCCCTTAGTCTAGGGCAAAGTTTAATGCCGAACTAACAACCATATTTACTTCTGTGTGTCTTTTCCTATATGAAATGTGTAAGTATCATTTCCCAAAATGTAAAGAATATGTTGTTAGTATAGGCTGTTGAACAATCTATCTTTTGTGAAGCAGATAGGATGTTAGAGATAAGACTATTGGCCCTGAATAATGCTTTAAAATCTCTCATATTTTGTGGAATTTATTTCATCCAAAAGGATGGTCTCTTTGCTTCTTCCTGCCTGATAATCCACTCAAAGATGGTAGCTCTGAAATGTTGATGTGCAAGTTACTTGAAAATAATTTCCATTTTTCAATTTCATCCAATTAAAATTCTGCACAGAAAAATAAGTTGAAAGTTAGTGAACAGGGAGTAAGTATATCATAATGTTTTTTTAGAGCCGCACCTGACTTCCAAAATCACCTGTTCTTCCTTTTCTTCAACTAGCTCTGGCACTGCACTGTCTGTGAGGTGTGTGACCGTATCTTTAAGCTACAAGCACCACAATTTAACTTTCTCTTTGGAATTATTTTTTTCCTGTTAAAACACATAGTAGATAGAACTGTAGAAGCTCAGCAGAAAGCTGGGCTGGAGTGGGAGCTTGGGTTTGCTATTACTGAGGCTTGATTTAGGACCAATATATTTTATTTAGTCTTCTATTTACCTGTTGTTTTGGATTGTAATGACTGTAATTGAAGCACCTAATTCCAAAAGATGTTATTAAGTAAATAAATTAATCAGATTGCATTTCATGGTAATATAATCAAGATGATATTTCCCTAGTAAAGTATTATCATTTTATAAATAGTTCATGATATCTGACTGTTTACATATGTATTCATGAATATATTAACATCCAGGAAAAGTATTTCAACAAAATTATAAATTAGTCTAATACTTCCCCCCCCCCTTTTTTTTAAAGAAAAATATAATATAACAGTAGTGCTATTTTTTATACTTTTATTTATCTTCCAGAGCACATGAATGCACTGTATGGAAAAGTGAAACTGTGTTCTTAAAAAAAATCCTGTTTTGATAATGTATCTGCTGGTGTTTACATTTCACATCTCACTGAGCATGCTGGGCTTTACTATCTTATGTAAAGAGAGTAACAGATTATGAGTTTGCTTATTACCATTTCATTTTTTATGATCTCCTGAACAAGTTCAGCTGCCTTCCTTCTCACCCTCCACAAGCTGTGGTAACTAAATAAAACTACACTTGTAATTCATCCCCTTGTATTTAAAATGTTTCAGCAAAAATATCTGTATTAGCAATCTCTCTGTTCTGCTTCTGTTGTGTGGCAGAAGGTTGGGTGGTCTATAAACTGCATCCTAATCCTTAAAAAGTAAACAAAGAAGAAAAAATGAAATTCAGCAGTAGTGCTTCACCTCTATAATAAGAGTAATTCATAATCCAATAAAATTGAATGCTGAGATGTTAAGAATAATTAAGCAATGCAACCAATTGGTTACGGTAGATGCTATATGAGAAACATTTTAAAACACAGCCAAATAAATATGTATTGGTATAGAGCAATAGTGCTAATCCTGGTCTGTCTCGGTTACAATGACATAATTACACTAATATTTTAATCTGACAGAGGATGCAGAGCTTCAGCTTTAGCTGGTATAAATCAGGACAGCATCTCTGAAGGCACCAGATGAATTTTGCTGTAGACAATGAAGCTAAGCATACACACCCACGGACAATTTGTCTCTAGTATCTCTTGTCCTTTAAGAAGGAGAGCACAGCCCTGTTTGGAGAAACAAACCAAGAAATCAGTTGCAGTTAGTATTGCCACGTGTAGTTACATTCTGTGTGAATGTCATCTTCTACACACTGTTAATGAGCTAATGACTTGCTTGGTAATTGTTCTGCAAGTCTTTCTTAGGTAATTCACCCCTGTGTTTGGTATTTGACCTAAGTGGAGCTGCTGATGTTGACAGGGTACCTGCGGGTTGCTTTGGTAGATAGTCTCGGATTGAGGGAATTCTGTGTCTGTTTTTTAGTTTTTCTAGTTGTCTTCATTTACAGAAGATCTGAATTTTCGACTTGTCTTTGCTAATTTAAAATTATCTTTTGATGGAAATTCTCCAGAATTTCATGTATCAAGCTTCTGCATTATTACAGCTTGGCATCGGTCTTCAAACGCTATTCCAGAAGTTTGAGGAATATGTCTGAGCATCCTTCCATCTCTGGCACTTCATGCAATATTGATTTCTTTTGCCATTACCTTGGTTCTCTGCAGTTCCTAAACTGTTATTGATGTTTTAATAAAAATATAAAGGATATCTCTTCTGAAATAGTCAGTGCGGAACTAGGTTTTTAGGTCTCTGCTCTTCTGCATGGTTTGGAAGGAGATGCATACGGAAGGAAAGAAATATAATTCTCATTACATTTCTGCATTGACTTGATATTCAAAGTCATTAGGCAGCTGTTTGTTTTCTCTTATAAGCTATGTTCTTAGGGTAACAATAGAATCACTCACTTTGTGGAAATAAGATGGTGATTAAAAGAAATGGATTGTACCCAGACCTCTCTCACTGGTGCAACTGGAGGCAGACAGGCTTTCACAAGGAGCAGTTACCGTTCTGGAGTTGAAGAACGTTTCAGAATATCAGGGGCTTTTTGCTTGCATATCCTCATACGTTTCTTTAGTTTCTTCTGGAGAAGGAGCTCTGTGAACCTGTATTAAAACACATACATTGTGGAAAATCTGTATCATAAAGCCCAGAGCACAGACTCTTTCAGTGTTCTTTCTATGGAAGGTTTTCAGGATTTCAAATGAACTGTGCTTAGTTTTTATCTTTATTGTAATTCTTTTCACTATGTTTTTCCCTATGCAGCAGAGATTGAAACCTGACTGTAAAGGCCCAGCTGTCCTGAAATTTGAGTCCTGCTGAGGGATGATACAAAATCAGGCCCTGTCTCCTGGATGGGAGAATAAATTAAGATTATGACAGCTAGCCTTTTGTCTCTTTTGATTAATGAAAAACACACACAAAATGAAAAGTGAAAAATAAAAAATAAAAAACATTGTGTCTATAGACATCAAATAGCATAAGAAAAATGCATGCCAATCTTGATCTAATACATTTACAGAGAAACACGGAGTTCAGAATTCTCTTTTTATTAAGGGCTTTCAGGTATTCCAGCAGTAGGAAAATAATTTTAAATTTGACCCAAAAGCTAAACAAGCTGAGACAAGAAGATATAAATAAAATTAGAAAAGCAACTCAACTCTAGGACATTTCCATGATGATGAGCAATCTTCATAGCAGCCGGGAACTCCACCAGCCCTACCCCCTTCCTGTCCATACATTGTATGAGCTGTATCCTTGACACACTTTGAGTCCTTTCAAAGAAGCTGATGCGAAGTGAACATTCGATCCATTTCTCTATTACCTTTATGAAAGGTACAGTGCACCTTGAGAAGAGCATGTCTGACCCAATTTGATCTTTCATTTCTAACACCACAGCTTGCTGACTTTCTAAAGGATACTCAGGAAAGGCTTATTAGCAGATGTTATCACTGGAATCACCTTTTCTGAAATAAGGAATGACAAGACCATCTGTTCATTTGTTGCTTGATAACCTAAGCTTACGTGTTGTCCTGGAAATCCTGCTGATAGATCTATCTCCATGTGGTCACGTAGCATTGATCCATTTGGAGTGGATTTTTGTGGAGCAGAACGGAAAAAAAATGGAAAGCAGAAATGGTATTTTAAAGAGCAAATAGCAAAGGCTCCTGTACAGCATGTGTGAAATTTTCAGTAGAACCTAAGTGAAATAGTACCTTGAAGCCTGTTGACTGGAAATGAAGGACAGTGAAGCAGTGAACCTGTACTTGGAGCTTATGGAAATCATATCTCATGTTGGCTTCTCTAGCCAAAGAATGTATATACCATTGATTAATGGAGAACTTAAATGCTACTGATGAGTGTATAGAAAACAAGCAGTAAGGCTTAGTAGTGCTCTGAAAATTGAAAGCAAACACTGAAATCTCTTTGGGGAAATAACTGACTGGTTTAGGTTGTAAGCTGTAGAGCAGAAAGATTTACAAGTACTAATTTGTAATGAAGCAGGTGTGACAGCTTAACTGATAACTTTTTACAGATATTGTATATGAAGTCTAAGTAGTCTAAAATGTTTAATAATAAATATATAATAGAGATGTTAATATTCTACAACATCCAGAAAAATTAAAATACTTGAACCCAAATGAAAAAATGTGGTCTGAAATTACAACACAGCACTTGTAATTATCCAAATCTTCAGTGACTCCCATAGTCATAGATTATAGTTGTGTACAGTTTTGATCAAAAAACAGTAACAAATTACATCCACTTCATAGCATTTACATGCTTACATAGACTTGTTCGATAAAGTACAGATTGATGTAAAAGCAGCTTCCAAAAGGAGATGGTTTACTGGATGTTATATATTGAGTTGCCAATGAAGGAGTCGAAGTGTGGGCTTTACCCTTCACTGAGTCAAGGAACTGTGGATTAATGAGTCAAGAGCAAAAATTAATACTTAGTGTAATAAAGTGTAAGTTGCTTCTTCAAAGAAGTGGAATGGAAAATAAGAAAGAACTGAAATTTTGAGGGAAATCCATGATAATGTGTATATTGGAGGAGAAAGTAATAGTGCACTAAACTTATAAAATAACGTACGGGAACATGTTACTCTATGTACAGCCCTTGAACCCATTTTCTAAGTTATTCAAGAGGTAACGAGATTGTGCCAGTGACAGTGGACGCGCTGAACTGGTGGGACACCAGTCTCCATGTGAGGGCAGCGCCCTGGGGCGGTTTCAGCAGAGCTGGCTGGCAGCATGCGGAGCAACTGTGGGTTATTCTGCTGTGCACAGGGCACATGAAATGGCTGTGCCTATACGTCACTGAAGCTATGCAGACATCAAGTAGTTGGGGGTCTGGCTGTGTGCATAGAGAAAACACAGAAAACACATTATCTTACAAGAACGTAAGAGACGTATACAA
This sequence comes from Anser anser, assembly GCF_964211835.1. Classification (NCBI taxonomy): domain Eukaryota; kingdom Metazoa; phylum Chordata; class Aves; order Anseriformes; family Anatidae; genus Anser; species Anser anser. Next base: position 17,158,372 of record NC_139735.1, on the reverse strand, counting down.
AAAAATTCCCAGTCTGTCTTGTGCTGTTACTTCCAATGACGAGGGTTGGCTGATTTTGGTTTTATTTTTTCTTCTCTTTAGTTCAGACTTTATGCCATTTGAATTTGTCTGTGTTATCATTAAGCTTAATATACTTCCTTCATCTTAAATTGTTGTGCCACTGTCAGCTTTTAGTATTAGCGAAAAGCATGAGTACATCTATAATAGAATTATTTGATGTCCTGCTTTAGAAAGGGGGAACAATATCTAAAAGCAGCCACAGTTTTGATGTACATCTGCTTCTCAGTAAACTTCTGACACTTTTGACTCCATGGTTTGGAGCTAGATTTAACAGCAGCGGAGCAGGTAGGGAAATCAAAAGTGTTCATGGCAAAGAATAAGTTTTCATTAGTTTTCTCTTTCAGGAATAATTTGAATATTTCAAATAAATTTGAAATCTTTAGGAATATTCCATTGGAATATTTGTAATTAAAGTAATCTTCTATTCATGTTGAAACAACTTTTAATTTATTTCTTTATTTGAAATTATGGTCATCTGCAGCATTAAGAGTGACCAAGTTCAAAACAAAAACGAAGTCTTCAGGTCATTCAGACCGACTTAATCTTTTTAAAGGTTTCAGATTTTTGACTCCGAGTTCAGGATGGAGAAAATATTTGATATGTCAAAAATGTTCAGAGACAGAAAAACAATATCTTGTTAATGTTTAGTTAGCAACATTATTAATAATCTCATCATTCCCAATGTTGAGCACATGAAATCATGTGGCTGAGAATACTGTGGTAAGCAACATGCAAGAGAGCTTGGTGCCATACCAATTGCTTCAAGTTAAAACGATCTCTGCGTATCTACTTTTCAGTGAATATGCTGTTGTGTGAAGTTGTGTGTGTGTAAATGGTTTCTCTAAACTGACCTGGAACCTTTAGTAAGATGCAAAGAATGTTTGGATAACTCCCTCCATTCAACCTCACATTAAGGGTAAACAATTTCTCATAGTTAGTAGATTAAATGTATTTTATTTATAATGGTCATTTATAACAACAGAGCCTTGCCAAACACCACCAGGACTTTATTGTAGAGCTGGGAATGTAGCACTGAATATAGCATGGTTGAAACATGTTTAGAGGAAGATGTTCAAGTCTCACTAAAGGATAGGTGGGTTTCAGGTATACGTAACTGTGAGCTGTGTGGCCGCATTTTGTTTTCCTGTCCCAGGTGTGACTGTAGCTGGAAAGCCAGGGTTGCGCTTCTACACACTTTTCTCTCTCAAGGTTTATTTGAAAATGGTGAAGGTGATAGTTTGAAGGGGAGGGAGTGTGACACACATGTCCTGTGCAGCTGCTTATTTGTCTGCAAATGTCAGAGCCACAATCCTCCCTATGATACTGCCTTCTTATGATCTTATCCCACCAGAGCAATGTCTGTGTGTGTCCACGAGCATTGTGTGTTTCTTCTGTAACAGAGGGTACAGATAGATAATGGTAAGCAGTCAAATCCCCTTGGCTTGCTTATTTGCTGCTTGTTAGCTGATAACTGACCATGCGTGTGTTCCTAGCCTGCTGAAGCTGTAAAGCAGAAATTGGTCATGTATACTGTCTTCAGACTAAATTCAAGCCTTTCAGTTTTGCTCTGAGCCATGTGAAAGTGGTTTAATGGAGTCCGAAATGCATGCCCAGAATACATTGCTCCATCATTTCTGGATGTACAGATAGCTTTTATTTTGTGCCATGGAGCTTTCCCACTATTGGTTAGATGTCGTAAGCGTTTCATGGGCAAAAAGACAAATAATTAAAATAAACAAAAAAAGGATGATGTTTAATAGGAATAAGCTCAGGAATCCTATATTCTATTTGTGCTCTGGCAAAGTAAAGCTACTGTAGTTTGTTATTAGGGGATAATTGTTCTCTTTTTGATAGATGGGTAGTTAAATGACTCAAAACCTAGCATATTTTCTTTTCTGTGCATTGACTTCACCCATGCTGTTGTTTTTATTTTTGTAGTCATTCTGCACAACTCTGCTCATTGTTGTACATGTGATTTCCCAAACTGCTATTCAACAATCCGTTTTTAGTTTTACTTTTACAGTTTTATCTAATTTTGTTTACTTTCTTCATATGATTGTAGAAGTGCTTGATGTAGGCTCCCCCTTTCCTTTTCCTGCTGAAGAAAAGTGGTCAGTGAATCTGATCAAAAAGTTCCAATGAATAATAAACTTGCCAAAAAGTGAAAGACCTGAAAATGGTGGATGAGTTTAGTGAAATGGTTTCAGTAGGAGTAAAGGAAGAAGAAGATAGGTAATGAAAATACCAGAATATATGTAAACATTCTAAAACCAGCCTGATTTCAGGATTTACCTAACAGCTAGATGATTTTAATTAAACGTATTCTTCTAGGGCTGTTTCTGATTTAAAATTCAACTCATTTCTTAATGAAAAACACTTTCAAAGGCTTGCTTCACCATTAAAATTTGGCAGGGCACTAGAAGAGTGAAATAAACATCTTATGATACATATTTTAAGCATAGCATGTTTAAATATATATAATGCATATATAATGTGTATATATTATGCATTATAAAAATAACTTTCGTGTGTGTTAAATACGTATTTTTAACATATATATGTATGCATTTTAACACGTTTTCCTTAAAACATCAATCCACTTTGCCACTGGCTGTTTAGGTCACTGACCAGTTTGATGAGAAACAGTTTTACTTTGTTGTAGTTGAACAGTCCATTATCTGTGCAGTTTTCAATATATGGGGTAGTGTGGTTCTCATCATTGCAGATGAAAATATTATAGCAGAATTACGAATGTAGAAATGCCTGGTTTTGCAGAACCATAATGCTCACCAGCTCACACGAGCTTGTAGTACGGCTTTCTAGTGTATGGCATGTGCTCACGTAAAAGAGTTTGACAAATCCTTCTTGAGGCATATTCTTTCTTTATTTCAAATTTGTTTGTTTGTTTATATTCAGCTTAGTTATACTTACTGGTGTGCTCCCAGGTAGAAGTTCAGCATAAATTCCTGCAGCATCTAGCATTGCTACCTTCCAGAAGGAGCTTTCTGTTCAATTCTCGTATCTGCCTTAGCTTCCTGAGAAGAGAGGAGTTGTACATTTGTGTTTTAGTAACCTGTTTGCAAAATGGAGATAATTCTGGATTTTTTTTCCCCTTTATTTTTCATATTTATCTATCCAGTTAAAGAGAATCCTTTAGTCTAGAAAATAGTTTTGTGTACATGTATGGCATGTAGCAGAATGGTCTGTCAATCTAGCAGTGCTAGAGTTTTAGTTGCCACTTTATTTGCAACAGAACTCTGTGGTCTCCAGTCACAAAGGAGCAGATATTTTAAAAAATAATATACAGCATTGTTACTTGCAGTATTTTATTTAAATAAATGTTTTGAGTTTGCAAGCTTGCCCTTAATCATACAGGAGTTGTAGGAGGTGACTCAGATGTGTAGCTTGTCAATCTGAGCTCTTGGATTTCTTAGCAGCCTAAAAAATAAGGCAGTGAGTACCTTACTAAATTTAGGGGAAAAAAAAAATAGCTTTTGAATTACTTCTGTGGATCACTGAAAACAAACAGAAATCCTATATTGTGGAATCTCAAACAACAGGGCAGTTTTGCCTTCAGAATTTGAAATGAGCAATGTTCTTAATTCATTGTCTCATGAGGAAATTTATTCAGTATGAAATCATACAGTTTAGGCTGTGTTATTTGCCCATCATTTTCAAAAGCACTAATTAACTAGCAAATCTTTTTAAAACCTGTAAATTGTGCTGCTAATTGACTGAATATTAAAAAAAAAAAAAAAAAAAGGAGTTAATGGTTATTGTCTTTCTCAACAAACTGACTGGCTCTCTATATTTTCCCTTCCTGTGTCATAAATAGCAAGCACCATAAATTCAGTGTTCAGTTGTGAAACAGTGCCTGCTTGTATAGCATTACAGCACACAGCAAAGGTGAAGAAGACTTGGGAATCATTTTCTTGCTTTTCGCATTTAATTTTTCAGTTGGTGCTTTAAAAGGCATCTCAGACAGTAGGAATTCTCAAGGGCTTGTTGGGTTCCTCTGCTGGTTTAATAGTTATCGTGACACTTATAAAGTGCGGCACTGAGAGAATTAGTGAACTTAGAATGAAGGGAGGAAGGAATGATCAATTATTCACCACACGCCATCAACTACAAGAAGCATGACTGCTGCCTGTCTCTCTCCTTTTCTTTCTGCTGCACACACAAACTCAGCTTATGCTATTTGTGTAATTACATTATTTTCATTCAAACAATCTCTAGAGAAACCTGTTTATTTGAGTCTGCTGGAGCATTCATCATTAGGGTATTGCATCAAGTGTCCTTGACATTCACTGCTCTATGCCTCCTGCATCTTCCTCTTTAATTATTTTAATACTTGTGATAAAACAACAGAAAGACCTGTCTGATTTACCTAGAAAGAGTAGAGTGCATAGAGATATCATAATTTGATCACTCATGGATTGTTTTTGGACTATGTTTCTTCCTTCCTCTCTAAACTTTTGTACTTAAACCTGATGTCCAAGGGTAGGAGTATATGAGCTTTCAGGTTTTTACATGTAAGCAAGACTTCTGTATTCTGAATCTCTAAAAGCTGAGGACACGCAGAAAGGGAGATTGTTAAATTGTTACTCACTTTGAACTGTTATTAAGAATAATTTTTCAAAGCTTGGACAGAAGTTGTAACAAAAACCTCTTTAATCCTTGAAAAAACAGTGACATGCTAGAGGGGGATTTGAGTTAAAATAACACATATGCTCTTTTCATTTAAATATGCAAAATCACAGCTTCTTTGTAATCATTTTATTTATTGTTAAGTTTGATTACCATAAGATTGCATTTCCATATTTTAAAAGTGCACTGATTTGAAAATCAATAAATCACTGATTGTTGCAAAGAGCTTATAGATTCTGCCGAAACGATATCTTTCATGAGTAGCTTAAAAATGAGGGGTGAGAACCGTTGCTGGATCTCAGAGCTGAAAAAAAAATGAAGCCAGAGTCAAAGGATGGAATTTGTGCTTCTTTTCTTGGTAATAAAACCGAACATATTTCAAAGTTTTTTATCATACAGTGAGTCCTTCAGGGGCCTGTTAGTCAATAGTCAATACTTCAGCCATTGGTAAGAACATCGTGGATCAGCAGTCCTGTGAAAGAAGTGCAGGAAATGCCATCTTAATGACCTTTATGTAAGAATTTGAACAGCAAAACTCCAACATTTTAGCTTGAGATAATGCTTAGAGCTTTAAACACTTGCTACTAGTACACTCTGCAAACTTGGATTTCGCTTTGTGTTATTACTGTCCATGTGGTCTGCAAGTATCTAATGGATCTTTTGTGTAAAATTTCTCAGTGATCATTAGATATAACATGGATACATGCATGACCTTCCCTAAGATGGAGTATCTAAAGACCTCATAGAGCTAAAGGGTCAAGGCAGAAAGAAATGCCTAAAAGAACTGGTTCAGGGCCTGGCATTTACCCTACGTAAATATTAAGCAGGGTAAGATAGTTCTGGTAATTGCTGATCTTTTCTTCTGACATGGGGGTAAAGTGCTCATGCTTAGCTCTCATTCACTTGATGTGACCACAGGGAGGAGTTGTCTGTGTTGCTTTTTTTCTTCGTATCAGCCGGAAGGAATCATTTAGTTTATCTTGCCTTTTAAAAAAAACACCAACAAACAAACAAAAAAATCAACAACAAATGTTCTTCTGTCGACAGCTTTTGCATCCCCTTTCTCTTTTTATTCCCAGTATATCTGGAATCTGAATACAAACAAACAAAAAAATTGTTTTCAGGATATCCATTTATACTGAAGTCTAAAATGAGAAGGAGCGGCAATATTAAGAGGTGCATGTTGCTTGTGCACGTACTTCAACTACTTTGCTTTAAAGTTCATTTTATGTACCATTATCCCAGTAGCATGTCATAAAATAATTCCAACAGCATTCTCCTCGAGAAACTGGCTGCTCTTGCCCTGGACTGGCTTCGTTGGCTTAGAAACTGGCTGGGTAGCCGGGCCCAAAGAGTTGTGGTGAATGGAGTTAAATCCAGTTGGAGGCCTGTCACTAGTGGTGTCCCCCAGGGCTCAGTACTGGGGCCAGTCCTCTTCAATATCTTTACCAATGATCTGGATGAGGGGATCGAGTGCACCCTCAGTAAGTTTGCAGACGACACCAAGTTAGGTGCGTGTGTCGATCTGCTCGAGGGTAGGAAGGCTCTGCAGGAGGATCTGGATAGGCTGGACCGATGGGCTGAGGCCAACTGTATGAAGTTCAACAAGGCCAAGTGCCGGGTCCTGCACCTGGGGCGCAACAACCCCAAGCAGCGCTACAGGCTGGGAGGTGAGTGGTTAGAAAGCTGCCTGGCAGAGAAGGACCTGGGAGTATTGGTTGATAGTCGGCTGAATATGAGCCAGCAGTGTGCTCAGGTGGCCAAGAAGGCCAACAGCATCCTGGCCTGCATAAGAAGCAGTGTGGCCAGCAGGGCTAGGGAGGTGATTGTGCCCCTGTACTCGGCTCTGGTGAGGCCGTACCTCAAGTACTGTGTTCAGGTTTGGGCCCCTCGCTACAAGAAGGACATGGAGGTGCTCGAGCGAGTCCAGAGAAGGGCAACGAAGCTGGTGAGGGGTCTGGAGAACAAGTCTTATGAGGAGCGGCTGAGGGAGCTGGGCTTGTTCAGCCTGGAGAAGAGGAGGCTCAGGGGCGACCTTATCGCACTCTACAGGTACCTTAAAGGAGGCTGTAGCGAGGTGGGGGTTGGTCTATTCTCCCACGTGCCTGGTGACAGGACGAGGGGGAATGGGCTAAAGTTGCGCCAGGGGAGGTTTAGGTTGGATATTAGGAAGAACTTCTTTACTGCAAGGGTTGTTAGGCATTGGAATGGGCTGCCCAGGGAAGGGGTTGAGTCACCATCCCTGGAGGTCTTTAAGAGACGTTTAGATGTAGAGCTTAGTGATATGGTTTAGTGGAGGGCTTGTTAGTGTTAGGTCAGAGATTGGACTCGGTGATCTTGGAGGTCTCTTCCAACCTAGATGATTCTGTAATAACTGTGGGTAGAACACTGGCCACATTTGTCCTGTTACTGTCAAACCACTGAAAGATTTCAAAATAGTAAAGTTCTTAATTCAACAAATTTTATCTCATTGTCTATTTTGAGGTTAATAATCAGAGTTATTTTTCTAAACAGAATTCAAACCTTGAATTGATATTCCCTTTGAATCTCAGAAGGGGATCTCCTGTAATTTAGAGTACAACTGGTTGAGAGTCTGGTATAATAAGGTTCAAAAGCACTGTCTTCTGAGGGTACCTAATATGCTGTGACTGAAATCTAGAAAAGAACATTATTTATTTCCATTTTGCATGTTAGAACAAGGAAACATAAAGCAAGTATCTTGACAGGAAATCTGTTGTGGAATTAGAAAATAAAATACCATCCTGCTTACTCTTGGTCCCTTGCCCTCAATTGTAGAGCGGTGTTCCATTGTTGATGGCAGGGACAGTTCTTCAACCAATGTAAAATATGGCATACATTTGTGTAACATTTGTTTAAGGTCTAGCTGGGAATGAGTAGAGAGGAGTGTGCATCTCTGTCATCACATCCCTCATCAGCTTACTGCGTACACTGCTATACACTATCTCTGATTTTATGTGAGATTAATTCCTAGCATTCGCTGCCATCTTGATGGTTTTCACAACAGAATGAAATGTAGATATTAACGTCAACTGTTCATTGTGTGGTAATGTTCTTAGTAGCCCTGATGGTTTATTATAGTTCATGACTCTTAGTAGGAATGTTAGCTTAAACACCAGAGAAGTCAGTGTTCATATTTTTCAGTATATGCCATACTTAGCAAGAGATGTCAGGGATAAATTGATTGTTGATACTTGATTTGTATGGATCAGTAGCCGTTGTTGTAAAATGCCCCAGGTAACATTTACAATGCAGAGGAATAAAAGAAACTATTGGCATGCTACTACGTATGAATCGTAGAATTTCTTTGGCAAAGACTACTTAATGGGTCACAGCGGTAAGCTGTAGTCTGTAAACTGTCATATCCATCAACAGGTGACACTTTGTTCTCGTTTACTTCCCCTCTGCAGTGCTGAAACAAGAATTAATCAGGTAATGCTATCATTGAGAGTGTTAGAACGACTCTAATTACTTTTCTTCTGAAAAATATATTTTGGCATCCATTCTGCAGGTTTATACTACCCCTTAGAGGTAAATGTAAAGATGCAGTGCAGCTTAACAGAACGATGTTCTGAAGTCATTTTCTCCTTTAAAGTGCCCCAGATTTTTTTCGTTTTACTCTGTCCCTTATGCCTTCTCTACTGATGTCAGGGGACTGTGAATATTCAGCGAAGCTAATTCTTATTGGTATTATTGACTGCTTTACAGATGTGGTAAGCTGTCATGAAGAGTAAATTATCACCCAGGAAATTTTTGACCAACAGCAAAAAAAGTGGTGGTAAAATGTACATATTTTACTAAAAGAAAACTGGCAAGAGGTGGAAAGATTTAATGCAGAGCAGCACAGCTTCAAGTAGGTGCAGAGCTCGGTGCTGCCAGCTAGGCAGGACCGACTCCGTGAGGACTTGGGGATGGTAGAGATGTGGCTTAAAATAAGTGGGCATGGCAGAGTAGAGATTAAACCTTGGGATGTGGAAATGTTTTAGAAACATTAAAAATGAAACCATTAAGCTATAAATTCTTCTGGTGCTATGATAGCAGTTAGGAAAATCTAAACTGAGAATATGTTTAGTTTGTTTCCATATTTAACCCCAATTACCCTTTGCTGGGGAGTTCTCTTTAACATTCAATTCCTCATCTCACTTTTTAGCTTCTGTACGCCTTATTTTTTCCCCACTACATAAGTTGCAGCAGGTGCACAGAATTGAAGACATTACAATTAAATGTAATCAAATATTTTAGGCACTAATGAACAGCTCCAGGAAAACAAGTCAAAAGGAAAAAAAAAAAAAGCCTTTAAGTGAGAGGATTTTCAAACACCCTAGGCACCACAGGGCCAATTAAGGGAGTAAGACACCAGGACACATACTGGCATTAATTATCTTTGAGTTCAGGGAAATAAAAAATAAAAGCAACAATTATCATAATAAATCTCCACACAGTGCTTGTAAGTTGTGCTAATCTACAACACACCTGGGTTTCAGAGATTTAAGGCACGGAGGTGGGTATTCGCTCGGCAAGTACCGACTTCGCAGAGGGGCTCGTGGGACACGTGGCTTTTCTCTGCTTCCCAACTAAGAGCGGGGTGAGGTGGCTGTCCGGCTGCCCCACAGCTCTGGTCCGTACGGCTCAGATGTGCCCTGGAGTGAAGCACTACAGACCAGATTCAGACAGCAAGTTAAAAGTTAGCGCTGCTCAGGCTGTAGTTTTTCCTTCCCCCCTTCTCTCTCACTCTCGGTTTTATTATCACACCCATAACGACAAATTTCACAATGGCAGTATCAGCCTGCCTATTCGAAGTACCTTGAGTCCTTCTACTTCTCCTTTATCCAAGTCCAGAAGGAATCAAACCAAAAGGACAAATATTTCATGTGTATTATAAGAGTTTCTTTAAATGTGTGGATGGAAGAAAGGGCAAGATACATACAAAGCTAGACAAAAATAATTTTTTAAGTTATTTAAAAATTGAACTTTGATGGATGTTTGATCCAGCTGGAAGCTGTTCACACTGAAAATGTAGAAGAATGGTGTAGTATGTTCTGGGCTGTTGGTTTTATTTCAGCATTAGATAAAAATAATGGTTTTCACTGAAGCATTGTGTGGGTGTTCAGTTACATCTGGAGGGTAAATAGTATTTACACCAACCTCCACATGTACTAGAAAAAAAACACACACAAAAACCCTAAATGAATGATATGACTTCAAATTTATCAGTCATGTGATGTTTTAATATTAATTAGTCTTGATTAGCCTATGTTGAAGAAGGAAAAAAAAGTGTTTTATTTACCCATTATTTTCTTTCCCTCCATATCTGCTAATTACATTTTCATGCCTTTAATAGAAGTCCTTTGAGCAATTCTTTGTATTCAGAAGGTATTTTGCACAGTGAAGGCACTACCAAAAGTGACAATTTAGGAATGGGCCAGTGAAAATGAGGGGCTGGAAGTAGTTTGTGTGCGGTATATAAGATTTAAAGAAGACACTTCTAACAAACGAACTGGAAGGTAATCTTGTTATTAAAGTGGCTATATCACAGAAGGAACCTAATTAGGGCCTAATTATAGGGTACTTAGTTTTGAGACAGTCAAAGCAAAAACCACAGTTTGGACTGTGTCTTAACAGCACAAAATAGCCCGTCAATATTTTAGTTGATGTGGTGCAAGGCAATCGAAGAGCACAAGCAGTGTAGTGGACGTTAGAAGGGTTTTTGCCCAGATTTGGCAACTGGTCAAGGAAATGCCAAATGGAACTTAAAATAATGAAACATCAGGAAAACTAATTTGAATTGAATATGCAAACTTTGGTGTTTAATGTAGCTGACACCTCTTGGAAAACAACAAACAAACAAAGAAAAACCCTAAAGGTAATTGTAGATAGTTGAGGTATCTACTGAATTTTCCACATTCAGCAGTGTGATGCCTTCTCTTTTATTCGCCTTGTGTTTCTCATGAATATATGGCTACCATATTCCCTTAACTCTTGCTATCGCAGAGGCCAGGTAATATGGTACCTGCTTCACTCCTTCCAAGATGCGCTGACAAAAGGAGATGGATGTGCCTTTATTTAAGTGACGGTGTTTAAGAAAAAACATTGTTACAGTGGGAAACATCTTCTGAGAGGTCTCCAAGTCTTGCTGGGAAGTACTGATGTAAAAAAAATGCAGCAAAAGCAATGCCTCTAGTGCCAAGATATAATCATATAGGTAGTACTGTCAAGAATATATATATTTTTTAATTAATATTAAAGACTTAATATTATGTAGTGCTGTGGCTCTATCCCAAATACCATTGTAATTAATCTAAGTTTGTACTCTAGTAGTATTTGTACTGAAATCAGTGAAGGTATTCCACAAGAAAGATGCTACTAAATGAGAGAAGAGCTGTTCTGTTCTTAGAGAGGCATGTTGGATGTACAGTAACTGATGGCATGTGAAACACTGGACTTTTCCTTCTTTCCACACAAGTTCCTAACAGCAGCATGAGAGGACATGTAGTGAAACTGACTTGAATTTACAATTATTTGAAAAGTTACTGCTTTTTACTTGTGGAAAGTCCAAGAAGCTGACAGTCCTGGGCAACAAAACGGTTTTCTTGACTCTCTTTTGACAACAGTGACAGAAAGACTTTTGGGGAAGGTTTTAGAGAATTCTTTGTGTTGTTGAAGATTGCTCAGGGAATAGCAATTTCTGCTGAAGTTTTGTGCATAGGGTAACCCATGTATTTAACTGGAGGCTACTTACCTGTGGGTGGGAAGGAATCATGATCTAAATCTTTTTCAGGTGTGAGAATCATGCCTCCATTTTTTCAATGTAAATACTTTTTTTTCTATCTTGCCAGTTATTCAAAGGTATGAAGGTTTAGGTAGTTTAATGACCACCTGCATACAAAAATAGAGAGTATGCCAGAAAAAAATGTAAAACGAGGATATAAATAAACCGTGAGTCTTTCTATTTTTTTCTATCGTCTTTGTTTCTCACTTTCACTTTTCCTTGTAATGTTTTAATTTTACAATGAAATGTCACTTTTTCATGACCCTATTCCTACTGCTTTGGAAAAGAGGCTTATTTTTGTTTCCACTTATTTTCTCTGGTACCAACAACTGTAACTTTGAGAGCCTCTAAATTTGTCTTGCAGGGTGTCATCTGGAAAAGAAAGGTACTTGTATTCTGGAAGAAAAAATGAAAACAGAAATTGCAAAATTCAAGAGAGAAAATTGTACAAACCTTTAAAATACTCAGCTAACAAACATTCCTCATGTTGCCAACATTTATTTACCATTTGTTGCCTGGGCCACAGAGACAGACTCTCAGATTTCCTGTACCCTGGTTTCTGACGTTAGGCTCTTCAGATTGCAGTGGCACACTCTGCTAAAGCTGTAACCGAGCTTTAGTTTATCAGTCAGTGTTTAAAAATAGGTGCTACGAGTTACACATCCATCCACTGCTGTATGTGACCAGGGACAGTCTGATGTTCTGTTACGAGTTTAGCACCTCTGTGATCCTGTGTGACTGATCCCAGTGTCACTAGCCTGCTTTGGATAAATGCATTCTTACACATGCAGCTAAGTTGTTATAAATTTCATGTTTTGGCTGCATGGACATATCATTTGAAATAGGTGGTTGTTCAAGTTCTGTAACATTCTAGTTCAAAAAAGGAAACAAACAAAACCCTTCCTATCTTTAACTACAGAGTAGTGTAGAATTGATGTTTCTTCATATCCTTTCTATAGCTGTTGCTTTCCTGTCTTCCTGAGCAACTCTTGTTGTCAACCAGGTGTGGTTAATCTAAGGAACATTTATCAAAGTTTTGATTATTTTTTTTTCTTTCTTAAAGCAAGTATTATAACTGTGTTCTAATAACATAGGGAGGATTTTTCTTAATGCCATGATGTCATTATTTTAGGGGGTTCTTTAACAAAGAAAGAAATCTGAAAGCAACATGAAGGTACTGTTTGCTTTATCTTGTTGGTTCTGAAAACATTAACCTCTGAGTTCTGGCCTGCATCATGCCTGCTTTCAGAGTAGGATGTCTTATCTGGGAAAGAAAAATGCTGTGGAATACACTTCTTCTGCAATCTAAATATCTAATAATAGTCTACATAAATAGATGTTTCTTAACATTTTAAATGAATCTCAATTCAGTTGGTCAGAATTGATTTAAAACATTCTTTGCATATCAGCTCTATCCTTATGTGTATTTTTCTTTTTAACACTACCTATTTTATTTTTAATGAAACCTCAGGAAAATGAGTATCCTTGCACTTCTGAAATGCAAACTAAAACGGCAGTGTTTATAAGAGAACCTCTCTTTAGTCTAGCAAAACTCAGGTATGGGGACCTTCAGCTTTCAGTGATTACAGTATTTCCTAAAAGAGCATGTGATCATTTCTAGTGCCATCATAGTAATTACATAGGTGTATATGGCATAAAAGACTGTGATACTTTAAACAATAGATGATTGTCCTTAGAACAAACATTTACAAAAGGAAATTCCAAAGAAGCTTCAGCTGGAGGAATAAATACCACAAAACACGTAGTATCAGAAATGTGCTTTCAGAATTGTCCTTAGTCCCACTCGATGCAGTTATCACTTGCAGTGCAGCTGTACTGGATGCTCCATAGGCTGTCTCTCTGCTCACACAGCATTTGGATGATGTGCTTGGATAGTTGCATAGGCAAGTACAAAGTGGAAAGGCTGGGGGGGGGGGGAAAAGGTGGTAGTAACAACACTTGGCATTGTTCTTGGCATTATTAGGCAAGGGTTTTGTTTGTTTTTTAAACTGAAATTGTTACTTCAAAGGAATGTTTAAAGCTTTTTTTTTTTTCTTTTTAAAGTTTATTTATTTATTTTACTATGATACTATTATGCTCAGAACAGCACTGCTTGTCAGGTATTCTCTTTGGCAAACTTGGAAATATATTTTTTTCAAACTCTTATAGGGTCGTGACTGGGGAAACTCTGATAGGAAGAATTTGAGATTTTTAAATCCTCTGACAGAAAAGAAACTAAACCCACCCTTCTCTGCCTCACCCTAGATGAGTACTTGAACTGCAAATGGAGAGCACAATCATCTTTATCACTTAGTAGTGTTTGCAAGACCCTTTCTGCAAAACCTGGTTTCAAGCTGTGAGCTAAAAGGGAGGAAAAAAACACTAAATAGTGTTTGGTGTAGCTGAAGCCAGATGATGGGGTTTAGAGGAACACTGTCACCCATGTAGTCACAGCAGGAGCCAAGCCTCACCTAGTCACCCAGCGTGCAGCCTTACATAGCCCTTTACTTGGGGTCTGAGCTTTGGGGGAACTTTGACTGATAATTCTGAATGATGTAAGAATCCATAGTGCTCTTTTCTCAAACTATTTATCCCTAGCAAACACATGCGACAGCATCCAAATAAGCATATTTTAGTAACTTATCAACAAGTAAATTGTTGTGTTTTCTTTTGCTGTCTGTGACTAGTTCTTTATTTTAACTTTAAGAAGGTATATTTTAAAAGGTTTCAGGACTTTACACACCCTTTAAAAATTAAAATTTGAGCCCCACAACTTTTAACCCAATACACTACTGTCTCTCCTATGTGTATTTTAAAATGTATGCATAGGCTGTTCTTTTCATAATATGATGCATCTGCTGTTTGTCTGTATATTAGAGAATTTAAAAGCTCATGGTTCTTTCACAATGATTATAGAAGCCAATTATTTTTTATTTCCATAACAACTGATTCATACCTTAATAATTGTTATGAAACTTCCTCATTTTTCATTTGGAAGCTTCTCAAAAACAGGATTACAAGCAGGTTAGGATAAAGGAGACAACAGGCCAGCAACAGATCAGCAGGTAACTTCCCAGGCCTGCACATCTTTGCTAAGGAACACAAAGATGTTGGTTAGCTGCCTCTGGCTTCTGATTTGTTTAGGAGAAAATATCCATACGAAAGAGTGCTCATTTGGTGTAGAAGCAAGCATAAAGAAAGAAACCATGAAGAGGATTTAGCTTTGTTTGTCTTTAGCGTATTGCATCTAGAATGCTTCCGCATATGCGTCATTTCTGTTAACAAGATTTGAGTTTGTGCCCACCCCTTGATTACACTTCAGTATTACTCTAAATAATTTTTTCACACTTTACATGTGTTTAATTAATCTTATAAAATCCCTGTATTGTTTCTAAATAACTCCTGTAAATGTTTTAAAATAAAAGTGCAACAGTTGAAACCAAATATTCAGGTTTTGCAAGGATTGTTTTGAGTTTTCCTCTCTTCTCTCAGGCTAAAAACCAAAAGGGTAGATTTTGTGTGAATAACCTAGCTCTAGTCCTCATCTCTCTGTTGTAAGATGTTAGCATCATAAATATGATTGAATTTCATATATCACAGAATCACAGAATTGTAGGGGTTGGAAGGGACCTCAGAAGATCATCGGGTCCAACCCCCCTGCCAAAGCAGGTTCCCTAGAGCAGGTTGCCCAGGTAGGCGTCCAGACAGGCCTTGAATATCTCCAGAGAGGGAGACTCCACAACCTCCCTGGGCAGCCTGTCCCAGCGCTCCGTCACCCTCACTGTGAAGAATTTCTTTCTCGTGTTGGTGCGGAACTTCCTGGGCTCCATCTTGTGGCCATTACCCCTTGTCCTGTCCCCACAAACCACTGAAAAGAGGTTGGCCAAATCCCTCTGTCTCCCACACCTCAGGTATTTATACACATTGATGAGATCCCCTCTCAGTCTTCTTTTCTCCAGGCTGAACAGACCCAGGTCTCGCAGCCTTTCTTCATAGGGAAGATGCTCCAGGCCCCGTATCATCTTTGTGGCCCTCCGCTGGACTCTTTCCAGGAGAGTACTCTTCAATTAACTGAGCAGTTATTAGAATTCATATTTTTGATCATGATGATTTCATTTTCAGACTCAAAATTAATATTTAAGCACAATTTGCACTTGCATTTGAGGCTCTGTTTCCTTTCCTCCCCCACACACTCTGAAAGCCCCCCCGGTTATGATTCTCGGTATGTTCATTTTTATCCTGGCTCCTGGAGAAGTATTTTTACAGTTCTGTGCCACCTCTGTAACTCATTATCAAATAAAAGTCCATAAGCTCTTTATATGCAGGTGTAAGATTATGTGCACTGTCTTATTGTTGATATCATTAATGTCTGAGAGCTGGAATTGATAGATATGATGTTGCTGAGGATTTACTGTGGAGAGATCTTTATTAACAGTGTATCCAAACATAATGAAAAATCATAATCTTAGCTTCTCATGCTCTTTGCTTTCATCTAGATCTCAGCAAAACTTGAGCAAAGATTTTATGCTCAAGCAAACAGAGTTCTTCAGATCAGGCTTTTTGCAAGAGTGGAGCAGCAGCTGAGGAGGGGGACCTTTTCATTTGATGATGGACTTTTTTTTTTTTTTTTAAACAACAACAACAACAAAACTCTCTTAATTTCTCCCAGTCTTTGTGTTGTCCCCGCTCACCCCGTCCCCATGCTCTTTGGCATATGCTTTCTTCTAATAAAATGCTATGACATCTTGACTGGTGATTTCACTATGGATTTTTGCTCTAACAAAAACCTGTTTGAGAATGAAAATCCCTTTCTTCCCATCAGAAATTATCAGTAGTACAGCCAGAGGCTGACATTTGAGGAGTGCTCTAATAATGAAATGAATTAAGGCAGTTTTCCCCTAAGATATTTCAGTGCGTGCATGTGTAAATTACAAACATCCTGTTTGTTTGGGTGAGAGGTGTTAGAAGCTCTCTCTGCTCGGAACATTTCTGTAGTTAAGACTCCTGAACTTTGATTTTCTTTTTCAAAACTAGCTGTGATCTTTGAAAGCAAAGATGTGACCGATTAACCTCTGCGGCTGTGAGTTGTGTTGTGTTACTTGCAAGTTCTTTATATTCAGACAGGAAGGGGCCTGTTCCGGGGATCAGTATGAAGTGAAGTGCATCCCCATTTGAGGGCACCCACAGGCTTGCACAACATCAAAGAAATGAGGCCTGGCAAGAAGTGTGCTATGCAATAGTTTCACTTTTCCCCTATTTTTTTTATTTTTATTTTTTTATGATCTGCTATCTCCAACAACTAAAAGTTATGCTCGCTGGAATCATGCTGTACCTCTTACTCCCTTGTGACAGGGCAAAATATATCTTTTTTTTTTTTTTTTTTTTTGTATTCACAATGCTGAGAACACTTTTGATCATTCGTTTAATGTATGTTACTTAGGGGTTTATGGGGAATTTCTATCAAGGACATTGTGTATGTGCAATGTAATGCATGTAATAAATCAGAATTTCTATATACAAACATCTAAGCCTGTACAAAACCTGTCTTAAAACTTAGGCAGATCTCCATATCCGTAAAGTTTCATATGTAATGAATTGTACATAAACCTATTCTTGGAGTGATGAGTATGCACATTGCAACCGTTAGACCAAAAATCATTTTTCATACGACAATGGAATAGGTAGAAAAAAATCTTTTATTCCTTCTAAAAGGTGTCTTTGCACTTAAAAGCATTTTCACAGTTATTTCAGGTTGGTCAATAGCAGTCTGACTAATGCTTCTCAGATATAGTGGTTGTTTTAAAATAGAGAGTGTAAGAGGTAGGAGGAAGACTATTAAAATGCACTAAAAATAATCTTTCTAATAAAATGAGAAATCAGTTTTTAGAAAAGGGCAGGGGGGAGCAGAAAGGTCTGGCAAATAACAGAATAAAAGCAATCTTTTTTTTTTTTTTTATGAAACTCTGCAGCTTGTTCATTTCAAGCAGGTGTCTCAAAGCGTCCTTTTAAAATATCACCAACTGCTAAAATCGAATACTGTCATTTTATTGTAGTAACCACAGGTTTGCTGATTTTATAATTGGCTTGGCTAGGGAACTCACCTGTAGGGATTTTACCAGTAGCTGTTCTTATCAATTTTTTAATAAATCCCACAGATTGAGTACAGTAAATAATAAATGACACAGCGCTTGGTAAGTCAATATTGAGTTTAATACAGATTTTGGGAAACTACCATATTACATGCACATATTACTGTGGTTCTTGCTTAAATGAAAAAAGCTAGATTTTTTTTACAAAAGTGAAAGGAGCAAAATTTGTAAGGTAATTCTTTTAGAGTTTAGTTCATATTAGCATTTCTTAACTTCAGCGTAATGGAGTATGTGACGGGGGTGTGCTGTCCGGAGGAAGCCCCATATATTTTTCTGAAGCTATAACTGAGTCTCAGATCTGTCCAATTGGTATCAGTTCCTAAGGATTTACAGATTGATTCAGCAAGTGTGTAAGGGTATATTCAGCCACAATGTAACTTCAATATGATTTAAATATATTTAAGTACTTTACCAGATAGAGACAAACTTAAGGTATGCATAAGATTAAGTAGAAGTTATTTTACAACTAATAGATTTGCTGAACTGTCCTTCAGCATAAATATTGTCAAGAACTTTGTTTATGAACATATTGAAAGAGTACCAAGAGTTTCCTTCTTTCACCAATAAGTTAAAACATTTTTCATACAAGTCTTGTTAGGCAATAGTGTGTATACCTGCATGTAATACTTAGTGAAAAACTAAGGAGTAGGAAGGGTGAATCAGGAATGATTGCCTTTTTAAAATTTTTATTTCTGTGAAAAAAGTTGTTTTGTTTGTTTGTTTGTTTCAAATAAAATCTTCCAGTGAGTATTCCTAATTTAATTATTGACATGATAATATGAGTGTGAGGGGGTTTATAGATTTTTGAAACACCACAAAGGAATATGCATGTTTCCTATGATGTTGCAGGTCCTGATAATTAGCGTACACCTGGTGAAGCCATGGTTACTACCCCCCATAGCTCCCAGTTCTCTTTCCTATTATTCCACAATTTACAAACCCTGATAGCATCTAATTAAGTTTGCCATTTTATTATTTATGTATCACTTAGTGTGAGTATCATTTGAGTACTTCAAGAGAGAGAAAAAAGGCAGCAAACACTTACGAAAAAGTGTACCGAAGCTACAGGCTGGAGAGCTGACATCTCCAAGTAGAAAGATTTATGTCGTCTACCAAAAAAATGTAGCTTTTCTACGCAGGTAGAAAAATCTATCAGCCAGGTCTAGTCCTAATGTTTCCACATTGCACCACTGATTGTGCACCAAAGTACAAGATCTGTACCGGTCCAGATGAAAACAGGTGAATTAAAACTGTAGGGAGGAAAAAGAAAATTCCATGAGGAGGATCAGGAAAACTTAAATTCAGCCTTTTCTGTCTGGAGAGCTATTTTCTGAAAGCTGTAGTTTAAAATAGGATAATAATATAGGTTTGACGATTTGTTTGTTTTTTGTTTTTGATGTTATTTGTAGTAAATAGCAAAGAAGGCTGACTTTTTTTTTCTTTTTTCTTTTTTTCAGAAAGTTGCATTGCCTAGCAATTTATTTGACAATTTAGTGTACACATGGAAAGGTACATCACACTATGGGATGTCAGCTGAGCATTGTCTCCTGAATTTGAGGAAAAACAGCAAATATGCCCGTTGATTTCTGTGAACACTGTCTTAGAAACAAGACAATTAAACGTTTCCAAGAGATAAAATATATAAAACAGTATCTCCAGACTTTCAGATGAAAAAAATGTTTTAAAGCACTTTTAAAGCACTGCATTTTTTTTTTTGTCTGCATGTTTTATTTGCCCCGTGTAAATGTCAAGGCTTTTAAATAGTTGTCATTTTGTTTATTTCTGAAGTGGTGTCATTGGTCTTACTCTTTGACAGTCTTTACTGTTATCACTGTTAAAGACTATTTATAATATTTCTTAATCTGTACAAACATGCATTCTTATAATTCCCATTTGCATTTTGTTTTTGATTTTTTTTTTCTTTCCGTTTTCATAGTCCTTCTTGTTTCCCTCCTTTTTTTCTTTCCTAACATCCATCTGATGAAAAAGATCCTGTGCTTTAGCTGATATCCCACTGTAAAATGTATTAAACATCTGATTCTGGATGACTGTATGTTATCCAAGGTGTAAATGAACAATATTGTGTATAGGTCTTGAGTATGCTTCAGCTCAGTATAGCCAATTATGTGACCCTCACTTCCTGTGATTTCTACTGAGCATTTGGATACGTGATTCTAGGAAAGCAGTTAAGCATTACAGTAACATTCATTGCATGATTAAAACCGGGTTGTTATTACAAGCTAACACAAAGCTGTCTGTAGTGGAAAGCACTGTTAGATATACCTGTAGGCATTGCTGTTTGTATCTAGTGTGACAGAATTTTTACCTAAGGCATTCAGTGACCTGAAGGTAACCAAGTCCATCACTGTTAAAAACAAGTGCAACTTGTTATGTGTTGTAGTTCCAAAATGATGTATTCTGTAATTATTAATCAAATAGTGTCCAAAAACCCCACACTGAGTATTTGTAATCCAAACCGTACTGACTAGTTTGTTATACTTATGGGACTATCTTCAGTGACTTCAGTAAAAGATGTCTTTGACAATTAGCCATCATTTCTGGTTAACGTAATATCTGAAATGCCATCAGATAAATGTTCAGAATGAAATACCGCACAAAGAGTCTTGATAAGCATTTCTTTGGAGCTGTCAGGCTCAGCACTATAATGGATGCGTCACACAGTCGGTATCTTGTTATGAGCACAAAGGGACACACACCTTACATGTGAAGCCAAGAATTTAATGATAGGCTAACTGAAGTTTAACAGCCTAACAGTCCAAATTATTAGTGTGTTTATGGTAATGTATGTTCATAGTCTGTATAAGCACAGAAAAACGTCAATACAGTTAAAGTGGTTATACAGAAAACCATTCTGTTACCTACTGATTTTCTTTGGTTCATTTCTTATGCTTCTAATGTCACCCTGGGTACCAGGGCTGACAGTCGCCGTTGTGGGGAGGAAGGAGTTACAAAAAGCTGTCAACATCCTAAAGCCTTGGTCAAGAGAGCTGTGATGCTAGTGATGAAGGTTTCTTTCTCCTTTCTTTTGGGAGCCCTTTGCTGTTATCAGTTTCCTCCTCCTTCTCACTTTTAAGGGTGAATTTGGGTTTGTTTTTGTAACACATAATCTGCTAATGTACTTCTTTCCATTGGTTTAATTGGTCAGTCTTTCTGTTCCCTTTGTTTTTTTTCTAATACTGCTTTTACCGGAATAATGCGAGGTGGTACTCCTGAACTGATCGGTGTGATTTGTGCTTATGTCCTGGGGCCTCTGTCCATATGACTACGTATTCTTCCACAGAACACTTTTACTAGAATTATATAGCTCTTTCATTCCACTCTAAATTAGCCACTTGTCATCACTATAAGCTAAAGCTAACTAAAACTAATTCAGGGAACAATTACCTTGATTCCTAGACAATCGATGCTTCTACTGTACAAGGAAAAAACATCTGAGGTTCAAACAAACCCAGACAAAGTACTGGGATCCTACACTGTCAGGGCAATACACAGCCTGTGGCCTTTCACTAGTAATCAGAGAAATGGTGTCTCTTGGGCTACAAGGTCTTTCTGCTAGGTCTGAACTCATTTGTTGATGGTTTTTGTATGAAATCATGGAGGCAAAATGCTTGTGTCAAGTCCATTAAACACATGAGATAAACATAAGCTGGGGGCACTATTGTTGCTAAATCTGACAAAACTTGAAATTTAAAACAGTAGCTGTTATTTTATAAATTCAGAATGCAGATATGTATATGAAAACTTTTTACAATATATGAGACTTTCAGTCACAGGTCAAAGCTAGGAGTTTAAATTCTTTAAAATACAAAATACTTCTTTTATTTCTTGATAAAACCTATGTTTCAACATAGGAAGAAATCTTTTCCATTTGATTAATTGCTCAAGCACAGTTTGTCTATTCTATACTTTAAAATATGGCAAGCATAATCAGCAGCAAGCTGACGTTACTGAAGTTATTTATTTGCTTTTTTTTAAATAGCTTTTTTTCTTGTCTTTATGGATCTTTAAAAACACAGTTATTAAGTATTGGGAGGTCAAGATATCAAATAAAATAGCAGGCAGCCCTGAAGTCCTTCAGGAGGGTTCAGCCTGTGGGAGACGTTCTGGCTACAGTCTCCTGCAGCAAAAGCTTTTGCTCTCAACACATCAGTCAGTCAGCTCAAATTTTCTTTCAGTGTTAACTCAAATCCTTCATATAAGTACTGTATTTTAATATCATCTTCCCTAAGAAAGAGAAAACCAGGACAGAGTTAAATATACAAGTTAATGTAAACAGTTGCTTTTTAGATACAGGAGCAAGAATACCACTTAATTTCTGCCTCATCTGTGGGAATTGGAATATTTGGTTTATTTTTCCCTTTAGACAGGTAAGATAACTAAAGGCTGGAAAACTGAAAGACTTGCTGCATGTAACAACCTCAGGCACTTTAGAAATCTCTAGGAAGACTTATTCATCCCTGGATAGAATACACAGCAGCAGTCCTGCTGAGAGGAGAGCTTCTTGGAATATCTAATTGGAAATGCTAATGCTGTCTCGAAGATGTACTTTCTTAGGACACTGTCCATTTCAAATGGGGAGGAGATGGGTTTCAATCTTGAGAAGCCTAACGTTGTAGTGGAAAATACATCAGTTGTTGTTATATCTAAATTTCATGGGTTCATGTTCTTCTGAACAGTCAGGAATTTTTTATTGGACTGGTGATCCATTTCCAAGAGGAAGGTAGAATGCCCCCCTCTGAAGAGTTCGTTCCCAGGGTTTGCAGTGCTCTTAGGGAGGTACAAGGGATCTAAGTACTTTGAGAAGGATGGAACTGAGCTGGCGGCTGGCACTTCGGTGGCCAAATGCTGCACTTGGCTTGCTGACTGTAAGGATGACTCCTACCACCATCTCCAGCTATTTTTTGAAATAAAAATAATCCAAGCTATAGTTTCTTGTTTGATATTTTTTGTTTTGTTTTGTCATTGATGTTTTTGTGTCTAATAGCACATCCTACAGGTAAGCATTGGGCATACCTGTTATTTCCAGACTTGAAGAGGACAGAAGCACAGCTATTTTGTGAATATATTCTAAGTAGAGAAGCAAGATGAGCGTCAGGGATTTTTTATTTTTTAATAATGAAGACTTGGATATTACTTGATTCAGGTGCATATAAACACTTAAGTAAAGATTTTTAAGGTAAACTATTTAGGCACCTCTGTTCTACCTCTGCACATTTTAGGTTTTGAATTGTATGTATTGGTTTGGCCTTGAGTGTATACTAAGAAATTTGCTGCTGCAAATGAAGATGGCAGCACAACTGAGGTGAATTGCATTGCAGAACACCTGAAAGTGAAGGCAAGATTGTTTTCATGTACTTCACCATAAGACTTGACAAAATTGTTTTCATTAAGCAGCAAGGCACTTAAAAATGGTCACATTCATGATATCAAATGATTAACAGTGAAAGTGTGAAATGAATTAAGCACAGATTTTCGCACTCCACAAGTTAAGATATAAAGATACTTTTTATTATTATTTATTTATCTATTTATTTTTGACATCATAAATCCAAGTTACAACATAATGTGATTGTGAAAAAGATCTTCTGGAAAATGTAATGCTGTAACATTCTAAGGTTATTTTTAACATAGACATATTCCCAATAAATGTTGAAGGTATCTGCTCTTCAAATGATAATTATCACATACTTGAGATTACTGTCAGAAGGGCCAGAAGATGGAGTAGTTATAAGACTATCCTTTCTCCATGGATTTTCTTGTTAGATGGATAATTAAGAAATTGTGTAACACCAGAAATCTGTAGTATCCAGTAGAATTTACTTTTAAGCATACTTAATTTTAACTCAACCTTGTTGAAAATTAACAGTACTGTTTTAGTTTGTTTTTATTCAAAGGGCAAGTTTGTCATTTCACTTCTACTTTCTGAAAGGAAAGAAGCCCTACAGTTTTATCACTGGTCTGAGGACAGCAAAATTTATTTCAGCCAATTAAAATCACAGTAACTGTTAGAGACTCTAATAGGAACACCCTTTTGCTAGTTAGTTCCACATCCCAGATGGTACGATTAAAACCCCTTAGCTTCGCATTTCTCTATTGTACTGGCTGTCCTTTCTCTAAAAGAATATTTACAAGAATATGGTACAACACTCCATTTGCATGGTGGTTTTTACAGTTTGCTTGTCTACAAACAGTGTGCTAATACATTCACTGTTGGAAGCTTTAACACTTGGTGTAAAGTAAGCTAAAGTTGATCGATCTCTTTGGGTCACACATTATTGCATATATGTTTTGAGATTATGTATAAAACTGTATCTTGGCTTAGTATGACTGCAGCTTAAGTGTTGACAAGGAATAATAATATATTTGCTAAATATAATGGTTGAAGTTTTGCAGAAAATTTAGTGGAACATCTTATCAATACTACTTTTTCTTATTATTGTATGCCTTGAGATATTGACTTGATTATTTCCTTGGGCCAGTTACAACAGCTTTTGTTTGTCTGTCACCTTTAGATTTCTGCAGAGCCTTGGCTGTGTTTAAGCCAGCTAGAATATTTTCAACCACTTTAATATTTTCAAGAGACAAAAAGAGAGAAAAGTATCTCTCTTAGGGTTCAGTCTTAGAAAAGTAAGAAATGTATGACTGAGAAAAGGGAAGACCCTTTTTTATTCATCTAATGATCCTCAGCTTCCAAAGGATCGGAATGATTTAAAATAATGTATGTGCTGTTCTTTATTATCATGGCTGCATTCAGCTATTGTACCAAGTGCCTGTAAGGGAGTGCTGCACAGAGAAATCTGAAGAGTTTGTCATTGCTCTGCCACCTTCTTAGTATTATCTTGGTAATTTCTCCTATGGAAAAGCATTTGTCAGTATAGGTGATATATAGCTGGCTGTTGCACCTACAAAGTACTTGTTTGTGATACTGGGAAAATTTTGACCTCTAACTCCATTTACTTTACTGAGACTGAAGGAAAAAAAAAAAAGTGGGAAAAAAAACCTCAGTTGTTAGTATTACTTGGAGTTCAATCTCATGCTTGGTAATAAATTCATTTTTAACCCTGCTTTCTAAAAACTCAATAAATGTGATCATTTCAGTGTCCCTGTTAAATTCATGTCTTGTATTGAAATGGCGTACGAATCTGGGTATTCTGATTGCCAGTACCTTTCTCCAACTTTACTGATGCTCTCTTAATGTATAGCCGATGCAGGTTTGGGTCTGCACTTCAGAAATCCAGAAGGGCTATCAAAATCATATTTTTCCTTCACAGTTTGGGAAGGCTTTTATTCCTGTGATGATATGTAGGCTTTGGGTTGTTATTGGTCTTTTAAATTCTGTTATTACTTAAGAGACACCTCAGCTCTGGGTCTCTGTCTATCTTCCATTCCCAGAAATAGATTTAGAAACTTTCCACAAATAACCTTAGGTCCCTTAATGTTAGGTCTAATATTTTTTCTTCAACTCTTTAAATGACTTTTGTGTTCACATAGTGCTTCACGGAAAAACTTCCTTAATTCTGGTAGATAGGAGATTCTTGACCATTGAGACTTAACTCCTGTTTCTTTCTCTGACATACCGTGATAGAAAAGAGGACGAATTATGAATTTTACTCTCAGTTCCCTGGATATAAATGTAGAGGCACTTGAATCATGCCAGTGCAATTACTCTAAGTTCACACCTAGGTAACTAACGACAAGCTTGTGTCTCTGGAATAGATTGTTGCTTTAATTAAAATATAAACTCCACATTTTTCTCAAATTTATTTGTCTCAAATTCCCTCCTGCTTTTCATGAACCTACTCTAATTTATAGCCACAATTTCTCACCAACACTTCTGCCAACAAAAGTATAAAATGAAAGAAAATTAGGTCTAGTAACACTATATAGTAACACTGCAATAGTTTCTGTTGAGGCAAAAAAAAAAAAAAGGCCCACACAATGACAGTGGCAATGACCCTGATTTATTTGTGTCTCCATTTATGTTATGGTAAGATCATGTTGCTGGAAGTCTTTACAAGCCACACACATTTAGATTATCGTGAAAATAAAGGATTTGCATGAAGGATTCCCTTCCCTTTTGCATGCTTTTAGACAAGAAACAAAATTACCCTTATTTTAAACTATCTGAGCAAATAAAAAAAATATATATATATAATATTGGGTAGTGTTAGGGTTTGTATTTACTATACTTCTGTTTTAGACAGGAAGTAATTCCTAACATATATAATAAGGTTATGTATTTGTGATATGGAGAGCTAATTATTCATTCACATAGGTACATTTTTTATTTTTTTTTCCTGGCTGCTAATACTGGTTTGACTTGCATCACAGGACAAAGCAGTTTTCCTGTTCGCTGGTACAGACTTCCAACCGTGGCGATGTCAGTGACCTTATCCGTTCCGATACAAAAATCTCGTAGTTTGTAGGCACAAAAGCCTTGATGATACAAAATGGGATGAAGCAATGCCAGGTTGGACGTAATGCTTAGGAACATGGTTTAATGGGTGATATTGGTGGTAGGGTGATGGTTGAACCAGATGATCTTGAAGGGCTTTTCCAACCTTGATCATTCTATGATTCTATGAATACTGATCAGGGAAGAGGAGTCTGATCCCAGAGTAATGAGTGTATCTGAATACCTGTCAGCTAGCTCCTTTTGAAGAGGGAGTGGTACGGGTAGGGACGGCCGTACCACATGTGGGGGGCACTGTATGCCTTGGCCTTATCGGGCTGACAAGTCACCTACTCTTGGGGGTGTGACACCTGCCCTAGGGACCTACTGTTACCTCAGCTGTCCATAGACGCTGCGCCTGCTACCGTTCTGGTTTTCCATCTGGAGACACTACTTGCAGCGTGGGATCACAGAGGCCTTGCGCTTAGCTTTCCGATAGTCAAAATTTAGGATTGAAGCCCATATATTCCACACATCTCTCTCACATATTTGCATGTTTTCAATTTAGGTAACAGTTCATACAAATTCGGTCATCAGTCTACATGAACATTCATAGGGTACTTCCAGGTGCTTTTAACTTGTACAGCTGTTGTGCTAGTAAAAAAGCTGTTGGGCTGAGAGTCGGTGACAAGTGCAGCACGCCTGCCAGGAAGGGAAACACAACCTACTGGCTTCCCAGTTAGCTGAAATCTCTTCTTAGTCTGCAGGAGTTCTGCACTGCATGTTGCTGCAAAAGAGCATTGCTGAGGTCTAAGATGATTTTCTAACCACAGAGAGGTTGGATACACTCTGTGGGTGGGAGGAGGGAATGATCTGGGAATTAAGGCAAAGAAGAAAAGGGGCAAGCCTGATTCTCTAATTAGCCTTGTTGTGTTTCTACCAAGCTGTTACATCTGAGCCATCTGCTGAATAATTTGAATCACCTTCTTGTTACTGGACTGAGTTGGGAAAAACAAGCCATTTCTTAGGATCTTGCCTTCCTATTGGTTTGTCTGATTTGCAGCTTTTCAGTTCAGAATGCTACTGAAGCTCACTAGCCAAATATATTTGGGCTGAATTTGTACCATGACTAGTTTTTTACTCAGTCATCTGCAATGGTGTATTAGGTCTGCTGTGTTCCAAACCATCTCCCATATAGACCAAATTTGAATTCATAAAATAAAAATTCCTGCAGGAACAAGTTGATCCTTCAGCAATTGTCATCCTGCATACCACGTCCATGAGACTTACCTGAATTAATTTCTTCTTCATCTAGAACTGTGTTTTGATCAAAATATGATTTTGATTCTATTATTTTTTAATGTCCAGAGTTTGTGAATGCACTCTATCACTCAATATACTGTTAGAGAGGGTATTAACTTGCAACATTAAAAGTGTACATCTCTAGTCTGCATTTGTGATACTTAATCCTTCTAGCAAATGGAGGTCAAGTACTCTCCTTTGCTAAATTTCTATTTCCCACAGATGTCTGAAAACTGAAGAACCTTTAAAAAAAGTTAGTCATTGCAAAACTCAAAACTCATCCATATGATACACATGTTTTATATACCTAATGTTTGGGCCTAGAACATTCTCCGTGCTGCTGGGAGGCCTGCCTAAAGCTTGGCAGTAGCTCTTACGCTTCCCACTCAGAAGACCTGGAGTTTCTTTTCTAGTCTTCTCCTTGGTGAACCACATTTGCCTTCTTTCAGATTGCAGTGATGCACCAGATTTGCTTTGGGACCCAGGCCTCTGAAGTGTCTCATAAATATAGTCACTTATGACTCTCTATGAGAAGACAAAAGGGTGCTCTCTCCTTTCAAAGAACTTTACTGACTGTCCTAGCCTTGAATATGGACCACAGTCCTCAAGCTTCACGAGTGGAGGCACCGGAAACTGAAATGATATGTTTACAGTGTCTCAGCTTCTCTCTTTCTCTCCCAGTGAATCTTCAGATATTTTTAGTGTATTATGAAAGTTTCAAAAGAGGATGGATGTGAATTTTATACTCTGGAAGCTAAAGGAATTGTGACTGAAATAATGGAAGATAAGAATTTATGTCTTGAATCTGTGACTTGGGCATTTAGAGGGTTCTGTGTTCTGTGTTGGCATGGCTAGTTGAAGCTGATAATGAAGCGTTGCTACAGCTCTAAATTCTTTGCATAGATAAACTGCTAGGCTTTCCTTTCGACACCAACAAACAAACAAACAAAAAAACCACAACACCTGTTTGTGTGTGTGTATGTGAAATATGTGGGTTTTACAAATTTTATGGAAGAAATGACCAAACTGCCTGGTTTATCTCAGGAATGCAGTTATTTTCCAGTCTTTCAGCAGCAACAACTTTAAGTCTGAGATGTAAATTAGCCTCATTATCTAGCATGGGGTCAACTTCTTTCTTGTACATCCATGCTAATGTTATTGTCAGGCACTGGCAGTCTCTGAATTTCTAATATTCTCTTGTATCCGGTGGGCCTATGCTGTGCGTGTCACACAAGGCATGCAAGCAGAAATTTTTCCCTATCCTCTGCCTCACAAATATTTGAATTTATGGTTGTAGCATTCAATAATGCTAACATTGTTGAGCTTTCTCCACCTCTGCAGTTACTGGTTGCATCTAACTTTATTTAAATACAGCTTTTGCCTTTGTAGTAAGGAGGCTTTGCATTTCTTAGTGAGTTGTTACCTGGTATTTTTCTGTTGAAATGGTGAAGATGTAGAGAAATGTATTGCTATGAGCTTCTGTGTTTCTGTGTGCTTTTCCTTGGGGGGGATCATGGCTTTGCTGCTTTATGTTGTCCCCAAAATTGACACTGTGTTTTTGACTCATACCATTGCTATAATGTGGATATCATTCTCAAGCTATCGTTCTCTCATCTGTTTGTATTTTCCATTTCTTGAGGTTCTGTATATGAGATGGGGAGGAGAATGACACGCTATGTAGTATCAGGTTCATAAGGCTATCCTTCTTGCTGTATTTACTATGTAAGGCACCAATGCTAGCAAGATTCCAGGATAATATTGGACAAAACTCTCTTTTTCTGCACCTGCAGAAAAAAGAAAGTATACATTTTTATCACATATTTTTTATGACTGTTCATGTGGTATCAGTGATCTGTTTGAACACTCTGGTTTGCACAGCGAATAAGATCAGTGACAAGACTTCTCAAAGTCTATTGCAAGGCTTATTTTTCAATATTTTTCCAATATTGACAGTTAGGAATTTTTTTTTGACCAGCTTAATATCTTAT
This sequence comes from Anser anser, assembly GCF_964211835.1. Lineage (NCBI taxonomy): Eukaryota > Metazoa > Chordata > Aves > Anseriformes > Anatidae > Anser > Anser anser. Next base: position 17,129,026 of record NC_139735.1, on the reverse strand, counting down.
TGTTTATGTCTTTATTTAACAGATATATATTTCTTTTTCACTATTAGAAGTAGACAGGTGTACTACTAATAAGAACTATTGTTGGAAAAAAATATATGTTTGTCTGAGATGTTGTAACTTAAATACACTGCAATCACAATTACATTTTCAGCTCTGTAACTTGTCAGTGTAACGGTTATGGAGTGAAAATAAACAAATAAATAAAACCACCGGAGAACATTTTCATAACATTCATGTAAATTGAATCATTTAGTTCCATAAAGCTGTTCTTACTGCATGAGTTTTGATGATCTCAGTAGCTTATGCTCTTCATTTTGACTAATTTCTGAAGTAATGCAGCAATATGAAGATTGATAACATTAAGTACTTAGACATAAGTTGAGATGTAGAAATAGGCTGTTGATCATGCACATCTTTAAAAATCTCATAATGTTGTTGTTTTGTTTTTTTTTTTTTCTGAAGTAAGAAATCTACCCTCAGCATGTTGGCCAGATTTCAATTTAAGTCATGAAATATTTGGCAAATACTTATCATGTTGTTGTAGTTAAAATCACAATTTGCACCTCCAATGTGCTGAAGGTATTAGTGTTTTTAAAGATGAAGTATTTGATAGGAGTATACCTTAAGGTATTGTTGCTGTGGTGCAAATTGTTTGCTATCTAAATACAGAAGTATGCTTTCTTGTGACTAATTCTATGACAACAGACGCACCTTCATCAAAGTCATTATGATAATATACGTATGAATATTTGAATGAATGCAGAAAGCAAATAACTCAGTGCCCAAAATATTTAAATGGGTTTGTGCAAATTGCTGTGGACCTCCTAAATACCTTTATAAAGGATATAAATGAGTGTTAGCTAGGCATCTGTGTGATCAAGCTGGTTTCTAATTGCAAAACAGATTTCTCCGCAACTGAGCCAAACGTCTCTCTTTTTTAAAATAAGGTATTTGATTATTTGATTATTTTTTTTTTCTAACATTATCTGTCTGAGGTAAAATCACTGGGGGAGAGAGGAGGAAGATTCACTGGTTTGTGGTTAAGGACTACTTATCGTATATGGATCAGCAGCCTCAGAGAAAGAAGCCTAACAATAGCAATTGAGTATGTAGTTGAAGCAAGATAGGGGAGGCGATGGCATTAGTACTGCATAGACAGTCACGTGATGGAAACGCAGTTACGCTGAGCACTGCTTTGGCCTAATAGAGGCTAACATGGCTGACTGTGCTTCTATTTTTCTAATCTTTCTTTATTTCATGCTTAAGTATCTGATAATTGAATTCATTCATGAAATTATTGATGCGTGACACAGATTACTTATTTTTTTCACTTGAGAGAATTGATAGAGTAAAAAGTATGTTTGGGGTTTACTGGAAAAAGAACTACTGACTCAAAGGTCTGTGGTAATAATTGGCTTTGTTTTTGTCATCCCATTGAAGTTAAAGGATACCTCAAAGTGTAGCAGTAACTGGGCAGTATTGCTGGGCATCACACCGACATTTATTCACTTTATCACTTTCATAATTTTACTTTTTTTCTGCTTGGGAAGCTTTATGTAGCAGTATTTCAATTTCTATATGAAGATTTTTTGTTTGTTTACTTTTTTTATTTTGTTTTATGGTTTGTTTTATGGTACCTTATTACTAGTCTAACATTTAAAATACTACCATTTTCCCAGCAGACTAAGGTAACAACTTTTTATTTCCCGAGGCTGAGATAGATTCGGGGGGAGAACAGGATGGCGGGGGGGAGGACAATGGCACTAGGCTAGGCTCTATGTAGTGTTCCATATAGGGCTTATGTCCAAAATGATTGACAATATATCTGAGTAGAAAATACACTGAGCAGCTTGGAATTTACAAGAAGAGATTTGACTATGTTACGTTGCATTGAATTGGATTATGCAACTTGTTAAATGACAAATGAGGCAATATGAAGCAACTATAAAACATGACAGGGAGTTGATATTTTCCAGAGAAGTATCTAAATTATGGATTCTATTGTGGGGGGTGTCCTGGGACACTTGATAGAAATATTATGCTTACTTTCTTTCTGGATTACCTTTAGTGTGTTTACAGTGTATATTTTTAAAAAATGGTACAATATGTCAAAATATAATCCTGTTATTCAGAATCCACACAATATAGAGACTGAGTGGCCTCCAGCATGACTTCTGTTTAGGTAGGGCCTCATGTGAATGGACGTGTGGGCTTGCTGAATTCACACATCCATATTCTGTGGAAGGATAACTTGATGCTTGTTAGCTTTCTACTTTTTTTTTTTCTGTACTAAGTTTTCTTTGGGTGCTGCTAACACAGCTTGCAGTGCATACTCCACAGCAGTGTAGATGCTACATTAAAAAAAAAAAGTTACTAGAAGATGTATATTGTAATAATGTTACATCTATAAAAAGCATATGAATACTTCAAATAAATGTTTGTGTGTTTTTTCACGTTGCAGTTTCAGAAAACTTTTTAAAAGAGTGGCCAGAAAGAGTATGTAGCTCTGAAGAACAGTCTGCAATGTTGCAGTAGATATTCAAGAAAAGCTGTTCCTTATGGTATAAGCCACAATACATTACAAGTACAGTACGGAGCACCTATCACAGGACACCAGATGCACATTGTAATGAGTCTCAGAGAGGCCATATATTTTAACAATTAGATAAGATATGTGTTATCATCAGAAAGTGTACAAAATACGTAATTTTCCATACAATGTGTTTTCTGTGACCCTATCTTTCTGATTGTTCAAGAATAAAAGTCATATTTAAAATGTAAAGAATAAGTCTACTGATTTTTCCATTTTGGTGTTTCCTTGTCTTTTCATTTAGATGTAATCACTGTAACAACAGACTGAGGGCAAAAGAAATTAAACCAGTTGGGTGAATTAGCTCAGCAAGTGACGGTTCACAGGAGAGTCTTTATCTACTCTTTCCACAGACTGTGTATGCATAATTGCAGGTAAGTGTACTGGCTACATTTTCTTCGATAGAACAATTATAATAGAAATTATAATTAAAGGTCTGTTATTATACTCATGACTAGATATTTGGGTCAAACTTGTACATGCACTAGCTTGAAGCCTGTTCTAAAAATGTGTTTGATTAAATTTATATTTTATTGTATCCCTTCAGGGGTTTGATTATGCAGCCAAAATGACTCAGTTAATGTCAAAATGATGCTTATAAGAACCGGCCATTTTTATTAAGTATTTCAGACTTTGAGGGCACTGTTTTTTATTTTTATGTATTGTCCAAATGAAAGTTCATATGTCTGTATCTCTGCATATCACAGCACTATGATTGTAAAGGGTGTGTATATATATATATATATTATTTTGGAAAAACTCAAGATCATAAATTTGAGGTGTCTAAGACCTCATGAAAGGCCATGGCAGAATTAAGCACCTAATTACTCTCTGTGACTACAACAATCTCTTGTAAATGTCTTGGTGCTGTTATTCACCCAGTGGGAATCAAGACATCTACTAGTCTTCATAAAAGCCTGCTTTAGTTTTCATGATAGCTTATACCATAAGAGCTAACCTGCCACTGCTGAAAACACAGACTGGGAGGGAGACCTAATGCTGTTGCAAAATATCTTAATATGGACCTCCTCTGGCCAAATACCACATGGAGCGTTAAAGTTACTCAGCTGGGTATATAAATAAGTGTTTTGTGATTGTGTCATACAGTACCCAAAAGCACAGACTGATGAATGGTTTGTTTGCAGAGATGAAACACACAAGGATGTAGTAGACAGTATGGTTACTTTCTTAGCTAAGTCTCTGTTAAAACACGGTAGTGAGGCCTTTGAAACTGCAAGGGAAAACATGAAAAGAAATTCCAGAGTAAAAATATAGCAGGTGAAATTTTCAGTGTGAGCTAACAATTTATATTTTCAAGGCTTAATTATTAAATGCATAGCAAATACATTGCTGGATTTTGGAAGTACTTGATATGTTCCCTAATTTCTCTTGTGTATACAAATATTTCTTCTTTACAGAAGAAATATTCTTCTTTTCTTCTTCTTCTCTGTCAAAACTTAGATTAGCTGGCAATTAATTAGAAAGTTTACAAAATCAAGTGATAAAAAATGTAACACACAACATGTTTGGTGTTTGAAAGCAATAAACTGTTTCTACATTTCTAAAATCGAGTATGATAAATTAATCACGTTGATCTCCAGATCATGGTTGGCTTCATATTAGATCAGGTAAATGGTCTTTACCTTTGCATATTTTAAATATTTTTGTGAGAACTGTTATTTGTGTTTAAAACAACAGTAACAACCAAATATCAATAACAACCAAAGCAACACCACAAGATAGTTATATCCACCTCCTACTAATGAGGAATATGCTAAGAATGGACTTTCTGTACGAATGATATTTTTATCTTGTTTTTATATATTTTCTGTGCATAGATTTAACAGAGTTTTGTTTTCATTTGTCCTTTAAGATAAGTATCATGTAAAAAATCCGCAGAATATGTTAGAAAAAATTAGTGATTTACTTAAAAAAAAAAAAAAAAAATTGAATGTGTTATGTTTGAAAGACCATTAAAAAAAAAAAAGAGTGAGTCTGGAGGTGAGAACTCAGTTATGTACCAGTCAGGTAGATTCAGTTACTGGCTTCTGTTAATTCTGTGCATTTATGTGTATGAGAAAATTAATTCGCTTGCTTTCTTTGTAATGTGGCTCTTTGCATTGCACCTGCATTATGAGTTGCTGTTTTCCATTGTAGCACTAGCTGCTGTTTTCCTATGTTCTCTTTGTGAATATTTAATATGTATCAAGAAGCTTGAGATTTTTTCCTTCAGGGAACAGTAAGGACAAAACCAAAAGGAATTTAGCAATCCAAAACCAAGAAGGACTGACTATAAGTAGATGAGAAAGTTTCCCAAGTCTTTTGTGTATCATCAGAAGGATTTTAAATTTCCTTTTGATATAAGATACTTAAAATGTTTGAGAAATACCTGCATTTTTTGCTAGTGTTCTTGTGCTGTAGACCAAACTTCTGATTTATTTGATACACTTTTCATCAAAGGTTGTGTGTGGGGGCAAATAAAATACCTGTGCTTTATAAGCAAGGGAGTTTCATTATTAATTATTTTTATTGCTGTCAGTTATACGATTCATATAATAGTGTCATTGTTGGTAACTACTACGTTAATTTTAACACTTCCAAAGAGAATAAGTCTAAATTTAGAAAAATAGGTCCTTTATCCTATATTACAGCTTTTCAGACTGAACGGTATATGGAAAATTCCTAAGCAAAACATGATGTTATATTAAAATTGGTTTAAAAAGTGAGATACTATCTTATGTATACATCGTTTCTTATGCATTTACAGTATAAGTGGAATTGCATTCATAGCACTAGTCAACACCATTATCTGATTATCCAGTGAGTAGATTTCTCTAAAAATAGATATTTATCTCCTTACCTTCTCAGAGCTAATATCAACAGCATTCTATAGCTACATTTTTATTAGTTCACACTCTGGCGAACATTATAATAACTCAATAAACAAGGAAGATTGGAAACTACTACTAAAGAATGAATAGCAAGAAAATAAGAATTCTGATGACCTAGATTCTTGAGTTAATTAGGCAAGCCAACTCCTGTTGTTACAGATGGAAGACTATAATGTCTAGATGCAGAGATGTGTAGGTACCTAATTCCCATTGAATTCAAATGAGAATTAGGCTCCTAACTACCTTTCTGATTCCGGGATAAAGTGATTTCAGGAGCATTTGGTGTCGTTAGTGTGGAATGTCTGTCTGCTTCAGTGCAATTATTTTGCATTTACTCTGTCTTAGTAACAATAAAACTCTGGCCATGGAGTTAATTTGTTGTCTATAAATGGTTTGTGACTTTACACTTTGGAAAAAAGAAATCTTAAAAAAGAAACCCTTTTGAGAAAGTGTTTTTCTGTGATTTGAAGGAAGAAAAACATTCTCTTCCAAGAAGTGTCCCCATGTCTTGCTTAGATTGTTTGCAGCTGTTTCAACCATTACTGCAGAGTTCAACTTAGAATGCAAAGGGAGTGATGTGTCTGTCTATATATTAGTAAGGCCTTTCATTAAATCTTTACTTTTAAAAATAATTGGTTCTTTTAATCTATAATGGAACACGGACTTACAGGCTGGCTGTGATTAAAATTAAACCTTATTTGTCTTTTAATATGGTGCTATGTTCATCTGTAATTGAGTAGGGATCGATGCCAGCCCTGTGATGGGCAGTAAGCTTATCCAACATGACGGAGATAGATTTCAGGGAAGACAGACTTTGCTGTTTCAGTGTTCAAGTAGGATGAGTAGACTATATCAGCAACATTTAATTATTTTGTAGGTAATTATTCATTTGAGGGACACAAGTTTCAAAGCAGTATTGGAGTAGAAGGAAGACCTAATACAATTACTGTTTGGCTAAGTACACTGTTTGCACTGGTAGCTGGAAAGTCATAATGAGCTTTTCATTACATTTGCATAGAGGAATGTTTTATTTTATAATAAATTTTAGTTTCAGCTTACGCTCAAGTTTTGGAGGGAAAAAAAAAGAGAAACTAAATCACATCATTAGCTTGGATTCTCTTAGTGCTTTTTGTTTGTTTGTTTGTTTTTTGTCTGCTTTTTTAAGATTATTTGCTCTTGTAGTAGTCATAGAACAACTTAGGTTGAAAGGGCCCACTGGAGGTCATCTAGTTTAACCCCCTGCTTGGAGTAGGTCTAGCTAGACCAGGTTGATCTGGAACACTTCAAAGAATGGAGATTGCATAGCCTCTGGGCAATCTGATCTAAAATTTGACTGTCCTTGTGGTAAAAATAAGTAAATAAATTTCTCCTAACATCTAATCAGTATTTCCTAAGTTCCAACACATTTTCAGTGCCTGTTAACCTATTGCTGTGCACCTCTGGGAAGAGTGTGCCTCTGTCTTCCCTGTATCCTATGGTCAGGGAGTTGTAGACAACAAGGCAGCCTTTTATCCTCCTCAGAGCCGAACAAATCCAACCCTTGCAGCCTCTCCATGCGCTCCACCCCCGCCTCCTTGCCCCCTCCCACCCATCTTGGTGCTCTCCGTGGGACTAATTCCAGTATGTTAGTATCTTTCTTTTACTGGGGAACCCCAAACTGGACACAGTATTCCGATGTGGTCTAACCAATACCAAATACAGAGGAAGATCACTCCTCTGGACCTGCTGGCTGCACTCTTGCTAATCCAGCCCAGGATACTGTTGGCCACCTTCCCAGCAGTTGGTCCCTGAGTTATGCTATCCCAGATGTGTGACTTTGCATTTCCTTTTGCTGAACTTCACAAGGTTCCCATCAGACTGTTTCCAGTCTGTCTGGGGCTATCTGGAAGCAGCCTTGCCCACTAGCATGTTGACTGCTCCCCCTCGAGTTGGTGTTATCCACAAACTTGCTGAAATTGCACTTTGTCCTGTCATGCATTAGTGAAGGTGATTCCCGGCGTTGGTCTTCATACTGATCCATCAAAGACACCACTAGTCTTTCACTACTCTAACTCGTTGCCAGCTGGACCTCCCAGCACTGATGATAACTCTCTTAGCCCAGCACCCCATCCGATTCTTCTCCCACCTTGTTGTCCACTTATCCAATCCATCACTAACCAGTTTGATGTGGACTATGGGAAACTGTGTCAGAAGCCTTACTAAAATCAAGGTATCTTACAACCATTTCTCTCACCTCATCCACAGAGCCTGTGGACACGTCAGTCCTAGCAAGCAATGAGGTTGGTCAGGTTTGATTTGGTAAATCCATGCTGACTGTTCCCAAACTCTGTTTTGCTTTCCATCTGTTTATAAATGGCTTCTAAGTGACTTGCACCATAACCTTCTACAGAAGTGAGATGAAGCTGACAGACCCCTGCTTACTGGGGTTTCCTTTTACCTCTCTTTTTGCCCTTTGCTTTCCATGATCAGAAACTTATCAGGAACATCCCCAGATTTCCATGACCTTACAAAGATGATAGAGAGCAGTCTCACAGTGATGTCAGGCCAGACCTGTCAGCAACCTCAGATGTATCTCACATGGTCCAATGAATTTGTGTATGTCCAAGTAGGTTAAGCTGTCCCTTAATTTGTCTTCCTCTGCTGTGGACACTGCAGTACCACAGAAAATATTGGAAGGAACCACTACTCTCAAAGCTGGAAGGATATAAATAAATCCTCCCAAATGTTATGCAGACTTTCATAATGAATACATTTCCATCCATCTTGAGCAGTCTTACTTGAAAATGTGTTTTTATATATAAACTATTGTTCAGGAAAACTAGATTTCTTTTACTGCTTTATCTGTGTCCCCTGCACCGTAAACAATTGTTAGCTTTATGCTCCTTGCTAAGCTATAAATATTAATATACTACCAATGATACTAACAGAGGAGAAACTTTGTTTTATTAGCAGTGAACTGGAAGGACTATCATCAGAGCAGGTATTATTTAACTATTGGAATTTTCATCACTTAATTTTAGCGTGTAAATAACAGTGACTTTCTCTATTTTTATTTTTTTATTTTTTCCCATGGGAGAGTTCAAATAGTGGTATTGAAATGGACAAGCTGTTAAAACAAATGCCTTGTTGTCTTGGCTTTGACAGATCATGCTTGCTTTGAGTTTATTTTCTGTTCATTTATTGCTGGGTATTTTTCAACCACATCTTTTAAGTACTGCTAAATAGATCTCTGTGTCTGCAGTATCCATTGAGATGACATTTATCATTTCCATTAGTTCAATATGGTATTTGATCTTCATAAGTTTTCACACTGTCCTACAGATAATGTGAAAATTCTTGTTCATCTAGGAAACAAAAGTGACTAGAACTCTTAACTAACTTGTGCTTATTTTAAATTGTATGGGTAATTCTGATAATGAGCATCAGTAACTGTATACTCTTGTTTGGAGTACTGTCAGTAAGATCTGTAGTTTATTTTATTGTGGTCTGGTATGACTAGTGGCCATAATCATTAAAAATGAAATGTTGTAACAGAAAACAAAAAGGTAAGAAATTTCATTTTCCAATATGTAATTCTGAAAAGCTGCTTCATAAAGCAATAAGTTAGATGGTCTAATGTGCTTGCTATGAAGATGTTTTTAGTAGCAGGTTTAAGTAGATCAACTTTACTGTGTCGTTAAGGAAAAATCAACTGAGACAGAAAAGCTTTATTTTTTTCTTCACTCTTTTCAAGCAATTCCCCAGATCAATAAATAGCCCCCTAACACACACGACGGTTTCCATGTGATGCTTCACCCAGGGGAATTGACTCAGCAATTCATAAAACTTCTCACGTTCATCCTTTAGTCCGATTCATTCACTGTTTATTCCTTGGAGGCCTTTTCAAAATTCCTGCATGGTATTTTCACTTGCAGCACCTAAACCTGAGAGTAGCGACATTATGAAAAACCTGTTCTAAGTTATGAATGAGAGGTATTCTTAAACAAATCAGAATGAGCACACTTTCAGATCTTCCGAATCTATATGGCAAGAAGTACAATTCTGTTGTTAGTAACTAACAGGTTTGTTTATGCATTGGGCTAAAGAAATGAAACCAGACTGATTTCATGTCCTCAAAGGTTTATATGGGGTATAGATGAACCACAAGAATTTATGTATGTAACTGACTACAGTCAGGACTGGTTTGAACTAAGTTGCTGTTGAACTAACTTACCCTGTAAAGTCAGCTATGCAGATAATTTCATGCAGAAAAATACATATATAATGCTCTTCTTTGCTCTTACTGCACAGATTCCCTGTACAAGAGTCATCTTGTAATCCAAATGTGAACCAATGTCATATTTTTTTGTAATAACTATAATTTTATGAAGTCTTTGCATGCTCTGTCTTTGCATGCTTGGTCCGAATGGTAAGGATAAATAGGAGTTGGGTACTTCTTTGCTACTAGTTATAAAGTGTTGTCAATACCTGCTTCTCCTACTTAGTGATAAGTTCTTATTTTGTTCTAATTACAGCTAGGTATTTTCAAAATAACAACAGCTTCTACTAAGAGCTGTAGTGTGGCAACAGTATTAGTTTTAGCCCGCTTAGGAGTTGCTGGTTAGCAGAAGATGCTGGCATGAGGTTCAGTTACTATGTGACTTTTCTGAAATATCTGTAGAACTTTGAAAAAAATGGAACTACCTGATAGTCTGCCAGAAATATCACCCCCTAATGCAGTAAAATCTGTTAAATGCGTAGTTACCCTATAACATGTTAACATATGAACATTGTTCATACAACAATTTACATTTTAAAATAGCAACATGACACAAAGTAGTGCATTTTCAAGCATTATTATACTCTAAGGGTTCAACTCACACCCCCTTTGGCAGCTTTTCTTCCACCTGTACTTGAGGTCTGCAGTAAAAACTTTCTCAGGAATGTGCTGTATGGAGTAGTTCTCACTTCATGGATTGTGTTCATGCAATTTTACTTATTTATGCAGTTCCCATAACATCCAACTAATAAGTTGCACATAATTTACACAGATAAATTGTGCACAGCTTTTAAACACTTCCAGTTTGGATCAGGGTTTCTAAGGTGTAGCATGGAAGTTTCAGTGATTCAAGTTCTAAATTTTTCACATTCTCTTTTATCTGTTGCATACAACAAGGTCAGTCTAACATGAAATGATGATGGAATCGTAATTAATGTAGAAAAATCTTATGAATTTAAGAGCCAGAGTACTTTAGCCAAGCTCTGTTTTTTTCAAAAGATCGAGGAATGTTTACTTTCCAAGACTTGCAAAAAAACATAGTAAATTCTGTAGGAAGCTTTAAACTTCCTAAACCAAATCTACATTTTGGTTTAAGACAATGAGATGTTCCTAAATGTCACCAACATCTAAAAGGGGAGTGTAGGGAGAGAAGGACTGATCAGCTGTTCATTCACAAAAAATAAACAATCCATGTTTGCAAAAGAACCACAGATTCTTCTAGGAATTTTCATTATGGCACCGATGAAGTTGCAGTACATCTTACTGCTAATTACTTTCCTAAGAAAAATGCTCAAATTTTGTCTTACAGGAAGTATCATTAGTGAGCAAATGACCAAACGCACAGTCCAATACTCCAAAAATGGTTGGGGCTGTTCAAGTTTCTAACAAGTTTCATCAGTTTTTATTGCTTGTATTTTTTTTTTTAAACTCAGAATAGCTTGTAGTGTTGAAATGACAGTGTCTGAAAAACATCATTATTATTATCTTAATGGGAATGAAAAAAATTAAATAGCACCATAAGTATTTGTCATGATTTTAAAATAGAGGTTTTTTTTTTTTTTTTTTTCCATTTCCCAAACAGCTGTAGTGCCTTTAGCCGTGCCAGTGGCTGTGTTAGTTATTTTCTAGACAGGACCTGGGAGTGGGAAGTTTGGACAAACATCCAGCATCAAATGCCTCTGGGATGATCAAGAAAATTGTGGAACACTATAGTACAAAATAAAGATGATGATTTTTAATTAGTCTGCCTGGGAAGAGTTGAGCATATGTCAGTTAGTGTTCTTCATTCTTTTTTGTTTCCTTCTTCAATTTCCAGTGAGCAAGGGTAGGTTTATCTAAGCAATAAATAATTTGAAACTGTTCAATACTGAATCATATAACTTGCAACATTATTCAGTACATTTGCCTATTGTAATATGTTAGTGCTAATGAAAGAAAGTTCTGTTCTTATCAAGTACAATAAAGATAAATACGTTTCACTAGGCTTCCTTTAATACCATATGTCCTTAGCCATTCTTTAATAAAACTCATCTACAGAATGTGGGGTTCTAGATCCTGTATTCACATTTAGGATGACCAGGAATTTATAATAATATGTGTGATTATGTAAACGTTATGATGCAATTTGAGAGTGTTTTTTTTTTTTTTTTCACTGAATATACTTAGATGATCTAAGTCTGCAGCTAAGATTTAGGGAGGATATTGAAACAGAAAAGCATAGATGAAGATCTCACAAAAAGCAGATACTTAATTAAACAGGGAGGCATAATAGGTGTCACGTGAACATTGGGATGCTGATATTTATCTCAATTTGTTATAGTGCACACTATAGTGGTCCAAGTATTTCATTACTAGAAGGATCTGTGCTTGACAGCAGTCCTTCAGTTCACCTAGAAGCAAATTAGAGCATCTCTAAACTCACTCCCATAACGACAATTGATCCATTTGTATTGGTGTAAATGTTATTACTCTATCTTAAAGGTACTATAGTAATCTCCAAAGCAATATGAGAAGTGCTTACTAAATAAATGGCAACATGCTCTCGCGTTTGTTTACACAATATTTTTGTTATATGAGAAATCAAAGAAAAGCAGTCATACTTAAGGCAAGAATATATTTGCAGCTTTTCAGTACTTAAAGGCGGCTTATAAAAAAGATGGAGAACAACTTTTTGCTTGGGCAGACAATGACAGGGCAAGGGGAAATGGCTTTAAACTAAAAGATGGGAGATTTAGATTAGGGGTTAGGAGAAAATTCTTCACTCAGAGGGTGTTGGCGCTGGAACAGGCTGCCCAGAGAAGCTGTGGATGCCCCATCCCTGGAGGTATTCAAGGCCGGATTGGATGAGGCCCTGGGCAACCTGAGCTAGTGGGTGGTGTCCCTGCCTGAGGCAGCGGGGTTGGGATGAGATGATCTTTAAGGTCCCTTCCAACCCGAGCCATTCCGTGGTTCTACATTAATAATACGCTACACTAAAAGGCTAAAACTACTAACCTACCTCTAAGAAGTTGCATTTATGGAACACTGAAAGATAAAGGTATTGTGGTCGCATGCTGAAATGTGTATTTATATTTTTTTGGTGTGTGTGTCCCTGAAATGCACACAGTCATATTGTATCTTGAAATGAGACAGAGAAAAAGAAAAAAAAAAAAAAAGGCAAACAGAAATGCAGAAAGATGAAGAAAGAAACTTTAAGGAAACATTTTAAAAATTCAGATAATTAGTTTCAGAGTTTTCCATGACTTTCAAATGACTTATTTGTTCATAATAATGGCAAATTAAAAATATAAAATAAATATAAAATATAAAAATAACTTTAAGCTAAGAATACGGCCGATATTAATTGGCTGTTACGAAGTAGAACACTGTAGAATTGTTTGCTAGGAGAAATCACCAACTGCATATCGTTATACTCGCTTACACAGAAACAGCAACTGATTCAATTTCTTACAAGAATGAATTAACCTCTGTTCTGTATGTTTTAAAAAAAGAAAGTAACAAACCACAAATCAAGTCTAAGTTGCCTTTAATGACAACTATAATAGAAATTTTTTGATGCCTAACTTGGTGAGTCCTGTAAGTCTTCATATATTATCAAGGAAGATCTGATAATAGTGCAAAGTTTTAATTTTGTGTTTGTCAGCTTTAACATGAAGAGAATTCTGGAGTCTTTGTACTGCATTAAAATGTATAAACCACCTCTTATAAACCAAACAAACCTAACTTTTGCTCCTTGAATTTAAGAGATTAATACAATTTGACTATGTAAATCTGTTTGAAAAAGATCTATTCATTTAAGAAAATAATAGCCAGGGCATTTTAGCTACTGCACAGTGTTTACAGAGGACAGGGTATGTAGTTGAGAAAATTAATTAGTGGAACCATCTGTTTTTCTTTACTTATTAAACTTTACACCTTTGTGTGACTTCTGTGTTTCCAAAATGACTGTTCTGTCCTTATCATAAAGAGCACAACCACTAACATTCTAAGAAGAAGTATTCCCAAGGATCACAAGATGATGGATATTCCTGGGATAAGGCACATAGTTTATTCTTGCACAGAAATGTCTTTAAAAATAATTTAAAAGGTAGTTAGACCCTCTGAACCTGGGCGAACTTAGCACCTGTGTCCATTTAAATTTCAGAAGTTCTTAGAGGGTTATCGGTCCATTAAAATACTTGTCTATTTTATAGCCTCACAAAAACATCAGTGGTGTGACAGGGTTTTTTTTGTAGTGTTTTTGAGGTTGGTCTGCCAGCTGTCTTTCTAAACTGGGACTGCCTGTTGCTTAGGCTGAAAGAGGTGGGTAAGCCCCTATTTCATAATCAATATTCCTAATGGTCTGCAAACATCACAAAGAAATTAGTAAAAATGGCTTTAGTGAAAGAGGGATGCTGTGGTATGTTTCCTCGCAGCTTTTATGCATCAGGAATGCGTGGTGTGTATAGTTAAACTGGAAGAAGAAAATCTTTATTGAGAATATTGCAACATGATAACTGAAGCCATTATAGGTATTTTTCGTCCTGTGAGATTAAGTATGTTTTGTGTGAATAGTTGGGGGAAGAAGAAAAAAAGAAGAAAATTTAGCAGAAAAAAAAAAAGTAATCCGATGTTATATAGCTACCGAAAAAGACATATATGGCAGTAATAAAATGAACTGCATATGTTGAATCTGAATCTTAAAAAGCACAGATGTCCTTCCAGGCACACCATTGTATGAATGACTTTGTTGTTTCTTTCCAGAGAAGGATATTCTGGTGATATGCAGGGTTAGCACATGGATTTCATGGATCAGTATTCAAGTGTCTTAGGATAAACCTGATGCTCAGAAGGCAAACAGTTTACTCCTTTTTTATTATATAACCACATATCAGTATATTGATTCTGAAGAGATCAAATAAATTTTAAGCTTGATCAACAGTTTGCTGGGTTTAGAGCTTTTAAAGATAAGCTAAGATTGACAGATAGATTTTTAGTGCATGGCCTATGTTACAAATTAGGCCTGCCACATTAGCAGCTCTGAGAAATGTAATTCTAGTTTTTCAGTTTGCGATAGTAGCAGCAGCTGATGGGCCTTGTAACATAATCTGAAGGTGAGTCACTTGCCTTTTTTGAGATTGATTCCTCTGGAACATGGGTAGAATAATATTCAAATGTGCAGATGTATTTCAGAAAGGAGAATACCTAAGACTTGCTGTGTTGCTATTCTTATTTATGTAGAGGTAAAAATTGGCTTAACATTCTTTTTGAAAGAAACCTTATATTCCTCAGATTCAGAAAGCAGCATGACTTATGGCTTTTACTGTTTAGGAGTAAATAAAGGTCTTCAGTGATAAAAGTTGAAATGACAATATTAATTTATTCAAATATCGAGTCCTTTGCCATCTTCATAGAGAAATATTTCTACATTTTGATGTTGAGATCCGGAGTAATATGTGAATAGGTGAAAAGGAATGTGTTTTTGCGAAATGATAATCACCTGTTTTGCCCAATTAGTCAACATTTCTGAGTTCTAAATCCCCTTGACTGAAAAAAGAACCAATATTTTACCAGAAGTAAAATTCTTTGACTACCATATTGATAAATATTTTATACTCAGTTCAGTGCTATTCAGCTTGCAGTCTTTGTGGTTTGCTCCATTATGAACGTGGATATAGCACATTACAGTCTCAAGGTTTTGAAAATTAATGGATATTTTTAGATCCTTTGTAGTGAAAATTAAATTTGTCAAATCCTGTTGTAGTTCTAGACTTAGATAAATATGCTGGAGATAGGTTTAGCATTTCTTCTGATATAATCATTTTGAAATGTTACTATCTCATTATTCCACATCAGACAGTAGACGACTGAATATTTGTAAGTTTATGATCCAGAGACTATGCTTAACTAACACAAACATTGAAGTTGTATTGCCAAATAATGGACAGAGTTCTCAACTGCCTGATTTTAGCAGAGTTATTTCTAAAAAAACATTTATCAGAAAATTCCTGTGTCTACTCAGTACTGTGATTACTTCCATAAGTATTGCTTATTTATAGGTCTAGTTTTTATCACCTAATCTTCTTTTTAGTTCTGTACGTTTTGAAGTTCAATCTTGGGTCTGAAAAATGCAATTCTAACCCGGATACTCTCTCCAGGCATAAGATAGGTCTGTACGTCAGGGGTTCAGTAATAAGAGTCAGTCAGTGCTGTTACTTCAAGCTTGCTTTCAACACTGTCAGATACGTACTAAAACATCACTGCAAGATATGTTCTTATTAATTAGTGATCTTTTAAATTTGCTGACATTTTCAGTAAGCCAGCTTTCATTGTGGAAGACCATACAAATAGCTTTATTTCTGATTTATAATTTATTTTACCTAAGATTTTGATCCTGAGTTTGTGTACGGTAACTTTTTCCACATATTATGCTTTTACATTTTATGTGCTTTTTCTGGTCTGCCAACAAACAGATACATACGGAAATATCTTATTCTCTAGATTAGTGTTTTGCATGCAATTTTGATACTCTATTGCTACACTTTGCATAACATTGCAGACTTTTTAAATAGTATCCCTAATTGCTTAAATAATAGTTTAAGAGTAATTATTTTAGCTGACTGCATGCTCAGTTTGATTCATCATTTGAATCTGATTTTACTGTTAATGCTGAGTAATTAAAGGCACAGTGTCTGGATTTTATGCAGCCAGCCACCCCACAGGTAACAAAAGATGTCATCACTTTGTATGAAGTAATTTCAAAACATTTGCCAAACAATTGCTTTTGTTTTCCTTTTAAAAGCAATTTTCTTATAAGCATCTTTGATTCTCATTCCATGTTGCTTTGTGCGCTACCCTGATTTTCCTGTTTCAATGTTTTTCTGCATGTGCATAGATGTTTTTTTTATTCAGCAGAATACACACACATTAGACATTATTGTGCTTTTCAGTGTTTTCAGGGGGAAAATGAATTGCATACATAAGCATGAGACAATCCCTCATTATTTATCTCTACCTAATTTTTTTTTCCTTGACTATTGCTGTCTCGTATAACTGATAAAGATGGAGAGCTTACATTAGATGCAAATATGTTCACCTTTTCTTTGGTGTGGTTTAAATCTCATATCTGAATTTTCCACAGGTGACATCTGAAATAGCTGCATGTTCCTCATCTCCATTTCCAGTTCTCCAAACACTGGGGATTCTGTTTTTATTATTTTATCTTTTTAACAAGTACTTGAAAACCTCTGAGGATGGGGATTTTGTAGCCTCTAGGCAACCTGTGCCAGCGTACTACCCTCCTAGTGAGAACTTCTTTCCTGATGTCCAACTGAACTTCTTGAGCCGCAGCCTGTGGCTGTTGCCCCCTCTTCTATCTTTTGCCACTACCATGCAGAGCTGGAATCTGCTCGATTTGTAGCTAAGCTTCAAGTAATGGCAGGCTACTAGACCCTGTATTCTCCTAGGCTGTGCTCTAGGACTGTGGCCACTCTGGTAATGCCCTTCTGCTTACTTTCCGCAGTTTCTCAATAGCTGTCTTGAACCCCAAAACAGGGCACAGAGATTGAATATTCGTCAGCACTCTATAGAGGAAATGAACAACTTTCTTTCATCTGCTGAGCCATGTTCATCTTGTTGTAGTGCAAACGTACTTTGCTGTATTTGAGATTGGAGTGCACTTTTGATGTTATTTGGCCTGGTGTCCCCCAAACCCCAGGTCCTTGTCAACAGGGCCTCCAGCCAGTGCCACCACGTGCTGGTGCTCGGGGTTACTGCACCCTCGGTTCAAAGCTCTGCACTTCTATCTGTAAACTGCATACATTTGTGTTGGCCACTTGTCAAGTTTCCCAAGGCCCCTGTGGATTGAAGCTCTGCTTTTTTTGTCAGATAATCCTACTAATTTAGTAACACCCACCCGTTTGCTGATGGTGCACTGTCTTGCCATCAAAGGCACCAAACTTCTTCATGCTGAACATCACCTGACTGCTACTGGGGTACCAAGCCATTCACTGCTACCCTTGCACCCTGGGCGTGCAGCTTAGTTTTGACCTACTGTCAGTCAGCCCATGCTTTCCTAGCTGACTAATAAGAAGAGTGTGACAGAAGGTGTGAAAGGCCTTTCCCTATTGCTCTCTCTGTGTTCAGTCATTTTCATGGAGGTGATCGGTTCCTGCGTGCAGCCTGCCCTTGGTAACTAACTCTGTTGGCTGAGTTCTCACTGTTGTGGTCTTTTATGCCCGTTTGGGAACGGCTTTCAACAGGACTTACTCCATAACCTTACCAAGGATCATGAAAAGGGTGATTGGTCTGTATTTTCTCAAGCCTTTCCTTTTGCTTTTCTTAAAGACAAGTATAATGTTAGCTTTTATCTGTTAGTCGAGGGCTGGCCTCCAGAACTTTGCCCAGTTTTGATATTTGAAGTCAAATCAGTGTGTTTTCTGACATATGTGATTTTTTTCATGTTTCAAATGCCAGTAGTACTCATTATCAGTTTGCCTCACTGCTTAATCCCCTCAGTTTGAGGGAAGGATCCTTGAAATTATTCTGTTACTACTAGACTTGCCAAATCACATCATCTTAAGACTGAAATATCTGATTTGGATTACTAAAACACAGGAGCTCCTTACAGCAACCATTGCATTTACTTTGACAAAATTTATTTGAAATAGATAAGTACTATGGGAAGTCTCAGAGTCAGATTTTTTTTTTTTTTTTTGTAAAACCTTAGGCAAATATATGAACGAGTATTTGGTGGGACTTTAAAAGTGTTAAGTGTCTGTCTACATCCTAGCTGGATAAATACCTTTTAAAATCTGACCTTGGAAAGCCTGTGCAGGTTTTTCACTGCATGTCTTAAGAAGGTTACTTGAGTCTTGGATGAGTTTCTGAATTGATTTGCTATTTTTCTACTGTAATTTTCTTTGTTACCGGAAATACCATCTATTTTAATATAAAAAAGAGGGCTGCCTAATGTTGGCTACTGAGCTTCTCTGCTCCTGTGCTATATTGCATAGAACAAATTAAAATAAGCTAGTGTTAAGCATTCCTTGAACAATTTTTGGATTTTGAAAATGTTCTATATTCTATGGATATTCAGCTTGACGTATTGGCACAAATCTGGTTGCTTCCCAAGTCACTTTATTACCTAACAAAAGGAAGGTGCTGCAGGCAAGATTATCAGCATGAGAATAAATGATCTAGCAAGCAGTAATAAACCTGAAAACAACAATGCTAAATGTTTTATGCATCATTTATGTATGTGCCACTGCTGAAGGCTGAAGCAATAGATTTTAGTTCTGCATAGTGAAGGCAGGAGGAAGTATTTGGTATTCTTTAAGTCATGAATTCTGCGACTGCTTGCTGTATAGGAATAGGTATACAAGCTATAAAATTAAAAATTACAGTGGAAGAAAAAGAATACTAGCACAGCACTGTATTCATAGCAAAGGAAAAATTCTTTAACACAAAGGGGAAAAATTGATTAAACTTTCATAAAATTTACCTAGAGTGCTACTGATATTACCTGTAATTTTTCTTACTTTTTTTTTCCCTACGGCAAAAACAATTTGCAAAATAAATGTATATTGCAAAAATTTTCCTGCCAGATGAGTTAGTTCAACAGTAATAACAGTTTGAGAATTCATTCTGGGATTTTCTGCTTAGGGTATCTGATTAGTATGTGTCGGTTAGTGTCCTCGGTTATAAAGCCTGGTTGTGTATCTTCTGGTCATTCTGATAGTTTCAGCTTTAAATTGAGGTGTAACTTAGACCCCCTGTTTTCATCAAGATGAGAGCACCTACAGTGTTTGTTTGTGAAATCAAGCAAGTTGTGGTTCCATTGGTTCTAAAGGTACCTTACAGAACTTGTGTTTGGGGAAAACACACTCTAAATAAATAAATAAATAAAATAAATAAATAAATAAATAAGATAAGCTCTAATCAGACATTTGTGTTCTGAACATTCATTCATGTCTTTGCAATCAAAAAGCAGAATGCTATTTCTAAATATGTGCTTTTCATAACATAGTTGTAACTTCTATGGATCCAGCTGTTAACCTGGGTGGTAACTATGGCAGTATGACAACTGAGATTTAAAGAAAAAGAAATGTCTTCAAAAGAGATTTACATTGTATGCTAAAGAACCCTGGGCTACAATACCATTTTGTCCCATTAAAAAATCTCTCATGCAATCCGTCTTCAGCCTTTGAATATCTAAAGTTTATGATTTATGAAAAGCTTGTTAACTTCAATACATGCAGATGTGCGAAAGTGGACAAAGTTAATCATGCATTAATAGCAAACAGGTAAAAATAATTAGCTAGGTCACACAGTGTCTCTCACAAGGAATGTTAATGCTTAGTATTGCACACCACAGGTGTTAGCGTTTCAGGTAAATTTCAATGTGAACTATTCATATAGTTAGAAAATTTCATAAAAGCATTACTTTTCCAAACAAGTAAGGATTTCAAGCATTTATACTGCTGCTTAGCATTAATTTTCTTTAAATGGTCTCCACAGAAAAAAAAGGACAAGAAGGGCCTTCCTTACATGGGTATATAAATAAATAAATAAGCAACGAGTTAAGTTAATATGCTGCTGAAATTCATCAAAGCTATTTCTATTTGCCTTATGTTCGTCCAGTACATGACCATATCCAGTATCAGTGTCACAAGTCCAAGCTTGAGCTTAATATAAATAAATAAATTAAATGACAAATATTGAAATATTCCAAAGTCCTCCTCAAAATACTGAATAAAAGTGAGTAGTGATTAAACTTAGGTGAATTGCACTCTTCTCACAGACATTGTGTGGACAGAGTAAGAGGAGAAATTATTGAGGAAATTACTTGCTGTGAATTATTTGCCTAGTTCTAATGAGATTATCATTCAAATGAGTATTTTAAGTTAATGTCAGACCAGCGTCATTTGATTAATCCATGCTTTTTTCTACCAACATATTCTGGAGTAGAAAATGCTTTTCATTTATATAAGGAATCTCGTGGGTCAATCCTTGCACACTGTTGTTTGTCCTAGATTAAGGAAATGAAGTTTCCTGTGCTAGATATGGTAATTCCATTTTTTAATGTCAACAATAAATTTTAAACTTGTCTGCACCATTTATTTTTATGGTATTTTATGATAGTACAACAAATATATATGCAGACTTGTGGATTTTCCTAACCTTTCTCAAACTGACTTAGTGTGTGTACACAGCAGACATCAGTGCAATAAATGCATATTTATCTATCTTTAATTATCTGGCTTGGACAGGACCAGAAATCTAGCTAAATAAAGTGCTGGGTGGACTAATGCACTCAGCTGCGTGTTGCCATGGCTAGATCACTTTCAGAATCAGAGTGTTTAAAGCTAGACAAGGTCTCATGATCTGTTTTATAGACTATAATCACAATAATTTCCCCTACATTCATGGACACACTACAGAGCTTTTTGATAGGGAAAAAATGATTTTATTTTCTTTCTGTTTTACTGTAGGCACAAAGAAGTTTTAAATGACTGAATGCTCAAGTTGTTTGAAACTCACAATTTTTGTTTAAGGAATTTCAAAACACATACATGCGCACACAAAACACAAATGATTTTTGCTCAGTGAGTAAGACATACCTTCAATTTCATTTTTCCTCTTCTACTCAAACTTCTGGAAGCATCTTTTTCTACAGTTTCAATCTTTATTCTTTGGGTGCTGCTTTTTTACTTCAATTTATTTTATTTTTTAATATATATTTATAGATATGTATTTTATATACTTAGAGAATATATATTTTATGCAGATAAATTTTTTTATCTGTTATTTTAAATTTATATTTGAACACTGGATATCAGTATACCTGATTTTAAGTTTTTTAGCCATTTTGAGTTCTACCTGTCCAACATGCAATTATGTAAAGATATAGGGAGGGTTAGTTTTGGTTTGCAAAATTATGTTAAGAATTGTTTTAAAGGTTGTATTTTAGTATCTAGTAACACAAACAAAAATTTTGAAAGAGGCATTTGTGGTTCTTGCACAATTCACATCTAAGTATGACTAAAGCAATTCTCTAGAGCAATCTTCCAAGACAAAGTTTACTTTTAAATGAAAAGCTGGAATGTGAGGATCCTCCCAGGAGTGAATTTTATGACCACCCTGTAAACCTTTGAAAAATGAATTTGGTGACAACCGCTGACAAATACTTGCACATTGACATTACATGCACATTGGCAAGTGCTGCCGTAATAAAACAAGCACTTACAGTGTCTAAAAATCATAAATTACTAGAGAGATTCTTTAGCAGTGATGAACACAGTGCAGAACACATTTGCCCCAAATAACAACTCATAACAACAATATTATTGTCTAGTTTTTGTTTTGTTTTGTTTTTAATACTCCCAGTTCACTTCAAATTCAACTTCCACCTTTGATTGTGAAATCATGCACCTTTAAGTGACATTGAAATTCTATTCCCTGTATTGTTTCTTTCTATATATATTTTTAATATAAACTTCATAAGATACAGACAGCGTCAAACATCCTAGAACCTCAGTCAGAGAGAGAGCATGTGACATGATATGATGGACATTTGAGTATGTGCTCATTCAAGGTTAAAAAAAAAAAAAAAAAATTTTTAATGAATATTTAAGTCAAAGATAATATAATAAGAGGTGGCAGAGCTACAGAAGAGTAAATACTTCAGAGTAAGTAATCTAATTCTTCACGTGGTAGGAAGACCTATGTATAGAAAAAGATGTAGCAAATTGATGTTTGTGAATCTGCAGGTTATAAATATTCAAATATACATTTAAAGAAAATTCTGAAATAAACACTTGAGCTGTTGGTATAAAATAGCTCTGTGCCAAATTAAGTCTTAGATGTCCTTGGTAGGGCTAGGATAAAGATTGAATGATCTCTACCATAAGTATAGTACTGACCCTGTTAGCTAAATTTAAGAGGTCTGAAAGGAAGAGTGCAGTTTAGAACTGACCTTTCCCAAATTAATTACCAACTTCTGAACCTGATTATGTTTCATATGCTACTCTCCAATATTAATTCCCTGTACAGCCTGGTTGAATGCATATGTACTTGTCAGTCTTATTTTGTAAGAATTAATTACTAGGAGATGCATGTATGAATTTTAACATTTTTGCCATTGTTTCCCATCTTTCTTTTACTTTGTACAAAGTAATCCTTCAAATGTACTTCCATATATGGTGGACTACGTAGGTATATACTACGTGCATATATCTCTACATATGAAAAAATTACATGTAATACTTCTCTTATTAGAAATGTACACAAGAGGGTATTTTAATTATTTTTCAGCATAAGTTGAGTTCAAATAAAATGTCAAATACAATTTGCTATAAGAAGGCTGAAATATATGATAGAGAGAAAATCAGAGAAAATCTAAGCACTCAGATCTACTAGCTAAATTGTTATTTGCATAATAGTGAGCTATAAGGTTATATATCATTATATGGCAGAATGCCAGACTATAATCTTCTTAGTAAAGGTACTGAAAATGCCAATCTGAAAAGCATTCATCTTAGAACAGAGTTTGCATCTTCTATAAACTGCTAAGCATATTGACTTTTTTATTATTATTACTACTACTTAATCTTTATTTTTGTTGTTGAACAAACAGAATACTGAAATCTATTTCCAGCATTCTTTTAGTTTAGCTGTGGTAGACAAAAATACAAAATTAATGTTGACGTATTTGTTTAACATCCCTGAACAGATTAAACTGCTTTAGAACTTCTTCAGTAATCAGCCTTGTAAAAATAAAATAACGTGTACATCCCTGGATAGATTAACTTGTTTCAAAAGTTCTTCATTAATCACCAAGGAATATATATTAAAAAGTAGTAGCAGCAAGTTCTTTGTTAGTATACTGAATTCAAGTTTTGATAAGATTAAACCATTTTACCACATACCATCTTCTTATGTAGTTAAACCAACATTTTTAAATATTAAGAGAGGTCTTCATACTTCATGAAAAGTTGGAGTCCACAAATTATTATTCAGAAATAGCTAATATATGTGATGGTGTGATTGCTTTTTTGTTTTTGTTGTTCCTGTGGACAGATAGTTGTATTGGCTGCACTGGGCACTTAGCCATCGCATAGTTTTGTAAAAAAACCCAAGAGAGTATTGATCTCAGAGTTTTACCTAGAATAAGTGGGACTGAGGAGATCAGGGTAAAGACGGGGCAGATTCCTTGAAAACCTTCCCAGGAGTGAAAATAATACCAAAAGATGTAATTGATTAGTCTTTGCTGTTCAGAAATAAGTAAAATGAGCCAACTTGATGATACCTTGATTTAATATGTTAATAATCTGGTTGTAGGTAGAAAATGAAAGAGATTTTTCTACAACAAAATCACTAGTGAAATTGAAAACAATATTTGTAGTTTACATTTTGTATTATTGTGTGTTTAGGACAAAATTTGTTTCTGATAAGTAGCTGAATATTTTGCTTAATATGATGTAAGAGATTCTGAATGCTAAAGTATATCAAAATGCCCAAAGTGAACTTCATTAAGAATATATTTTTTTCTTTATTATATTTTTATAATTGAAAAGTCAGGGTATCTCCATTGGGCAATATTTATCCAAATGTATCAAAACACTTTCCATCTTTTTACTATATATAAGCTATAACATGCTTTTTATGGAGATGTGTTGATAGATTCATATTACCAAATAGCTATTTTGCTTTAGCTTTATTCTATTAAAAGTGCAAAAGAGAACATGTTTTTCACAACCAGCTACATCATTGGATAGGATGGTAAATAAATGTGCTTATGCCTATTATCTACTGACTTCAAAATAAAACGAACAAGACAACAGAAAGTCCCAACATAAGAAAAAAAAATAAGAATTAATAATAATAAAAAAGCTGAAGAGACTAAATAGATTTTACCATTAAACTATTCATTATTGCACACATCCTGCAATTCTCATGCTCTTCTTCACTGGTTAGCGACCTCAGAAACAAGATACTGGGCTAGCTGGATGTTCATCGTGGTTACTGGATCAGGACTGTGTGAAGTTCTGAAATAGTGGCTCTACTGAAATGACTAGCAGTTACACAGTATTTTTTGTTTTTCTACTTACTCTTCTGTACCTGGTCTCTTGAAAACCGTATGAGAATCCTTTTGCAGTAAATATGAGGATCAGTAATTACACTGAAGAATGCCTGTATCCTAGCATCGTAGTGTTTATGTTTTCAGTATAAAAATGAATGTCATCTCAAGTGAGTTTGGATGTAGCTGCTTCTGGACATTGTTCTTGCAAACTGGTGACAATAAGAATGTCCAAAGTAAAACCATTTAAAATGGTCTAATTTGACCAAACTTCTTCACTACAGCGACTGGCTGATTCTATTTAGCATAACAAGTTGTAATAAAATAAAAAGGGCATTGATTTTCAGTGTACAGGATTGATTACTTGTAAAGTGCCTCTAGATTTAACTTGGCTACCCATGTGAAATTGAATAATGAGTAACTTTCACTTGATATTGCTATACTAGAAAACCCAGTAGGTTCTTAAATTTCAAATTTCAAGAATTGCAGTGAAGGATTTAATCTGTCTAATACTTGCTAGGCACTAAGAATTCTTCAGGGAGTATAGTAGGAAGTGACCTTAGACATGTAATTATTTTCTCGTAATATAATTATTCCCAGCTCAGTAGAACTATTTTGCTTCATGCAATTAAAACTATAGAACTATAGGCAGAATTTAGAAATTCTCAAATCTGGGTAATTTTGTGGATCATGATAGTTTAGGTACAAATTGTTTTGACCTTATTCCAGTCATTGATGATGCAGATATTTAGCATTGACATGAATCCATATGCGCATATTAAATATGCAATAAACATTGGACTCAGAACTGTCTAACAATTCAACACAAGAATACTTTATACAGTTAGAATTCCCTGCTCTTTCTCCAAAGTCTTTGAAATATAACAGATTTGTTTCAGGTACTGGGAATTAATGTAGCTAAGAATGAAGGCAAAGCAGCAGGTATCTAATCTAATCTAAGTGACAGCAAGTCACTGTTGCCAGGAGTTATTGGTATTTTTCCAGACTGAGCTCACCTGTTATTTAAACTACAGTAAACTGATACAACACCTAGTGATATCCAAAGGCAATTTGAATTCTTACTGAACAGCAGTACCACTGAGGTGTATAAAATATGCAGCAACTTTTCATCAATTCATTAGGTATGTCAGAGAATTCTAACACCGAGTACATCATGGTAGGAAATCTTTCATTAGAGGTCATTTAGATCACTTTTATTAATGATGATTTTATATATGACGGTGTATGCATTTTGTAATGCTTTTTTTTTGTTTGTTTCCAAACCCAATAAAAAACAAATTCATAATATTTTCCAAGATAGCAAAGCTTGTAAAAACACAATAAAATTTCCTCCAAACAAAACTGGAAAACTGTATAAAAATTATAGAATGTAATAATATAAGATATAATTACATTGAAGGAAACACCATAGTAGGTTATTTGAATAAGTTTAATGCAATTCCTTGCTTCTTACTACTGCCTTGAGCTTAAAATTCAGAACTATGTAGTGATTTACACTATCTCTAAGCTCTGTTTGTGTTGTTATTTTTAATACATTCACTTCAAAGGTTATTTCAACATTTTTAAAGTAAAATCATTAAAGCCTGGAATTGATTAGGAAATAGAAGAATTAAAAATAAAAAGTGTAAATCTTTTAGTACATAGGTAATTTTTGCTAAATTACATATGCACTTAATTCTTCTAAACATTAAAGAAATCATTCAGAGGTGAGATACATGCATACATATGTCTTGTATGGGACCCTCTTCTTGGCAAGGAAGCCTCAGATCTTCCTATGAAGGATTATTATTTATTGGTATTAATTAAAAGCAAGGACACTAGACTATGCACTGCCAGAGCAATCATTCCTGGTATTAGGATAAAAGATTATCATGATATAACATTTTAGTGAGTTTTTCAGACTCAAAGGTCCTAGAATGTGTTATCATGTTTACAAATGTATTTTGTAAATGGTGCATAAATATGTTAAGGCAGCAACCTTTGAACTGCTGGAGAACACAACAAATTAGTAAAGGAGAAATAACACATGAAGAAGATAAGCTAAATGAATGCGTGTAGGAAATAGCTTTGTGAGAGAAGATAATTCAAACTAAACTTGCAGAAGGTAATTTGAGCTGAACTTTTAAACCTCAGGAGAACTTCCAATTTATAATATTCTAGTTATTGTTGTGCACAAAATGGTGTTCTCACTGGTATTAGCCACACTGAACATGTGCACAAATGTATGGGAAAATATAGACAGACTTCCACACATTCTGTCATCAGTCAAAATAGAAACGGCAATCTGCAGAGTGCCTATTCTGAAGTAGCTTTAGGGGAAAAACTACATCTTCAGTATTTTTCAGGTCAGTTGTTCTGAGTAAGTAGAACTGTATGGGTTCCTAGGAGCTTTGTCTTGCACAAAATAAAGTTCCTGGTTACTTATCATAGGATTTTCCTGTTTTGACCCTGTATCAAATAGAAAAAAAATATATTTTTTTCTCCACTATAAACTCTGGTTATCATATGTCATTTAATGGCTTACATGAAGTTCACTCCTTATTTCCATGCCTTTTCTGAGTGGGTGTTATGTACGCTGGTTTCCTGCTCTTTTCTCGAAGGTGTCTAATTCTCTCTTTGTTCTAGAAGGCAATCGTGAATACACTTTAAATGTATGTTTAACCTCTATTATATGAATACGTAAATAGTATATGTATGTAACACCTTTTCAGAAGAGGTAAGATGATGAACTGACAAATTCAAACCACTGCATTGTAAATGCTACTAGTAATCTGGAAGCCAAAACTCATCAACTTCAATCGCTACAGCTAAAGGTTGTCCCGTTAGGGAGAGAGTGACTGTATGGCAGGCATCATCACAGGGCCCCTGTATGCGTTTGGCCTGGTGAACCACACAGGTTGTGCTTACCACTTGATATGCACACAGTTGGTAGCACAAGTGAACAGCAATTGATTGGTTCATCTCTGTAAGACTACCTGGAAGTTTTCCATTGAAGCAGGGGATGTCTTATTAAGAAGACTTTATTAAAGAATAACTTTTTATTGAAAGAATAACTTTTATTAGTATAATAATTACATTCCTGAATTGAAGTAAAATAATTTAAATACAACTTTTGTAGTTAAATATATAACTGCTAACTACTATGCTTCCTGAGTGTTACTTATAAAGTAGATGAATGTCAGAGTTCATTATATGTCTGTTAAATTTCAGTAAACATTCTTTCAATAATCAATTCTAATCCTGCAGACTTAGAATAGCTGTCCTATTAGATCTAAATTAAGTGCACCTCTGCAAACTTTCATTAAAAGCTGTCCTTTCACTTTTCCCCCCCCTTCGAGATGTGATAACACTAGTAACCAGTAGTAATTCTTACTGCCTCTGTATGCACAGTGCCTCATTCACCCCATCCTCCTAATTGCAGTTGTTTTAAAACAAAAGCTTCTACTAAAGAAAACAGTAATCAAGCCCAAATCCCAACATTTCTAATATACGCCACCCCAGTAGGAGTTTTTTCTTTGAATTTCTAATTAAAAACCTTTTAACGAAAGACAGCTTGAGTCTGAAGCTGTCAGGTCTCCCCTTGTCCTTGATACATACCAGGGGGAAAAAAAGGCAAGCAAGAGAGATTTTAGTTTTAAAGAAGCTCCAGTTTCTGGAGACATTTGTATTCAGATATTACTCTCTCTTTCTCATGGGAGCACAGCTCTGCTCTCCAAATGAAAAAGAAATAATAAAACACATCAGGAACAGTGGACCTCAGACCTACTCTTTCTCTCCTTGTCTTGGAACGTTATTTCCATATAGAAAGCTACTCTAATGGGACACTTGTAAATGGCAGGGAATTTAGCCCTTGTGGAGTCTTCTCCAGAAATTGGATTTTTGCTTAAGTTAATGGCAAGCCATGCAGCAGGGAAAAAGCTATTTATTTGACTGCCTGTTGAAGAGCCTTACAAAAATACAATTCAGTCTGCTGCGATCAGTGAAGTCAGTCTAGTATGCACTGAAGAAGGGAATTATTTTACCTCAGCTGGATGAAAGCAATCTTTCAAATGCAGTGAAATATTATATAAGTCCAAATTTTAAAATTTATTTGTAACAGGGATCATGCAATCCAGCATTTTTCATTAAGCACAGATTTCACTAATGGCTATAAAAACCTCAGTTTCCATTTGTGCTTCTAGGTGACTGTCTAGTTTACTGATAAACTAAAGATCCTGACAAACGTAAAGAAAATTGGGATATTTTCTTCTTTAGATTTTTTTTTTGAGATTTCAAAACTCCCCAGTTGAAAGATGCTATCAATATGAACTCTTGTCTCTCTGATATGGATGCTTTATAACTTTTTCATCTGTGCTAATTAACTGATTTATTAGCAGGAAAAGCTTGTTATAACTTTTTTTTTTTTTTTTAAGTAGTCCACCAAAGACATGAAACAGTTCTATCAAATAAACATGAGTACATGGTCACTGATGATTACTGGAATTGTGCGGTCTTCACCCAAACCAAAGTTGTTCAATCTGGGACATTCTGCATGTTCATCACTTCTCAAAAATAGGCCACTTCTCCAATATCTGAATCTGGTTAAAATGCCATAATTTTGTCGTGCCTGGGTGCAGTCTGTGTGTCAGTGTCTTCTTAAAGATGAGAGTCTTTTGAGGGTGTAGAGTAGTTCATTTAGTGGGAAGGGCCTGTTCTGAAATTTTAACTACACTTTAACAACTAAATTTCAAAGGTTGACCCTTGATCTCCTAGGTAGGATAATTAATATAAAAAGATTGTAAACGTACATATCTGTAAATATCTCTGTCATTTAATAAATATTTCATTACATTCTGCACAACTTCATTGCGAAAGAGCTTTCTTACAAGTCGCTTTTTACAAATAGTAGTTGGGAAGTACAGGGTGTTTTGGTATTTGAAAAAACAAATGTCAATGAAAAAAAAAACAAACAACTAGATTATAGAATTAAGGAATCAGAAACTTACAAAGCATAGTTAGATTTGAAATCCTAAATCATTTTAATTGTTGCATTGTGTTACAGTTACATCTGCAACTTCATGTATCTTACTAGAGGGCTTTTATCTCCCTAAATGCATGAATTCAATGCACAAAAATCACTGGTCAATGTGTGATACATAGTTACACTGCTGTAACTCTCTGCTGAGGGAAATTTCTGTATGTACTTCTCTATTTTTTTTATCCCTCTGTATCTGAGCAACTCATAAATGCTAATCATTCTTTATGACATCTTTACAAAAGAATTAAATCCTCATTTGATTAATGGAGAAGTTAGGTTAGCTGAAGTTCCTCATGACACCTGATTTTTTCTTATGTAGGTTAAAAGAACATTTATTTGTCTAACTTGTAGGATTTTTTTTTAATTTTTATTTTTTGGATTTAGATTCTAGGTTTTCTAGTTTTGTATAAGCATATGACACACATCATTAACTAAATTAATTGTAATGTCACTAACAAAGGTAACGTAATTTTAGTTAGGACTAGAATCCGGTTGTGTAGAGCAGTGTTTACTTTCCCTATTTTCTCTTCCTTCCCTCCTTATTTTATCATTCCTTGCCAAGCTTTTATTGCAAATACAGTAGAGGCTCTATCATTTCCGTGCTCGTATAGTGATGACAGACAGACTTGGAGTAGTTCTGTCAGAAAATTTTTCAGAATACTGGAATTATGATGATTTCTAATATTTTGGGCTGCAGTATTCAATTTAAACATTCTCAATAGCTTTACCGTTGCAGTCGGAATTTTTAATTCGGAAGATTTTTCTTAAAAATATGAAATATGTACACAGACGCATGTAAAAGTGACAAATACTACGCTTCTCTTCAGCTGTTTAGATATTTTACTGTTATTAGACACACATTTACACACATGACTTGGTGAAACTGAACCATAACCAATCCTTACTTATTTTGTAAATCATCTGTTTAGCTCAAATGAATGCATTTCAGCTGAAATTGCATACATCCTTTATACTCTGTGATACTTTGTTTTCCATTAAAAATTTTTTAAGCCTAAATTTGTTCTGTGTGATTTGGTATTTTTTTTTGTGGTCTTAAGCTGTATTTCCAAAAAGTCAGTCACATATAATTGCAGTTTCAGAAACATTGCAAAAAGATATTTATTTTGTCATTGTTTTATATTAATCATTTGTGCATTTTCTGTATTAAAAGCAGATTAGCAGAGTGAAAGCAATGGCAGAAATGTCATTTAGTTTCTAACTCTCCTCCATCACTTGTATTCCACCCATATATATTGCTACAGCAATAAAAGTCCATGACAAGCTTCATGCTGTTCTTTGAATTTAAAGCAGAGAACAATTTAATGGGGAGGGAGGGTGGCAGAAGGAGGATGGGAATGGGGGAGAATTCTCAGAGTGGATTGTTCTATTGTGATATTTAAGTGCTGCTTCAGTTAGGGCTAAATGAATACAACAAGGGAGACTGGCCTTTATAGTTTTAACTGGGAGGCAGGTGGTGATTAATTCTTTGGCATCTTTCTGTTCAGCCGGATACAGAATCAACTCAAGTGCATTATAGAAGACGAAATAGCTCAGTGAATTACACTTCCTCTCCATTATAGAGTGAAAAAAATGACATTAACAAAACTCCCGAGTGAAAGTCACGGTATTTGAGAGTTCTCTAAGCACTCCATTCATGATTGTTCAGGAGTTATTCATAGGCCAGGGCTGAACCTGTCCATTAAATTTTGGGTTTGAAACTCCAAAGCAGTATGTGATTTCATGATGATGTTTTTCAACTACATATAACAGGATAAATGTACACTCTAAATTTCTTCACCTTTGTTAATAAACAACTAACATGCTTTCCATAAATTAAACTGCTCACAATTACATACAGCAGTATATTTTGCTAACTCTTATTAGTTAAACCTATTAACTTCTTACTGGTACTTGTTTACGTACCTTGTTGGTCGTGTTTCTAACCACTGTATTGGCCTTAGGAGCCATAATGTTTAGGTTGCATCTAAGTTGAGTGAGGAAACGACTGGGCCTTACTACTGTGTTAGTCTGTGTGGTCTGGATGCTGAAGATGCGTATGGTACCTTTATCTGTATTTGTATTGCCGTAACTATTGACTAAAAGTGTAGAATAATCTGTAGCTGGGAAAGTTTTTTAGAACAGTGACAGTAAAATGACAATTGTTGGTATGTGTCAAATCAGTGGCTGAACATGAGAAGGGAGAACAAAGTGCTTTGGGCCATACAGCTGAATCTTGTGGTTTAAGGTGGTGAGCTACATCAACAAACTTGAGGGGAGTCTGAGTAATTCATGATTACGTTGTGTCTGCTTAAACTGCCCAGGTGGGATGGTCTCTGTGAAGGAAGGGGAGATGATGCTTTCTCTGAGTTTCTCCCTGCCTGGGGCAGGAGACACATGCTTCTCACCTCAACCAGCTGCAGCTCCTTGGCTTGCAGCTCCTATTTCTTGGGCAGCAGCATAAGCTGTGTGTTGGCAGAAGATGGCCACAGGAACCAGAGACTTCACCTAGCAGCTTGTCCCAAGAACTGCAGCTTGTCTCAAGCGTAGCATCCCGGCTTGCTGTGGTGGGGCCCTTTCAGCTGTAGTCCCCATCTGCAGGAGAGCAGGGAGAGTTGTGAGGTCGATGATGTGCTTGAGGCAGAGTGGTTTCTGGTGCACACTGCACAGAGGGAAATTGCCACGTGCTTTGGGGAGCCAGGAGCTCATGTGGAGTGTCTGAGGTTACAGGGAGGAGAGCAGAAAGTCTAGCTGGACCTGAGAGGAAAGCGAGAACGTGTAAGGAGCCTGGGGGACTGAGCAGGATTTTCTGTGTAAAGTTACTGTGTTAATTGACCCAAAGTCAATAAGGATCTGCCTGCAAGGGCACAGTGGGCAGTGGAAAGATCTGTGTGTAATCCTATTTATTTCTATTGTATCTGACATAATCTCTTTATTTTTCTACTTAAGAAATGTCCAATTCCCCTATTCTCTTTTAAGTTGAAAAGCCTTTTAGTCTTTCTTGCTGAGAACACTATGCAGGCAGTAGATCCATGTCACAATTCTGGCAGATTTGGGCTTCCATTGCTTCCGTGCCACCTTTCGCAGGCAATGAGCCTGCTGCCAGCTGTGGGCAGCTTGTCAGAGGAAATCAGTGAAGGTGCCTCAAGGTTGAGTCAGATAGTCACTGTAAAATGCAGTTGCTGCACTGTTACAGAGCTCAGCTACACATTAAAATAATAAATATTAAAAAAATATATAGTTTAAACTGTAAATCAAACAAAACTTAATTAGGAAATTAAAGAAATCCCTAGAAATTCTTGAACCATGAAATTGTTTAACTGGTAAAAGAAAGAAGAAAAAAAAAGTAACTACAACTTACTCTTCAGAAGTTTAATTAACAAAACATATAAAAGTGAATGTTTAATACAAGACCACTTGAATCTTTTTTTTTTCAATTTATAATAGTGTATTCATAGAAATGATAACATTGCCACAGGGTTCACTCACAGTGGAATCAGGATCCAAAGGTTAGCTAGGTTCTGGATCTGATTCTGCCACCATTTTCACAGATTAAAAAAAAAAAAAAAAAAAAAAAGTTCTGCTTGTTAAATACACTCTTTTTCTTTCTTTTTTTTTTTTTTTGTAAGACCTTTTCATGATACTTTGAAACTATATACTTAATACAATTTTCCTATTTTCTGTAATGTTTATTTTAATATTCAAAAATGCTTTGGAAAAAAAAAAAGAAAAACACTGAATACTAAATACTCTTTTAATTGACTGAATATTAACTGAACTAGAGGGTGAGTTCTCTTGAATTAAACCTGAATATACAGATGCTAAAAAGATTACAACATTATAAAAATGATCTTTATAGGATATAATAGACTCATGTAAAATTAAAGCAAGGAAAAATTCCCTTTTTATTATGCGAAGGAAATTTTAAAATGTTGTCTCTGTGGAAAACTGTATGCTGACTTTGTTGTATATCTTTATTAATACATATAGGCTATATATAAAAACATTGTATAATGGAAAGGGCATTATCATTTAGGGCTGTTTTTAATTAACATTTTCAGATAATTGAAACATTTCCTGCATTTGTGCCCGATACCTTATATGTTAATACCAAAAGATTTTATTCTAATAGCACTAACTAAAATTGAGACCGACTGCATATGAATTCTCAATAGCACTAGGGGGATAAATGCTCCAAAGGCACGGTAAATGTATGCATTTTGTGTTTTAGGGAACAGCAGAGCAATTACTGTATAACCCTCACTTACCAACCATTTTAACCTCAATTTAATGTGTATGGCAGTTCTCCCAGAATGACCTTGATGCAGTACTGAATGTTTTGCATTTTTTAAACGGACTTGAAGAGATACAAAGGAATGTAGTTCCTATTAATGGGTATAATACCCAAACCTTATTTAACATTTTATAAATTGTATTTATTGAAAACTTCCATCTACTTACAATATATTAAGTAAAATCCCTTCAGTCAGACCATAGCACCTTTTGTTTTGCACTGAACATCTGATCAGTTATTAGTTTGTACATGGAGAGATGCTATTTAAAGACTTACAAACTCCCTTGAAGTAAATTGTACCCTCCAGCTAAAACCTGACACAGTGCAAATAATACATACAGTATTCTGTATTGTCTTCAGTGGCAGGCTGCTGTTTTTGAGATCCCTCAGAGGCATCTTCATCCTCAGTTGTATGAGCCAAACTTTTGTGGATTGGTACCTTTGAAAACTTCAAATGCTGTACAATGCTATCAGGGCAATGGAGGAGCTGATCTCAAAGTCCACTATTAAAACTTCCCTCAAGGACATTTTCATTAGAACTTTGTACATGGACAGTTCAAAAGACTCTGCTATTGATTTTTGCTCAGAAGTCCTCTTTCTCTTCTCGTATTGTTCAACATTTTGACAGAATTTAAAAAACCACAAACTGTGGCAGCAGAGGATTCCAGCTAGGATTTTATGCTGTTCATTTGATTTCTTAAGGCCGCATCCTTCCTGTGTCCTTGTCAACACTACAAGGAGAGGAGCCGTCTTAGAAGATTTGCTAAAAGGCAGAAGCAATTTCACAGCAATCTAAAAAAATCTGACCTTTCCACATACAGAAAATCTCTCTTAAGTAAATAACCTTTTTAGCTGTAAAATTTTGCTGAGACATTCATTTATCAAAAACATAGATAAAAATCACTGCATGTTTATCTCTTTTCACCATTTAAAAATTGTATTAAAAGGAACTCATGACTAATATACCTAGACTGTAGTACAACGCCTCTAGCAAACAAAATTATTTTATTTTAAAACAGAACTGTTGATTTAAAGTTTGTGGTGCTGGAAGCTGAGCAATTAATTATTACCATCTGTACTTCATATCCTTACTCCTATTATCCTTTTCATGGACACTATGTAATGAGGTTCATTTAGCCTCCACTGCATTTCCAGGATACAGTAGTTCAAATCTAATAGGATTTATGAAGAAGTTAATGAATGAGTGGTGCAATTATTTCTGTTTAAGGAAAATCATGATCTACTTGATCTTTATGAAAGACATATTGCAGGTCTTTTAATTGCTAGGTGCTTACATGCTACATTGGTGGTTGACAAGGCTGACATTTTCTCACCTTTCACTTGATTTCACTGAACACGTTTTCAAATACAAAAATTCAAGAGAAATGCCTTTCTTATGGGAGTAACCATATTTGCAGTTAAGACATTTTTCAGAGCGTCTTGAAAGTATTTGTTGTGTTTTCATAAATTCTAGTTCTGTTTTGTTTTATTCATGGTCTGTATCACCTTCCTTTGTATGACTTCTGAGTTACTAACCACTGAGGCTTCAGAACATTTGAATAGGAACTTATCCCTCCCACCCACAAAAAAAAAAAAAAAGAAAAAAAGTTAAAGACATCCCTTATTCATCAAGACATTTAGTTTCATTTAATTTAAGACATTAAACACTGGAATATGCTGAATTTTTTATTTCCAAGACAGAGGCATTTCTATATGTAGAAAAGTTGGCCAGCACTGAACTGCCAAGTATATTCAGTATATTAATAATAAAATTTTAATTAGCCTATGTTTTGAGATCTCTTTCCAATTAACTGGATTTCATAGAATGAAGAGGAGCTTGTCCATATCTATCAGATTTCATTATTTCAGAAATTTCTAATTTCTTATTATTAGAATATTTTTATGCACAATACATCTTGAGTTTTAGCTATGGTGTAAAAGTGAGAGTCAGGATCCTGACAGCTATGTTACAATTCTGCATGTAAACATTCATAGTCCTTAGGTACAGCAGAATTGTTTTAGTTTTATTGGTGTTTAAAATGACTGGTCATGCAGTATGATTCGGAGAGCAGCATGGCACTGACAAATTTCTAATTATACATCTTGCAAATTAGGAGACAGTCAAGGACTTTTATTTAAAAAAAAAAAGGTAAAGAAGGTGTTAATATAAACATAACCTTCATACATGCTTTCCAATCATCTTAAATACACGCAGATCCTAGTATCTTTTTGCTATAGAAACAGTTTACCAGACTTGACTTAAGGTCTCAGTTTTGGATTTCAAAATGTATTTTTCCAGTAAACTTGCTGTTAGTCAGAGAAGACTATCTCTTCATGAAGCTGTACCTGTGTATATTCAATTTTTTAGATTTGGATTTTTATTTTTTCTCTCAAAAAGCTTTTAAGAACTAGAGAAACATTTCGTGAACATCCATGATGAGTCAGTTTCTCTGTTTTGTTCATATTGCTGTTAAAACTGAAATGAATAAACACCACCATCACCCCCTACCCCGCTAAAAAAAAAAAAAAAAAAGTTCAAGGGCTCAGGCTACATAAAGCTACAGTTTGTCAAAGCTCAACAACGCTATAGTGTCTCAAACACAATAGGAAAGAACAGTGTATAAAAAGAGGAATCTTCAGCCCCAGTGATGGTACGGAGGTTATTTTTCCAAGGCTAAAAGAGGAGATCAAAATACACTGATCTGTTGAAAGACATGCCCTAAATAAGTTGATGCATTTGTACAATGGCAAGAGGCAGCTTACAATACATTAGTAAAAAAGCCAGCAAGCCGGGAAGTCTGATGCACAGGCAGATACAGTATGGGAGTTTCATGAAAACCTTAGCATCGTTTCTGCACTGTACAAAATTGAGGTCAACCACACAAATTCTGTAATCCGGTTCACATGAATCTAAAATACAAAATGCTGAAATCCTCTCTTCGCTCCCTTTTTCAGAAATAAGCTCTAAGATTTCCTCCTTGTCTTTGGCTTCCTAACAGTGTTTCAGCAGCTTATTACACACTTCTGGCTTTGTGTTCTGGCAGGGGGTATCTCTGGAGTCCTTAAAAGGGAGGCCAGCTAGGAAGGCCTGTCCTCTAGTCATCTCTTCAGATAGCAGTTCATAAGACAGCTGCCTTTCTGTTCCTCTGCCTATTCAGTGGAGCCTTCCTAGCTAGCATTTTATCTCAATTTGAGCCATAAACTGCCTCAATGCCAGTTTGTAAAGATGCTGCTTATAGTTGAATCCACAATGTGTATTTTCCTCTTTTTAAGCGGCCACATCTATGAAGCTTTGTTTGCAACACCTAATCATACTTCTGTGAATTTATTTCAGTGTTGAGACAGTGCTCAAGAGGTTGAGTTAATTTAGACTTTTCCCCTTTTAATAGAAGTATTTCTACTTAGAGCTGGATACAGTAAGGAGGGTGTTCTGCTGGGATGAACATCCGTGTCAGGTTGTTAGTTGCAATGGTATATTTGGTTCTGGTCTATCCAGAAAAGTTCTGGTCTATTCATTAAATGAACAAAAAACAACCTATACTTGCAACATTTTATGAATCATTAATATGCTGGAATAACATCTTTTCCCTATACAGCTCACTATTGCATCTTGGATTGAAATACCAGTCTAAAATTCTGAGTAATTTTTAAGAATATACAATAGTGTTTATTCTTTTATTTACTTCAGAACTGGTAGAGGAAAAATAAGAACTTATGCCCAAAATTTTAGCTCTTTCTCTAAAAAATTAAATACTTCCCACTTTCACAGACCCTGATTGACAATGTTAGCTTTCAAATACATAACTACTAATAGTTATTGCTGAAGATAAATATCCCTAAATTTCAGACTTGTCCTTGTATTTCTAGTGAATTAGTAAATGCTGTTTTCCATGATAAATAAAGTGAGGAAGCATAGTTACCCAATAAAGTAACAAATTTATAGTCATGCCATCTTGATTTACTAGAAAGCAATGTTAGGAACTGTAAAATACATGGTATAGTTATTTCCACATATTACATGCTTTACACTCGTGGTAAATAGGGAGATGGTTTTACAAAAGAGTATTTATCTTACTCCTTATGCTCATAAATATTTCAAAAAGTTTATGAGAATAGCCTTTCTGTGGAGGCTGTAGAATAAGCAAACAGGATAGTGTTTGATGGATCTCTTGGCACTCAGTGAGCGCAAGCTGTGCTCCAAGCAAATCCATGCTCCTATGGTCTTTCTAATACACCTTACCATTTCAGGTATATTTCAGATGATAGAAAATTACACGGAAACTGTTTGTTTGTTTGTTTGTTTGTTTCTCCTAAAAAGGAGGTTGGAATGAAGATACTTAGGTGGATTTAATCTGCTTACAATCTTACCGAATGTAACTGTCCTCACAAATGTTCTGGGGAGTTTTCTCTTACTTTCTGATCAATTCTAAAATGTTTTGACAGAATATTGTACTTTAATATACAGAATAACATGATTGACATAATACACTCTCCTGTGTATGCGCACATATCTCTCTTTATTGCTATTAAAAATGAGGCGAATGGGAGAAAGGCAAACAAACAAGCAAAAAACAACAACATAAAAAGCCTTCCACATCTGTGACAACTCGTGCAAGGATCTGTGAAGTCATCATAACAGCAGTAACAAATGGCTGTAAAAATACCATATGACTTCTCTTCCTGCCTCCTTGGCAGAACTGAAGTGATGCAGAAGGATTGGGCTGCAAACCAAGAAAGTGAATAAACACGTTCCACTACCATTTGGAACTCAGATTTGATAAAATGCTATCAGGAAGTATCAAGTGGGGAAAAACGGAACAGGATTGTTTGTAAGGGAAAAAGGACAGCCTAGAAAGAAAATAAAAGATATTTAAAGGGGAAACAAGGATGCAAAAGTTGATGATTTGAGGTAATGTCATTCGCTACCTTATTGAAACACTTCCTTGCTATCATAACTCAACTAAATTCAGTGAAGTTAAACTTGAAAAAAAAAAAAGAAAAAAAAAAAAAACAAACTAGTGATTTTAATGGAGTTGTGGTTAAATTAAATTAAATTAAAATACTCAAGCAATTTGGACAAATGAGTTAAAAGCTTACTGACAAACAGGATGTCTGAAAGGAAAAAAAAAAGCTCTCTACAGGAAAGAAGTGTTAAAATCATTTTTATTTGGTTTAATAATATCTTCCTCTAGCATTCCAGATACTGAAAATACTAGGAACTAGTTTATTCCCTTGTTTCAAAAGATTTTATTATGTCTTAGAAGTCAATGAAAAGAATTCCATTGACTGCAACAGGCACTAGCTCAGGCTCAGATAAAAGAGAGGATGGAGAGCAGATATTTCTCCTTTCAGTTACTAGATGAGCAAATCAGCTCTACAACCATCTTCTGTCTGCTAATACTGCAGCTTCTGCTCATTTCAGAAATGGGCTTCTAAAGCCTAGCAGTATGGCACAGCTGCAGGTCACTCACCAAATTATTAGTATCTTCACCTTATAGATTATAATTGTCTGACTTCACAAGCTCTTTTTAGCTATTCTCTATCTAATTCCGTATTTTGGTATTGCCTATTATTTATATTTTATACTAGCTTAAATCTGGGCAGAGTTCTAAATGGCATTATTTAGACTTTATGCTTTCTAGTATTTTTTAACTTTTTCCAGGAAGTGTCCTTGATATTGATCATCACAGCTCAGGCTCATTTCAGGAGCCCGAAATGCTTAGATGCAACATTCCACAAAGCACTTGTACACCAATTAAATAAAACAAGACAATGATATGTTGGAATAGCTAGAACACAAAGCCTGGTGCTTCTTCAGGAGAAAATCTGCTTGAGTTCTAGACATGTAGGCATGCCTGTCTCTTACCCTATCTATTGCCTTTAAGAGAAGAAACTACTGTTGTGGATATAGTAGTATGCGCATATTGGGTTCGAAATATTATCTAGTGGCATTAAACAAGAAGTGGCCAATAGCTAAAAATGTTCCTTATCATTTTGAAAATGACAGTCAAATTGACAGTAAGTTTAGTTCTCAAACCATAACGCTATGCTGAATATATACAAAAATTAAAGTACGGTGGGTGATCTTGCACACTTAATCTTTTTAAGATGTTCTCTTAGTAGTCCTGACAGACATCAAACTGAATGTAGCCATCAATGTGCCATTGCCACAAAGAGTTGGCTGATGGTACCCTGGGCTTCATTAGGTGAAGTGTTGCCATCAGTTTGAGGGAGGTGATTCATTCAGCACTGGTGAGTCTCCACCTGGAGTGCTGTGTCCAGTTCTGGGCTTCCCAGTCCAAGAGAGACATGGAGCTACTGGAGAAAGGGGCCACTGAGGTGATAGAGTGGAGCAACTCTCTTATGAGAAAAAGCTGAGAGAGCTGGGACTGTCCAACCTGGAGAAAAGATGTCTTGGCGGGGGCATATCATCAACGTGGCCAACTACCTGAAGAGAGGGTGCAAAGAGGACAGATCCAGGCTGTTTTCACTGATGCCCAGTGACAGAACAAGAATCGCTGAGCATAAACTGAAGCACAAAGGTTTTGTTGGAACATGAGGAACGCCCCCCCCCTTTTTTTTTTTTCTTTCTTACTGTGAGGGTGACTGAGCACAGGTTGCTCAGAGAGGCTGTCGAGTCTCCATTGTTGAAAATTTTCAAAAGCTGTCCAGACGCGGTCCTGGGCAGCCTGCTACAGGTGACCCTCCTTTTGAGCAAGGGAGTTGGACAAGATGAGCTCTGGAGGCCCCTGCCAATCTTGACCATTTTGTGATTCTGTGAATAATACTGTTTTCACACTGTTATAATACTACTGTTTATATTGTACCACTTAGAGGCGAGTTGGGTAATTCTTTAATGAAGAATGTGCTATATAAACCTAGTGAATGGCAATTTCTATTTTTCATTTATACACTAGAAAGACATTCGTAAAGATGATTTTCCACTTTGCAACAGTCTATGAAGATTTATAAGCACTTTTGTGTAGAGGGGGCAAATTCAGATGCAAAACATGATTTGCCGAGTTTAAGTATGAGCTCCTGACAACGCTAGGAAGGCCACCAGACTAAAAACAACAGTCTGCCAGCTGAAATGGAATATGGCAATTTCAGTAGATTATCTGTATGCAATTCAAACCAGTTGTAGTAGTTTGGAAGACTTGTAATGTTTCCTCCTTAATTTCCTGGCTCTTACCGCTTTAGCTAGACTCTTAACCTTGCTTTGACGCCATTGTCTATGTATATTCTTATAACCTTACAATTATACGTTCTTGCAGATTTCTAAATTGCTGCTTTATAACTTTTGATGTCCTACTTTTTGATCCATTAATAGATCTCATCTATCTTCTGTTTCTGCTTTACCTGTTTTAATTCATCTTGTTTCTTCTCTCAGTTGTAGTATCATTTATGCCATTATCTACCCTTCATTCCTTTTCCCGGAACTGTTTGGCCCAACTCGTTTTACCCTCCTGTTTAATTCATTGTATTCAGTTCTTTTCATTTCACGCTACGTGATAAATAGTTCTAAGCAGTCACCTTTTATATCATTCACTATTCTACTGTGTATGCAGATAGCCTTTTCTATTAGCAAAAACCTGTTATATTGGGCTTAAATACATCATAGGAGTACTAGTAAAGTGAGTGTTTTATCATCTAACATGAAAGCTTTTTCTCTGAAACAAAAAATTCTAATGCTGAAAGAGGTAAGTGAAGCACTTTTCTGAAATATTGTTAAAACTTGAATTTTTTTTTTTTTAATAGGATCACACTAAAACAATTGCTTGCTTAAAACACTAACAGTCTATATGAATATATGAATCTCTGCTATTTTGTAGAGGAAGGTCGGTGACATCATTTTTATTTAACACTGGTACACAATGAAGCACAGAGGAGGATATTCATAAAAGCTAGCTTTAGCCTAAAGGGTTTAATCTTAGTAAGCTTTCTTGGTAGTCAAATGAAAACTAAAAGTTTCCTCACTGGAGGATTTCGTTTCAAACAAGTACTTAATTTAGCCAGTTCTGACTTTCCTTGGAGTACTATATCTTTTTCATCCACTGCAGAGGCTACCTAGGAAGATTAGATGTATTACACTAATTTGCCCAGAGAGGAGTTATGCTTCTTGTCTAATATCATGTGCAGAGGGAGTGGTAAAAATGGACTAGACCCTCAGTCTCATTCTAACACCCCTTCCGTACAACCCCTGTTCACAAGCAACTTCTCCTTCCGTGCACAAGGATTTAATTTACATAATATTTCATTTGTGTCTTTAACATCTTTCCTTCTACAAATGTCTGCAGTTTTACCTCTCATGTCTAACTGCCTTGTCCTACATTTGCATTACATTTTTTAGTTGCCCATCTGTCTTTATCACATTAGTTTACATGTTCAAAATTAAAGCAGCTTCAGGCATTTTCTTTTTAATGATTCACTGAGCTTATTTCAGAGGACTACCAAAATAAGACATGTAATTTTATTCACTGATCAGCTCTTGAGGTTGAGATATTCTAACATGTGAATTCCTGTTTTTCATTTTCTTGAGACATTAAACAAGTGTATTTCCAACTGAGGAGATGGAAGATGAGTGTTTTATTCAAAGGACTATCAGATTTCTTCAACTAGAAATCCTAGTATTGTCAGCCCCAAGTATTGAGAAAAAACACATTGGCAAAATTTAAGATTAACTTCAAAATCAGAAGACTGTGATTCTTTTTGCCTTATGGTGTCAAAGGCACAAGGCATGGTGTTTCCCAGTTCTTGTTTAGCTAGAATCTTATTTTAAATGAAAAAAAAAAAAAGGGGGGGGGGGGGGAATGAAAGCCAAAATTCTTGTATATTTAATCTAATGTTCACTAACAGTTGACATAACAGTTCGCTGCGCAATCATATATAATGTCAATTAATAGTTTTAATTAATGCTGTTTTAACCTTCAGTCTTCTCTTCCAGTTTGGCTGTTTCAGTCTTCAGTGATGGACTGTTCTTCAGC
This sequence comes from Anser anser, assembly GCF_964211835.1. NCBI lineage: Eukaryota > Metazoa > Chordata > Aves > Anseriformes > Anatidae > Anser > Anser anser. The sequence goes on along the minus strand of NC_139735.1, from coordinate 17,085,916 downwards.
TGCCTTTATTATTGTATTCTCTGCTCTACTTGTAGTTTTGCTGATAATTTTTTTTTTTGCTGTTAATACTCTTTTCTTCTATTTTTATCCTGATTTTGTCTTCTTATCTGAGATATTACATAGCACCAGTCTTGCTCTTGAACTGATGTTTTTTTCATCTTCACTGTTTTATTTCTATGCTCTTATCTTTTTTAAAATATGCACTTTTTTAAGTATGCATTGATTTCAGTGCTATTCAAATGTATGCTTATTGTGTAAAAAGGGGTTAAAAACTTGGAAATCTCTATTTATTACTATGAAATTATAGTTTTAGCCTGAGAGTTTATAATCTCATATTAAAAAAAAAGAGGTACATGTAATTATTCTATGTTCTGGAAGTCACTGTGTGCCTCCGATAGATTCTGAATGGCTGAACAATTCAATCACATTTGAAAGATTAAAAGAGGAATCAAAGACCTTAAGTTTAAGTAAGATTTGTGAGCATTAAGTTTCTGACTAGAAAGGCCACGTCAGTGTACCCATGGTGGAAATGACACCTGTGTCAGATATCTCTTGGACATCAGCAGAGAATCCACACGAGATACTGATGTAGAAAGCCATGCTTCATTAGTTCTCGTGATCACAAAACTGCTTCTAAGCCAGTTGAGCAGCATATAAATCTGCATCTAGGTTTTTCATTGTGCACAGTGCAGACAGAAAGCCTGTGCTCCTAGGAATACATGTGTTTGTTGTGCATGGCTGTATGCACATACTGTAATGAACACAGATAAACTCAACATTCAGTTGAAGCAAACAAATACTTGTCCCCTGCTGTTTCCTTAATAGCTTTTATTAGTGGTCAGTGGTGGCAGTACTTACATTCTTTTCTCATCTGAAGAAATTGTTCATATCTTCTCAATAGGGACCGTGTATATACAGTTCATTTGCCACAACCTATGAAGTTACACAACAGAACAATTTTTTTCCTTCTAATGATCTCATTCCCATCACAGTACTTCAGCCTCATTCTTCCAAAATGCAAAATTCAAGATTGTTCTGTGCTTTTTCATTCTGTGAGGTCTAGGTAGTTTGTTTTTGTTGGGGATGTGAGTTTCATTTTGCCTTTTTTTTTTTTTTTTTCCCTGGTAATTCAGTGACTTTTTGGTCCTTTTTCCAATGTTTCAAAACTCAAAGACAGTTTCTGCACAAACGTGATTTGACACTATTTCAGATAAAAGCAGGAGGTTTAATTTAGCAAGAAACTCATGTTAAGATTCTATAATGAATGCTAGGATAGACATTTTACAGCATCACCGGTCTTCTGGATCATATCAGCTGTTTTCACTTAATTGCATGTCATGTAACATCTTCCACAATATTGAAAATATAGTTCTCCCTGTATTTTACCTTTCATTTCTTCACCTGCTTTTCAAAGACAATTTGTTACCTGGTCCTCACTTCCATAAAATCTTTAATATCCTTACAACCACCTTCACAGTTAATTAAATCACAATAGTCCCATTTTACATATCGTAGAAATGTAGAAAACAGAACTGCAGGGGATGTCAAGAACTTACCTAGTCCATCTCCCTCTGTTAGGACAAGATTATATCTGTAAAAATCTTGACAAATATTTGTCTAATTTGGCCTTTAAAATCTCTAGTAGTTGATATTCCAGTTTCCAAAATCAATCTTTTTTTTTTTTTTTTTAACTATGCATAAGGTAGGATAGGTAACTACCATGGGAATCTTTTCTCTTAATATAACCTAAATTTACCTCATTGCATTTTCAGCTTATTACTACTTGTCCTACCTACTGTAGTCATTGAAGATGGGTCAGTCATATTCCCTGTGCAAAGCAGTGTTTCATATTTGAATGCGGTAATCTTCTCTATCCTTACTTATCTTGTCTTTAGTCTAAACAACCCAAATTATTTCCATCTATTTTCATGTGTCATGTTTCCTAGAGCTAAGATCCTTGCTTTCTTCTGGACACCCTTCAACTTCTCTTTCAGAACAGGACACATGACGAACTAGGCAAAGCTTTAAAAATGTCTGGTGTAGTGAAAGTGATAGATTCAATAGGCTGCAATCCTAATATGATGTTTTGCAGGAGCATAACCCTGTGGACATATCACATGACAAGCATGTGATCTGCTATAACCACCAGGTCATCCTTTTTTAAACTAGTGCATCTATAAAGTTCTGCAATGTGTATTTGTTCAGGTAATTGTTTCTGCTAAACTCTTAGGATCTTTGACTTAACTAGATGCTGCATTTCATATCATTTATGTCGCTTGTTAGAGTCTTCTGTATGACAAGGCAATCTTCAAATATGTTTATGTTTCCTGTATTTGCTGAAAGTTTTAAAGAGCCATTTCTTCTGTCCCACCAATCAAGTAGCTAGCAAAAATATGTGTACCGATCTGCTGAATTCTACTCCATGTGCCTCTCTTAATAACTATGTTCTAAGTATGTTTTTTCAACCAGTTGTATGCTCGCTTTAGAGCAGTTTTCCTAGCTACCTATATCTGTAGCTTGCTTCTCAGAATGGCATGTGAGATAGTGTTGAAAGGCTTAATAAAGCTGGATATATGACATTTACTGTGCATCTCCTATGCAGTCTTTTATCATGGGAGGGTAATTAGCTCTCATAAATTACTGAAGCAGGTCCTTTAATATGCTTGCTTTATTTCTCCTCTGCTGGTGAACTCGCATGTGTTTTTCTCCATGTGCTGTTTCTGAACTAACAACTACCTCTGTATTAAAACAACCATCTTGAAACTACCACACAGATGCTGACAGATGTGTGATGTAAATTCAGAGTAAAAATGTGTGCTCAGTACTGTGCTTTCTCTTTTATAGTGTGTGTCATCTGGTGACACCGTATTTTCTTTTCTGTTCTTTTGTGTAAGCTTATCATCACAGGCTTTTTAAAGGCAAAGCAATAAGTCATCAGCTTGATTTACTATACCATCTTTTAAAACTTTTGATGCCAATCTCACAACCATCAGCACTTCAGGTAGAAGAATACATCCTTAGACTACAGCTGGGACTATTCCCCTCATGATCGTACCTAGACTGTTAAGAGTAGAGAATTTTAGGAATCATTATTAGCAGAAGAGATATATATTTTCCACTTATTTGCATTTGAGATTAATACAGTGATGAATTCACATTCTATTTGATGACCGAGGAGATTAATTTATAAGCAGTTTATCTCTGGAATCCTCTTACAGCATAATATAAGCAAGGGTGGTGACATGCCCAGCTAGCATTACTCTCTAGTGAGAATTTGAGCTAATTTCAATTTCAGCTATTAATTTCAGCCATAGTTTTTCACTAAATTTGTTAGCTGGCAACCTATGCGATAATTAAATATTATCTCTATTTTAATGAAGTGTGAAACACATGATGGTGAGACACATGATGTATGCAAACTTAGAAACATTTTGCTAGCAGTTTCTCAGTCACTTATGCTCTCATATGTAGGCTTTATTAATAGTGTCCAGAAAAACAGATGAGTTCCAGTGTTGCTTAATTCATTGTTTTATTCATTAACTAACTTTGAGTGTTAGCCCTTTGGTATATTTTTAATGATTTCTAAGTTACTTACAGTTGTTTTTGATAGACATTTGCTTCACTGAACTAAAATTTAGAGTGTGGTTTGAAATCTTTCCAATTAGAAAGTGTCTGAATGGCTCCCCCCCCCCCCCCGCCTCCCCAGAAATATTTTTTCCCTTTCTTAGTTTATTTGTTTTGAATTGAAATTAAATATCATGATTGGCGCAACTGTAGGTCATCTGCCAATTTCATTGAGCCTTCTACTTCATTTAAATGAATTTTCACAGTGGAAACAGCAAAAGAAGAATTAATAGTTAGATTTAATTATATTTATTGCTATGTTCTTTAGAAATTTTGAGTACCTTTTTGCAGATGTCAGAATTACTTTAGAAAAATTATATAAGGTTTACTTTTGGCTAAACTAAATATTGAACATAATTTTAATGATAAATGTTTCTCCCTGCCAGTGTCACATAACCCGTTAAATGGAAAAAAATGAAACCAATTGAAACAGCACCTACTGTAAAAGGCTGGATCAAAATTAGAGTGGGCAGCTGAGCTGAGTACTTGCAGGGTGAACCCTTGCTGTCACCGTTACTTTTGCCACTTATTAGAAATTACCCAAGATAATAAGATGAAACCATTTGGACCATCTGCTTATTGAACTACCAAAATGATGGACTTATTCGTGGGACAGAATACAATGTATATATATATACACACATATATGTATAATAGTCACAATCTGATAAAAGTATTTTCTGCTTTTATTAATTTCAGTTTTCTCCTTTGCTTTCTGCATCCTCCTGCTTGAATGCATGCTTGATGTTTATTTAGAAAGCTGTTACCTGTCTTCTCAACAAACTTGAATACTATAATAATCAGAATAAAGTAAAACCCAAACAGTAATCCACATTGTGTGGAATTGGAAAAAAGAAATAATACTGCAGTCATTCATGAGAAATGGGAACAGTTGCAGCAATGTTCCAGATTCTGTCCTAATTTTGAATTAAATTTCTGAGTTTTAATCTAAACCCAGTTGAAACACTTATCTTTCTGAGCTCTTTCCAAATTCTCATTTTTTTCTTGTTGAATAAAAGAAAGTATGCATACATTTATACCTGGATGCTTATAGAGTTAGCATATTTGTACCCTGCAAGTACTATTAGATGGTTTCACCTTTTATGTCTAATAAATCACGGAAAAAATGCGAGTGTCTCTAGATATAGTTTAGATTTAGATATATCAGATAAAATGATAAGAAGATGTTGCAAACAACCTGAAAATGGTAGAAAATGTATTTTAAGGTCCCACATGTTAGTTCCTCCTACTCTGAAGGAAGGTACAGATGTATATATAGTCTGATGTCCCTGATTCTTGCCTCTAAATGTAAATGGTACAGTATGGCAGTCTGTAGGATTTTTCACCCAATGCTTATAAATTGAATTTTGTTTCAAAATATGACTTGTTTTTCAACATGATGATTATGTAAAGGAGAGTCCTTGTTTTTCCTCTGTCAGTTGGAAATAGAACATATTTTCTCAATACTGCAAAGTGTGTAGCTCTCTTGTAGTTTTCTTCCATGTATTCAGAAACCTCAGCTACCTGCGGAGTGTAAACTGGAAGTGCAGGCTTGGTGTGAATTTTCAAATTATCCCAAGTTCTTCTATTTAAAGAAAATAGTTGATTTATTTACCCTAACCTGTTTGTATGGGCACACATTTAATTGGAGAGACATAAAAATTTACATAGCAATATGAAAAAGATTTTGTTAAGAGGTCTCCCTGTTGTGAGTTTTTCCTTTTGTTTCATGCTTTCTGACACAGTTTTGGACTGTTCTTTGGAATTTATAAAATTGCAGTTTAGATTAGGAGTGAAAATGAAAAGAAAAAATGAGTTTATTGGCATTTTTAAATATTTTTTCCCAGCATCTCTTCCAGTGAAAATGATGCTGAATGTATTCATAGTCCTTAAGTGGTACAATTGAAAAGATGGAAATATGGATCAACTCAGGTGATACCCAGTGGAATTCTGTTGACTGCAATGCCACTATTGGCAGGCAGAACAATGGCAGAGGACATTTATCCTGTTAGAAAATAGGATAATTTGAGAAAAAAAGCAATTCAGCAAACAACAGGAACAACAACAAAACTACCCTGGAATTACTATGCTACTGAATATTTATTCCAGGCATTTATAAGTAGTTCATTCAATGATTTCAAAGGTAATGTTAGCCTACTCTGACATTGACCAGAAGAATCAATATGTGTTGTGTTTAAAAGAATAAATTATTCAAATCTTTAGTGTTTCAATTTCAATTTCATTTTATTAGAAAGCAAGCGACAATTTGTTTTTTAGAAGAATCACTCATTAGTTACAGGAATAATCTATCCTGGAATTTGTTGTTTGACTTAAAATTACCATGGTAACAGGCAGTATTTTTGTAATATTGTGTAGCGTTTAGCGCTTGGAAGGTATTAGCATCCGAACCTTTAGAACGTGAGAAATACAGTAACTGAAAATATTAATTAACTGTAACTGCAAATCATGAAGTGTGTTGGGTATATACCTTTCAAAAATGCCTGTTTCGTGGTAAATTATTTTCTCCCTTTGAGAGAAATACCTTTTTTTGTCCTTGCACCATATATGAAGGACCAAGAAATCAAATGTGCCTTTCTCTGTGGTAATAAAGCAAATCAACGAAAGAAGAAATCTATCACCAAAACTTTTTACAGAACTAGTACCAACTTCAGAGTTCTGGGAATACAAAAAAAGGAACATATATTATCGTGAATGAAAATGCATTGTGCAGAACTGCTTGAGCTCTGAGAGTAATTTAAGCAAGGTTAATGTAGTAGTGGTTAACCCAGCATGTGAAAGTTGTTTCCTGTAGCTTATGTCCTCTTTGCAGTCTCATTCCATTCCAAGTTAATTCTTCTGATGAACATAACTGAGAAGTTATTTGTGCCAGTATTCGCAGTTTTTATAACATAAACTAAATGCCGGTTCTTCTTGAATCTGATGAGAAATAGTTTGTAATGCATTTTTTCAGATTATTGGAATATATGCATATGTATTAAAACAAGAAGTGTAGTTGCAAAATTTGAAGAATTCTTAAGTACCAAGACTCGTAGAAAAAAATGCAATTGTCTAGCGTTTCATACTGAGAAAACCTACTGCAAATTTACCATTGTGCCTAGAGATCAGATGACATTCTTGTCATTTTTTTGGAATTAATCACAGAAGCTTGACACACTTCTTATAAAGTAATACTTTGAAAAGAGAGAAACTTTGCCAAAAGTACATTTGTTTTCATATTGAAGCAATACACGCTTAAATGTAAACTTTCACTTTCGTTATAGAGAAGTTGAGTAGAATTTATCTGTCAGTACATTAATCATGATTGACTAATTGGCTTGACAGTGCATTGCCAGTATTATGATAACAAACAGTCCTTGTCCTAAATAACTTAAAGTCAAAAAGACAGAAGACAAGAAGAGTAGGAGGTAGAAGGTAAAATAAATTCTGTAACTAGGACAAATACCATTCTTGTTCAAGAGGGGTCTTTTGATTGTGCGTTTGTGTGTTCTTCTAGGTGTAATTATGAGAAGGACTTCAGTGTAGGAAAAAAAAGGGAGAGGAACTTTGATGAAAAAAAAAGATTAAGGGAACAATTCTGGGAAAAGAGGAAAGATATTAAATGAAGTTAAGATAATCAGTTTAGAGAAAAGAACAGAGCAATCAAACTGTCTTTGCAAGAAAAGGTTCATTCAGAACTAGTGAAATTTCGCTTCACAGACAGATTTTTTGTCAGTAGTTTCTTCCAGTGGTACACTGACTTTCTGAAGTATGCAGTTTTCCTGCAAGCCAGTGTCTCATAAACAGAAATTTCAGTCCTCATCAAATCTTAATTATTTCTTTTTGAGTAATTATAAATTCACGTCAAATTTGTTACATGATTTCAGATGGGAAAGAAGTATTTGTTGGGTGAAAAGGTACAAATTTGAGGAAATGAATTATTCAATTTTCTATTGGAGAACATATTTATTACTGTACATGACAATTTAAAGAAGTTTCATAGCTTTTATTGGGAGCAGGTTGAAGGGAATGATGTTGCCAAGTCAAACAAAAGTAATTATTTAAGCAAACAAAAAGATAGCTATTTAAAAAATAAAAACAGTTTTGAAATGAAATTTTACAGATACTATTTATCTCCCTTGGAGTATGTCTTTACCATGTGCAGAAAAATGGGATTTATAGAAAAAAATGACATTTTTTAAATTCAATTTTACACCTGGAGGTACTAGAGGAACAGCCAGTGATGCATTTTTCATCTTCTACCTCCCTTCATGTACTAATCTGTATTTCGATTGCTTCTGCAGTTTTTTTTTTCTCTGAAACAAAAAAAAAAAAAAGGAGATGTTCATCTCATTTGTGTGTCCCCCAAATCTCTCTTGCTGCTTTAATCTTTGTGAAGGTGAGAGCTGTATAATTCTCCCAAATGCCATTTGGGGAAATATGAACATACAAAAATCACGCTATTATATCAATCATAAACAGTATTTAGGCAAAAGAAATATATTAGGCTTTCAGAATATGCAAAACAATCTGATCTATCCATTGGCCCTAGGGATAAAAGCATGCAATCAGATTCAGTAAAAAGTATGAGTGGTTGTGTACAGGAAAGTATTCCAGACATTTATTTTTGCTAATTTTGGACACATCTAATAGTAAGTTTCTACACGTTTGTACAGGACAAAATGTAAAAGAGGCAAGAAGATACATTTATCTATGGAAGTGTATGTATACAAGTGAATACTTCTTGGTCTGCGACTTTGTCACAACTGCTGTAATTGCTTTTTTTTAATTATTTTTTTTAAATGACTAAAAACTGGCCACAGCATGTCAAAAACATGTAATCATTTACATATTCTATCATTGAATAAAATTAGATTATTTAAGTCATTAATTTTCAATTCTGAATCATGACATAATCCTGAAAATTGAAGTGATGTATGGATAGTTTTTGATCACAATAGACATTATATGTGGTGAATTTTTTATTTACTGAATTATTGGCTGAGCTTTTGTCTCAGCAAAATACATCAATATATTTTCTCTTTCTAATTGGGGAGTCTGGTTTTTGTTTGTTTGTTTGTTTGTTGGTGGTGGGTTTTTTTTCTGATTTGTTTTGTTTTTGAGAGAAAGTGAGCACATCTTAGCAGTGTTGCCAGTGACCTGGTGAATCAAATGAGCAGGATACAAAATAGCTCTACGCTATTTGCATTCTGAATCAGAATAAAGCCCTATGCACTGTTTTTTGTAACACAAATAGAGGTTCAGGAAAGAAAGATAACAATTATTTCTGGATATTTTATATTTCTCATCTTTTTTGAAGACTGGAATCCACATCTGCAGTCTTGGTGATTTTTTTTTTTCATACAATTTTGAGCATAAAATGCAGTGATACTTACTAAAACAGCACTGACTTCTGTGGGTCCTAAGTCTTACTTACTATCAGTGTTTTACTGATATTTTTTCCCTACAACTATAAAAAGATGTTTGTATGTGTAATGGAAGGATAATTATAAAGTTCACATAGAATTTTGGTTTCTGAGGCCAAGTATTTTGAGAGCTAGTAGGTACTGTGAGTGCTTTATGATTACATTTACCAACAGCATGACAACATACACTTCAGTGTATTCAAAGGAAAACATAATCAGGTAGCCAAAGGAGAACAATTATCTTTCATACTAATTGGCAAGTTCCTTTTAACCTTTAATTAACTGTGAATTTTCAGTAGGTCTGAATCGTCTTGTTAGGCTTCTTGCTGGTAGAAGGTCATGGAAATAGCTTTTCTCCTGATTGCACAGATGCAGTATAAATAAAATATAGGTGCATATACTGTATATAAGGTCATAATCCTCATTTGCACTTTGAAGTGCATAAAGTATGAAAATCTTACACTGCTGAAAGCACTGGTGCTGCCAGGAATTTTTACTTTTAGCTTCAAAAGAAAATTCAAATAGATTTTGCATTCTCGGTTTGTTTCTCTTGGCACATTTTTGATACAATCAACAGCAGTTACTTGAAAGGCTCAGAACTGATTAGCATAGAGCCTAATATGCCTTCTTTAGATGCCGTCCTAGAGAATATTCCCTGCAGAGCAAAGGTTAAGATGCACAGAAGAAACAAAACACTGTTCTCCTGAGTGCTGAGTTATTCAGCATTCTAGAGAGTGCTTCCTTTAAGATGCGCTACTCTCTTTTTGGTGAATGGTTTATAACAGAAAATACAAGAAATACTACATTTTCAACCATATTATCTCTACAAGCAGATATTTGGCTATGCAATGTGTTCATGTTCATATCTGTTTGTTATATATACCAACGTATTATATATATATGCAAATTAAACATCTAGGCATATAGTGGATAGGAAAGGTTGTTAGAAAAGAAATGGTTTCGGTCAAAACCCCTTGCAACACAGTATCTTGCAGGTGTACAGGCAGTAGTAGTAAAAGGGACATCAGACCACTTAAGTCACATGGGTTCCGTTAATTTTTTCCCTGATCAAACAAAACAGTTGTAAAGCAATATACGTTAAAAATGAGATGGATAGCTTAATGTTTCCAGCTTTGGTCAGATTCCAGTTAATATGCACTGGAGAATTCTTTGACATGTGCAGTGATTACTGAGTCCTCTGTGTCTGCCTTGCTTGTGATCAGCTTTTTCCTTTTGTTGTGTTTTTTGCTTTCAAATTATAGCCTCACTATGCAACTGACTGAATTTAGATATCTTTATACAAGTCATAGTCATACCTTCGTACTTCCTTATTTTCCCATTTCCTAGCCAAATTCTACCTGTGAGATGCCTTGTTTCTTGTTTGAAACATCAGTCCCATATGCATTCTGTGTTGCCTTGCATCAAATTGTTTACAGTATCCCGTCAGCAGCAATCAGGTGGCCATATCTTTTTGTTAGTGGAGTTTCTGATTACACAAGGCATAAGGAAGAGAGAGAATGCATCTAGTGCATTACCCATATTGCTTTTTCGTAGACATTCAGCCAGACGTATAGGGGTTGCAAGGATGCAGAGATGATCCAGTTTTATATACAACAGAATGCAACTCTGTGATCCATGTAGAGAGGAAAAATAGAAGATCAGACAAACCATGACTCCCCTTTTTTCTTTTTATGCATACCCAGAGACTTAGCTGTTCTCATGTCTCATTTACTATATGCATACTGCAGGAGAATTAAGTGAAGAAGTCCTTCCAACTCACTATATATGATAAGAACCCATTTTGATTAAAAAGGAACATTTGTTAGACAACACAAGAACTCACTGCCAAACTGGTTTCCAAACTGCTGTTGTGCAAAATTGCTGCATTACTACTGTATGCTGAATAATGCTAGTGATAGCATTAACAGTAGTTTCACAGAATGAGGACTTCCACGGGACACTTTGTCTCTGCAAAATGCATTACTATCTATAATAAATTATTGACTTTTTAGTTATTAAATGTTTGATTCTGATAAAAATAATTTACTGAAAAAGAAGAGGAAAAAATAATTCTGATAAAGTAAGATTCTGACAGTTTTTGAGCATGCCTGTAAAATATAACGGGTATACTTTAACAACAGGAAATCTAGTATTGCTGTGTGTATTTTTTTTTCAAAGGATAGCTTACATTGAAAAAAAAATGGAGTATTCATGATGAGCCTTGGAATCAAGGCTATTCTTTGCAAAGTGTTTTGTCTACTGAGGGCTAAGTAGCTAATGAAGTAAAGGTTGCTTGTGCAATCTTTATCTTAGACCTGCTAAAACAAAGTGGCTCCATCTCATGCTGCATGCTGTCCTCTTCATTCCAGCTGCATTTACAACAGTAATAGATGTGGAATATTCCCAACAGAGATATATGTTTGGATATATGGAAAGGAGTGGTTCTATCAATAGAAAACATGTTACAAAATTACTTAGTTAGATCTTTTCTTTGTGTATAGAAAAAACACTATGCCATGCAAATGGAGTATCATCTCAGCAGTGGATTAGGAAGGAACAGTTACTTTCACTGGAACCCTGGAGAGGGGAAAATGTTTTTAGAAATTGCTAGATTTGTTTTCTTAGATTTCTTGTGATATGACAGGCCAGATCATTTTGACTGTACCCATGTTGATGAATGACTTTCCCTACAAGTAGTGCCACTAAAAAATGAGATTATTCAATTCAGCAAAAAGCATCTTCAAAATGCCAGATAGGCATACAAATAGGAAGAATTCATCACCACCTAGGAGCATTATTTTACAGTCTTTTCTTTGAAAAGAGTGTGAGATGGTTTAAGATTCAGACTACTAATTTGTAGCCAGTATGACGCTCTTCATCACTAATTCCACTTCTTTTTCAAACAGTATCTTTCCAAGGAAAGCGCGGAGATAATGAACAGAGTATTCTTGCCTCGTCATTGATACTGTGCAGGTCGATAGCTGTCGCGGTTCAATGGAACACTTGTTAGTCTGGAAGACCTTTGCATTTTGCTGGAGGGACAATATTTTCCTAACCTTTGTCTAAGCTATGTATGTGCTAACTTTATTGCTTTGTCACATCTGAAACTGTGTTCTGTAGCTAGAACACTCAATGTACTCACTTTTCCCTAGCCATTTAGCAAAATAGGACTGGGTAGAACAAATTCATTCACTTCCAACAATAGGAATATTTGCCCCTTATTAATTTCTTGTAAGGAATTAGAACACCCTTCCTTAAGGGACTGATCAGCTTTGTTTCTAATGCCTGCATAGATATGAAAACTAAGAATTTTGTTTGTAGCCTAGACTAGGGATATCACTATTTAACCTGGCAAGAGTTGTCAGTCTTACTTCCTTCCCAGAATAAATGTAAGGTAGGAAAAAATGTTATTTGTGCTCAAAAGTTATTATATTCTTTCAGTATTCTGTGCTTACTGTGGATCAACTTGAGAGTTCAGACCTGTTCTAGGTTCCTATCGTGGTGTGAGATGAACCACTAGGTGGAAGCTCCCTATTTCTCTCTGTTGCATGAAGATTCATAAGCTGGAACATATAAATCCTATTCCACATCTTTAGATGCTCCCAGCTAGCACTGCCTGTGAACTACATCATATTTAATACAATTCTATCTCTTCTATTAAATTAAAAGACTTCAGGTTTACTTTGTAAAGGTAGAGGCATATGAGGATGCATCAATGAACAGTAGCAGTTTTTGATTTCAAATAGCTGTCAAAATAACTTTTCTTTTTATATATGATTCCTCTTTATGGAAGTACCCATGACAAAATTTACCATAAATAATTGTCTGAAGAAGTTCAAGCTCTTACAGTGTTTGACATAAAGCTATGAGAGACATATGTGACAGTCACTTCACTGCAAATTTTTGTTTCAGGCCCAAATCATTTATTATTTAGTTGGCTCTAAAAAGTCAGAGATGAGGAGCTGAATGAAATACAATCTGAAAGTCAGAGAGAATAAAGTAGTCTCCTGTTACTGGCTATATTTGCCTTTGGCACTGGAAAGCAGATCTTTATAGGGGTAGCACACAGCTGTCCTGAGCCATGAGATATAATTCTGTGGTAGCAGGACAGACAGTCTGAGCTTGTTTAGGAAGCAGTTCATCACACAGCTTCTAACTGATGTTTAGTCTTTTCTAAAAAATGTTTGCAGTCTGTGTTTGTTGTCATGCATTGAGGTGGAAGTACCTGTCCCTCACAAGATTTTGTGAGCTATTCCCAAAATGTTCAATCAGGGGTCTAGAAGATCACCGATTTCTATCAGGGGTGTCTGATATGACTAAGCAGTTATTTCCTGACACTGTGGAGCAGTAGGGAAGAACAGATCTTCCCTGTGTTCTTCTTTGACTTCTATAAACTGATCAAGGGTTTGGACTAATGGAAATTCTTCCTCCTATAAATGGCATAGGGCTAATATGGGCTGTAGCCGTCTGCCCGTACAGGTCTCTAGCACCAGGATGGAGTAATAGGCATCACAGTGGGCAAAGCAGATGCTGTGAGAAGCCCAAACCAGATTACTTCCAAAGTAATTTAACTATCAAAGCCTCTCTTTCTCATGCTGTGAGGAAAGTCAGCACTCAGCATCCTGACTGAAAACCCACATAGGATATGAGAACATTTTTCACCTTCAGCTTCCTTGCCTTTAGGCTTAGCCTTCTGTATTTCTCCTTCAAGGGGTAACATGTTGGATTTAAACAAGTAAACTGTGACAAAAATCAAAGATAAGTTCATAAAATGAAGTGTGATACAGCCTAAAGTAAACAACTGGATATGATTTAGCAGTTAGTCTGATTGTGTAACACCTCATTATGAAAAAACAAACCCTCAAAAATTGAGGAACTTTTTTTTTTTTTTTTTAGATCTTGCTTCCTCTTTCCCTTTAAGATAAGTGATTATACTTCTGCATCAGAAAGCATCAAACAACAGGTCGAAAAACACCAGGTGGTTGGGTTTGCTTTTGTTCTCGTCTATGTTTAAGGGTTTGAGTGTTGTGAACTAATCGAGTGATCATTAAAGCTGTTTTCTTTGCATGTCACTCTAAAAGACTGGCTGAGAGTGCTGCAAAATGCAGGTGCCAGCTGAAAATTAATGAATTATAAGGATTGGCAGTGATGGTTTGTGAAGCATCATTTGCTGGTTACAGCTATGTTCATCTACTTTGTTACAGCTTGCTTTCTGTCTCTAAAGCATTCTCTAGCATTGTTTCTTTTACAAAGAAGATTCCTCTCAAACAAAGTAACACTTCCTTAATTTTCTTTGGAAGGAGCCTGCTTCTGTTATGATAAAGTAGCTATTCTCCCGAAGAAAAAAAATGTTTAAAGATGCTAATGTATTGTATGTTTTAAAACTTTTTTATTTCAGTAAAGTACATTTTCAGCTTCATAGGTGTTTCTATTATATGAAAGTAAAACTGGACTTTTCCCAATGTTATTTGAATTGTACATGGCTGGTCAAAAATCACTGTCTTTTCCTATTTTTGTTCTATATCATCACCTTGAGAAAACTAATGGCTTTCAAACACTGAAAATTATTTGCCAAAAAGCCATGTCTAGTTTGGTTTTATGTTATATTGCTCCCATTGTAAAGGACTCCACTCGGTTGGGACTATGTCAGTGCAATGCACTGGTTAGAGAGGGGCAGAAGTGGGATTGCTTGAAATATACTCAGAACTAGACCCTGGCTCTTAGAGTACACGCAGACTCTTGCCCATGTAAGGACGCATGAGTTCTGTTGGAAAGGTGCTAAAATACTGTACTTGGATGTACTACTATACTTTGATGGTTTTACTAGCAGTTGCTTAAGTACGCAATGACGTAGAAATCGTGACCTCTTTATTATTCTGTCTCCCCTGGTACTTTAAACCATAGACACCTTCTTTTTCTGCAGACTTACAAGTTCTAGAACGAGTTCTCAAAATTCAACTCTGGCAGACAGTCACTGACTGAAGTTTTCACTCAAACTCAACATCATGCTTGTAATAAGCAGAAGTGAAACATGAAATTGGTGGAGGCAGGAAGATCTTGACATACTCAGTTTGTGATAAATTGAACTGTTTGTTTACAAAGAAAACCAAAAATATTTGTAGGAGATTGATTGTGGCTATATTTTCTGAAAGCTATGAAGTTCTGCTACATTTTCATAGACAGAGGAGTTGCCAGTATCTGCAGATAGGTATTTTTTTTCTTCCACAAACACTGAGAACTTACAGAAAGATAAATGAATGACTCCTCTGCTTTCATTGCACACTCTTCTCCAGGCCTTTACCTGTTATCTGTACAGGAAAATATGGGTTAAAAAATTGAAGATTTAGTGCAGATAGACGGGAAAATGAATTAAAACTATTTTATAACATACAACTGCTGTAACTATTATTGATTATTATTCACAGCAAAAAAATAGCGTCTTAGATTAAAGGTTATTGTGTGTGAGCAGATGTTATTACTTGACTGTCTTCCATCAGAAGATGTCTATTTAATCCAGCTTTTATATATATACATACACATTTTATTTATCTTTTTTTTTTTTTTTAAACTGAGCAATGGATATTAGGATACTGTTCGTTGTTGTTTACAAATTGAATAAATAGTAGGACAGAGATATTTTTAGAATTTCAAGGTTGTGCATTTTGTCCGTGTTTGCCTGAGCCTTCAAGCACACTATCTTACTTGGCACTCAGGATCTAGGATAACCATGATTTCCTTTATTTATTTATTTATTTGTTTGTTTATTAACTTTAGCTGTCACACTTACATAGCAGATGTAAGTTATTTGTCAACAAAGCACAAGAACAGAATACCAGTGTTAACCAGTTAAAGCTGGTCAGAGACAATTTATTTCATTTTAGTTTGGTTTCACTTGTCATTAATACTTACAGCAAATCTAACAAAGGCAGGTGATGTCAGATTATTACAAAAGTTCAGCAGCACCCTGAGACTTTGGGTGGTATAAATCTCTCAAGTTTTCATTCCGTATTTCTTTACTTCCTACCCATGAACAATTTTGAGATACCACAGGGGGCACCTTTTTTCTTGCAATGTTTTCTTCAAATCTGTTAGCAAAATTTGTTGCATAGATTTGATCAACTGAACTGTACTGCTTGTGAGATGAGGGTGTTATTCATATCTTTGATGATATCTTATTAATGATGTTATTATGAAATATTATTATGATGTTATTTATCTAATTACTTTGAACTATTTTTCCCTTTCCCACTATCAGCTTAGTTTGTGAGGTCTCCGATGCTGGAACTGTCTGTATTGAAGAGCTCTATATCTTTTTACAATGCCTAGCACAGAGAGGCCATTATATTATTATTTAGGCATGACTCAGGTGCAAATAATAATAACGGATAGCTGGCTTGCTAAGAAACTGCAAAGCTGTCAGCATATTCTTTTTAACAGCTGCTAGAAAGCATCATGCACTCAAAAAGTTTAAATCAGATTAAGGTATGGTAGAAAGTTTGTGGGGGAAGGGGAAGGCTTATGCCATCATTCATCTCTAATTGTGAATTACAAATGCTTTGTTAGGAAGAATAAACTTCCAGTACCTTGTAAGTGAAAAAATCTTCAGTTGGGTTGCCAAAAAAAGGCTCTCAACTGTATAAAATCATACAAAGAAAAGGAAAAGAAAATCCAGAGACAGGAGACCAAACTGCTGCACAGTCTTTGAACATGTAATAATGTTAGTGCCAGACTTCCCTACCTCAGAATGCCAAATTGGCACTTACTGTAATCCTTCCCTTTCCTAGTGTTACTCTCAGCAGTCAAAAAAAAAAAAAAAAAAGAAAAGGAATGAGTGGAAAGTGTTGATTTATCTCTGGGGACATCTGATGCCAACATTTAAAAGGAGGATAAGGTGGATGCAAGTATAAGGGAAAAAAGAAAGGGGAAGAGAAAAGCGAGGGAAAGGAGAAAACGGGAAAAAAAGGAGGCAAAGGAGTAGAGAGTGCAAAACCATATGAGAAAGAGATAATAGAATAGAAAATTTACTGTGGAAGTAATAGTTAAAGTCAAAGGTTTGCCATCAGTTCCTACTGTGCATAAAAATTGCCTCTTGTCTTCAGTCCTATTCTGTCCTAAGTATACAAACAGTTGTAGAGAGGCAAAGCTCGCTCCTCTTGGCACAACTTCCCCATTGAGTTATATTATATGTCCTAAACAAAAGGCCTGCTTTTTCATTAAGTGTCTGTCATTATCATACTTTACCAAGTACCAGTTTTGAGAATCAAGATAAAAGAGGAAAAAATAAATTGCAGTGTGTGGAGGCTAAGTATGAGCATGCAGAAACAATCTGGAATCTCTTCCCTTAGTCTGCTAGGTAATAAATTCACAGAATCACAGAATCATCTAGGTTGGAAGAGACCTCCAAGATCACCGAGTCCAACCTCTGACCTAACACTAACAAGTCCTCCACTAAACCATATCACTAAGCTCTACATCTAAACGTCTCTTAAAGACCTCCAGGGATGGTGACTCAACCACTTCCCTGGGCAGCCCATTCCAATGCCCAACAACCCTTGCAGTAAAGAAGTTCTTCCTAATATCCAACCTAAACCTCCCCTGGCGCAACTTTAGCCCATTCCCCCTCGTCCTGTCACCAGGCACGTGGGAGAACAGACCAACCCCCACCTCTCT
The DNA here is from genome assembly GCF_964211835.1 of Anser anser. Classification (NCBI taxonomy): domain Eukaryota; kingdom Metazoa; phylum Chordata; class Aves; order Anseriformes; family Anatidae; genus Anser; species Anser anser. The sequence goes on along the minus strand of NC_139735.1, from coordinate 17,068,199 downwards.
ACAGCCTCCTTTAAGGTACCTGTAGAGTGCGATAAGGTCGCCCCTGAGCCTCCTCTTCTCCAGGCTGAACAATCCCAGCTCCCTCAGCCGCTCCTCGTAAGACTTGTTCTCCAGACCCCTCACCAGCTTGGTCGCCCTTCTCTGGACTCGCTCGAGCACCTCCATGTACTTCTTGTAGCGAGGGGCCCAAAACTGAACACAGTACTCGAGGTGCGGCCTCACCAGAGCCGCGTACAGGAGGACAATCACTTCCCTAGCCCTGCTGGCCACACTGTTTCTTATGCAAGCCAGGATGCTGTTGGCCTTCTTGGCCACCTGAGCACACTGCTGGCTCATATTCAGCCGACTATCAACCAATACTCCCAGGTCCTTCTCTGCCAGGCAGCTTTCCAACCACTCACCTCCCAGCCTGTAGCGCTGCTTGGGGTTGTTGCGCCCCAGATGCAGGACCTGGCACTTGGCCTTGTTGAACTTCATGCAGTTGGCCTCAGCCCATCGGTCCAGCCTATCCAGATCCTCCTGCAGAGCCTTCCTACCCTCGAGCAGATCGACACACGCACCTAACTTGGTGTCGTCTGCAAACTTACTGAGGGTGCACTCGATCCCCTCATCCAGATCATCGATAAAGATGTTAAAGAGAACTGGTCCCAGTACTGAGCCCTGGGGGACTCCAGTAGTGACCGGCCTCCAACTGGATTTAACTCCATTCACCGTGACTCTTTGTGCCCGACTACCCAGCCGGTTTCTAACCCAACAAAGCGTATGCCAGTCCAAGCCATGAGTAGCCAGTTTCTCAAGGAGAATGTTGTGGGAAACGGTGAAAAGCCTTACTGAAGTCAAGGTAGACCACAGCCACAGCCTTTCCCTCATCCACCAAGCGGGTCACTTTGTCATAGAAGGAGATCAGGTTAGTCAAGCAGGACCTGCCTTTCATAAACCCATGCTGACTGGGCCTGATCGCCTGGTTGCCCTGCAAGTGCCGCGTGATGACACTCAAGATAATCTGCTCCATGAGTTTCCCTGGCATTGAGGTCAAACTAATAGGCGTATAGTTTCCCGGGTCAACCTTCCAGCCCTTCTTGTAGATGGGCGTCACATTTGCTAGCCGCCAGTCGACTGGGACCTCCCCTGATAGCCAGGACTGCTGATAAATGATGGAAAGCAGCTTAACCAGCTCTTCCGCCAGTAGGATTTTTCCCAAGTTGTTTCCTGAATGGCTTGCTTGTCAAGGAAATGAAATATTTCTGTTATCTACCAAAGTAAATGTAGGAGAAATGCCATTCCTGACTTTCTCAAAAAGTATAAAGTTATGCCTTGAAACCAGATATTTTGTGTTCTGCCAGGAATCAGATTGCAAAATGCAATAGTTTCTCATTTTCTTCATTCACAGTAACTCAGGATTAGAGTGTCTCTGTTAGGTAAAGGATAGCAGCCCCAGCTGCATACATTTAACATCCCCTCTGTCTGGGGATGAGACATTTGATATTTTTGAGGACATCAAGCTGTAAAGGACTAAGCTGATGCTCAAAATAAGAACAAACAATATATAAAAGAAATACATATATATATGTGCATATATATTAATGTATGTGTTTATTTGTATTTACAAATTATTCCATAGATCATTTTGGCATTTTGTCAGAGGAATAAAGGTTTCCAACACAAAAGGGCAAAAAATCCCTGCTTCTAATCAACAGTCGTTTGTAACCTAGAGTGAAAGATTTTAAAATAAAGAATATAGTTTCTGACAAAAAAAAAAAGTCAGACTTTTTATCAAAAGTCAGTTTTATGTGTAAGACTGAGTATTTTGATCTGACCTTAATGATTAAATTCTTAAATCAATGGAAAATTGTGTTTCTATCACATAAACATGCCAGTATCCTCCGTATCCTCCTCCTACTTTGAATCATGCAATAGGTGTCTGCCAGAATGTTTCTAATTTTAATTGATGTGGTGACTTGCTGTTACTTTTTTTTTTTTTTGAGATAAAAACTTTGAGAAAAACTTCACAGTTGTTATCATAGAGGAAAAGACAGCAGAGATGTTTCATGTGTATTGCTGTGGAAGTATTCAAATTCAGCAGCAACCCAAAGTTTAATGGAGAGGATTGCTTCGCCAGTGGGACTGTGAGCTTTGTGTTAGGAATTGTTGGTTTATTTTATAAAATTAGTAAATGTCTCCATAAGTGCAATTTGCAGGTGGTTTCTCCTGTTTTGGGAAAAAGAAAGCAAATTAAATAAATAAATAAATATCCAGAATTTACTTGCTTTTGCGTCAGATTAAGCTAAATAAACATTTTATTTTTTTAATAGATACAAATATAAGAGTGTTGCAAAAATGAGAGGAAACTGTTTTTAAAACAAATACTTACTAAGTTATGTGATAATTATACTCCCTCGTAAAACAGGAAGAGGCATAACAGCCTTTCCTCCTTCATTTCATTATTTCATTCCTCACGGGCAAAATTCATGCTGTTTATGGGAATGATTGAGGCTGTCTCTCAGTGAAAGTTCCAACTTGCTGCAAAGCATGTAACACAAGGTAAGGAAGAGGAATTAGTGCAAAATGACACTGTAAATCCTCTGGAATACCATTTAGTTCTAGGGTAGTCTGGGTTCCTCATTAGGACTATACCATTTTATTTTAAGAAGATCACACAGTCTCATATGCAGTGGTATCTGTTAGATTATATGTGGCATACCTCTTACCGCTCCATTGCATTATCATTCCTTTTGTGAAATTTCTGTTCAGCAATCACTTTGCTATGGTATTTTATTCTCTTTTGAAATCAAAGTTTTAATTCTGGGCAAATGACTGGTGTTTAAAAAGAGGAGGAGGGAAGAGATAGAAAAAATCTTAAATAGTTAGAGGTTTTCTGCCAGTGTTCTATTTGACAAGGGAAGTCTTTACAGGTGATTGAAATAGTTCACTTTGTGCAGGAAATTTGTAATATTCCTGTCGCTTTCTGCATGCAGATGACAAGCTGCTGCCAGCTGTACAGCATCGTTTGCTGCAGCTTTGGGGACCTCAGGGATTTCAACCCATTCAGATTGGTCCAAACCACTGAACTATTCCCATCTCCATCATTCGCAGAACCAGACCAATTTGCCCTTATCACAACAGAGTTGCCGAAGGCTTTGTGAATTACAAGCTGTTTCTCATGTTTATTGATGGACTGATATTTGGGAAAAGACCAAAATAATAATAAAAAAGTACAACTAATTCCCACAAGGATCTCTCTCTCTTTCTTTTTCTCTCTCTTTCTTTCTCCTTCTCTCTTTCTTTCTCGTTTTTCTTTCCTTTCTTTCTTCTTTTTACCACCTTATTTTTCCTTTCCATTTTTTGGGGGGGATGATGGGGCATAAGGGGACATGTAGAGCTCAGTTTCTAAGTGTGAGACCTCTGGGAGAAGGAACTGAAGTAATTGAATTGGATTAGACAAGCCAGCAGAACAAAGTCACATTCCACGAGGTTTTTGCAGCATTCAGTAGATGAATAATAATTATTTAAGGATTAGTGCAAGTCTAAGATGTGGTCCACTATGAATACTCTTCACCATATATAAACAAAAGCAAGTTGTAATATATGCTATTTAAGCTTCTTTTTATCTGTAATAGATTTCTTTTAGAGCTGCAATAACTTGAAAAAATCCTGCATGGTGAGTAAGCACTCTTATTGTTTTTCAATAAAACCTTTAAGCTTTAATTCTAAAGAGATTCTAGAGAGAGCTTAATTAAAGATACTTACTCTAGCTTTAAATTATGTCCATCCTCTTTTAATGCCTTTTTTTTTTTTAAGTACATCAGAGAAGAAGAGAAATATCTTAGTGTGATAGGTTCGGGTTTTTTTTTTTTGTTTGTTTGTTTTTTAATAGTTTATGGTTTCTGTATTTATAGTGGTTTCTGAGGTCTTCCAGCTTCACAGTTATACCCACTTTTGGCCACATTTTTAAAAGTGACTTGGAAAGCCAAAATTAAACTAGATTTGGACCCCAGTTTTTTAATTAACTATATCCCTAGTGACTACATAGGGGCATTAGCCCAGGCTCTTGACAGGCCTTTAAATAAAATATATATTTTTTCATTTCAAATTCTACTTACTAGTGTGTTGTAAAGATTACTTTGGATGCACTATCTGATCATATCACACATATCAGAAGAATAAAGTTTTGCAATAAGCAGTAGTTCATAGGTGATTTTGTGGAAGAACATGATAGGATAGTGAGAGATGAATAAAGATGATGTTATGGCTGTGATTCCTTGCTCCAACTTGAATATGGAAAGCATTAGAAATAGTTATCTATCTTCAGGTTTGGATTGCTTTTATTCCATAATGGCCTGTGCTTTTGTTTCTTTTCCATATGCTTGATTTAATAGAGCTTCTGTTGTGGTTTTGGTTTCCCTCCTCCCTCTGTATCATGAGATAAATGGAATAAGAAGTAGATCGTTCACCAGGTGACCTCATTACGGATTCATTAAGAATAACAAGTTTTTTTAACATGTAACTTAATCATATGCAAAACATCTTTCTTCCCTGAAGATTCATTCAGAAACTTTTCCTGTAAAATTTTGCTATTTTAACCTTTCTTTGTCCTGTCATTTGAGGAGTTTCAGGTATTAGATGTTGGACAGCACTATTATTTTTCCTTTCTTCCTTTTTTTTTTTTTTTTTTTGTTCTTTTAAATGCCAGTATTCACTGGATTTGGTTCATTTTGAGACACACAGCCTTCATGGCTCTTCCTATTGCCTGCCATTGTTCAACAGGTTTGAGTGCATTTAGGCCTGTGAATTTTCTCCAGTTATCCTTCTATGCTAGCTTTCTGTGAATGGTTTCTATTATGGACCCTATGGGGATGTGGTTGGAATGGACATTTGGGCTGGGATTGAGTTGGTAGGAAACAAGATAAATATTAGAGGGCTTGAAGGCACAGCCAGAGACCAAGAGACAGGAGTGGGAGGAGTAGCTCTCCAGAAATCCAGAGTAGCCAAGAAAAATTAGTGAATTCCTTCATATTGCAAATACAGAAGACCATCATCAGTCAGGATCACATATGATTTCTTAGACTCTGAAAAGATGGAGTGTGACTAGTTGATTGATTGTGAAGAGTCAGCTTCATTGCCTAGTAGAACCTGGTGAGATTTAATACGTGTAACATGTGGCTCAGTTATACAGTAAGATTATTTCCCATTAATTAGATGTTAACAGTAATGACCAAAGGAATTACTGGGACACTGAAATTGCCAGGAAAAAAAAAAAGATTACTCTTCTTCATAAAATGTGGGAGTGTGTCCATGGGGGTCGACAAGCCCCATGGCTGGTGATAACATCAAACTCTTAACGATGAGGCCATCAGGAATGTAAAGAGTTTAGAGGGAACAAAGAAGGGTGATTCAGGAGACTCCTTGCCGTCTCTGGTAGCTTGTTCTTCAGCCGTTAAAGCATGGAAGTTGCTGGGTGTTTGCTGTTGCTGGGCAAAGTTGTTGACCAATGAATAGTTAGTGGAAAAGGACTTCTGTGGGGCAAATAGTATAAGAAGGGACCCTGTCCTCAAGATGGGGAGGCAACAAGGAGAATGAAGTTATGCCCTTAATATGAGAGATGAAGTTAGGCCCTCAGTAAGAGAGAGATGAAGTTACGTCATCAATAAAGAAGTAGCAGTTACTGATCCTAAAAGAACCCTGTTGTCCGTGTGGTCATTACGCCACAATAAAATACTGCCTTTCTTTTCACAAGAAAGAATTTTATTGTCTCCTTTTGTTGCATGGACTATTTTCAACTGCTCACACAAGCCCTAACAATAACACTTATTTTGTCTATGCATAGGGCCAATCAGGCCATTGCCAAAGGAAATCAAAATGTATGATTTTTTTTTTTAATATTGAATAATAACTATGCAATTTTTAAATAGTAACAAAGTTGTATGTTTTTTTTCTTTTCCACAATTCTTTATTTCTCAGTACTTTATGTCAAAGTTAACATCTCTCATTTTCCAAAGTAATTACTTCCTGAAAATGCTTAGTTTCAAAAGTTGAATGCAAACTTCTGACCAAAATTCTCTGAATTCTTATATTTTCAACTACTAATATCTATTTTGCTGCTGGAGCAATGCAGATTTAAACCACTGTTTTGCATTTGCTGTACATGAATAACTCTGAAAAATTCAACACTTTAATAGAATCGTAGAATGGTTTGGGTTGGAAGGGACCTTTAAAGATCATCTAGTTCAACCCCCCTTAATTAAAAGCCTCTTCTAAAGAGGGCATGAAAAATGTAATGAAGACAGAAAAAGATTCAGGGTCTTTTTGTTTGTGGAACATGTGGAGATTGTGATTTGGAGAGTTCAACTTCTGTTAGACCAATTAGTAGAACTGGAAGAAATACACAATTTCTTCAAATATACAAATTCTTCTATCTTAAAACAGGTGATGCAAGTTCAAAGCTAACCACAGATGAGAGAACAAATGCCCTAAGCTTAATATTTATCACTTATATCATCTGAGGAAAAAAAAAAAAAAAAGTAGTTGAAAGGTACTGTGGAGTAGAGGGGATCTTAGTATGAAGAAAAGATGATGAGGTGTTCTGCTTAGGAAGCATAATACTTGATCAGCCTATGAGGACCAAATGGGTTAATTGAGTGGGATGATAAAGAATATGGTCTTCCTACAAGGAACTGAGGAAGGGTAATACACCAGCTTCTTACACATGGAGGATAGATACTAAATTCAAGGCCTGTAGAGCTTTCAGTAAGCTGTAGGGAACATCTGTTTGTTGATAGACTGATAAGCCAAATGAGATTTGACTCCTTAAATTAGGAAAAACAAAAAATAAAACAAAACAAAACAAACTTGAAATAAACAACCTACAGAACTAAAAAGAAAATAATTTTCAGCAAAAGGAGTGCCTATCTCATAGCCAGCAAAAGCAGTACGACAGCTACTACCTCCAAAGAGGCAAGATTTGCTACTGTTGTAATACAGTCAGAAAAGGCATTTACTTAGACTGAAGCCAGGGTAATTGCCTGTCTAGGTAGAAGCACAGGGGGCTACCCAATATGTTGCATTAACAACATGAAAAATATTAATACCGTGTTACAACCTTTCATTTGTGATCTCTGGTGCCACTTCTGATGAGTGAAGGTCTAAGGCACAAAAACTTTCCACCACCTCTGCTTTGATCAAGAGATGTTTCTACTGTCTATATGTATCAGACATTTGCTATAATTGGCCCTACCAATTTTGTTCACACTTCAACTGTGCAGAATATGTAGCACACCAGTAACAGGCTGTCTTGTGTTGATAACAAGCTTTTTAATAAATCACTCATCCTTCCTATAATAGTAAGACTTTCTGCTGTGTTTCCTTCTCAAAAGTAAAGAGAAAAATAATTCTGCCACCTGTATTGTGATTTTCTTGCCTGTTTCATTTTCCTTCTTTTGTGGCATGACATGGTGCAACATAACAATAAGATAGAAGAACTGCTGTTTTTCTTATCTTGTTTTCTATGTGGCACACTTCTGTTGTTCCAGAAGTCAAAGGACCAAAGAAAGATTCAACAGGAAGACAGAGAAATAGGGACAGTGACCAGAGTGACGTAAAGGAGCAAACAAAACAATGCTAGGCAAAAAAACCTGAGTAACAAGCTGTTTAAATGTTAAACAATATTTTCTAATTCTCAAACTTACTTTATTGTGCATATCATGCATCTTTTTTTTTTTAATGTTGAAAATGTTTTAAGTGCTCCCATTCATTACCTTAGCTTTAAATTTTAGTTTTTATAACACTAAAAATGTGTCTAGCAGTTATGAATGATGTAAAGGATGTAATAATATCATCATAATTTGTTCAGAGAATGAACGCAGAAGTGCACATTCACTATGTGAACATATTGTAATGCTAATATTTCTAAATTTCTACACAGATGAAACGTCTTCATTTAATTAAAAACTGATCATTTTATATTGAAATGAAACACAGTAAAGGACAGACTTTGAAAATTTGAGTTTTTTCATTCAATCCGGGGACCTTGGATAAAACCCTGAGACACTGGAGTAACAAACCTGGTTTAAAGTACCAATAAGGTATATAATAATACTTTTTAAAAATATGGACAGATAGATACCTCTTCTCTAACCATTTCATTTCCAGAGAGGGCCATGAAATAGGGCTAAAAGGCATCTGAAGACCACTTTCCCAAAGAGATTATCATCTATATCTGAAATTTTACGTAGACCATCACAGAATTGAAACTTGATAATCAATTTTTTGAGTTCTCCTTCAATTTGAAATTCCAACTTAATTATTATGCCCTCGGCAAGGAAGAAACCAAACTTACTTTCCTCACAAGTTGAGCCTGTGTTATATTTGTAATTCCACAGTGTGTACCTAGCTAGCCTTCTCTAATCAGAAATATGTCTCTACATTCTCCACTATGTATTTTAACTAATACTGAAACGTTTGGGTTTTTTTTGGAAGAAAAAATGTAAAGCAGTTGCATCACATAAGCATCAGAGCATCCAGATCAAGATTTCAGTGGTTCAGGTTGGTACATCTGGCATTATCTTGAGGCTGAGTGCTATATTTTCAAAGACAGATAGGTAGGCAGTGGGATTTTGAACATCTTAGAGGCATGTAAATTCAGTAATAGAGGCTCTAAAAAATCTCCCTAGGTATTATTTATCTGCTTAAATAGCACTGAAAGTCAAGCTTTAGAACATATAGGCCCAGGGTATATTCTTTATCTTTTCCTTTCTGATTACATCTTCCATCTCTTAGTAGGTCTAGAAGTACACAAAGAGCTTAGATCTTTATGTGGAAAAATCAGGAAGCTGCTTTCACTGAATAATGTTTGAATAAAGTTTGAATAATGATGCATCCATGATACCATTTAAGATGGAATGCAGATCTATTAGTGAAGAGTTTGATTCTTTTCATATTTAAGGATGAACTTTATGCATCTGAAGTGCAACTTAATGGCTAAAGGAGCACTGGTTAACCTGGAAAATGTTAATAAAACAGTAGTGGTCTTACCACTTGAATAAAATTTTTCTTCAGTTATAAAATGACGAACATAAGGTTTCAGGAGCTGTATGGTTTTAGAAACATATTTTAAAAATGTAAAAGAAAATGAAAAGATTAAAGAAGTGGCGATTTAGGGCACATGGGACCTCTTCTTGGTCTTCAGTTCCTATTTAGGTTATACTTGTATGATTAAGTAAGAAAGTTTTAGAAACTAAACTGTATCCTTCTTGGGAACAAGGAAGATCCAGCAAATTCTTTAAGAAATTTTCATTTAAATAACTGAAACATCAGAACTTTGTTTACCAACCTTTATAGTTTCCAAGTTTTTCAAATTTAGTTTTTATATTTCTTGCTCCAAGATCTATTACAGTATTAATGTCAAAGAGGACGCTGACACTGCTGTCATCTACTGGACTCCTAGTACTCTCCAAGGAATAGGCACTTGTAGCCAGAGAGGGACTTATATACTAAAATATTAAATATGAGGTTGAACACATAGTAGTTGATCTGTTGAATGTTAGTGCTGACTGGGAATACAGTCAAATTTATTCTGATCTAAACCAAACTGAATATTAAAAAATCTTAAATATGTAACCTGTAATTCAGTCTGACTGGCGTCAAATCATACTGGACTGTCGCTCTTAAAGAGATACGCTACCCTCAACAGTAATGTCATTTGTGGATGATAGAAATGAGACTGTAATATTTAGTTAGGTTGCAACAACAAAGCACATTTGGGAAACATTTACTGAAGCCCAAAGAAGATGGATAAAAATCAATATTGCCTGTTGACTACATAGCTATTTCATTCTCCAGTTGCCAACAAGCCATAAATTGGTGCTAGAATTAGAATTCTGACATATCATTAATCAGAGGAATAAATATGAAACAGCTTGATGAACCTTGGTATAAGAAACACAATTTCAAATAAAAAGCCATCCCATATGTGTCATTTCTTGCTACGGCTTTATATAATTCAGCAAATTGTGTCATAAATTTTGGCAAAAGGGACACTGGAGCTGTCAACTTAATTTTTTTAAAAGGAAAAGCTCAAAAGATTATATTAGTTCCATGTCACAGATAGTAATCCAGCTTTTCCTACTCTTATATGGATGTAAATATTGTTTTCAGTAATGAGTGTATAATCCTGTGAGGGCAGGTGTGCACCTAATTTGATATTTTAAAGTTCTGGTATTTTACGTCTCTGTTTTGATCCAGCTGTCTGATCAGTCTTACCTTCTCCTTTCAATCCAAATGGTTGTTCTTTTGTTCAGCCAGCTACAGTCAGCATATTAATGCAGTGATATCGGTAATGAATTTGGTTCAGTGAAGACAAACAAGAATTTTCCTGTCAACTTCCCCAGAGGCAAGATTGGACTTGTTTGTTGATGGTAGTCACATCTCAACACAGAGGTCTTTGGAGTTTGTGCCAATGCTTCTGTTTAAAAAGGAAAAGGAAAGAAATTGTCCCTCGGCCAGTACAATTAATGCACTTTTTTCCCTCTTCCTCTTCTTCTTTCTCAGAGGGGTGGCAAAGATTGTGTTCTTATTCACCCTTTTTCCCATCTCTTACAATTTACCCTTCTTTGTTGTCAGCATAATTTAACTACACAGTCTGAATGAAAAATGCTTGCCTACCAAGTAATATGATGCTTCAGAACTTCCTGGACAAGGGGTTATTACATTTCAAGAACAGGGGGACGTTTATGAAATGTTATTTCACTTTACCCTTGATCTATGGCAAGATCAATGGACATAACAATAGAAGCTGCAGTTCAAAATGGCAAAAGAAGGCCTTTTCATTTCCTCCAGTGCTGGAGAAACAGCTTTCCTCCTTCCTCTGTTCCCTTCCCAGGACCCCCAGATTTCTGCTAACTACAGATCTGGAGTGACTCTGCGTTTCTGCCATGTTTTGAAGGGAAAAGAGGAGAGCACCAGCTATGGAGAATGCAATCAAAACTGCCCTCCTGTTGTGTTAAGGAACCTGCTCAGGCAGCGCAGCTGACCTCCTGCAAGTGTAGGAAGGGACAGGGTGGAGGGAGAGGTTCAGCAGACTGGAACGCTGGTCAAGGACAGAAGATCGTAGAGCACAAGAGTACCACCACAGGTACTGCAGTAATATGGTATCTTCATCCTCAACATTTTCTTATTTCTTGTCTTCTATGCATGCATCATGTTATGCACGTGTAGAATTGCAATGTTGCCTTTGTAACAGTTCAATCACCCAGCATTATCTGTTCCCTGCTTGAAACACATCTTTTGCATGTCCCTGGCCTACAGGAGGGTGAGAAGCAGCAAGTGCTGTGGCTGTCTTCAAGCTACATCCATGTAGATTGTCCAGACAGCAGAACTGTGTTACGCTCAGGCAAGCAGCCTTTTCCTTAGCGGATTTCTGCTTTTCTTGAGGGAAGGAAATAAAGTACTGTTAGCTTGTTTTATTTAAAAAATAAATAAACAAATCATGACACTCAGGAAAATAAGCCTGTGAAAGTAAAGATTAAGTGGATGGAGGAAATAAGTTTGCAGTCATGTGTAAAGCTTTTTGTCTGGGACAGGATAAATTTTCATTGTTGAAAGAAAAAGTTACTGGTTACTCAGAGCTATTATGCCTTTAAATTAATTGAAGATTTTTATTTTTTATGTTAGTGGTAGTTGTGAAGAACAAGTACAGACAATGTCAAGATCTAGTCTCATGCTGTGGAGATCTTCATTACCCAGTGTAGAGATATTGCCCGATGCCAGGTGGCTATACCAATACCCGTATGTTATCACCAGGCATGCTAAATTCCATAATGCTAGTGCTATGACATACTCTTTTCTTTCCATACTAATTGCTGCTTTAGGGCTGGTAACAGAGAAAGTGAATGTTGCAGTCTTTTTTGAGTGTGTGTCTTCTGCCAGGCTTATCTGGAGCTTTGAGTTTGCACCCCTTGCAGTGCTCTCACTGTGCTTCTTGTCTAGGATTTTCTAAGGCTCTACTGTTTGTGTGTAAGTGTTAACTAAATACTGTAGGGCAGTATTTAGATCTTTGTATGTTTTCAAAATAATCCTATAATCCTTTTACTTTCTAAATTGTTACATAATTTGGCATAAGTAAAATCACTATATGTACTTATGTCTTGCTTTACAGATGCCCTGAGCACTTAAAGATCACACTGATTTATCAGAAAATCAAAACGTTACATGAATTAAAAGTTGTTATAAATGTAAAACAAGTACTTGTAAAGGCCTGTATTCCAGGACAACCAATGTACCAAAAATCCCCTTATCTTTGTTTACCCAAGAAAGATGTCTGTTGTTATTGGCCTCAGAGCAACAGGAGCACCAGGATGGGGCAACCTGTAGTGCAGATAAATGCATGTATTTTAGGCTGCTTGAATGCTCACTTTACGTCTGAGTATCTCTGAGGTGTTATAAACATATGTGCATGGTCCAGAACACACCTCCTAAAAGTTATAAAGTAGTATGTAAGTATTTCTAGTTCAGTGGTGTTTTTTTGTTTGTTTGTATTTATTTATTAGGGAAACATTCCCATAATTTTAAGCATCATAATTAATCTTTTGCCTGGCAATTTTGAAAGCAATTTCCTTCTGTCTTGTATTTCACAAGCTAGGTATGAGCTCACAGACACTTCTAGGGGTAAAAGAAGTGTGAGAGCCAGTGAATGCTGTGAATCTTCTCAGAGTATCAGTTTCAGAAACACTTGCACTAATCAGTGTTCAACAGATCTAGTGTGAAAATGGCCAAAGTCTCTCAATTTCATATTTTAACACAGGAAAAACTGTTGCTTAAGGAAGGAGGGGAAAAAAAAAAAAAAACGAATCACTTTTGAAGGTTTAGTCTTTTGAGTAATAGTGAAAAGAAATTCTTGCTAATGACAAAAAAAGTTAATGACAGAGTCTGAAAAGTAAAATGTATTGATTTTTCATAAAGCAAGGCTGCCTAAAGAAACCAAGTATTTCACCGGAATCTTTTTCCTTGTTACAAATTGTAAACATTTTTTATATTAAGCCCTAAATACACAACCCAGGAAATCTAATCAAATGACTCAAAAGTGTGTGACCAAATTTACCTGATCTCTCCAAAAATCTCACGATGCTGCATCTTAAACAGATATGTTTATAGTACTGTCTATTCTGCAAACTGCAAAATAAATAAGGTAGCTTGAGTGCAAAAACTTGTCTCGCTGGATTACCAGCAACTTCAGTTTGGGTTAATTTACTCTACTGAGAAACAGGCTGAATTAATCTTTGTGGATTTTTCATGCATTCAGTGTTAACATGGTTCAGCTGCATTTAGTGTCTGAAATAGTTCATTCAAAGCTATCTTTATGTTGGTTACCTAAGAATTTCCGCAAACAGAAATGTGAGAGTTTTACAGTTTGTATTTCCTCAGTAAACTTTTTTACTAAGCCACTCTGTTTACAGAATAGGTTTTGTTTGCTTTTATCAGCTTCCAAATAAAGTCCATCAAAATAGCATGTCTGACCACTGGTCTGGGCGTCATTGCTGTGAGAATTGCTGGGATTTACTAGAGGAGGACTTATACCTTGGTGAACATTTTTTCACCATTTAAGGTCTGAAAGGGAGTAGATATCAATATTTTCTTTTTCTGGGAGGAATAGGAGAGTAACATTTCAGAATAATAACCGATCCTTGTTGAAATAAATATGGATAAATCCATACTGAATGAATCTCTTTCCAGTGAGGCATATATGTGGAATGTGTTATCTAAATTCAAACATATCACAGAATCACAGAATTGAAGGGGTTGGAAGGGACCTCGGAAGATCATTGGGTCCAACCCCCCTGCCAAAGCAGGTTGCATTAGAGCAAGCTGCCCAGGTAGGTGTCCAGACAGGCCTTGAATATCTCCAGAGGAGTCTCCACAACCTCCCTGGACAGCCTGTTCCAGTGCTCCGTCACCCTCACTGTGAAGAATTTCTTTCTCATGTTGGTGTGGAACTTCCTGGGCTCCACCTTGTGGCCATTACCCCTTGTCCTGTCCTCACAAACCACTGAAAAGAGGTTGGCCAAATCCCTCTGTCTCCCACACCTCAGGTATTTATACACATTGATGAGATCCCCTCTCAGTCTTCTTTTCTCCAGGCTGAACAGACCCAGGTCTCTCAGCCTTTCTTCATAGGGAAGATGCTCCAGGCCCCGTATCATCTTTGTGGCCCTCTGCTGGACTCTTTCCAGGAGATCCCTGTCTTTTTTGTACCAGGGAGCCCAGAACTGGACACAGTACTCCCAGGTGAGGCCTGACCAGGGCAGAGTAGAGGGGGAGGATCACCTCCCTTGACCTGCTGGCCACGCTCCTTTTAATGCACGCCAGGATCTCACTGGCCCTCTTGGCCACCAAGGCACACTGCTGGCTCATGGTCAACCTGTCGGCCACCAGGACCCCCAGGTCCTTCTCCTCAGAGCTCCTCTCCAGCAGGTCGTCCCCCAGCCTGTACTGATACGTCTGGATGTTCCTTCCCAGGTGCAGGACTCTACACTTGCTCTTATTAAACCTCATTTGGTTTCTTCCTGCCCATCTCTCCAGCCAGTCCAGCTCTCGCTGAATGGTAGCACAGCCTTCTGGCGTGTCAGCCACTCCTCCCAGCTTTGTGTCATCAGTGTATTTGCTGAGGGCAGACACTATTCCCTCATCAAGGTCATTGATGAAGATGTTGAACAGGACCGGACCCAGCACCGACCCCTGGGGAACGCCGCTAGTCACAGGTCTCCAGCCGGACTCTGCGCCACCGATCACCACCCTCTGAGCACGGCCAGTCAGCCAGTTCTCAACCCACCTAACTGTCCACTCCTCTATCCCACACTTTCTCAGCTTTGCTATCAGGATGTCATGGGAGACAGTATCGAAAGCCTTGCTAAAGTCAAGGTAGATGACATCCACTGCTCTCCCCCCATCTACCCAGCTGGTGATGCCATCATAGAAGGCAACGAGGTTGGTCGAGCATGACTTCCCCTTGGTGAATCCGTGCTGACTACTCCTCATAACATTCTTCTCTTCCAGTTGCTTGGAGATGACATCCAGAACAAGCTGTTCCAACACCTTTCCAGGGACAGAGGTGAGACTGACCGGTCTGTAATTTCCCAGATCCTCCTTCTTGCTCTTCTTGAAGACCGGAGTGAATTGGCTAACCTCCAGTCTTCAGGCACCTCTCCTGTTCTCCAGGACCTTTCAAAGATGATAGAGAGTGGTTCGGCTATGACTTCTGCCAACTCCTTTAGCACACGTGGATGCATCCCATCAGGACCCATGGATTTGTGTGCGTTGAGCCCCCTCAGACGCTCCTGAACCACTCTCTCATCAACCATGGGGGAGCTCTCCATTACCCAGACCCTTTCTCCTCCCTCCAGGGTCGAGGAGTCCCGGGGGGGAGTCCTTGAAGCAAAGACTGAAGCAAAGAAAGCATTCAGTATCTCCGCCTTCTCAGCATCTCCCGTTACCAGGACACCCCCATCGTTCAGCAAGGGACCACATTATCCCTAATCTTCCTTTTACGGTTTACGTACTTAAAAAAAAACCTTATTATCCTTTATCTCTTTTGCAAGCCTCATCTCTAGGTGGGCTTTAGCCTTCCTCGTCGTGTCCCTGCAGGCCCTGACAACACTTCTATACTCCTCCCAAGAGGACAGGCCCTTTTTCCACATTTCATAGACCTTCCTCTTCCTTTTGATCTTGTCAATGAGCTCCTTGCTCATCCACGCAGGTCTCCTGCCCCCCTTCCCCGATTTCCTACTCTTAGGGATGCACCGATCCTGAACTTGGAAGAAGTGCTGTTTCAATGTTGCCCAGCTCTCACAAGCACCCTTGCCTTCTAGCAACCTAGCCCATGAGATACCCCCAAGCAGGTCCTGGAAGAGGTCGAAGTTGGCTCTCCGAAAGTCCAGGGTAGCAATCCTGCTTTTAGCCTTACTTCTTCCACCAAGTTCCATCTTGAACTCCACCATCGCATGGTCGCTGCATCCCAAGCTGCCCCCAACCTTCACATCGCTAACAAGCCCATCCCTGTTGGTAAGGACAAGGTCCAGATGCACCCCCTGCCTCGTTGGCTCCTCCACTGCCTGCGTCAGAAAATTGTCTTCAACGCCTTGTAGGAAGCGTTTGGACTGCGCGTGCCTGGCCGAGTTGCTTACCCAACAGATGTCTGGATAATTGAAGTCCCCCATGAGAACCAGTGCCCAGGATTGTGAGGCTACTACCAGCTGCTTGTAGAAGGCCTCATCAACCTCCTCCTCCTGATCTGGTGACCTGTAGTACACCCCCACAACAGTGTCCCCCATACCAGCCCACCCCTTAATTCTCACCCACAAGCTCTCCACTTGTCCTTCACCCTCCCCCAGGTGGAGCTGGGTACACTCTAATTGCTCCCCCACATAAAGGGCAGCCCACCCCCTTGCTTCCCCAGCCTGTCTTTCCTAAAAAGGACGTAGCCTTCCATGACAGCATTCCAGTCATGCGAGCTGTCCCACCACGTCTCTGTGACTGCAAAGAGATCGTGGCCCTGCGACTGAACGCAGATCTCGAGCTCATCCTGTTTATTTCCCATGCTCCGCGCATTGGCATACAGGCACAATATATGTGTCTATAATAAAAACCTTATTAGACTGATTTTGGAATTTTTTCTAATTGAATGTTAAATGGCAACTTAGTTTTGATTGTTGTGTTGACTACAGTATGGAAAATTCTTACCCATTCTGTGTGAGCTTTTGTCCATTTCAGAGGGAAAGAAATATAAACTTCATTTAATTTCAATAAGAAGGGAAACAGTAATAAACACATTATTGATCAAGCCATGAAATAGAGGTAAAAGAAGTTTAGAGGCAATTAGAATCATACAGTAATGTAGGTTGGAAATGACCTCAGCAGGCCTTGCAGTCCAACCCTCACTGAAAGAAGGCCTCACTGAGCTACGTCAAGATGCACAGGGCCTTCCATGAGAGTTGCTGCAACAGGGGAGGTGGTTTAGATCTTTCATTGTTGCGTACGAGCCGAGAGATATTAAGAATGCATGCTATATATTTTTTTGTTGTTGTTGTAAATCACAAAACAATATTTTGTTTGAGCTATTTATTACTTTATGTGGCTACTTGCAATCAAGAACACAAACTGTTTGCTGAAATAATAATAAATTCTAAAGAAACTCAAAATGTAAGCAACCTTCATCAAACTTTGCATTTGCTGCTTTTTCCCCTTTTCTATTGGCCTCTCCAATGAGTTTTGCTTTTAAGATTTTTTAAGATTTTGGAGGATTAATCCAGCATATCTCTCTAGCTTTGCCCTCTGTGATCTCACAGGATAAACTTAGAATTAATTCCTCATACCCTTTCTGATGGAGGAGATAAGCCTTTAGATAAAATGTTATTTCAGTTGCTGTCTTATCCGGATGTTTGAGCTGCCAGTTAAATTGTAAATTAAAGGCTCAAAACTCTGGATTATGGACTCCAGCTTCATTATTAATGAAATATATGCCCTTTTCACAGTTTGTCATTTTCCTGTCTTCCAAAAAGCTCCCAGAAATATTGTGAATTTTTTCCACTCCTCTGTTTAAACAAAACAAAGACACAGTGATACAATCTCCCTTTTAGAAGACTAAGTTTCTGCCATAAATAATTGATTCATGCCTATTCTGTCCACTTGAATGACCAGCCTATGGAAATGTGAAGTTACTTCCGTAAGGTACTTCTTGCTTTGGAATAAAGAAGAGACTGAATCAGACTTCCATCATTATACTTGTCTGCAAAGTTTGCATCCCAAACCATAATGTGACAGAAACTTCTCCATTGTCATTAACCTTTGTATACAGCCTATCAGTTTTCCTACTTCCATGAACTCGTTTTCCCAGTTACGCATTGGGGGTTTATCTCAGTCATCCCTTCATAGTTTTAAGTTAAGCCAGTTAAATGACTAAATAAAAATTGATTGTAGTATTTCAAAGCTATCTTTTTTCACTGTGCCTTCCTGTAAGGACAGCCATTCTTTACAGAATGCTACCTGTACTTGCAGCTCTGTTTCCATGTGAAATCTTTGTGAAATTAAATTTTAGGTATTAAGATGGAAATCTCATGAGAGAAGTTGTTTATTTGTAAGACCCACAAGATGTTGATTGGTTTACATGCAACCTCTAGCTCTTTTTGTGGCTGCAGTATATATGTAGAAAGGTTTATGGAAATAAAAGAAGTATTAAGGGTTTGAAAGTCTGCCTGGTAGTATTTGTCATCTTGGTAGGTTTTTCTGTTCAGTAAAAGCATGATTGGTAGATAGACCAACTCAGTGGGGTTATAGAGTGATCAGCCAAATAAGTGGGAATTTTAACAGTTCAGTGATATGTGTATATCTGCTCATTTTATCTCTTTCCAAATGATTAGTTCTTCAACCTCTGTTCCAGCTTCTTTTTAAAGGCAGTGATTCCCCAAGGGAGAATGCATGCTGACCTTCTCTGATGGGCCACATCTTCCTCTCCGCAGTTTGCTCAGGTTGGACTGTGATGTCAGCTTGCAGCCTTCAGCCTATGAAATTAGCACTGCTACGTGCTGTTTAGGTACTGTGGTGCATCCCACAGGTGTTTGCATTTTTTATATACTTTGTATGTTAACTGACCTTGCAAGTCTGTGTTGTCACTATTTGCTTGAAGAGGGCTGCATATGGGAGCTAAGTTCATTTATAGATTGGAGCTGTACTTAGTGAAATGTTTTAGAGCACTTTGGAATGGAAACATCACCAATATGTACATTATTAATGACAGCATAAGTACTTTGTAATAGTGTATATGGCTTATTGATGAAAGTAATATGAACTGCATTATTATAAAGAGCTATGAAAAAGATAGAAGATTGACAGGATAAAAACAAACAAACAAAACCTCTTCTATTAGACATACGATTTTAAAAACTTTCTCTGTTTTTCATTACAAAACACATAACCACCTTGGGCTAGAGAGGTGTGGTGAAAAAAGTTGAAGACTCTATTCACTGTACAGGGCAAAAAGTGAGTGAGGTGTTGTTTTCTTGTTTACATAAAATGGGTATGCTGAAAGTTAAAATATGCACTAGTGGTTGAAGAAGTGCATTTAAAGGTGAGGTTCTGTTTAGAGAAGTAGTTAGAGTAAACAAAAGATGTGAGGACTTACATGATTTCTCTTTGTTGGACAGTAGTATAGTTCTTATGTGGTCAAGAGACCTACTTTCTGTTCTTAACTACGCCAAGTTCAGTGTCTCTATTAATTATCCCTCCCTGATTCATTCTAAAACCAGTCAAGAATACCTTTCTAATGCTCCAGAGCATCCTATTGTTTTTCTTTTTAAACACTGTGTATTAGTGTTTTTTCATCTTCAATAGGCCTTGAATATAAAATAACTAGTAGAGGATATTATATCCTTCTAAGTGGAATTGTAATTTGAATAAATTACTCAGTTGGTGTTAGACACAAACTTACAGCAGCCAACACTGTACACTTGTTGAATACACACTTGTTCACTGATTGCTGCCAAGGTAGGTGCCCTCAGACACTTCTGCAGATTCCAACCCTCAGGTTTTATTTCCATCTTTCCCCCAGTGTTAATAGTAGGCTATCTTAAACTTTTCTGCTTGTCTGCACAACTGAGTTTCATGTCATTAGCAAACTCTTCAGGTTCTTTTGACCCACACTGATGAGTATCTCCTTCTTCCGGCATCTGCGTAAATGATACCTGTGGTAGGCTACCATACTTCCCAATTACCTACTCATCTTTTCTTAAGTTTTATTCTCTTTATTTCTTGATATTTAAAGCAGATGAATGGATTCAAGGAGGAAAAATATCTTTTATTGCAGCCTTACACTTTTCAAGATAATCAGGCAATTTCATGTGACTTTTGACTATAGAATCATAGAATCATCGAATATCCCGAGTTGGAAGGGACCCATAAGGATCATCAAGTCCAACTCCTGGCACCGCACAGGTCTGCCCAAAATTTTAGACCATGTGACTAAGCGCACAGTCCAATCGCTTCTTAAATTCAGACAGGCTTGGTGCAGTGACTACTTCCCTGGGGAGCCTGTTCCAGTGTGCAACCACCCTTTCGGTGAAGAACCTCTTCCTGATGTCTAGCCTAAACCTCCCCTGCCTCAGCTTAACACCGTTCCCATGGGTCCTATCACTGGTGATTACGGAGAATAGGTGACCTGCCTCTCCAGTCCCCCTCGCGAGGAAGTTGTAGACTGTGATGAGGTCCCCCTTCAGCCTCCTCTTCTCCAGGCTGAACAGGCCCAATGACCTCAGCCGCTCCTCATACGTCTTCCCCTCTAGGCCCTTCACTATCTTCATCACCCTCCTCTGGACACTCTCCAACAGTTTTACATCCTTTTTGTACTGTGGTGCCCAGAACTGCACACAGTACTCGAGGTGAGGCCGCACCAGCGCAGAGTAGAGCGGGACAATCACTTCCCTCGACCGACTAGCAATGCCGTGCTTGATGCACCCCAGGATACGGTTGGCCCTCCTGGCTGCCAGGGCACACTGCTGGCTCATATTCGACTTGCTGTCAACCACAACCCCCAGATCCCTCTCTGCGGGGCTGCTCTCCAGCGTCTCGTCGCCCAGTCTGTACGTATAGCCAGGGTTGCCCCATCCCAGGTGCAGGACTCGGCACTTGCTTTTGTTAAACTTCATGTGGTTGGTGATCGCCCAGCTCTCCAATCTGTCCAGATCTCTCTGCAAGGCCTTTCCACCCTCATCTGAGTCCAGAACTCCTCCAAGTTTGGTGTCGTCAGCAAATTTGCTCAAAACACCTTCTAGTCCTACATCCAAATCATTTATAAAAACATTGAAGAGGACTGGCCCTAAAATGGAGCCTTGAGGGACCCCACTAGTGACCATCCTCCAGCCAGATGTGGCCCCATTTACCACAACCCTTTGAGCCCTGCCCGTCAGCCAATTGCACACCCATCGTATGATGTTTTTGTTTAGCTGTATGCTGGACATTTTGTCCAGTAGGATCCTATGGGAAACTGTGTCAAAAGCTTTGCTGAAGTCCAAAAAGATCACATCAGCTGGTTTCCCTTGATCGACTAGATGGGTGATCTTATCATAAAAGGAAATCAAATTTGTTAGGCAGGACCTACCCCTCGTGAACACATGTTGGCTGGGACCAATGACTGCATTGTCCCCCAGGTGCTCTTCAATAACTTCAAGAATCATCCTCTCCATAATTTTACCAGGCACTGATGTGAGACTGACAGGCCTGTAATTGCTAGGGTCTTTTTTCTTGCCCTTCTTGAAAATTGGCACAACATTTGCCAGCTTCCAGTCTACTGGGACCTCTCCAGATTCCCAAGATCATTGAAAAATAATTGAGAGAAGTCCCGCGATGACGTCAGCCAGCTCTTTAAGCACCCTGGGATGAATCCCATCCGGACCCATGGACTTGTATGGATCCAGGTGGAGCAGCAAATCCCGCACACGTACAGGGACGGTTGGGAGTTTGTCGTTCCCACTGTCATGGTCCTCCAGCTCAGGGTACCCTGGGTCCCGAAGCCCATCATCAGTGTTGAAAACAGAGGCGAAGAAGGCGTTAAACGTCTCTGCTTTGCCTATGTCATTGTCTGTGAGGAGACCTTCCCCATCAAGTAGCGGACCTATGTTTTCTTTGGTTCTCCTTTTTCTGTTCACATATATAAAAACACCTTTTTTATTGTCTCCCAGAGACATGGCCAGCTTCAACTCTAGTTGGGCTTTGGCCACATGAATTTTCTCCCTACAAACACTAACAGCATCCCTGTATTCCTTCATCATCGCCTGACCCTCCTTCCAGCAGCCATACACTTCCTTTTTTCGCCTAAGCTCCAGTAGGAGATCCCTGGTCAGCCAGGCCGGCTTTCTGCTCCGCTTGCCTGACTTCCGATATTTTGGAATCACCTGATCTTGTGCTTTTAGGAGGCAGTGCTTAAAGACTGACCAGCACTGATGGACGTCAATGCCTTCAAAGGCAGTTTCCCAGGGGACCTTGCTGACTAGTTCCCTGAGCAGCCTGAAGTCTGCTTTCCCCATGTCCAGGGCTGAAGTTTTGGTGACAGTTTTCCTTCTGTCACCATAAATTCTAAATTCAACCACTTCATGGTCACTATGACCGAGACGGCTGCCAATTGCCACATCTCCCACAAGACCCTCTCTGTTCTCCAGCAACAGATCTAGGAGGGCACCTTTCCTAGTTGGTTCTCTTAGCACCTGCACCAAGAAGTTATCATCTAGGTGCTTTATGAACCTCCTGGACTTGCTTGTGTCAGCCGTGCAGTGATCCCAGTTGATGTCTGGCAAGTTGAAATCCCCCATTAGGACAAGGGGAGTGGATCTCGAGGCATCTCTTAGTTCTGCAAAGAATAATTCATTGGCGTTGTTGATATCATATTGACATATGTCAATATCAACATATCAGCGTATCGACATATATCGATATCATATCCTACAAAGCAGCAAAAAATTATCCCAGAGTTGGGATTCTTTTTTATGGTTTAATGTTAGATAAAGTCCAAATTCTGTTCTGGAGGTAATAATAAAATTATGCTTAGGATGCCTCTACTGTCTAGAATAGATCGTAAGTTGATATTTTTTTGAAGTTCTCAGAATTAGAGCCACTCTGATTGGAAGATGAAGGGCTAGTGAGAAGAAGGGAAGTACAAACGGTTGAATATTTTTCATTGCATTCTTCCTAAGATTCTCAAGTTTCCACAAAAATAAATCCTTTCTACGTAAAAGGAACTTGAATCAATAGGAAGAATCCTTACAAGACACAGCAGTGTCCACACTGTTTTTGAATTTCTTTCTTCATTTTAAGATATTTTGTCATGTACAGCAGACAGCAGCTTTCAACATGTTTTTTGTCATCTCAGTTTTCTGGTTTTGTTCCAGTAGCTGTAATTTACACAACAAGGGGGATATCTTATTTATTTTACTCACCACCAAGATAGAAGGAAACTTTGTGATCAGAATGCGTCTAACAGTGAGATGCCTTGAGTTTGTTGCCAGAGTTCTTTGTCAAAGATGCTCTTTTTCTTTTAAAGTAAAAATAGGTAGGATAACTGTAAAAAATGGCAGTGTACATCCCTAGGGGATATGTGACTTGCTTCACAATGAACAAAACCAATATACTTCAGACAAATCGTGCAAATTCTTATTTCTGCCCTATTAAAATTGGTGCAGTGATTAGACAGAAAAGAATTATTTAAATAGGACTGACAAAGCTGATTAATTAATTAATCCCTTCTGCTATTTTTGTTTTTGTCAAAACTGCAGCAGTCTGTTCATTAGAGATTCAAACTTTGATCACAAGAACGTGTCCATTCATCTAAAAAATGTAGTCCATAAGATTGTCAGATGGGATTCTGTTCACATTGTGTCTTTGAAAAGCTCTTGTGTTTCTCCCTTGCTAACCACTAACTTGTCCAACTAGTCCATTCAGTCTATGGGGATTGTATGAGTAACTGGTTGTCACTGTAGTAAGGGTAACTGTCTAGTTTGTAAAGACAATTTTTTTTCGAACTCTTACTCCCTCTGAATTTTAGTTTCTTAAAAGGTTTTCACTTCACTATGTTGTCATTGAACATTTTGTTGTTCTCTGAGGATCAACTTAAGAAAGTATATTACCGATCTACCTACAATGTCAGTCATATGACTGACCTATCTTTGCTGGACAAAAAAGTAGTGACTCAAACATAAGTTTCTGAATTCAGAAGTTACCTGAAATAAAGAACAAGAAATTCCTTTTTGGTATGTCCATTTAAAGAATGTATAGCAGTGACACCTATGGGTGACAGAGGGTTTCATTACTTGAGCAGAAGATCAGTTTTCATGAAGTCACTCTCATCTCTTCCTTCCCCCTCCCTAAGTCAGGTTGCCTTTTTCCCATAATAACAGTGTTCCATAGACAGCTATTACAAGTATATCAATTTATATATAGCTAGTTTTTTGTTGTCCCTCTATAACCAGATTCAAGTAAGCACAAGTTCTACAGGAATATAGACAAGTCATTGGGCAATTTTTAATACTTAAATATAAATATAAAATATAAATATATATAATATAAAAATATAAATATAACAATATATTATTATATATAAATATATAATAATAATATATTCTATGTAAAGTTTAAATAGCCTGTAACTCTACATAACACATCCAGGAAACATCATGCCATAATCCATACTGTGTAACTCTTTCACTGATTCCATTTGATGAAGAGCTGTATTGTGACTCTCCATCCCACTGCCATGCTATAAATGTGATTGTAGCAGAGATGCTGCATGACTGAGGAGCAGTTCCCATAACTGGAGTCCCCTGGTTGTGTACTTAGTTTTCTCAAGGAGGAGAAAGATACTATATGTTTATTGGAAAAATGGCGCTGTTTGATTAATTCTGTTGGAGAGAGCTGTAAAGAAAATACCTTTATAAAAACATGGAGTACAGAAGTTGCATAAAGGAAGGAGGGTAAAACCACAAATGAATTTAATAATATGATGGAAAGTCTTTCCCATCCCCCAATATGAAGCCAGGACAGTGCATGAACGCACTGAAGCATATTTCATTCCTCTGCTACTTAGACAAATCTATAACATCTGCATGAATAAGGAGAGGTATAGACCTTGAAATAACCATGCAGAAAGGAGATCTGTTGCCCTCTTGCTTAAATGTGAAGTTTAACAAAAGGCAAATGTTATTTGTGTGTAGCTATGTGCACTCCAAATTCTCCTAAATTTTCTTTGAAGCTGGTTGTACAAATCTGTAAAAAGTAGCTTTGTTATTCGTCGGAAAATACTTTTCTCTCTCTGTGAAAAATGTGGGTGAAAGATAATCATTTTTATCTAAAAGAAAAAAACCTTTACTTCAAAGGAAAATGATAAGCAATTTCTGCTTTAATTTTAGCATTAGAAAATTAAAACTTGTACTTCAAAAATAAAATGACTTTAGAATGAACTTTGGAGAAAATCAATTTAAAGACTTCTAATGACTCTAATAGGTTTTGGACTAGGCCCGAAAAAAGATAAATTATGAACCTACCTTCTTCTTCTCCCTTCAGGAACTCAGAAGATCTTATCATCAGAGTGTAAATCTCAAATGAACAGCTTGCTGCTGCTTTTATTTATCACCTCCCAAAGTTCATTGTAGTTCTTGGGGGAATCAGTTTAATTACGACAGTAAATACTGTTCTAATTTTTTTCACTCAATGATGAAAAAGTATACAGCTATAATTACAGTCTGTGCATAGCATGCTTTGTCTCTGATTTACTTGTTTGCCAAAAAGCCATTTTCATGTGCTAATATTGCAGCAATAACAGTGTCACGTGGCCTACTTAAATGGCAAGTGTTTAGCACATATCTGAAGTCATTGTGGAGCATGCATTCTAAATAAACTCTTTGCAATAATTATAACACTGAAGAAAATCAGAATCTAGGTAGCTAGGAATGGAGTTTTCAAATGTCACCCATCTGCACTGATAACAATGCACTGTTTATGTCGTCCTTATTGGGGTGACAGGTCCAGTACACAGAAACTGAAGGAAGGGGTGCAGAGAAGGGATATAAGACACGGCTTCTACAGTTCCTGACTCTTTAAACAAAATGGTATGAGATTTTTTCCCCTAATTGAACACATTTCATTTTAAAAAACAATGCGTTTTTTTTCTTCTTTTCATTGCAATGACATTCTTGCAGGGATGGCTAAAAGCACTCAGCAGGAAAGCTTTGAATCCAGTTATTTAGAAGTGTGGAGAAAGGCAGCAGTTTTAGGGGAATGCAAGATGGGTGGCTCTTGGTAGAACAGTAGAAAGAGGGCTGTGAGTTATATTTTCAAAACGAAGAGATTAGAAGAAAGATGGGCAGGCTACTATTATTCTGACTTTAATAACATCAAGGACAACTGAATTTCGCTCTTAATTGAAGTTTCCTTCTCCAGGATTTCAAAGAGAGCTTGCCAGACTGGTGTGAATAAATGATTGTCTAACTGTCAAATGCCACAGACCACCTTGATTTTGTTGCTGCCAGGTCATCCAAAAATGCCAATTCTCTATAAAAGAATCAATCCCCTGAAAGCACAAGATGTCTGTTAATAGATTTTTTTCATTCTTTCTTTCTCAAATGGGATTGGTTTTCTGATGGTTTAAGAAGAGCTTCCTCATGGATCACCAGCTATCATACTGACAAAATGAAAACCTAACTAATTCTCAGAAAGAACAGGAAATACAGCAGTACACAAAGATGAGGGGTTTTCGAATTAAAGCCCAGATCCAGACATTTTATAATCCAAAACACATTTTCTTAAGCTGTAGCTAGTAGAATGGCAATCACATGCAAGAAGAAATCTTGGCACCAGACCATCAGATCTCTGCTGTGTGTTAGAGAGAGGCAAGAGAAGGCATTTTTTTCTTAAGAAATCATAAGGGTCATTTAATCTCCTCTTCCTTACAGAACATAGTAGTTTATATATATATATATATACATATGAATATATTTTGCTTCCTTAGTTGAGGTGTAAATTAAATTCTATGGTGGGTGAATACTTTGAAGGTTTCTTGTTGTGAGGCTTCTGAGGTTCATACTGACAGTGGGTCTGTAGTTACATGTTCAATATATAACAAATTATTATAATATTGTAATCATTTTTGAAAACACATTGTATGAATAAGTTGGTTCATTTAAATTTAAATGTATTTTATTTTAGTCATGAAAGACTTCCTTTCCATCAGGAAACTCTGAAGTATGTATCTTTTATAGGAAGGAAAATATAGAACATATAAAATAACAATTGCATGCCTTACCTTTGCATCATCCTTATTGAGAAATTAATTGGTATTTTTAGAAAAGTACTAAATTAAATCCCAGTTTGATCCAGGTGGATCAATTGCCCAGGCAGTGATCCTGTTGAGGGTCATGGATTCTTCTTATGAATACAGGGTTACTATTAGGTAACTTCGTAGGTCCGAGAAGTTTGTTTATTGAGAATAAACATTCAGACATGCAGCTCTATCCACATGACAAAGTGCAAACTGGCAGAGCTTCATCAATCACTAAAATGAGAGATAATTATACTTGAATTCTCAGTTAAAGAGCATGCTCAGAAAGTCCACTTCCGATAAGTTCTAGTCACTTCCATTCCCAGTTTTTATGCCAATATCCCCAATGCCTATTTCAGACCATATTTTGAAAATAACTGTTGCCACTGTCTCGTTCACATGAAGTCACTGCTAGGTATTGCAGACTATGTATTAAACAACTCCAGTTCTTATTATGGAGGTGTTAGAAATGCAGATCCTTAGAGAGCCTAGTAGATTGAAATATTGACTCTTGCTTTGCATTTCATGACTATCCGAAATGAGTAAGAGCAGTATGGAAGAGTTTAGTGCTAGTGTGCTAATGTAGTTTCTTTTGATCCTAATTCTAGACTTTTCCTTAATTATTCTTAATTTTGATCATGTGTTATACTTTTCTTACCTGTTAGAACAATCATAAGAGTTGAAATTAAGCCAAAAATATTTTTGTTGGGGATCATGTGTTGTTAATTTAGAAAGGCTTAGAAAATGTACGCTTGAATTAAGGCTGTAAAAAAAGCACAGCTGATCAGACTGTTAGTATGTTCAGCTCAGAATCATATCACCTCCTTTTAACCTCCACTATGACAGTCAGTGATCTCTCTGAAGTGCTGCTCCATAGCAATCAAAATGAAGATAGGTTGGCTCTGACATAGCTGATCCATATAAACTGTCAATTTGAGGTATCTACAAAATACTTCTGGATTCTCTGGTACCTTGAACAGCTTATGAGCTATTTTGAGAAATGAATACAAAGCAGCTGGTGTACACATTGGTCCATAGTATCTGGACAGTCCTCAGCATAACAATTTCTCAAAGTTTGTCCATACCATATCCCTGCTATTATATAGAAATGCCGAAGTCCAAACCAACATGTGGTGTGAGTGGGAGCATGCAAAGTTAGAGTAAGGACTGACCAATACCACTTCTGGTCACTGCTCTGTCAATTTACCACAATCTACCTCGAACCACCTGGGGGCTGAAAGTGATTTTTCCGTATCCTGATGGCATAGTGATGTTCAGCTTTTTTCCAGTGACCTAAAGTGTAGACAGCCACCATTTTTCTGTGAAGACAAATGTTGAAGAGAGGCAAAAAGATTTACAATGCTTCTTATGTCTTCCTGCCTTTGGTGAAGAGGAAATAGCTGGCAGACTCAGTCCTGCATGCACCCCATGTTATTCAGATCAACTTTCCCTCTTGGTTATTCCCTTAGGCAAAACCCATGCAACTTCCAGCATCTTAATGAGGCAGATTGCTTTATAATCAAGCTACATGCATCAAGTTAGAGCTCAACACTCTTACACTCTGAATTAAAAATGAGAGTGGCAGAGAGCATGGGTATGTTTTGGGAGTTTAAGAACCATATAGTGGTATATCCTTAAGATAAATGAAAGAATCATATCTCTGATTTTGATTTTCTCACCCGAGGGCACCAACTGTCATCAAGACTTTACAACAGAAGAAATATTTCCAAATTCCTTACAGCCTATGAGGAAATAATTTCATATAGCATAATTAGAGGCTCATCTTGTCACCTAGAAGTTTTATTTCATATTCTGTTCCTGGTGTATTCACCTAGCTCATACGTCCTAAGCAAATACTTTTCTATCTTTGAATACTTACCGATTATCTAAGAATTCTCTCCTTACTTTCCCATCCTCCTCTCCCCCAGCATGTTGGTTTAAGGCGGATTATTGAAGTTCATGATAGAAAGGTCACAAAGGCTTAAACACTGTTTTCTCGCTGTCCTGATACATCTTTTCTGTGTGTAGACATCTTCAGTCTCCACGCAGGTCAGTCATACTCTATCTAGAACCTTCATTTTGAAAAGAATGAGAATTACTATGTTTTAGTAAGAGATGTGTTAATTGCAGTCTCCAGTTAATAAGTGTTTACAAAATCCCCACCGTATTTTTTTATTGCATTAGGAATTAATGTTGAGTGAAGACTTTTGTATATGAGATGCTTGGCTAGTGATTGACACATAGATTGAGTCATAGAGATTGAAACAGCTCAGCAGTCATTGTCTACACAGGAAAGTATGTTCAAAATAAATAAACATATGAGCACTTGCAAAGAATAAGGACCTGTTTCTGTCTTCCTGCCTAAATTTGTAAGCCTGCACTCAGTTTAGCTGTATTTAATAGACTAGAATTAGAATTAACGAACAGTGCTGAACTCTTGCAGATAAATGCTTCAGGGCTGCTAACACTATTCTGCAGAGACTTTAAGTGTATGAGGGGATTTTGTCATTTGGTGTTTTTTTTTTTTTTTGGGGGGGGGGATGTTTTTTGTTTATATGGTTTGGTTTGGTTGGGCCTTCTTTTTTGGCAATGCCACCAAGCAAATTCAAGTTCTTTGGAAAGGATGGTTCCTAAAAACATAGAACAAAAGTGTTGCGCTTTAGCTTGTCATTTCTTTGCTATTATTTTGATGTTGGAATTTCTGATGATGGAAGTTGTAAAGCAAGAAAAATTATGGGTTATGTGAGAACCACGTAAGAATATACGGGGAGACTAGCTTTTTTGTTCTCTCTAAATCAGGTATGTGAAAATCAAGAATAGATGTAAGACTACACACTTAGCAAGAATAGCTTGGTGTAGTTGATTTTCTTGGTTTTGGTGCTCACCACCATTTTTATCAACACAGTATTTTTCTCAAAGATTAGGTATGTACATAATGTCCTTTGTGAAGTAATTAGGGGGCTGGTATATTACAAGCAAACTTGCCTCACAGTTGGAAACCTCTCCTTTAGAAATAACTTGGAGGAAATTTGCTTTTTAGAGCCATATTGAGCAGCTCATTGTGACAGAGGAACGATTTCCCATCTGAAGGCTGTTACTGTTTCCTAGCCATTGTGAGCATGTGAATGACTGTGGTCTTTAAAAGGAGATTTGCTTTCCTTGGAAAACTCAGAAAACTTGAAACTTTCCTTGCAAAAATTGGAAACTTAAGATCTGCTGTAAAGATTAAGCTGTATAAATTGAAATGGTTGGATTTTTTTGTGAGATTTTTTTTTCCATGGTTTGACTTAGTCCACTTTACCTGACTTTAGAAAATATTCAATAATTAGAAGCACCAAAAGCTGGTAAAACGTGGGTTGAAAATAATACTGATTTGAGACTCAATTTTTAGGGAACTTTTTCAAAACAACTAATGTAGGCCTCCAAATATAGTTGCAGAAACTCTTTAGATGTAATATTTATATTTACAGACAATGGAAAGATGGAAAGTATTGTTTCTAGCTCTGAAAAATAGTCCCTTAATTCTCAATACCATTTTGATGCTTTTCTGTCAGATACAATGTTTATATCTAGTTTATCTGAAGTTTGCAGCATCCTTAATGAAAACCTAATACCATTTCATTTTTAAGCTTACACATTCAAGATGTCAAGGATAAAGTCTGTAGTTAAAAGATGTTAGGGCAAATCTACCCTGCAACTATCTTTGGGAGCTATCAGTTCATGTGTTAGGTCTCCATCTCAAACTTTGTGTGCACACACACAGTCAGTAACCACTTGTATATTTATGTTACTAAAGACTTGCCTAGACAAAGGATTTTATGACCTTTTTCTGAGAAGTGCCAGGAGCTCTGTTGTTTGCAGAAGACTTTTGAAATTGAGCCATGGAGTCAGATCATTGCCTTCTTTTGCCCGGAGACTCCACTCAGGTTTAACTGAGGTATAAAGACAGCGTCATCTGAGAAATATTTGCAGTCAGCCACTATAGAACACACATTTAAGCCTTGCAGTCTAAGACCAGGTTCCTGTTATTGCCAAAGGAACTTACTGCTGGCATAACTAAGAGTAAACAGGAGGAAATGGGACAGAGATATGAATTGGATTTCCCACTATAATCTCTGTGAGTTTGGTGAGAGCATGGTGCCCTTTGTGTATACCTGATTCTGCAGAGCAGCAGTACCAGTAACTGAGAATTCAAAGAAATGAATGCTGTTATTTCTCCTTCCACTTTCTAAAATCATCAAGATTATGTTGACCCAACTTAACTAGTTTAAAATCCCATGTAATTATAGCATTGTCTGCTGAATTTCTTTTCAAATTAATTGCACTCAATGTTGTGGCAAACTAATTTTGGAAAATCATTAGAAGCAACAAGGCGCTCACATCTTAAATCAGTTTATTCCTGTTATACTAGGAAACCCCAAAATAAAAGATAGAAAATATGGAGACATTAGTAACAGTAGCTGAAGGGTTAATAAGACTTTAATTGAGTCACTACTTGACCAGGCAAATTATATCCCTATTCACTGTGTGCCATTTACACAACTTTTCCATGATTTCTTTCCTAAGGTAATAGGCCTAGCAGCTAGCTGGCTGCTGCTCCTGCTATGCTTCGGCAGCTGTCATTTTGACATATTTTATGCTTTCTTTAGAAGAGAGAGGTTGATTGAATGTGAGAAAAGTGGAACTTTGACAGGCTGTCAGAATCCCTTGCAGTGCAAACCTACCTGCCAGCTAACTTGTTTCAGGTTTATTTCAAAGAAGGTTTCCTGCACACAAACTTCCATTACTAGCCTGAGAAGCTCTTAAATAAGTAGCTTCCATTTTGTCAAAATCTAAATTAAATAATTTTCACTTCAAATTGGTTTAAATTTCAGAAAGACATGGTATTTCTGAGAAAGCAAAAGCAAGTTCACTTTTCTCTGCCCATACACAAAGGCCTAGGTGGATGAAGGACATACTGTTCTTTACTCCTTCATTATTTTTATTGTAATCAGTTATTTTTCCTAATATATGAACAGACTTCTGAAATTCCTAAGTCAGTTCATGAACTGATCAGAAGTAGGTGTGTTGTAAATGATCATTCCCTTATAGGGGGTCAAGCTGGGAAGAGACACGACTGTTATTATTGGAATCAAGCTGCTATAATTAATAGCAGATAACTATTCAGACAACAGTTGGACTTGCTCACTGACATAATTCATTTTCTCACAGCCATCCTGTTGGGGCAACCCCGAAAGCAAGTTCAGAAGCAGAAGTTGTACTGGTGTCCTTGGGGCTTCTGGGTAGATGTTTGGAAAGTCCCCCTGAGTGCTCCTTGCTTTCTGAGATGTAAATATGTACTCTTGTAGTATTCATTTGGAAGTAGCAGTTACTGACCTCTGGGTCTGGTCTGAGTCACATTGCTCGTAAACAGGGCTAACGTGGGCTAGTGGCCTTGGACAGGTTCAGCACACTCTTGGTGTCGTCTTTTACCCATTCTTGCAGGTGCAGCAGAGCTAACGTTCTCTAGAGTTAAATCAATTTTGTGAAACTTTTACATAGTCACTTCTTAGCAGGAACCTTCCATCTCTTTGACCTGGATTTTTCTGATATTAAGATCTCCATCTAAATCTATAGATACCTGTAGAAACCATTCACTCAACTCAGAGAAAAGTGGTCTTTATAAAAGCCAAAAATGGGTAGAAGTGAAAACAGGAACTTCCATCTTTTTCTGTTGTGTTTTGCTATCGTAATAAAATCCAGTCTTGAAGGCACTGTTCATCTGATTAATTTTAAAATTGTTTAGGTATATAATCTGTCACAAATCTTGCTATTGTGCGTGCACTGCCCTGGTTACATTTCTATGCAAAGAAAAGCTGGATTTATGTTTACATGTGCTATTTTCAATTTGCTTGGTTTCTTGCATGAAAATTGTTAGTAGCGATATACAATATTTGTTTATCTGGGTTATCAGGCAGCTTTTGAGGCACATTTTATATGCACTGGCTTTGGTACTTGCATTTACCTGTATTTGCTAATTAGAAGAATAGATATAAGATAATAAGAATAGATATTTGGCTTACTGTAATTAGTAAAACCTTGTTTTCTTTCTTCTCCGTGTCTTGTAAAACACCCGGTGTCCACTAGTTGGTTTCAACCTATGTTGGACCCAAGCTGCTTTTCTGTCATTATAGCTTTGAAATTGTTTGGGGAAGACAGCCACTGTGTGAATGTAATTACTTTTAACAGAAGTTGCATAGAGGAAAGTGGAAGAAACCCAACTGTGGCAAACAGAACATTTGGTAATGTGATATAAATTCCTACCCATCCCCTGATAGGCAGGTCATAAAATGCCTACAGCAAATTCAGTGCCACTCTAATCCTAAACTTGCTAACTGTGCCCAAGAGTTAGTGAAAAAGTTAGCCTTTATTGCAATCAGCAGGTGTCAGTGACTCAGATAATAGCAGTGCTCCTAATGGCAGTAACAAATGAAGAAAAATTAAACAAAAAAAAAATACAGTGAATCACTGTGAGTGGATCTAGTTGCTGTGCCATAGCAATTTTTGTTTGTAAGAAAATATAAAAAAGCACTTTCATTCTGAGCTGAGGGAGAAAAATATTAATTCAGGCAAGGTACTGCAGGTATTTCATTTTCCTGTTGAGGACTGGAGAACTTGCAGAGACCCTTATAACTGTTAGGGTCAAGTTAATGTAATCTGTGACCACTTTCCCATAAGATTGATGGAAGAAATCATCAGAATTCTATTTCTTGTCTCAGATAAATTTTTCGTTTCCTTCTAAAAAATATTTTTTTCCCCATGTGTATCCAAGGTATTTGCAATACAGTTATCCAAATTATTCCTCACCAAAACACACAAACTTCAAAAAATGAGATAACTTTGTACAGCACTGCCAGATACTGTTAGTCAAGCAGGTAAGGTACAGCAATGAAAAGTATTTCTCTAGACGATTCAGAATACTTTCTGAAAGTTGTCTACTTTGCCTTAATGTTTATTTATCCACATTATTTACTACTGTATGTAATAAATAGTGACAATTTAACAGACTTGGACTACTCAAGATACGATTAACCACTTAATCACTGGAAGCCCAAAGACAACTTAAAAGTATACTCTCTCTATATATATATATATATTTTTTTTCCTAGTCCAGCCATTAATAGGAAAATTATAGAAAATTATAAAGTTTAGTAGATAAAGCTGTACCAATTTTGTGAGTTCATAGCTTCAAGGGGACTGCTCAGGAGTTAAAGATTCACGGTAGGAATTTTATTGTCAGGATATTTGAGAATTTTGATTTAATACAGAGTTGAGAGAGCTTGCTGAAAACAGTGAGAGCTAAATTCTAAGAATTATGCAAGTTATCTTTAAAAGCAGAATATGGCATTGGAAAGTAAGCTGCAAGTCATCACAAAAATTCGAGAGCAACTTCTCCCTCTGAAAGCAGGGAGTTGTTGGATTGTTATTGATTTTTGTTCAGAAAAAAAAATAAGTTTTGGCATTTGTAGTATCTAATGTGATGCCTTAGTCCAGTTCAAGTTGTTAAGTTTTGCTATTACAGAAGTAATAAGTCAGAAAAACATTAATGATTGAATTAATCCCTTTCATTTTTCCACGTGAAAAAATTTTCCTTTTCAGAGATTTTTATATGCTCAAGGGACATATAAAAATTAATTTCTAGAAATAGATTTCCATAGAACTTTTTCTCATTTCTTTGGCTACTCTTTTATCATTTCTACAATATATATTTTAGACTTGGTCATGTAAAGACCAGATACACATTTTAAGAAACTGTATAGTCTGCAAGATCTGCAAGTGAAGCTGTCTGTATGCAAACAGAAAACCATGCAGAAGTCAGTATAGCATATTAAGGACAACATAAGGGATGTGAGAATTTATACAGAGTTTGTCTGAATGCTAGTAAATCATGGAATCGCTTTGTTTTCTGACTTCTGAGACTTGCCGCATAGGAAATATTCACTTGAACACAAAGAAGTACCTTGTGCACAATTTTTCATATGCTGGCTTAAACCATTGACATTTGAGTAAAGAGCAGAGATGTCCTCAGTGGCAAAGAAAAGTGAGTTTTCAATGCACGTGCTGCATACTTGTCCTCCCGTCCTTAAATTTGATGATGTTACTATTTTTTGTTGTTGTTGTTTATTTTGCAGACTTTTTCATTTACTTAACTTGTAAAATCATCGTGGTTCAGGCTGAAAAATGTGTGCTCGCACACAGGTATGCATGTGTGTATGTTTGTGGGTGTGATAGTCAGTCTTCTGGGAGCCAAGTTAATTAAAAGCTAGATTAGGCATTTGTACAATGAATTGAGATTTGTACGTTTAGTTACATACTTAAATATATGTCTGTATGTGTAGAAATGTATATATACATCCCACACATATATTTACGAGTATATATGCATAGATGAGAAGTATTTATATATATATCTGTGTCTACATAAATATGCATGTGTGCATGCAAAGATAGTTTTTTTTCTTCCTGAAGTCATGCACTGTATTCATACCTTTACCAGATTCTTTCTCTATGGCACTTTCTAAATTAAATGTGTTTAGGTAAGGAGGAGGATGGTCCTGCCAGACAGTATTTTGAAGTTGAAATGGGAAAGAGCTAATATTCTTCACAGTAGTAGGCACAACCAAGGACCTATCAATGTAGTACTGGAGAGGCAGACAAGGCAGAAACAAGCTTTCATGTGAAATTGAAGTTGTCTAAGAATATCACTGTTGAAATCTTTAACATACTTCTCCTCTACAGAAATTAGGAAAAATGACAATCCTATCTTTTTCCTTTCCATTTCAGTGACAAAAAATTTCTGTAAATTGACTTTGCTACAAGTCAGCCATCTTACTTTTGGAACCTAGAATGCTGTTTGTCATGTTGGCCTACCACCCTGTGGCGTGACAACAAACAAATAAAATCTCCCAGAGAGGATGCCAGTAATCATGGTGGGATACTGTTCCTCTTTCCTTGGCAAGGGCCAGCCTCTTAGAGGTAAGGCCGTTATTTCTCATTAGTGCAGAAAATGCTCTGTAGAGCATGCAAGTTGAAAAGGCCAGGAGAACATTCTAGAAACACAAAACACAGAGCCCAGAGGCAGGTTCATGTCAGCTGCTGGTGCACTATACTTCGTGCTCCACTGAGATCTGCCAGGAATTGAAGTAGTACCTTTGAAGAGGAATTGTGCTGTGCACTATCCATCTTTAGAATTTGCACATCACAAGGAGCTGGGAGACCCCTTGTTAAGTGTGGTAAATGTAAAACAGTAGGTTCCAGCCCAATTTATATTTTGTGCTAATGAAGAAGTTGCTTTCCTTCTGCAGTTAAAGAAAATAAACTAGAAAGAAAACAGATTAAAACGTACCTGTTTGGCAACAATGTAAAAATATTTGTATACCGCACTTATACACACCTATAAGCATTTCTCTGATAATTTCTGTATATTTGGAAATGGAGATTAATTTAGAAGTATGTAAGGAACACCTTTTTATAACATTTCTTATGGAAAAAATCCTTCTGTTGATGATTGTAATCACATTAATCCTCTTCCATATATTTCATTTGCTCAACACAAATGAAGAACTGGCTGAATTCTAAGGCTGTTTCAGATTTGACAGTATTCCACAGAGTAGAGGAAAACAAGCAGCAATCTCAAGGAAGCACACTTGTCATCCCTCCCATCACAAGAAAGATTGTACAGTAAACTTATTCTCTTTTCCTTGCAGTCAATTTTCACATTCTGTGCAGAACTCTCACACAGGCTCAGTATTTCAATTTTCTCCAAGCATATTTCATGCTGTTGTAATTCTAATTAACTGCATTTTTATTAAAATACCAAATATTTCTTGGTTTTGTTAATTAATTTTGGCATTTTTACTTCTACGTCTATCTTTCAACCTTTCTTGCATATTTTAGTTTGCAACTGATATAGTTCTACATTATATATATGTAAAACAACACACACTTTATTATTATTATTATTATTATTATTATTATTATTATTATTTTGCTTTTCTTCCATGCTTTGAAGATTTCATTTAAAGGATACAACCCTAAATTTATTTTTTCTTCCTTTTCTTTCCTCATTAATGATTACTAAGGAGTAATGGTTCTTTTTAGAGCTGTTACAGGAATTATTAATATAAAGATTTGAATGATGATTTATGTGAACAGTACTTTGATATTACTATTCATTCTCCTTGTTCAAGTTATTGTTCATGCTGGTAGAATACTTCTGACCTGTATTCTCAGGAAACCTCTGCAACAATTTTACTGGAAATCTTGTTTCCTCGTAGAGGTAGTATTTTGCAAATATGGAAGTGTCACCTAGAACAAAGAAACTGGCACATTAATCTCCTGGGTCATGCAGCTTGAGCCCAACCAGGCAGTGATTTATTGGAATCCCATTGTTTATGATGCATCAGAAGGCTTGACAAGAGCTGCTCAGCTGTGGGTGTTAAAGTCTTCCTGCCTATCATGTTGGCACTGACTTTGAGTTAAGTATGTAGATTTCTTTCATGCTAAATGAACAGAATACTCAGGAGTGAGACGTTAGGAATTCTTTTAATCAGCAAAATAATACCATAGGTTCTATCTAATTTTTAGTGCTTTATATACAGTTTATTTCCCCATTGTTTGCTAGTACACAAAATGAACAACAGAATTAATTTCTTTCAACAGAAACATTTCTTTTAAAGAGCACATTTCTATTCTTTCCACCACCCTCCAGCACCTGGTTGTTTTCTTTTGAGTCCTGAAAGCCAAGATGTTAAAGCTTAGAAAGCCAAGAAGTGGTACAAGTGCAAGAATTAACCTCACGTGTTGTCTTTCCCAAGGAAGCTAAATGATCATTTGTCAAGTTTTCTTAGCAAGAGGGAAAAAAGAAAAAAAAAGTTACTGTTCAGCAGAGAGGAGAAACTGCTGTGTTGCAAATGTTTTGAGTAAACAAATGACAAGTAAACATATGGCTTTATGGATGCTGTCTTCCTGTTCCCTACCTTGGGTTTTGATAGGTGAGAGGAAAGTATAGCAAACAGTAATTTATTCTCTGAGATGAGTCAAGTCTTAACTAATGAAAACTCCTAGTACAGCATATTTGTAAGCAAGATATTGGTAAGGCTGGAAAGACCCTTGTTATCTTCAACCTTTCCCTATGAAAAATATACACAATTGATCATACTGGGTACTCATCTTCTTTTCATGTTGAATAATAGTAAATTAAATACAATGTAGAGTTCTAAATAAACTAAATAAAATGTAGAAGAAGAAATAGGTTATCTTATGTTAGAATATTTTATTTCGTCATTGTGGCAATGTAATGGAATTTAAAAGTTTAAGGTCAGTGACTTTTGTATTGTTAAACGGTCTTTAATTTAAAAGGAATGAAACTTAGGTTTTCTTAACAAGGTTGGTTCAGATTGTATCAATTGCCATGAAAAGCCACGTGCAATTGCTCATTTTTGCTATACATGTTCAGGTGATTGATTTGAAGCAAATGGAAAATTAAGTCTAGAAAAGTAAAGTGCTCCCTTAAAATGTCTTGTAACTCACTTGTGTGTCCTGAGCTAGTGCAGCATGTTTTATGCTTTACAACATGATTTGATTTCCTGTAACTGGGCATGAAAAATGCATTTGGACAGCCACAGTTCCGTACTGGGGCAGAGGCTTGCAGAGCATATTTAGTTCTGTTCTTACAGTTCAAGTTTTTCCTACTTCTTTCATTGATAAACTCTCTGTCCTCTGCTGAAATATGGAGGACACAGCACTCTCTGTGCGATTCTCTGCTAGTCTGTGAGAAATAGAGACCCTCTGGAAATGTTATCTGACTTTTTCTTTTGATATAAGTGTGTTTCTGCACACTTGTATCAGCTGCGGGACTGAACTGGGAACATAAGTGGTGTCTGTTGAGATGGGGCAGAGAACTGGAGTTGTCAGAAGATGGAGAGCGGCTACGGCCTCCCCAGGAGTCCCACAGCCTGAACTTTCTCCACTATATTTGCTAAAGAGCAGGATCCCATGGCATGATCAATATGCTTCCAAACAGAGGAATGGGAGGAACTCACCTTTTTCATCGATGTCTGACCTAGCGTATCTTGCTTACTTTTGACAAATGTGCAAATTCTGTGAGAAAGAATGAAAAAAACATAGAGTGAACTCGGCATAAATAGGAAATGGGGGGAAAGGATTGGATGGTTGTAGCTTCTTTGAAAAAATAAATGAAAGAGAAAAATTTGCAAAAAAAAAAATATTTTAAATTTTAGCAGTATTTTAACTGTTTAGCAGAGGATAGTAGCAGATGACTAGGGAAAGGCTGTTGGAAATAGGGTGGACAAGAAGTGATTTTTCAGGTGTATTTTCTGTTTCTAAGAGCCATTAGTTTAGGTAATTT
Source organism: Anser anser (assembly GCF_964211835.1). Classification (NCBI taxonomy): domain Eukaryota; kingdom Metazoa; phylum Chordata; class Aves; order Anseriformes; family Anatidae; genus Anser; species Anser anser. The sequence continues at coordinate 17,028,954 of NC_139735.1, read as the reverse complement.
CTGTCATTTTTAAGCTGCCCATAATGGTAATGCTCTTTAATTGTTTACCTTCCCTGCTTTTGAGCTAGATGACTTCACAAACTCCTGTGACAATGAGTCCATAGTTCAATTACACAGTGATATGGAGCTTCCTTGGTTTAGCCTCCTCCAGCCTCAGCCCTTCCCGAAATGACCCCTTTTTCCTGTGTCATAAGTAACAATAACAGATCTTCTCTGCTCACTTTTTTTGGTTATGTGCTTTGATACCTACCCCACACCCATGTTCCTCAGTCATCTCCTCTCCAAACTGAGTTGTCTGTTTTGTCTTTCTTTATCTGAGGTGCTTTTACATTTTTGTATTAATCAATGCTGAATTTCATTGTCCATTTTATCACTTGCTTAAACCTTTCAGAGATTTTTAATAAATATGTGGCACAACTTCTAACACTCATGATTTTTATATTTTTCAATGAACATACTCATTTTTTTCTGCTAGTTCTTACCAATTTATCTGAAATGTAAGTCAACCTTAACAGTCTGTAATTAACCAAGTACTTTCCAGAGCTCTTTTAGAAATGAGTGTCATATTTGTTGCCTTTCATTTCTCCAGTACTTAGGCAAATTTATATGATAGGTAAGTAGCAGTGTGAAAAAAGCAGAACAGTGTTTCAGCAGCTCCTTCAACCCCACATGTTGTTCTGGGTAGCAAAGCAAGGATCAGCAGCCGCACCTCGTTTAGCTCTGTAGAAGCATCAGGGAGACAGACCCCTGGCCCTGTTGACACCAGTGGAAGATTAAGTAACAGTTCAAAAGGCTCATCTAGTCCATCTTCAGTATTTCAGCAATGCCAAAGCAAATGCCAAGTCAGAGTGTACAAACAAGGAAAGGATATGAATTTCCTTCTCTTACCTTCCCATTCACAGCTCAGTAATTCTGAGTTCAATTCAAATCAGTTTTTACCTACATAATGATCCGTAACAGCTTTCTATGTCATATAACAGTGCAATCTTCCCTTGAACCAATGCAAACTTTTAGGCTTCACAATATCTTTGATGAAGAAGCTCCTTAGTTTTAACTCTATGCTTCACGAAGGACACCACTGTTTGTCTTATACTTGGCACAGACAACTTCCATTTGATCCCTCCTAGAGCTGGTACTAGGAGAAACAGTGTGTGTAGTTTATCCCTAGCCATCGTCCCAGTGACAGGCCTGATTTTATGGACCTTTATTATATCCTTCCTTAGACAGACAGAGCAGTCCTAGCTCACATAGTTTTTACTTTTACAGAAGCTGTTCCATAACTTCTGATCCTACCCTGGAGATTGTCAGTGTAAATCTAGATTGGGAAGTGGCAGCTGTGTGAGGGGAAATAAGAATATATTTCTCTACTATTTTCTTTAATGGATTTGCAAAAGAGAGATTTGTATATTCTTCGTCAATTGAGTAAGAGTGGAAATGTTTGAGTTCCAGCTCTTACCATGTGATTTACTTCTTCAGAGATTTATCTGCATAAGTGTAATAATATTTTGATAATATTGCTTTAATATTATGATGATGATAATAGCATGGCTATAACGATGATGATATGGCTATAATAATAGTGAATGTAAAGACATATTGTGAGATGTAGTAGGTTAATGCTTGTTAAGGCCATAGAAGATCTGAAATGGAGGACATGAGATTTGCAAAGGGCTTTTTTTTTTTTTTTTTTTTATTCTTGTTGTTATGGTATAAAAACGGGATAGCCACTGTGTATGTATGTGAGGCAGGGAACACAGCATTTTAACAGTACTTATTATGTTCATTGTATAGATATTCTCACATTCAAAGAGTATATATATATAGTCAACCTTTAAAATATTTATTTCCTGGGGTAGTTCATAAGTGAATATAAATATTATGTTTTTATATTGGTCCCTCATTTGTTACATTGCGAAATCCTGACATCCCTCAGCAAAACTCCTAATTTCTATTTAAAAGCTGCCCAATAAACATAGTTCTCTTTCAGATTTGTTCAGGGGAAAAAGGCGTCTGCACCTCACTGAATCAGAGCTGCATTCACCATTTCATAAATGACAAATTCAATGAGAATAATTCAGTGAAATGTTTTAGCATGACCACAGTAGTGATACTTAGATATACTAGCTTTATTCATTAACCCACGACAATCCTGAGCCCTTTTTTCTCATCTCAGAAGGAAACAGCACATTGTTTTCATAAATTGTGTTAAGCAAATAAATCAGAACTGATAAATAGATAGCAACTCCTAGTGTCAACCACTGTTTGAATAGATCAAAAACCCCACCTTTTGCAATATGTCACTTTCTGAGGATTTTACAGAAATACAGGTGTCACTGCCTGAGTTCCGATTAGGAAACTTAACCTGTCGAGTACCTGATTTAAAAGAAACAACAAACTCTTCCTTTGTCCTACAACCTGCATTTTCATGTAGCTTTATATTATTTTTTCAATCAATAAAACTTGAGAGCAGTGCTTACTTGTTGAGATCTGAGGTTAAGTTCCAGACACCTTTTCCAAACAGAATTCTACAAAAGGCTCCCTGATGACAGCTATTGATTAAGGCTGCAGTGCTCTTCTCTGTTACAAGACATTGAGGCAAGAAGTGTGTTAACTACGTAGAAGTGCTGTCAGAGAGTTATCCTGAGAGGAAGGGCAACACCTGGAAATGGTGAACCCACAAGAACAGAGAGCGAGGTAGGTAACTTGTCTCTTATTAGGAGCAATACGGAAAGATATAAAGTTGAAAAAGTTGTTGAATATGATTCTTGTACAAGTAGTCACTCTAGCAGGAACAGCAGATGATGGAGTAATAGTAGCAAAGCAGTAATGGAGCAGATCTAGTTCTGTGTGGAGGGATGGCACAAGTCAGCTTAGCTGTGTGACTGTGTTTGTGCTGTACGATGCTGGAGCAGGTCGCTAACATTCCTCCTTTTTGCTTAGGTCATATAATGGGATCATACCTGTAATCTCAATTCACGTTATCCATGCCACTCTACTAATGCTGTTAGAGGAATGTCCTTGAAGTTGCTTGATATGATTACTTGGCTGGACTCTTAACCGTATCTAGCTTGTCTGATCAAAGAGCTCAACACACAGGCCTGAGAATGCCAGTCATTAGTGTAACAGCCAGCCAAGAAGAGATGTGAAGACTTAAAGGGAGTGGAACTAAATCACCCTTAGACTTTCCATTAAATCCTTTTAATTCATAGTTTGCTGTCTTTTGTCCAGCACAGACATTCTTCCAATGATTATTGACTGCATTTTAGGGTCCTTCCTTGCAGGATCTTCTGGGTCTCAGCTGCTGTATTTCTTCAAATCAGGTCATGCCTATTTTCTTCTCTGATTGAATTGGTTTAACAGGCAGGATGCTTTCTTAGAAGGTAACTTCTGTATGTGCTTCTTTGCAGCTTTTCTCTTAGAAGTTATTTTCCATATTTTCTTGAAAAAACTTGCTATCTTTTCCATTTCTCCACCTCCTAGCAGGAGGGCCCTTTCTCTTGGCTCCAGGACATTTCTTTATGACCAACTCACAGAGCATCTTTGGCTTTTCTGTTTTACTTTCCAGTGCCACCAAAAAAATAATAATATATATATATATATATATATATATTCCTTTGTGCATTTTTCCCAAAGAGACATAAGAAAACAAACACTATGAAGCTCAGGAATTGGTGGTTCTTCCATAACCATCTCTGCCTCTGCTGTCATGCCCGGAGGGCAAAGAACTGCCCTCTGCCTTTTTATGTTTGTTTTTGTACCTTTTTGGAATCTCTAGGAGAGATTATGAAGCCAAATATAAAAACAGGGAGTTTTTTTTTTTCCGGAATAATCAAATGACTGGGTATTGATTATGCTCACCATTTGAAACTATTTGACAAAAATTATACAAGCTAGCAAAAGTGAATTGGTCTCCAACTATTCATCTGCCAAATATTTTCTCATTTATTCTCTTGATTTGTTTTAGTAGCACTAGCACTAAGCATCTAGATTAGCTCTTGAAAAAAAAAAAAAAAAAAGCTCTCTTGACCTCCTTCTAAATGCAGTTCTTTTCCAAAAGCAGAAATGGGCAAATCCATGTGGATAAAGAGACAGAGTAAGAAAAGAACCCCAAGGAGATTTTGACCCTGTAATCTTTGATATTGCAGCCCAGCATGTTAACATTAGTCCACTACACCACATTATGCAAAAGTGTGAGTTTAAAGGCCACTGAACTCTACAGATTTTCGCAGTCTTTCACAGTTACAGAAACACCTGTTCTAAATATATTTGTGCTGATGGGTCTATAGCCATCACAGTGTTCCTTAAAGATTGACCTTCAGTACCTGAGCTACCCAGTGTAAATGCAATGAGGGCAATAATTTGTATCTGCCTTCATGTTAAACAGATATTTATGCTGAAAAATGGACCAGCTTTGTATCTTGTGACAAAACATTTCCAATGTACACCTCGTTTCTGAGAAGAGCATCTCACATGCTAGCTAAAAAGACTGGGTTCAGTTTCTGTAGGCTGGTGAGTGAATAATTGTGAGCAAGTGTACGCACCAACACAAACCAGTCAAACCAGCATGCTCCTATTATATATCATATGTTTTACTTTGTGGTTTGTTTTTCCTGTATATACAATGTCTGTCTTGGCAGCACTACAAAACACAGTGTATGTATCTATGCAAAGCACATGAATGGCCTCAATATCACTTTTCTCACAAGGATTTTTTAAAAATATTTTTCGTATTGAATCTCCTCTAACTTTACAATAGCATCAGCAATTTGCTATAAAGATACTTCAGGGAAGGGAAAGTAGATTGTTAATACTAGCGTATAACCTGCCATCTGGACACACTTAACACATGGTGAGATGTAAGGATTCAACCATTTGTGGAATTTGATCCCAGAGCTCACTTTCAGTCAGGTAATGTCATGTCTAGACAGGCACAGCTGTTGTACGTACATCATGTAGTTTGTTGAATTTATGGCCTGATTGTGCTAGGATAATTCTGTATTGGGATTAGTGCAAAACCACAGTGCTTTGCTAGGTGAATTGGTGACATCTGAGTTCAAAGGAGCATGATACATGCCAGTGTCCCCAGTGCATGGAAGCATACATAACAGCTTCATGAAAATAGTATAATTCCCTTGACTTAGATCATTTTCAAAGGTACACAATGGAAAATTAATATTACCTATCACCTACCCTTTGTTTGGGTTGTGCTACAGAACCCTCAGTTACATTTCCAGAGTTCTCCACAAAATAAATAGCAATTCTGGTGGTGATCCTTCAGGTATGTTGCAGACAGCTGTTGACATTTCTTACTCCTTCTGCTTATGTTGTGCCTTTCTGCCCAGGCAGCATACGCTTTTCCTTCACCAGCTTTAGCATATATGGTCCTTAACATATTACTGGAATCTTATCTAATATAGACAGCTTCAAAGGGTAAATAGTGGCAGACTGCTGTGAAAAAAAAATAATATATATATATATGTACATTCTGATGTCTATTTTACTGGAACAGTTTCTTCTGTTTAAATGAACAGTTATGTTTATGGAGGCAACCATACTTACTGTACTCAAATTTCTCGGCAAATTCACCATGTGTCGTGAAAACGTCTTTGAGTGGGTCTTTTTCCTATTCAGACACATCCAGATTCTTTCTTTTTTGTTTTTCCTTTACATAAAACTGTAACTCTTCTCTAAGTATTGTCTTGACAGATCCAAGTTCTTGGAATGTCCACGCAGTAAGCAAATACAGCCGTGGAAATACTAACTATAATGACTTTGCCAGGCACCTTCACTGATCAGTGTATAACTATCCTTTTGTGATACTTAAGCATATGTCAGCAGTGAGCAGAACAATGTATTAGTTAGTATAGCATCTCTCATATTAACTGTATCCTGAGTCTTCCTGCTGAGCCTACATATTAAATATGAACACCATAACACTCCATTCGTATTTTACATATGCATGCGTGTATTGGCGTTGAACAATTGAAGAATGTTTTGAAAACACTCTCTGAAAAACTTCCAAATGCAGAATTAGGATTTTATACGGTGGGGCTGTGGTGTGAAAGCTTTATTTGTGTTGCTGTGCTATAGAAAAAAAGACAGGGAGCAAGGGCACTCTCTCTGCAGTTTGAAAAGAGATAGTAAAAGGGACTGTAAAAGGTGAGTGAAGGTAAACCAGACAGTTTTTCTTCTCCATTGGCAGATGGCACTAAAAACATTTCAGTCAGTTAAGTCCATGCGTCAACATGGTTTTGTTCTGGGAGTAGTAATCCTCCAGAGCCTACCATCTGTTCCTTTCACTAACATATGCACCATGAGGTAGGTATGGACATTTTTTAGGAAAAGATGATGGCATCCATTTCCGGAACAGGGATGCTGTTCACCACAACTGGGGATATTGAAATGTGCTAAAAATTCAATGCTCACCATGTCACAGATAGCATCTCTGTTATGCATCCTGGAACTGAGGAAGGAGAGCTGTCTATTGCTTGGCCATTTCATTGATCCCCAAAGGCTGGATGTTGCCTAGAATATGCCACTCAAAAGTTGGCATTTAAAGTGTAAATTTAACATTTGTCAAAAATTGCAGTCTATATGTGATATCTTTCTTTGGAATATGTTACTTCTAAAAATTTTTTACCTAATGCTAAAATATCCTCAGTTACCTCTAAAAATGTCAAGCGTATCTTCCTTTTTATTACTGAAGCTGTAAGAAGACCTAAGGACAGCCTCATGCATTTCTGCAAAATAGTAGTATTGAACCTTCCTTATTTCTCTGTTGAAGACAACATACCTTTTTCTTGCAACATAACTTTTCTTGCTTTTGGTCTGTAAACTAGGAGAGTTTTGTACTTAAAATATCAAGACCTACATGAGCTCAATAGCAACTGGAACATGATTTTGAAAACTGAAATGGGGATGCATATTTCAAATGTTATTTGGAGTGATGCTGACTGATCTGCAGTCAAACACCAGGAAAAAACTTCTCTCAAACTCCTGAAAAATTAGTATATTTGGCCTTTTTTATAGTTGTTTCAGATTTTACGGCTAGTCATGCTGTCTTGCCCCCCCAGGATATTAAATAATAACAGTCTTGAGGCAGCAAGGAGAAGAACTAATTGTTTTTCTCCTTCTATTTTACTACTGCTGCTATAATTGGAAGCTATCTCCTTACAGTTGCATCTGTAGTGAATAGTAATTATAATTCTTATAATTTTTTTTTTTCTTACAGATTTTTCCCTGATAAAATAACATTTCATACGATATCTTGTCTGACTTGACAAGACAAAGAAATGCACAAGTCAGTATATTAACATTGTTTTTGTGGTGTTCTTATATACAAAACCTGATTCTCTGTAGCTAACACTAAACTTGTGGCCTGATCAATAAAATGGAGTAAGGTAACAGCTGGAGAAAACGAACCATGAATCAGAGAGCAGAGTTTTATTTTAATCCTTCATTAGTCTGTACATAGAGTGCTGAACATAAAATTTGAGTGCTATGACTAAGTATAGCTTTGAAATTAATTTAGGTCAAACTGAGTCACTTAAAAGGTCCAGGAAAGCAAGTTTGCCAGCTTGTAGTCAAATCAAACAGTCACACTATTTTAAATCAGTTTTGTTGCATCATCATGTTGGCATTGTGAAGAAAAAGATCAAATATTTTATCAACACATTTCATCTATATAGTGGAACATGGTGAAGAGATTCCTTAGCTTAGTATAGAGTGAAAGTGTTTTATTCCAGGTAAGAGTGAAAGCTCATCTCATCTCTTTTCTAACAGTTCAGTTTTGTTACTAAACAATGTTAATTTCATTTGTAAAATGAGATTATTCTAGGATTATAGTGCATAACATGAGAGAGCCAAAAAAAAACATTCAAAATGACTGTGAAGTTTTATTGGAAACAATAAATTCGTAACCAAGAGGCTCTTATGTGCCCTTTCATGAGCTGAGAAGCAAATAACAAAGCAAAGTTGGAGTAAAATTTTTTAAACTTAACTTGGGCTGCAGATATTCATTAAATAATTTATTACTGTATGCTAGTATATTACGAGTATATTTTTTAACATTCATTTGTAGCTCTAAACAACAGCATAAAGATAAGCTTGCAGCATCCAGTTGAGTGGAAGCTGGTTATTTTTTAAATCATCCTTCTGACCTAATTTTTAAACTAGACAGCAGGAGTACCTGTAGCTGAAAATACATGGGGAAAGCATCTGCAATACACAATAAACTCCATAGGCACGTTCAGTATAGATTGTGACTGATCATAGTGACAGAATCTAGAGTCTAGTCTCACTGCACTTCCTGCTATATTGTTGCTCAGACTGTAGCTAGTATATGTGGCTTTTATTCTTTTTCTCTCCAACAGTTTGACTGTCGGATGTTCCAGAAATCTTCTCTTATTATTATTTTTCGGCTCAGACCCAGGATTGTACACAGAGCATTTCTTAAGACCTTGAAAAACCTAATTTCCTCAGACACATACCTTTTGGTATGATTAATGTAATCAAAACTTTATTTTATTAGTATGGTGCACTAAAGGTATATATAATGTGTTCGACATTTTCATAACAAAACACAGACCATGTGTGTAGAAAATTGCATTATAAATCAACTTACCTATATACTTTTTTTCCCCCTTGGATAAACAAAAGCAATTGTCATATGCAAAACTTTAATTGAGAGGAAGCTACTTTGGCATTCTGTCCACAAAAGAGAAAATATATGAAGGTACAAAACTTCACTTGTCTTACTTCCATTTTTGAAATGGTGTAATTTAACCCGCCTGTGAAAACTCTAGCTATATATTTCCAAAGCTCTATTTATGGTATCTATAGATGTGTAGATAACTTTCCACTTCTAGGAAGAAATTTAGTATGCCAAGATGTAGTCATTAGGGAGTTTTTAATAGTGAGTTATAAAACCCTCAGGAACAGGGTTTCATGCCAACACAACCTTAACTAAAGCAGTACAAAAGACAAGGATGCAATATAGTTAAAACAATAGAAGTCCAGAATATCATTACCTAACCAGGTCCCCTGGACAAGTTTTCTGGTTTTTAGCTTTACAGATTTAACAGCATCAACTGTAGATATTTTTTTTGGTTTGTTTTGTTTTGTTTTCTTGTTTGTTTGTTTTCTTAATTGTCTTTTTTTTTTTTTAACAGATGTATTAGAAAGAAAGAGATTTATAAAACTGCAGCAGAGGACAAAATAGCAGAGAAATGATTGAAGATGTGTATTTGATTTGGTTTGGTTTACAAGGATTACTTAGGCTATATGAAAATCCATGAAGGTCATAATGACATTTATGTCATTCTAAAACTGATATGTGCTATTTTTTATTCCCTTTATACGCTGAACATTAAACGTACTATTGAATTAAAAAATAGTTGTATTCAGCTTTTAGTGCAGAACAAACTTCTACGGAGATATATTATCCAGAGTCTAAATTCATACCTTTTTGAGTTAAATAACATTTTCAACTTAGATGAAATTTGACTAGAATTAAAAACACATAGCTACTGCACGTAATTGTAATTTTTGTAAAAAGCAAACAAACAAACAAACAAAAACATTTATAGGGGAGCTGTGACCACAGTTTTGTTGTTGTTGTTTGTTGTTTTTGTTGTTGTTGTTGCTGTTTGTTTCTGTTTTTGTTTTAATTTTGAAGAGTCCTCTTTTGCTCTCAGTAATGACTGAAATCTGTTTTAGGCACATTGAGATTACAAATTCATAAATATATCATAAATAGCTATTTCATTATAGCTTTCAGTAAGTATCTGTTTTTTAGTAGTCAGGCATCTTGTCAAAGAAGCTCCAGGATAATATGAGTTGTATTCTTAAATCACCAAAATTTGAAAACAATCAGAGTTTTAGCAAACAAATGATGTGTTCTTTTTGTGTTTTGCATTCACATTTTTGTCTCCTTCCCTATTTTTCAACTGCAAACTGAGGAGAGAAAAAAGAAGTTGAGATTAATCAAATTCCAACTCAGAACTGTGGGCAACAGGGAAAATACAGTACTTTGTATATGCAAGGTACTTTAAAGACTAGGACCTGTTTCATAAACCCTTTTGTCATGCTTTAATTTATACTTACATGTTCTTCTGACTTTATTTTTCCAGTTATTTTATATTAATAGAGTCCTTGTCACTTTTTTTTTTTAAGTGATTGCCAGATATCCAGATATTAATAGATTAAGTTTGTTCTAATTCTTTAATCCTTGTTCTTTAAATAAGTGGAAGTGAAGGTTTACAACTCTTGCTCACCAGATGGCCTTTGTATTATATGCCTTTGATCATCACAGACCAATAGTCCCTGATGTCTTAGTTATAGCAGTCTCACAAGAGCCTGAACACATATGCACAACTTTGCAGATATTAGTAATTATACTTAATTTCAAATATTACAGTGGTACCTACTTGCTTCTGAAAGTCAAAATAAATATAAATATTTTGCACTGCTTTGTAATGTGAGAAAACTTGATCCATATCATCTAGAGCTGTGCTTGTGGATCAAGAGCAATATTTAGGTCCAAGTATCATTTGTATCATGGGAACAAGAGTTAGAGGTCACCCCATTGTTGTTCATGGTGTTCAGTATATTTGCATTTTAGACAAAGTAAAGATAAACACAGAAAATATCTTCTTAACTTGGGGAAAAAAAAAGTATGAAGTAACTCAAAAACTGAAATAGCTGAAAATCAAGATGAACTTAGTAAGAAGGATCATATTGCTTATGCTGTTTGGCTCAACGCTATTAAGATAGTTTTGGTGTTTTTCCCAGCAATTAGATGACTTTGCTAAAATACATTCCAAAATATTTATGTAAAAGAAGCACACATAACATGGAATGTATTTATTAACTGTCTTTTAACTTCAAAGGTTTTTATTTTTACATAATGTTATCAGTAGAAGATGTTTTACAAAAAGCCCTGAGTTCTGTCTCCTGAGCAGATTGAGTACATCTTCAGTAAATTGGCAGATGGCACCAAGCTGGGCAGGAAAGTTTATCTGTTGAGGGTAGGAAGGCTCTGTAGAGGGAGCTAGACAGCTGGGATTGATGTGCTGTGTCCAATCGCATGATAGTCAACATGGCTAAATGCTGGGTGCTGCACTTGGGTTATAACAACCCCACGCAGTGAGATAGGCTTGGGAAAGAGTGACTAGAAAGTTGCCTGGCAGAAAAGGACCTGGGGGTGTTGGCTGACAGCCGGCTGAGCCAGCAGTGTGCCTAGGTGACCAAGAATGACAACAGCATCCTTGCTTGTATCAGGAGTAATGTGGCCTGCAGGCCTAGAGAAGTGCTTGTCCCCCTGTGCTCGCTCTGGTAAGCCCATGCCTCGAGTACTGTGTGGGGCTTTGGGCCCCTCATGACAAGAGGATTCAGAGAAGAGCAATGAGGCTGGTGCAGGGACTAGAAAACAAGGCCTGTGAGGAGCAGCTGAGGGAGCCGGGGCTGCTCAGTCTGGAGAAGAGGAGGCTGAGGGGAGACTTCATCGATCCCTACAACTGCTTGACAGGAGGCTGCAGCGAGGTACATGGGCCTCTTGTCTCAAGTGACAAGTGATAGGATGTGAGGCAATGGCCTCAAGTTGTGCCAGGGAAGGTTTAGATTGGATATCTGGAAGAATTTCTTCATGGAAAGTGTGGCTAGGCATTGGAACAGGCCACCCAGGGAGGTGATGGTGTCCCCGTCCCTGGAGGTGTTTAAAAGACATGAAGATGTGGTGCTTGGGACATGGTTTAGTGGTGAACATGGTTTAGTGGTGGACTTGTAGCGTGAGGTGGGTGGTTGAACTTGATGGTCTTAAAGGCCTTTTCCAGCCTAAATGATTCTGTGATTCTATAAAAATGGTCATTGGAGCTGATCAACAGTTTGTACAATTCATAAAAAGTAACTCTTCGTTTGGTGTGCCTCAAAATGTAATCCCACAGTAATCCTGTAATTCCTTTCAACAATATGAAAACCTCACAAAATATAACATATATAACATATATATATATAACATATAGAATATAACTAGTGCTTGTATCTGTACACACCATGCTGTTATGTTGTAAAGCCACACCTATGGCTGTAAAAATCTGCTTTGTAAATTAAAAGCAACTGTTTTCCTGCATTCAGGTGTTTGAATTCAATGAAGCATTGTATTCTGGCCAGCACAGTCAAATGGTCACTGGTTAGTGCTGCTGGTTGGTTTCTCATTCCAAAAGATATTTTACAAGAAATTTATTTATAGTGCACTACTTATATAATGGTGAGGAAGCCTCATTTTGGTAAGGATCAGAGGGTAGTGCTAATTAACACTGCAGGGTTTGTATTACCTACCACTGTTGTCCACATTTCCCATATATACTGAAGCATTTGCTTTCCTGTCACTGAAATACCAAGGGATTTGTGTGTTTCTTAGAAAAGCAAAGATCTCAGTTTTATCTCTGGATTTATGCAACATAACTCTTGACAGTTCTCCTCAAGCCTTTGACAGAGTTGTTGAATTAAGAAGAAGATGGAATGGGAGTCAAGGTAGGGTGGGAGGAAGGTCTGCAGATGATGTAGTCCTACAGATGATGACACTCACAGCAAAGGAGATGGGCTTTGTAAGAAAATAGAAACAAAATCAAGTACTTCTATTGCACTGATGCACATCTCTGGATAGAAGGACCTATTTATTATAGAGTGCTTCCTCAGCAGCATGGTGGCTCATAAAGTACTGCTTCTAAACTACACAGAAAGTACTTCTCTTGTATGAGGAAAATGTAACAGAGTTATAAGGCATATGTCTGTATATTCCACTGCTTACTAACAAAGTAGCACTGAAAATAGTTAAGAAGGGAGAGAAAAATAGGAAAATAGAAATTAATCAAGTTTTTTCCATGTGCTTTTGTACACTGGAACAGATTATTGTATGTTATCAGGACAGAGAAAAGTGGAGCAATGGATAATATTGCTTACAGATCCTGTTTGTGTGTTTTTTGTTTTGTTTTGTTTTGGTTTTGCATGTTTCATGTACATTGATAGTCTTTTCATTGCAGTTTTGGTTCACAGTACTTGTGTTGGTAAAGCGATTTTTCTAATTGATTAGTTAACCGTCCATGTTTTTCATGATTATCAGTAATTCAAGGTAATTAGTATGACATTTTGTTTTACTATCTGATGATTTTAAAATGATCCCATCTATTATGGAACTAGCCTATAGGAATAAAAGAGATTAAAGCAATAGAATTTCACAGAATTTTAACTGCATCACGTAAAATCATTCTAACAGTACTGAATTGAATAGAAAATAATAGTCTCCTACAGTGTTTTCAAGTAACCTGCCAAAGGTAGGAGTTACAATAAATAGAATGGTACAGGCTGTTAGAAAATCATCGAGAAAGGTGTTTTTTTTTTGTTTTGTTTTGTTTTGTTTTTCCCTATTAAAGTATACAATTTATTCTCTTAATCAGTGTATTTCACTTATTGTATCTTGAACAGATAGAAAGAATTCCACTGGTTGGTTGTAGCTGGACTTCTTTACATTGGTTTTTTAGTTGCTAGAACACATTGGTAGATCCCAGTTGGATGCCCCACCCCTGGAAGTGTTCAAGGCCAGGCTGGATGGGGCTTTGGGCAACCTTGTCTAGTGGAAGGGGGTTTGGAACTGAGGTCTTTGAGGTCCTTTCTAACCAAAAGCATTCTATGATTCTGTGATCCAGATCCAACAGGCTCATACAGCTCCTTGTGCTCCTCAATCCTACATAGGTTTTAATTTATTTTTCCACTTATGTCAATATGAAGTCAGAAAACCACATGCTTCACTGGATATAAATGTTGGTGGCTTTCAGAATGGGCTTTGTAGCCATTACAACTAAGAGTAAACCAGAATAGTCCCAAGGCTGTAATAATTTATGCTGGTGACATTTACTCCAGGTGGTCAGGGATTATAATATGCCATAAGTTTATGTTTCTCCACAATTTACATTACATTAATCATAGCTTATCTAAAGATGAAGGTCCAGCTTCAGGTTCAGTTATATATCTGCTACAAAGCAAAAATTCAAAAGCAGTTGCTGTGACTTCAAGCATTGCCTATCTCATCTGTGTGCTCAAATACTCAGATTCAAGGAAATGATTTTTTTGAAATCAATTAAGTCTTATTTATAAAATATTCTACAATGTGGAAAGTCAGCTTTAAAATAATTTCCAACTTCCTGGCTGTAAATCAAAGCTTACGGACAGGAAACTCATCAGTTGTTTTTATCTTCAAATTTAATAGTTCTATTCTGCACTGTATAAATGACTTAGGAGCATTAGGGTTTTTATTGTCTGTAAACTGCATTGTTGGTACTTCCTTTTAAATATTTATAAGTCTACTGTTAAGAACAAATCACTTTCTCAATCTATTTCACTAACAGAAATTATTTATAAGTATATCATTAATTATTTAGATTTTCCTGGTATTATATTTACATTAATAATTAAATGCATCTAATTATTAAATTGTATAAATAAGATTTAGTTTCATTGATGTGCTGAAATGCAAACAGCAATTCTATCACTGACTGTAAACATTTGAAATGATATACTCTTCAGTAACAAGCACTCTTAGTTGCCAGAAGTCATGACAGTAACCTGCTGAGCTAACTTACCCTCTTAGTGTCTCTGGTACGTAATTATGGTACCTCTGACAGGATTTGGATTCTTCCAACTAGAATCAGCTTTGTCCACCTCTTATAGTTGTTACAGTGCAGGTAGCCAGCAGTCATAATGCCAGTGTCTTTACACTGTTCACCAATTACCTCTGTACTACCTAATAGAAATTACCTTTTATAGAAGAGGTGAAAAACTGATTCACACTCCAGGAAACTTTGGCTGTGTCCTCATTAAAATCTTCACAGAGTGCCACAGCTCAACAAAATGTGTAACACTGTGCCTTAATCCCAGAAGTTATAACTGATCTCAAGGGGTACTTTGATTTCTGCAGTGCCCCAACATGCACATTTCTGCAATGTACCAGCAGCATCAGCTTCCTCAGCACAGCATTTCCAAGCAGCAGAAAGGTGAGGTTCGTGCTCCCTGCTATACAGGATGGCACAGTTAACAAGTGGCTTATTTCTCTCTCAGTTGTGTCTTGTACAAAATGTAATTATGTGATGAGTAAAACGTAACCTATTTCAGCCCCTGATTATGATAAAGTTAGAGTAGGTTCAAAAGCCTATCATTACCTGTATGAAGTCTTCTGGTGTGATTAAAGTTCTTCAGCATAAACCTTCAGCTAATATAGTCCCTCTGCTATTTCTAGTCTTTCCATTATCAGGGATTACTCATGATTAGTGATTATGTTCAGTGGTCCATGTGTGCAACTTTTGCAGCAGACAGACACAGTGTTTACATCTTTTTGAAATGTGGAATGGCTGTTTTCTGGGACTCTTTCCTGGCACCAGAAACAGCTCATCATTTTTAACCCAGCACCTGAAGACCTGAGGGCTGGACTAATGACAGTAATGAGAAATACGTTTTTTAACTTTTTTTTTTTTTCTTCTAAATATTTAGGTGGAACAGGACACCTATTGTAAATAGTCCTCCTGGAAGCACTCTTAACAGAGTCCTTTTCGACTTTTTCTGTCTTCCTGAGTGCCCTTGGAAATAGTCAAATTAATCATAGACTAAAACTTCCCAGTGAATTATAAACAGTGTTAGATTTTCCAAATGGGATTTGCTGTTGTTCGTAGCAAGTAAGCACCTGTTATAAATAGCTGCCATTAGCTGAATGCAGATATAAAATGTTCATAAATGTTTATTATGGCACTCCATGTTTTCAGTACCAGCTTAATACTTTCTTCTCAGGTCTTTATTTGGTAATGTAATCCTGAAATCTTTAATTGCCTGCTTTCATCATAATTTCTTTATTCTTTTAACCTATTTCCAGCTATGCTGATTTATTGAGAAATAAAAGTAAGAATAATGTCAATTATTCTTCCCAAGCTAAACGACCCAAGGGAGCACTTTAGGACAATGTGAACTGCATGGAGAAAGAACTGAGCTGATGCTAACTTATATGAACTTTTAATTTGAGAATAGTGCTAGAAGTGAATCATAGTCTTCAAGGTGAAGGAGTACATTAACTTCCTAACTAAGATGACTTAACCTTAACTGTGAAAGTGACATTAATAACCTGGCATATCTGTTACAATTATGTTTCTAATCCTACAGAAGCTGAAGAATATTTATTTTCAAAAAAAAGCAATGAATTGGCAGAATATATATATTCTAATCATGAAGAACATGCAATTGGAATAAGAAGAAATCTAAGAAATCTTTCGTTTTATATGTCTTACATTCAAAGAGAATTTTCTAAAGCCTGTAATATTCTTTCTTTGACTAGTTTTTACTGTTTTATATTGGGTTTTGGTTATCTGGTTAGTTTGTTTGCTGAAAAACTGAACTATATAAACTAACACTGTATGTGATGAAGAAATACAAGGCTGACTGAAACTGTGCATGCCACAGGAAGAAAAGAGCAGCATACATGTCTAGTTCTAATTTTAGCAAGAGTAAGTGGCTAGTGGACTTCAGAAAGAAGCACAAAAATAGATTGCAAACATCGTGCCTTAATGCTTTTAAGTTGCAAAGAAATCTAATTGCTCACGCAGGGATGGGAAGTCAGAAGTCAGAAAAGTCATGACAATAATGGCCTTCAGTCTAATCACTAAACTTCATCCAAAGCTGCCTAACTTTCTGTCATATCAAAGTTCCTCTTGAATTGATTATGTACACCTGTTACGTCTAATCCTAGACTGTGAATTGCCTCAAGATTTTTTTTAATTTTATTTTTTTTACCCCAGTGTGGTTTGTGTTTCTAAGCTCTTTCCATCTCTAGCTGTCTTGATCTATATCAGATTTTCTTCTACCAAAGTTACTTTGCTTAAGTTATTTATGCACAGACAAATTTACACATGAAGACAGTCATATCAGTATTCATATGTACACAAGAATTCACTGAACCTTTTCCAGGAAGAATTCAAGTGCATAATACAGTTTTGCTTGCAGATTGCATATTCTGTCTGAAAAAAATTGTCCTAAGTAGAAAAAATGTCAGGAGTCAGCACAATGTTATGAAGACTACACATCAGAATATTATCAAGTTTCAGTGTATCACACAAAAGGTATATATAAATAAATGTATTTCTTTTTTACACAAAAAGGCTCTAAAACAAATACCTCTGATAGAAATAACAAGATTATCTTCAGTAGTCCATGGTTTGGGACAGATTTTAAAGCCAACCAGAACCCTCGATAATCAGTTCGCAAGTCTTCACTGAGTTTTCGGTAGTCATGTATCTATAACTGTAGCTATGCATTTTGTAGCTATATATTCTGTAGTTATGCCTTGCTAAGCTTATGTGTAGCTAGTTCACATGCATCTGCATCAGCTCTAAGTACTACAAGAACTTGAATTATAGCCAAGCTTTTTGTATAGCCAAACTCTGTGAGATAGTGTCATATTAATCTATATGTTTACGTGTTGATTATGGGCCTATGTAGTGTAAATAAAAGTATTAGTCTGCAGACCCGTTGAAAGGAAGTTGTTTGATTCAGGCATGTAATTGTTCCATGTCACCTTATATTCACCCCAGCTAAAAAAAGAATTTTGCTTCACTGTCAGTGTTTAGATCTGTCAAATGATAAGGCCACAAATAATCGTATATAATATTGTTAAAGCTAGACACGTGGGCAGAAAAGGCTGTAGCAGATTGGAAACAGCTCTCTCTTGTCAATAGAGATTTTGCATCTCTGAACTCTCATCCAATTTGCAAGTAATTAAAATTTAATGCTCTTTAACATGATTAGGAAAAAATCTTAATCATAAGGCAGATTGACCTACATGTCTGATAGACTGAAAAAATGTCACCTTACACAAATTTCTTCTGATTACAATTCTCAGTGAAACTAGTTGTTTGGGAATGAGATTCTGCAGACTCTGGACACAGGGTATCAACAAATGCCTTTGAAAGTTGATTAAACTCAACAGTGCCAACTTGTATCATCTTAAGGAGGTGTGTGCAGTGCAGTAGTACCAACCTGTACATAGTTTCCTGAAGACAGAATTTCTAATCTTTCTTTAAAGTCAATGTTCTCTCTCTTTTTTTTTTTTTTAAGGAATTTGAGTTCATTTTAAAATGAAATTCATAGAATCATTGTAGAATCATTTAATGGTTTTGGTTGGAAGGGACTTCAAGATCGTATAGTTCCAACCCCCCTGCCATGGGCAGGGGCACCTCCCATTAGACCAGGTTGCTCAAAGGCTTCAAGAGTTCCAGGGATGGGGCATCCACAACTTCTCTGTTTCAGTGCCTCACCACTCTTATAGTAAAGAATTTTTTCCTAATATCTAATCTAAAACCACCCTCTTTTAGTTTAAGGCCATTCCCCTCGGTCCTATCACTCCACTCCCTGATGAAGCTCTACAGGTTTTCCATAGCCCCCCTTTAAGTACTAGTAGGCTGCTATAAGGTCTCCCTGGAGACCTTATATCCCAGTTTGATCTTGATCAAGTCCATGCCTGATGGTGATGAGCTAAGATAAAATGTATTTTATTAGTAGGATAATAATGCTACAAGATCATATATATTCAGATATGTCAATAATAAATATAGATCGGAAAACAGAAAAAAGGTTTCTAAGCTCTAGCCAAGCAGGATGTAGTGAAACATTTTCAGACAAGGTGGAGTATGGAGGAGACATTATGATAAGACAGAAGTAAGAAATTAATGAATTAAAAAGTAAAACTTGTGACCTTTGTCTTTGGATGTTCAATTTGCTGGTATCCTCAAGAGGGGGCTGGTAAGGCTCTTAGTTGTCATTTGTTGATTGTTGCTGGTACTGAATTTATATTGACATTAATTAAATCCGTGCTTGAAAGGTTGTGCTCGGAGACTTAACATGGCTAGAAAGAGATACTGAAGGGATGCACTACCATGCTTGGAGATATTAAGAAATCTCATAAGTGATTGATTCATATACCCTCCTTTGCTCAGGATTAAAATGGTCACTAGGCTTTTTTTCCCAGAAGATGATTTTCCCTGCATCAAATTGTAGTCAACTGGATTTGGGGTGGGTAGGAAATGAGGAAATTTGTCTTTCTTAGTTGCTGGGGAGCACGTACCTGATTATCTGCATGTTTTTTACTTAGGAAACTTTGTTCTATTCTAGGGACAAGGAATGCTAATAATGTCGTTAATATCACACTCTTCCTTTAGCACATCTGTAATTTTTAGAGTCTTACATTTCTGTCAAAAGGTCATAAGCATGTTAAAGAACAGTGCCTGTGCCATGCCATGTGGTATACAGAGTGAGTGTCTGTGGTCCATTCTGGACCAATCATCTTTTTCTGGTGAGATAAAACTTCTTCTGAGTGCTGAATCCCTTCTTTCTCTGTGTTTCTGTGCTCTTAGATGTGGCTCTGTAGCAAAATGCCAAAATGCTTTCCAACTCATGGCTCCATTTTTAATTTTCGTAAATTTTATCAGAGATGGGCTGGTGTTCCTATATGCAGGAATACCCAACTGTCTTACTTCTCTTTAATACTGACATCTGTCCACTTCGGGGAGGGGGGGGGGGGGGGGGGGGGGAAGTATCTTTCTAGGTACTTTTTTGATTCCTACTGAACATAAAGGAAATATTTCATTGAACTATCTATTGTAACTTCAATAGTTCCTTGAGTAGTAATTGCTAGTTTAGATCCCAGTATTTTATTATGAAAAGTTTTAGTTGTTCTTCCCCATAAGCATTATTTTGCATTTATCAACACTGATTTTCCTTTGCTATTTTATCATAGTGATACTAAATATCACTACACATTCTGTAAGTCTTCTCACCTCTCATTTTTACTACAGTGAATAACTTTGTAGCAGCAGAAAACTATCTCACTTCATCCCTTTCCCAGGAGCAGCAAGGTCCCCAGCATAGACCTTTATAGGACTTTGACCATAAGAACTAGCTATTTATTACCTAAATATCATTTATAGTCTGTTAATTGCTTACAAATCAATGCAATGACTTTATTTTGTATACCATGGCAGCTTAATGTCAAGAGTGCTTGACAAAAGACTATAATGAAAACTCTCTGAATAGCCAATCATAAACTTTTCCTATTGGTGATGGCTTTGAAAATTCATGTTATTTCTGTAGAATATCACTGTCCCTACAAGGATTTCTGCTTGTTTCTCTTATATAATATATGCATGCATTGCTGATTCTACTATTCTTAAGTATTCCTGCTAATCTATTTGATACAATATACTGAATTTTTCTGAGTTCCTCCTTTATAAAGTTCTGAAATCCTACTTTACAGATTTTTTTTCATATTTGTTATATTCTGTTCTTTCAGTGCTGAAGCATGTTTAAACAGTAAATAATGCCATATGTGTAAGACTTGAAGGCCATCTTCAAGAGAATGCTTCTTATTTGGTGAGAATGTGTGAAAGAGGAAAAGTAAACTGGGCCAAATTCTTGAACTAAAAAATTTACCCTCTAGTGTGCCACTGATCTAATTTGATACGAATAGCCAATCGATGTGAAAAAATAATCAGCACTTCAGTAGTCTTGCCTAAGCTAGTCATGGCAGCCTAGAGGTCAGTGCAAATCATGTAGTTTGCTTGGGAATATACCTAAGTGCCCAACTGGGCTTTACAGCTCCAATTTACTACTGCTACAGTTGGTATTGTGGTAATCAGTATTCATTCTGATTAGGTTAAGGCCTTAATTAAACAATAGACTCATCATAAGGCCAAACTTACTCTGATAACTGCAAGGACATTTCTGCCCTTTAATTTTACTCAGGTCAGTATGTCCTTTCCTTAAAAGTAAGCTGAGGAGACCTTAACTGTCTTAAGTGTACCAGTACGTTTTGGTAAATTTACTAAAAGCATTAGTCTTGAGTGAACACTGCAATACCAGATGCCAGGATGAAAGTAGCTCAGACACAAGATTTTACCTGTCTGCACAGTCCCATTCTGGGTGTGATCACTATCTACATAGCTTCAAGTTAATTGAAACTTTTAATTTGATAACCTTTAAGCAATAAGTAGTACCTTAAGCTATTTTTTATTTTGAATGTTAAGTATATCTGATTTGGTATGCTAACAAAATAACAAATGTGAGACCTCAAAATATCATGTTATAGTCACTTGTATGTAATAGAGTGTATTCTCATGTTTTTCCCCATAAATAAATAAATAAATGCAGAGGTTGAATAATATCAACCTGGAGTGGAAATACTGTGATGGCAAGCTGAAATGCAGGCACTGTGCAATGTGGGGACCACAGTTTACCAGATAAGTCAGGAGGTTTCCAGTGGAAATTTTTCTTTTCATGGCCAAGTTAAAATTTTCATGGAAAAAAAATTACTCTCTCTCTGATGCTGGCTATAGGCTGTTCCTTTGTGTAGGGAAATACAGGAATAGTGGGGATTGACTCTACAAGAAATATGAACTGAACTTGTTTCATCTGCTGAGATCTGCAAATTCAAGACTAGAGGTAGCCACAAAAGGCTTACTGAAGGATTTTTGAGCTGGGCCAACTGTTGTCTGATTATGTTAAATACATGTAAATGTATTATATTCATTCCCATGCTGTTTTCTGCACAATTTCTTTATTTTCAACTGAGAAAGGTAATAGTTTTCTTGCATTGTTCAAAATTTTGTGTTTATGTGTGATTTATGGTTCATTACCATCTGCCTTAATGTAAGAACTACCTTGGTACCATTTTCTGCATAAAATAGTATAATTTAATGAAGGCAGATTCCACCTGAAGTATTTCTATTCAAGAGCTTATTTGCCACAGACGGTATTTAAATTTGATTAAAATTGGCACAGGAGAATTTTTCTGCATGGAGGTCCATGTTCACAACAAATTTGAAGTTAAATTTGCACAGTAACAGGAAACTTAGAATTACTGCTATTGGTTCCTGATTGCATTAATTTCAGTATTTATACTGCCATAAAATATGTTTATAGCATTGCAATTGATAAGGCTATTAACATTATGTAGGATTAGCACATGCAATTGTATCACTGTAGAACTAATTTATAGTTATGCTACTGTCTCTGACATTCAGCTTGAGATCTAAACACATTTTTTAAATCCATGAAGTATTTTTGCATGAAAATTCTGTTTCCATTTCTAAATAAAAACCAGTTTGCAGTGCAAGTTGAACATTTTCTCAATCTGCCTTTCTCAGTTTTCCTATTTATTTACCTATATCCTCATGGAATGATCTTCTCCATGGTTTCTAAACTGGAGAGAAGCATATAAAAATACTCAAGAACCTTACTTACACAGGCAGGAATTATGTTTTTCATAGACTTTTTTTCTGTATCCTTCATTGTTGCTACAGAGTGGTAATACTGCTAAGGATAGATACATGGTTAAGTATCCACCAGCCTGAGAAATGTGGTAATAATTTTCAAAAAGGGACCATACCTGTTACTTATTCTTATTTTAGAGATGTTGCAGAGCTATTTCTTAGCAAAATGAGCTTTATTTCTGATATAATGCTAACACCCACTGGTGCTCTGAATGTACCTATTATTTGTGATCACTTGCTCTTTCAGGAACTCGTCAGTGAATTTGCATGAGCAAGAAATAATCCCAGATCCAGTGTTTCTTTTTAGCTGTGTTATAATTTAGATCAAAATCTTTTATGAGCTTTGAGAAGTGTCTTGAAAGTTTCCTTCAACGTCTCTGAAATAGCTATGTCAAATTATGATACATGGAGAAAAACAAAATCCACTTCAGTAACACAACATGAATAGGAACTTGGAGGTTTGGCCGAGTGAATACTTGAGCAGCGCGCGGTTGCCGGCGGCTCTCCTGCAGTAGTAATTACTGCATGAGAGGACAGGCTTTCTCACCTCACTGTTCTAAATCCTAAATGCTGATTTTAATGGCATCTGTTCTGGTAGCACATGCAACATCAGCTATATTGTGTCACTGGAGACTGCCTTACTTGTTGTTGCCTCCTCTGATCCAGTATACAAACTGATTTGACAGTCAAATGTGGTTTAAATGTTAGGAGTATTGTAATACGAGCAGTACTTTTCTGCATCCAGAGCCAGACTCCCTCCCTTCTACGATGTGGATTACCCTGAACGTATATAATTGTATGCAGTACAATGTGCTCTTTACCTAACAAAATTAACAGGTGAATAATGGGCTTTGTTCTGCCAATGACAAGAATGAATCAATATTTGCAATGTGTGAGTGGAAAGAAGAATTTTATTATTCTTAGGTGTGAAGATAGTCTGTCACTTCATTTTTCTCATTTGAGACATGGTGCTTTCCCCGGGAGGTAGGACGGTCATAGCAGAACAGCACACATGGGCTGCAGAGTTATAGGCCTGGCAGCACCGAGATCTGCTCTTATATAGGAAGGGCACTGAGCACTTGTCTGAATCCTTTATGTGTACCTTTGGGCTGGTAGCAAATTCCCAGTGGAAAAACAAACAAACAAAAAAACCACACTGCCAAGTTCTTTGGCATACCCTGTGTTTTTTGTCCTAAGAAGCTACTCCTTAGTGCCAGCAAGGCTTGATATCTTGCAGAGCAAGCCATTATGAGATTTCCTAGTGGTCGGCCCTTGAGACATGAGCTCCACTATGTCATTTTCTTTCATTCAAGGCTTGTCTGTGGAAGAAGATTTCTCAAAATCTTGCAATTTATAAGGTTGCTGTAGTCATATCTGTATGAGTACTTCACTTTATAAGCAATGGCTACATCTGTGTTTCTCTTACAATCCTAAAATTATACAACTGAACTACATCTTTATAAATAAAAAGCAGGTATGACACATGAAAGCAACAAATGACTCAGAAGAGGGGATTCAGTCTGTTTCCCACTGACAGTTTCAGTGCCCATGAGCTCTGGTGTAAGGAGGAAGAACAGAGCTTTCAGCATCCCCAACCCAGTCACACCCCCACCCACCCACCCACAGAGGCACTGGCTCTCCCCAGGTGCCCCCAGTGGCATGGCATGTGGCTGCTCAGTGCCAGGCCAGAAGCTGCAGCCTCATCTGTCCCAACAGATTCCCACGGGGCTGGCAGTGTTTCCTTCCTGCCTGCTGGCAGTGGCTCCTGCCACCCCAATTGCACAGAGAAATAGTAAGAGTTCAAATTTACAAATAGTAAAAGAGTTTACCTGCTATCACATTACCTGGGCTTGCACACATCCTTCATCAAAAAGGCAGTTCTGAGCCTGGCCTGCCTTAGCATGAAAATATCTTTGTCACTTGTATTGTGGTAGGGGCCTCGATCCCTGACAGTATTCAAGCTGTATTGGTCACTGCACAGGGACTGAATAACAAATCTGTACTCTGGTGAGCTCCCACTCTAGCTAGAAGGCAAGGGACAGCAGGCAAATGTAGACAGATACAGCAGGAAACAAACAACAGTCATCCATACCACAAACAATGATTTATTTATGTTTTAATGAAGGCAACTAAAAGCTACAAACCAACTGCTTCTGTCTACAGGTCATTCATGCTTGCAAACACATGAGATCCAGAAAGTATGGCTGATGCAGATCTTTTTTTTTTTTTTCCCTGTAGGTAATAGCAATATGTATCTTGCCAAGTTTTTTTACCAAATTAGGAAGATATTTTAAAAACTTGGAGTGGAAAATTCAACTTTCTAATCTACTAATTTATGTTTGCACAGACTTTTTCTTACTATTACGAAGGAAAAGGTTTACACTGCAGGAGGATGTAATACTCTATGTTTTTGTGAAATCCAGCTGCATGTAAATGAGAAAACAACTCCTCAGGAACTGCCTCTTCTCATTTTGTTAAGCAGGTGTGGAAGTTTTCCCAAAATGTTTTCAAGGCATTTCTGCAAATTCAGAATAGAAGTGTAAAATCATTTCCATTTCCCTTTCATAGGAAAATCAACCTGTTTTCTTTGAAGATGCTTAATATTATCACAATCTAGCTATACTTTCTGCACTTAGGAGAAAGTCTAAGTGGTTAAAGGCTACAAAGAGTTCATTGCTGTGCCAGGAAAAGCATGGGAAAACCATGGTTTGGTCAGGCACACTGAGGTTAAGTAAAGGCAGCATGGATGCTATCACTGTCAGCAATGCTAATTATCTCTGCTTGGGCAGGGGCCCAGCAAGGATCCCAGCCAGCCCTTCTCATGTGTAAGATAACAGCAACAATAGAAGAGTGACTGGAGCTTTTGTGTAAAGACTCACTAGTGTTCTGCACTGAGTGCTGCAGTCTTGTGCTACAAAATCTCCTTTAATGAAGAACCTACAGCCAGCTGTACAGCCTATTTGTCTAACAATTGCAAGTGGACAGTCAGCCAAACAGTTTATGAACTGGTGATATAGACTGAGTTGCCATTTTTTTTCTGTCATCTTACTACCAAAATCACTTTAGTCAAAAGGTAATGACATTGAGCATAATGGGTGGTCTTTCTCCCACCGTGTTTGACCTGGGGTTCCCAGTTTTTAATCCCTGTGTCTTGATCACATGGCACATATTTAAAACAATACATGCCGATACATATATTGCTTTATCTACATCTGACGTTCCTGTCGCTCCTTTGCATAGACATGATTTAACCTTGCTGTCTTCTGTTCTCTTGAGGAGAAAATTACAGTCCATTTCTCCTTTGATCTGTCAGCTTGGAGCAGCTGGCAACTTGTCAGCACCTCTTCTGCAGATGGACATTTTGCTGCTCAGAGCAATACCCCAGCAATCTGTACGTACTCAGCCTTGACAAAATGACTGCGTAATCAGTAGCCAAGGAGTCACTTTTCTCACTGCTATTTTGTTTGAACATTTTTGGGGCTTCATACTTCAACTACTTCCAGTTCTTGCAGGTTCTCTTCAACAATCCTCCCCACTGGAAAGAAACAAATCCTTGAAGTTGAACAGCCATGTTCCTAAAAGCAGTAGAAATATTTCCTAGCTTTCAATGATGCCTTCTTAAGCATGTGCTTAAATTCAAGCATAGAGTTCTCTTTGTATCTGATGGTAGCCGTGCATCTGCTAAGACACTTTTGGAGGGTTGAGATCTATTGAGAACTAGCTGAAAGTGTGAGACACATTGCAAACAAAGATCAGGAAAAACAAGGCGACATCCTGTCCTGTGTGGCTAAGAACTCGGAAGCATTAGTAGAACAAAAATGTCTATGCTGCATGCAAATCTTAATGAAATTGGTGATTTAAAATCACAACATTTTTTTTAAATGCAGGTTTCCAAGTCTCATTAACTTCAAACAAGAGGATTCATATTCTATTTAACTAGACTTCACATTGAGCCACTTTTCATTTATAGTATATTCCTAAAGGTAGAAGCAGCAGGGAGATGAAATGACTTCATTTACTGGAATTACAGCTTCTTTTATATAAAACGTTAATCATTTTATATATGACAACCTTATGCTTAATGTTGCTAGAATACTCCTCATAAAACATTATTTTGTGAATGCATAGACTCTCCTGCTGAGCACATTACAGCTTTCAGTGGATGTGCTAATCCAGTTTGAATATATGTAGTATTTAATCTTAATTATGATGCTGAAGTCTATACAATGTTAATTATTCATTTTGCATGTTCCTTGCACTTTATTGTAATTCATAATGTCCTTAATCAAAATGTAGCTTTTAATTATAACTGTAAAATTTGGATGAAACCTGCCTGGTAAGCATAAGCAGACTTTTTTGTTTCACTTAGATTTTAGGGTAAGATGACAAGAGGAACATTTGCCAGTTTGGTGAGAAAAGAGTGCTGAATGAACATTCTACCAAATAAGCAGCATCTCTCTCAGCCCTCCCCACAGCCCACTGCACCAGCTAGAAGCAGCGAGGACTCCTCTGCTGACATTTGCTAAATCAGAAATCTCAAGGCGTGAGAGCACGGGGTGATTTTTAATCCAGCACTCTTGCCTCCTTTTCATCAGTACCACGATGTGGTGAGCTTCTGCAGGTAGTGCAGTGCATATTTCTTTGAAAAGCTTTCAAACAGGATAAGACTGCCATAGCACATATGAAAAATACTGAGAATTAAAAGAACCCATTACAGTTCTAACACCCTTAACAAAATATATTAAAACAGAGGAGTAAATTCACCAGAAAAATAGGATGAGAAAATGGGTAGCAAGGGTTACTCTGAACAGAGATTAGGATTCTGCGTTTTTTGAAGCAAATCAGAAACAATTTACTTAGACTAACACTTCAAATTACTGCTGTTTTTTATATTAAATAGGCTTTAAATAACAGTTACGTGTCAAGTTAAAAATGTTGGGAATGCTGAAGATGATAGTGTCATATCTCAGTTGCAGCATTCAATTGAATATTTATATGACACAGCAGAATTGTAAGTTCTAGCTTTTCTGGGTTTTGTTTCTTTTTAAATGCATGTATATTTAAGTGGAAAAGCATTCAAAAATGACTGAAAGGAGCACAGTATCATGAACGTGTACAGTAGCAAGCAAGTCAGAGATGCCTGCCCTGTTTCTTTCTTATTCTTTCTGGAGTCCTGGAGGAAAAAGAGATACTTGCAGGGTTCATATTGTCATCCAGAGAAGACTAAAACAGGTATAGTCTCATAACGGAAACCTCTGTGTCTTGGCAAGTATGTTCTTGCAACCCCTTGCCATGCCAAATTTACAGCAAGCTACTGATGAAAGTCACTTGTGAAATCACCAGGGAGGAAATCACATCTTTTTCGCCTGAAAGATATATTGGCAAATATGAACTGCCACACAAGCTTTGATACGAGCTGCAGCTGCAGCTCCTCATCTGTCTGGAATGTCATAGTTCAGTAGTTACACCTTTGGTCAGATGTGCTGTGGCAGATCCCAGAAGACTCAAGGAATATATCCTTCTTCATTAATTATATAGTCATGAAATGACCTTTAGAAAGGAAAATAAAATTTCTAATGGAAAAAAAAAAAAACACATTTGTGTCTTAGGCTGTATTTTCCTCATCTAGTGTTTGACACTTCAGATTTGGCTCATGGATAGAACTACTCATGTTCAAAATCCCTATAAGGGGAAAATAAACTTGTTTATCAAGTTGCCTGTTTGCCCCTCATCACCTGGGAGCTGCTGAGCCAACCAACTCACTTGTTAACATATTGCCAGTTTTCAAGAACGAGCTGCTTACAAAAGGGCAGTGGGAGAGGATGAGCACAGAGAGAAGTGTAGGAAATTACTAGGCAGGTGGATTTGTTTTCATGAGTAACAATTATAGGTGTCAGCCAGCCAAACTATCCTTCTTGTTGGGATTCACTTTTCCATCAGATCTGTACTAGAATAATCTAAAATTGGCTAGAACTTAATCACCCTAATCACCTTAATAATGCTTTCTCAGTGACAGATAATTACCCAAAGTTCCTTGATCCATACGTTGAGACATATGTATCATGTCTACATCCCCT
The DNA here is from genome assembly GCF_964211835.1 of Anser anser. Lineage (NCBI taxonomy): Eukaryota > Metazoa > Chordata > Aves > Anseriformes > Anatidae > Anser > Anser anser. The sequence goes on along the minus strand of NC_139735.1, from coordinate 17,000,522 downwards.
ATAACTATTTTACAGTGCAATTTTAACCATTTGGGAGGCAGGACCTCACAAGATTTTAAGCAGACACTTGTAGTATCTTGTGAAGATGATACATGCATTCTTTTTCCACGTACGTCCTGTTTTTTTTCAAAATATTTCCATGAGAAGAAAGGTAACCTATGCTAGAGGCATGTGTGGTGTTTTGTGGTTTGGATATGCTATTTTAAAAGTCTCTTTTTCATATTGATATTAATGGGTAATATTCTGCACTTTAGAGGCTTTTGCAAAAAATAGTGATATTCAAGTGATGCCACACCTTCATAAAGCTGTTGTAACATTTAAGTAATTAGCTGTGAATACATCAAAGATCCTCTGGAATACACTGTGCAAGTGCAGATTGGTTGAAACTGTACCTGTCATAAGAAGTACAGGTAGTTGTTTTTGGTTTTGGACAAGTTACTTCATGAAGAGATTTTTGTTTTATATGTTAAATCTGAAACACCTGAGCATACGGTGTTTTCTAAAGCTAGTATAAAAGCTCAAAATAATAGTTTCATTCTTCCTCTGTGTTCTGGAAACCTTGTTCTTCCTGTATGCTTAAACCATACAGACTCTCTAAAGGCAACTGCTCAAAATACATCCATGGTGGAAGAGGAATTCTTTTTCCAATTTTCAGACACCTGTACAGCATTTGTGCATGTTATACCGCATTTACTAACAAGGGGTTACAATATAGACTAAAGAAAATGTTTTGCTGATTTCCATCTTACTGGAAATTCTGAAATTATTTTAATATGTCTTCTTTAGAACATAGTGCTACTATTCTACAACAGCCACTACTGCCTAAGAGAAACATTTAAAATGCATTTTAAAAGTATCTTTAACTGAAGAGCTTCATCTCTTTTCATTCCTTTCCCATTTTCCTATGCTATACTCTTTAAAGGTTTGACCCATAGCATAACTGAAGACAGCAGAAAAATTCCAAGAACAATACAGCCCTTTGAAGCTTTTCCTAATATTCTCTCTGTTGCCACTTTTATCTTTTATTATTGTTGGTGGTCATTTCCTAGCTGTCCTGTGTTTGTAGGATCTTTTGCTTCTCCTCTGTAGCTGTCTTCCATGGTTTCTAGCCCTTTGTGATGTTCAATGAGTTGAAGATTGTGTTATGAGATTGTATAGTAGGGATATTGCTGTGTATATATGATATCATAACAAGAGTAACACCTGGTAAATGAGTTATAAATGGGTTAGAAAATAAATATATAGGTTTTTATTTTAGAAGAGATTAGTTTACCTCATCTATATTTTATACCAGATTTTGCAGACACTGGTTGTCTAGCTTTAGAAAATAATATGGGAGTGGAAAAATTGAGAAGAATAATCAATGGCAAATCATATTAATTTATTTTCGACAATCATTTATGAGTAGTGTTTTTTGTTTTGTTTGCCAGGTTTGTCAAACTATTATCTGAAGGATTTATGCAGATTATTTCCTCCTGCGGTCTGTTTGCAAATTTTACTGTGTAATTTACCATCATTAGTTGTGACGTGATTATTCACCTAAATCACATGACGTTTCTTTTTTCTTTCATGTATTGCTGAAAAAATACAGAAATAAAAATCCTGCTTATATTTGCTATTGCATCTATAAAGTAAGATTCTTACTTACCATTTCCTAAATACTTAGTGCAAATTACAATCACTGCTAGTAAATAATGACTATAGCTGAATAAAGCTGTATTATTATGGTATAGAACTGATTCTAAAAGTAGATAGTGGGACAATATAAATTAACTATTTAATGTAAAATCGAAAACTTGTTGTAGAGGAAAAAAATACACCTTGTGTATATCCTATTCAAAGAAGAGAGCAAGTTCCAATTTGCTTTAAAAAATAAATTATTGTCTGGCACAACCTCACTGCACTGACCTGACTCTGGTTCCCTGGCAAATTGCACTACCCTAAATTAGCAGAAAATAAGTATCAAATCCTCCAAAAGTTTTTTTGTTTGTTTTGTTTTGTTTCTTTATTGACAAATATATCCTTGTGTTCTATTTTTAAAAATATGCAGAAGCTACACTGAAATTATGTTGAGATAAATAACTGAAAGCAAAGATTGTATGATGAGGCTTCTGCAGTCTGTGCTTTATTTTATTTTAACAGTTACAGGTTTCACTTCTATGAAGTCCATTGATAAAATATACATATATATATATAAAATCTGATAAAAGACTGTTATGTATTACTGCTGCTTTTTGTTAACTTCCATCTTTCTGCTTGAATTTAATCTTTAATCCCGAGTGATTGACTGGCACTGGAATTCCACATTCAAGTAATACATTCGTTGTTGTTGTTGGCTGAGTTCTAGCTCAGGTCTGCCCCAGAACTTGCTGTTCAGTATTACTACCTACTGGAAATGGGTAATAATAGCTTGATAACTTCTACTTTGTGGTATGGTTTGTGCAGTGCGTCATGTCACTACACAGAGACTTGAGGTTTTTCTGTACAGCTTTGGAATCTGAGGCACCACAATGTTTGAGGAAAGCTGCATTGGAGAAATGCTATTCTTGTTATCTTAGAAGGACATTGGTGGTGCTGCAGAGGGGCAAGGGCAACTGACCGGCCAAGAAATAATAGAAATAACAAGTAAGAAAGCAAAATTGTTCTCTGGTGTTTCAAAAATAAATAAAGATGATGCAGAGAAAAGAGGAATTGAAACACCTTGCCACTGCTCATAATGATAAGGGAATCCTATGAATAGGCCAAGAGAAACATAATGTCTATCACTGCAAAGGACGTAAAAATGCCAGTTGTGTTCAACTCTATAAAGTGCTATCCAGCAGGGGGGACAGAGCCAGTTAAAGATTTGCTTAAAAGCTTTTTTCGTAAGTATATTTGACTTTCCATTAAAGACTTCTCCACCAGCTGAAGGGAACGATGTGAGATAATTCATGCTCTGTTAATGGATGGTGGATGTCACACTTCAAAATACTTTCACCATTAAAATAACCTGTATACTTACAGTCATGTATTTCATATATCTCTCCTCTACTCTATATGGAAATGTATGGATGTTGTATTTAACTTTGAATTTAGGAGTCCCTGAGATGTTATTTATCCAAATGCATTCCTAAATTATGAATATCAGATCACTGATCTTGTGGGTCAGATCAGTTCATCACACATAGGTTATATGTATAAGTATTTTACTTATCCAGGTCTAAATGAAAAGTACCATTACTTGGATTATTAACACAGTATTTAGACTACATTTGATATAATAAAACATTTGATATGATAAAAATATTTGTGTGATATGACAATATACATATTAAAATAGATAATGTTCCTTAATTTACAGATACTAATTTCCTAAATAATTCTCATTTTTCAGGTGATGAGTTTTAAAAAAATCCTTTAGTACTTCTGTTTCTTTTGACTGTAAGGCAAGATATAAAGAACAACTACGTAGAGCAATTTTCTGTTGTCCATGATTTAGGTTGCTTTCAGAATTGACTTTCTGTAGTACTGAAATTTCTGATACTTCTGTATATAACTACTCTGACAGCATAATTCTGTCAAAACTGTAGCTTATCGTTATTCCAATCGATTTTTCAAAAATATTCCATTTTTATAATAATTTCTAGCTGTTCTTGAATTTAATGCTACCTGGATTATTCAATAATACTTGCTTATGCATTGTCACACTAAAGACCATAAGATTAAATTCAGCATGCACTCATAAAACAGAATGGTAATTTGTACTTGAAAATTAAGCACCTGGAAGTGCTACAGAAATACTCCTCTTAAATGACTCATCATGTATTTAATAAGAGTCACTCTTAAAAAGACAAATTTCTGTTCTTATTTGTGAGTTTGCCAGAGCTTCAGGTTAACAGTCAAGGTTTATGGGTTCTGTTCTGACTATTGCCAGGGTATTCCTTGATGTGAAACAGTTCAGCAATTTCTCTTAAATTCAATTTAACCAATATTAAAAATGTTGCTTGTGTCTCGTTGTTGGGGTAAGAATATTTGATGCAATGGACTCAGCATTCACCCTGGTAACTGCTGGAGGGTTTACTTCAGACTAGCTCTAGTTTGGTTCTGTGACCTGAATACCTATCAGAAGCTAGGGCACATTACGTGTCTTCCTTGTGCAAGTTGTGTTGTTTAGTTTCCACATGTTCTGCAACTTCTCTGCAGTGCAAACCAGAACATGAGACTAGGGACAATTGCTCAAAAGCAACTGATTCAAACTAAAATGGTGACATCAACACTAGCCAAATAAAAGACACAAATTAAATTGCTTCCAGTTGATCACGTAAGAGGATGCTATGAAGATTCAAAATGAGCTCTGATGTCCTGAGTCCTGTGCAGAAAGTACAAGGCCTTCTCCTTGTTAACAGAGAATTACAGGGTTAAAATTTGGTCAAAACTTTATTGGCACAAAGGGCATATGCTTTCAAGAGATCAGACGTGTAGAACAGATGCTGTAAGCCAAAGAAGCACTATTTCGTGGTTGCCTGAGAGTACTACTTACACATCCCTCTCATAAAAGAACAAGAGATATAACCTAATGGCTCTTAATTCCCAAATGAAGAACAGATAAGTTGACAATTGACAAGGGGCAGATATTCCTGGGGCTTTGTTTGTAGCTAGGAGTGACCTGAGATACTGGAAGGCAGTTTGTACTGGGGGTTCCACGCTCCTGGAACTGTGGAACTGCACTGATGCAAGAGAATGGGGCTGTAGCACCTCTGTTCCCAAACAATTTGGGGAACTAATTGTTTCTTAGAAAAGAGAGCTAAAATGTTCAAAAATAAATTAGGTGTCAGTTTTGTTGTCAGGCTTTTTAATTTTTTTTGTCATGTACAGGTACTCTTTGTAAACAATTTGAAGAGTTTGTGCTTGCATCGGCTTGTGCTCTGTAGGAGTTTTCTTTTAACAATGACTTGAACGTTAATAAGCCGGTACCCATAGCTTGTGCCATGTTGCTTCGAGAGATGAAAGCCTATGACTAAAATCAAACAGAAGGTCATGGGGTTATAACTGCCAGCCAGATGCAGAAATAGAGTTGTGTTAGCATGGTTTCTGCATTTTACTTACTTATTTATTTATTTTAAAGAAAATCCTGTCTTCCTTCAATTTCCTCAGCACTCCTATACTCCAGAACATTTTTTTTTCTTTTTTTCGTTTTTTTTCTTGTCTTTTTGAGGAAGGAGGGCATTTATTAAGTATGTGCCAATCTGAAGACCTTTAATGTGTTGCATATTCTTTGTACTTGTACCTGGATTACAAACTACTGCCAGTTTATAAGTACAAAATACAAAGATACAGCTGCATGTTGACTATATCCTGTTCAGTACTCCTAGGAAAGATGTTTTGTTAATTTGACCATTTAGATTTAGTATCCAGTACAAAATAGCTGTCACTGCATAGTTCTTAAATTGGCAAAACTGGAGGCATAAGGCCTCCAACTCTGATCAAGCAGAGGTAAATCTATAGACTTCTCTGCTGTTTCAAAATCCAGGCCCAAATAAGTACTTGCATATTTACTTGAATTACTCCTGTTTTTTTTAAGTGAGCCAACTTTAAAAGCTAACTTTAGAAACTTGATCTAAGTTCTGAAACAATATTTCTGAGATAATTGTGTGTGATTGTTTGGAGTAAACTGTGTGGTAGAAGGATGCTGAACCATGCTATTTGTATTACACTTCTAAAATTAAAACCTTATTCAGTGTTTGTTAATGCAATTGAAGTAAGTATTCAGGATGAGACCATGTGATGTTAAACTTGTACTGGAAGGAAAATTTGTCTTATTGTTAATATTACAGATACATATCAATAGATAAGCAATAGAGGAGTTAACTGCAACATACGGTTGGCATCATTTAAGCAGAGTCCTGTCTCCACACCCAAAAGTTATTGAATACAGCTGTAAAGGACTTGTTAGTGGTGGAAAACCTGAAAGGCATAAGCTGATTGTTAAGGTTTTGGTGCCTTTTGCAGATGCATTATATGAGGGATTGTGATTAATACATTGGAGGGGTTGATATTTGACAAGTTTGAACAGAAACTTTTGACTTGTGTGGGGTATACCCTGTGTGTGTGTGTGTGTGAAGTCCTGTGCTTTCACATGGGTAACAAACAGTCTTGTTACAGGTCTGGCTGTTCTCTGTCCTAGCAGTAAGAAGCTACTGCAGCAGACAGGCTACATGTCGGAGTATCGGGTGAGTGCCTGATTGCAATGTTGTTATGTGTTTTTAGCTGGTAGACAGTGAGCAATGCCTTGGGAACAATGGTGGTAACCCCTTCAGAAAAGGCTGTGGCCCAGTAGCTTTTCTCAACAGAGTTAACTTTACACTGCTTGATCCTTATAATTACAGGCATTGTGCTGAAACGTATGAGAAAGTTTAACTGTCTAAGCGTACAGGCTGCTGGTTAGCTGAGAATATGAATTGGAGAATGTTTTCTGAAGTGTAATGCTTGTGTATATTGGTGATTTAGATATCTTGAACCTGTGTATGTGTACTTACATACTGATAACATGTATATGAGAAACACAAGCTTTGGTAGATTCCTTCATTACAGCTTATAACATTTTTTTCCCAAAAAACATGTTTAAACTTCGCAAAGAAAAAAAAAAGTAGCACTCTTAGGAATGTAAGAAGGCTTAAATGAGCAAGTTTTAGAGCTTTTACAAGTTTAAGTGAGAGGTAAGGATTTGTATTTAAATTGGTAGATAGACATTATTAAGTATCTTGAATCACCTTTTTTATTTTTTTTTAAATGATGATTTTTACTTTTCTGTAATAAAGATATATGCATAATACCCAGGCTAAGATCTCCAATTCAATGTGAAAATGAACTAAGAATAGTGTTTTACTTTTTCTGAATTGGCATTGCTTAATTGCATTTTAATGAACTAACTGTGTTTTACAGACCTGAAATGACTTTAATAGCCAAACCATGGACAGTTGATGTTTTCATTGAGGGTTCAAAGAACGACTCTGTCATCTGCCAATTATTTTCTTGGTTTCAGTCGTGAAAGGATAATGCATACAGTAATGTAAATTAAAAATAGCTATAATAGTTATAAAAGTGTATATGAAGTACTGCTCTTCAGTGCCTTCGGTTTATGTCCTAGCTCCATCTCTGTTTCTAGAGATCAGCGTAATTGTGCAGCAACAGCAGCTGGGGGACCTTTTTAAGTAGCCATGCTGTAATTCAATTATCCTACCCCCAGAAGCAGAAAGACACGCTGTCTCCTCCTGGGTATGGCATGTACCCTGCCTTTCTGTCTTTTGCTATTGAACGTAAGAAAAGGTAATAACAAGAGCATAAGCAGGATTGTTTGAATACCTTTAAACAAGAACAAAAAAAAAAAAAAAAAAATCAATGCCTTAGTCTTTCAGAGGACTGTGTTTATTCCTTCCCTGAGAAGTCAGCTAAATTATAACAATTACTAGGTATTCCAGGAGAGTTTAGATACGTCATTCATTGAGGTGTCTACTGCGTACGATGTACTATTCTTAGCTTTGGCACGGGAGGAGCCAACTAATGCACTATGATTTCATATTCTGCTTAGGTTTTCTAAAGGGTTTGACAAAATTTCTCACAGAAGTTTTAAAATGAGCTGCCAGGGCATTAGAGGGGGAAGATCATAAATGTTTAAATAACTGTTAAATGATAGGGAATGCAGAATAGGAATAAATGGGTGTTTCTTATCATTCAGTCCTTACAATAGGTTGTTCTTAAAATTGGTTAAGCTTCTCAATGGGCTTGTGCTCATACCTGTGTTGTATAGCACACTTATAAATAACATGGAAGGGGGTCTGAACAGTGATCTAAGTTTTACAGTTTCTTTCAGGTAGTGAGGGGGAGAACTAGTGGAATGCCAATAAACATCGAGGTGAAACTCAGTGTAACTTAAGAGTGGTGCACGTATAAAATAAAGTAGAATTTCTTTTTGTATACAACGTTGTCCTTGAAGCAGGGTGAAAAAAAAAAAATCCAATATCATGCTCTAGAACTGTAATAATAGGTGGTTCCATAGAAAAGCCAGGTCAGGGCTGAATAGGAGTGAAAGAAAAATTTAAAAAAAAAAAATCAAAAAAAAATCAAGTGCTGGTTGACTATTAGGAAAGCAGTGAAGGATAACACAACTTTGGTATCCCTCTGCATAATCCAGGGCTTGTCTATATCTCAGTTGCTCTATGTGGGTTTGGTCACCTGGACTTGGAGAGTGGGTACTGGAGCTGAAAAAGCTTCAGAGGTAAGAAACAGGAATGAGGTATGGTATGGCAGGGTTTCCATACATAGGATGAGCTATTAGGCTGAGACTGCAATTTGGAAAAGGGATGATTAGCGCTGTCACCTCTGATCATCTACAGAATGATAAGCTGCTGGAAGAGAGTGGGTAGAGAAGTGAATTACTTAAGGCTCCCGAAAGAAGAAACAGAAGTGTTTCTTTTTTTTTTTTTCTACAGAGCTGGATTTTTTGTGTGTGGTTTGTGTGTAATGACATTATAGATCCCCTGCCAGGGGCACCACGTTTGGTTTCAGAGTGCAGCCCAGAGCAAGTGGCCTAGGCCCCGAAACTACAAAACAGTGCATAGTAAATATCTAGGCAGTAAATATTTGTTGATTTGATTAATGTGTTATGTTCCTTTGGACAGGAGGCTGTTGTACTAGGATTGCTACTGCTTTTATAGGGTATATTTATAAAAGGACTTCACTTCATCCCGGTTTTTCCTCTGGAAACAAACTTTCATAAGCGGAGAGCTGAGAACACTGCAGAATTGTAAAATGAATTAGAAGTAGTAGGCTTGCATCCCTTGAAGTCAGTGAACTTTCATCTTGGTTTGGAGGCTTCTACATTCATATAGATTAGAAATTACGAAAATGTGTGAAGATGATTTCAGGTGTGTGGTTTACATATGCTAGGCACAGGTGGATGTGCTTTAGTCTTGTGTAAAGCACTGTTGCTCTTTAGTAGTGTTGATAGTTTGTTCCTGAGGAGCTTTGGAAGGGACTGGCTTATCATTTAGGTTTCAGGGTTTTGTGGGATTTTTTGTTTACATTTTACTGCAAACTATGCTGAGCTGTCTTGCTTTAGAGCAAGTGTCACAGAACATGTTGGGGAAAAATGGAGTTGGTTTGAGCTGATGCATTCTCTCCGTTATTGCATCCAATGATGCTAAGTAGACAAAAAGGAAATATGAGTAAGATTCAGTTGACAGACACTTAAATTCAACATGTCTGATTGTGCCTTGTATCAAAAGACTTTCATGTGTTCTGATTTTTAGATTAAGTAACGTTTTTCTCTTTTGAGATCTGTTATCCTGTACATTACAGGTTTTAGAAAAATGCAAGTTAAACTACAGAAATAATCATATGCTTCTCCTATTTATTTTTCTCATTACCAAACATATCGCAAACACAGTAATAATATGAAACAGGAGCAGAAGTATTTCCTGATGTTCTTATCCCCAGGTAGCATGACTATTAACCTAATTGCCCAGCTACTTAGATTGTGGAGGGGGGGGAAAAGGGTAATTTGGGTCACAAAACCATAATTAAGAAGTCCTTTACAAATAAGAAGCGTGCAGCTAACAATTCACAGTTTGAAATGGTCTTGTCTGTCTTGGTTATATAGCTAGCTCTGCTATGATGTGTAAGAACCCCTCAAATATTTAAAACAAATAACTGCTACGCTGTCACTCTTGCAGATTGCAGAAAAAATAAACATCAGTTAGTAGGAACCTTGTATGTAGAGTTCAGCAGACACTTTTGTATATGTTTGAATTATTTAGGAAAAGCTAACTTAAAGAAATGAGTTTGCAATTGGAAATGAAAGATTTGTATTTGATTCCATCCTGGTTTTTGTAGTTCTCTTTGTTGCAGTTTTACACTTTCATGTGAAAATTGCTTTGATACTTTTGGGATAAGATTTATGTCAACCATTCAAAGCCATTTCAAAAAAGACTTGGATTTTGTCAAAGGCAACTTGTCAGGCTACCAATGCCCTGAAATTTGGATTTGAGTTACTGAGCATCATTATAAACCAATTCACATAAATTAGTCATTGAAAAATATCTTTATGCTTGAACAATTTATAAGCTTCATACTCATCAGCTAGATATATTCATAATGATTTCATGTTTAGCTCCTGGTTTAACAAAACATTATGGAAACCAGCAGCATTCTGAATATCATATTGGTGGTTTTTAACATCAAAAGCAAGTGGTTTTCTAGGGCTTTTTTGAGATTTAGTGTTTTATTTTATGTCTGTGAAGGACCGTAATCTTGTACCTTGAAGGATCTTCTGATTAATAGATAATATGTAACTATGTGCTTCAAAATTCCTTAGGATAAGAAAAGAGGCTCAGAATCTTGTCGATTTTAAATGGTAAAGCTCATCTCTAAAGAGCTAATCTCATTAATGTACATATTAGAAGGATACAAGAATTACAGTAAAGTCCCTTAATTATCAAGAAATACTGTAATTGGAAGTAGTGACTCTTCTTAAAAACAGGAGACTTGCATGATGATTATGTAAGTCAACAGTCTGATTTTCATTCCCTCATTCTTTAGTGACAGCTTCTGAGGTAAAGATGAAGCTATGGGGTTACCTTTCGTCCCTGCTCCTTTTCCTTACTGACAATGATAAACTGTTTCATGGGTGTTCTTAGGACTTCTAGAACAGCTTAATAGCAATGCAGAAAAACTAATAATGTTATTCTTCCTTCCTCTTTAATACTAACAAAAAACCTCTGGGAGACCAGTGTCCTGATTTGGGTTAATTTTCATAGGGACTGGTGTGTGCCCTGTTTTGGTTTTCAGAGAAACATAATGCTGATGACACACCAATGTTTTTTGGTTGTCGCAGAGCAGTGTCCCCCAGAGTCAAGGCCATTGCAGCTCCTCGTGCTGCCCTGCCAGCGAGGAGGCCGGGGGTGCTCCAGGAGCAGGGAGGGGACAGGACCAGGACAGCTGGCCCAGGGTGGCCTCAGGGACAGCCCGTACCATGCGGTGCCTTGCTGGTGGTAACAGCTGGGGAGGCAGTGAGCAATTGCATTGTGTATCACTTGCTTTGTGTGTGTACAGATTATTATTTTCCCTTCATTTTCTGCTTATTGAACTGTTTTTATCCCAACCCCCTGGTTTTTACCTTTTTTTTTTTTTTTTTTCTCCTGATACTCTCCCCAGCCCACTGAGGGGAGAGACGAAGGGCTTTGTGGTGCTCAGCTGCCTGTCAACAACCAGAGTATCACTTACTCACACACCCCAGTGAGATCTTCTAGCATATTTGGTATCAATTCAGCCTCAGATAACAGAAGAGAGTTCTAAAAAGCATTCACAGCAGCACAGGTATGCTTCTCCCCACACATACAAGTACCACTGCATTATTTTGGAGAAAAAAATGTTGTATGTGACAGGCATTAATGCTAGAAAATTAGTCACTGAAAATAGACATGGATCCATTCAGGCTGCAATAGTCATCAAATGCAATATGTATGACTGGTGAATATTTTGTAGGGTAGGCTTTTTCTGTTTTTGTCAGATGAGGTAGTGTACCATTATTAAATTTCACTATATAGTTGGATTTGGTTAGTAATATGCCTGAACCTCTGTCATTCCTGAAGGAAAAAATCAGCAATTACATGTCTTGTTATTGTTATTTACTACTTGTTCAGTGTACACATTTAACAATTGGGAACTTTATTGGATGCTATGAGCAAACACTTCCAGGGCCAGGATTCCACGGAATAAGACACACAATCCATCCCAAATCTGAACACACATGCATGTAACTAGAACAGATAAGCTCTAACCCCTGGGAGATAACTTAGAAATCCAAATCACTTCAGGGCAAACTTCTTGAATGTCATTCATTGTGAGAGGTGTCCCTCATTTTGGAATTAATTTTACCTCTGGACCACATAGGCTTGAAACTGGCTTGCTGTGGCTACTGTAAATTATTTATGGGAGGAAAAACTGTATGATGAAGCTGAGAAGACAAATATTATTGTTGGAAAAAGACATGATTAGGACGTTACTTAGAAATGTCTTATCTGCTCTTCTAATTAGATTGCTTTTTCTCTTAATGTACTTAACTTGACCATTTAAAAAAAACAAACAACACAGATGGAAAGGGATCTGAAGGCTGTTTACCAATAAAGAATGCTTGGATTCCAATGTAGTCTTCTGATGCTTTATTATGTGGGCCAACTTTGTTTTAATTCCTAGTAACTGTCCTTTCTCTTTCAAAATTAAAACTTGAAAAATTATGGCAAAAAGCAGTCTGCAGGTATGTTCTGAATATAATACAGTCAATATGACATTGCTACTTCAGTATGAACAGAAAGCATTCTGTAAATGCCGTTTTCTGAACTGATTTTCATCAAATTGATTTATGGTTGCATTAACTAATGTCATCTATCACTAAGCAATATTTCTGTTTTATTCAGTGTTCTCTAAAGTACATATGAGCCTCTGTATGCTTATTGTTTTCCTTTCAAAGCTTTAAAAAGAGTGTATACAAACAAAATGGAGGATTACATTGGCATGGCACCAACTTGAATACTCAACTGAACTCCTTTGTACAAGACCATGGGTCTGATGTGAGATTTCTGCCCCTCAGGGTTTTGTTTGTTTGTTTGTTTCTTCCTGTAGTTATAAACAACTGTGTTGCTATTTAGAAAATTAATAATTTGGCCAATTGGTGTGAAGTTCTGACATGAATGTTACAAGAAAGTTAATTGTTCTAAAAAGTTTCAGTCAATGGACAGGTTTGTTTGCTTAAAAGCAACACAATGAACTACCTATGAGCTAACCGTTGCTGTGTGGTATAAGAACATCCAAAGGCATAACTTTGTCCTGTAAACATTACAGCTTCACTTTTTGCAGTTTTCCCTGATAAATGTTTTCCCAACGTGTTGGGAAAATGTTGGGTACAAAAGACATTGCAAGAAGAATTGTAAGAAGAATGTAGAAACTTATCTTAAATGTCAAGACTCTCCAAGCTGTTTCTCACTGCCTGGTCAGCAAAGACATGTATTTGCATGGTGAAGTAGAATTGGAGGATCTAAGCTCACTCAGCAAGGACCTTTATTTTAAAAGTAAAAAAAAAGTGTTAAAAAAAACAACAATAAAAATAAAAAAAATACTCAGAGCATAGCCTACCATCACTGGGTAAAGATATTCTGTGGATTTTACGGGCTCCAGGCACTTGCAGGCTCCTTGGAAATGCAGTGTAATTAAAAAAACTAGTAGTGCTTGGAAAAAAGAGTAGTAATGGGGTGCAGTTGATGTATTAGCTGGAGTTGTTTTTGTGAACAAGTAGGCAATAATGGTAAGTCATAATTTGGAGTCTTTCAGATATACTGTTGAAAGGTGCTACAATCACAGATTGACGATTGTAATGATTCACACTTATTTACCACAGTTGATTAAGTTAAATTCAGTGATGATACTCTTTAACTGCAGCCTAGTCAGAAGAGCTCTTATTGGTCAAGTAAACACAGATCATTAACTCTAGTCATTACTTGACTTGGAAATAATGGCTTGCAGCTATAGTAACTCTCAGCAAAATCTGGATTTAATATAAAGGACCCGGGGAAAGGTTCTCACTGTCAACCACTAAACAACATAAGCACATAAATGCTTATATCCATATTGCATTAATTATTTTAGTCACATTAAAAAATGAAGTGCAAAGAACAAAGACCAATGCAAAGAATGCTTGTTTGGGAGGAAAAAAAAAAAAAACACTCACACCACTAAACAAGCCAGTTTTCACCTGAATTTAGTGAAACTCATATACCTAGTTTAGCAGTAGGTGTGCATACAGCCATTTTTTTCTGACCAGGCAACAAGAAGCAGCTTGAGAGTCCTGAAATTTTAGTTAAGTTTCATTACTACTTCTATGATATATTGTTCCCAATATTCATTATTGGGAACAAAACATTTCTTGGTGAAAATTGAGTTTTTGGCTGAGGAATATGGCTTTATCAGAAATGCAAGATATATTTCTATTATTATTATTATTATTGTTTTGATAAAGCTTTGATATCTCCTGAATTTATTTGTCAGATGCCTTGAATATTCCAAGCAATACCTTTTGTTTTTTTTAAGTATTTATTTCTTAGACAGACCTAGCATACACTAACAAACAAACACAAAAACAAACACAAAACAAGCTAACAAACACAAAAGAAGACAAAATAGTTCATGAGGTAATTTGTTAATGGACTGAAATGGAAGTCAGATTACCGAGTTAGATTAAAAGAATCTCTTTTTTTCATTTTAATATATGCATTATTATTATACCCCGTGAATCTGGAAGAACTGATTTTTTTTTTCTATCTGAAAACATGGGATGAAGTAAAGAAGATCACTGAGGTTTTTTTTTTTAATTTCATAATGTGTTACACAGTTTTGATTCCTTTTATATATGTAATCTACTATGTAGATTATATATGTAATCTACTATGTAATCTACTATTAGCAATAGTATTTTTTTAAGGTTTTATGTAAAAAGCATTACGAAAAGTTCCTATACCGGCTCTGAGATCTGTAACAAGGGTATGAAGTGACTTGCTAAAATGAATTGTCAAGGATAAAAATCAAGGGTAGAGTGAAAAAATAGAACTTCATTTCAGGTCTGACTGCTTTGTACATCAGTGCAAAGAGCTCTAAAAGCCCTGAATCTAATTAGGCCACAATATATCTAGCAGGCACACAGTAAAAAGCTGCAACGCTGTCTGTTGTTGTTGTTGTTTTCTAAAACAAAAGAAAACATTTGGTAGGAATCTCTTAAGAAGCGTGGCATAGGGTGTATTGTGTTATGGATGGATATGGGAAGAGTTTTAAAGACTCGATACAGAGATTCCAAGAAGGACTGAAAAGATAATTTAGCTCATACAAGCTGTTGGCTTATATGCTTTATTTTAAAAAAGATGCATGACTTTAAAAGATGATATCTTTTGTGTTTGAGCAACTGATATAGTTGGAGGGAACAGCAGTTGCTCGTTACAGAAGCCACTCTTCAACTTCTTTAGCAAAGAAATGATGGCCTGTACACTGAAGTGCTAACACAGCAGTCTTATGCTGGGGTCACTTACTATCACCTGTATTTATTGCCTTTATTGGAGACTGCTACTGGGATGAGTTTTTCTATATGAAAGAAAAGGGAGGGATTTTTATGCCTGTAGAGCTCATGCAACTTGAGATACCACAGGGTATCCAAGGTACCTACGTAAGGTTATTGGATATGAACCAGGATAAGTGCCTTCTGGAGCAGCAGCAGCTGGAGAGCAGGCACCTAAAATGGGTCCTTCAGCATGCTTAGCTGCCTAAAATGTTTACTAACTCAATTCTGAATCTCTTCAGTAGCTTTTCTTAGCTAATTAGAAAGTAACCACAAAAATGGGTGTTGCGATAGCCTCCGTGCTTGGTGGTTGCTGGAAAAAATGCGAGTTGAACTCCGTTTACCTAGCTAAGAGGGGACACACCAGCATGTAGTCAAATTTCTAGTACAAACACACACTGTTATTTGAACAGCACATTGTAACATGGGGAAAGAGCCATCATCCTGACAGAAGAGTGTATCTGACAGTTTCTTCTATTTAATGAAAGATAATGCTGTGAATATGTTTCCCTATATCAAACGGAACACATCATTTGTTTTGCTTTGTAACATTATGAATGGTGTTTAGTTTAGAGTTTTCTGTCTTTTGTAGCATTTTCAGGTGATTTAATTTACTCATTTCGTAGTGAGAGATGCTATCATGACAAAGTTATACTTAAATGGCAGATTTCTTTTTCTATTGATGTCTCAATAGGGAATATTCCCAAAATATTCTGTTTCATGTAAAATACAATCACTTGTAATCACCATGTTAAGTTAACTAATGTAATGAGAAGTGATGTTCTTTCACAGTATATTTTATTTACGTGATATAGCTGGAGAAGCGTTTCATGTTGTAAGCCATATCACAGAAATACCTTGCTGCAGAACTGCAAATAAAGCTCTCAGACAGCACAGAAAGGCTCTAAATAACCTGAAATCAACCTGTTCTTGGACCTCTGTTTGTTTTTATATATATATATATATATATTTATATTTAACGGTATCAGTTACTCTTTTGAAAGATATTCTTTCTCTTTCCCTAGTGTCAGTCTTGGAAAGCTGTTCTTGAAAATATGAGCACTTGAACTAGATTTTTCTTATTGTTTTTAAAGGGGTGGAGGTTCGGGTATGTAATTGCTTTTAATCTTAGTTCTTATTAAATGGGAGCTCTTAAGCTGGCTTGCTGCTATGTTCTCCAAGCCAATTTTAAAATCAGACAGCAGCCAAAGCCAAGGCAGGTTTATACTTATATGCCAATATTCCACTAAGCTTTCAGAAGATACAAGGTGTTTGTTGTTGTTGTTGTGTTGTTTTGTTTTGTTCAAAGAATGATGAAGGCAGTCAGTACTTCTGTGGATGGATAACTTCCTAGAATTTGTGAGGAATTCCTAACAATAGGAAAGTACCTCAATGGCTCTTCACTGAGCTTGTAAATATAAACGCATGTCATAAACCCTGTTTTTTGCTTCTGAATACTATTTCTGTGAATGACTTATCACTTGTTCTGACTCTAGAAGTTGTCATACTACGTACTAACTCAAATTCATGCAGCAATAAAAAGCAAGTCTGATTTGTTTTAAGGTATTATAGCTTGTTTTCAGTAAAGCCTAATGTTTCAAAAAGCTCTCCTGTCCTGCAGATTCCTCAACCATGTGTTGAACTTTTTACTTTTTCCAGCATCCAACAAGACAATTACCAAATCATGACCCACTGGTACTTATTCTTTTGTTTCAAAAGGAAATTCTATATACACTAAAGCTTTGTATTGGTTTAGGACATTAAAATTTTTTGTGTTCAGTAGTAATTTAATGTCTTAGGAATAGAGAAAAGAACACATCTTTGAGCACAAATGTGCTTGTTTGTTTTCTGAATTATTAAATATCCATACCGTCCGGGTGGGGGGGTTTCACATTTCTATTAAGATATGCTGAATGAGTATCTCTGTTCCCAAGCAACGCCCTTCCCTGGTGTTTGCATTACTTCGGTCTGTTTCTAAGAGACGGTCATGCACAAATTGATAGCAAGTACATATATGACAAAATGTTTTCCCTAGGGTGCTCACAGAATTTAACATTTGATGTGAGACAGTGCTTTCCATGAACTTTCCTTTTCCCTTACTGTCCTTTGCAAGCAAGGTCCACCTGGAGGTAAATTATCATGTACATGTACTGTTTTATATAGTGTAATAATTCTAACCTCCTTCCTGTCCATGGCATATGTTCTATGCATCCTTTTATCCTTTGACTTCTGTTTTTATCAATAACATATCTCCCAACTGTTTGATATGGCCTGCATATATAGACTATTAGATACCCTTAAAGGCCTACAGTCTTAAACATATATCTATGCTGTGCTCAGCTGAAGGAGGATTTGCCTGTACAGCTAAGGGTATTAATGAGTAATACTTAATACTACTGTTCTTTGTTATGCTCTTCCTAAGCTGAAATGAAGAAATCCCAAAAGGTATCATGCTGGGGTGTTGTGGTGTTTTTTGTTTTTTTTTTTTTTTTTTTGGTGGTGGTTGTTGTTACTGAGTATCTTTATATTAAATCACCATGAAAACCTATAGCTGACTGCTGTTTTCATATGTATTGCTAAAGCCAAGAGAGCAGCCTTCTGGATCGTTGTGGGCTGTCTACAGCATGAGAAGACATGCAATATTATTAACATGGTCCTTTAGGACATGAACCTCCAGCTCCTTAAGCATACACATTGTGTTATTAATTTAACTGGGGGCATGCAATATAACAAAATGTATGCTTTGAGCATGTCTACAACTAAAAGGTACTACTCTGAAATTTTGTGTTTCAGTCATGACATGTAGGTATGCACGTAGTTTTCTGAGGCTACCAGATGTGATTTTGAGTTCGCTGTTCTGAATTGGAAAGGTTTGGGGCATGAGGTAATGAATGCTAGTTCAGGTTTACAAGAAAGAAAAAAAAAAAAAAATCCTTTAATGTAGGATAGATAGGAGCATCAACAGAAGCATCGATGCATGTAGTTATTGGCACTGTTTCTTTTGAAAGTGATGGTTTTAACCTACCATATAGCTTTACCACTCGGCTGGTGCAGAAGAAATACTTCCTTAGTCGTAACTGGAACGCCTTATTCAGAGAAGACAAAGCCTACAAGGTAAGAGAACATAAGTGAATCTGGCTGAAAACATACTTCCCTCTTAAAGAAGAACTGAAAATCTAGAAGCAGATGTCAGCTAAGAAGATCCCCAAAATAGTGCTTGGTGTTCCCCACTTCCCTCAAGAACTAAGAATTGTCCTGAGAAACTGCAAGGTATAGAAAACATTTTATTAATACCTTATCCTTAAATGTTTACAGTAAATATTTTGCTGTTTCCTTAGATCTTGTGATGGGACTGCCTGTTTGTTGTGGTTTAACCCGGCTGGCAGCTAAACACCACACAGCCGTTTGCTCACCCTCCCCCCTCCCTCCCTCTCTGGGATGGGGGAGAGAAACTGGAAAGTGAAGCCTGTGAGTTGAGATAAAGACAGTTTATTAAGACAGGAAAATAATAATAATAACAATAACAATAATAATAATAGTATTACTAATAATGTGTACGAAACAAGTGATGCACAATGCAATTGCTCACCACCCGCTGACCGATGCCCAGCCTATTCCCGAGCAGCCGGCCCCCCACCCCGGCCAGCCACCCCTATATATTGTTTAGCATGACGCCAGATGGTATGGAATACCCCTTTGGCCAGTTTGGGTCAGCTGCCCTGGGTCTGTCCCCTCCCAGCTCCTGCTGCACCCCCAGCCTGCTCGCTGGCAGGACAGAGCGAGAAGCCGAAAAGTCCTTGGCCTGGTGTAAGCACTGCTCTGCAACAATTAAAACATCAGCATGTTATCAGCGCTCTTCTCATCCTAATCCAAAACATAGCACCCTACCAGCTACCAGGAGGAAAATTAACTCTATCCTAGCTGAAACCAGGACACTGTTATATAAGTTAAAGGCAAATTCAAATAATAATGCACCTTCCTGTAATGCAAAAGCAAACATGGGCCAGAAAACATAATAGTAGTGATAGCACTAAATCTGAATTGCCTGGAGATGCAGATGGGTATTGCAGCTGATGTGCAGTGCTAAAAGGCGAAGGGGAAGATAGCTGGCTAAGGTGTAAAGCAGCCTTTAAATGCTGCCTCTGAGATTATCCACAACTGTAGCTAAGCCCAAATCACAGTAGTAAGTTATCAGTATAGTGCAAAATGAAAAAAAAGTCAGGTTTAAAGAAAATAAATGTAAAATGACTGTCTGGTGGTGGTGGTGGTGGTTTTCTTCCAAATCTCCCCCTTTCCCCATTCCTGCCCGGTAGCTGGCATTGCAGCTGGGCTGTTAGCACACCTCTCTTCCCACTTTCAGCTGTGTATGGGGAAAACTTTCTTCTTCATTCTGAGCACCCAAATATTTGCTGTTCTGCAGTTCAGCATCAAGTTCCACATTGCAGTGCTGCCTTCACCTGAACATAGATATACTCGTACATCCTGTTACACTTAAAGCACAGTGTGTCACCACTGAGACTTCAGAGGGCTCCAAGTTCATCTCCCAAGCTGTATCTGTACAAGCTGTTCCATTTTTTTTTGCCGTCTATGATAACAGGTTTTGAAGGACAATTTTCAGGAGTGCCTTTCCTCCCCTGGATAGTGGCCTTTATTTGTAATGTATTTCTTTCATACTGTTGATATTTAATTACAAATCTGAATCCCTTGTGGGTGTCATACTATAGAGCAAAAATTTAGTTACTCATGTTGACAGTATTAAGAAATAGCTAGATTGGAAATGCAGTCAAGGGACTTAAGCTCCTTTTTCTCTGTTATTCTGCTTTCCTTTCTGTGAGAATTATAACCTTGACCTTTATTTTCCAAATATTTGGGGGGGGGTGGGGGGAGAGGGTAAGAGATTGAGGAGAGAGATTCAACTAATGCTTTCTTAGTTTTCATTATTAGTGCTTCATACTGGTATTCTTGTGGTTAGTCTTCTGATTAGTGTTAAGATGGAAAGGGACTGGTTTAACTTCATACATGAGTGTGGTGGCTTTAAATTTGCTGGATCTGAATGTTACATTATGTGGTCCTCAACTCCTGTGTAGACCTGACTGATATTTTACAGTCACTCGTGGCAGGCAGGATCTCCAGATCCACTGAGCAGTGTGAAATAGCAGCTGTTGCCTTGCCATGAGCATGGGGCTTTGAGGGGGAGAAGAAGAGGATGGAGATGGTTTGTTGTGCTGGCTTTCTTGTTTGTTCGTTCTAACTTGAGTACTGTATTATTTGATCTCTTAGGAGTAAAGTATGGCTATGAAGTTGGGTGTTTTTGTTTTTTTTTGAGATTTGAGTAATCCTTTTGAATAGGTTAAAAAAAAAAACAGACAAACTAGTTAAACATGACTAAACCATTACTTACAATTAAGCAAATACTTAACGCAAAGATTTTAAGACTCTTTAGGCATAAGTGTAAACGGTGACATGAAATAAGGTGTGCAACTAAAGAACCAAGTAAGGAGAGGGGGACAGAACTGTGGTACAAATAAATTCATGCGCTTCAAAACCATTTATATAAGTTAAAATATCATTATTATCTTGTTTAAAATCCTGCTAGACACTTCTTCTTGACCTAGTAGACACAAGCTTCTCCCTCACTGTGTTTTCTTTTGCTTTCTTGATTTAATTTTTTTCCCCTGACATATCCATATTTATTTAGAAGTCTGAACATGATACATGTTTTGATCTGTATTGAAGTCAAATGCTTTATTTTGCCAAATACATGTCAATAGCATTACAGAAAATCAGTGCATAAACTGTGTGGGGTAGGTAAATACTGGTATGTGTTTGGGAATAAAGTACTGTACACATAAGCCTGTTCTTAAGAGCTCGCTAGACCATGGAAGTGGGAAATTCCTGTTACTTCTCAGAAATTTGAGACTCGATTCTGCAGCAAAGCCAGAAATTTTCTTTTGTCAGTGTGTCAGGAATGTACTTACTACACTATTTTGTGGTTCATCCATAGTTTAAATTGTTGCACACATTATCATTGGTCCTTCCATTTTCCTTATTACATAGGTTAATAAATAAAAAGTATACAAACAGGGGGGGGTTACTTCCCCCAGTCTTTAAAGACATTTCCTCTCTCAGGCTCACAAAGGTTCTTGTTATTTCTCTTATGTGCCATTTCCAAATGGATCACGCTACAGTTGTCTGAGTAATGTGAGCACTGTATATACTGTTTATATGCAATATGTTGAATGATAATAAAGAAGCTTTAGGTTCCCAAAGTATATAATTTCTGTTAATAGTTTGAAATTTTATAATTACAGATAATGTGCTAACTGTATGTGCAAAGATTGACCCTTAAACTTTCTTCCCCAAACTAACAAAACTAGCTTTTCCTCTTAATGAAAGTTGCTATGCAAAATGAGAGATCAAAAGCATTAATTTAAAAGGCACATGACATTTTCTGTGGAGAGGCCTATTTCGCAATTAATTCACTATTAATACAAATAAGCTGTTTTCGCAGTATTTTTTTTTCTGTAAACCATCTAAGGATAGACTTGGAAACAATGCAATTTATACAGTAAAGGTGAAAAGAGAAAAACGGGTATTTAATGTGGAGTTCCAGTAAGCCTCCTTGCTTAGACAGGTTAGCTCTCTCTGCCCTAAGTAAATGTGACGTGAGAGGATGGCTGGAAATCATAGAAGGGCAGATCTTTTTTGTGACTTTTAAAATAACAGTTTAAGCCTTTATTTATTTATTTATTTTAACACTGGCATGAGTTAGTTTGCTGGTTTACTGAGTAAAAAAAAAAAAAAAAAAGAAACCTCTAAACCTCTCCCTGATCTCCTTCCTGTACTGTCTTCCATGGTGAAGGGATTAGTAGCTTTGGCATAAAACAGCTGGACAAACTGGAGGGAGATTTCTTAAGGCTTGAGGAATGGTTCATTATGCATACTAATGAAACAGATCAAATTCCTATTGAATTCATGGGCTTTTCCTTTGACTTCATTAGGATTTAGCTTGAATACTAGGTAAGAAGTATGTTTCAGCCATCACAGCTATGTTTTGAAGTTTCATAAATGAGCTTTCTCATTCAAATTTTCTAACTAAGACTCTCAACAACGCTTACCAAGTATCTGCATGCCTGTTTACAGGACTTAGGCCTGGTAGTCTAAGTGTGGATATTATATATGCATAGTTGACAGTTGAAATAGTTGGCATCTCAGAAGCTGTTGACGAAGATGCTATTGGAATAGCATTCACTCTCTCTTTTAAAAAAAAAAAAAAGGGGGGGGGAAGGTAAGAGAAGAGAACATCAAAAGAAAACATTGCTCTGACCATGAAAATGATTTTTTCTAACAATTTTATGGTGCACATAGCAGGTGTGTGCTGCAAAATGTGTTTGGCGGAAGGGGAGGTTGTTCTGGTATTATGAGGAAACACCTGTTGATCATGTAGCTCTGTAGGACAGCAGGCAACAACAGGACAGGGTGTCTAATGGGATAAAAATTCTGACTCTTTTTCACTTGTATAGAGTTTTCTCATCCTACGTGTCTAGTGATATCTCACGGCAGGATATCTCTCATGAAAACTTGCCTATCTGGCAGGTGATTCACAGATAGCTATAAGTGTATGTGATTTGAAAACAGCAGGCAAACTTCCCCTACAACAACTTGCCAAACAAATTTATTGAGAATAAACTGCTATTAGAATTGTTTAGAGATGCTGAAAATTTATCAAAGATTTCCTGATGTTGTTTTAAGCCATGATTAATAATAATGCATTTTTAAAAGAACATACAAAACTTCACATACAATCTAGGTAAGATGCTCAGTAAAAGAAAAATGAGAGAAATATGTATGTATTCTTATAAATCTGGCACTTTGGATAGAACCCAACTGAATGTAATACTAGTGGAAATGATTTTTACTTTGTTGCCAGGTGGAAAAAAATTGTCTTGAATTCAGATTAAGTTTTTATCTTGAGACAAAAATAGTCCCTTGGTTTTGAACAAATATTTGTTGGTGATAATACCTCATCTGAGTCTTCCAGGGTGTATTTTCACATATGATGCGGAGAGACCAATCTCTAACTGTTTTTCTTAAGTTAAATGTGGAACTATGTCTGGTTTGTGATGCTAGTGCAGGCCTTTCTTTGAGTCACCATTTAAGTCTAGCTAATTGCTGAAAGGTCAAAGCAACACCTTGCACGTAGCAAGATCTAGTTATATTTTGCTGTAAATGGAAAAAGGAATGTCTACCTATCTGATGAAAATCACAGAAAGACAGCAAATAAGTAGCCTAAAACAGATTAAAACTGCTGGATGAAATGCTGGAAAAATGGGATTGCAATAAAAATGACAACAGCATCTTATGTTAAATGGAAGTAACAATAGATCATTAATGCTTTTTTTCTTCTTCTTTTTTTTTTATAATGAAAATAATGGCACAAATCAAAGCATTTAACTACATAATTCAGTTTATGGATAAGTTCGGTTTTGTGTGTTTTTTTTTCCTGTCAATGATATCCAACATGTGAATAGATTACCTGTTTTCCATTTAATATATTCTGATGTGTTTGTAGTGGAGGGAAGAAAAAAGAAACATGAGTCATTAGTGCTTTAAAGGTTTTGAGTATGATGCAGGTATAGCATCATGTGCATTTTAATGACTTAGATAGCAGTGAAAGTGTCAAACTTTACAAACCTAAGAACAACAAAATGTCTCCACAGTCATAGAACTCAGTCTCCAGTTCTGGATGAGAATTTTAAGCTCTGGCTGAAGGAACGTAAAGTTTGAATGGCAAATGAAATTTTTGTTTTCTTTAAAACAAAAGACGAGATCATAAGTAAGCTGGCTGTAGAGAAAAGCCATGTTGTAATGAAACTGAACACACATGATTGAAGAGGGCGGATAAAGGAAGGTTACAGTAGAAGAGGGGAGTGGGTCGAATGCATTGGGTTATGAGAGACCTTGAGGAAAGAGATCAGAGAGGACATTTAAAAAATAGTGTCAACGTCATATGGGGTACTCTCAAATGAGAGAACTGCAGGAGGATAAGAAGCTTTTGATGTAGCGGTACCAGCAGATGTTCTTTGTAGAAAACAATGGTTGCATGGTGTGCAAAGAGAGATGGAAATGGAGCCCTGCTGAGGGCTGAAGAATTTCACCAGTGACTTTATGCATATAGCACCAGAGGTAGTGTGTGAGCATCATAAACGTTGCATTAGAAATGGGAGTTGAGGAGTAGCTTCCTTTTCTCCTCTTGTTCTTCTGGACACTGCAAAGGATATTATAAGAAATCCAATAAAGTCAGTTCATACCACAAAAGCTGGAAAAGAATGCCTCAAAATAACAAAGTACTGGAAAACCATCAATCCTCAGCCCACATCAGAATTTGTTCGATATGGTAACATAAGTAGGTCACTTTGAAAGAGGTGCAGTACTTGTTTCATAAGCAAAGTAAGTTTCACAAGAAACCTAGTTCTTGTGTATGCCAGCTTCATAGTTTCTTCATGGACGCTTTCAAAACAAAGAAGAGAAATATAACAATGTGGTGAATTGTGGCTCTGAGGTTTATTATAAAAGGCTTTTTGTAGATACTCTCTACTACACTAAAAAGCAGTAACCGCCTGCTCTGTCTCTAGCACTTATGACTTGGTACAGCCAGACAAGTCTTCTACAACATGATTACAGTTGCAACGGGAAAAAGAATCAATGGCTAAGCTCTTAAGAAAATAAATAAATAAAACAATCTGTTTCAAAGGTTGCTACCATGTTGTACCCAGGTATCAGAATACCATTTGACATGCAGCATTTTTACTGACTCTTTCAAGCTTTCTTTATAAGAGTAGTAGGATAGAGAAGCTATGAAAATGGCTCTGATAATTGGAAGTAAGTTGGGTGTTTTGCATATTCAAATGTTTCTTGAGAGAAATTTTTCTGTGCTTGATTGCCACCAACGTGCTTAACACTTCTTAGTTTCTGGAACTGATGCTCTATCTTCTGGTCTTTTTCTTGGTGAAAAAAATAGTTTGTATGTTTTCAGTTCTTTTTTTGGCATTTCAGGTGAGTTCATGTATGAGAAAGGAAGATATTTCCTTTGTAGTTAATCATTAACATGAATTAAAACCGAAATGTTGTATATTATAAGACTACACACTGGAGTCTGAGGAAACTTCTTTAAACATGAAGAGCTTATTGTGACAGCATGTGGAAGTGGCCTTCAGTCAAGTAAAGACTCTTCAGCTCCTAGTGGGAAGGTTCCCTTCATCTTTCCTAGAAGGTGACAGCTGGCTGATGTTGGTAGATGGTGAGTTAACTCTATCTTCACTCGCTTTAAAACAAGTTGATCAAGGAAAGTGTTTTTTAATACTGATTTTAATAATGCTATGCTTAGTGCACAAAGCTAAGCAATCACACAGTTAATCATGTGCTGGCAGAGGACTACTCTGTTATATTTCACTGTTGATCATTAAATGATTCTCAGCGCTTGCTGCCTTCCAGTAAAGTATCCGATAGCCTGGCTGATACTTGCCACGTGTGGATCATGCTCTATTCCATCTTTCCCAGTTGAGAACAGCATTTAGTTTGTCTTGCCATAAGTATAAAGCATATTTCCATCCAGCTATCTCACAATATTTTACAGAGGCTGTAATATTGCTCGCCTGTTGTGGAGAGTGGTATGGGGGAGGCGGTGAGGTCATGTGAATTTTCTAATTTGGCAGTTAGCAACTCAGTGGCAATTTTGAGGAGAAAACAGTTAATTCATTTGCAGTCTTGTCCTGTAGCCACTGACAGTGACGTTCCTATATCCATGTGACTTTGGCTGCCCTTGTAAAGAAATTTTTTGAAACCCACTGTTTTAGCACTAATAGCAGCTGTAGAAGAAACCTTTTCTGGATGTGCAATTGCTATGTAACAGGGAAGCCAGAGGATGTCCTCCACTGGTGCTTTCAAGGCTGCTAGTGTTGTTGCAGTGGCATATAGAGACCTGAAAGTTTCTGAAATGCACAAGGTCGCTCCATGAAAGATGATGATGATTACCGTTCACAAGTCATCTGGCTGAGCTAAAGTGTGATCACAACAATTACAGTAAAAACACATGGAAGAGACACAGATTTGTGTGCTGAATACTTTCATGCTATACAAGCTATGAAGTATCTGTTCCGTTAAGGTAAAAAAAAAAAAAAGCTTTAATGAAACAGGAAAAAAATATAGATAGCTGAAAGATAGTTCTGTTTCCAAGTTGTCTTAAAGGCATGTAAATGGAAGTATTTCATCAAGTGTGTTCTAGATGATGTTCATAGCAAGTGAATAGGGGAAAAGCCTCAGCTATGTATAGAAGTTAAAAACCTGATGGAGTCAAAAATTCTATTTCCCAGAGGGAGAGACTGAGATTTTTGGTGAGGCATATGTGTCTAGGTTTATTTACCAACTGCAAAGAATGAAAAGCTGAAACTTCATCCTTTGGACAGTAGTATTTCTTCTTGAAGCTGTTTTATTGCTGATTTCTGGACATTCTAGGGTGACAATAAATGAAAGGAGTTTAAGAATAGTGCACTTTTATTTTGTAGTCCTCTACGTGGAGGTCTATTTTTTGTGGGTGGTCATTTCTATTTATTTTTTTTATTAATGCATTGGTTCCCTGAAGTAATCTTTATTCTGAATTTAGGGCATTTCTAGTTTGTACTATACCAGTGAATACATCTAGTGGTAGTCAAATTAATCCATTTCTCTTGGAGAGGAACACACCACTTTATTTTTTTTGCTATTGAAGGTTTGGGAAGGGGTAAGGGAGAAGTGGTAACTAACACAAGAATACTGAATATTAACAAAATTCTTCTCTAAATGCTAATTAATTAAATGCATAATTCAAGAAGAGAATTTGGACTTTTTTGACTAATTGTACCAGTTAGAAGCAATTTAGAGAAGGTGTTAATTTTGTAACTCAGCCTACAGAGCCTGTAACTCAGAGCTAATCTGTATGGAGCTCCTGTTTTCATGAAAAAGAAATGAGCAGAAGCAACTTGTGTACAGCATGCTTAAATGGCAGTAGAGGTATGATAGAGGCTGTCACCCTTTCAAACTTGTTTATAATAGAATCCCTTTTATTATTACTTCTCCAAGTAGCTTTACTTGTGAAGTTTATTCATTTTTTTCATTACTTTGACTTTTGTTTATAATAAAATTCATTTTTAAATTGCAAATACATTTCATGTAGACAAGAGGAAGGTTGCTCTTAAATTTATTCAATTATTAGGTATTTGTGCATAAATACACTACCCCTGTAACGTAGTCTAAAACGTCTGGACGTACAGAAATCCCCATTGTATATTCTAGTATAGGTATGTAACTCAGTATGGAATTGGCTCCTTCTTGTTCATATAGGGTTCTATCTGTCTCTGGTAAGGCAAATATTCATGTGAAGTTTTTATTGTCCACTGCTTTCAGGTAGATTTGAAGTACTATACTGCAACTGTGAGTTTAAAATATATTCCTGTGGAATATATTTTAGTGCTTTGGAATAGATATTGCAAAAGAAAAATAGTTGTCTAAGCAAAGGAATCTGATCATCAAAAATTGGGTATGAATTAGTTTCATGCTCATGGTAATGATTTGCTCGGTTCCAAATAAGCTAGGCTTATTTTCTCTGACTTACTTATATTATCTGCTTAGAAAATAATCAAGTTCCATGTTACAGACAGTTCAGCTAAATTGTTTACGCTCATTTAAATTTTGTGTGTCAGGTTGCATGTCATAAAACATAATAAAATTTAACATAAGTGACAACACCACATGGTGCTTAAAATTTAAAACATAATGCATTCATTTTAGTATCCGATACTTAAAATCAGTTCTGAAACTGCAGTAATTTGGAAATGCAGAAGTAAAGGAGGGAGGGAGATGACTATGAAATGTGTCTTGTGTGTTGGCTTAGTTCTCTTCCGATAGTTATAGTCCCTTATAATTATAAGAAGTTAGAATAACATCTTATAATTACTGCAAGTTACTGTTTCAATGACGTGTAATGGTATCATTAATGTTGTTAAGTTTTTTTAAAAAAAAAAAGTAAAGTAAAATGCATTCATTTGGCTTTTGCCAGATCTATATTCTGAATCCACACCGTGTAACCTGTCAGTGTGAAGTTTGCAAATGATCCAGTTGTTACGGAAATACGACTGGGTATAGGATTGTAGTGGAGATGCAGGGACCGTAGAACAGTAGCCTTGTCTTCCAAATGTGATTAAAAGGTATACATAATGACTAATTATGGGCAGTACTGCAACTTTACTGAGGATATTTTACTGTAGAAGGAAGCAGGGAAACCGGATGTGTTGAGCTGAATTACACACACTTGAGGAACACGTATAAAAAGGGCAATGAAGAAGAGACCTAGGATTCCTCTTGTGGAAACTATTGAGGCAATTAATTAGTGAGGCTGTGTTTATCTTGTCATCAAATATGTGATGTGTTTGGCAGCCCAAATATATGTTAGAGGCCTAGATGATGTTCATATTCTAGACATCCATATGCTGATAGAATTTCCCCGATGGATATGTCTCTAGGCTTCTTCTATATGCCTCATTTACTTTAATTACTCTTTTAATGTCACTAACCCGTATCTAAGACAAAGTATCTTTTTATATCTGTTAATGCAGAAAATACATGGGATTTTTGGCATAGGATTGAATGTAAGGAAATGGACTAGCTTTAAGATGCAAAAGGTTGCGAAGTAAAATATTTTTAAAGAAATCAAGAAAAAGATAATCAGTGATCATTTAAGAGAATAAGAACTCTCAAATCTTTGCAAAAAGAGGATAATAAGAGAAATCCAAGCAGTGGGTTAACAATATTCTGAGGTTGGAGGTCTATCTCTTTCACCATAGTTAGTTTTTTTTGCTGTTTGTTTTTGTTTTAATATTCTGATGGACTTGCAATGGCTTCCAGTCTGAAGGATTTCAAACAGTGCTTCTTAAACCCCAACTCCTATTCTGAAGTAATTTCTTCACTATTTTTATGGTATGGTTTCATATCAACGGGGTCATTCACTACTGTTCTGTTTAGGTAACAATATCTTAAAAACTGACAAAACTTCATTTTCGAGATGACCAGTAGTTCCTGATCTCCTTATAATAACTTTTTTTTTAACGGAGAGCATTGTAGTTCTGCATTTTTGATGTGGATAACAATGAAATTTACAACGTCAAAAATAATTTACTTAGTGAATTTAATTATTTTACTGTGTTTTCCACTACAGTAAATGAATACTTGTTAGCCATGTAGGCTTCCTGAAATGCACGAGCTTTCCTACCAATATCATTAATCCAGGCTAAAATTCTTTATTATCACTAGTAAACAGCTGCTTTTTACCTTCTCTGGCATTTGTGATCACTTAGTCACTTAATGCATCAAACTTACTGCATCACGTAATTCCAATTAAGGGTGGTGGTTTTTCTTTTTGGCATGGACCACAAACTTAAGTTTTCATTAACTCTTATTTTGTCATCCTTTCAGAAGAACCCTGTACCCAGAAGTCTCTGTCTCCATGTCTCTTTGCAAAATGATCATTTGGCATAGCTTTAACCATAAAGGTTAAGCATAAGCAGTGCTCAGAGTTGGATATTTTACTCCAACAGGAACCAAAAAGTTATCTTAAATCCTGCCTAAAAGCAATTGTGTGATAGAAATGGAATGAAATACAATTATGGAGTTTAGGCACGTTTTAAGGAATATCTAATCAGAATTGTTCCCAACAAGCCGTTGGTTATCAGTGGTTATCAAAGGTAATTCTAAGTATGGCATCCACCCAAAAAGGCTTTCAGCACTAAAAGGGATATAGTAGACTCTTTGCACCAAGCATTGTTTTAGACCTTTCTAGGACATAGGGTTTTGTGCTGGCCACTTACACTTATTTTTTTAAAAAAGCTACAATTATTAAACCAATACAAGTCTGAACACTTTTTCAGGGAAAAGACTGAAGGATCTGCATTGTTTAATGTAGTAAATAGAAGATTGAAAGAGGAATATGAGGATTCTTTAAAAATAAACAAAAAACAAAAACAGATGAATGTAGTTTGATAATATGCGTGGTTGGATTACACACTACATGAGGTGTTAATTGATGGGGGGAAAAAAGCCTATAGTACTGCTTTTAAACATGAGCATTAACGCCTCACATGTTGGATGAATATGTTGTGTTCAAATGCTCAAGGTCAAGAGTAAATTCTCTCCCATGTTAGTTTGACAGGGATTGTTATTCAGGCATCTTACAGAACCTTTTACCTAGGATAACTTGGCCACTCAAAACACCTATAAAGCTGGTGGACTACTTGATTTCTACTGCTATCTTCCAGTATCACATTGCATTTTTGAGACTTCTGCAGCTCTCAGCCAGAAGTTTGCATCTTGTTCTAACGTACTCAGCTGCTTGGCAGGGTGTGCAGGTGGGTTTGGAGAATGGAGGGAGTACAGCAGGAAGAACACAAAGTCCCTTTCATGTGTGCAACAAAGAGCAGGTTTGCCAGTTGTATTGCGTTACGGTCAGTCTCGTGTTCCTAATCAGGTTTATATTTTTGACAAAGCACAAGCAAAGAATAACAAAGAAAGTACGATCAAATTACATAATGTCAAATGTGAAAGTAGCAAACCAATGGTGGAATGAAGTTTTAACCTGTTAAAGTAAAAATGAGATTTGAGGAAATTGAAAGTGTCCCTTGGCTTTTTCAGTTTAAAGCCCTCTAAATTTACACTCATTTTTTTTTCAGTGTTTTTCTGGTAATTAAACAACTTGCATTTTCAAATGTATGTGCACTGTGTTTATTTTGGAATAAATGTTTTATTATCTAAGTATTTTTCTATTTCTCTTTACCTTGATTACCAGTGTTCAATTTGATGGGGGGGGGGGGGGGGGGGAAATGTTGAATGGTTTCTTAACTTATATCAGGAAAAGGAAATGTGCTTACTAATGATAATAATAACATACATGTTTATTGTGGTATCATGATATATAATCCATTCTGCAAATAAGTTAGAAGTCAGTCAGTGGAACCTTTATTTGCTTTTTAAAATTATTTTCTTAAACATGCTCTATTGAAAGTCACAAGAAGGTTAAAGTGTAGTTAATATAACAGGCTTTTTTACCAACTATACTCAGAGAAGTTTTAGTACTGCAGCCAACTTAAGTCAGAGCTGGCACACAACCATTGGCATGGGATACATGTGGCTTCTGTAGAAAATGAATGGGGCTGCACCTGGGGCACAACAACCCCAAGCAGCGCTACAGGCTGGGAGATGAGTGGTTGGAAAGCTGCCTGGTAGAGAAGTACCTGGGAGTATTGGTTGATAGTCGGCTGAATATGAGCCAGCAGTGTGCTCAGGTGGCCAAGAAGGCCAACAGCATCCTGGCTTGCATAAGAAGCAGTGTGGCCAGCAGGGCTAAGGAAGTGATTGTGCCCCTGTACTCGGCTCTGGTGAGGCCGCACCTCGAGTACTGTGTTCAGTTTTGGGCCCCTCGCTACAAGAAGGACATGGAGGTGCTCGAGCGAGTCCAGAGAAGGGCAACGAAGCTGGTGAGGGGTCTGGAGAACAAGTCTTACGAGGAGCAGCCGAGGGAGCTGGGATTGTTCAGCCTGGAGAAGAGGAGGCTCAGGGGCAACCTTATCACACTCTACAGGTACCTTAAAGGAGGCTGTAGCGAGGTGGGGGTTGGTCTATTCTCCCACGTGCCTGGTGACAGGACGAGGGAGAATGGGCTAAAGTTGCGCCAGGGGAGGTTTAGGTTGGATATTAGGAAGAACTTCTTTACTGAAAGGGTTGTTAGGCATTGGAATGGGCTGCCCAGGGAAGTGGTTGAGTCACCATCCCTGGAGGTCTTTAAGAGACGTTTAGACGTAGAGCTTAGTGATATGGTTTAGTGGAGGGCTTGTTAGTGTTAGGTCAGAGGTTGGACTCGGTGATCTTGGAGGTCTCTTCCAACCTAGATGATTCTGTGAGTGCAGCACCAAAGGGAGTCTTTGGTAGTCCTTGCTCTCAAAAGATACCATTTATAAACACTGGACTTTGAGGTTTTCCAAACTGAGAAGTTTCTAGAGGATTATGTAAAACCATTGTATTTCTGAACAAGGATTTTGTTATTTTTGTTAGAGAGGCTTAAAAAAACCTTGTTCATCATG
Organism: Anser anser; assembly: GCF_964211835.1. Lineage (NCBI taxonomy): Eukaryota > Metazoa > Chordata > Aves > Anseriformes > Anatidae > Anser > Anser anser. The sequence continues at coordinate 16,968,227 of NC_139735.1, read as the reverse complement.
ATGATTTGTCTTTCGTGTTGATTAAGCAATATTTGAATTTGTTGGTATGCCTTTAGCACTAGTTATGATCTAATAGCAGGCTTAAAGGTATCTTGTGACTCACTCGGTCCAAATAGTTTAATTCCAGTGTGCAAAGCGTGGGATTGATTTGGTTTATAATACAGTGTTTAGTGAATACTAGCTTTGGAAAACTGAATTGCATTGTAACAAGTAGCTGCCAATGTGCAACTTAAAAAGCTGGGCACATACAGCAATTTTTCTTGGAATGCTCATCTGATTTTTTTTTAAACTAGTTGTCATCTCCTGTATTCATACCCCTGTGTCTGCTATTTGGTTGAAATTTGTTACTTCTGCACGAGAGCATAAAATCTGTGCACCGTGCAGTTCCTAAATGTTATCTTGTTTTGGTACCAGTGTCTTCAGGGGATCCTGTATCTTTTTCTGTTAGTGGTAATTAAGTTGTTAGCATTGAACATCGTAAGTGTTCCTCTCTTGACTGACAGTAGTCACTTGATAACTTCATAGAGTTTGCAGTAAGATTAGCCCTATTTTCAAGGCTTGTAACTGAATAATAAACAAGCATATGTGATTTTCTCAGGGGTGTTTACCAGCACATATTTTCTGAATGAGTGACTCATTTCTGAGGTTTAATGTCAGTGTTTAATTTTAGTGTGTTTGGGCACGTTTTTCTTTATAATATCTAAAATCAAGTTTCAAAGATCTTAGAGTAGTTTCCTAATGTGCCAAGTAAACAATTTGTGAGACAACTTGTTTTGGTGAGGTTGTGGTGAGGATATGGGGTGAGATTGGCCAGGGGTGATTTTTACGCATTGCTTGAACTGTTGGATGATATTATATGTTACAAGGCTTGAAGTATGTCCAGTTTTTAATATCAGTTTGTGGAAGAGTTTATAATCATTAATAACCAAGTCCTGATTAATTTTTTCAACAAACCTGTGTTAGAGAAATCATAGGAAGAAAACATTGTCTGTAGTCCTATATCAGCCTGGGCTTTTCTGACACAGATGAAACTCTGGAATCATCTGTAGAATGTCTCATATAAGTTACATAAGGCTATGTAGAAAGTCTGATATAGGGTTGGAGCAGGTACAAGATGTGCTTAAACCACTAAACCACATTGCCTTGTGCAAACTGCTTAAAATCTCTTTGCTTAGCTAGACCAACTGTAAAATCCAGCTAATAAAGTGTAACCACCCTTGTGAAGGTCTACATGTATTTCTTTTTTAAAAAAAAAAAAAGGCACTATGTGACTTCAAAGGGAAGACAGCTTTTTCTTCACATGAGGGGAAAGTAGGAAACGTACTTTTTTTTTTCCCTTTTTTTATTGGTTGGTTTTGGTTATTTGTTCTCTTGTTGGTGGTTTGTTTGAGGAAATTCTGTGACCCAAGGAGTAGCTATTGGGTATAAAGCTGTGAGATATGGGTTTTCATTTTGAGTCTGATGCTTTGTAGTGTTTTGTACTGCGAGGAGAATTGTCCTGCCTGCACACCTTGATGTTTTCAGTGATGAACCTGTGTGTATTTTTTGGTTATGAACGAATACAATAGCAACTCCAGAACTATGCTTGTGAGTTTGGACAGTTCTAGATTTCTGAAGTTGTCTTTATTTAGGTACAAAAGAGAATTTGAAATAAAGACCACTTTTAAACCTGGAAAGCCTCACTTTTTCAGAAAGCATTGCTTAAAAGTGAGGTCATGTTTTTGCCAGACAGTAAGGACGTTTCCTCACCTATCACATCTTGCACCAAATCTGAGCACTTAAAATAAGGAAATGGGTAATCAGTATCTCCCTAAATTGTATGCTAGGCTCTTAGTAATTTGTTCTTATTTAACAGCATTTATTGTATATTCATCATACCCAGTAAAATTACCTAAAAGAATGCTTTTAATTTGGGGTTAGTTTTATTGTAATTCATTGTGGTTAAATGGTTCATTGTTTAGAATGAAAAACTGCAAATTCCCAAAATAGATAAAGAAAATCTAGACAAACATCAGATACTTCGTATCTGCTCATAGTCTTCCACTCACTCTATTACAATAAGCACATCTTATCCATGTGCAACAGAGCCCCATCTTCAGCTCTCAGCATGTTGCTTTAAGAAAACAGTGAATAGTATATCTTAATAAGATTGTCATCTCATTTCTTACTTTTTACATATCTGTAGTAAAATTATACACAAGACCAATGGAAATAGCAGATATAATACTGGTAAGCTTTGACGAATGTTTTAAAATACAATGTTTATTTGTAATAACAGAAAATAGGAATTTTCTGTTACTGAGTTCCAATTTGTGAATGTTAGTCTAGATTTTTGCCACCTTTCCTGCAATCATACTGGGCTTGCATGAAGAAAGGGCTTGTGCGGAAATTTCGCCAACTAAAAGCCCAATAGGGAAAAATACTATTGCCCTATTTTGCAATAGAAAACCCAGTTCATATTAAGTATACCTGGTTATTCACACATTGATTTATAGGAAAATCAGTTTTCCGTTACATTGAATATCAGCAAAACAGTAATCATACCAGTGAATTCAGTAGAACTTCTGTTACTAGAGTGGAACACCATAACATTTTAAAGCTGTGGTTTAAAGCTCTAAGTAGCATGTGGCATTCAAAATAATTTTGAAGTAAGTGTGGGTTGTCATTGGTCAGGTAAGAGACTTAGCCAACATTAAAAATGGGGGGGGGGGGAAATGTGGGGAGAGTACTCCTATACATCTTCTGTTACATAAGATGCATATTGACTAAGAAAACATTACAGAAAAGTCCCATTTAATATTTTGATAGCTGCATGTGTGTATATATATATACATGGCTCAAAGGCCACTTGGATTAAGAAGTCAGGCTGTATTTTATGTTGATTTTTTTTTTTTTGGAAATTTGAGGCTATGTTCCCAGTTAGTGTGGCGTTAGTGTATATGGAAAGTCACTGAAAATATATCCACGATACCTCAATTTTCTGTTTGCAGGCATTTAAAGGCAGTTTATGTCTATTGAGCGTTATCATTGATCTCTTAGAATCAGATTTTTAAAAATTATTTTATTACATGTACTACTTATCAATTGAAAATGGCTTATGTTCTGGACCTGCATTTCCTTGACTGTGGTCTCAATCAATGTTTGAAGCTACTGTATACTATGCACTGTAAATGCACTCCCAAGCAGTTCAGTTAGTTTATCTTCAGAGATAATTTCAAATCACTTGTAGGAAGCTCAGGGAATGCTGATACCATCACAATTAGCTAACAAACAGTCCAAGACCTCAGTCTTTGGACATCTGTAGAGTTACTGAAACGGTAGATTGAGTTTGTTTGTCTAATGCTGCTTGTTGAATCACAAATTTGTATTGCTAAATTATTTGTATTTATTATACAATAAATTATTATATATTGCAATGAAAATTATTACATACAAATTACATGTATTTGTTTGTGTTGAATTCCTATTACTTGGTGAACTGTAGTGCTAGTGAAATGGAAAAAAAAATCATTCCCTAGATGGCAACATTGTCGATTTGATGCATTATTCAGGAAAGGAACATTGGCATGGCTGTTCGAATAGTTCTGTTATGCATTGGAGTGTTCCCTCTACTGAATGGTTTTAATGCCTCCATTTACCTTGGTATCTGTTAGTCAGGGTTTTTGTTCAATTCTTCTTTACTGTCTCAAGCTCCTAGCTAAAGTACAAGTAAACTCTTCCCAGAATGTACAATGTAGAATTTTTAATCCTTTCATTCCTAGAATAAATAGCAGAACAAAATTTTCTTCCATTGTGGGCAGGTATCCCCCATGCCACCAACAGGTCATGTAATCCATAGATGCTAGGTACCATTAAGTAATTTGTATCCTAAGAGTCACTAATGCTTTCTTCTCGTGGGTCTGTTCTCCTTTTTCCATGCCCTTGCTGATTGAGATGCTTGAAGAGGAATGCCCCTTCAACCTCTCCTGCAGCCTGTCTCAACTCTTTAGGCTAAAAGGAGTTAGTAAATTCCAGGCCTATGCCAGTGTATGCCAACATGGCTTCACTCTTGTTTTCATCCTCAAAATGGTTTCACTTTCTACTTTTCTTGAAGTAGTAAATACTCTTTATTTTCTATTTTGTTGCCTTTTCTGCAAAACATATCCTATATGGATTTTATTACTTGTAATTTATAAATTGTATTAATTCTTCCTGGGAGTTTTGTGTTCACATTTCCAGTGTCTTTGCTGGCCAGAGAAAACATTCATTGAAAATTTTTCACTGTACTTGATGTTTCTCTTAAACTTTCATGGCTCGATCCAGAGTTTTCTGTCTTGCTCTCTTGATCCATTTGGGGTTAATTCTTTCATTAACACACCTAAAGAAGGGTCTTCTGGGTTTCCTTGCTTTAGAGATTTTTATCGCAATGAAAGTCAGATGCATGATCTCTCCTTCAAAGGATCAGTACACTGTTTTGGAGATGCAAACAAAATTAATAAAGGAAAATTCGATTGTTTAAATAGCCTAGAGGACTGTGGTCTCTAAAGAGTGGGATTTATATGACAATATAGCCTCTGTACCTGAGATGTCACACAAGACTTTTTATATCTCGTTGTAAATTAAATGTAGGCATCTGATTATGTAACTGATACTATTAAGGACACAGACTACATCTTCACTGGCTGTTAAGAGAACTGGTAACTCCAGGCTCTGATGTAAACCTGGACTGTACATCTCAGGTCACATGGCGTGAATCTGACATTCTGTAGGGTGTTTCATTGGCTGGAAACTGATTAATTTTCTTCCCATCCACCTCAGTTATGAATAATCTTTTACTTGTACTACTTGTACAGTGTAAACTGAGGTCTGTGACTTGAAGTTAATACATCTTTAAACAACCCTGTCATTTGAGTGTCATCCTGTGCCTACAGATAGTATTGTGAGGAAAGTGAATGCTGAATGTAATTTTGTAGACAATATCTGGTAGTTACTGTTTTCCTAATCCTTCCACTCTAATTATGAAATATAATCCTATTTTAATCTTCCATGGCAGTTGTACAGACATATTTCCATGTACAGTTAGTACTCTATCAGTATTTTATCATTATTAAACTGGATTTAGTCTTTTATCTTAAAACAGGTAGAATTAGATATAGAATTACAGACGATACTGGAAACTCATTCTAATTGTTACTGAAAATGTGTCACCATTTGCCACTTCTTTTCAAAGAGTAGAAATGCATGAAAGTAATTGTTCTACTTTGTGGAACACGATTGGAGAAAAAGATTGTGCTTCGCAGATATTTTGTGCTATCCATTGCTTTATGCCACAATTTTAAGTCATTGAATAAGATGATTATAGCTACTACTACCCTCCTTAAAGATAAACCTTTTCACAATAATTTTGTTGTAATACAGTATTGTCAGGAAATGAATATGCTTTGCATTCGTGAGCAAACCTCTCTAATTGGAATCACTGGACCTCGACTTACTTGTCACTGCTATATTCAGGGTGAAGGTGCAATTTGAGAAGTCTGATTGTGAAAAATTAGATCGTGGCTTCTCTGAATAAAAACATAAGAGGATACATTTGTACGCAAGATCTTTCTGCTTGAATCTTTTTTTCTTTTTCCTCATGTTTGAGAACAATGGGCAATAGGGCGAAAGAGGAACAGGCCTGATGGTATTTCAACATTGTAACTTCACTTGTTACAATTCAATAATTAAAAAAAAATAAAATAAACAACTACTCTTGTTCCTTGTTCTGGAAGAGTTAATCAAAATCTACATCTTAAACTTGGAAACAGGTGGGGGAATTGCAGCTAAAGCTGTTGAGCTTAATTAGAATTAGTCATGCATTCTGATTGTTCAGATATTGGATGAGAGACCTGCAAGGCAAGTGCTTTTCCTAAGCTCCTAAAGTCTGGATAATAAATAGAAACAACTCATCTTCTAGTGATTAGTAGACATGTATAGAGAGAATTCATAACAGAAAAACAACACAATCCTCATCTATTTATACTTTATCTTACACTGCAGCATAACAAAGCCATAGCAGAGGCACCCTCTTCTGTATTTCATGTTGTTATTTAGAAATATCAAGAGCCAGTTGTTAATGCTGTTCTAATGTATGAATGGATAAAAAGAAAACATCTCAACAACAAGTGTGCGGGTTACACTGTGTTGTGCTGTGTGTAAGAAAGCACAGTTGTTGGAAGTCAGCACAGGGAATGGAGGAAGGCTCTAGGCTAGCTCTGTATGTTTTTCAGAGATGTCTTTTAGGTTAGTAGCTGTGCAAAATACTAAATGTCATGAAAGGCACAAAATCTATACTATGTTGATTTAATAACCCAAATTATGGAATCTGTGGTGTACAGGAGATCTACTGAAGGTGGTGGGGAGAGGAAAAAAAAAATTAGCTGGTCGATTAATTTACCTTTTGTTAATCCCAGGAAAAATATCATCAGACTTGAAGTAATCTCTAAGTTATGTTCCTATGATTATTGGCTTGAATGAATTTCATCTGAAGGTCTCCAAGCGTTGATCAGCCATTTTTTTTTTTTCCTTTTTGGCTAAGTCTCTTAACTCAGATTTTTAAATTCTGACAGTTACTTGTACATATTCCCACTCTGAGAATTTTAATGTCTTAATCATGATAATGTAAAATAATATGATGATTCCTTTGTAAGGATAGATTTTTCTTGGTTTCTAGGATGCTTAGGTGACTAGTTAGTGCAAATTTAACTAAAATAATTGCTGTGATATAATGGGTTTGCATTACATCATGCTCAGAAGGTTGGTCTCAGAAGACCAACTATCAATGAAAAAAAAGAATAAATGTTCATTAGAAAAGACATTATCATACGCTGGTAGCCTTGTCGCTGTTGCTTGCATGTCATGGAGATCACTAGAAAGTGAGCAATGACTCTCTAGTGAGTGACTTGAAAAGCTGTGGCTATGAAAGGTTTGTATAGTCTACAAAATTATTGAGTTCAAAAGTAGTGGTATATGAGGCAATTAGAAAAATAAAAAAGATTACAACTCAAACCAAAATGCATGACACTTTTCTTGTTGAAAGTGTGCCTAAAACCTCTGCTGATGCACTACGCAACCCTCATATTCTTAAGTAGAATTTCTTATGACAGAACTGAAGGAAATGGAAAAGCATAAAATCAAAAAGAAATTACTTGAGATTAAATAGTTCTTATTGCCAAATCAGCAACACAGAGCTAATGGAAGATATTTTCTACAGACAGATGGGATACTCAGCTATCCCAGGAGCATAAGTATGAAGTATCTGTTAAGATTCTTTTTTTATACATTTGCATATAAATATAAACATCATTAGCAGGGGCTAATTGCCCTGTAGGAACTAAAATGTGAGCATTAGCATCCTCAGGGCTTGTATTTATTTATTTATTTTAAGCATCTCTAACACCAATCATGTTTGGTACTGCATGGCTGCAACAGATAATTACTACCATTAAGAATCTCAATCACAAAATCAAAACCATTTGGAATGACTTCTAGGGCCACCCAGCACAGTAAGTAACCATAGAAAATGACTATATTAGTTGTTTTGTTCATGCATATTCATAAGGGCACTTGATTTGACTTTCATAGTAGGGGGCTTGTAAAAGCTTATCCACAGATTAGCCCCTAAAGAAAATTGAACACCAAAGGTAAGAAGATACCATACATCACAAAAATCTTTCCCCCCCCAAAAAAAAAGGCATAATGCAAACTATATATCATAGCTCCTCGGAAGAAAAATACTTTTTTTTTAAAAAAAAAAAAAGATTTCAAATATTTGGTTCTTTCAGTTGTTTGATTGATGGAAAAGATCAAAGATTTTTGTTGTTCAAGGGTTGGTTAACACACCATGCTTCTGGTCAAAGAGCTTTTGAGTCACCTGTAATGAATACCTCTGATGTATAATATTGGAGAGTGTAAGATGTGTAACAAAGACAGTGGGGAACAAAATGGCAGTATTAGCACAGTGGTGTCAGTTAGAGAACCTACTTATATTTAAAATATTGTTGTGTTATTTAACACTTGAGAACCTAGATGATGATGGATTTTAATCGTAACCTGTCTATCAGCTAATGCTTCTTGTTTCGGAACAAACATGTTAAATTATGAATTAGAAATGGTACAAAGAAAACTTGAAGAAATGCTTCAGTTTTTAAAACATACCAAAACAGTATTATCTTGAAACGAAGTGCTTATTGTTGAAGTACAACATCTGCGTAACAGAACAGTCAGCAGGCGTTCTCCTTCCCACTACCCACCCAACATGAATGCATGGCAGGGAACTAGGAGCCACTGGTTTCCCAGGCAGGTATGACTGCTTTTGCTGTTTTTTCTTGCTCGTCTTCCAGGTCATCTGTCTTTTACTGTTTCTCTGTCTGCTTCTTTATTTTTCTGTTTGTTACTCATGTCAGTTTTGTCCCTGTCAAATGATGAATATTTTTTGAGATGGTTTCCCAGAAAATAATATTAAAGAACTAGATGCTTGCCAGGAATATTCTGCTTATTTAACTTTTGCCTGTGTTATTTCTATAAGCATCATCCTCTTCACCTATAGTTGGCCATTGCCATATAGAAGTTCTTCTCCTTCCTTCCCAGTGCTGCTTGACTTCTCTTTACTGTTCTGTCCCTGCCAATATGTACTTCTCAGTACATGTCATTGGAAGTACTTCTCTATATACTTCTTAGTATTTGTTCCTGGACATGTTTATGCACACCTTCTTGCTCGTTTTCTGCTCCAAAACTCATTTGTCTTCCCAAATTGATTTTCCACTACCTATGTAGCTTTCCACCAGTCTTCATGTAATCCTAAGCACCGTTTTTCAGTTTCATCAGCACTTTACCCATTGTATGCTGCGAGGCCAGTCCCTAAGCTGAGATAAACCCTGAAGTGAGATTCATATCTCTTTTACTCACTCTTTTGCCTGATAGTCTTGGGCTCTAGGTGAACTGGGAGGAGGGGTGATAGTAGGCTGGTCTGATAGCTAATTTCATGCTTTGAGAACTAAACCAGAATATTGGAAAATAAACTAATGTTTCCAATTGATTGCTTATCAAAATGATAATTGTATCCTGACTCAAAACCAGTGTTATGTTCATAAAATACATCCCTTACACCCCTTCATGTTGACCTTCTTGGGAAAATAGCTTGATTTTTTTTTCTTTTTTTTGCTTATTTGTTTTAGGATAATAATTTAGAAGGAGATAGGACCTTTATATCCAATATCTCAGCAATAAGAGCACTCACGTATTTTGTTGGAGAATCAGTTATTTCCATCCTTTGCCTGAAGGAATTTCTCTACCTCTTGTTAGGAGTCTGTCCCAACAGTCAGGGCATTAATGCATACTGGCATGGGAAAGACCTCAATTTATTGTCTTGGCTTCTATGAAGAAAATTTCCCAGAAATTAGGCTGAGGACCCAAAGGGTTTCATCTCCCGGCAAGTGCACTATCAGGATTGACACTGCTTGTTCCCTGAATACTCTATGTATTTTATTAGAAAGTGGAGCTACTATAGCAATGGTATTGATAGAGACCTACTCCACAATGGACCCTAATTTTAATACACTCTCAGGAAAGGAACACATTTTGGTTCAAATACGTGTGCCAAGTCAGGAGGAACTCTTCCAGCAGTGGCCTGATGGATCTATAATGAATTAATTTCCTTAGTGTCAACTGGAGGAAAAAACAGGAGAGAAGCATCCTGTACGGATGCTTTTGACAGCTTGTGCTACTGAAAAGCTGGAAGAACTTACTATGGGAGGTTATTAAGAGAAATCAAGCTCTCGTTTATTCAGGCAAAACTTTCAGTAGATATATGTCAAGTTTGTGAAGAGTTTCAAGGTGACCAAAGCCATGTTTTCTGGCATATTTGCTCCTTATTAGAAGTCATTTAGCTCTGTTTAAGACCTTGAGGTAGCCACCAGTCTAATACAGATTCACCAACTAAAGCATCGTTGGTTTTGATATAGCTTTTCCAGCTTCAGTCCCAACAGCACTGGGACTCAGGGATTTTGTGTTAGAAGAGGCTGAAGAGGATGAAAATGTAGCCAGCATGACACATCACACACATTTAAATTTCCAACTTCACTTTCCTTATCTGTGATCTCCACTTGCATTTATGTGCATGCTCATACCATAGGTTTTTAGTATCAGTGTGGGAGGAAAAGCCTTTGTTCCTTTGTGAAGTAGTATGCATTCTCATTTTGCTAAGTAAGACATTACAATATAGCATCATCCATTTCAGTAGCTCTTTTTTGATTACCAGTGGGGGGGACAGAGTACACAAGACTGAAGAACAGTCTCAGCTGACACAATCACAACATACATCTTTTAAAACTGAAAGTGAAATCTGTGTCTTAGCTGGAGATTGTATTTCGATAATATTATTATAATATGTATTTTATAATAAATATTATTTAAATACATTTTATAATAACTGTATATTATATAAATTTTATGTATTATATAAATAAAATTATTTATTATATAAATAAAATCGTGGACCAGGTAGACTCATTTGCTCACTGCTTCATTTGTTAATAGAACAAATCTTTGAGATAGACTACCTGTGTAAGAAGCATGTGAAATTGCAAAAAATGCCTTCAAACCTCCTAGATAGGGCATCCAGCCCAGTCAGGCTTGTTTCTATATGAACTGGAGAGGAAAAAAAAAAAAAGGCATGATGAGTGGATGTGATGAAATATTTAGCTTGAAGGATATTGTTCTCACAATCATGTTAGAAGTTGTCCCATTAAAATTTCTAGTAGAAATCAGCAGATCTAACTATATGTGGAATTAAGCTGTGTAGCAACCTCTGTGACTGGCATAGCAGATAACACTGGAGATGGAGCATAACATGTTCATGAAAGTGTTTATAAGGTGTATTTGTCTGCAGCAGCAAGGGGCTGAGCTACTGATTGGGAAGAGTGCTCCCAGTCTTCAAGCACTGTGAGCCCAATTCCTGTGGAAGTATAAAGCTGCTGTCTTCAGTAGGCTGGTACGAGTGGAAAGTCCTTCAATCCTATGCACTGCAGTAATTGGAATAAGACACTCCTGGTCTCCTGACAGTTTCAAGTTCAAAGAAAATTCAGCATTAATTGGATGTGGTTCACCCATTCATGAGTTTGAATATACGCCGGATGAAATATCTCACATACAGCTCTATGTATAGTGGATTACAGGTCCTGGTCTTTTAAAGTCACAGCACTTGGTGTCACTTAACAATAGATTTTCCGGATTATTTGTGAAGTTGTGGTATGCCATGGTTAAAAGCATAGTTCCGTCAATACGTAAATGTATCTTTTATTCAGACCTGCCAATTAATCCGTGCCTGAGTTCCTTCTTTTTGTAAGGATACAGCTAATAAGCTCGGCAGATTTCCCTTCGGGGGGGGGGCAGGGGGTATCAATTGTTTTACATGCAGTTGGTTCAAACAGGAGCGTCTGCTTGCAGCTGTTTCTTGCTATTCCTTTTAATGAATATAGTAAAATACAGCCTTAAAGGCAATTCAGTTTTATTTGGCCATCATCCTTATAATTATTTTTACTATTCTTATCATAAGAAAACAGCATTCGTGCCCATGGCAGTGTGTGGGAAAAAATGTGGAGGTGGGGGAGTATGATAATATAGTTAGAGCACTATCAATAGCCGTAGGTTTAAGAAGTATATCTTAACTACGTTCATTATATAATAGAAAATCATTACAAAACATCATTCCATTGCAACTTCCTCTGATTGACAAAACATGATTGTAGAAAGGGAAATGAACACCCACCTCATGTTCACATTGCGTTCAAGTTTGTGGTGTTTCATTGCGCTATAGTGACTTACAGCTCAGCCATGCAGTGCATGAGTCTTCAGTAATCTGGGGTTTAAACTGAAATGGAAAGTAGATACCTGGGAGGAGAAAATGAATGTCAGCTTGAGTAATTGGTGTGCAAGCTAGAAAATGAAATATCTTTGTGTACACCTGAAAAGGCTAATAATTCTCTATTAGTCTTGAGAAATGTACTATATGCTTTATCCACGTTTTCTAGAGGTGTTCCTTAGTACCAAGGTGGTGGGTAATGGAACAACTAGTTAAATCTTTTTCATTTTGCATTTGGAAATAAATGCTCATAATCTCATTTCAGAAACTTAATTTCATTTAAGAAATTATTTATTTAAGAAATTATATTTCTTTTTTTTTTTTAAAAAGGAATTTTTCCATGTTAGGACGAAAGGGCATATTTTCAAGGTTGTCTGGAAAATACCATATTTGAATTTCGATAATACCAAAACAGTCCAATTAGACTTCTACATTATAATGGAAAATACAGCATATACCATATATACAGTATTGATATATAGAAAGCCTATTCTACATTTCAAAATATTTAGTATAAAGGTGTAAGTTTATTTATGTTGGTAGTTTTGGTCAGCATCACTGTATTCCTAAAAATACTTTTTTTCAATAATGCTATTTTTGTGAAAAACTATCCCATTGAAAAATTTTGGCTGCACTTATTTTCATGCTTATCTCCTTCTCAGCGCCATCTACTTTCATAATTTTGTCTTGTGCAAATGCAGAGACTTAGTACACAAAATCATGTTCTTCTTCAAGTCAAAGCAAATTGATCAAACTCTTGCCATTCCAGAACTCTAAATGGATTAGGGAAAGTAGATTAGGTGGCCAGAAATTACTTTTTTTTCTTTTTTAAAAGTATTCAAACATTGCATGTTGTAGATGTCAGAGTAACTAGCCTGGAAACCGTTTGCATGATAAAATGAAATGTGAATGAGAGTTAATTTAAGGTACTACTAGAATGGTTAGGAGTGAAGAGGATATTCCACCTTTTCCTCATGTTTCTTATGCCTCCAACCTCAGCGTTTTCTCCCAGCTGTACTGTAACCCAACAGAAAAATCACTATTTCAGTACTGCATACTGAAATCTAGGCTTTGAGCATTAACGAAGGGAAAGCTTAGTTATTGCTGGAAAGTGTCCAGAGACGTGCGATAAGTTAATATATGTATTTTGCTTAAACATTTTGCTGCATGATCTTTACTTCCTGGGTTGTTGGATATGATGAAATTCACAGGGTGGTTCTAGGCAATGCAGGGCCGGTAGTTGCACAGTTCCTCAGTGCACAGCAGCAAGGAGGAGCCCTGGCAGAGACAACAGGGCTAAGTGCAATCATAAATACCGGAGTATGTTATTTCAAGGATTTCTTCACCCGTCTTCTATACTGTTAAGTTTTTGAATATGAAAACTTCCAGTTTTCTTCTTTAAGATTATCTTAGAAGATCTTGCTGATTATTAGCAAGTCAGGCTTGTATTACCTCACAAATAAAATGGATGAAATTTTGGAGATAGGCATCTTTCATTCTGTTGATTTTATTGCAAAACTTGAAACTCTTGATTAAAATACTTGGTGATACCTGATGAAAAGATTAAGGAATCAATGAGATTTAGGTATTTGTTATAACAATTGGAGCACATTAATGATGTTTTGGTTTTGAGCCTATTATGTTAAGGTAATGAGGACTGAACATAAACTAAAAGCAGGAAAAAAAAGACGACAGTGTTCTCTCTCAAGCGTAAGCTGTATGGATCACTCACAGGAGATTGCATGGCATTTTCTGGCTGACTTAAATGTTTTTGTGTGTTCAACAAAGTATTTTTGTTTAGCTCACCACTTCCCTTTGACCCCTCTAAAATTACTGTAAAAATGATGATTCTCCCAATTCTCAGAGCAAGTTCTGGGTGAAAAATCCCTATCTTGGCAACCAGGAAGGGACAGTTATCTTCTGGAAAAAGTCATCCTATATGCCAAGAGGAATTTATTGTCATAATTATTGCAGATATGTAGGTTTATTCTGTTTCTCCTTTGCCTATCTTTACTGTGAGAGATATCCCCATTCACCGATATTAAAATCGTGCAAGTTACAAAATTTAGCCTTTAACTTGAATGAATCTTGGTGAAGTGGTTTAATTCAATACAAAGCAGTTTGTGTCAGGTGGTTTAGTACTGTTTTTAATAACACTTAAGGTTTCTTGTGCTTAGAGAAAAGCAATTCTCTATTTAAGAAATCTTGAATTAAGATTACTCTTCCTTAGGATATGTAGAGTCTGGCATTTGTATATTTTTTCCATGTCAGGGAAGCACAAAAGAAATACTGTGGACATGAAACTACCCATGGTAAAATGGCAAGAGTTTTAATGCAAAGAAGCTTCTACCTTAATAGAAAGCTGCTATTGCCTAAGAAAACAGTTAAATAGCAGTACCTTTTCTTTTCCTTTTCCAATTCTCCAGTCTTATAATTTAAATTATATAAGAAAATATTAGTTCTTTGTATCATTGTACATTTAAATGCAGGACATGAACTTGAAGCAGAAAAGATAGAGGGATATGTGAAAGCGAGTCTGAACTTCTGAATTACATTAGAGAGGTTTAAATTCTTCTTTGAAGGATGAGGACTGAAGCGGACTTAGGTCTGTAAGATTAGGCACAGGAAATAATCAGCTAAATTACTTATTAATTTGGGAACAAGCGAATGGAATAGTAGAATCTTAAACACGGGTATTAGCTGGTTTAGCACAGGCTAGACTTTCTTCAGAAAAGATCATAAAACTTCTTTCTCAGGTTATGCTATAACATGACCTTCTCACAGTGTTGATGTAAACCTATGATTAAATGCATAGGGAACACGGAGCAGTACCAAACCACAAACTTACTGCCCTTGGCTTTGATGGAAGTATGTCCTTCCTACCTTAAGCCCTGTGTATTTATTTACTGTTTGGGGTTAGTTTATAATTTACCTTGGAGAAAGCAATAGCAGTAAGATGAGCAGGACAGGATTTATCAGTTCTTCCTATTTAAGTGAATTGTTATTTACTCTATTTAAGTTATTAAAGGATCTAGTGACTATGGAAGAATTTTGCCTGACAGAAAATAGTCTGAGTTTTGTCAGATGAGCATTCCCCACCTTTGAAACAGTTTCAGCTGCTGCAATGTAGAAGGAGGGGCTCACTAGCAGGAGAGATGCTCTCCATGGGGCAACGGGAGTGTTTTAAAGTGTCACCCGCAGCAGGTCTGTGCTCCCAGCGTGGACAGTGCCCTGCTCTCACCTTTTCCTATCACCAGCCTCAGAAACCTCACTTGCACAAGACCAAACCCAAACTCTGCAAATACATTGCAAAATATATTTCATATGCAAATGAATTTCAATCAATTTCAAAATTAAATTCAATCACATTACTGCTTTCAGTATTCCATACTTGTCACTTGCTATCTGCCTGTGTGTTCTACGTTTTTGCACTCTGAATGGATGATTATAAATGGAAACAGGGATTAAATACATCAGTAAGGCTGGCTGTCAACATCAAGATGGCTCTTTACCTATTCCTACTCAAATGTATAGAACAAAACATATTTTTGGTAGTTTTCATGAGTGTTTCCTTTATATTAAGATTTGTTGGGGGAAAAGAAGTTAACTTTATGTGAAAAGAAATAACTTTGAAAAACACTGAAGTAAATTTGCAATTTTCTATTTGATTATCTCCTGGTACTCATTTATAATATTTTACTCAATGTTTTTATGTAGTACATTTCAAAAACTCACGAAAGGAAATTTTCCCAGAATTTAGGTTTCAAGTCCTGACAAGAAATCCTTTTTACTTTAATAATTTTCTTCATTAGCAAGTCCTTATGGGTTCATGCTTCCAAATATGCAAAGATATACACATGGCTATTGATTTGGGGGTAGTCAGCTAATAATAACCTAACATTTAGCATCTTTTTAAACCTGTGACTATGGTGCAAATTGTATAATTTTTATAGGTTTAATTGTCTAAAATTGCTATACTCATTTCAAAATCAGTTATGGGGGAAAAAAGATAGAAGACCTAGATACTCTGCACAAAAATGAAAAACACTAATAAGGAAGGACAAATTAAGGCTTCTTATGTACATTTGTTATATACTCAGTTTAATCAGCGAAAGAATTGGGCTGATGTATTTTTGCACACTTACATGTATAGTTTACACGGAGGGAGGATTGTCTAGTATCGTTTTGCCAGTCAGAAAGGCTGATGGTCTTCTTTAAAATTCACCCTACTTGTATACAAGCGTAATTAGTCATCTATTCAAATGATACCACCCTCTAGTGTCTAAGTGTAAAACCTGTAGTCATATAAATTGCATTACAATTGTTCTGTGGTTTATAGCTCTTCTGCAGTATTCTTGCTAATATTTTTGAATACTTTCTAAAACAAGCACCCATTTATTTTTCCAATACGTTTTTCTGGATGGGTAAACTGCTTCCTGTGACTTTGTGTGAAAGTCCATAGGAAGTAATACTGATATTACCTGATATTTAGTGTTTTAATCAGTACTTTCTAGGAGATCTTTGTAAATGAAAATGTCACAATGAATTTTGATACATTTAAATTCCTGTAGTTTCAACTTTTCTTCATTCTTTAAATACATATTATTAATGATTTAGGAACTAAACAGTAACCTAGTATGTGCAAGCTCTTATAAATTTGTAAGAGCTATCTCTGCAAGTGTGATACCTAACATAAACAGAAATAAGTGGCTTCTTTTTATTTTACTTAGATTTTCTTTGTCTTTGGCAGGGTTAATAATGAATCCAGAGATGAGATTCTTTTATACTTCTCTTGTAATATAAAGAAGCCGTAGTAGAAATGAAAATGAGGGCCAGATCGTGGTGTTAAGGTCCTCCAAATCAGAAATACAGAAGGGTTGCTTTAGTCTCTATTAAACTCCCTTTAAAGCTGAGCTATCCTATAGATGTTGTGCGGGGACCTTGGTTAAGTGTGAAACTTGATGAGGAGTGATAAAGTATGATCCTGCATGTCCTTTTTAAAAGAGTTTTTATTCTAATGCATGGAGGTTTATGTAGATCTGTTGTAATATGGGCGGTTTCACCACTGAAATGACTGTCCTAATAGTATACACGAACTAATTTCATGAAATGAGCTACATGTACAACATTTTCAGTAATGACATTTCCAAATATTTCTTCAGTTCCTTGAAAGGAAAAGGAACTCATGCATGTAAATACCAAGAAGCTCTAAATTGGGATTGGTGCTCTTCTGCATTCAAGGTAGGATTTTGCAGCTGTTAACTTCTTTCACAAATAGAATGCAACAAAATGGAAGTGCAGACGTAAACACGTGAGCTTTCCTGTTCTGCTAAATTCTCTGGTGACTGGTGCTGCCAGTTATCTCACGATAGCAGGAAATGTGGAGACCTGATATTACAACTTTTATAATATATCTGCTTCCATTTCTGTGCTTATATTAAAGTTTAGTGTTTTGTGTATGTATGACTGAAATGAAAGTTCAAACCTGTGACTCACTGTCATGGAATAGGTTACTGGATTATTAATACTTTTAACATTTTCCTTTGGCAAATATGAAAGCAATTGTAACTAAGTATAGGACTTAGAAGAAATAAACTATTTCTAGATACAAGTAAGGTAATTGTTGTCTGATCCAGTAGCATTATTTTGAGTTCCATATTAAAAGAGGGAATAATATTTCCCATATTCTAATAAGACCTCTTTCTATATGAGTCACATTTGATAAAATTCTTTAAGAAAAAGATCGAGTTCATCTTTAATAATAATGATTTGCATATTCATATTATGACAGCTGCATTATTCTGAGAAGTGTGCTGTGCTATTCCTATGGCTTCTGAAAACAAAAAAGGTGCATTTCAGAAAGTTTAAAAAAAATAAATAAAATCAGAACAAATGTTCTCACCATGTAATAAGGCCATGCATATCATGAACATTGTTCTTGTGACTGCTTTTGTAATTTTTACATAGTTATTTCAGAAAGGTTTAAAAATTATGCATTCAATTTTATTATATTACATGCATAATTTGAAAAAAAGCCTTTCTCTGCACTAAAAATAATAAATTAAAGAAATAGATTCATTGTGTTGAGAAAAAATTATTTCTTGAGCCTCAAATAATTTAATTCCTTTTTATTCTATGCAAAAAGTAATTTTCTCCTTGGGGGAAATTATTGCTTAACTACTGTTATGTATTCACTGGCAGTCTTAGCCACTCAGCCAAAGATAGTTCAAAAAAGGAAGTAGAGAAAGCTGATTGAAGTGAAATCCTCAAACTAAATATGAAAAATAGAAGACTTAAGGCTTTATATTTTTCTTTCATGAAGAATCCCTAATGTTCCTGACATTAGAAAACCATTTAAAATCAAACTGCTGTGACTTTATCATTGTTGCGTCATGATTGCTTTGATGTCTGATCATTTGGATGTTTATTCCTGGGACTGCCTTACTCATTTCCACAGTGGGGCACACTCACATGGTGGAGGGGTAGGGGATTGTTTGTGGACACAAATGGGGAAATCCTTCTCTCTCTCTCGCTCTCTGTGTGTGTGTGTGTCTGTGTGTGTTACTGTAAGATTTGGTTAATAGATGGGGAGCAGAGGGGACTGATTTCAAGTAGAAGACATTTCCTATGGTTGCCGTGCTTGAGTACCAGCGTTAGCAGTCATTATAAGCTTATGATAAGCACCCACTCACGCAGCTGAAATTATTACTAAAAACTGGTCATGAAGATGGCATTTATGCCGACCACTAAGCATCATACCAGCCAGTTACACATGCAGAAATGTGAATGGTACATGTAACTTTTCAAGTCATTAACCACCAGCATCACAATTTCCTTTAGGTTCTTAAAATTGTGTTGTATGCATTTGCATAGAACCTATGGATTGTTACTCAGACAATTTAACTGGCTCCTGTTGAAGATGATCAGTCTCTCCCTCACTCTGAATCAGCACGTGGGAGATTATAGTTGTTTCCATCTGTACAGGTTATCTGAGGACTTGGGTTACCTGAGAAACCACTCTCAAGGATCAGTGTTTAATGTGGCCTTTCTAAGAGACAAGTAATGCATATGCCTGATATTGATGGGGTCTATATATATATATATATAAGCAGTATATTTAGTACAGAAACTCTGGCTCTCCAAGCTTTGAAAACTAGGTGAAGTCAAAGAAAATTAACTGAGACATTTATATAGTAATGCATGAAATGTATCCAGGGTAGCAAAGTAGGATACTGCATGGGTGCTTATTATAAAATAATACTGAATGTATGACACAAAAATGGTGGAATAATAGTGCTGGGACACAGATAACAGGATATGCTGCTTAGAGAAGATAGACATAATGGAAAAGGTGAGATAGAAGCATCATGGATTTATCAACCTTACACGCTGTCATAACATGAAGAGACAGTCAAGCTGTTTTTAAGATTAATATACCCTGTTGAAGGGTCCAAACAAGTTGATGGAAGAGAAGGGCTCAACTGTTTTTTGTGCCTGGTATGTTTATGAAGAGGATTATAATTTATAACTTGTACTTGGTGATCTGGTTATGTTTCTATATGTGTACTAATAAAATCTGTTTGCATTTGGATTTTTTTTATTTCCTTCCAAGAAAAAAACATGATATTTTAGTCCTTGACTGATGTATAACTTGCAAGAGCAAGTTGTACATAGTGACTGTTACTGTAGGTATCAGTCTTGCTAGAGATGGGAAAACACTGGACCTCATAAACCAGATTTCCCATCTCTATATTAAAGAAAATTCTTGTTTGCTTTTTAAACTACTAGTAGTATACCACTTTGGAAGTTAACTCTTCTTCTCCAGTCCTGATCACTGCTAGAGAGGCTACCTGGATAAACAGGCTTGCTTTGTCCTGTCATGAAATCGCAATATGCATTATGACATGATATTTTGTTGTCATGGAAGCAGTTGCAGTGATAGTCTCAATTCTGATGTGAATCTTAACAAGTCTTTTACCAGTCCTCAAATTTCAATCTGAGGGGCAGGTTCTTGCTTGTATTATGCGTTCCCTTTCAGAAAGCCTGTCAGTCATTGATTACCAGGTTGGATGTCTGATGATAACCATCAATCCCACTAACCTTCGCAGCTTTGCAACTTTTCTATTCTTATTACAATGTTCAAGTAATGAGTAAAGTCATTTACAAAAGTTTTTGGCTGTTGCACAGGACAATACAGGTATTTTGTGCCCATGCATATTTCGAGGAATAATCTGGTGTGTTCAACTACAGAGAAACTGTGGAGAATCCTTGACTTTGTGGGAATTGGAAGAGACTGGGTTGCACATTGTTATTGATGGCATTTAGAAAATGATGGTGTTGTCCATATAACAAAAATTGGTTTTGTTTTCTGTTGTAGGGACTATTGAACTTGTCTTGTCCTCCTCATTTTACTGCTTTTATCACAGAGCTATGGCTGCGCCTTTGCAATACGCTAGTTGATAACATTCTGCTCTACTCCCAGGGATCAGTGTGGATTTGTAGTTTTCTCTTGGTTTGGTTATAAGACAAAATCTACCAGGAAATGTAATCCCTAAAAAAAATAAATAAAATAAAATCTGCTTCTCCAAACTTGCAAACTTTTCTCCTCATAATGCAGGAACTTATTTTGAATTTCATATATCTGTATGACTGCAACTGGGAAACCAGGGTTCATTGTCCTTTTCCCATGGCTGTTAAACCATTCTATTCAGAAGAACAGCAGGAAAGCACTGCTGTTCACGCAGGTTATTAGTGTTACTTGGATGTATGTGAATACAAAGCTTTGGCTATGTCTTATTGACTGCCCTAGCTAACCTCATCCTGTCAATCCATTCCTAGCACCAACAAAGAGCTGCTCTTGGCAGATGGTACAGGAACATGGCTGTGAGAATGTGCTACCCTCATGGTCCCCTGCTGACCCTCTACACTGGTATGAATTCTGCTTAAATAATTCATGGGAAAACAGGAAGGATTTATCTCCCAGTTTAGTTTATTATTTAGTCCAGAAAGCTATTGACGTATCAGAGCGTTTTAGTCTTTAAACATGCAGCCAGAGAAGTGATTATAATATTGGGTCTCTGCATTGCTTCAGTGGAGCTTTAAAATTGGTTTATATGGCTAGATAAATTCAGTTTTAGGGCTCCTGTTTAACAAGTCTGAATCCCACTAAAGTCCTGAAAACCTGTATCTGCCAACAGATGATGTTAGACCTTAGGCCAGGTGAATGCAAGCTGCTTAATTACAGAGCTGCTTTGTTCATTTGTTATTGTGATCCTAGTGGATATGTGGTTGTATATTTTACTATTTAAACAGACCAGCTGATGCTAGAAGCATTTGTTTATATTTCTTGGGTTTTAATTGTCAAAATGTTCTGATGGGGTGTTACTACAGGTTTGTTGTTTTTTTTGGTTGTTTTGGGTTTTTGTTGCTTTGTTTAGTTTAAAGAAATATGAGCATTTTGCATATTGGAAAAAAAAAGAAAATGGAAAGGGACTTGGATATCACCTTCAGGTAAGGGCAGTCTTAGCTGTTATTGATAAAAACAATTCAGCATACCACTTAAGCATATGTTCAAGTTAGTTTAAGGCTTATGTTATGCCTATGTTAAAGGCAGTAGGCATTGCACATGTTTTGCATTCATTTAAATCCTGATTTCACCAATGAACATACATATAATGCTGTGTGAAAGCTGAATTCTAGGCCAGGTCTGAACTACAAATTTCACTCAACATAAAAAGGTAAATATGGGTAGTGAAAAGGTTTATATTGGCTGCACTGGCAAAAACACCACCAAATACATGCTTACACTAGCAAAACTGAGAGCTTATTTCATCCAGAAGGAATGTTTTCACTTACTGATGCTGAGCATGGCTTATCCAAGGATAATCATTCCAGCCAGGAGTGTCTGGGCGAGATGGCGTACTCTAATTGCTACACTACCAAATAGTTAAAATGTAGTCTCTCCACTGTAGTGCCGCTGAAGGCTTCAAAAATTGGATTCATTGGTGCTTAGGCCTCCTTCTGGTGATCTGTAAAGAAGGAATTTTATCTACCTGTGCAATGACCTTTTCAAAACCCCATGCACTACTTGTTCTTGACACTCATATTATGGAGACTGATGTACAATCTCTTTACTATTGATGAATTTTTCTCCCTCTAAGAACACGCGTCGAAGCTTTAGCTTCAGCAGAAGACACATTTTCTATTAAGATGCAAGCAGCTAAAACTGGAATTGTGATGCATGATGCTGTTTTTGTAACCTGCAGATGTGGTTTGGTTAGCTCCACCTTATGACAACACCTAAGCATCACAGTTGTAGCTAATTGTAGGGGGTGTAACCTCAATCTTAGAAATAACTTGCTGATACAAAATTAGTTTTAGCACTTAAGGTTTAGCATTGCCATCCCTATTGACTCCAAAGGCGTCCACCCATCTCTCTCTCATTTGCCTAGTTGAGTAATTTTATTGATTGTTTCCAATCGGTATGCAGTTTCTCTAACACATTTTACTTCTCTTTGGGATCTGAAGAATGTCTTTTTGGCATAACTGTATGTATTTTCCACAGAAATCAGTCAAAATACGTTATTTCTTTGTACAAATCTTTCTGCATTTAAGCCATCATACCTACAACATGGTAGCTAAGATTACTTCAGTGCAAGGATGCAGTCACAACACTTCACTGAATTTCTACCTTACATATAAGAATGTAAGCTTCTTATACTTCCATTTCAGAGCAACCTGATAATTATATTGATGTTAGTCATAACATTATTAGGTTTAACATTAACAGTTAAGGGTACAGAAAGCAAAGCTGCATCAAAGCCACTGAATTTTATATTTTTCCTTGTATTAAAGGACAGCCTACGGAAGTGTTGTAAACATTCAAGGCTTTCCTTCACTTTGAATTTCAAGCAAAAGTTTCCCATACTGAAGTATTGTCTCTTTTTTAATCTATACACAACAGTTAAATTCTCTTTTGGGAATGTTATAAACTTGAAAATTGCAGTTCAACAAGCACACATTAAGCTCGCATGACACTCTAAATACATGTAATTATTTTGTACAACAACTGCTGTTACAACAGGATGCAGAGTTGTAGCTATATTTTCCACAATAAGTTGTATCAAAAGTCACTCAATGCTCATTCTAGTATTTCATTATATTACATGGTGGAGTTGCTTGAACGTATTATCGTGAAGGCATTTCAGTCACAAAACTAGCCCCAAAGATAAACGTTGTATGATCAACATTACTAATGCTAATAATAACTCAATAAAATGTGATCATGCTATCTACGGGCAGAATTTTTTTTCAACCCTTTGTATTGGACTTCTACAAGATTAGCTAATAATCCATGTCCTCTGCAGACTATGAACAGACTTAAGAATGTGAGATATTGAAGGAATATAGGAGTTCAGACTGGAATCTTTAGAATAGCATATTAGAATATTGTAGCTTTGCAAGTATTTAACAGCAGAATTTGAACATCTTGCAACCATGTATCCTATTGGTATTAAGAGTGGCAGGGATTTATTAGATGTTCAGGGATTATAAAGGCACTGCATCTCCTTCAAAGTACAAAAGCAGGTAAATTGCACCCTTGAGAGGTAGTGAAGCACATGCTGAAGCAGAATAAATATGGTTTGGAAAGGATAGGATGCATACTTCCCCTTTCCGATGCTCTCCATTATGAAGAATTTTATTTGACTTTAATGAGCCATTAACAGCATAGGGGGTGTGTGTAAACTGAAGTACAGAAAGTGATGCAGTTGATCTCCTTGGGATTAGTATGGTCTGGACAAGACATCAGGGAATGTTTAAACTATGTGAATTATTAAATTCTTATGCTGCCCACAACCTTGTGTTCAGATGCACAAAATGTGATTTCTTATGTTTTGTGGATATCACAATGTTTGTTTATGCCGCATGTTTAGTCTCTGTCCTGTAACACCTTTGCAATAGTTGCCAGTAGTGTGGTGACTGATTATGTGAATTACCCTATCTGTATGACAATGACCAGGTGATCCTTCTGTCATGAAAAAGGGTTTTGCTTCTTTGCCTGACAGCTTTCTCAGAGTCTCTTCAGAAATGATTGTTTTATAATAGTAAAATTAGTAATGGTGTGTATGCAGCTTGTCACAGCTCTACAAGGTCTTTGAGAAGACCGATAGCCTGAGAGCTTGAAAGGAACTTTCTGGTCCTCTTCCAACATCCTTTTTGATTCCCAAGTATAGCTGATTTTTATTGACCCTTCCTTGTATAATAGAACTTCCTGGTATTGGATTCACTCTGAAAGTATCTTACGGTCACTGCTAAAACATCCTCTGGCTGTTCTCCCTAGCTTTGGAAACCTCTGAAACAAAAGAAATTTGATTTGGTCAGAAGATGCTGAAGATGGGGGCCTTCTTTAAAGTAGGCAATATTGCAAGACAGGATGAGCTAAAAGGGATAAAAAGTACTTGGATTAAAACTTTTTTTTTTAAAGCTTATTCTATATGGTTTATTGGAATATTGACTCTTTAATAGCAAACAAGAAAAACTTTGAATTGTTGTCAGTATATTCATCCTTTATGGATACGTATTCAGACAACATAATTTGCATATTTACTCTTTTTAACACATTGTCTTCCTTTGTCAGGGAAACATATGCATTGTTCATTTCTCTGATATGTGAATCAAGTATAACCATCAATAACGTAAGCAATACTAGTGAGCAGCTCTTATGGAAATAATTGGACTGTTAACGGTATCTGTTCTGAACTTGGGACTTCTCATTTATATATAATCATGCAAATAGTTTATTGTTAGCAATTGATAGTAGACTTTTGTGTCATAACATTTCCTTCGGTTTCTGTAAAACTTTAAGTATGTGTAAAACTGATGGTCTTTTTTTTTAAACTTCTTCAATCCAATTACAGTACCCATCTACTCAGACATGCCTTGAGAACTACAGCATCATCAGTGTTACCTATGAATTTTAGGCTAGGGTACTTACCTACTAGAGTAGCATTCAAAAGTAATTCTACTGAACAAGTATAATATTAAGGAACAGGAGAGCTTAAGGTACAGCATTAAAGTTTACTTTATTTTAAAGATGCATCACTAACCTGAAACCCAGTGATTTATTTTTTTTAATAAATTAGTAGTAGTCTCAGGATCTGCAACTGATTAATCAATTTTAGTAGTTTTACAATTCCATACATTTATATAATGCTTTTTTCCAAGTGTGATATGTATATATGTTTGATTAATTCAAACAGAGGATTCCTGAAAACATATGTGCAGGAAATATTTCTTAGTCTTCTTTCTTAAAATGTTTGAGTTTACCTACAGTAGTTGAATTGTCTATACGCTTAATTGTTTACAGTATTGTGACGTAACTGGGCATGCAGGTAAAAAAAAAAAAATGATTCTGTTGAATACAACAATTATTTTGAGTACAATAAGATGAACTAAAGGGTAAACGTTTTTTCTCTAATTTAAAATAAATCTAAGCGGGATTGTCAGAAAACAAATATGTTAGAGAAGATTTAGTCGATGGTGGTGTTTATCAGTGCTTGGGACAAGCATGATTCTCTACATGCACTGTACAGCAAACAAAAAAAAGGCTTTGGGCTTTCTTAGAGCTTATAGGAAGAGTCCACGTGTGTCAGAATGTAATCTGATATCCCCGGGAATAATGATTAATAGCTGAATTGGTTGATTGTTTTATTGAATGTTCGTCGCTCAAGTGATTGTAAAATATCTTTCAGGACTGTCAAATATCCTTAACTTTCATTGAAAATAGTGTGGCTTTTCTGAAGTGCTTATTGAAAGTACTTTTTTTCTAGATATTAATGATTTTGTTCTTTTAAAAAAAATGCAGGAACAATAGAAAGGTATAAATTGGGAGAACTGGGTCAATATCAAGCAATATCAAGGAATAACAATTTGGTATTTTGCAAAAGTTGGATTTTGTTTCTTTTAATATGACTGTTCAGTGTCTTAGCAATAACAATACATTAAAAAAGGGAGTGGGATGGGCATAAAGAACTAGATATTTTTTTTAAAAAAAAAAAAGGTTTACTGGCAGCATATAGTTTTATTCCGCTAAACTATGTATTTATAAGGTGATTTTTTTGTCCAAAAATGTAAACAATATAAATGCTTGGTTTAAAATGTAACAGTTTCATAAATGAGATTACATCATAAATTTTCAATTAATGTAAAACTGAAATTAGAAATGTCTCTGGTATCTTTGTTCACCTCTCTGCATTTTTTCTTGAGTTGTATTACCATGGAAAAAAATGTTTCTTTAATCTAAATGAAGCTTTAGAAAATTAAATCAAAATGGCAATTGGTAGTCAAATAATAAAATGGGTGCTTTGAATACGATCTGAAATATGGACACCTCCAAAAGTTAAAATATTTATACTAATATATTATACATCTTAAAAATGCATTGTAATGTTTTTACTCAATTTGTTGTAATTTTAGTACTTTAAGTTTCTGCTGCTGTCTCATCATCTGTATCATTAAAAAAGGTTGAATAAACTTCAGAAGGAAACTATTTGTCACTGAACTAATTAAGCTGAGGTCTAAGAACTCAAAATCCAAAGCATGGAGTTATTTACTGTAATACAATGAGAAGGACTATGTTAATTACTTTAATCGCTCTATTCCACCAAAATCAGCTCAATGCAATCCTATATAAGTCAGCTGAAATGGTGAAAACGGGAATATTTACTTGTATATGTGGAACAATTTGTTTTTCAATTCTCAGTCAGAACATGTGGATTTGCAGGCTGACATGGTCAAATCACCTTCAAATCTAATAAAAATGCTGGTAGCGCGCACACAAAAAAAAAAAAAGGAATGAATGTGAGGGCTTTACCCTGATTAGCTGGTAGCAAAATGTATTGAGCAGCAGGAAAGAAGACAGTCATTACTGTGAGAGGACATGGATGAACCAGCGTGGCTTTAATGGGGAATGCTATGCCTGTTTTTCTTCCTGGTCAGGGCCTTGTGAATGATGCTAGCCATGGAGTCACAATGGTCTGGGGAAGGTGTCCAAAGAGGCAGGCTGTGCATTTAAAAACAAATGGAATTTTCTAACAGGAATCATTCAATTAATAAATCTCTGTATTGCAAAGTATCATTTAATTGAACAAGGTGATAGATGTCTAATGGAATGTTTGAAATTATGCTGAGGACAGTAGGTCTTTCTAACACATGGATAAATGAGTGTTGAACACTGCAATGATTGGTTATGGGGAACAATAAGAATATTTGCTGCCTGAAATCTGTCAGAATAGAAACTCTTGTTAATGTGTCTGGTCTGACTATAAATAGATTTCACTTATACTATTACTAATCATTTGTGATGTGCTCCCTTTATTTATAGATTTAGATGTTCCTTATTTTCTAGGAAGAAAGCAGGGATTTGAATGATAGCAACAGAAGTCAAGTAATTTCAGTTCATAGATAGTAGGATTATCACAGTTTAAAGCTGTTTGGATATACCTTATTGTTTTCTAGTTCCATTTTAAAGACAAGGGTGGGGTAGGCTTGAAATAAGGAAATCTAAAACCTACTAACATACTGTCTTTAGCTGGTACATGACTATAATGCCATTGGTTACAGGAGTTAGATGTGTTTAGTTGATGATTCTCATCTCTCCCCTGCCATTTTATGACTCAAATGCAATGCATTTCTACTTATCAATAATTTGAGGTGATGTTTCATGTATAATGAAACTTTTAATAATCTGAGAGGTTTAACTGCAACAGGTGAGTTCAAGCTCTTTTTTCTAAGTACAACAAATAAAGACTGACAGGGGATAATGGTTTAAAACAGGAACATGATAACTGGGCATCATAAGATCATGTTTTTTTTTTTGTTTGTTTGTTTTTTTTTTGTTTGTTTGTTTTTTTTTTGCTGCTAAGAACTGCAAGATAGAACCGGCACTAAGCTTTCAAAAGACAAGGTTGTGAAAGAAAATAACTAGTTTATTCTGATGGGGTTTAAAATGTAAGAAGTATGTGCTTCAAAGAGTGACCATATTTGACTGGTCTGATACGGATCTTTTCTGATGTGATTTCTATGAACGAGCTGTGATAAGCTTGTCCATTATAACATCATATAAAATGATTTTCAGAACTGAATCTTGGTGATATGAAAACAATAAATCTTTAGATTTAAAAGATTTTAGATTCCAAATTCATTTCTACACTGAAAGGATCCAGGATTTTACCTATTAATTTCAACTCTGTCATTTCTAAATAAGTAGAAAACAGCATGAAGATTGAATTCTTTGTGTCAATACAAGTAGGTTAGTGTAGAGCTGCAATTGAAAAAGCTGGGGTGAGGGGTGTGATTCTAGTACAACCGTGTTAAAGTAAAAAATCAGAGAGGAATCTAATCAAGATATGCATTTTCCCTTTGAGATATATCCATCACAGAAGAAAACTACATTACAACACTTTGCAGGCCAATAAAATAAATAAATAGATACTGTCATTATTATTTTAATGTTAACAACATATGTATTCTAATTACAAAATGTTAGGTAGTATTGAAGATTGCTTACAATCTGTGTATTGCCAATACATTTCTAATACATAAGTTATTGGGAATTTTGTGCAGCCACTAGTGAACTGCAATCTGTGCTTCTTACAATCTCATTGGAAATTAAGGTATCACAGAAGGAGAGAATCACTATGCAGTGTTATAAACTATGTTGTAAATGCTAAACATTTTAAGCATTACTCAGGTACTCCACCCCCCCCCTCCCCCCCCCCCCAAAAAAAAAAAAAACTCAAGATAGATTTTTAAAGTGGTTTTCACACAGAAAAAGACTAGAGTTTTGTTGGTTTAGTTGTTTATTTTTAAACTAAGCATCAGTTACCTCTTAATAGTATTGCTTGTCAGGAAATCTTTATTGTTGTTCATGCGATCCCAAGGTTTAAAACAACAAACACAAAACAACTAAAAATGGAAAGCATGAAATAGAGATTACCAACCAGCTGGCGTTAATGGCTTGCTAAATTCCCTCGCCTCAGTTAATTTTTCTGTAGGGTGTTGAGTCCATGTGATTGAAGTGAAAACATCTCTATGGCACTCATCACTGCAATACGTGAGTTTTTGCTACCATTAATACATTGTTTATTATTATTGTTTATTTATTATTGTAAAACAGTTTGTGGGATAGGGAAGTCCTGTACACAGATTTTCAGAGCTGGTCTATCTTCTTTTAAATCTTCCTGCCTATAAGATAGTTATCTTAGAAATTATGATTTCATATCATCAGGTAACAGTAGTTATAACAGCAAGCAACTGTGGTACTTCAGGAATGCCTTTAGTAAAGGGAGTATGGTAAGTAGCTGTCTGCCATCAATAAGGTTAGGTTTGAGGACTCTACAAAGCTGCAGGCTTGCTGGTGTAATGACGAGGTATTAAGGAATTATCTGTCATTGTAAATAGAAATATACTGGGGTTGTATAATAAAATAAAAATCTATTGTAGTAGGCCTTTTTGAAAGCATGTATGTTGGAGGGAACTCATATGGTCTACTGTATGTATGTGTATATTTGGGCAAAGTGAAAATGCAAAATCTGGCTATTATAACCAAAAGTTTGAAAAACAAAAAAAAAACAACCAAACAACAAAATGACACACCTGTTCAGAGTTTTTCTTTAGCATAAATATGAAACCAGACAGCACAATTTAATGACCTTGCTACTCAATCTGATGTCTTTGCACTGCTTCTGGGACCTCGTGGGAACAGAGCTCTAGCTGTGCTTACAGGATGGCTCCAGTCCAATCTACCTGAGTGTGCATGGCACAGGGCATATTTGCACACTTACACAGTAGGTTTGTGCCAAAAGTAGAGGAAGGCATGAGATTTGTGATGAATCAGGCTCCCAGCACAGTCTTTTCTGAGTGAAGACAGTAATTGGCAGTCAATATTGAGAATATTAAGGTAAATTTTTCTTTATCTTTGTGATAAATCTAACTAATCACATGTAAACTTTGATCTTACAGAGGATTTTCATAATTTTGTCATCTGAAATGTATTTCTATTTGAAAATATAGTAAGACTTTCAGCTCAGAATAAGGCAAACTGCAGAAAGTGAAAGCCGTCAGCTCTATTAAAATGTAGATGGTAAACAAAAATACAGATACAAAACAGAAATGTGTACATTCTTTAAAGGTTTACTTTGTTATTTCAGTTGACATTTTACTGAATGTCACTGAGAGTGAATAAACAAGCTAATGAGGTTTTAGCTAAATCTCTGCAAACAAGTTGTGAATTCAAAAAAAAAAAAGGGGAGGGGGGCAAAAAATTGCTCATCCCTTAATCCCAGACTTCTTATTTTGGGACTGTTAGTATCCCCTGGTTTTCAGTGATGCATTCATTCAACATGTGATCGGCATCAAAGGCATGAAATTCCGATTAACCATTTTTTTGGCACCTCACCTCTTTCCAGTTTGAACTTGGAATCTCCTCCGTGCACAGACCACTAATGAGGAAATCCTTGCTTATGAATTCAATGCAGAATGAGATTTTTTTTTTCCTTTGCATAATGTGTGCTTTGAAGTCAGGCAGTCCAAGAAAGTGATTGATCTCGCCCAAGTTCATAACTTTTTCAAAGTACTGCCGATATCATTAAATTTTAATTAACCCTTTGAGCTCCTTCTATGATGTAAAGATGAGGGAACATCAAAGGCTTGTGTGTTAGAGCAGCAGTGAAATCTTTTGAGCTGGCTTAGCCTTATTGAAGATATCTAAGCTGCAAAATATTCCAGTTCTGTAGTCAGCTCAATTCTAGTTACTGGCTATGCTCTGTGCTGGAGGAAGCAAAGCTATTGTTACATCCTTGGCTAGGTCTATTTATATACTGAGCCCATCTTTCTGTAAATGTTCTTCCTCCTACTCAAAAAAAAAAAAAAAAAAAGTAGTCCATCTTAAAGCAAATGAATAGGATATAATACCTTATTTTTTCCTCCTTCACTTATGCTTGCTTTAGCTATTATTATCCTGGTTAGTTGTCTTAGAAAAATATACTGTAGGATTTATTAGGGATTAAACAAATAATCTTCCATGGGAGAAAAAAAAAATAAATCTAGGGCTTGGTATTTTAAAATTCACCCTGTGCAATTCCTTTTCTTGACAGGGCAATTTCAGTCAAAAGTGATCTTCATAGACTTCTGACTTCATAGCCTCTTTTTTACGGCAAGTGGATGGGGATCTGCTGAAGCCTTTGAGAGGGGCTATGTTTTCAGGGCAAAGCTCAGTTTTGCCTCTGTACTGTGAAATTACTTATACTACTATGAAGTACATTTGAAAGTACTCTGAACTAACTGTACCTCATAGTAAAGAAATACACAAAGTGTAGAGCAGCAGTAAGTAGTCTTTGCTTCTTGGGACAAAAGGGGAAATACTTGGATGGAGGAGCATTCTGCTTTGTTGGTATCAGAAAAGGCTGTCTGGGATGCAGAGGACAAAGTGAGCAGGAGAGGAAGAAGGAGACAGACACGCTCTGTAAATCCTTCAATTTAGGAAAAAGGGAAGGTCAGGAAATGGATATCTTCTGTTGGATTCAGCAGCCTTTGCTTTCCTTTCCTGCTTACTCTTAAAGGTATTGGTGAGGAGATAACGGGGTCTGTTCTTCCTTACCAGACATGACATTAATAGCTCTGCTTGTGATAGAGTGAACTTTTTAATAGACAAAGAAAATAAAATATTGGTCAAAGCAAGATACTTCTGAAGAAAAACAAATGTATTACCTGATGAACCACAGAGAAATGGGTATGTTTGTCTGCATGTTGGATGTGCCTTTGGTAGTCCAGGGAATTTCAAAGAGGATCTCCTGCCACTGGAATGAGGTTGCTTGACAACGTTGTGTATTGCAGTTACATTTCACCTGAAACGTGAAATGTAGTTTAAACTTGAAATGCCATGTTCATATTTAATACAACATATACATGTGTGAAAAACAGGATATAAGTCCAGAACAGTTCTTCTTGTCTATACATCCAGCATGTGTTGATTTTAAGAAGTGGAAGGGCTTTTCCTATGTTCAGCTACCTCTGCCATTGCAAGTTTATCAGTGCCTTCCACAAGGATTACCGTTACTCTCAGACAGCAAAAACGAAATTAAGGCAACTGTTGCAGTGCTACTTTAGGTCCACCTCAAGGGCAGAAGGCTTAATGTAGCTTAATTGAAATAGAAGTGATTAAACCAATATATTAGCAGCAGGGATGAAAGTTTTTCAAAGGATTGCCTGGCTGGGACAAAAGTTTCAAAACTTCTCTGCTGTTTTTGGTGGTGTCAAAAACATAGTTGATGAATGGATTACTGAAATTACTTTTTCTACCTGTCAGTGTTAAATGTTTAAGATTATAGAAAAGAACAGCATTGAATCTATTGTGTGATGCGTGAATAAAAGTGAGGTAGTGACATCTGTCAAATACAAATACGGAGTGAAAACAGACATAGAAACGGAGGTTTTGTGAGGAGCTGTCTCTTTCATAAATCATGAATTTGAGTTATCGTAATGGCCTACATGTAGTTGTGCATGTGGGGAAATCCTGGTGTTTGGTTTTTTTTTTTTTTTTTTTTTTTTTTGGTTTTGTGTTCATTTTATAACCAGCAGACACTCTGGTTGCTTGGTGCTTGCCTGCCCCTGCACATCGACAGTGATGTGGCTGGGTCAGCTAAACAGTAGTTTAATGTGTTGTTCCATCACATACATACTTGAATATGCTACTTTCATTCCTCTTGTATGGCATGGTGATTTTAATGATAGTTTTTGTGGTGTCACTGTATCAAAAGAGATGAAACAATGATTATCAGGTATTTGTGGTATATTTCCCTACTCTGACATCATAGAAAAAGACCTGAGCTATTTTGGAATAGACTACTGTGGGTATCTGGAGCAACGCTGATTCAAGTTGTTCATCCTGCTGATCCTGGATTCTTCAGATTATCACGACTAACATTTGTGTTTTTCTTTTATGTACACATTTCATTATACAGAAAAATGCTTTACATTTTTACTATTTATTATTTTTTTTTAGGTTAGGCAAAATGCCAAATAATGTAAATATTTAAATTATGATTTTTAGGGTTAAAGGAGCTAGTAAATAATGAACTAATACTGTTAGCAATGAAAAGCAGAGCACTTTATCTGTCAAGTGATAACTGAAGGCCAGCAAAATAAACATTTTGATGCTGTCTACAGGGCTAACTTAATCCCTGGTATAATTTCCTAAATAAAGTCTTTGAATTTACAAGGCTACAGTCTTCCAGAAAACATGAGGATGGGCTGTTTATTATGTGTAAATAAGAGTTATTGTAGTTCTTTTTTATGGAGTACTTCAACAGAAAAGATGGAATGCAGGTAAACTATTTAGAAATTAATTTTGCCCTTGTGAGAGTATAGAGACTTCAAAAAGGACAGGAAGTAAGTAGACGTCGTTACAGTAATATGAGTTAGACTTCTATCAGATTGGCTGGAAAACAAGCGGCTGTGTTTGCATTTTTCTGCTGTTGTGCATTCCAATGACCATTTGCTGCATTAATATTGCAACTGAACTGCTGTAATTTTTTGCGTAGTCTGAAAAAATCAGGAACCCTAAATCTAGCTATTGTCAGTATTAGTCACACAATTCCAAACTTGTTGTATTAAGAAACATTACTAAATATAGAGGAATATTTATACTTTTAAAATGATTATATGACATTTCAGTCACCGGAGGACTAACCATCAATGTTGTACAGTGTTGTTCAACATTCAACCCTATTCTTATTAAAGAACTTAGTAATTCTTACTATAATTTAAGCAAATTAAGTACATCAGTAATAGCTTACGTACAGGTCCCAACTTTGCTGCATATGACTGCAAGGACTGTAAATATGTCAAGTCCTCTGAATTCAGCAACTTTGTCTAGTAATTATTCATTTGGTAAGAAAAAGGTGGAATTTTAATGTTACAACACTTTTTGTGGTTGTCTCCACGTTTTACAATACCACTCCTTAGGTACTCTGACTGCTGACCACTGTCATTCTCAGAGAGGTTTATCCAGACTCCAAGGGAGGATTAGCTATTGCATTGAAATTCCTTTCCTACAAGTTTTTCCTCTGATACAGGAAATTAAACACAATACAAAAACTGGAGCAGTTCTTTGTTAACTCAAAGCTGCAGCTGCACAAGACTCTTTCCCCTGGATCTATTAATATGTTAAAAAGAAACCAACAAAGCACAAATCTTTTTTCAGTCTTGCATGTCCGTCACTCTCAGAAGGTCCTGCCTCAAGGCATCTTAATCGTATAGCCCTTATAACAGCCATATCCCCTGTTAGCTGTTTTGTAAGGTGCTTCACAGACAGGCTAATTTGGTTATGATCCTGTCTTTAAGTCCACATTGCCTACAGAAATAATTCCTGCTGTTTTGTCTAGGTAATGCTCTTCCTCTTTGTATGGTATTGTATCTGCTGTTATTGAGGCTCTGTTTCTCCAAGAGGTGGTTACATTTGATTGCAGGCTTAATGATCCTTTGATGTAGCAGAGTGATAGTTAAGAGTTTGCAAGGCAGGTTGTTTAGATCTCAGTTTGAAACATCATATTAATAATATTTACAATTCATGTTCAACTGAAAGACATAATGGAAACCTAGGGTACTTTTAAAGGTGATCGTTATTTTAAATGAATTACTGATGACATGCAACTGTCAGCCTATTTTCCTGAAAGTGTCAGACAAGTCTGATTATTTAAAAACTCTAAAGTAAGTTTAAACAAAGAAAAAAGAAATCTAAACTAGCGGCATGACATTTTCATTATTATTTTATCTGGAACAGAGAAATAGTAAAATCAAAACGTGAAAAGAAGAATGGTAAGACCTCAGTATAAATATTTCAGAAATTAGGTGGAGAGTTTTTAGTTGGGCAATCCAGTCATATTGTATGTCTTATAGTGCATTTTTAGAATAGAACAGAACAGTTCATTTGGAAGGGACCTTCAGAGACCATCTAGTCCAACTGCCTGACCACTTCAGGGCCAACCAAAAGTTAAAACTTGTTACTGAAGGCGTTGTCCAAACATCTCCTGAACACTGACAGACAGGGGGCATCAACCACCTCTCTAGGAAGCCTGTTGCAATGTTTGACCACCCTGAGGGTACAGAAATTTTCCCTGATGTCCAGTCTGCCCCTCCCCTGGCACAGCTCGGTGCTGTTCCCTGCGTCCTGCCGTCGGTTCCCAGGGAGAAGAGTCTGGCACCTCCTCTGTGCTTCCCCTTCTTGGGAAGTTGTAGGGAGCAACAAGGTTGACCTTTTTGTTAGGTTGCTTCAAGCCAACAGAAGGAAAATGACAAAAGGAAAAGTAAGAGGCCTAATTTATTTATTAGTAAGCGTCCATGGCTTTCCCCGGAGTTGTATTGTGAAATCTACCCCTTAGTTAAGTGGATAATACTAAAGCATCAGTTATTCAATATTAGAGCAGCAGGATTACGAGGCGGCTCTATCAGTCCTGCAGGGGCAAAAATACTGCTATTTCTTGTTACGTATGCAATATAATGGGGATTAACTTGGCATAAAAAGCATTAGGAATATCACTGTACTTCAACTATAAAAATGCTGTGTTGTAAAACACAGCTAACACTGAAGCACATAGCTAAATATTCTCTCTGGACTAATTATTTCTTTTTTAAAAACACTGTCGTAAAACACTTCATCTTATCTGCAGTTGCTCACAAATGTGAGGTAAATATGATTTGTGCATATATAGTACAAAAATGAGAAATATTCCTTCAATATCATGCTATCAGTTATTTGTATGGCACTCAGGAGTCTGAGCTCCAAGTTTTTCTGCCTCTTGCTCCCAGTGACTTCAGTGTGAGTGTGGAGCATGCATGGACTGCAGGATCAGTCTAAGGCTGGTAGTGCTGAGAAGGGTTGTAAAAGCTTACATTACAACTACTGAAGGCAAACTCTTATTGCCATCTTATTGAGCACTGGATTGCTAATGAACAGCATTTGAGAATGTTTTATTCTCTGGACAAAATGAATCTTCAGTGTTAATTTGTACTGCATATAATTATGAAGTGGTATAACTACTTAGTTTATTCAAATATACATTTTGCATTGATAATTTTTTGAAAACATTTCATCTTTATGAAACTCAACAGAGATGGATATTGAATTTGAAATGCTTACTGCTCTACAGTACACACAGTTCAGGTATTTAATTGACAAGGCACCTGGTCAGAGAGGGTAGCTCATATAGGAAGGGGGAGATTAAATAAGCTTTGCTTTTCAGGTCTTGAGATGATACCCAACTAAGGGATAGAAATTAATTCCAGGAGCATTTTGTGAATGTTTTAATGATCTTCTAAAGCACTAGGAAGAAAAACATATTATGATACAAGCTTCAGTATTGTTTAAAGTTAATTGCAAGATTTTCACTTGTAAAAGGTATTTTTTCTTAGAGATGAATCCAAGTTTACAGTTTATCACTTAGAGTTGGTCAAGGGAAAAAAGGCAGTTAGCTAAAATACAGGCATTTCTAAAAAGACAGCTGCTTTTCTGGCAGTACTAGCTTCAAATGATGTGCCCACTGAGAGCAGCCTAGTTTGATGTAGCCACTTTCATAAAAGCTTATTCAGGATTTAGACTTTAAGTCTTCAAAAACTGAACATAAAATAAAAAGGAAAGAGTAATTCTGAGGGTTAACTACAAAGGTTTTTTTTTTCGGATGTACTACTGTTTTATTCCTTACATGAAAAGCACCTAGATTTTTTTTGTTATTTAAAAAATACAAAATCAGCTGACTACGTGATGTCAAATACTGGGATTCCAATAACTATACATGTTCCTTAGACCGTCACAACCTCAGTTTCTGACTCATTACTTTTTCAGTCTGTTAAAGATATGTGTTTATTTACTGAAGCTTGCCTCGATTAGCTTTGTTTCTTGCATCTGTCAAGCTGTGCTACATAGAAATCACTGGAAGTCAAAGAAAAACTGGATTGGTTTGAGGTTTGCATGGTGGCATGCACTGTTCTTAGCCATTCCAATTTAAGGTGGCATTGCTGAATTGGTACGTGCTAGCATGTATGATGTTTTGGTTATACTGATATATTTGTTTATTCACTTGTGCTATTGGTATAGTTATGATGGAAAATTCCTTAAAATCTCTTCTAAAAAAAAAAAAAAAGACTACTGTAATAAAACTTGGTGTGTAGCGTTTGGGATAGGTTATTTAATAAACAGTAGTATTTGATTAAATGACACTCTCACCATAGGTAGGCTCTACCGCAAATGATACTTTTGCTTCATACTTCAACTTTTTTTATACCATTTAATTTTAATGAAAAACAGTCAGTTTATTCTCTGACTTCGCCCACATTATGCTGAGAAACATTAGAAGAATCTACCTGGAAAAACGAAAGTATATGCAAAGCATTCCCCAGTTTTTCATAATTACAGTAGCTACTTATCCAAAGGGCAAACTGTCCACAAAAGATTCAGATCAAATACTCTCTCTTCCAATTGACATTTACCTTTATATTTTAGCAGCTATGCTATTTCCACATGATACATTTTTATATGATATGCACACAAGAAGATACCATTTCTGCACAGCAATAAAAATATGTTTTTTGTGAGCCACAGACATATTCTGCTGGCTTACAAGAACTTTAATAGAGAAGAGACTGAACCAAACTGGGGTACATTTGGGAATCTCAAGATTTGCACCACTTGCATCCCTAACTAATTTTTATCCAATTGTTTTTCCACAAAATAAAATTGCTCGTGTGCATGTCTGTCTTTGCATTTTTATCTCTTTGAGTGGAAGCAAATAGGAAACAAACAAACAAACAAAAAAATCAGTTAAAAAAAAAAAAAGCCAAGGCAACTGATTTAAAGATAGGAATAAACTAACAAGTAGATATAAATAATTCTAACAAATAGCTGGCAGGCTTCAAATGAATTGTATTTCCTCCAGCTGTGCTAGCCTATATCTTATTTTTTTTTTTAAAAAGAGGTTTCATTTTCTTATATATGTAAATTTTAAGTCATCAGCTGCCATATGTGCCAATATTGGCTGTATCTTGCTTTCAGATTCAGCTCTTGGGCTATCATTACACTATGTGAATCAGGTGTCAGATTTTTTTGATTTTGTTTTGTCTACCAGGAACTGTAATAAAAAATCTGTTCACTAAGGTGGTTGTTGATGCCTGCATGTTTTTGTATGTATATTTGTGTGAGTACAGAAACAAACATAATACTTCAGCAACATACAGAGTGAATTCCTAAAGTTGATAAGCAATTTGTTCTTCTCTGTTATAGGAGATCCAAAGGGTCTTGCACTTTCTTCATTCCTGACAAGGTTAGGAGAACCCTTCTTTCACAATCAGCAGTTCTAATCAATAGGGAACCATTTTTGTAATAGGTATGATCGAGCCCTAAAAATGAAGAAATACGAAGTTTTTGCAGTTTATGGTAAATATGCCATTAATGTTAAATATGGTAAATTGGTGGTTATCAAACAGAATAAGATACAAGTCCTGTTGAAAACTTAAGGTTAGAAATTGTTTAGTAACTCAGGCAAGACAGCCTATGATGAGCACAGATTTGCCCAAAACACATGCAATTCAAGGTCATATAGCCGGTGTCTGCCTGGTAGCTGGTGAGTGCGTGGAACAATGATGACTTCAGGATTAGAAGTAGAGAAATGGAAATGAAAAGGTAATTAGAGTATAAAATAGAGACATTGCCCGTTTGTTAATAGCTTCCCTTATACCTCACCATTGTTAGGAACTCTGTCCTTTTGCACATACTTTAAGAGAATGCAGTGAAAATTTATTTCCTTTTGGATTCAAAATTATATTTTTTATTAATTTCAACATTTAGTCCCAGGAGGGTGCTAGGTTATTGCTAGGTTGCTGAAGGGCATACTAAAATCTTCTCTGTAAGTCTTTGTGCCCAGTTGTTGTTATTCTTAAGCAAGAAACTTTCTAGCAGTGGGTCATCTTTTTGATACATATTTGAACAGGAAACAGGAATTACTGGGGGGGTTAAAGTAGTCCTTCCCATTCTGCCTATTACTATTGCAGAATGTGGCACTTACTTACAGTCACGCAGTTATTCCTCGGCACCTGAATCACTATCACAGCAAGGTTCTGGTTTGTGACCAGAAACCCTAGATACTGTGGTAATACAAATAATAACAGCACAAAAGATGTAGCATTATTTAAAATAAATTTCATCCTAAATAGACACTTCAATTAAGTAAGGAATAAGGAAGGGCATCTTTCATCTTGTTCCTTATACTGCTGGCAAAATGCAAACCAGAGTTTAAAGAGTAGAACTGAATATGTCAATCTTCCATATCAACCCCCTGCTCAAGTGATTCTAGAAATGACTGTTTGAATTATGAAAATAGGTTTTACCTGTCACCCACCCCTAAACCTTCTTGCTGTTCCTATAGATATTTTCTTTTTCTTTTTCTCCATACACTTGATTGAAAAACCAACTGTTTCTGCCTTTTCATGTTCTAGGATTCTTTGACTCTTTACAAATGCCAGCAGTCACACAGCTGTGAAAGAATCTTTTGATATTCACATTTATTGTAATATAGAATTCAAATTTATTTTCATTCTATCTTTCATGCTTCTCAAGCTTTAAATCCTGCAGAGAAAAAATATAGATGTGAACACAGAAGAAAAAGAAATCACTGGTTTGAACTCAAGACTGTAACCAAAGAAACTCAAGCAGTGAGAATTATTTCATTTGGGCTGAGGTGTGAGTGCATCTGTGATGAGAGAGATGGATGAAAGGAGATGAAAGTGGAGAGAGAGAAGATCTACGTATGCAAGTGTCAGAATATCTATGTATTTATGTTTGTATATATATATTCTTAAGCATGTACATATATTTATAGTCCATGTGAAATATTGTTGTTGATCTTGTAGACAACACATCATATAGGAGATATTAGGCAAAATTCATCATTTGATTTCAGTTTGATATGCCTACAAGGTATCAGTATTTTATAAAAACTAGTGGCTGCAACTGTTTGTATTTTGTGTTGTAAACATTGTGTTACAATCAAATATTAAATTCCTAACATTTGGTTTCTCTTGTGACGAGTAAGATGATTTTTTCCTGGGATTCTCTTAGTCTGACAACTGCTAAATCATGATTATGTGGGGAATGGAGGTCTCTTTTTAATGGCTTTCCTGTCTATGCAGACATGAAGTGTAGTTTCCAGTTACTGAAGTGTGATGATGCATTGTAAGTAATACAGTTTATACTGATTTACTGCAAGCTACTGCGAGGTAACAGGAAAAGTTTTCTACCACTGCTATTTTAAGTGCACTATAAGCTGAATTCATCAATACAGAATCAAACCTACTACATTACATAAAAGAGCACCTGGCTGTACTATCCATCAGAGAAGCTTGCAATCCTATTCAGACCTTTAGACTCACTCTAACTTGTAATTTAAAGAGAAAACATTCCTGTTCCAGATAGCTCCATTTCAGGATTTTACTGGGTAGAAGGTTGCCCAACCAAGTTTTTCAGATGATAGATGATTTTGTTGTGCCCCTTCTAGAGAGCATGTGTATCACAGAATGTTAGGAAGGGACGTTGAAAGATTATCTAGTCCAATCCCCCCTGCTGGAGCAGGAACACCTAGAATATATACCCAGTGTTCTGTAGGGAATCACAGGCTATAAGTTGTAAATATACAATTATGGCTGAGGTAACAAGTAACATGTTAATACTAATTTCAGAAGCCTCTTTTTCATTTAGAACAGCTTGAAATTCTCCCAGGTGTAACATCAGTTTGAAGTGAACCATGGGACTATTACCTCTTTTAACCAAGGACCATTCTTTGCATCGTTTATTTTAACCCATATATAGTTGAGGAGGCAAATGTAACCCAGGACAGTTTCAAGACAACAAAATAAACATGGTGAGAACATCATAAGGGAAAATATTTAACGAGCAATATGAAATGCTTCTACAGAGATTTCGAGGGATATATGGCATAGCATAAGGGGACGGGTGTGTGTGCTAAGTAGTGCTTCTTCAGAGTGTTACAATTTGGAGTGGACAGTTATTTTCTGCTGCTGAGATAGCCTTGTTGATTGTATCATCTGGCTGTTGTACTATTTTTACTTATCGAGAAGGGCAGGTATAATACAAGTTTTGTGTATCATACAAAGTGATACTGATAGCTAGTCCTTATAGCAAGGACTGAGCGTTACTCCACCTTTGGAAGCAAAATACACAGGAAAAAAAAAAAAAGAAAGAAATTATACTAGGGTCTTAGCTCTTAGCATTTTCCAGGTAAGTGACTCCATGTGCAGTGTAGCACTATAATTTTTTAAAAGCACTTAAAGAAGGGATATTAAATTAATGGTTCAAGAAAATAGTGAGCGTTTGTCTGGAGTGGGAAGAAGCCTGGTTTCCTAAGGGAAATCCTTCAGTGTTTCCAGCATCAACAACATGGTTTGTCACTTACTGCAAATACAATTAAACTATGTTTAGAATATGCAGAGTTTATTTGATGTTTTCAGCCTTTATAGGCACCAAATGAAGTCTTGTTTTTCATGATACTGTTCCTATAGAAAAGAAAAAAATAATAATACACAAACATAGCATCTGACACTAAAAATACTAATTTTTATTGCTATATGTTGTCTCAAAATCCTTACCAGGTCACATAAAAAAGGAATATTATATTACTTCGTGTAACATTCTGTAATTATATTTAAAAGGACAAGTTATGCGTTGTCAGTACTAATAGAAATTTGTGTAGTAAATGCCTCTAAGAA
Source organism: Anser anser (assembly GCF_964211835.1). Taxonomy (NCBI): domain Eukaryota; kingdom Metazoa; phylum Chordata; class Aves; order Anseriformes; family Anatidae; genus Anser; species Anser anser. Next base: position 16,926,520 of record NC_139735.1, on the reverse strand, counting down.
TTGTTCAAAATATTGTGGGTTTTTGTTGGTTTTTACTATTTTTAATAAAAATAACAGAAATATGTTTCTCACTAGTTCAAAGTACTTCAGCAAAAGAATTCTGCTGGATGAAATCCTGGAATCCAAATAAGATGTTGCTAGTGTCTTGCTCCCTGTGCTATTTATGCTCAAGTCACGGTAGTCTTTCTTGCAATTACATCACTCATTGGCATATCTTGCTTATCTTACAATGATCTAAACTTCAGGTTTTAATCTCAAGTAATTTATAATTCATAAATCTCAAACTCCAGCAAAATTTCTCATAATTAAAGAAAAAAAAAACAAAAGAAAAAAAGTTATTCGCTGCTTGCTTCCTCGCTTTTCTTTCACTTCAGTTCAAAAAAAAAAAAAGTTACCTCCTATTTTATTATACTGTTTTTGCCTTTTGCACAGTGAAAGAAACTTGGTCTCTGAAGAATTTGGTGCAAACTGTCTTGTGTCCACTTTTAAAATGAACACTCTTTGAAGCAGACTTGGTGCATCCACATGGGTGAAACACTTAGTATAGGTCTTCTTAATATGCCTGTAGATGTATTAAAAAAACAAACAAAATCCTGCATTTTGTTGTTGCTGGTTTTTTTGTTTTTGTTTTTTTTTCCTATGCAAAGTGTCTGGAATAATGAGAGGGCTGTGTCACAACCCAATGATCTAGTGTTTTTTAATAACATGTTAAGGGGCTTGTTTTGGAAGCCCTGAATGTTTGAAAGCACAGGTCTCCTATGATGTTACTGGGGCCAAATATGGTACGGTTGCATCCAATCTGTATGTCTGGAGCAGAACCTGCCACAAACTAATTTACTCAGCTTGTTCCAGGAAAGAAGCCCAGAAGCAAACCTGTACTGTTGCAGGCAGTTAGGGATTAAAAAAAAAAAAAAAAGTGAAACCAGGAACATAGCAAACTGATGGGCTAGGCACTAGGATGCATTAGTACTGGTGACACCTCCAAATCTGCATTATCAATGAATTTCATGGGCACACTTTTTTTTTTTATTCTTCTGTTTTGATCATCCCCCAAGATCAACCTTTGAGAACTTTTGAGGCTCCTTCTGTCCGTCATTATATTAGCTCATTACCCAATGTAGATGTTTCCCTTTGTTAATAATTTCTCAAGAGCTTTACAGTTCCTGTTTTAATATCCCTGTCTCCAACAGTACTACGTAGCAATATATCAAATGCTCTCCTTACACCTAGAAGCATTGTGTAGTTTCTGGTTGTTATATCTAAAACTCAAGTTACACTGATTTTGGCATTTAAAATCAGTTAGAAAAGTTTCTCTTGGTCAGAATGATAAAAACTGTGTGGTGATTGAAAGAGGAACTGGGAGCAATGTTGTCTTCCTGTCTAGGTGGGGATTATATTTTCTATGATTGGGATTTTGCCCAATGCTATAATACTGTAGGGATGCTCTTGATTTTTTTTATGCTCTGGCGTACAGCTGTCTAGGCTGTTATTTTTATTTATTTACTTTTTACTTAATCTGAACTTTGTTATGTTAGGGAAAAAGGTGCGTAGCTGCCAAATGTCACTGAACACAAGGTATATGTTCTGTGGAACGTCTTGAACTAACAATTTACTGTTTGTCTTTTTTTGTGGTTGATGGGAACCAGTTTCAATAACTCATTTGGCCTCTTCTGGTTCTGTCTCTACATATTCTTAATTACTTTGCATTTCAGTTATACCAAGGTTATCTCTACCTCTGCTCTGTTTTCAAAGTACTCAGCAGCTTGTTCTGTCTCTTTATAAACCATAAAAATCCTTTCATTTAGATAATTTCCTTTGCAAAATCCAGTTCATTAGGATTTTGTTCGTTTTACTTTTTTTTTGCAATGCTTTCTTATACCTGACCTATTTCTTCTTTTTAATTTATTTCTTCTTCAGTGCTTTGTAGAATCACTACCTATTCTTAACATTCTGTTTGAAGAGCATACTGTGGACCTTCTGTGTTTCCTGTTCTTTGGAATGCAAACCCCAGATAGCTTTAGAGCTTTGGTCTTACAAAAATTCACCATTTGTTCATATTCAAATTGAGTAAGATTAATTTTTCATACTCAAGTCATTTAGCTCCTTATCTGGCCAACTTCAACTATTAATTTCTGTAGTTTTACTCTCTCAAATTACAAACTAAAGATACTGATTTGTATGTGCTTGGAAATTCAGCATAAGCTGAGTTCTCGTAGTTAAAACTTCAAGTTTATTGCTTGCAAAAGTAAAACAGAAAAGTAAATATACTGAAAGACTAAGAAAAATATATTTTTATGTAACAAATTAAGTTTTTTTAATATGTAATATTAAACTTTTTCAGGTTTTTTTTCCATGATGAGTCACAAGAGGAAGTACCACTTAATTGTTTCAAAGTTCAAATGTAGATCAGATCCAGCTGAGTAAACATCCCCAGCATCTGCCTAGTGTGAAAGGAGCATAACTTTCTTAGCAGTAGAATAATAGAGAAAACGAGACAACTCAACTTTTTGATGTCTGAAATTTCAAAATCTGCTTACAGTATTCTTTTAGAACTTGAATTCCAGGAATTATCTATATTGATTTCTGAGGGGAGGTTAATTTAAAACTTAGAGACGTCATTAGCAACGTTTACATGTATTTGAGTGGACTTTGGATTAGGCCATGTACCTACAGCTGGGCAACACACATACCAAGTGGATTTCAAGACAGCAGAAGCCCTTCAAGAAAACATGCCTTTTATAAGAAATAAGTAGCACAAAATGTGTGAAACCTTATTTGTTGAATTTTCTGATTATAGATGCTGTATGCATCTGTTACCTAATGCCTTGCTAAAGAGGACATGAATTCCAAGTCACTGTGATATAAGACAGCCCAGCAGATAGCACAGATGTACTTTAAAACCTTAAAAACTCCAAACATGCAAGAAAAGCAACAGAATAATGTTACCCTTTAGTCACCAGTACTTCCTGTATGTATAATACATGGTTAAGCACGATGTGGCTAAGAAATGTCTTTCTTGTCTAAAATATTTGTCTGATCCGCATTTCCAGCTGTCTGCTATCTTATCTTTTGACCTCTCAGTCACACTGCTAATAGGATTTCTATAAACCAGCACAGCAGTGGACTTCATAGGCTCAACAGATTAGTTCATAGGCTTTCATCTCTGGAACCTAGTTCAAATTCAGTACTGACCAAATGCACCATAATCCTTCTTTGGACATTCTCTTTGAAAAAGGGAGTATAGACTATACTATCTTCTGTAACTCAGCTGGAAGCTGGCTTCCATACACGTCATTGCCTAACTCAGATATGTCATTTTTTTCATTAAAAGATATAAAGCAAGCTGTGCAATATATTTGTTTCTCCTGTGCATCTACAGATACCAATTATGATCGAAGATAATAGGTTGTCAAAAAATTCTACAGTTTCAAGTCTTTTAAATTTTAAAGTCTAATTAAATCAAAATATCAGCAACATTAATCAGAACAAACATTTCAAAAAGAATGTTTTTGATTCAAATTTTATATAAAATTTGCCTATTTGAACCTGATTTTAATAAGAGAATGAATTTAATTAAATTTAGAAAATGTTTACATTGTGAAATTGTCAAATCAGACTATTTTAATATCATTTGCAAAATGATTGCTCTCTTCCATGCCTACAAGAAACTGACTTTGCACAGCTCCACTCTAAAATGCATTTATGCACATGTGTAACGTGATGCACAAGTTGTTTCAATTACTTCAAAGACTCTGTATACACAGGCATTTGATGGATTGCACCCTACATCATTTTTTAATCTCCCCATACAATGACCTGGTCATCTAAGAAGAGTAAAATGACACTGATAAAAATTGATAATTGGCAGGAGAGAAAGATAAGATCTAGGCAAATTGTGGTGGCAGTATATGGATACACTGTGGTGAGCAAGATGAGAGCCCTTCATTGTTCTAATTGTTTGTCTCTTCATTTCCAGCCTCTACACAGCATACTTAATTCTTTTTCAGATTTTACTTTCCCCAAGCACCATACTCATTTATTTTTTTTTAAGAACTTCTTAGTATACTTCGAGGTAGCTACTGATCCCAGAATTAACATTAAAAACATTTCAAATATTTATCTGCCTGTCTATTCTCATCAGGTGCCCTTTTCAGTTCATTTATATTTTGACTTGTTTTTATTTCTTGTTTTGTTTTAGAAAAAAAAACAAACAAACAAAAAACCACAATCCTTGTACTAATATCTCTTTCAATCATTTCTGTCTGTTGAGCATCAAGTATCATATCTGATCTGTTCATGTTACGTGATATGCTGCGGCACTGGTGGTCTCACTGTAGCATTCAGCAGAAACAAAAAGGACCATGAAGACTGAAGGTCTGTTCTCTGGAAACCCACAGGGCAACCATAAGCAACTGTCACAAGTTGAGATGTTGGAGAGATCGTATACAAAAATAATTGACTTTTTATAGATGATCCCATACTAGTATACTAGTTGCTGTTCTTCCTGTGAATTGTGGATTAACCGGGTGAATTTGTCTGAAGGAATGCAGCATGATGATGTGACTGATCTACGATGGTCCCGTGTGCCCCCTGCCACTTAAATCCTGATGGACATATATCCCCACCACTAGATATGAAATGGGGTTAGGAATTTTGCTCTTCTTTCTTACAGTTTTATGAGCTGCATCTACCTCCAGGTGAGAATTCACGTTGCATTTACTCGCCAGGCAATGAGTAGAGCTACTCAGCATTGCCACTGCAGGTTTCTGTGAGCATGCAGGGTGGGAGGGTGGCAGGGGCTGCTGGAGCTGGGCTGTTACCTTGGGAATGGGGCAGTTGTATAGACACAAAGGCATAAGAACCATGGCATGGTGACCTCTGCTGCCCATAAAGTAATTAAACAACAAATACAGATTTAACCAGTATTAGATAATAAATCACAAGGAACTAGACTAATTACATGGTGTTAGACATTTAAGCTATTATATAACTAGCTAAGCTAAATTTCTCTGTTGTATAAAAATAACTGTAAAAAGCTACTGTATATCGTTGTTAGTGGTATTTCACCTAGCATATAATTATGCTAGATCTCTCTTGGTGATATTTTGGGAGCTGCATGGAAGATGTATTTTTCTCTTGTATATTTTGTATAATCAGAAGATATCTTTTCAATACATCTATATTGTTAACTTTTTTTTTAATTGTCTGTTTCTCATCTAAACTTCAACTTACTCATTTATACTACCTAAACAATAGGCATGCTTCTGCTCTGATCTGTAATAAATCAAATAGTAGCCTTGGTTGGAAAAGCTAATCCAAAATAGGTTGTCAAAATCCATGCCCCGAAGGCAATACATAATGCAGAGAGTAGCCATTGCAAACAGGACTCACATCCTGACATGCTTAAAAAAGTAACAAAGAAAATGTTGCCTGTTTCAACCTTTTCCTTTTCCTTTTTTTCCTTTTCCTTTTCCTTTTTTTCCTCTTCCTTTTCCTTTTTTTCTCTTCCTTTTCCTTTTTTCCTCTTCCTTTCCCTTTCCCTTTCCCGTTCCCTTTTCCTTTTCTTTCCTTTTCTTTTCTTCCAAATACCTGTGGGTGTTTTTTTTCAAAGTATTTATTAAATATGTAAATAAATGAAAGTAAAATGTAAAAAAATGTAAAGTAAATGAATCGTATTTTATCCAATAAATTACACCGATAGTACATCACAGCTCAGTTAAAATTAAAATAGCAATGTAGTTGTTTCTGAAGGTGGTGCCTCAATAAATTGACACTGAGGTCCAGTTCTACTATTTTGTTCTTACTGTTCTTTTTGTTCTTACAATATTAAGTAGCTCAAAGTAGGATGAAGACTCTTACTGTCTTCTATTAAGAATTACGCATACCTAATAGAAATTCTTATTCATATTTATGAATGTGTGTATGCATATAAGTAAAAAGTTACATACATTTATATTCATCTCTTCCAAAAAGCTGACTTTTTGCTTCTCTTTCTGGACATATGAGTTAAAGTAAACCACTTTCTTCACTTAACAACAGTATACAGTTAGGATGGGTCAACTATGAGCAAGTAGTGATGGGTAGCAATAATGTTGTCTTTGTAAAGAAGAAAAGTGTTCTCTGGGGCAAGTGAACGTGACTGGGGATCGGACCCTCCTAGTGGTGTGAGGTGTGAGGTAAACTGAGCTGCTTTTCATTTTCTTAATGATTTTTAGGAGAAAATAGTTTCCTGCTTTTTATCCCTCTGACTTTTTCTGTGCTCTCTTGCCTGAATAGGAGAGTGGGAATATAAATATCCCATAGCACCTTGTAACTCATGTAGAATTCAGAGCTTCTGGAGTCTTCTTTTCCCCTGGACCTTCATGACAGTAATTGTAGAACCTGGTGCATCTTTCTTTAAATAAGGGATAAACTAAGAATAAAACAATAATGTAACATTTTATTTCATTTTATACACAATGGTTAAGTTGAAGAGAAAAGCCATCACAGTTCTAGTTTAAAATGCTAATACTAGTTTAGTGATTTGGCTCTGCAAGCTGTTCAACAGGCCAACTCTGCATCTGTTGGTATAGATAAAAATCTGCATGGAGGTAGGAACTTGACATATATGGATACCTTTGCAGAACTGAGGTTGCAAGTCTTGCAAAGGTTATTCTTGCCAAATGTTCCTGTATTTATTGTGACACTGTCTTTGTTGAATTCATTAAATGCAGCTCCTCCTCCACCATCCATTTGATTTGCAAATGAATTCTCTTCAACTGTATTCACACCCCTTCTGTATTTGCTTTCCAACACTATTCCAGCAAATTATTTTACTGGCAGGAACATTTAGTGAACCAGCCAATTTTAAGTAAGTGGTGCAAGAGTATTCACACACACAAACCTCATTCATAACTATACGTATTCATACATACAGTTTTAAGATAAACCTTAAAAAGGTAATCAGTGAATCGGCACAAACATTTCTCATAACCTATGTTTCAGGTCAAAACAATAACTTTGAATGTCAAATTATTTTCTATTCACCTATATACATAGGCAGTTAATAAATAGATGAAAACCAACTGGCAGAAATAAGGTTAATAAAACTGATATCTGTTTGAAGATAACTTCTGATGAGGGAAAATTTACTGAATAAATTATTTTGATTTATCTACTTAATCCTAACGTGTTAGAAAACTGTAGAACTGGGCAGAATAGTTGCAGTGATCCTTAATATTTATTTCTTTTTCAGTAAATAAAACGAAATAATGAATAATATTCAAATGACCAGTGAATTTTGGATACTATATTATAGTTTTTGTTGCTTATCTGATTCACTATATTTTCATTGTATCCCAACGCAAATCTAAAGACTTGGATAAAAAAATATCATGTATTTCTTTAAAGAGTTAAATTTGATTTCCAGATTCACTGACATGACTCAAAATTAACCAGTACAATTATTTCCACTTTCATGAATACTGTCCTTTTATTGGATGATGCAGTGAAACCAAAATACTGCACCTTGAACCTAAAGGTTACTAAGAAGCAACCAACAGCAAATCAGTATGTGTGTGTGCATGTTTCTTTAATCTGTGGAGGTCAAAATTCTTTTGTATCATTCATTTGGAATTTTTTTTTTGGAGGAAAATGTGCCTGGACATATGCATCTAGTTTTTCTTTTGAACATTTTCTGGTCTCTGTCCAACTTTGCTCTTTATCTCCTGCATACCAGCTTCCAGGTATCTGTCTCCTGATGGTAGAGATGTGTGGAAGATTAGTGTCTTGATTGGCAGGTTGGCTAACATTACAGTTCCATTCATATGGAGCTTTCCTTCATGTTCTAAAAAACTACCACAGACTGGCTAGAAAAAAATCCTATTTCCCTTGTTGCAAAACAGCACATGCAACCTTAAATTCAAAATGCAATCTGAAATGAGGTATCTTTATATATTTCACATACCAATACAGACAGAATTATGGATCAAATAATAATTTCTTGTCTTCATGTTCAATAACTTAGAGGGAAGGCAAACTGCGTAACTCACAGAGGGAATGGCAGAAAGCTCAGGATCATCGATTGTATCTTACTGCTAAATGAATAGATCAGAGTCCTTCTTCAATAAATAGAAACAGGAACATTGTTTTTCACGGCCCAATCTATTCTGTAACACTCTGCCTGTGTGTGGCTACAGAGACATGAAATACAGAAAGACAAACCATTTACAGCTATATTTACACATCTCCCTACATAACAGCATTGAAACAGGATCCAACTATATGGAAGACACTCTATGTAAAAACAAAGTTTAATATTATGAGTAGACATCATGTGGAAAAATTTTGTGATTATTACATTTTCTTAAGCTAACTTTCTTTGCTTGCCGTCAGGAGACCTGGCTAAAATTCAGATGACCATCAGTCCTAATGCTTTGTGCGATTATTTCTGTATGTGAAATGCCAGCCTGGCACTGACATCTCTCCAGTGAAGTAATAAATAATGATTCAGTGTTGCCTTCATATTTCCCCAACAATGCAAACAAGAAGACAGGATACATGTAACCTATGAAGCTGGTTCCAAAAGATATCTTGAAGGTAAAACAATATAGAAGTCAAAACTCTGTTTCATTACAAACTGAAGGGAACATGATATACAATAGCCTGTCTTTGGTATGACTGAAAAAGAGTTTCATGCTTTTGTATTTGACTTGCAGATGAATTATGTGTGTCCCATTTTTGTGCAAAATGAACCCATTCAATTTAGCAATAAAAACAAGGGTTTAACTAAGGTCTACAGATTGATAGTGAGAGCTGAAAGACTCAAAGTCTGTAATGAGATCATGAGAACATTCCAGGATCAACGTCTTGAGTTGTTTTACTGGATCAGAAATTGAAAGGACAAAAAGCTTTTACCCTCAGTCCATAAGTCTAAATTTATCCCTTTTATAAAGCTTTTGCATCTCTTACTGTACTACTTCAAGACATCTGTCCTAGCTTCCATGATGTTCGGCTATATCAGATTTTTTATTTTAAGCCTGAACTTCCATGATGTTCCACTATGTCTTTTTTCTTTTATTTTAAGCCTTAATATTAGAAAATGCCATGTCCCTTGAGCATTCTATTAAAGTGAATAAAATATTTTCATTACACTTCTCCGTGGGGAGATTTTTTTGACAAAGTCTATGTGAAAAGTATTTCCATTTTTCCTTCTGTAAAAGTATCCTGTAAATCCAGAATTAAAATACAGAAAAGAACCAAAAGATAGCAATTTTTTAATCTATGAACATCTGAGTGATCTGGGTCATTCATTTGTTGTCTCTTTAATTTGTTCCCTACCTTATTAATTTCTACCAATTTCACTGTAATTTTGTCAGTTTTCAGAGAATCTGTTGCTTTTACATACTTTTAGCTCTGCAGTCTATGGTTTTTCTGCTGGTATTTTTCTTCTTGGAGATCTCAAGTTGAATTAAATGGGAAAGTCAACAGAGCTTCTGTTCTGATTTTTATGTGAGCAGAGTTAGTCCATTGCTATTTGCTTTTAAATTTCCTTGTTGAAAATAGTTCTACTGTTTTGATGAAGCTGTTTTTAGGTTTTCCACTTGAATCTTACTAATGGCTGATCTGTAAGAGTTCAAGGAAGGCTACATATTATTTATACACTTTGTATTGTCAGAAGCCTGCTTAAATTTGTAAGACTGATAACTGAAATAAACTGAGATCCAAAGTGGAAAGTGGTTCCTTTAACAGAGAATCCCTCAGGAGTTGCTTTTAGGAAAATTCCATTAACCTTATCTTTGCAATGTTTTTCCCAAATTACTTTTTTTGCAGGTGGCAATTGCAGTCAAGCTGTTTGTGAATGTGAAGTTCCAACATAGATCTGGTCATGAAAACCCTATGCCTCTATCTTAGCTTGCACCTTATATTATTGACTCCTGATTGTTGTTTTTATCACCTGCTACTACTCTTTCAGAATTCATGTTAAAGGTCTCTTTTAGAACAAGGGTATTCATTCAAGAAACAGGCACTCTTGCAGTTAGTCTTCACTAGTCTCAAACCTGTTTAGATCATAGAATCATAGAATATCCTGAGTTGGAAGGGACCCATAAGGATCATCAAGTCCAACTCCTGGCACCGCACAGGTCTATCCAAAATTTTAGACAATGTGACTAAGCGCACAGTCCAGTCGCTTCTTAAATTCAGACAGGCTTGGTGCAGCGACTACTTCCCTGGGGAGCCTCTTCCAGTGTGCGACCACCCTCTCGGTGAAGAACCTCTTCCTGATGTCCAGCCTAAACCTCCCCTGCCTCAGCTTAACACCGTTCCCACGGGTCCTATCACTGGTGATTACGGAGAATAGGTCACCTGCCTCTCCACTCCCACTCACAAGGAAGTTGTAGACTGTGATGAGGTCCCCCTTCAGCTTCCTCTTCTCCAGGCTGAACAGGCCCAGTGACCTCAGCCGCTCCTCATACGTCTTCCCCTCTAGGCCCTTCACCATCTTCATCGCCCTCCTTCATCGCCCTCCTCTGGAGGGCTCATTGCCCAGAACTGCACACAGTACTCGAGGTGAGGCCGCACCAGCGCAGAGTAGAGCGGGACAATCACTTCCCTCGACCGACTAGCAATGCTGTGCTTGATGCACCCCAGGATACGGTTGGCCCTCCTGGCTGCCAGGGCACACTGCTGGTTCATATCCAACTTGCTGTCAACCACAGCCCCCAGATCCCTCTCTGCAGGGCTGCTCTCCAGCGTCTCGTCGCCCAGTCTGTACGTATAGCCAAGGGTTGCCCCGTCCCAGGTGCAGGACCCGGCACTTGCTTTTGTTAAACTTCATGTGGTTGGTGATCGCCCAGCTCTCCAATCTGTCCAGATCTCTCTGCAAGGCCTTTCCACCCTCATCTGAGTCCAGAACTCCTCCAAGTTTGGTGTCGTCAGCAAATTTGCTCAAAACACCTTCTAGTCCTACATCCAAATCGTTTATAAAAACGTTGAAGAGGACTGGCCCTAAAATGGAGCCTTGAGGGACCCCACTAGTGACCATCCTCCAGCCAGATGTGGCCCCATTTACCACAACCCTTTGAGCCCTGCCCGTCAGCCAATTGCTCACCCATCGTATGATGTTTTTGTTAAGTTGTATGCTGGACATTTTGTCCAGTAGGATCCTATGGGAAACTGTGTCAAAAGCTTTGCTGAAGTCCAAAAAGATCACATCAGCTGGTATCCCTGATGTGAGCTGCTACCCTGTTGAGCAGTTAATGTGATCATTCAAATGTGTTACTGAGAGCAAAATTTCAACTTTTTGACTGGATTGCAAAATGACCAGATAATAACACAACACTAAAACTCAGCTCAGATTCACCTTCTGATGGAATGAACACGTGCGCAAAAATAGTCAGATCCAGTCTTGTTCAGTGACTTCTTAATATCTGATTAATTTGAATGACCCTTATGCATTCAAAATGCTTTCTGCACTTTACAAATTTTAAAACGATTGAAACTATATCTTGGTCCCTTAAGGGGTGATCCATTGTTCTTCTGAAGAACTTAATCAGATCTATTTTTCAGGACTAGAGGGGGAAACATTGCTGGTAGGAAACTGAAAACTAGCAAAATATTGCAGTAGTACAAAGTATTCCCTTGATGATTTTGTTAATTAAATTGTTATACAAAAATTGCCAAGTGATTTGAGTCCCAAGGGAAGACTTGCTGCTTTTTTTCTGAGATACTCCTACCAATAGCTAACTCTTACAGCACTCATAAAACATAATGGTGCACATTAAGATTTGTTGTTTTGAAGTTGCATCAAATAATTGATCAGAAACTATAACTGGGATTATAGAACAAGATCAGAACTGAATTGTAGCAAATAATTGCAAATATAATTGAAGTCCTAAATCCTGAAAACTGGAAAACGGTTCTTTTTAATGCCTACAGGGATGGGACTTGTGGCTTTTGTTAGAATTAACAACAGGAGATGGGGTGAATGAAGAAAACAGGGGGAGCTTTAGATTGGATTAAAATTATGACATAGCCTACTTTAAGAAAGAAAGCAAAATTTGCTAGTTCTCTATAAGAGTAAAATTTAAGATAAAGAAAAACTTATTTTCACTTCAAAGAATATGATTTCTCAGAAATACTTTGATCATTTGAGAATGGCCAGCTAATAAAACCTTGAAAGTTGTAGATCTTTTAGATTTTTATTTAAGTGCATTGCGTCTGCTTGGTGATGTACTTACTGAGCCTACTGTTCGTTCATGAATTAAGGCATGAATAAGTGGACTAAATTCATAGCTATGTGGAGGGAAAGAAAGAGATTGTAATTAGTCATTTTTATTTGTTTAGTGCTAATCTAGTCTCAAGTTTTCAGTCACTTTTGAGAAATGCTGCAGATTTCACAAAGAGGGCTTGGGGGGTATATGTGGAATTTAAATCACAGTTCCTTGGATTCTGTAATATCTAATCCTTCTATTGGAAACAATAGAACTGTCACCATTCATATGAATGAGTACTAATTTAGGGTCACTTCTATAAATCTGTGAAACCCAGAGGCATTGTGTCAATCTGCTCACTATTGACATATTTTGTTTGGAATTAATTTGAACAGTCTGAGGGAAACTCATCTTGCACGTTAATTGAATGTTTTAGAATCACATGTACAAAAACAAACAAACAAAAAACTTAAAAGGCATAAAGCAAAACAGGTATTGCATAAAACCTCTTACATTTTTATGTATCCTTTATCACAAACAGTATTCCACAGGATTGTTAGATACTAGGTGAAATCCTGTCCTTAGTAAATTCAGCAGCAAAATTATAAATGGATTTTATTGATGTGGAGAAAAAAAACTCCTTAGTGCAGCCTGTTCAATGATCCACCTCCTTTTGGCATGGAGAGTGTGGTACCACGTATTTTCAAAACTGTTTCCATTCCCTTTTATTCGTCTGTCACTAATTTGTAATGTTTCCAAAGTGTTTGTTTATTTTAAAGTAGGACTTGTTAAAACCATTTAACTACTCTTATTATTTTCTGTTGTAAAAGTTTAAATTAAATTAAGTAGTGAAATTGAAACCAAGTATTTTTACCTTGCCGAGATGTTACTTACTATTTCACAAAATAAGGAAAAATCAGAATATTCTTGCAAAATATTATAATCTTAATAAAACTGCATTTTCAAAAAGAAAACTGTTCTTTCAAAACATGAAACAGTTCTGATCTCACAAATGCTTATTTAACTACATCTAATTCCATGTAATTTGAAACTAGAGTGAAACCCAGAGGGTATGCTACGTACTAGAATTTCTGCATGACTAATCTTGTGCAGTTAACAAGGTTGGGCAGCTCTGTGTATAATTCATGGCTACTCAGAGGGTATCTTGGGTCTTCAAGTACAGCTTCATCTCACAGAATTCAGATTTAAGGTTTGGTGTGAGAAACACAGAACACCGTTTACTTCTGGGCTACTGCAATGCCTTGAAAAGAGCAGGTTTCCTGTTGCTGATAGAAGAGGTAAATAATTTTAACTAAACATCTTGATTAGAGTCGCCCTTTTCTTCCAGAGGTGATCTAAGTTGTAAACATTAAGTTGTCAGAGGACGTTACAATTAATAATGCTTACCTCCAAAAGAAAAATCTTGTGGCAGAGAAAATCTGAAACAAATAGGATGTGTCGGGATACATATTAAATGGGGTAATGTCTCATTTCTGTAATTGAAGCGCTTAGGCGAATCTAATTAACCTTTCAAATGCTGATTCCTGAGTATTTTTGGCATCAAGCTCTATGTCTTGAGGAAAACATCAGATGCCAGCACCAAAATGTTTTGTTGTTTCCTTTACCGCAATGGGGAAAATTTAAGCTCAGCTTTGCCTCACATCAGTTTTGTTATTTGCGGTGTCCATTTGTAAAATACAATTAATTAAGTGTTATTAATTAGATGATAGGCAACGCTTGCTCTTGTGGCCTGCTCAACACTCTTTCATCATTGTATGTTCCCATTGTCAAAATCTGAAGGAGTTCAGCCATTTGGGATCTTTTTCATTTCTCTGCAGGTTAGCCTCGCTTCCCATTTTGGGGGAAAATCATAGAGCAATTTAGGAAATTCCTCCCGAGCTCAGGGTTGCTCAGAATAGGATTCTGTGGACCGGTTAGTTGGCCTGTGCTTGCAGCCTTCCCAGATGTGCCTCATTTCATGTTGTGCCCTTTACCTTTGTGAGGTAAGAGCACCAGGGCACGACCCCGCTGTACCTCAGCGGCTCCACCGCCCCACAGCTCTGAGGCTGGCAGTGGCTGCAGCCTGCACTGAGGAGCTGCCAGGCTCTATGACACGGCGTGTTCCCAAGCTTCCTACGTATTTTCAGTCAAACTGAGCAGAGAGGTACTGTACTACAGGTGTGAACAGGACAGAGAGCAGTGGGGTGCCCTCATGGCCCACAGGTGCTGCTCAGCTTCTTCAGGGCAGGGGTAGCTACAGACTTCTAGAAGGTGACATGGTGGCTGCAGGCTACTCGCCGCCCATGCACAGGTAAGCTCAGGGCTGGTCTTTTGGCTTTTATGGGGGTGCTCGATGCAGTGCAGGGCTCAGGGAGGATTCATTTCAAAGGGCTTGGCCAGTCTGAGCTCCTAAAGTACACTCCTGTGTCAGCCACCCTCTGTTGAGGAATAAGTTCTTCCAGAGCGTGAGTTGCCTTGTTCCACTCTGGGTGTGCGCCTTTGGATGAGTTGGTTTATACCCCAAAAGTGCCTGTCCCAGTATCTTCCGCCCCTCCCATCTCTAGGGGAGTATGTATGTTGAGGTGATATTATGCCTTTATGTGCATTTAGATGGATAAATTTTGCTTAAATGGAAAGATGCATGAGAACTGTATTTGAAACAAACATTTGCTAAAATTAATGTCATGAAGAGTTGTGAACGTAAAATAAGCTTAACAAGAGGAATAATTCATGGTTCTGGACTTCTGTCTGTATGGTATAGAGTAGAAAAGAAGAAAATTCAGCAGGCTAGAGTTGCTCAAATGTATGATTCGATTATATTGTGTTTTTGCTGAATACAGCATGGGAAAAAGAAAAAAAAAAAAAAAGACACCAAAAATAGGGAGTCAAAGCCTCCAGTTAAATGGAAGGAAATAATCACTGGCTTCTGTCTTAGTTACCTGCTTTTACCTAGAGGACTATTTTTAAGGAGAGAAGGCAGTCTTCAAGCTCTGTTGGTAGTGAATTGGTTAAATTGTCCCTTTTGGATCTCACAGAACAGTATTAGTCATTTTACGTTAAGGGAAAAAACGTCTAATCTTTGACAGAAATGAATTACTTCATATGGGACAGCTACATTTTGTCTGATACTTGTTGTCAGCTTTCAGTAGGAGACGGGGAACGAAGAAATAGATTTCATCAAGCTCTGAGATGGGAGGAAATGAAATCTTAGCAAAGAAAACAAGTTATGCCTCTAAAACGAATTGTACAAGCAAGAAGATCTATCAGGTGAAAAACGAATGTTAAAATCATTTGCCAAAAGATGACTTAGGCAGTGCTGGGGAGACAGGAAAAGGCGGAGAGCTGTGATATTCATAGTTTATCAAATGCCTATCAAAGACATCTGGGAATTTTTTTTTAATCCCTTGTCAGTATTTTCTGGTGTTACACTTCTATGAAATTCAAGTGAATAGCCTCTTTGTTCCTCTCATCAATCTTTAATGTAAAGTTTATGATCATGCTGTAGCGTTCCCAGCTTATAGTTTGTAGTTGCATGTAGTTGCATAGTTACCCTCCTGATGATGTCTTCTTTCAAAAGACTACTTCCAGTGTCACTAAGAAAGGAAATCTTCCAATTTACCCACTGCCAGGATGATAGTGTGGGGCATAGTACTGAGATGTGGCTGTTTCTGCAGATTCATTTTAGTTTGATCGGAAAGAGAAAAATGGACAAGTCTCTGCCATTTTGGTCTGAAAAGTATCCCAAGTTGTCAGTTTACAGCAGCTTTCTCTCTGGTTTCTTCTCACTGTCTTTTCTCCTAGTATTGCTTGCTGTTTTCTCAGCCTAAGTCATAAGGACAGTCAAATTTAATTGGAAAAAATAATCTTGTTTGTTTAGATTCGAGAATGATTAAAGATGCACAGTAAGAGGCAAGTTTTTATTTCTCTGCTTCACTTCACCTCTTTATAGTAAAGTAGATTTGGCTCTTCCATGCCCTGTGGAAAAATAAAGCAAATTGAAGACTGGGACTTGATGCAGAGAACTTGCCAATACATTATCCCAGTTCAACAGATACTAAAACTGAGATACAGTGTGTTCGACTCATTTGTTTTAAGATGATTTTGCAAGTTAATACCAAATCTGTGAATAAAATGCAATACTTTTGAGATTGTAATTTCTGAGTAATAATTGAAGGTAATGAAAAAGGCAAAGGTGGAGGTAAAATCTCCATAAGAAGTAAGTGTTGGCAAATTTGTCAGAGATTGCTTTGTTAAAAAATAAATAAATTGAAGCATGTTGTTCTATACCAAGGGAACAATAAGTATTTCTTTGAGAAAAAAACAAACAAACAAAAAGCATCTCCCTCTGAGTCCTTGGCAAATAAGTGTTGAAAGCAAGAACTCTGAATGAAACTGTTATTTTGTTCTGTTCTTCAGTCTCATGAAGTTTAGGCTAGAATTTAAAAAATAAACCTCAGTAGGATTAGATTTTAGATGTGTTGATTTGATGCAAACTATAGTTTTGTTTTTTTTTTTTGAGTTTTGAACAGAAATCCAATAACATTACTAATATTTATTTTTTGTTCTGCTGCTTTTAAGATATTATTTTACTAAAAGCGTACTTGGGGTCACATTAGGTATTTTCTCCTCATGTACTGTTGCACTCACAGAAAATGCACATACTCAGGAAACCGATTTTTCTCCCTCCTAAAAAGTGAATCAGATTCTTTGAGTGGTCTTGGTGCTTCCAGTCAGCTGGTCACACAGGGATAAAAGCGTGGATAACATTAGCAGTTGTCCTGTTTTACTGACTGTTCTCTTCCCTGAAGAGAACTGGTGCTTCTGGCTGAGGAGTTACAGTGGAAGTGGGTGGTTAAAATTGCTATTTTTAGCTGTTTAGTTGTAAACAGTGTACAGTTTTTATTGCTCATCAAGACAGAAGTAACTTTGAATTACTTATTTATGGGCTAAGTAAAGCAAACAAGATAGCAAGATTGCTTCCACTGAGGTTTCTAGGTAATGAAGAAGAAAAAGGAAAAGAAAAAAAAAAAGAAAGAAAGAAAAAAACACCTTACAGCATCTATTGCATTTCTTAGAATAAACTAAAAAACAGTGAACATTATTGTGTAGTCCAATCTGACTGAAACATAGAGCAGCTGGGGAATTCATTATGAAATCTGGCTTACTGTTCTGCATTTTCTGCCTGTGTTTGTCAAGCTCAGGTAAGCATCTAGGGAGCTATATCATGTGAGATTGTCTCTGACAGTATAGTGATAAACAACAAACGTAGTGACACAGACCTGCACGGGTACTCAACATTTCAGGGTACCATGATCGACCAGGATCGGGCCCTGTTCTCCATCATTTTGTGGGGGCTAGTTGGACACAAGTAAAACAGGAGATTAGGCTCAGTAGATGTGTTGTCTTGGATGATTTACACAAGAGCTGGGCAGAATCCATCCTGTACTAGTCCTTCGTGCAGTGCAGAAGAACCGACTAGGTGACATTGAATGGACATTTGACTGGTAGAGATTGATGTGCTTACTTATGTAATGCTTATTTTACTGCAAATGCATTAAACTACTGCAAAATTCAAGATTTACGTTTCTATACATCCTATATTTGTTACTGAATTCACTAAGTGAATTTTACTCTCAGAATCATTTGTGTTAATCTTTAATTAAGAATACTCAGTAGAGCTGCAGTTTAATGTACCACTGCCTACCTACACAATAATCATATGATAAAAGTCACTCTGTGAAATGTGTGAAACATCAGAGAAGCTATGTTTTCTGTTAGTATTTTGTTTTTAAATATTACAGAACTCAAGTTTACGTGAAGAAATTTGACCTCCCTCTGCTCTTAATATTCTCTAGAGATGTTACAGAAAAATGGATGTGAGTTTCAAATCCTGTTAACACAACTAAGATTTGAAGGGGGGGGGGGGGGGGGGGAAGTCATGGCTGATGAGTATCCTGCAGCTTAATCACTTTGTCAAAATACATAAAGCTTCTTTGCTATCACCACATTAACTCCTCTCTGGGATTTACAGTATGCCACTGTATTTGTTTATTTTCTCACCTCAGTTTTGTTTAAGTAAAATATTCAGGTGAACATGATGTTTAGGAGTATAATGTTAGTTTGATTTAGACAGTGCAAACATTTAATAATGGCTGAACATGGATTATATGCATTACTCAGAAAAATGTGTAATTCTTGCATCAAAAAGAAGGCTATAGTAATGGAAGTGTGCTGAAGGTTTCTTTTTTATTCACAAGTTCTGCCTAAATCTGTGATCCTGCCATATCCCTTAAAGCTTGTAATGCTTTGTGGCAATGTCAGATTTTTTTCACATGCATTAGAGCTTTTGTTTTTTTGTTTGTTAGTTTTTTTGTTTGTTTGTTTGTTTTTCCAGTGGTTAAATAATATTTTTGATACAGTATCATTACAGTGATTTAGTAATTTCAAATAATTATTTCAGATATTAACAATTATTTCTTAAATGTATTTTACCTGTGTTGGTATTCGTGTTACACATCAAGGCTGCAATATTGAATACATAAAGCATTCAGCAGCAGTCTGGCAGCTGCTTTGAAAATAGCATTGCATTATCAATAAAGATTAGAATAGGAGAAGGGTTCCCTCCCAACCCAGTCCCACAGAGTAGGTAGCTAGTAGGTTTATTTCTCATGCATATGCTTTGTGCATTCCAGGTTTTAGTGTAGGTCTTAGTGTTACAAAAATAAACTAATAGATCTTGAGATTTGGCTAGAGTTGAAATTTCCTGGTCTTGAATTTCATTGTTGACTGGTAGGACTGGAAAATGTGTCTAGTTGAGTAAAACATGTTAGTTTAGGTTAGGTTTTGCTCACCTGTATTTTGATTTTTACTTGTGAGCTCCCCCCTCCCTGCCCCCACAATACTGACTGAGGTCAAGCAAAGCATTCATGTTTTCCATAATGGTTTGCTGTTGAATGTATTTTTACCTGTAATCTGAACTGTAACCTGGGTTGGATGGAAGAATCAGACTCTTCTGCACCTGAAGTTTTGAGACAGGAATTGAATCTCAGCAGGTATTGGCCAGTGTTTCAGCCATGATGTTAATATTTGTCCAGTATCCTGGCAAGCCAGGTGCTTGGAAGTCTAATGAAGAAAATCCCTATGCAGCTGAAGGCTTGTGGCCTCATAAATAGAGTATCCAAACTCTGTTTTGTTCTAAGACTGCAAGTCCGGAGTGAATGGAGAAAACAGATAATCTGAAAATGCGGGCTGTCCAAACAGATGAAAAGCACTGCTATGAATTATAAACACAAGAGAAAAACTGATGGTGAGGTGTCATAAATTTTACCCAAAGTGATTGATGTGTAACTCCTGAAATGTAGATCAGTGTCAGTCATGTTCAGACCACTGCTGTGCTTAAATCCAGCTGAAGTACACTGTAAACCATTGCTTTGTTGTGTTCAAATTGTACCATTGGGTGAATGTTTTGGTGCCCATCAGCTTCCTCTAGTTGCGTTCTCTTCTTCAAAGGTGTGTACAGTATCTGAGGTCACGTTGTAATGAGACACTGATCTGTGTAGCATCTGAAGACACCAATCTTCAGAAGAGTTGTCTGAGTCTAGGCTGTAGAAGAAGCTATTTTTTATGTCATAATTGGCTGTGCCTGTCCATTAGGGCAGCAAGCATAGGTGTACCCAAAAATGCTTAACGGTAAACTGAGAGGCTTGAACCATATGCCGTCCTGTGACCTCTGTGATTAGTGGAGGTAGTTTTTGTTTACTTCCTTGTTTTACTTATTGTTTCTAGATGGTTTGGGGTGTTGGTTTTTCAGTGTTTCAGTGGTAAGCATTCTGTTGTGAATGTGGCTAACTCCAGTATATCCTGACATTTTAATAGTATGTCATTATTTGATCTTAGCTGTATTTTTCACACTCCTAACAACTGTCAGACATACCTTTTAATATGAAGGAACGGTTAAAGAATATGCTTGAATCAGCACTTCTCTTTAGCATCCTGCTTGTACCCTGTCATCGGCTTGCAATTATACCTCTGCAGCTGCTACAATATCCCTTGGGCATAAAATCTGATTGAACTGTGGCTCTTCTTTCTCTCTATAAGCATACCGAGTATTCCTGCTATGGAAGTTTTTGTGAGTGGCAAGGTCAATAGAAAATGCCAAAGAGATAACAGATTGAGGCAAGATCAGCAGAGAAGAATGTGAGTTGGCTGTTTCAGTTCTGTTTCTCCTCTGAGCTATACATACTTAGCATTTCAACACCGAAGAGTGCTACCAGTGGGTAGCACAAACATTGATTTCAAGATCATGCGATGAGAAACATCGCTGCTCATTGCAAACTGCAATACTTAGGAAACTCCAGGAAGGACTCCTTTAGGCGATGGCTAGGAGCCATTTGAGAAATGTGGATATTGATGCAGTGGCACAAAAGCATTTCGTTCTTAAATCTGCCACAGAGTACAGTTTTTACAAATTTAAGCATCAGCAGATGACCTGTCTAAAATTGGATTGGGGAGTATCTTTCTCCTGTTTCTGTATGTTTAGGAAGAGTGGGCTCAAATACTTGAAGTTGGTTTCTGCTAAGGGCCTCAAACTACCTGAGAAGAAAACCAATAGAAGGGGATCCTGACACTTGTCAGGAGAGATGAATGCCCAATAAAAAAAAAAAAAAATCCAACCTGAATAAAATCCAGATTCTAGAACTAAAATGTTGAGTATGTCAAATGTTTTACATCAGTCAGGAAACTCAGTGTTTGGATAACACTCATGGAAGAGACCCTTTAATTAAAGTAGTTATACTGAGTGGCTCTTGTAACTCAACACAGAGATGTGTTGTCAGTCGATTTTCACTGTTACATATCAATTTTTTTTATGCATATCACCCATATCACAATCCTGAAGGAGAATTCAAGTGTTCTGCATGTGTAGGTAGCAAGGCTCTTGCAGGCCCTTTTATATAAAGGAATTATTATTTTAAGTCAGTCTGTGGAAGATTGAAATCCATAAAAACCATTAGACTGATTATCATCCTGTAACACTGTCAAAACTGAGCTTAATTGGTAAACGTAAGCCATCTTCCACTAACAGCTTTCCTCTTTAATAGGATTTTTGCCAAATTGGTGTCATTGAGATTCTGTAATGAACTTTTCTTCTGCTAAGGTGTTTTTTTAGCTCAGACATGATGCTAAAGGAGGGGAAGGATAATGTTCTACTGTGGCTAGTACAGAAGAGCTGAAAGTTTACTAACTGGTTAGCATAGTAACTGATAACAGTTGAGAAACTGATACTGAGAAATTTGTCCTGAATGGATTTACTTGTCCAGTGTCAATATTTGCTAATGTCTTGATGCTGTATATTGTCTCTGCAGAAGCAGCTGCTTCCCTATTTATTT
This sequence comes from Anser anser, assembly GCF_964211835.1. Lineage (NCBI taxonomy): Eukaryota > Metazoa > Chordata > Aves > Anseriformes > Anatidae > Anser > Anser anser. The sequence goes on along the minus strand of NC_139735.1, from coordinate 16,904,943 downwards.
ATTTGGGGGACAGAGATGGGGAAGGGTGATAACCAGATTCACAACTGTACCTTGTTTCTCATGATTGCAACTAAGGTGTTAGTCTGACAAATACAACATAATCTTTAGCCCAGATCTGCTGCATTGCTACCTGTTCTTGGTTTTGTGTTTGTTGTTGTTGTTTTAGGTTAGC